>NC_089496.1:25139778-26505612 GCF_036850765.1 Saccopteryx bilineata | reverse complement strand
AGGCGCCCATTTGCTTCTCCACCACCCCACCTCCTTCCTCTCTGTCTCTCCCCCTCCCGCAGCGGAGGCTCCATTGGAGCAAAGATGGCCCGGGCGCTGGGGATGGCCCCTTGGCCTCTGCCCCAGGCGCTAGAGTGGCTCTGGTTGCGGCAGAGCCACACCCTGGAGGGGCAGAGCATCGCCCCCTGGTGGGCAGAGTGTCGCCCCTGGTGGGCGTGCCAGGTGGATCCCGGTCGGGTGCATGCGGGAGTCTGTCTGACTGTCTCTCCCCGTTTCCAGCTTCAGAAGAAAAAAAAAAAAAAAAAGAAAGAAAAAAATTTAAATATTAAATTTTAATATATGAGAAATTTATCTTAAAATATAACTATCTCATATTTATAATATGATAAATATAAAGAGATATAAAATAGAAATAGAAAATTTGTCTTAAAATATAAACATCTTACAATATAAATATATAAATAGCTTAAAATATAAATATATTTAAGTATAAATATATTAAAATATAAATATAGATATAAACAGATATATTTATCTTATCATTATATATTAATAAGTCGCTCTCATTACTAGTATTTTTCTGCTTTCATTACTATTTATGCTCCTGCTACTAATTCTTGCTTCTACTACAACCTCCACACCCCCACCATCACTAGATCATCACTTTATAGTTGACAAAAAGCTTTAAATATATAATCTCATTAAATTCTTATAACACATCTATGAGACTTCCATACATACTTCACGATCCACACTGCAGATGAGAAAGCTGGACAGAGAACTGTCCCCCAGCCAAGATTAAAAAGGGGCAGAAGAGCCATTATTTGAAGCTGGGCCTATTTGCTGCCAAGTGGCTTATTCACAACGAGGATATTACACTAAAAAAGAGTCTACATTCCCAAGCAATAAATTGCCATATGAGATTATTCTTCATTTTCCCTAATATGGCCAACCGGCCCCTTCACCTTCAGCCTTTATCTCTTCAGTATGAAAAGCTATCCTGATTGCATTAGCTAAAATGCAATGTGGCCACAAGCAGCAGGCTTCTGTCTTTGGGGACCCAGAAACTTTATCAAGTTCACCACCACCATGAATGTTATTATAATTTGAGAAATAGGTAGTTTATCAGATTAGCCTGCTAAATAAAGTATCAGTGAACAAAGATATGCAACCAATTTGTTGTGTGTAAGATTTACCCATCAAGATAAAAATACTCTTTGCCTTCTGGGCTAACCTAAATGAGAAAAATGTCATTGACAGAATGGATGATAAGAAAACATAACAAACCGCTAAGGTCTGTCTCATCAAGAGGGAATTCAGAAGCCCTCTAAAGGAAAGCCTCAGGCACAAGGAGGAAGCGATGTATCTGTGTTATAACAAGTAAAACTCCTTTCCCTGGAGGAGACGGGTACAAGAAATTAGTGCCTGTGCATGCAGTACAATGCTAAATTCAGTTGTTAAAATAACATACGTAATTAACATTTTAAATGTGAAAAGATGTTATATTTATATTACTAAAAAATATGTATTATGTATGAGAACATATACATATATTATGTGTATTATGTATGTATGCATATATGCAATACTGTATATATATATGTTATAAATCTTTTAGTGTATAATATACATCATGAAACTATATACATACATGCACAACACCAAAATGTTAGCAGCGCTGGGATAAGTTGTATTTATGGTCGGGTTTTTTTTTTTTTCTTATATTTTCTACTTGTTCTACATTTGGAAACATTGAGCTGCCATAAAAAGAAAAGTGAAATGTAATGGAATTTTTGCATATTTTAAAAATATCTTGCTGAACCATTTAGAATGTTTCAGATATCATGATGCTTCATTCCTAATTACTTCAGCAAGCATCTAATAAAACAAGAACATTCTCCTGCTAACCTCAATATTGTTACCACACCAAGAAAGTTGATGATGATATCCTCGTATTTTCTAATAGCTAATCTATATGCACATAGTGTTAGCTGTACCTCAACTCTGTCACAGCGGCTTTTATTTTGAACTAGGATCCAATGAAGGTTCATACCAGGGGTCCCCAAACTACGGACCCACGGGCTGCATGCGGCCCCCTGAGGCCATTTATCCGGCCCCTGCTGCACTTCTGGAAGGGGCACCTCTTTCATTGGTGGTCAGTGAGAGGAGCATAGTTCCCATTGAAATACTGGTCAGTTTGTTGATTTAAATTTACTTGTTCTTTATTTTAAATATTGTATTTGTTCCCGTTTTGTTTTTTTACTTTAAAATAAGATATATGCAGTGTGCATAGGGATTTGTTCATAGTTTTTTTTATAGTCTGGCCCTCCAACGGTCTGAGGGACAGTGAACTGGCCCCCTGTGTAAAAAGTTTGGGGACCCCTGGTTCATACTGTGAGTTAGGATGCTCTGCCTCTACAGACTCTCTCACCCTGATGGAGCTCTGCCCCCAGTGTTCGCCGCACCCCTCCCACATACACCTTGTTAAATGGCAACCATCTTAAGTGACATTCACATTCTTGTCAACTGTTTCACATTCTGACTGTCTGATTGCTTCCTCACGGAATTATTGTTTCATTTGTAAAACTTGTTCTTGTTCTCTGTGCTTTCTCGCAGCCTCTTGGTCTTATCCTATGAAAAGATCATCTCTCGGTCCCCAAAATAGATGAATCATAGCACTCTCTTTTGGTAATTTTCTTCTGTTGTTTGCATTAGTTTCTCTGCTCCAGATTATTTTTTCCTGTTTGTTTTTGTCTCCACTTCAGGTACGTTTTCTAAATAAACACACCTTGTAATAACCTGAAAAACCAGATACAGACGAAAACTTACCTTTCTATGGTTGTCTCTATAAATCTGGGCACTATCTTAATGTCAAATTCACAGCATCTGTGAACATTCTAGAATCTTATTTTTAAGAACTGTATAGCTTGTAGCTGTTCTACTTGCGACTACCACTGATGCAAGCCCAGGGAAAGAAGTCATTAACTAACAACTTAGCTACCATTTGGGCATTGTTTCCCAATCACTTCCCTTCCTTCTCAGCAATAGCAGTCACATGTATACAGGCATCCTTCTGAGTTCCTTATTTTGTATGGCAAGCACACATATTTCATTAATTTCTCAATAACTACTTCCGGGTTGGAGCTATTCTCATTGTCTATACACCACTCTTGACTTTAATATTTGCTTACCTATTTAGAAGTTGGAGGGGAGTATTGAGGCACAAGTGGTCACAACTGCCTAGCTCTTCTAATGAGGAGGAGGGAACAGATTATCTGTGCTATTGCATACTTCAGCTACGATAAAAAACAAAACCCAAAACCCAAAAGGCAAAAAAGACAAAAGCATCAGTGGGTTAAAAAAAAAAAAAAAACAAGCCCTGGCCGTTTGGCTCAGTGGTAGAGCGTCGGCCTGGTGTGCAGGAGTCCCGGGTTCGATTCCCGGCCAGGGCACACAGGAGAAGCACCCGTTTGCTTCTCCACCCTCCCCCTATCCTTCCTCTCTGTCTCTATCTTCCCCTCCCTCAGCCAAGGCTGCACTGGAGCAGGGTTTGCCCGGGTGCTGGGAATGGCTCTATGGCCTCTGCCCCAGGCGCTAGAGTGGCTCTGGTTGCTGCAGAGTGATGCCCCAAGATGGGCAGAGCATCGCCCCCTGGTGGGCATGCGGGGTGGATCCTGGTAGGACGCATGCGGGAATCTGTCTGACTGCCTCCCCGTTTCCAGCTTCGGAAAAATAAAAAATAAAATTAAATAAAATTAAATTAAAAATTAAAAATTAAAAAAAAACAAAAAACTTTGAAAGGCTACATAGAGTTATTTTTTAAATTGTAGTTTTATGCACATTTTATCTTCTTATATTTTTCTTATGCTAATATAAAAAAAGGCTTTGTATATTCAAGTGATGGTGTGAGGCGGCAAACTTAAAATTCAAAGAAAGGTAAGGGGAAGTCAGGCTGGGATTTTTTAAATTTATAAGTAAAATCTACCAGGTGGATAATATTTTTGATGATACTGGCATTTAACTAGGTGACCTTAAAGTCCCTTCCAGTTTGGGGGGTTCTTTACCTAAGACGTCAGTGTTTTATTCTATACTATAACTTTGGTTTTATTCTATGAACGATTGCCCTCATTTATTGTCTACATGAAGTCCAGACAACGATATAATTGTGTTCGTAAGAAAGAACTAATTTACCAACCCATTTTATTTTTAGATATATAACTGATTAATTTTCAGTGAGTTGTTTTATTATTTTATATGTTCAGCCACAGTTTTAAATAATGAAAACCTTAAAAGTCTTGCTCCTAGACCTACTAAGAAGAAGCTCCTACTTGCTTGTTGATTATGGTTTGTTTTCCCCTAGCAAGGGCTATAATTTGAGAAACAAAGCTCTTGCCTGTAATTTCATAATTCACTCCCAAATAATTAACAATGAACCTTACAGCAACTCTAGACATACTTGGTGACCATCTATTAATCTGACATAATGTCCCGCATTGCTTAACGTCCTCCAATCACTGAGACGAGCCCAAGTTGGTTGTTTTCAGGCCGTTTTCTCCGTCTGTCCCTGGTTTCCAAGCCAAGAAACCACACAGCAGAATTTTCTCTAGTAATCGCCCTACCCCCGTTTTTTTTTCAAGATCACCAGGCAATTATTGCTAGCACTTAAATAAAGACAACTATCAGTGGCAAAAACCTCCTCTAGTCTACTGTAAAGAACTTGGACTGTGGTTGCTTTCTAGGCAAATCTTTCATTGGCACCAGTGAGGACCCCAGCTGGACTTAGAATTAAGAAATAGGCAGTTATGAGGATTGGGTTTCACTTTATGTTACTTCTTTTACTGCCACCAGGCTCAGGATACATTAGCTCAGAATAGCAAATGAAAAAGGCTGTGAGAAGCATAGCCAGAGGAATTTAAAGGCGAGAGCCTCATTGACGTTAAATATTTACCTGATTTTATGTGAGGTACAGAGAACAACAACATGATGTCACTACCTCTTGTGCCATTTCATGTCACCTATGCAAGAGTTTGGATTCAAATGATGTGTCTATGATGAACAAAAATTGTGACATGTTTGAAAGGCATTGCTTTGCACAAATGTAGGCTTTGGCAATTGTCGATGTCATTTCTAAGCTGCAAAAAATGTTAATTTACATGAGTGTCAGTTATTATTTTTCTTTTACTAGAAGCAAAAATTTTCTTATAATTCTAGAAAATATTATGTTTCTGTATTGTATTAACCCTTTGAGTGACAGCAATGTGCTACAATGACTTCAGCAGAGGTTAAATGTATACGAACAAATGGCTTGTCATTGTCAGGAACAAGAATGTTCAAGCTGCTTAAGCATTGGTCAATTTGGACTCTTCCTTGTTGTGACCACTGAGGGGACAACTCTGAATATTCTATTAGGAATGAAAGTATGCCGATATGAATCTTTATACTGAAATAAAATATTTTAGAAGTCTATAAATACAAATACTCTGACAAACTATAAAACTTATAAGTGATGTGCTCCTGTAACTCTTATTCCTCCTGAGTTACAAAACTCAGATCTTTCAATTCTAGGTCACTGAAGTTAAAGTCATGACCAAAACTTAATACTATAAACTTGAATAAATTATTTACCTTTGTGAGTCTTGGTGTTCTCATCTAAAAACTGAAAGGGCTCAACTTGATCATTGTGGACGTTCCTAGAAGCTTGACATTCATTGGTTTCATATTTCTAACACATACATTGTAATCTTGACATTTACTCAGGCTATATAACAGGGGTCAGGAAACTTTTTGGCTGAGAGAGCCAAAAATGCCACATAATTTAAAATGTAATTCCATGAGAGACATACAAAGACCTGTGTACGTTACACATTATCCAATAAAAATTTGGTGTTGTCCCGGAGGACAGCTGTGATTGGCTCCAGCCACCTGCAACCATGAACATGAGCGGTAGGAAATGAATGGATTGTAATACATGAGAATGTTTTATATTTTTTATTTTTTTATTTTTTTATTTATTCATTTTTTAGAGAGGAGAGGGAGAGACAGAGAGAGAGAGAGAGAGAGAGAGAGAGAGGAGAGACAGAGAGAGAGAAGGGGGGGAGGAGCTGGAAGCATCAACTCCCATATGTGCTTTGACCAGGCAAGCCCAGGGTTTTGAACCGGCGACCTCAGCATTTCCAGGTCGATGCTTTATCCACTGCGCCACCACTGGTCAGGCCTGTTTTATATTTTTAACATTATTTTTTTTATTAAAGATTTGTCTGCGAGCCAGATGCGGCCATCAAAAGAGCCACATCTGGCTCGCGAGCCATAGGTTCCCGACCCCTGGGTATGGTCTAGGTGAGGGCAAGCTAACAAATACCCTTCCTAGGGACATTTCCAATTCCCTTTTATGTCTTTTAGGTAGAGATTCTTCCAATTTAACTCTGGTCTTCTCCCAGAGTAGGCACTGCCTAGCAATAGGAAGCATAAATGTCCACTGCTATGTTTTAAATCCCTGACCAAGTCAATGAACTCCTATTCCCTTCATATTAGCCATGATGATTACGAAACTCCTCTGTTGTAAAAATGTGCCAGAATATTGTAATGTGATTTTCTAATACTAGTAGAGAAAAATAGAAATTATTGCCATTTTTTTATTGCTGCATTCTTTTTTTAACAATAAAAGCTGAAAGTAAGCTATGTGTTCACCAAAAGAGGATGATAAAATAAGTTTAACTCAGTCCAAGGGTGGACAAGATGCAACAACTTGTTGCATAAATAGAATGAGGGAGAGCAACATTTTAATATGGATGGCAGCCAGGAAGACAAATTGTTAATGAAAAACTGCCAGGTATAGAATAATATGTACTATGTGATACAATTTATGTAAAATAAAAAAATTATATGTACACATAGACATTTCCTATAAAATTACATATTACTTTAAATATATAAATTGGAAAGAAAAAATATCTAGTACAGGGGTCAACAAACTTTCTCTTTCAAGAGCCAGTTAGTATAAATATTTTAGGTTTCGCTGTTCTCTGTTGCAGCTTCACTGCTCAGCTATTGCAATGTGAGCGCAGCCGGAGACAAAGTGTAAACAAATGGACACGGTTGTGTTCCAATAAAACTTTATTTACAGAAACTGACAGGGAGTTGGACTGGTCCTTGGGCTATTGTTTTCTGACCCCTGATTTATCATAATATATGCTAACTGATGAATGGTTGTCCATTAGGAGGAAACCAGAACTGACATGGGAGAATCCAGGAGATATTTCTCTTTATCTGCATTGTTAGATTTTGCTTTTACATTGAGAAGGTATTCATAAATTACTTGCAAAATTGAAAATATATTTAAAAGAATAATAGTGGTTAGCTCAGTGGTAGAGCATCAGCCTGGTGTATGGAAGTCCCGGGTTTGATTCCCAGTCAGGGCACACAGGAGAAGTGATCATCTGCTTCTCCACCCCTCCCCTTCTCTCTCTCTTTCTCTGTTCTCCACCCGCAGCCATAGCTCAATTGGTCCAAGCACATCGGCCCCAGTCACTGAGGACAGTTCCATGGAGCCTTTGCCTCAGGTGCTAAAAAAAATAGTTTGGTTGCAAGCATGGCCCCAGAGGGGCAGAGCATTGGACCCAGATGGAGGTTGCCGGGTCGATCCCAGTCGGGCACGTATGGAAGTCTGTCTCTCTAACTCTTCCCCTCCTCTCACTTGGAAAAGAAGAAAAGAAAAAGAGAATAATAGCAATAATAATAATTAAAAAAAAATTTAAATTATTTCAGCTGCCACTTAAAGTAGCAATACTGTGATTTGACAAACTTTCTAAGATTTGCATGCCATGAAAGGATCTTGCTTCCAGGGCTCTGTTCTCCTATCAGCTGTACCTTCGGCACATTCAAGTGTGGCAGCCCAGAGCCTGCAGAGGTAGAGGACAAAGGACACTGGAGCAGAATACCACTCTGAACAGCTCACGGAGAAACCAACCTCGGCAGTAAATGAGGACAAGCTGCCCTGTGTTATGTTTCCTTTTCAAATATTTTTTTTTACATCAAAAACACATTGCAGGGTAGTAAAGACTTCAGGGGCATCCTACAAAAACAGGCTGCATAATTCTGATATTGAAAGCCAGCCTCGTTTTAATTAACTGCCAGGACCGAGCCACATCCCTGAGCTAGAGATAGCCAATAACAATCTTATAATTTCTAAATGTGAACGCCACTCAGGTAGATCCCAAATAGAGAGGGTTTCAGCTTACCTCTTAAAATGTAAACATGAAATTTCAGATTTCCATAGCAACCAGACCTTCCTTCACCTTAGACACCTTTTTCAAAAAGGGAGGGGGGGAGTTGGGAAGCATTTCTGTGGTGGGTGGCATGTAGACAGTTGCCCATTAAAACGATAACATCAAAATATAAACAGCCAAGCCTTTTAATCATTTATTAACAAACGACTTACAAGACTGCTAGTGAAATCCTGTAAAAACCTCTTCAGACATGTTGGAAATTCAAGACACTGGCAGCAAGTTAGATTGACAAGTAATTACAATTAATGCCACCACAATCATTTGTAAAACACATTTAGCTAAATGTTTGTATGCCAATAAATACCAAAACAGAATTCTAGGCATGCCACCATGCCCCTAAATCACCATGCTGATTTTAACCAATTAAGCAAGCAGCCAGGCTAGAGCAGAATACAGAACTCCCAGCCTGGGACACGGAGGTGTCCCGACTCAGAAAGACCTGACCAGCTCTACATCCTGGGGGCACTGACTCAGTGCTCTTTCCTGAGAGTGAGAAATCAGGGCTGCTCTTTCTAGTATTCATGAATTTAACCTTCTGTCTTGTGAGCTCTTCGTTGGGAAGTGTTTCTTAAGAGGCAGACGTTAGTATTCCATTAAGTTCACAGAACAGTTACTCTCCAGTGCAACATCAGTGGTAGGATGGATAAATAAATAGTACGTTTACACAGTGGAATACTACATAGCCATGAAAGCAAATGAACTAGAACTACACGCAACGGGGTGAATGAATCTCAGACTGATCTATGATGTTAGAAAGTGAGAGAGTGGCTCCCCTTGGAGAGAGTACTTCTAGTACTCCTGCATTTTTTATGGGCTCTCAATTAAAAAATTTTTTAATTTAAGTATAGTTGGCATACAATATTATATTAGTTTCATGTGTACAACATTTATATAACTTACAATGTGATCACCATACCATACTCTTGATTTGAGTACTATTCTGTATGCTATCACACTTCCAAAGAATTTACAAACAACAAACTACCCCGACACAATAGTTACTGAGCAGCGTGTGTGCCTGGCTCTACGCTGGAACTATTAAAGTAGGAGAGATGAATTTAAAAATAAAACTGTGTAAGGTCTCACAATGAAAAACTGATGATTGATGCTTCTCATCTCTCTCCGTTCCTGTCTGTCCCTGTCTATCCCTCTCTATCTCTCTCTCTCTGTCCCTGTAAAAAATAAAAATAAAAAATAATAAAAATAAAACAGTGTTGCCTGACCTGTGGTAGTGCTGTGGATAAAGCATCCACCTGGAACGCTGAGGTTGCTGGTTCGAAACCCTGGGCTTGCCTGGTCAAGGCACATGTGGGAGTTGATGCTTCCTGATCCTCCCAACTTCTCTTTCTCTCTCTCTCTCTTTCTCTCCTTTCTAAAATGAATAAATAAAATCTTTAAAAAAAACTTGTTATTTCATACAGTAGGAGCTACTAAAGAGTTTAGTAAAAGGTATTACAGGTGCAATTTCTTCGTGAATTTCTGCCCTCATGGTGAGCGAGTTTCACAGAAGATGACACTCAACCAAACCTTGAGTGATGGGTTCAATCAGCACAGAGTAAAGAAACGGGCACTTCCGCTGCTGGGGGCCCGGCAGGATGGAAGAGCAGGATAAACATGGTGTTAGAAAATGAAAACTCCCACCTGAGGGTGCGGTGGGCACAAACAGTTGAGAACCACTCATATTTATTTGTTTAATATTCAATTTTCCAAAGAGCACTTTATTCATTGCCAATTGCAAGGTTCTCATCGTCAAAGGAGAGGTATCTCTTCAGACAGCTGAATGGATGCAACACCAAGTGTGGGGAAGAAAGGACACAGCCAGGCTGCGAACACTATCATTCGTGACCAGCACAACAACGCCATAACCACCACTGATGCTTCGTACTCGACGTGCACCGTCTGGTGCATGTAACTTTCACACCAGTTCAAGGTCAAGATGAGTGTTACCTCCACTTGGTGGGTGCCGACCTGCTGACCCTCTCCGCCACCGCCACAGTCAGCCTCAGAGCCCTTGCATGACTCTGAGGCCTCTCTGCTCTGTGCACCGCCTAGCTGAGCTGTCCCCAGCCCGGTGAAGGTCAGGCGTCCGCGTGGCATTGCAGCCCGGGCAGCAGGGGGCGCCCACGTGGAGGGCAGGCTCCAGGCCCTCACCAACTCACTCCAGCCAGAGGGCAGCTTTTCTTGCCTTCGGCTTCCCAGTGACCACGTGAAGAGCTGGGGACAACGGGAGAGGCCAGTGGGCGATTTCCTTCCCTCCACACGCTAGCATCCAGCCTTCCCTGCCTGCAGGGGAGAATCCCTTTCAGCGTTCAGGGTGCTGCTTCTCGAAGAGATAGCTGGGAGGGGCAAGCAGGGGGCTGCCCACACCCCTTCCCCGCTGTGGCTTGGACCCCTCTTAGAGCTGAGATGAGGCCTGAGTCCCGCCCAGGAGCAGTCGCACTCTCACCCTCACGGTTCTCACACTACTGACGGGTCCTTAATAAAACATGTAGATCCCTGGAAAACGCGTTTCTTAAATAGACGTGGTTTTAAAAGATAAGGTATACCAGACAGCTCAGGCCTGAGCCATCCTGAGAAAACACCTAAGGAGGTTATCTGGAGACCAGCAATGAGGAATTGGCATCCTTTTGCTGAAGCTCCAATTTCTCAACAAGAACAGAGAAGTGGCTCAAGTGCCATTTGGGAAATATCTTCAAAGACACGGGTGCTGTTCTGAGCGAGGAGGCAAGGCGACGTTCAAAGGGGAGGTGGGAAGCTTTGCTTCTCAGTTGGACTCTCCATTTTATTCGTGCTGGCTGTTTACTCCACCGTGAAGGGTCTGATAGGAACGCTCTGACCCAGCCAGGCACTGGGCAGGGCGCAGGCTTCCAGCCCAGCCCGCCCCGCCCCGCCCCCCACACAGCGCTCCTGCTATTTCAGGCCTCGGGGCTGCGAATCAGACGCCGCTGCCCTCCATGCTGGGTTGTGTGAAATTATGCGGTGGTTTGGTGAAGTCAACAAGGAACTAGAATGAACCACATTGGGGGAAAAAAAGAGCAGCTGGCACCAGCTCTGGTCCTCAGAAGGCAGTATAAATGAGGACAGATACCCTCTGTTGCCGCCTATCCAAGAGTTGGTTTTTAAAAATGTTTTATTGGGAAATGATTTCAAATGAGAAGATAAATTGTAAAAAATAAAATAAAATAAAAATAGTACAAAAAGCACCCATATTGCCTTCATCCAGATTCATCTATTGTTAATAGTTTACTCTATTATTTGTTTTCTCTCTCCCCTTTCTTTCTATCCCCTCCCCACATACTTCTTCGTGTATTTCCTACTTAAAGGGATATAGTCACATGGAAGCACAGAGCAGTTACTAGCTTCAGTTCATTTCATATTGATATATTATTTTTAACTAAGCATTCATTTTCAATTCTGTCAGTCCAATTGTGTCCTTCCAGCCCAACACAAGTGCTACCGTTGCCATGGTCCCATCCTATTTCTCTTGCCCTTTACAACACTCTCTTAGCACTTACATTTACTTCTTTCATGACTATTACTATGTCCTGCCTTGTACTGTGTGGCCATTGACCTCTTCTACTAGACTAGTAGCTTCCTGAAGGCAGAGCAGACATGTGTTGGATAACTTGCCGGATACACAAATACACACACACACACACACACACACACACGACACTAAAATTAAATAATTGGTATTAGATGCTTTAAGGTTTCTGTATACTTTTTTTAAAAAATTAAACACTCTTCCTCTTAACCTAAGAAGATTCACATATTATAATAACTTTTAAAGGAAACTATTAAACTATCACATTCTTTGCTTATGAGGTGAGTTTGTTGAAATATATTTACGAAAGTTTCATAGTATTGTTATTTATTGGAAAGATGGACTACAATTTCAAAGCATCAAAATGAGTGAAAGAAATTGTCTGAACACAGTTCAGATCTGCCTATGCATGGGCATTAAATTAAATGTAACATAACGTAAGGGCATGGGAATGATGACAAGTCATATCTGTATTGAGAGTCTCCTGGGATCGTTATGATTATAAAAGACCAAGATCAACAAAGTAGCTAGTAAGGCAACTATGAGACAGAACAGTTGGTTTGAATCCCAATGAGTTTCTCATATCCCTGGTTTGTGTTTTATCCTCACTGCAATTGTATTCATCTCTCCACACGTCGAAGGATGAGGAAAATGTGAATGTGCTCTAAAAGAGTTGCAGAACACTGTGCAGGAAGGAAAATTGTTTTCAAACATAAAAAATAAATTGATTTATTAAATAATCCCTTACAATTCTAACATCCAGAGATAAATCCCATTAATACTTGGGCACCATCACCTCAGTCTTCTCTACAGCATATGTATAAAACAGATAATTTTCTCAGTATCAAATCACATCCACATACATTTTTGTAGCCTGTTTATTTTGAAACCTGACTTTTTTTCACTAGGAGTATATCATAAGCTGTTGTTTTTAATAGCCAAATAGTGTTACATCGTGTGGATGCTTCTTAACTTATGTAAATAGTTCCCTAGTAAAAGGAACTATTTTTTACTAGATTTTTTTCTTTTTTTCTTTTACAGTTGAAAAATAAAAAATCAGCTGACATCAGTTTTGGCATCATATGGCAGTCAATAAGGACAGTTATCCTGTTTCCTCTTATCTGAGAGTTGACTTTTTTTTTTTTAAACATAGTTGTAACTGTTACAACCCTTGAGGATTTTTTTTAAATTTTAAATTTTATTTAATTTATTCATTTTAGAGAGGAGAGAGAAAGGAAGAGGGAGAGAAGAGAGAGAGACAGAGAGAGAAGGTGGGGAGGAGCTGGAAGCATCAACTCCCATATGTGCCTTGACCAGACAAGCCCAGGGTTTCAAACCAGCGACCTCAGCATTTCCAGGTCGATGCTTTATCCACTGCGCCACCACGGGTCAGGTGAAAGTTGACTTTTAAAACTTTTTTGTTTCAAAATAATTTCAAATGAACAGGTAAGTTGCAAAAATAAACACAGTATGTGCCCTTTACCCAGAGCATCTATTGTTAATATTTTAAGTAAAACTGTAAAGGAATTCTTGCAGTTTAAATCTTTCCTCTCATTCTTAATTACTTCCCACTGGAATAATTCCTAGAAATGAAATTGCTCAGTGTGCACACAGTTTTAAAGCTTATGCTAAGTATTGCCAAGCCTTTCAGTAACATTGCAACAATTTTAACTCCTGTAGCAATGTCACAGCCTCTTCCTCCACATCCTTGCCAACCCCGGACATTATCTATGACAACTGAATATATGCCACATGACTCCTTATTTAAGTTTGGATGTCTTTGATTTATACGTCAGGCGAAGCAGTAAGTAACTTAACTGAAAATGTGCACTCTCCGTTTAGGCTTTTGGGGCATACATATTTAAAACAAAAAAAGAAATATTTCAAAAGATAAGATAAGATTTTAAAAGCATTATTTCAAATCTAGCAAAATATAAGTTCACTCTACATAATAAAACTGTCGTAAGAAGACAAAGGAAGGTTTATTCCAAGTTTTTAGCACAATGTCACTTGCGAACATAGCTCTTACTCTGCATCTTTGAAGGATCAGATCATTTTGTAAAGTGCTTGTCAAAATTTGGCTATTTTCTAGAGAGATGCATGTTAAAAATCAATGGAAATGTTACAGCATTAGTGCCACCTTTAGAAAGGTTAGACAGACACATGCCCACAACATTCAAAGCCTTTTCTGTTTAGAATCTTGGGAAGGAACTCATTCCAAACTTCCAGAATCATAGCTGGCAGGCTATAATTTAGGGTTGCATACAGGATCATGTGTATTAGTCCATCACTAAGCTGTAAGTCGACACCAACCTTTGGAATGGCTTTCTCTGGAGAAAGCTGAAGAGACGATGCCTCAATCATTTCCAACACGGCTGGGGAAAACATTCAGACAACAAAACATTAGATCCTTTCAGCTCACATTCTGATGATTTTAATCAAAAGGGAGGTGGAAAGGGGGTGATTAGACACAGACAGTCACTCTGGTGAAAATCTAAATGTATATCTAAGCTCAAGATATCAATAACGTATTGGTAAATTCTCGCCCCTACTTATATGAACCACGCCAGCCACCCAGAATGTCCATCCCAATGGTAGTGAATGTGTTTGGGAAAAGCTGATGGTGAGCAGACACAAAGTCAAATGTTGTAATCCATATTTGACCATCATAGGGCATTTTTATAAATACCAACAAAAACCTGTCAACAGGGTTAGGTTTTAAGATTTTCTTTCTTTCTTTTTTTTTTTTTTTTGTATTTTTCTTAAGTTGGAAATGGGGAGGCAGTCAGACAGACTCCGGCATGCGCCTGACTGGGATCCACCCGGCATGCCCATCAGGGGGTGATGCTCTGCCCCTCTGGGGTGTCGCTCTGCCACAATCAGAGCCATTCTAGCGCCTGAGGCAGAGGCCACAGAACCATCCTCAGCGCCCGGGCAAACTTTGCTCCAATGGAGCCTTGGCTGCAGGAGGGGAAGAGAAAGACAAAGAGGAAGGAGGGGGGGGGTGGAGAAGCAGATGGGCGCTTCTCCTGTGTGCCCTGGCCGGAATCAAACCCGGGACTCCCGTACACCAGGCCGACGCTCTACCACTGAGTCAACCGGCCAGGGCGGTTTTAAGATTTTTCAGTTGCCAAAGTCTATGCTGAATTGCATGCTAGATGTGAGATTAGAACTTTGTGTATTGTATGTGTAAGAGTCTGCAGTGGCTCCGCAGTCTTGGCTAAAGCCACTTTATAGTCCACTGAGGGACGCTGAGTAAGTCCACTTAGGGAGAGGTCAGAGATGCGGGGTACATGGCTCTGCGTGCAGTCAAGGTCTGCCACAAACCAGGACAGCGAGACACTGTGGCTCCAGCCGCTCTGAGTCGAACCACTGTGCTGGACAGACTAGCTTTCCAAATCCACTAGCTCCGAGCCTTGCCTACAAACAAACAGAGCTTGATCGAAATCTAAACCTACCACCAAAATTAGCTGAAACTTAATGGACACTAAAATTTTTTCTAGTGTGTGACTTAATGTGTTTCTTTATTTCTCATTCACATCAAAAGCAGGAAAATGTTGTCTACCTAATCCAGCACTATCCAGTGGAAATACAATGTGAACCACATCTGCAATTTTAAATTTTCTAATAGAAAAAATAAAATTAAGTGTCAATAATTATTCTATTTAAATTAATACATGTAACATTATAATTTCAATATGTAACCAATATAAAAAATATTGGCAGCATCTCCATTGTTCTACTTAAAAATCCAGTATATACTTTATAGTTATAGTGCATCTCAATTTCAAGTAGCTACATGTTAAGTGCTCAATACCCCTGTGTGCCCACTGGCTACTGTATCAGAAGGCACACAGATCTAGAGATTAAAATGTGGTTCAGGACTACTGAAGCAAAATAAGGACAATTCAAGATCCAAAACACAGAAGACTGCATTTCATGACTACTATGCTCGCTTCATAGACCCAGCAAGGTTTAGAAAGTTGGGGAGATGATCTACAAATCACCTATTTAACACCAATCTGCACTTTCCAGTAAGCTTGATGACATCACATTCCAATGGAGAAGATTGTTCTCAATAACAGCTCCAAAGTGCAAAGCCATGAGTTTCCTGTGTTTTCCTTTGGCAAAGAACAAAACTGTAAAGAGGTGCCCAGTGTGAAGAACAGAAATTTGAACACACAAAATTGTTTCCATGCCATTGTGATGCCAATTCCTGAGAGCCATGATGCCAACATTAAGTTCCTGTATGTAACTGTCATGCAGGGCCTGGGCTTTAAAAATATATTAGTAAATAATACTTCATTATAATTTCCCCCTTCACTCAAATGCCATTTGTACAATGAAGTTGTATAATTTCTAAGTGTGTATACCTTGTTCAAAACAGTTAAAGGAATGGCCAAACATATTATGAGACAGCTTAAAGTGCATACCCATGATGACACATTGTTTTAATCATGTAGAGAATTTTGGCGAATAATCTATAAAATGTTGCTATCCCACAAAAATGATTCACCAAGTACAGTCTTCCTGTACTTATCAATCTATTTTAGTGATAATAACAACAATCTTCCTGTATAACACAATCTATTTTAGTGATAATAACAACACTTTACATGTAGCTAGTCCTTTGCTATTTACAAAGCATGGTTTACACTCTCTCATGAAATTGCACAAAAAACCTTGCAAGGCATAGATGACAAAATAAACAAAACTCAAGTTCTTTGTCACCAGCTTTCTTCCAATATTTTCCTTCCTTTGGGTGCACTGACTATCTGCAAGGTCAATGTAGGGGGTTTCTCTGTTGTTTGAAAAAGTTATTATCAATGAATTTTTTCAGGTTGTTTGATTCACTATCATATTTCCCCATGCATAAGATGCTCCCATGTATAAGATGCACCTTAATTTTGGGGTCTGAAATTTGAAAAAAAAAATGTATTACATAAAGTTAGTAAACTCAAGTTTTATTCATCATAAAATTCATACAACTCTTCATCACTGTCAAAACTCCCATCCATTAGCTTGTTCTTCTTATCTCTGTCTGATGACAAATCAGTTCCATCTATTGCATTTGAAATGCCGCAATCACTGTATAAGATGTACCCAGTTTTTAGACCCCAAATTTTTCAAGAAAAGGTGCATCTTATACATGGGGAAATAGGGTATATCCTAATGATCATTTGGTTTTCACATTGAATGAGTCAAAATTTTTGTCCTGCTCAATTCTGGTTGGTCAAATAAATTCTACTGGCCAAAGCCACTCCCTTATTATACAGTTATTTCTAGTTTTTATACAATGGTAGGCTGAAGTCTTCCCAAACACTGATTTACCCTTCAAGTCACTTTATGTGTCATCCCGGCAGATGTGAAAACAGCAAAGTCTCTGAACAATTGCCTCCTCTTGTCCCCTACAAAGAAAAAAAGGTCTGAAAATAAAAGGCCCCTGAAGGAATTACACCTCCAAAGTCAAAAGAATGACTTTAGATTTTGAGGAAAATCTGCTACTGTAATACAGTCAGGAGAGAGGTCTGATGAGAAAAAATAATGATCTAAAAATAGGAGTCTTTAGAAGTATCACTACTCAAGACCAGATAACTCAAATTCCCATTTTCAGGGGAAAAAAATTGAGAGACTAAGAAGACTTTTGAAATTATAAAATAATTCATTAAATAGCTCTATTTTTTCAAAGTACTTAACTACTTTTCAAAAGCCCAAAGTCCTGGCTTGGCTGGGTGCTGTTTCTCCTCAGTGTCTACACCTAACAGTCAAGGAGGGAAATCAGAGGGAACATGTCTGCACAGAGTGAAAAATATACCATTTACCTAATTATATATCTGCCACATATGTCCCAGCTCGCTGTCTTACACATAAAAGGGAGGAGAAAGTCTGGATATCACAAAAATAGCCCCAGTGTGGAAATCAGAAGAAGGGCCTGACTTCATGTGTGGCTTTTACTTTGTCTTATTGTAAATGCCACACAAGGAGCATGGTAAAAACGGCAAACCAAGCAAAGGAGAGTTTGGTTTCCTTAGTTAAACAGCTCAGTACAGTTGGAAGTGCCCTCATGCCAAAGCAAGCTAACCAATCAGTCCTCTGAAGACTTTTGCCTTCTGTGTCTTATAGAAATATAAAGGTTACTACTTACTTTGGAGTAACATTCGCTATACGTTTCAAAATATGCTGGAGCATGTTTAAGAAGGTTTCTTGTATCTCTTTTTTTTTTTTTCTCATTAAAGGAGAGGCACGGAGGCAGAGAGACAGACTCCCAAGTGCGCTCAGACCAGGATCCACCCAGCAAGCCCCCTACCAGGCGATGCTCTGCCCATCTAGGATGCTGCTCCACTGCTCGGCAACCGAGTTATTTTAGCACCTAAGGCAGGGCCATGTAGCCATCCTCAGTGCCTGGGGCTTGAGCCATTGAAGCCATTAGAGCCATTACAGCCATGGTTGCAGGAGGGGAAGAGAGAGCTAGATGGGGGTGGGTGGGGGAAGCAGATGGTTGCTTCTCCTGTGTGCCCTGACCGGGAATTGAACCCGGGACATCCATATGTTGGGTTAACACTCTACCACTGAGCCATCTGGCCAGGGTCAAGGAGATTTCTGAATTACTAAAGCCACTTCCCAACCCACTGGTGTTGAAAAAGAAAAAAAAAAGCTTCTGAAAAAATCTGATTTGCCATTTGATTTGGATGAAGATTAAAAATACACCACAGCAGCTGTTCAAGTTGATGTCATTGAAATTCCAGTTTCATATTTTAATTGCTACTATGAAAAATTCTTTGATTGCACTTGATGAAATTAAGTTTTGACTTTTTAATGATTAAACATGGGAAAATTCAAGTATGTCCTAGTTAAGAATTTAAATGATTGTGTGTGTTTAAAAGATGAAGTGAAATCTACTGGGACATTATTTTATCTCGAGGCGAGATACAATACACAGTAATTGCACACGGTACTTGCTCACTCTCAGTTCTTTCAAGATGACTAAAATATCCCTTCAAAGAATAAGTCAGCACAGAGCTACTGGGTTAAAGCAAAGGAAACTGTAGTCCTAGGCTGCTCATTACTATTCTGTGACAGGAGTCATTTTGGAGAAGGAAAAATGACATATTCATCATCAGTTGTTGCGTGATGGTCTCACGAGTCATTGGTCAGTCAACACACTCATAAATGTGGTGCCCATTCAGCTCCCAGGGTAGGATTTCATTTTGGAAGATGACCAGGGTGCTTGCAGACAAGAACACAGCCGAGGAAGTCACTGGTTCCACAAAGACCCCCAGATCACATAAAGGTTCTTAATGATGAAGCCCAGACCATGTGTTTCTTACTGCAGGCAGAAAGACCTGTCCCAGACTGGAGCTGAACACGACAATGGAAAAAGTGAAAGGAGTTAGCTTTTGACTAGAAAGGAAATGATGAATGGGAATGGCGACCATCGCACCACACAAAAGGGTTCCCCCAGAAAATGTCTCTTTGCCGGACAGATGTATGGCATTCTTACAGATTCATAATATTTTTGAATAGTTTGCAGTCATTATAACATACCATTTATAGTTATCAAAATATAAAGCCTCAAAAATTTTGATAGGTTTATCAATATTCATGATAAATTTTACATCTCTTGTGAACAGATGCAACTTTTGGATGAAAAATTCATTCTTTCATTTCAAAGGAAATATATATTTTTTTATTTTATTTTACTTATTCATTTTAGAGAGGAGAGAGAGAGAGAGAGAGAGAGAGAGAAGAGAGAGACGGGGGAGGAGCTGGAAGCATCAACTCCCACACATGCCCTGACCAGGCAAGCTCAGGGTCCCGAACCGGGGACCTCAGCATCTCCAGGTCGACGCTCCATCCACTGCGCCACCACAGGTCAGGCTCAAAGGAAATATATTTTACTTTATTTGTAAAAACACATGCAGTGCCATTTTGATAAAGACCACGATAAATTTGATTTTATGAAGGTAGCTATCCTATGAGCACAGATGGAGAAAAACCATTTGATTATTATTTCTAAACCATCCACTTAAAATGATATAATTCTTGACTGAATGGTAAAGTGGCCATTCGCCACTAAGTTACTCAGGTTCCCCTTCGTGGGTGGTCAAGGCAGTTCTACATACGGGGAGCGAACTCTCTCAAGCCCGGGATCCCTAATAAACACCCTTCCTAAAGTAGAATTTGTTGAGTCTGTTTATAAGCACAGGTAATAGTGATATTTATAGCTCTACAAGTGGCATCTTTAACAATTATAAATATATAAAGTGGTAAAGTTTGGAGAATGTGTCTTATCCAATTAAAGATCATCTCTTAAATATCAACCAAGAGTTAGGAAAACAACTACATTGAGATGCAGGGCTAACATATAATAATAAGAAGTACTTTTTCATAAAAAAAAAAACTTTAAGTTTTAGAATAGTTTTGGTTTCACAGAAAAATTGCAAAGATAGTACAGAGTCATCACATACCCTTCACCCAGTTTTCCTTATAGTTTTAAAACCTTAAATTATTATGCCATTTATCACGTCTAATGAACCAATCTAGATACATTATTATTACCTAAAGTTCATCCTTAATTCGAATTTCCTCAGTTTTTGCTTGACGTTCTTTTCCTCTCTCGAATCCCGTTCCCATTCAGGACACTGTGTCACGTGTCTCCTTAGGCTCCACGAGACAGTGACAATCTCTCGGATTTTTCCTCGTTTTGATAAGCTTGAAAGTTTTGAGGAAAACGGACTGGTCTGGTGTTTTTTATAATGCTCCTCTACTGGAGTTTGATGTTGTTCTCAGGATTAGACTGGGGCTTGGGGTTTGGGGAAGGAAGGCCACAGAGGAAAAGTGCCGTTCCCATCAAATCTTACTAAGGGCACATGCTATCAACATGACTTGCTACTTGACCACCTGGCTGAGGTAGCTCTGTCTAGTTTCTCCAACATACAGTCACCCTCTCTCCCACACCATCCCCTTTCTCCTACACTACACTCCATGGAAAGAAATTATACGCATAGCCCACACTTAATGAGCAGAGAATATGCTTCACCTTCTTGAAGACGTAGTATCTACATAAGTTATTGGAATCCTTTTTTTTATGGGGGACTTGGCTATTCTTCTTGATTTATTTGCTTATTCTATCATTTATCTACAATCATTATGAACTCACAGATTTCTATTTTATACTTTGGATTGTGTCCAATACTCAACTTTCAGTTATGAATCAAATCCAATAATTTGATATTTATTTTGTTGCTCATTTTTTTTTTTGTATTTTTTATTTTGTTGCTCAATTTGTCCTAGCTTTGGTCAATGAGAGCTCTTACTGTTTGCTCCTAAATACTACTTTTTAAAGAGAATGCTCCATCTTTCTTGTTCTTACAACATTTTCTCCCAAGTTGTATATGAGATTATGCCAATTTTCATGTTGATTTTATACTGTTTTAAATGTCAGAGGGAGACTGTTTTCTTTGGCTCATGATGGCTCCACAGGTCATCTGGCTGAGTGCTTCCCTTAGTTGGTGGACTGTCAGATTCTCACCTGGAGCACGACTCCACAGAATGATGACAATGGATCATTTCAGCTTTTCTTATAAGCTGTCATCACTTTTTCTTTTCTTTTTCATTTCTCTTTCCTTTTTTTTTTTTGCATAGTTTCCTATAACATGTTTATGCAAAGAAGCTGATTTTTAAATGTTTACAAATGGAAAACTAACCATCAAACCTAACTAATCCTATGTTTGTGAAATTAACAATATTTGAGAAAATAGAGTGAAATCACAGGACATTTAGAGTTGAATTTAGAATACCATATTTCTAACTAGACAATCCAGAACTAGTCTTTCTTTCACTCTTTGGGAAAAAATCTCTGGGCTGGTAACATTGGGTCAGTAATCAAATTTCACGTCTGGATTTTATTTTACTTCTTTGAAATAGTGTAACTTATAAGAAACATTATTTAGATATTTCAGTACAATTAATTGTTAATTTATAAGAAGGTATAGAGTATATAAATATATAAGAATACAAAGCAAAATTTTGAGCCTTATTACTGAGACATCAGCCTGGTGTATGTAAATAAATTTTTATTTCATGAATTATTTCTGGGTTGTTTGCTCTATGCAGAAATAGCAGCTTTCTCAGTGGCCCTTCGTGTCATCTTTCAAGGTTAAAGTAGAAGGATATTGTAAAACTGTGGAGCAGTACCCTAAGATCTCCAAGACTTAAGTTCTGATGCCTTGCCTGTCAAAATGGAAAAGGCATGAATTCAGGGAATTCTAGGCTGTTCCCTAAATGAAAATATTTATGATATTTGTTTAAAGGGGCAAAAAATGTCAAAAGAAGGAGATGGTACACACACACTCACACACATACACACACACACACACACACACACAATCTCTCCTAATAGTAAAGATTTTAAAACAAGCGATAACAAGGAACATGAAGGAACAGTGAGCTATGCATAAATGTCCCAAGGCCTCAGCAACCTTCTGTTCTCCTCCAGGAAGTCAGTTCATTCTTTTTCCTAAGGAATTTCTTCCGCCTGACTGCATTTAAAGGTGCCAACAGCAACAAACCACCACACATGAAAAAACCAACTACTAAAAGACACACACAGATACATATGTGCACACATACACAAGCACGCAAACGCACACAGGTGCACATGCATGCACCCTCTTTCCCCTGCCTTCTTCTACCCACACCTTCATAAATTCCCTCACGCGCCAGAAGCTATTGTGCCACCACCAGAAATAGGGGCGGCCACCTCAGCCCATCTTCCTTGGCTGGTAGGTGAGCGAAGAGGACACAGAGAGAGGAAATAACCCAAAGGAAAACAACAAACTACAGCCCAATGCTAACACCTGGGGGTGAGCGGGTGGACCCTTGAGCCTCCATGCAGAGGTCTATAATGTGTGGAGAGGCAGAACGTCCACCTGGCTGGTACAGACTAGCACCTTACACTGGAACCAAATTCAGTTGTTTCTTCCATGAAATGGAAAAGTAAGGTTTGGGGCCTTTTATTTTCTATGATTTGAAGAAAGGGAAACAGAGGCAGAAAGGTCACTGGACCTTCTCAGGACCACCCAGAGAGCCTCTGGGGCCTGAGCTTCTCTGTAAAATAAAGGTTTACTTTCGATGCTCAAATAGACATTTTTAAATGTTTGCAAATCCAAAACCTCAACCACTGGTCCCCATGTTTATAGTTCGGGATTATACAAATTTCCCTCGGTCCTCCGAGGCCTCATCTCAGAGGCTTGATTGATGCTCCCCTGCAGCCCCGGGCCAAGGGGCAGACTGTGTCACCGAGAACACAGCCATTAGCTAATGGAAGACATTTTTCATCCCGTGGAGGGACAGACGACTGCAGCCAGTTCCAGGGCCAGCCAAAAGTGGCACCTAGCAGCTCGGAAGGACGGCAAGTGCCCAATGCCCACACGGCAAAGAAAACCCACATTAAGCAACATTAACTTTATCAAGGTTGTTCCTGGCCCTCTCAGAAGCCCCCATGAAGGTGAATCGCCGATACGATTACTGTCATAGTTTGATGTTTTCTATTTCACCGCCACATCTTAAACAACTTGTAAATGTTCCTGGGAGGGGCAGAAGACCTATATTGGTGGTGAACATCCTAGAATTTCTTTGTTGGATGGGCTTAGGTATAGCATTTTCTTTGGAAAGAGACTAGGGAGAGAGTTGGCTAGGAATTTTGACTTGAAACTCTGTTTGTATAGCAGTTTATAAAATACTGAGGAGCTGTCACGGGGTCATGCGAAAGAGTGGAGGTGCTGGTAGAGATGTAAAGGTCCCTTCTCAGGCCCCTCATCACTGCCACCGTATGCAAGCGACACGCCTGCAGGGAAGGAGAGAACGCGTGTGAGTCTATAAGATCAGGCGCACCGCCCACCGACTTCTCCCTGCCGCTGCCTTGGTCCACAGCCTGGACGGCCAAGGTTGCACACATAGGTTCCCGTCATTGTACCAGGTCAGGGGATAACTTGGCGACGCTAGCTGGAAAGAGTAGGTGTAAACAGGTTTTTATTTTCCCCTTCTTTTGGCTCTCCATGAATAGAACTTTCACAGGAGAACCTCAAGCTGATGGAAAAATTAGATAATCACACCCAGTTGCCCTGAACTCATCCTTGCGGTAGGTCAGCTAAGGCTCTGCATTTGTGTGAAGAAAAACTCATTGCCCCATTTTTATTGATGTCTCTGGGGTGGCAAGAGACATGAAAAAGCAATTCTGACAAATTTAAGACAGTTTTTTTTTTCTCATTCTGATTGCTTTGACAGAATAAAAATAATTTCCACGTTCGTTAAATGCTGAAATCAAGCAGCGAGCAGTTTTCTCAAAAGTAAGCCACCAGTGCCCTCTCCTGGCTGATTTTCTGTAGTGTGCAGGATGGAAAGTTTGCAGGGCAAAGCGGCAAAGCAAGGTTTAAGGGACACAGGAAAATGTCCCTGGGATGACTGTATATTTCGTGGAAAATTACAGATACTCACATATTTAAGATTAACTGTGAAATCTTAGTTGTTTTAAAGTGTTTGGGTAAATACTCTTTCATAAGACATATGAAAACTAGGCCCTTATCATAGACAATACTACTCAGCTGTAAAAAGAGAAGGAAATCTAACCCTTTGCAACAGTGTGGACAGACCTGGAGAGCTTTATGCTAAGTGAAATAAGCCAGGCAGAGAAAGACAAGTACCATAGGAATTCACTCATTTGTGGAATCTAACGAACAAAATGAACTAACAAACAAAATAGAGACTAACCCTTAGATACAGAGATCAGAAAGATTTTGGAGCTTGGTGAAAAGGGTGAAAGAATTAAGCAAAAACAAAACAAAAAAACTCATAGTCACAGACAGGGGTGGTTACCAAGGGAAAAGGGCGTGGGGGAGGGAGAAGAGAGGAGAGGGGCTAAATGGTGATGGAAGGACACTGTCCTCGGGGTGGTGGACACACAGTACATTATACCGATGATGTGTGATAGAACTGTACACTTGAAACTTACAGAATTCTATTAACCAATGTCACCCCAACAAATTCAACAGAAAAACAGAAAATACAGAAAGAACACAGAATGCAAATATCTACTGATTACTCTATCGTTTTCATAAATAAACATATATAAATATTAAACAAAAATTTTTCCCTTTAGAAGAAACTGTACAAATAAACATAATTTAAGCCAGTTTTCCCACTCACATCCCAGCTCTGCTTACATACTCCAGTTTCAAATTTAAAGCAAAGAAAAGCTCACCAATCAAAGGCTTTTATTGGCGATGGAAAATAAAGTCCTGAAGCCCACAGCTAACTGACTTTATGGGAAATAGTTGATTTTGCAAAATGTTTTTATACTTGAGAAAGATGATTTTTAGTTAGGAACATTTCCATCTGTGGCTAGTTTCTTTTAAATAAAATACATATTTTAAATTCAGGGACCAGTATGACTTCTAAATGTTTCGTTAGGCATTTCAGATGCAGTATTATACTCAGGAGCATATACGTCAAGATACAAATCAGTTCTCAAAGCTCCACAAAGCCCGCAAGTTCTCCTTCCGTTTTGGTGAACTCACGTTTTTCCTCTTGCTGTTGAATGGATTCTAGTGAACACCAAGCCCCGTTTGGGTTTCTCTGCTTGTGAATGGGGAAGGAGAACCCCTTTCATTGACAAATCCCGACTGAAACAGAAGGAAGAGTCTAACATACACGAAAAACACACGAATAAAATATGCTGGCTCTGTTCATGGGGGGATATAGATTATGGAAATGTGTAGCCCTTTAAAATGAAAATTTCTCATTTCATTGCATTGACAAAAAAGAAAAGGAATTCCATTCTAGGCATTTACAGATTTAATTTGCCACAGAAGTTTGGTAGACAGGAAGCACTCAATAAAATACACGGACTGTTTGAAAGTCTCTCTCAGAGCTCAATTTGTGTCATTTTACAGTCTGCAAGGGATCGTTGGATCGAACCCACTCCATCAGGATGTGGCTCCTTTCAGTAGCCAATACGTTATTTCAAAAAGTAGCTTTTCCAGAATTGTATAGAAATAAAACATAAATAATCAGTAATGATTTGGGCTCATGCAATGCAAACTAAATTAAAAAATAAAAGCTTTGGAGATATACGTAGGTTTAACCCCTGCATTCCATCTCTTTCTAGCCTTGTGAATTTGCACATGTCAGTTAAGCCTTTCTTGTCCTTCAGGGCCTGGTCTGGAACTACTTTTCAGAGTGGCTGTGTTAGGCTTCTGGCATGTAAGTGTTCAATGAACGATAGCTATTACTAGATTTACTCTTAGGATTTGTGTCTGCCTTGGCTGTCTTTGTGACGGTACAAGAATTAGGAAGGGCTTAATTATCCAACATGGAATGAAATGACAATACATGGAATGAAATTTATTCACTTGTCTCATGTAAGATATAACAGAGCCTGGCCCGGTAGCTCAGTTGGGACCATCGTCCTGAAGCGTAGAGGTTGCCGGTTTGACCCCCGGTCAGGGCACACACAGGAAGAGATCAATGGTCCTCTCTCCTCTCTCTTTCTCTCTCTTCCTCTCTCACCAAAATCAATAAATCAACATTAAAAAAAACAGATCATTCATTTTGAAGTCAAACAATATATCTTTAAGGGTATAGAATAAAAAATAAAATGCTGCCTGATTTTCTCTCGAATCAAAGATCTCATTGTGTTTAAACAGAAAACAAGTAAGTCCATTTAAAGGCAGTGCATGGGCGATTTTATTTGCTCAGTTTCCCTTTTAGGACATGATCATCAGACCTCTGGCTGCCTGAACAAGACTGCGGTGGGCGAAGGCCAAGCACTGAGGGCTCCCAGCGGGCAGGGCACTCGGCTGGCGCCCGGGGGCGAAAACACGGGGCAGATCTCAGAAGGAATTTAAAGAAAACATGAATCAATGCAAACGCCAATTCCTCACAGGCAGACTTCATTCTTAAATTGCACACCAGTGGAGCCACTAATAAATTATTAGGTATCTTCGTTTTGAAAGGCTTGTCCAACATTAACTAATTTTACCATATGATATTTTTCAAAGGGATAATTAGCATTCTCATCTTGCAGATGGGGAAATAAAGCAGGATGATCATCGCATTTAAAAAAGAACATCATTTCATGTGATGACTAATATCATCGTCAGTGGCCAATATTATTAAAGGGTGGAAATACTCTGTCTGCATACACAACTGACATGTCTGACCTAATAGGATAAGGCGGGTGTTTGGAGTTTTCCTTTTTAATTACTTGCTCCCTTCCTTACCCGCAACCCGCGAAAAAGGATTTCAAGTGGCTTATCAAAAAGAACCAAAACACAAAAAGATTAAGTAAATAAATGAAGAATTTCTGAGGACAGGGGATAATAAAGTCATGGGCACGGAGTGCGGCGCCATGCTGCCCAGACGCTGGCCATGGCTCGGAGCCTGCTCCTGGGTTAAGGAAATAAAACAGTGACTCACCATGGCCATAAGATAAAATGTGCTTTGACTTGTGTTTCCCAGGAGGGACAGGTCGGCTGCTCCCACCAGGCTTCCTGGCCTGGCATTTGCAGTCCCCTCTCAGCCCCATGCCTACCTCGGCTAACGCATAGAGTTTGGGCCGTGAAGTCGGTCAAAGCTAAAAGGCTGGTATGTGGATCAGAATGTGTGATTGTGCCCAAGGTCGGGGCTTCCTGACAGGTGTGTCACTAATGGGTCACAAATGAGCTGCCAATCTCTTCAACCCGGGATGAGGACGGCGGCACCCCCTCCACATACCTCGCTGTACCACACCCATAGTGTAATTTCGATGTGAGAAATACTGGGAGGCACACCTCTAGACAACTGAACTAATACAGTGTACTGAGGTTAGTGAAGAGACTGAAAGTTAAACTCCTAAGTCCAAAGACTGGTGAGGATACTGTGTCCTGTGCACCCATGCCTGGCATCCCCTATGAAGTTATTTTCTCCCCTTCTGAGTTCTGACATCATGACCGCCTTCCTTAAAGGCAGGAGTTGGTTTATGAAGTAAAGGTCAAGGTTCAACTTTATTTCAAGAAAATTCTCAACCAATATCTACCTATGAAACCTGAAGATACACCACATTGCCACTTGCTTCTCCCACCCAGGACAGAGCTGTGACCCAGGCTCTGGTTACTATATAGAGATGCCAATAACAGAAAAGATGCTAGCTTGCCTTAAGTGACCAAACCAAATGAAAAGGCCCACATAAAAGTATTCATAGTCTGTCGCTGCCGATGGGGATGGAGGATGAATCAAGGGAATTTAATTAGCTTTCTTTTCTGCCAACTTGCCAAAGTTGGTTTTCATTTTGGGAACATGGGGGTGTAGCTATTTCCAAAAATGCATGAAACCGACTCATGGCCACAATAGTAGCACGCAGGAAGTCCACCCTCATCTGTGCCCCACAGACCTCCTGCCCTTAGGACAAGCCTCCCACTGTTCTCCCAAAGGCAGAGGAAGGCTGTGGGATGTCAGCGTCTGATCGAAGCTGGTGCGAATGAAGGTCAAGACACAGACAAAGGCTACCTCTCCTGCCCTGGCTTCCAAAGCTGAACGGCACCCCTCTTCACATTGGTGCAACTAGAAGGGAAGACACCCTGCCTGCTCCAGGCAGTTCCGCTAGAAGGAGATCCTTCTGTGGAAGCATCTTCACACGATCCAGATAAGATGAGTCCCACGATTAATAACGCAGTCTTTATGCCATTGCATGTCAAAGGGCGGGGAAGTTGAACTTTCCAATGAGAGCCCTGTGCATGGCACACCTTGGCTGGGGGACTCAGCATCATCCACAGGAAGAGTCCTCATGCTGTGCAGTACAGTACAAACTCCTTCCTTCCCAAGCTGCCCTCCTTTCCTTTCATGGCGGGAAAGTGATTAGTGCTAAACCAGAAGCCTTCAAAACAGTTTGGGTGACATGATCAAAAATGCCGTGCAAGCCCTGGCCAGTTGGTTCAGTGGAAGAGCGTCAGCCTGGCATGCAGGAGTCCCGGGTTCAATTACCAGTCAGGACATACAGGAGAAGCGACCATCTGCTTCTTCATTCACTCTTCCTCCTCTCTTGCCCTCCCACGGCCATGGCTGGATTGGTTCAAGTGCAACTGCCTCAGGTGCAAAAAATAGCTCAGTTGGCAAGCAATGACCCCAAATGAGCAGAGCATCACCCTGTAGGGGGCTTGCCAGGTAGATCCTGGTGGGAATGCATGCAGGAGTCTGTCTGTCTATCTCTCCTCTTCTCACTTGGAAAAAGAAGGTAAAAAATGTGGTACTGGGGAAACATCTTAGAGTTGAAGAGTACCCTTTAGAAACTGAAGTTTTCTTACAGATAGTTTATAACCAGTTGCAGTGGCCTTGAAATATCAACTACATAGATATTTTTTAAATTTCTCTTAATGATAGTACCACAGGACCTCAAATGATGTTTTGTTCAACAACATTTCATTAAGACATTGATGAGATGTCATGGGAATTTACCTATTATTTATACCAATGAGCCTATGACAAAATTGGTTTTGTTAAACAACATTTGGCTGCAGATCCAAGAACCTATCAAGACAATGGCATGGAGGGAGGGTTTACTGTATGGTCCTCTTCAGAGTGGTAGTTCTCAGAGGAGGTCCCTAGACCAGCGCATCAGCGCCACCTGAGAATGTACTCCAGGTGCAAATTCTCTTCCCTCCCAGGCCTACCGCATGGGAAGTCCAAGGGTGGGCCCAGCAATCTGGTTCTCACAGGGCCTTTGGGTGAGCCTGACGTTCCACTCAGACCATTCTTTCCTCTTTGTCTCTTGGCTTTAATGCCCCTGCCGCGTCCTAAGTTTTGACAACCATGGGATCATCCAGTCTGGTCTGCCTGCTTTTTACTGTCTCTGACACTCCTCATTCTAGTGGTTGGCTGAGTTCCAGCTGTACCCACATTTGGGTGAGATACGCCTGTCATACATTTTTCCAAGCTAACCTCCCGAAAGAGTCAAGGCTCCGAAGCATAGCTTTCTCATCTCCCATTTTAAACAATTGCAACTCTTTGACGTTCACTCCTTCCCAGAGCAATAACGATTATGACACAGTAATAAGGAAGACAATGGTGGCCATTGTTTATATATGCTAGTCACATGCAGCACTGAATCAAAGGTGTTATCTGATTTTATTTTCAAAACCCTGAGAAGTGCTATTATGACCTCTATTTCACAGGAAGCACATCTTGGTGCTTTTCAAAGCCCATGTAGATAACCAGTGGTACAAAAAGAACTTGATTCTAGCCTCTATCTTCACATTCCTACATGTTCAAAATTCTGACATTGATCCCTAAACTTCCAAATGCCTAGATAAGTCATCCATCAGCCACCACTCTCATCTGGGGCTACTGTACTCTCATGTGGGGCTACTGTACTCTCATCTGGGGCTACTGTACTCTCATCTGGGGCTACTGTACTCTCATCTGGGGACACTGTACTCTCATCTTGGGATACTGTACTCTCATCTGGGGCTACTGTACTCTCATCTGGGGCTACTGTACTCTCATCTGGGGACACTGTACTCTCATCTGGGGACACTGTACTCTCATCTGGGGCTACTGTACTCTCATCTGGGGACACTGTACTCTCATCTGGGGACACTGTACTCTCATCTGGGGATACTGTACTCTCATCTGGGGCTACTGTACTCTCATCTAGGGATACTGTACTCTCATCTGGGGCTACTGTACTCTCATCTAGGGATACTGTACTCTCATCTGGGGATACTGTACTCTCATCTGGGGACACTGTACTCTCATCTGGGGCTACTGTACTCTCATCTGGGGACACTGTACTCTCATCTGGGGACACTGTACTCTCATCTGGGGATACTGTACTCTCATCTGGGGCTACTGTACTCTCATCTAGGGCTACTGTACTCTCATCTGGGGCTACTGTACTCTCATCTGGGGCTACTGTACTCTCATCTGGGGCTACTGTACTCTCATCTGGGGACACTGTACTCTCATCTGGGGATACTGTACTCTCATCTGGGGCTACTGTACTCTCATCTAGGGATACTGTACTCTCATCTGGGGCTACTGTACTCTCATCTAGGGATACTGTACTCTCATCTGGGGCTACTGTACTCTCATCTGGGGATACTGTACTCTCATCTGGGGACACTGTACTCTCATCTGGGGCTACTGTACTCTCATCTGGGGATACTGTACTCTCATCTGGGGATACTGTACTCTCATCTGGGGATACTGTACTCTCGTCTGGGGATACTGTACTACTTACCCCACACACATGCCTCCAAATCCTTGCAAAGGCAGGACCGGCTGCCTGGAAGACCCTGCCCTTCCCTTGAGCCTTAGTCCTAATCTGAAGTCCAGTTCAAGTTTTACTACTTCCATGGAAGAATGTCCACTGTATGTGGAATGTACATGCAAAAATGAAGGGCTTAGACCGACAGAGAGGCAGGCCTCCATTTGGGGAAATCCAATCCGTGTCGCCAGGAGGGGACAGAAGCAAGAGTTGGGGAAAACATTCTTTTATCCAGCACCTACTTATTGAGTACCTGTTAGATGGCAGGTACTGTGCTGGGTGCTGCAAAACAGACAGACTCCCAGAGTTCATAGCACTTACAGGTGAATAACCAAATAAGATAAGTAGAGGCTATGATAAATAGCTATGGAAAATGAAATAGGGTGATGTGACCAAAAGCCCATAGATGATATGGGATGGAGGGAAGGGGAGGGAGGTGCAAGCTTAGGTTGAGAAGACGTGACTAAGGAGATGACATGGTTTGAGAATTGAAGGGTGAACATCAGCGGGCCATGCTGAGAGCTAAGGAAAGGCATCCACAAGGAACAAAAGAGAAACCAGGGATGACGGAGGCTACTGAGCAAGGGAGAGCGTGGTATGAAGAAATCAGGATGCAGAGCAAGGCTCAGACCTGGTCACAAAGGACACCATGAGGAGTTTAGCCTGGACTGCAAGGGCAGCTAGGAGCCATGAAGGGGTTTTAAGTAAGAGCGGTGGGATTTCTTTATTTCATAAAAATTTCATAAAAATCCCTCTAGTTTCGCTTCTCCTTCAGCTAGTTCCCCAGTCTTTCTGTCCTTTCTTCTCATCCATGGATTCCGAATTCAAAGTCTTTACGTTCTGGAGGAGCAGAGAGAGTGCGCATGCCATGTTGTCCCCTGTCCCCAGCTCCCGCACAAGGGGGCACACAGAAGATGCTCAAGAATCGTGAATAAAATTATAAGAGCAAAACTGAATCTGGACATATCTTTGGCTTACATGTATTAGCAATAACAAGGTTCTTACAGCTAATCATGTGGTTTAAAAAATTCTCCTTGCTACTAGAAAACAACTTGAATATTTTTAGAGCTCAATTTTTGCCTCTCAAGTTCCTCCCGAGTTTCGGCCATGCTCACTTTGCTGTTTAATTGCTGAACTCTTCTCCTCCCCATGAACTCTTGTCCTGCCATTCTTTCCCTCTCATTTAGAATTGTTTTTATCCCAAGTCTCTCTCGGGTATTTCATCATTCCTTACCTCCTCCCGTTTCTTTCTGTTCCAGTAACAGCCCCAGTCCAGACACTGTCTGGAGAGCCATGCCCAACTCTTTAATTTTTCCCTTAGCAGTCCCATAGACCTACCCTCAACCCTTACTCCCTGTCTTGTAATGCAGTTTATGCCTTGTTTTAAAAGCAGTCTTTTGGTTTTTTTAAAGGAAGAGATCACATTTAACAAGGTCCGTTTTACTACTGACTCTTGATGATGCAGAATGCTGGCTTTCCAACATTGCTCCATGGGGAGTGCCTCACAGAAAGCTCCTCTCACTGTGTGCTTATGCCTGGCAGACTCTGTCCAAGCCAGATGCCAGGGCAAATCACACTCAGGAATCCAAGATTCTTGGGCTGCTTCTAAACCCTCCGTGGCTGTGGATGGAACCTGAATCTGGGTTTAAAATAAAACCCTTCATTTCCCAAGGGGTCAGATCACTGACTTAAATCTTACAGATCAGCTAGAGAATTGCTGGGGACATCAGAGAATTGAAGAGCTGTTCAACCAGTAATATCCAGCCATTTGATGTCCTACTTCCTAAAGGAACACCATGGGTCATTCATTATTGTTATAATGCTTTCTGACACGAAAAGCTGTATTATTTTTCAAACAATTCTTTTAATTTTCTCATAAATAATGCCTACCAATGCATTTAAAATATTATATCCTTAAATATATACCATAATAGATGCTAAATTTATTTATAGATCATTATTCAGGTACTAACTGATTGCTTTTAGACTGAAATGCAAAAATATAACTTACTTGCTAAACTGGAGTTCTCCATGATATAGATGCAGAAAAAAAAATACCATCATTGTCTTATTAAACAACATATAAAGTGTGTACGTTCATATTGAACTTTGGAGTGTTATCAGGAAAACCATCTCCCTGCAGGGTGCTTTAAAGTTAAAGAGGATGTTGCAGGATTTTCTTCCTTAAATCGGTGATTTTCAACTTTTGTTTCTCACACACTCATAAACTAATTACTAAAGAAAAAGGGGCCCTGACCTCTTCTCCCTTAGTAACTAAATTTATTTGTGCCATGAGATGAAAATGGTTGTATTTAGTCAGGGGCACTGACCTTAGTAATTAGTGTGTGTTTGTGCCATGGAAAAAAAAGGTTGAAAATCACTGCTTAAATTACATACTCACAGGCTGCTAACTGAATTTACTGATACCTACATGTCATTTTGAATCTATGAAAATATAAGTTATAAAAAGTAAAACATATTCAACAATTATAGAAATTTCCATGTATCACATGTAGTTGAATTCTTCTTTGCATATTTTCCAGACTGTTTTCATTCCCTTTATTTCTTACCCCTCATATTTAGCGCATTTTGTTTTTTTAAAAACTTGAATTCTATTTGCCTTATGCTTTTCTGATTTTTCATCTGATAATTTTGCAAATTATTTTCTGCATGTTGAATATATAAAACACTCTCCGAGGGGAAAAATGCTTCCCTCAAATAGGCTGCATTCTAGTTAAAGGGAGACGGAACAAGGACCAAACTGACTGATACAGACATGGGGAGCGCCAGAGTGCACGAGGACATGAACGTGAAGGAGGCAGGGCTAGGAGGTCTTTGTGAGAAGATGGGTCTTGGGCTACGTACGACCAATGGAATGGGCAGGGCTGCGATAATTAAACAGTAGAGGGAAAGGCATTTGAAAAGAATAGGAAACAAGACCACAGGCACAAAGACAAGAATGGACGTGGACGTTAGTAAAGCATGAAGAGACTGGGCTAGCGTGAGCCGAAGGCTCCGGTATGGGACGTGAGGGGAGGTTAGGCGGGCAGACGGTGGAAGATTTTGGGTGCTTTCTTACTCTTCTGACTGATAGAAGCCTTGACATTCTTTGCCAAATGCACAGTTATTCTGGGAATCACATGTTAGCTTTTCAAAGCATTCAATCCGTGACCTTAGCTCATTTTCAGGTACTCACTCACTTAAACTCATGAGAATAATGCCCCTTGAAACACTAAAACATGAGGCAAGATCATGCGCTTGTATCAAAATATTTTCCGCCGTCTTTGTATAACCTGAGAAGAATGAGACAAGAAAAAGCAAGTAGCTCAGAGCTCAACAGCCCCGTCTTCGACGGAGCTGCAGATTTCAAAGAGGAGTCTCTGCAAGCAGATCTCAGTGAGGAAGCCGGGAAGCCAGCTGCTTGGAGAGCTTAAGTGATTTAGCTTAATTCCTCTGTAAACTGTATTTTAAATGACTAGGAAACCACATTTCTGTGACTGGTATTGTTTAAGGGGATGGAAGCCCAGCTAAAAATGCTTTGGTTTTCTTTCATAAACGTTCAGTTTTATTCTTCTGAGACTTGTTTTGTTTCTCCCCCCCCCCCTTGCCTTAGCAGTCTCTGAAAATCAGCCCCCTGTGAGGCATAAAGAGACCGGGCTGCCCACTCGGTGTCCTGAGGGCTCTGTGTTGGCGCGTGGGTCTTGTTTTCTCAGAGATCTAGTGGACTGTGCTCTTTCCGGTTGCTTCATAAAGTGGCTTTCTATAAATGAAATAAGCTAGAACAAATTCACCATGATTTCCCCAAAGATAATGTTACCTTACCCACCCCCCACCCCCAAAAGTAAGAATAAAGCTTAAAGGTTGGTTTCTTGGATGTTGAGTATGGCAACCCTAGTTTTCAATTTTATACTGAAGAAAAAAGGTCCTCCTAGGAATAAGCGGAAGTAAAGGTAAGTCCTTCACTATGGTTAGGGAGACGCTGTAAGCACATGGTTAAAAAAACCCTCTAAAAGCAGAATTTTTAAAACCTCTAGAACAGTTTGATCTAAAAAGGAAAGCTACATATGTGTGGAAAATAGAAAAAGGCTTTAATAAGAATTGAGCTTCTGGCACTGGCTGGTTGGCTCAGTGGATAGAGTGTCAGACTGGTGTGTGGACATCACAGGTATGATTCCTAGTCAAAGCACACAAGAGAAGCAACCATCTGTTTCAATTCCCCTCCCTCTCCCCCTTCTCTCCCTCTTCCCCTCCCACAGCCAGTGTCTTAATTGGTTTGAACATTGGCCCCAGGTGCTGAGGATAGCTGGGTTGATTTGAGCATTGGCTCCAGACAGGGATTGCTGGGTGGATCCCGGTCAGGGCATATGCAAGAGTCTGTCTCTTTATCTGCCCTCCTTTCACAAAGAAAGAAAGAAAGAAAGAAAGAAAGAAAGAAAGAAAGAAAGAAAGAAAGAAAGAGAAAGAGAGAAAGAAAGAAGGAGGAAGGGATAGAGGGAGAGAGAAAGAGAGGGAGGGAGGGAGGGAGAGGGGGAGGGAGGGAGGAAGGAAGAAAGGAAGGAAGGAAGGAAGGAAGCAAGGAAGGAAGGAAGGAAGGAAAGAAAGAAGGAAGGGATTAAAAAATGAGCTCCTCGCCTAACCAGGCGATGGCGCAGTGGATAAAGCGTCGGACTGGGATGCAGAGGACCCAGGTTCGAGACCCCGAGGTCGCAGTTTGAGCGCGGGCTCATCTGGTTTGAGCAAAAGCCAACCAGCTTAAACCCAAGGTCGCTGGCTCCAGCAAGGGGTTACTCGGTCTGCTGAAGGCCCGCGGTCAAGGCACATATGAGAAAGCAATCAATGAACAACTAAGGTGTCGCAATGCTCAACAAAAAAAAAACACCTAATGATTGATGTTTCTCATCTCTCTGTTCCTGTCTGTCTGTCCCTATCTATCCCTCTCTCTGACTCAATCTCAGTCTCTGAAAAAAAAAAAAAAAAAAAAGAGCTTTTCACCCTGTGTCAAGGGATCAAGACCCTTTAGCTATATTTCATTTGATTTTCATGGTAATTATATGCAGTATTTCCATTTACAAATGAGGAAAATAGAGCTCAAGGAAGGAGATTAAGGTCACAGTTATAAGTGGTGAAACAAGAACAGAAACACAAATCCCCCTGGCTCACAACAGCCTGTACTGTAGTCATTACACCACATCAAGGGGGTTTCCGGAAATAATAGAAACCTTAACACGTAATTGAAAAGGACTAGTGATTGAACATGTCTCTCAGAAAACTTAACAATTGTTCTCTCTTCTCCCCCCCCCCCCAAAAAAAGAAACCGTACATTTAATGAAATAATCTGAAATACACTCTTCTTGGGAAGCCTTGTTGATAAGAAGCATGTCCCCATGAAGTATACAAGCTGGTGGAGAGTTTAGACACAGGCTGATTAAGACATAGCAGATTATAAACAGCATATGAAAGACAGTGTATTATTAACATTGAAATGTGTGGTACAGATTATAAAATGTTCGGGTTGAGGTTAGGGTCACTGGAGAGGTAAAATTGGGACTTAACCTTGGAGGATAGGCAAAACTTTAACTTGCTCACAATGTGGACAGGAGAATGAAACGTCACCTATGAAAAAGAAAAGGCCTGGATAAAATGCAGTGTTATTAGGAGTCCAGTCGCTCCCTAGCTGTGCCCTAAGAGAGACAATGCCCTCACAGAATGGCTTGGGCAATTAAGTGGAAGAGATTTACTTTAGATGGTTAGCACGATCAGGGAGTGTGAGTGAGTAAGGCACAAGACAGACCAGAAGAAGGGCTAACATTAGAATGAACCTCTAAATCTGTAGCCAAGCCTGGGGAGGTGGTTGGAGAAGAAAGTGCCTCTTAAAGAAAAACAGTTCATGGAGTCTGGACCTGTAGATGAGCAGGTATACAACGACAAGTATAGAACCCTGTCAGCACTCAGACTTTTATTCCTGGGAGCTATCCAGGGTACTGACTGATTTCACCCTAATTTTTGACCCAGTGGACCAAGGTCTGTCCTAATGTGTCTGTAATGTAACCTTGTAATGTACCACATGAACCTCTTTACCACTCTCAAACTAATTGTCATGTATGACCTCAATTACTTACCAAGTCAACCTACACATTGTCAGCTGCCTGCTACAGTTTATAATTCACAGCCATCCACTTTACACATCAATTGGCATTCCAAGAGGTAAAAAAATAAAATAAAATAGTGGAGGTATTATAGATGAAAATAACTTTTAAAAAAGGTCAGAAACAATACATTGACCAATTTGTTTAAACTAATTATGTCTATATGGAAATTGTAGAAACGAGCCTTAAAATGTAGTTTGAAACTAGCTTATGATAAGCCCTGATTTCAATGATAAGGAATTTTGACTTATGTAACAGACCATTTCAAAGTTCTGAAAGTTGTGGAATAGGACACTGGTGTGACACAAAGAGTTTAGGAAATTAGTGTGGAAGTACCATGCCAATGGATTGAGGAGGAAAGATTCAAGAGGTGGGTAGATAGCTACTTCTTTGGACTAAAACACTTTTTAGAATATATATCCTTAATTGAAAAAGTATTTTTGGGGGGGAGGGGAGGGGCACAAAGAAAACCAGATAGAAGGTGACGGAAGACAATTTGACGTTGGGTGATGGGAATGCAACATAATCAAATGTCAAAATAACCTGGAGATGTTTTCTCTGAACATATGTATCCTGATTTATCAATGTCAGCCCATTAAAATTAATAATAATAATAATAAAAATAAAGTATTTTTAGGTATTAAGGATTTTCACAAAAGAAATTTCCAAGAATTAAAGATCACATTGCTTTCTTCTGTGTACAAAAGTATACTCCTAAATCTAAACTCATTAGATTTAATTAACTTGTAAATAGAAACAGAATGTTCTATTGTGTCCTGTTGGTGTGGTGTTTGATAATGCAAATTTTTATCCCCAGCTTCTCGTTATTTTTTAAAATAAATAATCTGATCAATTTCTCAATGCTGAACCTTTCACTACACTGTTGCAGAATTCCCCCAGGCCAAGCACATCACTTATGATTCACTGTTGTGTATTCTTAAAACACAGCTTCCTCCTCCAGCCAACCGTTCACCCAGCCGTTTCTCTAAGTCTCTGCTGCCTCCGTCTCCCATAGATGGCCAGGAAAAGAGAAACTAGAAATCCAGACCCGAGGTCCAGCTGCAGCCCAGGGCCTTGGCAACAGGAGTGTGGCAGTGATGGAGTGTGGATCCTGTGAAGCTGATAACCTGTACCATAAGGCGTTGCCAGATTTGGGGTAATCTGAGTCTTAAATATTTCAAAAAATAAAGGGTTAATCAAGCTCAGTTATCAGCTCAATAGTATCCATGCCTCCAACACAGAAAGGTAAAACTGGATTTGAAATCTTTTATTCTAGCTACACAATGTTGCCAAACTGTCAATGCATTCTCAGGACACCTGTGGCTCCCTGGCAGCCTTTGCCCCTGGGCTCTCTTTGGTAGTTGCTCTCTGCCCTAAGCCAAGTTCCCCCACAAGAGTGACCACCATTTCCTACAATTCTGGCATTCAACCAACTTCATCTTGCCAATGACGCACATTTGCACTCTTTGAAGTTAAATACAGAAGGACTGAAATTTTGTCTCTCCAAGTTATTGGTTGTGCCCTTGGACAAGCTGTGTAACCTCTTGAAGCCTCGGGCTCCTTACCTATTAAAGAGGAATAATTTAGCCTTACATCACAGAGTTGTAAGAATAAGTATTAAATAAGGGATACAAAACACTTAACAAGGCCTGGAAAAAGGAAGCATTCAATCAACTGTGAACTGTGGTGATAATGAAATGATGATGATGCTATTATATTTGGAATATGCCCTGGGGCAAAATACGTCAAACTTTAAGTCTTTCCCCAGTCTGCCTTCTGAGGTGCGGTGCCACCTTTTATCACAGCTCCGTGTCTTTTCTTCCCCTTCACTGCATCTGGGGTTCAACCCGTGGCGGGGTTACTACTCAGCTGGAACCCTGTCTGACCAGCCTTCCCACCCTCTGCTGGAGATAGGGAAGCTTCAGAAAGTCCAAGGCGCCTCACTCTCCACAATAAACACTTAATGCACACAGGTTGGAAGCATTGGAGTCTAGGTGGGCAAAGCACTTCGGAGAGAGGTGGCATTTGACCTAAGCTTAATAAATGTGAAAAAGGGAGGAAGGAGATCTGTTTTTCTTTCCCACCTTCAATAAACTTACTATCAGAATACTAGCTATAGTAAATTGTCCCACATGTCAAGTTTCTTTTCAGTGGGGGTAAAGTAGCAAAGAATAGTTGCTACTAAAATAGATCTGGGGAGTCTTTAATACTGTGTACTACAGATGCAGCTGAACCACTGCGGCTTCTCAGTCATTCACAACCTCACAATGCTCATCGGCATGAATGAAGGTCCTCAAGTCAGTCTGGAAATAGCCAGTCCTTTCAAAACAACAACAACTAAACATCGCGTTGGCTAGAAAGATAGCTTTCATACTGTTCTCCATGGAGAAAAGACAAGATAAAGTTTTCATGAGTCAGTTAAACCGGTGGTCCCCAAACCCCGGGCCACGGACCAGTAGCAGTCCATGGGCCATTTGGTACCGGTCCGCAGAGAAAGAATAAATAACTTACATTATTTCCGTTTTATTTATATTTAAGTCTGAATGATGTTTTATTTTTTAAAAATGGCCAGATTCCCTCTGTTATATTCATCTAAGACTCACTCTTGACGCTTGTCTCGTAAGGTCGACAATTATATTTAAAAATACCACAGTTTTTACGCCGGTCACATAATTTTATTTTGTGCATTTATCCGTCCCACCCTAAAGGCCGGTTCGTGAAAATATTTTCTGACATTAAACCGGTCCGTGGCCCAAAAAAGGTTGGGGACCACTGAGTTAAACCAAAATGAAATAAGATGGCCCATTGTTTTCAATAAACTGAGGGTATGCGTCAGGGTTTTTCCCTAGCACTAATTCTAATAGTCTGAATAAAGAGCATGTTGAACTCCTGGCTTTGGGGAGAAACCACTTGGAGTATTTCGTTAGGAGAAGGAGACAAGTGGATTTAAAACACACCATGTTTTTTAGACGACTGTTTCCCTTGCGTGGAAGCATGATATAAATATTACTTTTAAAAATGCCATGTTTCTTCAAATGCTATGCTTTCCCCAATGTATAACATGAATGTAAACAAGATGTCTGTCAAGCAGAGCTATAACATATTGCTTAACACACCAGACTTATAATACACACCTATTATTCTTGGTTCTCTTAATGAAAGAAACTAAGGACACCGCATAAATTCTTCAACACGTCTCATTTCTCCAGCTGCCTTGTGCTGTGGAACATCAGGCTAACAAGAACTGATGCTAACAAGAAGCTAAAACTAGTGTAGCAAATGGGGCATTTAAATATATATAAACATACTGGCATTCACAAAGAAAGGGGCTATTTGGGGGGAACTAAATGGATCCCTAGACAGACATATTTCAGTTTAACATTCCATGTATTTTCCTACATGCTAACCATTTCAGTTCTTCTCAATGGAAGAAAAATACTCTGTTAGAGAAGAAGACGTCAGCAGGCAATTATCTCCAGGGCTCATATTCTAAACACAATTATTTTGGAGGAAAGGTAAAAGCAGCCACTTAAATTCTACCAACTTTCTTTGGCTAACTCAGGACTGCTTCTAAACACCACTATTTGCAGGCAGCAGCTAAAGAAATAAAAGACAGCACTGAAGATGCTAAACAAACCACCAGGTAGCTCATGTGTACTCAGGGAGCCTGGCTATTGTATGCACTCGCTGGCCCACGAGAGCTGGAGGACCAGTTTGATTGAGATCTCTGTCCCTAACCTCCTAAATGCTCACCAGGGAAACCAGTTTTTGTTGATTGAAGCCAAATCCATGTAGCAGTAATTTCTGGCATAAATTCAGAATAAAGAAATGACTGGTGCCCTGGCCGGTTGGCTCAGTGGTAGAGCGTCGGCCTGGCGTGCAGAAGTCCTGGGTTCAATTCCCGGCCAGGGCACACAGGAGAAGCGCCCATCTGCTTCTCCACCCCTCCCCCTCTCCTTCCTCTCTGTCTCTCTCTTCCCCTCCCGCAGCCAAGGCTCCATTGGAGCAAAGATGGCCCGGGCGCTGGGGATGGCTCCTTAGCCTCAGCCCCAGGCGCTAGAGTGGCTCTGGTCGCAACAGAGCAATGCCCCGGAGGGGCAGAGCATCGCCCCCTGGTGGGCAGAACGTCGCCCCCTGGTGGGCGTGCCGGGTGGATCCCGGTCCTGCGCATACTGGAGTCTGTCTGTCTCTCCCTGTTTCCAGCTTCAGAAAAATACAAAAAAAAGAAATGAAAGAAATGACTGGTCTTTTCACGCAAATCAAATTATCCAGGTCTTAGGCTAACCCTTATGAAAGCGATGGCCCTTATCTAAATATGCAAGGTTTCACTCATCTGTCTACATCCTTCTGCTTTCACAGCTTCCATCAGTAAGCATGATCCCTATGCAACTTTGTTGCAGAGAATTGAGCTTCTTGAAAATGGTAATCTTTCGTTAATTAAAGCCAGTCTCATATAGAAGGAAGATTTAGGGTCCCGAAAAAGGCAACAGATTGAAAACAGTCATGAGCTATTGTTGAGGGGTGTGGGGCACTGCTAAAGAATACCAACTAGTCTTAAAATGAAATGATCTGGCCCTGGCCGGTTGGCTCAGTGGATAAGAGCGTTGGTCCAGCCTATGAACGTCCTGGGTTTGATACCTGGTCAGGGCACACAGGAGAAGTGACTATATGCTTCTCCTCCCCTCCCTCTCCCTCTTCTCTCCCTTTTGCCCTCCCATAGCCAGTGGCTCTGTTGGTCTGAGCTTCTGCCTGGGTGCCTAAGATAACTCAGTTGGTCTGAGCATCACCCAGACAGGGGTTGCTGAGTGGATCCTGGTCAGGACCATGTGGGAGTCTGTCTCTCTATTATTCCTCCTCTCACTTTAAAAAAGAAAGAAAGAAAAAAAAAACCCCAAAATGATCTATTAAACTTATAGACTAGTAGCAGTGATGGTCAGTGTATACCTTGCTTCAGCCTGAAGATTGTGGTATAGCCTCATTCAGTAATAATTAGTCTTTAATATGTTAAATGTAGCAAACAGATGCAATGACACATTCTATTCAATATTCAGAGAACTCTGTCCCTTTGACTACGGCCTCAGGATCCAGGAAACCAGTCTGATCTTGGCCCAGTGCTCACAGGCCGTCAAAGTTGGTCTGAACAGGTTCCAAAAACACTCTGCTCCAACCCAAGTGGGCATTGGTCAATTACAACAGAGCATCATTTAAGCTGAAGGGGATAGTTATGGAGGCCTAAAATCAGCTGGAAACAGAGCTGCTGCCACGTCAGCAATCTGCCGTCCCCCGTGGCTCCAGAACACCAAGTTTGGCTCTTTTGTCACTAGTCATTTGCATCCAACCTGACGTGCTTGCTTTAAAAAAAAAAAGAGGACGCCAAGTTCATGTCATATGATAGTTCACCCCCTCCAGCCTCCACATCCAAGAATCAACCAAAGAGGACATTAAAGATTCTCTTTATCTTTGCTACTTTCTTTTTATACCAATTGCAAATAGAGAAAATATTCCACTAACAACACTCGGGTTTCTTAGGAGGACCCAGAGCAAAGTATAAACTGTTTGTTATCCTTTGAACAATGTACAGATCACTCCCTATTGTTATTAACATTAACACTCCCATAGAAGACAGATGGGGTGCATCTTCCCAATAAAACTTCTCATTCAGTTTTTACTAGGGTTTCTTTTAGAGATGGAGGATGGATAGCAAAGATTAAATACCATCAAACCTCTTTTCCAAATAAACCAAGACTTTAAGAAAAGCCCAAGTCTCCCTTGGGATCAAACCCTTGTATTTTCCTGCTCTGATATCATTCAAAATGAGTTTCAGTGGTGAGTGGATAGCTTCCAGGGGCAACCATTTTCCACACAGATCTCCAATTCCAAATCTCCTCAGCAATGACCTCAGCTTGACTCCAAATTTCACTGTGCACATCTGACCTCAAGTGCAGCCTCTCCAGCAAGCCGCGGGCTGTCCTCAGTTCGCTTTCTGAAGCAATGTGTGCATTGTAACCAGTCCACGGTGGTGGTGATTATTATATTAATAAAGCTACTACTGTTCCCCGGAGATGTGGCTTTGTGGTTTCCAAAGAGCCTTCTACCCTCGCCAAGAAGGAGGCAAAATTCTTGTATGAGTTGTTTTGCAATGGTTTGTGGCAAAGAACAGCAGAAATGTCATAAGAAGGAAACAAGAATGAAAAGGGAAGGGAAATTTGAAGAAAACACAAACTAGGATTTTTTTCCAGTGATATGCTGAACATAGGCTAGGGAGCACGAGTCAAAATAACATAGGATGAGCCTCCAATCCATGTAGCCTCAGGTGCCTTCTATAGATGAACTCCCAAGTTTATGTCCAGAGAAGGCAATGGAAATACCTATACAAACTCTTTCCAGATCATTGTCAGGGCAAAATCATGTGCTCCATGGAACAAATGTATGTATCCTTGTGTGCATAAACCAGGGGTTGGGAAGCTATGGCTAGCGAGCCAGATGTGGCTCTTTTGATGGCTGCACCGGGCTCTCAGACAAGTCTTTAATAAAAAAATAATAATAACATTAAAAATATAAAACATTTTCATGTATTACAATCCATTCATTCCCTACCACTCATGTTCATAGTTGCGGGTGGCTGGAGCCAATCACAGCTGTCCTCTGGGACAACACCAAATTTTTATTGGATAATGCGTAAGGTACAGGGGTCGTTGTATGACTCTCACGGAATTACATTTTAAAATATGTGGTGTTCATGGCTCTCTCAGCCAAAAAGATTCCTGACCCCTGGCATATACCAATAAGCCCCTACCATGATAATAAATATATTATTTACCAACTATTTCTGCCAGCTGCTCTAAAATCAGGGGCTTTGGGGAATAAAGTAAGAAAGAGATACAGAGGTAGAATGGAGGTTATACAACAATGAGGAGTTAGAAATACTTGAGACATCATCATGGAAAAGAAATGGAATATTCAAAACTTGCTTTTAAGATTTAAAAAACTCAAAAAAACTAGTTATGCTAATTTTCTTGTCCCTGATCTGAATACCCTAACGTGCTGGACACTTTGAATAAAAGCAATGATTTCTAATACACTCCCCATGTAGGGTTATCCTGATTTTCTCTCTCTCAATCTCTCTTACTCTCTGTGTGTAATTTTCTTTACATATTATTAACAGAGGACATCAAAACATTTTACACTGGATTTTTACTTTGAATATTATCATATGTGTTTATGATATCCTTTCACAAAACCAGATAGAAAAAAAAGCAGGTTAAAACAAGCTTCCCCCCCACTACCACCCTAGTCACTTAGACGTGAACTACTATATGATAGCAAATGGAATCAGATTCCAAGCACCCGCCCATGATAATATTATTACCTAACTCCCAGTCAGTGATTTCATTTGTTCTTCTTCTAGGTTCAAAGTAGATTTTGTTTGGCTTACTAAAAATCAGTTTTTAAAAATGATTGCTATTTAATGACAGAATAATTTAAAAGCTTAATTACAGACAACCTTTCCTTGTTGGCATTTAATATAAATTGTTCACTATCCAAGTAGCATACCATCAAGCTACAATATTTTATGAAGATCAATTTTTAGGAAAAAAGAGAAAAATGCATATTATCCTTTCTCTCTTTTAATCTTTTGACCTCTTTCACTGATTGATCTCATTCCAACACCCCTTTCTGGCAATCACCAAAGTATTCTCTGTATCAGTGAATCTGTTTCCTTGTTTTGTTTTTTTGTGTGTTTTTTTATTTTATTTTATATTTGACATATGAGAGATTATATAGTGTTTATCTTTCTCTGTCTGACTTATTGTACTTAGCATAATGCCCTTGAGAGCCATCCATGTTGTCACAAATGACAAGATTTTATTTATTTATTTATTATTTTAAAAACTTTTTTAGTGGGAGGAGGGGAGGCAGAGACAGACTCCCATGTGTGCCCCGACCGGGATCCACCTGACAAACCTACTGGGGGTGATGTTTTGCCCATCTGGGGCCCTTGCTGTGTTGCAACCAGAGCCACTTTTTAGCACCTGAGGTGGAGGCCATAGAGCCATCCTTACCACCTGGGGCCAACTTGCTCCAATTGAGCCATGGCTGCAGGAGAGGAGAAGGAGAGGGAGAGATAGAGAGAGGGAGAAAGGGAGAAGTGAAATGGGGAGAGGTGGAGAAGCAGATGGGTGCTTCTCCTGTGTGCCCTGACTGGGAATTGAACTCGCGACAACCATACGCCAGGCTCTCTACCACTGAGCTAACCACCCAGGGCCAAGATTTCATTTTATACACAGTCATGCAATCCTTCATGACAAGGATGCATTCTGAGAAATGCATTGTTGGGTGATTTTGTCTCTGTGCAATTATTATGAGTGCACTTACACAAACACATTATGGTTAACATAAGTGATATACCATATGGTATAGTAGAGATAGCATACACTTAAGTTCAATGATATACCGCCATTGTATGTGCTGTCTGTTGTTGACCAACACGTTGTTATGTGGCTCATGACTATTTATACCATATTTTCTTTATTCATCCACCGATGGAACTTAAGCTGTTTCCATATGTTGGCTATTGTAAATAATGTTGTAATGAACACAGGGGTGGATATTATCTTTTCTAGTTAGTGTTTTCATTTTCTTTGTATAACCCCTAGACTTGGAATTGCTGTATCGTATGGTAGTTCTATTTTTAATTTTCTGAAAACCTCCATAGTGTTTTCCATAGCAATGGCACCAATTTACATTCCTACCAACAGTGCACAAGGGTTCCCTTTTTCCCCATCCTCTCCCACACCTTCCTTGTCTTTTTTTTTTTTTTTTTTTTTGGTATTTTTCTGAAGCTGGAAACGGGAAGAGACAGTCAGACAGACTCCCGTGTGCGCCCGACCGGGATCCACCCGGCACGCCCACCAGGGGCGACACTCTGCCCACCAGGGGGCGATGCTCTGCCCCTCCAGGGCATCGCTCTGCCGCAACCAGAGCCACTCTAGCGCCTGGGGCAGAGGCCAAGGAGCCATCCCCAGCGCCCAGGCCATCTTTGCTCCAATGGAGCCTTGGCTGCGGGAGGGGAAGAGAGAGACAGAGAGGAAGGAGGGGAGGGGGGTGGAGAAGCAAATGGGCGCTTCTCCTATGTGCCCTGGCCGGGAATCGAACCCGGGTCCCCCGCATGCCAGGCCGACGCTCTACTGCTGAGCCAACCGGCCAGGGACATATAATTGTAGTTTTAATTTGCATTTCCCTGATGATTAATAATGTTGAGCATCTTTTCATGTACCTATTGGCCCTCTGATGTTTTCTTTGGAAAAAATATGTATTCATATCTTCTGCCCAATTTTAGATCAGCTTGTTTTTTTGTTTTTTATTTTTTTGCTACCGAGTCATACAAGTTCTTTATTCATTTCAGATATTAACCCTTATTAGATACATGATTTGCTAATGTTTTCTCCCACTCAGTAGGTTGCCTTTTCATTTTGTTGATGGCTTCCTTTTTGGTGCAGAAACTTTTTAGTTAGATGTAGTCTCATGTCTTTATTTTTACTTTTGATGCTTTAGATTTTGTTTCATATTTAAAAAATCAGCACCAAGACCTATGTAAGGAGCTTATTACTTTCGTTTTCTTCTAAATTACCACATATAAATGGATTTATTTCTTGGATTCCTATTGTGATCTGTGATTTATGTTTTTATCCCAGTGCCATACTGTTTTAATTACTGCAGATTTATAAGTAGTTTGAAATCAAGGAGCATGATGCCTCCAGCTTTATTCTTTCTCAAGGTTGCTTTGGCTATTCTGACTCTATAGTTCCATACATATTTTAGGTTTATTCATTCTATTTCTGTGAAAAATGTCATTGGAAATTTGATAGGGCTTGCATTGAATCTGTAGGTTGCTTTGAGTAGTATGAACATTTTAATACTATTGATTCTTAATTCATGAGCATTGAATAACTTTCTGTTTATTTCTGTCTTCTTCAGTTTCTTTCATTAATTTCTTATAGTTTTCAATATACAGATCTTTTATCTCCTTGTTTAAATTTATTCCTAGGTATTTTATTATTTTATGCAAATGCAAATGGGATTGTTTCTTAACTTCTTTCTGATAGTTTGTTATTAGTGTATAGAAACGCAACAAACTTTTGTGTATTGATTTTGTATCCTAATATATTACTGAATTTATTAGTTCTAACAGTTTTTTGATGGAGTCTCTAGAATTTTCTATATATAATGCAAACAGTGACAGTTTTACTTCTTTTACAATTTAAATGCCTTTTTTTTCTTGCTTAATTGCTATAGTTAGGACTGCCAATACTATGTTGAGGACATCCTTGTCTTGTTCTTGTTATTGGAGAAAAAGCTTTTAGCTTTTCATGTTAAGTATGATTTTACCTGAGTGTTTGTCATATGTAAACTTTATTATGTTGAGGTATGTTCCCTCTATACCTGCTTGTTGAGATTTTATTTTTAATCATAAATGGATATTGAATTTTGTCAAATGCTTTTTCTGCATCAATTGAGATGATCATATAATTTTTATTAATTTTGTTAATGGAGTATATTACATTGATTGATTTGTGAATGTTGAACCATCCTTATTTTACCTGTGATTTTCAATTAGTTTGCTGTTTCAGTGCACAATGTGCCTAACGGAGCAGTTTTGCTCTCCCGCTCACTGCTGCTTCCATCTCTATTGTTCAAGTATTGATTGAAAGCTTCAAATTAACAAATTAAAAATGCCTTGGACCCTGGCCGGTTGGCTCAGCGGTAGAGCATCGGCCTGGCGTGCGGGGGACCTGGGTTCGATTCCCGGCCAGGGCACATAGGAGAGGCACCCATTTGCTTCTCCACCCCCCCCCCCCTTCCTCTCTGTCTCTCTCTTCCCCTCCCGCAGCCAAGGCTCCATTGGAGCAAAGATGGCCCGGGCGCTGGGGATGGCTCCTTGGCCTCTGCCCCAGGCGCTAGAGTGGCTCTGGTCGCGGCAGAGCGACGCCCTGGAGGGGCAGAGCATCGCCCCCTGGTGGGCAGAGCCTCGCCCCCTGGTGGGCGTGCCGGGTGGATCCCGGTCGGGCGCATGCGGGAGTCTGTCTGACTGTCTCTCCCCGTTTCCAGCTTCAGAAAAATTAAAAAAAATAAAAAAAAAAATGTCCCGGATGATTCCTGGCTTGGTAGGACCATCAGATCAGACCTGGCAGTCCAGAGTAAAATGATCCTAGGATTAAATCTCCAGGGTGCTGGCTGTGTAAGGAGGCTGTCTGCTGATCTTCACATCATTTCAGTTCAAGAGTGACCAACAGAACATTCTGATGTAATAACCCAGGAAAGGATCCAGGCATTAGATTTTTATTTTTAAACCTTCCTTGGTGATGATTTTTATATACAAGCAGGGCTGAGATTCCTTATTCTTAGAAAGATTGCTATGCTTGGGCTTTTCAGATATAACACAATCTCCTTTCCAATCTAAAGGAGTACATTTATTTAACAAATACTAAGTGTTTGCAATTTGTAAGGTACTGTCCTATGTGACAGGAATAGTCAATGAACAAAACCAAATTCTAGATTAATGGAGTTTACATTCTTAGAAGATAAAATATTTTTAAAGTGCTTCGAGAATCTAAAATTTAAAAGCCTACTTTGACATGAGGATAAAAAAAGTCTGCATATTAGTAGATAAATTGTTTTTAATAACAAATATTTTTTAAAAAGAAAAAGGATTCCTATTCCTAAGGAAAAAAATCTTAGTTCCTAATCACTGGGATGAGTAAAAAAAAGTCCTCATTGTTCAGGGCATTGAGTTTAATCAATTGCTTCTTCAAGTCCATAAAAATTTTTCTCTTAAAAGGAAATAAACTCACAATTTAAAAGTAAATAAATAATTCCTTCTGCGTAATTTCAGGTAGATTGAGGAAAGACAGAGATTTTTTTCCTTTGAAAATGCAGCAATTTCATGAATTTTTTCAGATATAAAAACAAAACAACAAAATAAAATTCAGATCCTTGCACTGCCTGCTACAGGGCTACCTCAGAGATACTGCAGATTTGGTTCCAGGTCACTCAAATAAAGCAAGTATCGCCTGACCTGTGGTGGCGCAGTGGATAAAGCGTCGACCTGGAAATGCTGAGGTCGCCGGTTTGAAACCCTGGGCTTGCCTGGTCAAGGCACATATGGGAGTTGATGCTTCCAGCTCCTCCCCCCTTCTCTCTCTCTGTCTCTCCTCTCTGTCTCTCCCTCTCCTCTCTAAAATGAATAAATAAATAAAAATTAAAGAAATAAATAAACAAAAAATTAAAAAAAAAAACAAGTATCACAATAAAGTGAGTCATAATCACTTTGCTGATGGAGGATCTTGCCTTCAATTTATAAAAACCACATCTGTGAAACACAATAAAAGCAAGTGCAATACAATGAATTATGCCTGTATTTTTCCCACACCCTGACTTTTTCTTGGTGTCTTGGCCCACAGCTCTGTGGGCACATGCCTACTAAGGCATCGTTCAGAACCATTCTTCTTCCAATCCTAACACCCCAAGATGTTATATGTATATGAGGCACAGAAAAGCTTGTGAAAATTCGGAACCTTTAGTCATGTTATCTAAACCAAGGACAGATCAGAAACAAAAGAGAGTCTTGGATCAAGAATCCAAATTCAACAGTGAGGGCAAGCAGTTGAAAACTGTGTGATTTCCTAAATTAACACAAAACCCAGAACCTCCAGCAGGTGGCCATGCTTGATACTCAAACCATTAACATTTTGCATGTGAAGTTTTCATTAGGACGAGTCCACTCCATGATGGACAATGTGTGTATAGTTGCAGATGTCGTGTGCATGGCTGTCAAACCTGCGAGGAGAGGATAATTCCCAGCAATCTCCACCTGAACGTTGCTGAAGGCAATGTCCAATCAGAGGGCAGAGCTCAGCGTATAAATGAGTTGCGTTGACAGGAAGTTCCAACAGCAATTTTAATTCTGATCAGGCTTCAGGAAATGGAAAGAATAAAAACACATCAATTATAGTGACAGGAAGTTTTAAATCACATGGTGAGCAGCTGCTGCCAAACTATGTGCCTGCCAGCTTTGTTAAGGAGCCCGGTATTTTGGTGTGACCAAAATTTTAAACCAAAATGTTACAGGCTGACATCACTCCCTAATTGCATGTTATCTCTCTACAAGGGTAAAGAAAATGACATGCTATTAAAAGCGTATCATTATTACAGAAAAAAAAAATCAACTTGACTGTAAAGGTTTGGATCGCATTAAAAAAAAAAAAAAAAAAAAAGAACACATACAAATATCTTCCTCGGAACAGAAAGCAGACCGACCTGCCAATTAAGTTATGACTGTCCATGGCTAATTAAAATCTTGTTTAATCAACAGTGGGGGATGAGTTCTCGTTCCATTGCATGACAAAGGGCTAGCTTTTTCTTTCCTGCCCTTTAGGCCTCCTGTTGTTTAGACTCTTTCCCTTTAAAGTCTATTCCTAATACTTTTAATCTAGGTCCACAGGAAAGGATGTCGAGAAGAATCATGGGTAACAGGGAACAAGTCAACACAGAATGTTCCATACCGCTTAGGGGCGAGGGAGAGAGGGGATTTTCCACTTGGTATATGGCATAGGCTCTACCTTCAAAAGAGTTTTAACTCAGTCACTCTGGACAAATTATAACAAATTCATTTTCCTAAGATTTACAAAGTGCCTTTCTATAAAGTTCAAAGGGGCCTCAGAACGTTCTCTGGTTTGTTGCCTTTCCTGCTTCCTGCTTCGGAACCTGGGGATAGATGTTAATGACCATGTGCTCATAAACGGCCCGTGGAGGAGGTTATAACTCAAATTCTACTTTTCCTCACCCAATTAGAGGCTTCCCTTTTTCCTAAAATTCCAAGAACCCTGGCATAGTCCTCCCTTTTTAACAGATAAAGTCCCAGTTTATTAACCTCCATTAATATACCCGAGACAAATTTTCCACAACGGGTCTTACAAGTTAGAAGGAATGACATTAAACATGTATTTAAAAATCCAACTTCTAAGTGGTTTTTCTTATTCTCAGTATGTTACACCAATATAGTCAGTGTGCCCAGCAATATCTACTAATATTTGACATGCGACGGGTTTTAGAAATTTCAAATAAGCCCCTTCAATTGAATACAAACAAAGCATTATTTTACTTTTTCGCTCTCGTGTGAGACCAACTAGAACATAAACAGAACTGATGAGAAAGATCATAGATTAACCGTCTGAACTCCTGGGGGTTGCGGATAATAATTTGCAGCCGTTTGTAGTTCCCACAACATGTACCAACACCATGAAATAATAATCAGCTTGACTTCTGATTCCTCACTGGCCTTCCTGTGTTTGTTTTCAGGCCGCATAATTTAGTGGAAAGAGTATGAGATTCTGATGCAGACAGAGCTGTGTGCGGACCCACTTCCAAATGTTCAGTTCCTGTGTAACTTGAGGCACATTTCTTATTCTCTCTTGGTCAGCTATTTCATTTGGGATAATAATAGTACTTAACTCATTAGGCTGCTGAGAGCATTGAGTGAAATACAGAATTTAAAGTATCCAGTACAAGACGACATAGAACTAACTACATAATAGACATGAGATGCTAGATAATCATATTATTATTAAAGTTGATAATAACAGTTTTCTTCAGTTCACCACTTTGCATCATATGTTACCATGGTATCTTTGTTCCACTCAGAACACTTCTCCATGAACACCTTCCTTTCAGATAAACTGACACAAGCTGAGAACTCGGGGCTCTTCACTGGGCGAGTCTTAGCAGATGTCTTGCAGTTCTAGTCCCACCTAGATGCCCCGTATGCTGTGTCTGGAATTGCTTAACAAAGCAGCCCTCCCTCTCTCCATTAAGCAAGCTACTACCAACCCTCTTTGCAGCACTGGGTTTTGCTATAATCAGTCCAGAAGCTGGGACTTCACAGTCTGTGGAGGCTTCATGTTTTCTGCTGGCTCTTCTTGCAAAGAGGTGACCGTGGAGAGGGAGCATGAAAAAGATGGTTCTCTGGCCTTCTTCTCTAGTCAGCCCTCAACTCAGAGTCCTTCTCCAGGGTCAGCCAGCCCTGCTTTCACTATGAACCCCCCAGGTCACAACTGGCAGATGATAGTACTTTTACAGTACCGCCACCTAGAGCAATCTGTTAACAAATGGTCCCTAGAAGAAACACATTCACATACCCTATACTTGTTGCGCTAGTAATATTGGATCTCCAAGGATGCTGGGTTTGAATGGATGAAGGACAGGCATGTTATTACAACATCATATGACAGTACTATAATGCCAACATGTTAAATAGTCACAAGATTTCTTTATATGGAACAGCAGAAAAAAAACAAAAACCAAGGCCCGATCAGGCATTCTAAGTTGTTTGGGAAACGGTTAACCACCGAGGGACCAAATAAATTTTCATTACACTTCAAAATCTTCATTTCAACCCTTCCCAGGATGGACCGCTTCAAGAGATTCCAAACTAAATTCTCAAAGTCCCAGCCCAGTCAACACACTGCTGTTTCATTTAATATTTTTGTCTCCTGTTCTTACCACTTGGCTTTGTTTGACATCTGTCTGTATGAACTACATTTTCCATTGACATGACTAGTTTTGGCATCTCAAAGAAAAAAATCCTTTGAGTCTGACTGTGCTGTTCCTCACTATTTCTTAGATCTCTGGGTTTTGCACCATCAGCAATCTTTAATACCTAAATGTGCACGCTTGCTAGTTGACATACATAGAGTGCCAGCAATGTGACGGACCCGGGACAGAAACAGGGGGAAGGTCATGTTCTCTCAGCTAAGCAATTTATGAGAATCTAAAGCCCAGGCAACATGTCTTATTGCATTGAACTTCAAGGGAGTTATTGGGACTTGTCATTTTTAGAGTCTTAAACAAAAGGACCAGACATTCACAAACCAAATGGTATGACACCCCAAGGACTCTTTTATATAGTATTGATATTCCTCCTAAACTGATATCAAATGCTTTCCTAACCTTCCTTTTGATTATAAAAACCCAGGAAAAAGGATCAAAAAAAGTAAAAACAAGGCTTTTCTTGAGTCACACGTCCATACCGCAAATGCTAATTAACACACTCCCTTATATATATTTCTCAAATTATCTTCATAAGCCCTGGCCGGTTGACTCAGCGGTAGAGCATCGGCCTGGCGTGCGGGGGACCCGGGTTCGATTCCCGGCCAGGGCACATAGGAGAAGCACCCATTGGCTTCTCCACCCCCCCTTCCTCTCTGTCTCTCTCTTCCCCTCCCGCAGCCAAGGCTCTATTGGAGCAAAGATGGCCCGGGCGCTGGGGATGGCTCCTTGGCCTCTGCCCCAGGCACTAGAGTGGCTCTGGTTGATGCAGAGCGATGCCCCGGAGGGGCAGAGCATCGCCCCCTGGTGGGCAGAGTGTAGCCCCTGGTGGGCGTGCCAGGTGGATCCCGGTGGGGCACATGCGGGAGTCTGTCTGTCTCTCCCCATTTCCGGCTTCGGAGAAATACAAAAAAAAAAAAAGAAAAAAGAAAAATTAAAAAAAAATTATCTTCATAAAATAGGTGAATTTTTTTCTCTGACTTCTAAATATCACAGCCCACCTGGATGAATAAAAACATGCTACTTTGGAAATCAGTCTGTGAGAGATTCCAAAACATGCTAGTGCTTAGTAGCTAACTCTGGGAAATTTTTTTTGTTGTTTTTTTGTTTTTGTTTTTTTTTCATTTTTCTGAAGCTGGAAACAGGGAGAGACAGTCAGACTCCCGCATGCGCCCGACCGGGATCCACCCAGCACGCCCACCAGGGGCAACACTCTGCCCGCCAGGGGGCGATGCTCTACCCATCCTGGGCGTTGCCATGTTGCGACCAGAGCCACTCTAGCGCCTGAGGCAGAGGCCACAGAGCCATCCCCAGCGCCCGAGCCATCTTTGCTCAGATAGAACCTTGGCTGCGGGAGGGGAAGAGAGAGACAGAGAGGAAAGTGCGGCGGAGGGGTGGAGTTATTTTTTAACCCTCCCTTTTTAAAACCCAAGGTGCCAAAACATATAAAGAGTTATTGGCCCTGGCGGGTTGGCTCAGCGGTAGAGCGTCGGTCCGGCATGCAGGAGTCCTGGGTTCGATTCCCGGCCAGGGCACACAGGAGAGGCGCCCATTTGCTTCTCCACCTCTCCCCCTCTCCTTCCTCTCCGTCTCTCTCTTCCCCTCCCGCAGCCAACATTGGAGCAAAGATGGCCCGGGCACTGAGGATGGCTCTGTGGCCTCTGCCTCAGGCGCTAGAATGGCTCTGGACGCAACAGAGCGACGCCCCAGAGGGGCAAAGCATCGCCCCCTGGTGGGCATGCTGGGTGGATCCTGGTCGGGCGCAAGCGGGAGTCTGTCTGACTGCCTTCCCGTTTCCAGCTTCGTAAAAATTAAAAAAAAAAAAAAAAAAAGAGTTATTAAGAAACTAAGAAAAGGTAAAACAAATTTTAAACTTTAAAGACTGCATTTCTCTCTATCTGCTTCTCCTACTTTACAAATTGTTTTGATTTTTTTTTAAACCAAATTCAATATAATAAAATAAGCTTTCTAAATAGCTATTTTCTTTTGATGTCCACAGTCTGTATTAGTTGGCGAGGGCTACCTTATCCAAGTACCACAGACTGGGTGGTTTAAACAACAGAAATGTATTCCCTCACAGTTCTGGAGGCTCAAAGTTCAAAACCAAGGTGTCAGCAGAGTGGGTCTCTTCCAAAGCCTCTCTCCTCGGTTTGTAGATGACTGTCTTCTCCAGTGTTTTCACACAGTCTTCCCTCTGCAAGTGTCTGTGTCCAAATTTCTACTCCTTACAAGTACGCCAGTCATATTAAATTAGGCTCACCCTAATGGCCCCACTTTTAACTAAATTATCTCTTCAAGGACCCTGTCTCTAAAGATAGCCACCTTCTCAGTTACTGGGGGTTAGGACTTCAACATACGAGTTTGGTGGTGACAATCAGTCCATAACACCCACTAAAGATCCTTGGAAGGTACACCTTCTATTACATCATGAGTTTCTTTCTTACAGCTATATTCAGCTTGAATTGTAATAAACAAGTAGCTCTCAAACTGTGGTGCCTCACAGCACCGACTTTACCAGAGAACTTGTTAGAAAAGCAACTTTTGAGGAACTATCTCCAACCTTCTGAATCAGAAGTTCTGAAGGGGTATAGGCTGGGCAACCTGCAGTTCAACATATTCTGATGTATGCTAATGTTCGAGAACCATAAAAATGAAACTAATGGTGTCTGACCAGGCAGTGACACAGTGGGTAGAGCATCAGCCTGCGATGCTGAGGACCCAGGTTTGAAAATCCAAGGTTGCTGGCTTGAGCCCAGGCTCACCAGCTTTAGCGCAAGGTCGCTGGCTTGAGTGTGGAATTATAGACATGATCCCATGATTTGCTGGCTTGAGCCCCAAGGTCGCTGGCTTGAGCAAGGGGTCACTGACTCAGCTAGAGCCCCACCCCAGTCAAGGCACGTATGAGAAAGCAATCAATGAACAACTAAGGTGCCTCAATGAAGAACTGATGTTTCTCATCTCTCTCCTTTCCTTCCTGTCTGCCTGTCTTTTTCTCACTAAACAAACAAACTAATTAAACAAATAGCAATTTTAACATACAACAAGAAGTATTTTAAATGGAGTGCTGTGGTAGATTCTTTTGTAAAGTAAAGAGCCCTTTTAAAAATGTGAATGAGGCCCTGGCCAGTTGGCTCAGTGGTGGAGCGTCGGCCCGGTGTACAGAAGTCCTGGGTTCGATTCCCGGCCAGGGCACACAGGAGAAGCGCCCATCTGCTTCTCCACCCCTCCCCCTCTCCTTCCTCTCTGACTCTCTCTTCCCCTCCCGCAGCTAAGGCTCCATTGGAGCAAAGATGGCCCGGGCGCTGGGGATGGCTCTGTGGCCTCTGTCTCAGGCGCTAGAATGGCTCTGGACGCAACATAGCGACACCCAGGATGGGCAGAGCATCGCCCCCTGGTGGGCAGAGCGTTGCCCCTGGTGGGCGTGCCGGGTGGATCCCGGTCGGGCGCATGCGGGAGTCTGTCTGACTGTCTCTCCCCGTTTCCAGCTTCAGAAAAATACAAAAAAAAAAAAAAAAAATGTGAATGATCATCTCCTAATTTTTGTATTTTGGACATTCTGAATTTTAATGCTAGCCTTTCTGCCTAAGAAGCCACATCAGTATTCCACTTGATTAAGTCTGATTTTATTCTGGAAAATTATGTTGAAGTGTATATACATATGTATGTACATTTATATGGCTAACCCACATCATGAGCTTATTAACTTAATAAGTTTACTAGTTACTGTCTCCCATGTTCTGTTTCTTTTTATTCAGGTCAAACCCCAACTGAAGCTCCCTCCAACCACTTCTCCCAACCAAGGATTTCTCATTCCCTGAAAGGAGATCTCCTATGCAGAACTGAGCGCCGGTCAAAGTTTCTCACATCACATTACTTCAGAATTACCCAAATTACAGATTAAAGTGGAGGTCCTTCCAGTTTTTCCCTCTTACATTCTAGAATTACAAATCAGTTCAGTTGAGAAGACATGCTATTCTGGCTATTATGTGCCCAGGAATAGAAAAATTACTCCTAACAGCTACTAAGTCATGTTTCGATTGTTGTTGTTTTAGTCCTAAATATTTCAGCAGCAAATAATGAAACATAAGAAACTCCGAGGTGGCCTGCTGAACTAAATTTTATTCCTTTTGCAGACAACCAGATATTTGGCCACTTTTGTCAAAGAGAAATTACATTTTGGTAAAATGCTCATACAAAACACAGACACACAGACGCACTCACAACTGCGCTCACGTGAGCACTTCTCTCCCAGGAGAGGACGTGGAAGGGCTGTTATACTTTTATCATCCAGTCAGGCTGGAAATTCATATCTTTTCTGAGACTATAAAAAAAGTACCTTTAATCAAATTTTTATTTTTTTATTTTAAAAAATATTCAATCATCCAAATGATACTATTGAGCCTTTAATGCTTGATTACTCTTTAGACAAATAATATTTATATGAAGGCATTCTACCTAAATGGGAGCAGGGTGTTCTAAAGACTATGGTAGCATGGAAGACAAAAAATATGGAACATTAAAAAAAAAAAAAGGAACATTAGTGACCAGCAAACAGGGCCACTGTCATCACTACATACTGAGTTATAAGGATTTATCCTCCAGGACACCAGCTCTTATCTAGTCAATGAATTATACATAGATGGGTACTTTTGAGACTGTAATTAAAACTTGAAAGCTCTCTTGAGAATAATGCATCCAACCCTAGAAACAACTCTAAATATAATATCTGAGGACTTGCAAACTCTAAAATAAGAAGTCTCATTGTTATGAAATAGATCTTGAATCTAGTCTTAGACTCAATACAGACATCATCAGAAATGAAGGGTGACATTAACTCACTCTTTCAAGAATCTGTGTAAAGACTGTTTGCAATGTTTAAAATATATGTATTTAATATTTTTATGGAGCCTTTAGTGTACAAAGAAATCAGTAAAATTTAGTTCCCTCTCATGGGAAAGGGTGACAGGAGGCTATGAAAAGTACTCTAGATGCTATAACAGGGCATAAAGACATCTTGTAAGAGTTTAAATGAGAGCAAGGAGACATTCCACTAAGGGAAAGGGGTGGAGTAAGGAAAGCTTTGAGGCATAGATGAGGGATGGAAAGAACTTTAAAGATGTAGTTGGCCAAAGGAGGTGGAGGGGAAGAAGATAGAAAAGGTGTTTGGGGGAATAAAGAACCTCCGTAAAAAGCACAGAGTAATTTTCAGAAGCTCCTTTGATTGGAGCAGCGGTCCTTAATCCTGGCTGTGAATTCTAATTACCTGGAGAAAATTTTCAAACCCCTACCCCAGACCAATTACACCAGAATTCCTAGGGCTAAAGCCCAGACATCGACATAGTTTTAAAGCTTCCCAGGGGCTTCTACTATGTAGCTAAATTTAGAAGCCACTGGCCAAGGGCACAGACTGAGTTGTGGAGGGTCAGAGATGAGACTGGTCCAGTAAGTTGGTTCCTATGCTCACACTACACGCTGTACTCAGCCAGAAGTCACAGAAATATTTTGGGCAGAGGAGGTGACATGATCAGAGCTGTCTTTTTGAATTATTTTTTGCTGAAAGTTGCCCTGTCATATACATTAAGCACACACAGATTGAGTCAATAAAAATGGGGCACAAACTCCCTCTTCTCCTAGTTACCTTGGAAACAGAATACCATCACTTATAAAGGGCACGTTTCCAACTTGTTCTTTGCGATTACACTGCTCTCTTCCATATGTTCTTCACTGAAACAGAGGAGTGTTTTGCTTACATTGTGTCTCAATTATTTCCTCAACCTTTTCCCACTTTTATTTTTCACTTTGCCTCCTTGGCAAGAGTTTGCCTGGGCAGTCAAGCAGCCTGGTTGGTGAATTTACTAATGTCAAAATAGGACAACCTTAAAATGCTTTTTAAAATGTGTTTTCTTCTAAAGCAAAGAGGTTTGAGACAGAGTGGTATCCTGGGAAGAAGTTTAAAGTCAAGAAGCTTATAGTATGACTCCTGGCTTGGCTATATGTCAGCAAGTTAAGCTCTCTGAGTCTTCAATCTTTTATATACTGTGGAATAATGCAGACTGTCTGGCACAGGAATGAGAATCGTGGAGAAAAATATGTGGATAGCATGTCCCACTCGGCAAGCAGTAGGAGCTCCATAAAGGATGGCTGCTATTATTAATTAGTGTCACCCAAATCTTGAGAGCAGGGTTTATAATATGACCTCTAACAGCTCATCATTTCTTTGGAGAAATTATTTTCAGCTCCCAAACTTAGGGAACAAAAATGAAGGGCAAGGAACAAAAATTTTTTACTGTTTTTTTAAAAATTATTTTTATTTATTCATTTTAGAGGAGAGAGAGAGAGAGAGAGAGAGAGAGAGAGAGAGAGAGAGAAGGAGGGGAGGAGCAGGAAGCATCAACTCCCATATGTGCCTTGACCAGGCAAGTCAGGGTTTTGAACTGGCGACCTCAGTGTTCCAGGTTGACACTTTATCCACTGCGCCACTACAGGTCAGGCCTCAATAACGTTTTAAAAGAGATACTACTACCTAAAACTATTTAAATTTTAGGAAGCTAGAACTCATACTAAAAATTCAAAAATAGCCCTGGCCAGTTGGCTCAGTGGTAGAGCATCGGCCTGGCGTGCAGAAGTCCTGGGTTCGATTTCCGGCCAGGGCACACAGGAGAAGCGCCCATCTGCTTCTTCACCCCTCCCTCTCTCCTTCCTCTCTGTCTCTCTCTTCCCCTCCCGCAGCCAAGGCTCCATTGGAGCAAAGATGGCCCGGGCGCTGGGGATGGCTCCTTGGCCTCTGCCCCAGGCGCTAGAGTGGCTCTGGTTGCGGCAGAGCAACGCCCCGGAGGGGCAGAGCATGGCCCCCTGGTGGGCAGAGCGTCGCCCCCTGGTGGGCGTGCCGGGTGGATCCCGGTCGGGCGGATCCCGGTTGGGCGCATGCGGGAGTCTGACTGTCTCTCCCCGTTTCTAGCTTCAGAAAAATGCCAAAAAAAGGTAAAACAAAACAAAAATAACGTGCCATTCAGATCTGGAGAAAAGACAGGGCTCCTGGAAGTGAGAGGATATTTGGTTATTTTGGATCAATATGTGGATTATTTTATGGAACAATTAAAGATGTCTAGTTAGAATAAGTGCAAATGGTAATTTTAGGGTAATTTTTATGAGCACTTACAACAAGCGTTGTGCTCTAAGCTTTTTACATGGATTTTCCTTTACATGGACTACATTCAATCTACTACAACCCGATGAGGTAAACGAAGAAGTGAAGCTCAGAGAAGGAATGGAGAACACTGCCTTGTATGCAGCCCGTAAGCTGTTCTTGCCTAAGAAGAGAGGATAAGACCCTTCAACCTGGTCATTTTTTACGCCAGTTTCTTTCTTTCTTTATTTTTTTTGTATTTTTCTGAAGCTGGAAACGGGGAGAGACAGTCAGACAGACTCCCGCATGTGCTCGACCGGAGTCAGACAGACTCCCGCATGCGCCCGACCAGGATCCACCCGGCACGCCCACCAGGGGCGATGCTCTGCCCACCAGGGGGCGATGCTCTGCCCCTCCGGGGCGTCGCTCTGCCGCAACCAGAGCCACTCTAGTGCCTGGGGCAGAGGCCAAGGAGCCATCCCCAGCGCCTGGGCCATCTTTGCTCCAATGGAGCTTTGGCTGCGGGAGGGGAAGAGAGAGACAGAGAGGAAGGGGGGGGGCCCGGGAATCGAACCCCGGGTCCCCCGCACACCAGGCCAACGCTCTACCGCTGAGCCAACCGGCCAGGGCCGCCAGTTTCTTTATAAGATGCGCATTTCACAGACTACTCACAAAATCACTGTCCCAGATTCCTGTGCCCTTGCTTTTTATCTCAACTCCCTTCCCCAGGAAAGCTCATTGTTTCCCTCCTTGTTCACTGGACTCTTCCAGTGATGAATCTGAGCTCTCTCTCTTACCTGGCAGCTCCTACACTTCTCACAAAAATTAGGGGATATTTCAAAATGAATATGAAGCTATAAAAAAAGGAAGCATTTGATATGTCACTTGCTACTCAATCACCATAATTGAGTTTGCATCTCATTTGCATAATCACACAACTTTCTTTGACTTCTCGTTCGCTTCTCTGATGTTCTGGTTTAATTTTTAAAAAATCAGATGCTTTCTTTTATTGCTTCATATTCATTTTGAAATACCCCCTAGTTTTTGTGAGCAGTGTATAGAGAGGAAATTCTACCCATCCAGCTCCACATCTATCTGCAGAGCGACAGGAAGGAGCTTCCTGCCTTCCAGTGGACCATTTCCTCTCTACAATCTAACAAAAAACTCCTAACCTCAGCCCTGCTGGGCTTTACTAAATAATTACGCATTTTGTAGTATCCTTAATAGAGATGATAGAAAAGACTGAATGTGTCAGTGGTGTGCTGACATTTTAAAAGATAAGGGAAAAAAATACTCAAGAGAGTGTTACTTCCCTGCTGTTCTCCTATCATCATCATCAAAGATCAATTCCCAGAATCAAAATTTTAGTCTATTCAATCAGAAGGCTTCATTGGCCCCTTCCATAAAGGCTTTTTTATTTATTATTATTATTATTTTTTATAGAGAAAGAGAGAGTGTCAGAGAGAGGGATAGATAGGGACAGACAGACAGGAAGGGAGAGAGATGAGAAGCATCAATCATCAGTTTTTCGTTGCGACACCTTAGTTGTTCATTGATTGCTTTCTCATATGTGCCTTGACTGTGGGCCTTCAGCAGACCGAGTAACCCCTTGCTCGAGCCAGTGACCTTGGGTCCAAGCTGGTGAGCTTTGCTCAAACCAGATGAGCCCGGGCTCAAGCTGGTGACCTCGGGGTCTTTAACCTGGGTCCTCTGCATTCCAGTCCGACGCTCTATCCACTGCACCACCGTCCGATCAGGCCATAAAGTTTTATTAAATAATTCTTTTAAAAAAATATTAAGCAAAATGCACTGTATGTCTTTATTTTTTAAAAAGACAAAGTTCTATCACTGATGTCTTCCAAGATTGTTTCAAACTGATGCTGAGAACCATGTTTATATACAATTCCTGTTTGTTAGGGGAGAAATGTTAAAACCAGTTGACCAAATATTAAGAGGAAATTCCATAATGGCCTTTTTTTATACTTCAAAGAATAATACACATAGCAGATCATCCAAAGTGTTGCCAGATTTGAATTTCTTAAAAATCTTTCACTGCCAACATATTGCTGGTGTTGAAATACAACCCATGTCTCTCACAGCTTCAACAAACATATTTAACACATTTGTGCATACGCTGCTTAGTGTAAACATGACTCACTTAAGTATAAAGGTGTTTTTTTTTTTTTACTATTTTAACATTTCATCACCATGTCATTCCATGGAAACTACCTTGGGGCTACCAGGAGGGGGTTTCAAACATCTCGCATATAAAACATCATTACACATTAGCAAAAACTCCATTCAGTCAAGAAGAATGGCATATTGGCTGGAGGCAACTCTATAAACCGCATGCAGTTTTAATTAAATCCATTAAAATGCTGTGTCTCTCAGTAGATTTGAGGGCAGATAGAACCACTTAACAATAGCCAAGACCTAATCCAGTTTGTCAGAACTAATAATAATACAAACGCAATTTCTCACACAGGGACACATCCAAAAAGTTCACGAATGAGCAATTGTGGTGGTATTTTTTTAAAGTAATATTTATAAATTATTGCAAGATGTTACCAGCCTCGGCCCATGGTTGCAATGTCTAATTCCAATGAGTTGATAAAAGGTGCTATTAATAAAAAGGCACATTTTGGGCAGCTGACATAACTAATTGATCAAGTAATTTGAGTACAAATACAAAATTTCACTAGGAAACCCGGACAGAGATGAAATCACTCAATTTTCTAAAAACCAGAAGGCCTTGAAAAAATAGGAGACCACAGAGCACTTTTATGTCTAACCAAAACCAAATAAAATGATCCCAACATACAAATAGGCTTCAGATGATATAATGTGACAAGAGATTTCAACTATGTAGGCAAACCTTTCATTTTCTTACCAAATATGCCAAGCCAAGGATTACCAAAATACGGAGGGGAAAAGTCCTATTTCCTTAGTGTGTCGTTTGTGTGAGGGTCGCAAGGAACATTTTTTCCCTCCTCTTCAAATTTCACCATACCTTGGTAAGCTAATGCTCAACATGACACTTGGATCTCAAGACCTGGGTTAAATCAAAACAAAATAAGATAAAATAGACCCAGATGAACATGAATTTACCTAGGCTGACACTTCTAATAACGGTTATTGGAAGATACATCACCACCAGGCCACCCAAGAATCCCTCTGGCAGACAAAACCACTGCTTGTCCAGGGCACCTGAAGATGATTGGGCCACTACTTAGCCCTGCTAGATGACTCTCTGAGGTTAGCACGGTGCCAGGGGAACAGCTGCTTAAGCTCTCTAACTAGGTACTTTAAGAAATATGGTACATCTCTCTGTCCTCCTTCTCTGGGAATAGAGGCACATCCCCAAACTCATCATTACTAAAAAATTTCCAATTTCTTTAAGAAAAACAACACTGTCCTGGTCCATTTTACAAGGGGAGAATTGGTGTTACATATACATTTCCTTTGTCTGCTGGCAGCAAAGCCAATCTCTGTCATTGAGATAAAGGTTTAAGGAAAGGCATTTTCCAACCATTTTCTCATTTATTGTGGTAATATCCTCTTAAGGAAAAGGTTGGGAAAAGATGAATTTTGTGATGTCTCAACAAGTCAAAATGGCTGCTCATGAGAAAGGTGATGGTTTTGTAAGTAGGGGCTACAGTGGAGAAAAGAGGAACGGAAGGAAGTTTTGAATGGTGCCCCTGAAGACCGGAAAACACCTGTGAATGTGGGTGTCCTCAGCTGGAGCAAGTATGGACCCAATGGGAATTCTGAGATTAATGATACACAAAGGAAATCCCACCCTCTGGGCTTGCCTGGTCAAGGCACATATGGGAGTTGATGCTTCCTGCTCCTCCCCCTTCTCTCCCTCTCTCTCTCTCTCTCTCTCTAAAAAAAAAATCAATAAATAAAATATTAAAAAAAAAAAGAAATTCCACCCTCTGTGAGCAGTTAATAAATTACAAACTCATACAACTTCATCATATTAAATACACATTTCACCCATATTTTGCATTGCCTTGGAACTAGTATTATCCCACGTACCATTCTATGCATGACTATGTGCCTGACTCTATTGCTTACTTTATCAGGAAATGAGAACGGGCCGCCAGGGCCTGCCACGTGACACCAGAGAATAATGAGGTAAAGGGAATGAGAGCTCATTCCCACTTTCTCTGAGCAATCAACTCAATCTTTTTTTCCAGTACTAGAAAAACATATTAGCAACCTCCTGAGTCTTCAATATGCCACACTCACAGTGAAAATGACCATTTGCACCCTGGCTGGTTGGCTCAGTGGTAGAGCGTTGGCTGGGCGTGCAGGAGTCCTGGGTTCGATTCCCGGCCAGGGCACACAGGAGAAGCACCCATCTGCTTCTCTACCCCTCCCCTTCTCCTTCCTCTCTGTCTCTCTCTTCTCCTCCCGCAGCCGAGGCTCCATTGGAGCAAAGTTGCCCCGGGCGCTGAGGATGGCTCCATGGCCTCTGCCTCAGGCGCTAGAATGGCTCTGATTGCAACAGAGCGATGCTCCAGATGGGCAGAGCATCGCCCCCTGGTGGGCATGCCGGGCGCATGTGGGAGTCTGTCTGACTGCCTCCCTGTTTCCAACTTCAGAAAAATACAAAAAAAAAAAAAAAATGACCACTTGTTCTGTTGACCACAAGGATACAAATGTCAAACTACAAATTCTGGGCTTTTAAATAAGATAAACTATTCTTTCACAGTTCCAGAATTTTTTTTTATTTGATGAAAAGGAAAGCTTCTCAGTCAGGTACAGGCTTTCCGGTAACAAAACCATCCAAGTTCTAATCAAAACTGGAATCCTGCACTGACAATTTTATAAGAAATATTCTTTGTTAGGGCTTCTGTATGATCATGATTGGAACGTTTTTGTTTATTTCTTTTTTTAACAAGTCATTAAGTATAACAGCTTCCTGGGATCCCCGGAGTCACAAACCCCTTTCTAATTTGTCAAGTTGGTCCTGCCACACACGGGTCCAGCACCGACACATTTATGGGGAATTAAAAGGAGTTCAGGCCTCAACATTAAGTTGACTTTACTACTGGTTCCACTCTGAGCTTGAGACCTACTTCTGAATGAGCTCTTTCCTTGCAGCTAGAATATAAATATCTCCCCTGGACATCAGTGACTCTTGTTTTGTCAAATTACCTGTGGTCATTAATATAATTTTCAGTACTTTCATCTTTCCAGAACTGATATCTTGCCATGATTTTTCTAATACAGGTACCTGCTGAGATTCTTAGAGGACCATACAAATAGCACTCAAAGGAGAAATAGACCAAAGATAAAAGTGGAGCAAGGCCAAAATAACACTTTCCTCGTGGAGACAAACTGAGGGAGAACAGAGCCTACTGAGAAAGCCAAATGGATCTGCCAACTGATCTCCCAAATTAGGCAAACTTACGCACCCACTCACAGGTAGGGCAGACTTGTCAGGCCTCCCCAGTTGAATGTGACTTGAGTATGACCAATGGCAAAGAGGAGCAGAAGGCAACCTGTACGCCACAGGCATGCTCGCTCTCCCCCCCTCACCCCAAGAAAGAAGTGAAGCTGGCCTGAGATAAGTTGTTGTAGCTCCTCTGGGGATGGAGGCTGGGGGGTAGGCTAGAGTGAGTATAGGGGTGGCAAGAGGGCAGGAATATAACAGAACTGAGCTTCATATTGAAGGAAAGATCAGGTGTGAATGGGATGCACTTTCAGTTGATGGAATTCTCTTACCATGTAGGAGGCTTGGGTTAGATATCTAGGCTATGTACCAAGATGCCGAGGTTTTGAAGAATCAAATGAACAGCATCACTCTTTCCTGTCCAAGTTCTGAATTAATTGAGAAATGAGATCAGGAATAAACAAATAAGGGCCAAACACTTATCATTACTATGGATAAGGGATAGGTTGGCACTTGTAACTTCCTGTGAAGGTAAAACTGAACTTGCTGCACTCCCCCCCCCCCCATTCTCGACCCTAGAACAGTTTATATGTGGCAGAGCCAATACATTTCCTTATGTCACTACCTCTAACTGGTCTAGGGGTGACAGTATTATCAGGAGATCAAATTTCCCATGCTCAGGGCCACTGACAAATTAGTCAAACCCAATCAGGAAATGTTGGGCAATAATTACTGTTGCCAAGCTTCCTACAATTCCGACACAATCAGAAAAGAAAGGCACAGGAGTCAGGAGTTAGGAAGGGAACTCCTTGCTCCTGGAAACCAGAAGAAGGCATATTCTTCACACTGTACCCATCCCCCTCCCATAAAGCCCAGGGCGTATGGTTGAATTTTCAGTCCTTTCGACTGGATGTCCAGATCTAAACCCCTTGTCTGTCTAACATGTATGGAGTCAGTGCAGCGCCCCCTTCCAGGTCATGACTAGCTATTGGTTTACAGCTCTCGTATTTGCTTTATGCCGCCAGAGCTGAGCGTCCTTCTCCGTCCACTTTTAGATTTGCCATCACTTACTCCACTTTTGCAGCTCCTCTCCCCTGAAATTGGTTGGTCTTCACTTACTATCCCCCAAATATGTCCCATTTTTCATTTAAGCATTTTAGTGCTAGTTGCTATGGACTATAGAAAATCAGCAAAGAAAAATAATGGACAGTTAAGTATTTCTTTAAATAACAAGGCACTCAGAAGAGTTACTCCATAGTCTCTATATAATAAAATGTGAGTGGTATGCTGAGATTCTCTCCACTGCTCCTTCCTCAGAAATGCTTTCAACCAGTGTTGCTCACGAAACGCCTACTTGCTTCCTGTCTTCTGCCCACGGAAGATGTCTCTGAGATGAGGGAGAATGGAGACTCAGAATCCTCAATACCACAATCTAGACAGTCACTACTGATAGAGTTCAGCTGACCCTCACGATAGATTTCTATTATGGACAACCTCATAGTGTCATTTTTAGGACACTTCCCATACACCATCATTTCCTTGACATTATGCCACCTTCACATGCAATATTTTCTTCCACCTTAGGATTTTTGCCATTTTTTCCCCCCTGCTTTCCCAATACTTTGATTATAATTTTCTTGCCCATCCAGGCATACCTTGGAGATATTACAGGGTAGATACTAGACCCGTGATGGGAACCTCTTTATAAAAACCGCCCACTTTTGCAGTGTTGGTCAACCTGGTCCCTCCCGCCCACTAGTGGGCGTTCCAGCTTTCATAGTGGATGGTAGCGGAGCAACCGACCGGTACTGCGATTGGCTCACCATGAAAGCTGGAATGCCCACTAGTGGGCGGGAGGGGCCAGGTTGACCAGCACTGCAAAAGTGGGCGGTTTTTATAAAGAAGTTCACCATCAAGGTACTAGACTAACACAATAAAGCAGGATGTAATCATTTTGCTGGCAGAGGGTCTTGCATTCGATTTCTAAAAAAAAAGAAGTGCAACATCAGTGAAGCACAATAAAGTGAAGTGCAGCGAGGTCCACCTGTACTGCTACTGCATTCTCTGTCACACTCACACCTGGCACGTGTTCCTTCTGTAGCCAGGACCCCTATCGGTCCCTATCCAGCAGGTCTGTCTCACCAGCGTACCCACTCACTAATACCCTATAGTGGGATTTATATCTGCCATTATTTTGTTTGTTTCTGTGTCTTCATGTCATCTTGTCATTGTTGTTCCTCTATTATCCTTTTATTTATTTCTTTTATATTAAGTGAATATTTTAAATATAATATTTTAATTACCTGATGCTTTTTCCAGTTTTGTTTTTGTTGTTATTTTCTTTGTGGTTGTCTAGGGTTTACCATATACATCTTAACGGGTCAGAATCTGCGTTAGCTTTACATGGATGTAATTCCAGTGACATACAAAACTGTTACACCTATATAGCTCTATGCTCTCTCATTCTTTTTATGCTATTATTGTTCTACATAATATATATATCTATACATATTACAAAGCCAACAATGCATTGTTATAATTATTCCTTTATATTTTATATATTTTAAAGAAGTTGAGAGAAGAAAAGAGAGCAATTATATACTTACAGCTTTTGTTATTTAGCCTTAGTATTTGGTTTTCTTCATTTGCTCCTGTTGATTCAAGTTACCATTTTGAATCATTTTCTTGGGCCAAATGCAGCTTCACTCCCACCCACTTCTTTTGTGCTCTTATTAGTAAATATATTACATTTCTATGTGTTACAGGCCCAGTAATATATGTAATTATGGGCCTTGTGTAGTGTTTTATAAAATTGCTATTTAAATCAATTAAGAGAAAGAAATATGCATTTATAATATCTTTTATAGTTATATAATTACTTTTACTTGTGCTTTTGTTTCCAGTGGATTTGATTTACTGTCTGGGACCACTTGCTCCCAAGCTGTAGAACTTCCTTTGTATCTTTTTTGTCCAATCTTCAGATTGAATGCTCTATCAATCTTACATTTAGTGCGTGTAATTCTTTTTTCTGTCAGTTCAGTTTACTGTTGTGACTGCTGATAAATATTTCTTTTCAGTTTTTGTACTTTTCAAATCTATAATTTATATTTGGTTCTTTTTTTTGTGAGAGAGATAGAGAGAGGGACAGATAGGGACAGACATAGAGGGAGAGAGATGAGGAGCATCAATTCTTCATTGCAGCATCTTAGTTGTTCATTGATTGCTTTCTCATATGTGCCTTGACCAGGGGGCTATGGCAGACCTAGTGACCCCTTGCTCGAGGCAGCGACCTTGGGCTCAAGCTGGTGAGCTTTGCTCAAACCAGATGAGCCTATGCTCAAGCTGGCAACCTCAGGGTTTCGAACCTGAGTCCTCTGCATTCCAGTCTGACCTCTATCCACTGTGCCACCTGGTCAGGCAGTGTATATATCATTATATATATTAAATAATTTCTACTTCAGATAGATAGATAGATAGATAGATAGATAGATAGATAGATATAAATTACTACTACTATGACCCTGAAGTTTTTATCTACTATACCCAACATCTGGTCACTCTCACGGGCAATTTCTTTTGCCTACATTTTTTTCCCCATCTGACTTGCCAGTTTGTTTGTATGCTTCATTTTTTCTTTTATTGTTGTTGGAAACTAACTATTTTTGATAATATAGAGTCTTTGGATACTGATTGATCCTGTTCCCCTTCTTCAGGGGTTGGTAACTGTTACCTGCTTATTTGTTCAGTGATTGCATTATTTTGGTTAAGTCTGTTGTCCCCCCCCCCCCCCCCGCTCCCCATAGTGTGAAACCTCTGATGTTTGCCCCCAGAAGGGTGCAGCCTTGGGCATGTACACAGTCATCCTGGGACAACAGTCTTTTGCAGTCCCAGTCCTTGACCACACCAAGCAGTACCCTGGGACATGAATTCCGTTAAATTCAGGCTCCTTCAGAGGGATAATTTTTTATTTTTAAATATTTTATTATACCTTTTTTATTGTTGTTTTGTTTATTCATTTTAGAGAAAGAGAAAGAGAGAGACAGAGAGAGAGAAGGGGGTAAGGGAGAAGCAGGAAGCATCAACTCCCATATGTGCCTTGACCAGGCAAGCCCAGGGTTTTGAACCGGTGACCTCAGCATTCCTGGTCAATGCTTTAGCCACTGTGCTGCCACATTAGCTGGGATAATTTATTATTTTTTAAAAATGCATTATTATTATTATTACTTCAATTACAATTTATATTCAGTATTATTTTATATCAGTTGCAGGTATATCACAGAGTGATTAGACATTTATATGTAATTTACAAAGTGATCTCCCTGATAAAGCTAGTACCCACCTGGCATACAGGGAGTTTTTTAGAAGAGTCAAGATTTTTTTCTTCCCAAGAACAGTCTTCTTAGCTGTCTGTTTTCCTGGTTCTGTCTGAGAAACTAGTCAGCTCATATCTCAAATGCCTCTACCAATTGCTTCCTAACTGCTTCACATCACAGCCTTCATTGTTTTGAGACCATCCTCAGGATTAATCAGGCCCACATTCTGTTGCAGAGAAAGCTGCTTTGGGAGGAGATTCTGAACTTTCTGATGGACTGCTTATTCCCCTGGGCAAAGCTCTGAGCCAGGGGTGAGGCTGGGGAAGGAACAGTGGCAGACTTCTCTCTGAGTGACACCCCGTCTTTTGGAGCGGGGTAGCCTCTGATCTATTTGGCTCTCCCGGAACAGAGCCTCTGCTTTACACATGACCTTGGGGTGACAGTGACTGGGGCTCCAGTATATTTAGCATGCTGAGCCCAAGGTTAAGTTTCCACTCATCAAGTTTCTGGGTCGAAGAAGAAAATACCCGCATCTCACTGCACTTGCTTGGAACTTAGGCTCTATAACAGGCAGCCTGGGGCAGAAGTGGAAAAGCTTGAAAGATCCTGGCCCCTCCTTGAAAGATCCAGTAGCCTTTCAGCTGGGAGCTGGGTAGAGAGGCACCTTAGTGTTCTTTGATGCATTCATTAGAAGTGGAGTGTGCTTCCGGCCAGACTGGGAAGGAAGGGAGTAGGCTGTGATTCAAACACCACAGACTCTGTTCTTACCAAGTTTTTAGCAAGTTTTCTGGAATAAATGTTTTTTTCATTTAATGTCTGCCCTTGGTACCATTACCAGAGACTTTAAATCAGGGGTCCCCAAACTTTTTACACAGGGGGCCAGTTCACTGTCCCTCAGACTGTTGGAGGGCCGCCACATACAGTGCTCCTCTCACTGACCACCAATGAAAGAGGTGCCCCTTCCGGAAGTGCGGCAGGGGGCCGGATACATGGCCTCAGGGGGCTGCATGCAGCCTGCCGGCCATAGTTTGGGGATGCCTGTTAAATGATTCCTTTAAAAAAAATAATTTTCACTAGTTTTCTGGAAAGCATATCCACAGAGCTCTGCCATGTTGGAAGTGGAAATGTTACATACTTCTTGAGTTAGTCAACATATCAATTATAATTCTCAAGGGAATTAAAGGTTTGATATCCCCTGTAGTCTTCTTTAATCCTGATATTTCTTGACTCTATCATAGAGACAACAGAATAGAGACAACATCTTCTTCATTTTGGTGTACAGTGGGAGTTACAGTTGAAAATTATTAATGTGCTTTTCTATTTGTCTTTCTGAACATAGTGATCTTCACTCTAGTCTACCTAGGGCATTCATATGCTACAGAATTTCCTGGAATCTTATATAGAAAAATGAAAATAAAAGAGCTAAAGATTCAGCTTCTTTCTAAGAAAAACACTGGATTTTTGAAATCCCACCGTAGGATGAGAACTAGGTTTAATTAAGGTAGAAAAGGATATCCCCAAATTCTTCTGTCTTACCGTCTAGAATGTCAAAAACCAGAATGATCCCTCCTTCTGTCTCTTCCTTCCCTGAGTCTATGGTACAGAAATTGGTGTCAGAAGACAGTCACCTGGGAAATTGGTGTTGGGTTCTGGCCCTAATAGGGGCAAAATTTACTTCTGAATGAATGGCAAGAAAATGAGCACTTAGGGAGAAGAAAAGAGAAGTTTTCAGACCTGTGTGGATTTTCACTTTGTGGGATGAAGCATGGGAAAGGCAGAATGTTAGATAACTGAGCAGAGCAATGAACACGGGATCCCCTAAACCACACTCCTTGTTTGGGAATCAGAATTCTCTCCGCACTTCTGATTTACAAGGCGAGGAACTTCTGTAGCAACACGGCATGTGCAATAACAATCTAGGAGGAGACAACTATGCAACAGGTCTCATTCCCCACACAGTGAGCAGCCTCATTGGAGTTGGGTGGCAGGATAAGACAGAGATAACCAGTGAGTGCCTCTGAGCCTCCTTCAGATCATGAGGCACAGACACCGAATTGAGAGCCGGTCTGCCGGGATCCGCTGTGATGAGATGATGTGGAATGCGCTAGTGATGCACTATACCTGTACAGAGAACAGGGTATTGACTCAAAGTCAGGAGACAGCAAAAGCTGAGAGGAGACCAACCCATCAAGAGGGAAGTGGCCCGTGTTCCCTAGGAACATTGCCAAGCCAAGAAGACAGCCACAACCTCTCCAGCTGCACCCTGTAGCAGAGGGTGCCAGTGTCCCAGGGGACAGAGGACATGTCAGAGAGCGCAGCACTCAGCCAGCGTACTGGGAAGGCCTGGGATGAGGCCAGAGTCCCTCTAATCCTCACAACTCCACCAAGGCCACGAGGTCATGGCCACCTCACCTCTCTCCCCTCTATCCTTGACCTTAGGGAGAAAAGTAGGTGAGGATGAGATTACATGAGAATTCAAGCATTTCCATCCAATTTTAACTGAACATACCGAGTCTGTTTATAATAAGAGACTGTGCTAAGGTTGCTTCATTTCATATACTGTTCCCATTTTTCCGACAGCCAGCAGGGTTATAGGCAACCGAGGACAAAAGAAAAGCGCAGCCTTCTCTCCGCACTTCCGATTTACAAGGCGAGGAACTTCTGTAGCGACACTGCATGTGCAATAACACACATGAGTGTGCTGAGCACATAGTAAATATAATTTCTACAATTTTTCTCTTTACCTACCCTTTCTTCTTCTCACACTAGAGTGGGCATTTTTTTTAGATGTCTATTTTTGGCTGCCCAGTATCTGAACACCTTCTGTTGAAGGGGAGCATACCAAACTAGGTCCAGGTAGAGTCACAGAGTCCCCTAAGACTACGGAAGCGGGGACAAGATAGTGACTCCTCACGTGGCCCCATCACAGCTAATGCAGGGCATGGGGCTTCGCTAGTGGACTTCCAAGCGGCTCTTTAAATCTCGAGGGAGCAGGCCCTGGCCGGTTGGCTCAGCGGTAGAGCATCGGCCTGGCGTGCGGGGGACCCGGGTTCAATTCCTGGCCAGGGCACATAGGAGAGGCGCCCATTTGCTTCTCCACCCCCCCCTCCTTCCTCTCTGTCTCTCTCTTCCCCTCCTGCAGCCAAGGCTCCATTGGAGCAGAGATGGCCCGGGCGCTGGGGATGGCTCCTTGGCCTCTGCCCCAGGCGCTAGAGTGGCTCTGGTTGAGGCAGAGCGACGCCCCAGAGGGGCAGAGCATCGCCCCCTGGTGGGCAGAGCAGAGCCCCTGGTGGGCGTGCCGGGTGGATCCCGGTCGGGCGCATACGGGAGTCTGTCTGACTGTCTCTCCCCGTTTCCAGCTTCAGAAAAATACAAAAAAAAAAAAAAAAAAAAAAAAAAAAAAAAAAAAAATCTCAAGGGAGCATTGTCAACGTGCTAGGAGAGGTAGAGGTCTATGAGGCGGCAGTGACTACAGAGTTTAACTCCCGAGCATGATGACTGTCCAGCGACAGGAAGTCCAGAAGGCCTAGGTCTTCTTACCAGGCTGAACAGGTTCGGTGCATGATCTCGCTGTGTTAGCTGCTGTCGCCATCAGCTTGGCTGCCATAGCAAAATACCCTAGACTAAGCAGCTTAAACAACAGAAACTCATTTTCTCACAGCTCTGGAGGCTGGGAAGTCCAAGATCAAGTTACCGGCCGATTCAGTTTCTCGTGGGAGCTCTCTTCCTGGCTTGCTGACTCCTCCACTGTGTCCTCACGTGACCTTTTCTCAGGGCACGCACGTGGAGAGAAGACAGCTCTTTTTTCTTCCTCTCCTAAGACCACCAATCCTATCAGGTTAGGATTTTACCCTGATGACCTCACTGAACCCTAATTATTTCCTATGAGCCCTATTTCCAAGTACAGTCATTGAGCATTGGGGCTGCCTTCTTTTTATTTGACATAATTCTCCCAACTTCTCCCCAATTCTATCAAGTATCTCCTATCCTTCCAGCAAATCTCTTTTCTATTTAAGTTAACCAAAGCTAGTTTTCATTGTTGGCCACCACGAATGCAGAATGGTACCGAAACTGGTGTCAGAGGACAGTCACTTGGGGCACGGGGGCTGGTGATGTGCTCTAATAGGGGCTGGAGAAAATGAAAATCAGCTGGAGCTCAGGAATGGGAACCCGTCAGCCGTAACAAATCACTGGATGATTTTTTTTTTCTTCTGTGGTGATCTTTAATGAAGTGTCTTTTGAAAAGAAGGATTTAAGGGATCAAACTGTCACTGCCACTGAATAGTGTGAATGGCATGAAGAATTTAAAGATGCTGGGGTGAGGCAGCAGCCTCTGATGAGACCGGACAGCTTAAAGAAGAGATGACAAGCTCACATCTCTTTATTCGAGCTCAAGGCATAGGCCCAGGGAATTTCTCCGGTTGTGATGAATGTCTACATAAAGATCTGCCAAAATCCAAGACAAATTTAAAATTTTGTGGGTTCCATGACTTCATTCCACTGAATTGCAGCCTCGCCAGCTCATTTATGTGAAAGCTAAAGTGCCATCCAGGAAATAATAGCAAACTGAATATAGGGGAGAATGCAGAGCCCTGGGAGTATCCCCAGACCACGTTCCACACGAAGCCCTGTTTGACAGCCAAGAGAGACCCACCTCATTTCTCCTGGCATCACCATCTGACATGCGGGTTGAGCCAGCTCTGTGCTTCTAACTGTAGACCTCGGTCATCTTACCTACAACATGGGGCGTCGTGCTAGCAGGACCTGGACAGTAAGTTGGATTGGTACTGTCAATATTTTAAGACATAGGTAGGCTAGAAAATGGGAGAAAAATCTTTAAAGATATAGAGACCTGCTACTTCAGGAAAGTATCTATGAGTTTAGTGGTCTGGTAAACTCCAAAGTATATGGCAAGTACCTTGTTTCTGTTATGCTAAGAGTCATACTGCTTAGTGGACCATGCTGGCTTTTGCAGGCAACATATTCAACATTTGCATGTACTTATGTTATCCATTGTACCAGGTAACCCAAAGGGTTTCTACTTCTAAGTGGCTATACTGCTTGGAAATTATAGTCCAGCTGATCCAATGATGCCCATAGTGTCTGTGGCAAATTGGGCAGATAGCTCTAAAAGGAAATCACAGAAGAGGTCCTTAGATTTTAGAGCAGGGGTTGGGAACCTATGGCTCATGAGCCAGATGTGGCTTTTTTGATGGCTGCATCTGGCTCGCAGACAAATCTTTAATAAAAAAATAATGTTAAAAATATAAAACATTCTCATGTATTACAATCTATTCATTTCCTACCGCGCATGTTCATGGTTGCAGGTGGCTGGAGCCAATCACAGCTGTCCTCTGGGACAACACCAAATTTTTATTGGATAATGCCTAATGTACACGGGCCGTTGTATGACTCTCACAGAATTCCATTTTAAAATATGTGGTGTTCATGGCTCTCTCAGCCAAAAAGTTTCCCGACCCCTGTTTTAGAGCAATAGCATAGCCTCTTCATTATGTTATTATTCTTTTGAGAGACAGGTGTTGGTTTGCCACTGAACCCACAAAAAGATTAAAGGTTTCTCCTCTGGAATATCAAGACTGGCTAGCAGCAAGGTTAGTATTGTTTTATCATTTTATTGTCTAACCTAATTTAAGAACTAAAATAAAGCTCTCCTGACTAATAGCTGAAAAAGTGGCTTGGAGATAGGGAAAATGATTTTTTTTTTAAACCAGGACATTCTGACTACTCAATAAAATAATATCTTAAGCAATAATGCCTGAAATGTCTATCTCTTAAAATGCTTTTTTTTTTTTTCTTCTCTTTCAAGAGATTTGCCAAGATATGAGATTAACATTGTGTAAAGAAAACTAATCTCCCCGGAGAGGATCCCTCAATCCCTGACCTTATTAACATGGGCCTGGAGGCTCTACAGTTTGTTCTGAAAGAGGATTAACACTTTAAACCAGTGTCAAAGGGGAAATAGCAGGCATATTTCAAGGGAGCAAAAAATGGTGATGTCAGTCTCGCCCTGGAATAGTGTCAGTTTTTATCTAAGGAACAGAAGCTAAAAATAAGATTAGCATGTGTCATCTTTGCTAGGGATTTTTCACTTGCAACCCAGATGCCACCATGGCTTGTCTCCAAACACATGAGGCTGCTTTAAATAATAAGTTTAGAGAGTGTGTAAGGGCCAGGAAACTGGAAGCCAGCTGAAGAGCTCAAGTCAAGAGGACATATTAACACCACAGCCTGTTTTCTCCCATCATCTCCAGGTGTTTCAGAATTGACTTCTATTAGGAAACTGTATCTCTAAGAATGATCTGATTTCAAACTTAAGGTTCCAAGTCAATATTTCCACTTAGACTCTCTACATTACTTCATTTGGCAATTTTGTATGAAAGAATAATGCTCCCAGGGGCCCCCAGTTTAGGCAGCATTAGAAATTCAACTGTTGGCAGTTGAGAACTCAAATCTTAATTTCGATTTCTCCTCACTTCACGTGGAAGGAGGGGCCGACAGAAGCAGCAGAGGTGTAGCTACCTAACAAGGAGGTCATACACGGTCTTTGGCAGTAGTTCTTTGGGCAGCAGGAAGAGAGGGTAAAAGCAAGGACTAGCCCAGTGAATAGGTGGACTATTAACTATGAAGGGAAAGCCCAGAGCGCTTTCCACACTGACGACAGGATGAGCTTCACTTTGGATCTGCCCTGCAGAGGGTACAACTCGGCTTCTGCCCAACTATTTAGCAAGTGTAATGGCTGAACTTGGGTATGGCTGACCTCACAAAAAGGAGGAGAATCTATGATGTTATCATTAACTTGGAGTGGTTCTCTACAAGTCAAAGAGGTCTTCTCACCCAAGGCCCTCTGCCAAACTGAGGTGAAGTGACTATCAGGCTGGCGTTGTGGGTCTCAGCTTCTGACCCTAATAATGGGTTGTGGTAGAACAAGAGTGTGGGGGTTACAGGATAGGGGGGGGGAGAAGAGGGAGGGGGTTGGGGGAGGGGAGGGGCACAAAGAAAACCAGTTAGAAGGTGACAGAAGACAATTGGACTTTGGGTGATGGGAATACAGCATAATCAAATGTCAAAATAACCTAGAGATCTTTTCTCTGAACATATGTACCCTGATTTATCAATGTCACCCCATTAAAATTAATTTAAAAAAAAAAGAAGAAAAAAAAAGAACTGAGATGTCCAATACAGGAGTCACTAGCTGATGCAGCTCTGGAATGCTTGAGATGTAGCTAATGCAACTAAGGAACTGAATTTTTTTCCTTTTATTTAAGTTTAATTAATTTAAGTTTAACTTTTAAAACTGATATTCAGTTTGATTATTGAAAAGCTTTTAAATACATTTGGAATGACGGTGCTATATGTATCTACATTTTCAATTTGTAATTTTATAAAATCTTGTTGCAGTTCAAGTATTTCCAATAAAAATGTAGTGTTTGAATTGGGATACACTGTTAGCATAAAATTCGAAACAAATTTTGAAGATTTAATATAAAAAGAATATACAATATCTCATTGATAGTTTTCATGTTGATTACATATTAAAATAATAATGTTTTTAACATACTGGTTTAAATAAAACATTATTAAAATGAACAGTGGCCCATTATGTTTCTACTGGACAGTGCTGGACCATGAAGGGCAACTGTATATAAATATATACAGCCTGACCAGGCGGTGGTGCAGTGGATAGAGCGTCGGACTGGGATGCAGAGGACCCAGGTTCGAGACCCCGAGTTCGCCAGCTTGAGCGCAGGCTCATCTGGCTTGAGCAAAGCTCACCAGCTTGGACCCAAGGTTGCTGGCTAGAGCAAGGGGTTATTCGGTCTGCTGAAGGCCCACAGTCAAGGCACATATGAGAAAGCAGTCAATGAACAACTAAGGTGTCGCAACGAAAAACTGATGATTGATGCTTCTCATCTCTCTCCCTTCCTGTCTGTCTGTCCCTATCTATCCCTCTCTCTGACTCTCTCTGTACCTTTAAAAAAAAAAAAAAAAAAAAAAAAAAAAAGCTGATAATATATACAGCTTCTCTATTGAGTGTGTGCTGGAAGGATGCAAAGCCAAAGCAGACATTCTCCTCAACCAACCAGGAAAATCTATTTTTTTAAGTGCAAAGGTGAAACAAGAGCCCTCCTTAGCCACCTTCCTGCATACCTGTTCCAAACTTGAAGTACTGTAATTAGTACCTCTGTACAACAAAAGCTTGATGACGGCTTTGTGTGCTCTCCTGGTCCACCCCAGGCTGCCTCGGGCACTTTCTCCTTCAGTTCCCACAGCTGCTGTCCCTTCATGAGCAGTCAGTGTCCGCCCCAGCCTGGGGACTGAAATAAAGGTCTGGCTGCAGAGAAGCATTAAATTCCCCTCCCACACAATCTCTCTTTCATAACGTTTCCTTAAAAAAACCATAAAGGCCAGTGTAGCCTTAATGTGCGGAACCTACTCCACATTCCCTGAAGTGCTACAGCGTTTTCTCTTCCTTCCTTTTTATTCCTCTAGGATCATTTTTTTCTTCATTTCTTCCATTGGTATCCATTGAGCTCCTTCATTAGCCAGGCACTGTGTTGAGCCTAGAGGTAAATACACACACACACACACACACACACACACACACACACACCCCTTGTCTCCAAGGAGATCATTCTAAAAGGTAGACATTTAAATAATAATTAAACAGCATGATAAGGGAAAATGAACTGTGCCTATTATATGAGGGGGAATGTCAACCAGAAGTGGAATCACCAAGAAGCTGACCCTTGACTGGCCCTGAAGGAAGGTGAACAGAAGACGGGGCGTTTCAGGCAGGGAGACAGTGTGTGCAGGTGCACTGGGGCATGAGGCTGCTCAGCACCCTGGAAAATGCGAGAAAACTGGTCTGTCTTGGATACAAGAAAGAAAGCATGGGAGGAAAATGAAGGAAGAGGGGTGGCCAATAGGAAGTCACTAAGTTTGCACTTATAAGATACCATGAATAGAAGAAGTTCCAAGAACTCTTCAAAACTGTCAGCAGGTTGTGTAACCCTCCTCTTCTTCCTCTCCCTCCAGGATGGTCGGCATCTTCCCAGTATGTTACTAAATTCTCACTCTTTCAGGGTCATTGTAGAACTTGGAGCTTCTAAGGTGTCTGGCATTATCTTTGTCATTCAACAGCACTTGTTGGGTGTCTATTATGATGGTAACTTACCCACTATAATAAAGATGCAGAAGACCAGCTTCCTAACTAACATCAGGACCTCAAGGTCAGGAAAAGAAGACATTACTAACAGGCAAAGCAGAGGTATTTTGGCAGAAATCCATATATATATATATATATTCCAAATATATATATATTTTTTCATTTCTTACTACTTGGGAATAAAAAGCATATGTTTAAAATATTTGTGGGTTGGAGAGATCGTGCTCCCCCAAAATCAGTGTTTCGTATTCTTAGCCTTCTTTCTTTGCAACTAATGACAGGTAAGCAGAGAAGTTAGGTCTAAACTTAGATTGAAAACAACAATGACAACATCAATAAAAACAATGTTTATGCAGACGTCATTCCTCAATTTTCCTGGTTTAAATCATTCTCTGGAGTGTTTCTTGTAACAAGTCATTATGATCACAAATTAAGATGTTCATTTTAGTACATAGTGGAGAAAAGAGTTAAGCTTAGGCAAATCCCAAGTACTTTCCCCTTCATTTTAAAGAATAAAATGGGAACCTGTAAAATAAAGTGCACAAGAACTCCTTTAAATGCAGAACAGGTCGATACTCTGAGCTAATTAGTTTGAATATATTAACTTTTCCATAGTTGCATAATAACATTAAAAAAATCACCATTCCTTCATAAACTATGGGCAAGAATGACCTCAAGTGAATCTTATATGCATCGCAGCTTAAAATATTATCCACGCACGAGCCTCACTGTGTCATACACTCAGTGGTTTGTTGTTTCCTGCCTGGAGATAGCTGAAAGCCCCCACACTGGAGGCCCACCCAAACCTGGCCCGCGGTAGATCCTCGCAGCCCCGCTCTCCCTCTGCCAGCTCCCCGCACAGAGCAGGCGAAAGGCAGGCTCTGGACGCCTCCATCAGCCACGTGGCTGGGCGACTCCGGGCAGCCAAGGTTCAAGGGATCATCAGTGGTGAGAGGACAATTTGCTGAACCCCAATCTAAAGTCTAAACCTATTGGTTATTGATGGCTTTAATGTCAAGAACAACAGTAGCTGGTTTTGAGTTCAGGTCCTGTTTGGCGGAATCTGAACTGCTGAGACACCCATCACCACAAAACACTCTATGAGTCTGGTTAACAAAACAGAACGGACTTCTGCCAATGGCTGAGAAATAAATTCCTCCTCTCCGCTGCCGGGACCACAGCATAACAAGGGCTCCCAAGCTCTCACGGCAGTAATAAAATGGAATTCACCGACTTTCCCTTTTGATGTGTCCAGTTTAAAAGTTTTGGAATTGATGCTTGTTCTTCCTTAATTTATATTCCCTTGTAAATATTTCTGTACTTTTTCCAATATCTGAAATCTACACATTAAAAAAAAATCAACTCCTCCTCCTATTTCAGTTGTGTAACTTTATGTTATGAGTCAAATTTGGGGCTAAATAAACATACCTCAGGTTACGGTCTGCAAATACCTCTGGCAGCAAATTAACTCAAACAAATGTTTGGGTTGGGCGGTGAGGTTGTTTTTCAACGATTTTCCTGATCTGCCCGGAGGCCCAAGGATAGACTAGATGGACTCCCAAAGGTTTTTCTAACTTTCTGCTACATTAATAAACAGGTCTCTTGTTTGTTGCAGTGGGCACTGTAAAATTTCACCACCAGAGGGTGCTACTTGTTTGCTTCTAAAAATTCATTTCATTACCCGATTTGAAAAATGGCGAGGCCTTGCCACCAAGGAACCATCCTCACGCCAGCCAGCGTTACCCAGGGTTGGTTCTCAAGAAATCAGATTTCATTTTGCTTTTGACATTATATGTCTAAAACCAACATTTGAAACGAACAAAGTAGCTTGCACAAACCAAACTGCACTGATTTGTATCTGTGCTGTAAACCAAGCAGGGAATATGAATCACTTCAGGTTATGGCTTTTGTACAGTATTCATGACATAAAACAGTAAAACCAGAACTCGGACATCCTCATTGCCACACCAAGCAATAAAAAACATAAAGTAAATAAAGAACATGCTTAGTTATAACAATAATGCTATTCTCGAGCAAGGCAATCTTTACTTATCCTATTTTAAGTATACACTAGTCCCACTTCTGCTTTGGTATAATTTTTGACTTCCAGGAAGTATTTTGATTTATCAGCTTCAACATCTCTTATTAGTGTTTTTTATGGGGTTTTTGTTTGTTATTTTGTTTTTTTGTGGGGGTTTTTGTTGGGTTTTGTTTGTTTGTTTTTGCTGTTGTTTTTGACCCATTGAGATTTTAATACAAATTTTCCACTTGAGGTGTTTTTTTTTGGTATGTAAAAAGGAGGCCTGAGTCAATTCCCATTCACCTTTGCTGAGCTTGCATTGCAAGGCTTTTAAATTATTGCAAGACACGCTAGCATGCTGTCACCTGAATTGGCAAAGAAAATCAGAGGTCAGAAAAGCTATTCTGTAAAGTGCCAGATTATAGTAAAGATTTTGGACTACGTGAGCCATAAATTCTCTGTCACAAATTCTCAACCTTACCATTGTACCCAGAAAGCAACTATGTAAACAAATATACCTGGGTGTGTGTGCATTCCAGAACACTATTTTGAGCAACAGGTAGTAGGCTGTAGTTTGCTGACTCCTACAAATGATGAATCCTAATTTTAAAAAATTCAAAAAAATATCTATTACATCACCTTATGATGATTTCTCCCATCCAAAGTTTTGACAACGTGTGACCTCACTAAATAATCCAGAGTCAAGTTCACAGGTCCTTTGGAGGAGTACCACTGGATTCCTTCCTCAGAGCTTTCCAAATCAGAGACAGAGAAGACTTAAACCCTCGCTGTGTCATTATGTTTGTGTTCTGGGAAGAACTCTTATAGTAAAATATGAATTCAACAAAAGGATGTGACTCTCTGACAATTTCCCTGAGGATAATAGGGAAAGTAAACAAAAGACATAGTTCACCTTCGGACTGATGTGTAGCCAGAGGAGTCTGGGTCTCCTTGGAGTAGGACACTACCTCCCTGGGCAGGAAATCCACTTGGGTAACCTTCGACACTCCCAGTTTATGTAGTCTTCGTCTGTAAGTAACAGAGAACAAATGCTTAGAGAGAGAAAACATTTCATGCCAAAGAGCTATCAGTAATAAAACAAAGGGTCAAGCAAACCCCCAATGCCCCCAGCTTTCAGTACAAGTGTCAGGGAGAGCAAGTAGAACTGACCCTGTCTGCAAGTCAGGGCTCTTGGGTTCTTGGGCTAGTTTGGCGTTAATTTTCTGAGTGACGTCAGCCAGTTCCCTCATGCTGACCCTAAGGTTTTCTATCTGTAAACAAGGTCTCAGTCCAGCTCAGATAAGATGGTTTCTACTCTGAGCATCTCTGATTTTCCTTGACTCAAGTTCATAAAAGAAATTTTCATTTGTAATATAAAATTCTAGTCTCTTAGGTGACAAAAGTATCAAAAGGTACAAAAGTATCCTCAAGTGTGAAGAAGAGAGAGATGTAGGCCCTGGCTGGTTGGTTCAGTGGCAGAGCATTGGCCCAGAGTGTAGAAGTCCCAGGTTCAATTTCTGGTCAGAGCACAGAGGAGAAGTGAACATCTGCTCCTTCACCCCTCCACAACCTTCTTCTCTCTCTCTCTCCTTCTCTCTCTCTCTCTCTCTCCTCCCACAGCCATGGCTCAAATGTTTTGAGCAAGTTAGCCCTGGGTGCTGAGGATGGCTCCATGGCCTAACCTCAGGCACTGAAATAGCTTGGTTGCTGACCAACAGAGCAGCAGCCCCACATGGGTAAGAGCATTGCCTGGTAGGGAGCTTGCCCGGTGGTTCCTGGTCAGGGCACATGAGGGAGTCTGTCTCTCTGCCTTTCACTTAATAAAAAAAAAAGGAGAGAAAGAGAGAGAGAGATATGATTCCTGAATGGAATGCCAGCAATGAGAAGATATTCCAAGGGGGAGTATAACATCTCTCATTTCTCCAGAAAAGTAACCAACACAAACGAGCATATGAAATTGTTAAAGACACACTGATGTAGCACAGCAGAGCAGAAGCATTGGCAAACATTGATAATTTTTGCTTGGATTTCCCAAATGAACTGTGACCATGTAAAACACATTTCTGAATATTTCTGTAACACTTGAAGTGTTTTCAGACGTCTTTCCCCTTGTGAGGCATATGGGCAGATGTCACCCTCATCGACAGCTTATAGATGAGGGAAGTGAGAACCGGAACTGAAGTACTGTTGTCCTGAGTCCTGGTCTAGTGCTTTTGCCACTAAGCCAGACTCCTGCCTAAGGTTCTCGGTGATTTCTGAGTTACTGCAGAAGTCTGAAGTGCCTCCTGAGTCACCCAGGGAGCGTCCCATCATGGAGAGGCACAGTCTGGTGGGTAAGAATGGAAACACTAGCCTCACCACTTCTCATCTCCATATATGTGGTCTTGACAAGTTATCTAACCTGTATTTCAGTTTCCTCATCTGTAAAATGGAAATATTACTAGTACTTATTATTAAGGCTGTTATGGGTAATGTATACGAACCACAAACATATAACGTAGGTATTATGTATACAAATATACAAAACTTACAGACATGTATCTTACAACAGTTCTGAAACAGTATATTTTGTACATACATTTAGTATTAATATCGAACATATCCTATTATATCTCTTAAAAATTTACAGGTGTACAGTACACATGTGAGAGAAGAAAAAAGAGAGAAAGGTGAAAGAACCATTTAACAACCATCTCACGTTCTCTGGCTCTCCAGGGTTAGTAAAAGCACACTCTACTCACGTTACTGCTTTTAATTATTATTAGATGGCACAGGCTCATTGTATTTATTTTTTTTAGTAGTAATCATAGAAAAATGAAAAAAAATTCATAGCACAGCCAGGAATTTCTATGCACAATTTCCGAAGCATTCTTGGAAGACAAAAATTTCTTCTTTTCTACGAGTTACTAAAACACTGAGGTAAGATGTAAGGCGCACACAAAGTAGACGCCAACCTGCTTCAGCTGGCTTGGAGAACGAGCCCAGCTGGCCAGCCCTGCGGTCCCAGTAAGCACCCCGTAGCCCGAGCTCCACGCAGGCCCGGCTGCATGGCCGCCTTCACCCGGAAGTCTGGACCGCAGGGTGTCCACAGGCTGGGTCCTGCACCCCGCCATGCAGCCTCTTCACCCAGAATTAGGGGAAAACATAAAATACACTAAACACAAAAGTACCAAACAAGGTAAAACATTCAAAATTTCAAAATAAGAAATTCAAGTATTATTTCAAAGGCTTCTCGGATCTCAGAGATGAATGTTTTCCATACTAGAAGGGGGTCTTTCTTCAAGCATGTGAAGAAGAAAGTATGAATAGATACCCCATGGCAACTTGAGGCAAAGCCCTTCCTGGTGTTGAACAGCCTGGAACACCTTTCTCCACTATAAGCAAAAAGATAGAAAAGAAACATGGACCAGTAATGCACCCCACCACTTCAGATGGGGGTCACCCCTGGCATGGAGAGATCACCCTACACCTCAGACTTCAATGGGCATCTGTGGGAAGCCCAGAGATCTCCACAATCCCACCAAGAGGTACCAACTCCTCCAGGCAGGGATTCCAGTGTGTCTTGCTAATGGGACATAAACTCCAGGTCTACCTTGCTGGGTGACCAGCAGCAGGCTCTGGACGGCAGGAGGCTGACCTGTAATTTTATCATCCTCTACAGCAAACTGAAACCAACTGGTGAGGCAGTAGAGTTAAGTCATGAACTCATTAAGAAACTGCTTTCAAATCCCTGCTTGACACGCACCAGCCAAACGGCCTGTGAAAGCTTTGGGCAAGTGACAAAGCCCGCTCAGCCTCATGTTTCTTATCTGTAAAGTGGGTACATATCACCGAGTTGTTGTGACCACTGAATGAAGCCAATCCTTGTAAAGCACATAACTTAGTGCCTGGTACGCAGTAAGCACCTGCTGACTCAAGCATTTCTCCTTTTAACTTATCTTTTTTTTACTTATTATAACAATGCTTAAATTTATTTTCAAAAATCAGAGAAGGTAGATTTATGAATGCTCTAAATCAAAGGTTCTTTAAGCCAGTAGATTTAAGATAAATCCGCCAGTAAAACCGAAGACTCACACTCCTAATTTCTTTGTACAGGCAAACTGACAGGTTTTGGCCACTTGGGGGAGTCTATTTGCTTTTTCTTTAAAAGTATCATCACCACAAAACTCAGTTTTCCAAGCTTAGCTTGAGGAAGTAATCTTATCCCACTAAACAAAATATTTTCTTTTCTCAGTAATTATTGAAAAGTTTCAACCAGTTCCTCACTGTTGTGTTTGTGAGTTTAGGGTGCCAATTCAACCCAGGCCATCAAAAATAAATAAAAGTTGAGCCATGATCATGTGATACTCCTAACATGATCACCTGATACTGATAAATTTATGGTTCTTCTTGCTTGAGGATGATTCTGTCTCAACTGATTTATAACTTTAGTGCAACTCCTTATGTAACACAGGTTACTGATAGATTACTGTATCTTTCCATGTAATCTCCAGAATGATTAAATGCTTTTTATATCAAATGCTTTTATTCTTTGTGGCTATTTTGCCATTGTTTTAGTAACTGTGTCAACACTTTTCATGTGTTATCTAGTTTTATTCTTATTATAACTTAACATCATATTCCAATTTTACAGATGAGAAAACAGGCTTGGTGATGTTACGTAATTTGCTCAAAATTGCAAAGACAGTGACAAACTTAGGCCTTGGTTGTGTCCGAGAGTAAGTCCAAGGGCTGTGTTCTTAAAAACTGTGCTATGCGGGACCTTGTTCTCTGCTCTTTTCTAATGCCTTATGATCGTCCACTCATGGAAGCAGTCATACCATTGAAGAAAGTAGAGGTCCAATCACATGTGTGCATTTTATAAGCATGAGAAAGGATTCTTGGGAAGTCGCCAGGCCTAGATTATTAGGACATAATGAAAGGATCATACTCCCAAGGTGAGTTTCACGCAGTTGTTCCCAGCCTTTGCCAGTTCAGGAAGGCCGACAAGAAGGTGGCACCCTTCCATGGCAAAGCTGTGCTCTCTCCCAGTGAGTCCTACTTCTGAGTCTCCCCTGGACCAGTCTCAGGAGGAAAAGGGTCTGCTTGTCCCAGAACCCACCCATTCATACAACCCTGCGAGAGAGATCTTCTTCCACTTCCCTAAAATATTTCCACAATTTTGTCAGCTGACAAAATTATTGTCTAAGAGATTAATTATATGGTAGTTATTTCCCTTAAAAGTATAAACACTGAGCACTGTGTTTCTTATTTTTGTTCAAGGTCTTACTAGTTCATAATTTTTTTTATTCAAGGGTGCAAATTAAATTACTTTGCAAAGGAGCGAGGAGAAACCACTGTAACATTAATGCTACTCTAATTCCCTTTCCTTCTAATTGGGCTATGACTTCTGTGTTGGCTCCTCAGCTCTGACGCTGGGATACCCTTCCTGCCATCCGGCCACCCTCCTGCTGAGTCCTCCCTCACTGCTGTGCACACACAACTTCCATCACCATCCCTGTACAGGTCAATATGTTCACCTCTTGTCATGTCTGACTTGACTGTAAACTTACTTATTTATCTCTAACTGATGTATCTCTGTGCCCTGTTCAATGTCAGGTACACAGAAGGCACTAAATAATATTTGAAAAGGAAGGGAAAAAAGGAAAAATTGGAGGAGGATAAGGCAGAAGGCATGATATGGAAATGTAAATAAAGACTTCAATTATCCAAGCAATGGTGGACATGGCATTATGATTAAATCATACTGAGTATTTTTACTTTGGTAATTTATTTGAAAATAAAAGCCTTTGATAAAATTTAAATATACTAAGTTAGATGTATATAAGTTTCTAAATAGCTGTAAGAAAATGGTTCAGCCTGACCTGTGGTGGCGCAGTGGATAAAGTGTTGACCTGGAAATGCTGAGGTCGCCGGTTCAAAACCCTGGGCTTGCCTGGTCAAGGCACATATGGGAGTTGATGCTTCCAGCTCCTCCCACCCTTCTCTCTCTCTGTCTCTCCTCTCTCTCTCTCTCCCTCTCCTCTCTAAAATGAATAAAAAAATTTTTTTTCTTCATTTTTCTGAAGCTGGAAACAGGGAGAGACAGTCAGACAGACTCCCGCATGCGCCCGACCGGGATCCACCCGGCACGCCCACCAGGGGCTGTGCTCTGCCCCCCAGGGGGCGATGCTCTGCCCATCCTGGGCGTCGCCATATTGCGACCAGAGCCACTCTAGCGCCTGAGGCAGAGGCCACAGAGCCATCCCCAGTGCCCGGGCCATCTTTGCTCCAATGGAGCCTTGGCTGCGGGAGGGGAAGAGAGAGACAGAGAGGAAGGAGGGAGGGGTGGAGAAGCAAATGGGCGCTTCTCCTGTGTGCCCTGGCCGGGAAACGAACCCGGGTCCTCCGCACGCTAGGCCAACGCTCTACCGCTGAGCCAACCGGCCAGGGCAAAAAAAAAATTTTTTTAATGGTTCAAAATCACTTAAGTATAAGACCTCATTTATTTGGGTTCATTGTCATATTTAACAAATATAGAAAAAAACAAATAGGAGAAGTCCTAGTCAAGAGGTTCCCAAAGTGTGGTTCCCGACCCACGGCAGCTGCACCATCTCAAACATGTTAGAATGCAAATTCACAACGTACTGAACTAGAAACTCTGGGGGTACAGTCCAGCAGTCTGTGTTTTAATTAACCCCATCCCACCCACCCTGTGATTATGATGCTCACTGTAGGCTGCAAATCATTGATTTAGAAATATTAGAATGTAAAGATATTTGTTGTTTAACAAGGTTCACTTAGAACTCCCACTCTGCAGCCAAATCCTAGGATAGGCTTTAGTCCCGTCGAGTAGGGCAGATGTCTCTGGCCCCAGCAGGTGCAAAGAGGAACAGAGATGAGTGAGAGGGTGAGAGGATGAGTGTCAGGCAAAGGAGACTGCGTGTATCAAATATTAAGGACAGGCACCAGAGTCTGTCATAGATCTGAAGCTTAAAAAATCACCCAGCGGATGCCAGAGCCCCTGGGCAAGGGGTCTCTGAGGAACCACGATCTCAGAAGTTGACTTGGCGTGTCCTAAAGCGACACGAGGCCCACAGCTCCCCAGAGTTCAGGTTGGACTGCCCAATAAAAGCTCCGGAAGCTTTCTCTCCGCCTGGTCCTATCCACTTGGCCGAGCAGGCTGGCTGGGCAAAGTCATACTGCCCAAGGTTGAAACGTTTCTTGATAAAGAACAAAAACTGAAGCTGTCTGAAAAATGAGAGAATTCGCCAGTGCTTACAGTGTAAAGCCAGTCCACCATCACCAGAGTCCAATCTACTCAAGTCTGTCTCCTTGTCGTTGGGTGGATATTATGAACCACAGGAAGACTGCTTACTCCCTTGCACGAATCACTGTCCCCATTCTACTTTAGGTTCCTGGTTCACTTGAGATGTCTTTATCTCTCCACCCACGATACGTTTAGCATAGCTTGGCCAGATACTGATAAAGTTTCACTTTCTAAGATGAAAGTGCAAAGTGTGATGTAAGCATGGCCTGTGATGTCTACCAAAGATGAAGAAAGTGAGGGTTATGCGGACTGACTCCCAAACGTAAGGGTTCTGTCCTTAACAGCATAAGAAACATATATAAATATATACTCTCATTGAAATTCTAATAATGCACCATAGGTGGTTTTCTACCTTTTCAAAATGGAAGAAAATTCAAAGTGGGATAGCCAGGGTTCCCCCCCACCTCATTTTTAAAAGACCTTCCTTTCAAAGCCATGAACAACAGAAATTCAGCTTCTGAAGTCATTGTACCTGTGACCTGAGAACACGGAGAGGGTCATTCTTTCGTGCCTACATGTGGAGTGCTAGAGAAATCCCACTAGATTTCGAAGAAGCTATGATCTATTTGCCTTTAGGAATAAAAGTAAAAAATGTTAATGGGATAAGAATTTTGATGTGACAAGGATATGGGCGGTGGGGGGTAGGTTATAAATGGCAAGTGAAAGCAAAGCTCCATCAGAGACTTACAATCAAGGCTGCCCCCATTTTTTTTATTAAAATAAAATTTACATACTATAAAATCCTCTTTGAAAGCGTACAATTTTGTGTTTTGAGTAAATTCACAAAGTTGTGTAAGCTCACCACTATCTAATCGCACAAACTTTTCTTCCACCATTCATCATCTGGTGGACATCTGTGTTATTTCCTCTTTTGTCTGTTACGAATAATAATGGTATGAACATTTGTGTACAAATCTTGTGTGGTGTTTCAATTCTCTTGAAATTTCTATGTACGTAAGAGTGGCACTGATGGTTTACACGGTAATTCTATTCCAAACTTTTTGAGAAAATGCTAAGCTGTTCTCCAAAGGGGCTGTAGCAACTTTCACTCTCACTGGCAATGTGCTAGGTTCTAATTTCTCCATATCTTTGCTAATTAATCCTTATTATTCCCTGTCTTTTTTAGTCTAGCCAGCCTAGCAAGTGTGAAGTGGTATCTCACTGCGATTTTGATTTGCATTTTCCTGTGTTTAGTGATGTCTAACACCTTTTCACTTGCTTATTGGCCACTTGTTTACCTTCTTTAGAGAAATGCCTATTCCAATTCTTTGCCCACTTTAAAATTGGGTTGTCTCTTTTATTGCTGAGTTGTAAAAGATCTTTATATATTTTAGATACTGGACCCTTATCCAATACATGACTTGTAAATAGTTCCTCTCGTTCTGTGGGTTGCTTTTTCACTTTCTTGATGGTGTCTTTTGAAGAACTAAAGTTTTAAATTTTAAGAGTTGATATTTCTGTTTCCATTGGCTGCTTGTGCTTTTGGTGTCATGTTGAGAAACTATTGCCCAATCTAAGACCATGAAGTTATACCTATGTCTTCTCTAAGAGTTTTATAGTTTTCTAAGAGCTTTATAATTTTAGCTCTGATATTTAGGTCTTTGATCTAGTCTTGAGTTAATTATGCATCTGCTGTGAAGTAGGGGTCCAATGACATTCTTTTGCATGTGGATATTCAGTTACTCCATGCTTAATTTTTCTTAATATTCAGTGGCAAGCTTGAGGAGGGGAGCTGAGAAAGGCTTATTTTGAATATTAATCCTTATTGGTGCTCACTGTCCACAGCCAGTCACTAAACTGGACTGTGAGGGGGTGTATTCACAGGGAACCCGATCACCTGAGAGCTCCCCAAGGCTCATGAAGGCTTTCAGGGAACCTGAGCATGTCTTCCACCCCTTGCACAGGCACAAGCCAGCTCTTCTTGAATCAGCTTAATACAGCAAAACTCATATTTTGATGCTCTAATTTCAGACCACAGTGAATTATATAAAGCAAACTTGATGCTCCTACATTTCATATTTGAGATAAGTGAATAAAACTGTCTTACTACTGCTGTACTACTTCTGTTGAACACATAAAGAAACCTAATATTATCAGAGAATTGGCTTCAGGCAGCTAAGACTTTAAGCAAGAAGGCTGCCATGAGAATTTCACAGATACCATCAGCTAATCCTCCAAGATAGGTGTGTGTCAGAGTGTTGATTCATTTTCTGACCCATGCCAATATCAGGAGGTAAAGCTGCAAGACAGACTGAGCCTGACATTAGAATTTTTAAATACATTATTTATATATTGTATTGTGTGTTCACCACCCCAAGTCAAGTCTCCTTCCATCACCATTGTGTGTGTGTGTGTGTGTGTGTGTGTGTGTGTCACTATGCAAGTACCTCTGTGAGGACATAGATAACCCAGGCTAAATATAAAACCCAGGCATCTAAGAAACTCTTAAAATATTAGAAATCATAAATCACAAAAGACTCTCAATAATGGTCTTCAAATAGCAGTCTCAGTGTGTTTAATGACTAAAAATCATAATGTTGATAATATATTCGTTAGACCTGGTGGCAGAAGAGGAGCATGGGTAAATAAGGTACAGATTCATAAACTTGGATCAGAAGTCAAGAAATCAAAAGGGGTCGAATGTAATAAAGAGCAGCCTTCAGAGCAGGGAAGGGACCTGGAAGTCAAGTAGATAACACCAGAAAAAGATGTCCTCAGAGATAAAGAGTTATTTAAACAGATGCCAAAGTAGATCAAAGCTGAGGAATAAAAGAACGTCTACATGCCTGACCAGGCGGTGGCGCAGTGGATAGAGCGTCAGACTGGGATGTGGAAGACCCAGGTTCGAGACCTCGAGGTCGCCAGCTTGAGCGTGGGCTCATTTGGTTTAAACAAAACTCACCAGCTTGGACCCAAGGTCATTGGCTCCAGCAAGGGGTTACTCGGTCTGCTGAAGACCCACGGTCAAGGCACATATGAGAAAGCAATCAATGAACAACTAAGGTGTCGCAACGAAAAACTGATGATTGATGCTTCTCATCTCTCTCTTCGTTCCTGTCTGTCTGTCCCTATCTATCCCTCTCTCTAACTCTGTCTCTGTAAAAGAAATTAAAATAAATAAAGAAAGAAAGAAAGAAAGAAAGAACGTCTACAATGAACCCAGACTCAATCCTACTGGGTTTTATTCCTGATTATTTGCATGTGAGTATTTCATCACCAAGATACGTTAATGGTACAACCAGAAATTTTTTCCCTCTTGTTGCTTACAAATTTCTGAGGTTTCTCAAAGAAGAGACACTTAAGACAGAGAGAGTGATAATGGTACCATTTTATTCCTTGTCCAAAAGTATTATATGGGTACTACCAGGTCCTTGACAACTGGCAAAGGCATTATATTAGCCAACAGCATTATCAGCGACCACAAACAATTTTCAGAGCACAGCACTATGTCAGATGCTATAGAGAGAACGAGGAGATCAAACATATACATTAAAAGGTAAATAAGGGCCCTGGCTGGTTTGCTCAGTCAGAGAGTTATCCTGAAACAACAAGGTTGAGGGTTCGACTACCAGTCAGGACACATACAGGAAACAACAAATGAATGCATGACTAACTAGAACAACTAATGAATCCTTCCTCCTCTTCCTCCCTCCTTCATTCTCCCTCCCTTTCTCTCTCTCCTCCCCTTCTCTCCCCCTTCCTCTCTGTGTCTCTCTACAATCAGTTAAGTTAAAAGAAAAAGGCAATAATGAAAGGAAGCAAATAATAAAAGACAACATGAGAATTCACATAATAAGTGGATCAGGAGAATCTAATGGGCAGATTATTGTGTTTGAGGAAATAAAGCAACTTTCACTGAGAACAGAGGCCTGATGGGAGTCTTGAAGGTCAGGCAGGACCAAGTCAAGAGGAAAGAAATGAGAAGCGTGTTCTAGGGCAGAGGCTCTGTAATCTGAAGACTGAATTCATATTTTATCCTGAGAGACCAGTTTTTCAGAATAGAAGCTTTAAGTTGAGGAGCAGTGGGAGATGAATTTGGAGAGGTACACTGAGGCCAGATGACTAGAGAGCTTTAAATCTCAGGCTAAAGAATATAGACTTTATGCTGTGGGTATTGAGGAATTACTAAATGTTACTAAGTTAAGAAACTGACAGTTTTAAAGAGACAGTTAAAGTATATTAGTATAGCAACTATATGAAGAATGAAGTCAAAACTTCCCTGTTTGACAAATGAGCAAGACGAGGCTATGTGTGGGACTCAGTAGCTGAGTGTGGAGAAAAGGGGGAACTGAGAAAGGACGTACAAGCAAAGGGTAGGCAAGTCCAGTCACTAAATAGAGAATCCTGGCAGAGCATTAATTCAAAGGGGGCAGCCAGAGAAATGATTACTGGTGTGTGACCAATGGTCTATCCCAGGGGTCCCCAAACTTTTTACACAGTGGTCCAGTTCACTGTCCCTCAGACCATTGGAGGGCCAGACTATAAAAAAACACACAACTATGAACAAATCCCTATGCACACTGCACATATCTTATTTTAAAGTAAAAAAACAAAATGAGAACAAATACAATATTTAAAATAAAGAATAAGTAAATTTAAATCAACAAACTGACCAGTATTTCAATGGGAACTATGCTCCTCTCACTGAGCAGCAATGAAAGAGGTGCCCCTTCTGGAAGTGCAGCGGGGGCCGGATAAATGCCTCAAGCCTGCAGGCTGTAGTTTGGGGACCCCTGGTCTATCCAGTGGGGAAACTTGGTTTAAGGTGATGTCACTGGGAATACAAAGGAAATGTTGTATTTTGATGAGTCTGGGAAATAATTAAGGGTAGACCTTAGCAGTTTATTTGGTAATGGAAGGTGATGGAAAAATAATAGATTGCAGATTATTTCAAGGCTGCATGCCTTATGAAAAGAAAAGTAAATGGTGTCACAGGAAGACACGGAGGAGTCCTGAGAAAGATCTGCTCTGGGGTAAAAATGAGCCCCTCAGTGGATGAGTCTGCGGTAAAGAATTTTCCAAAGCACGAGACGTGAGAAAGAAGCTTAGAAAAGAAGACAAAACAGAAAATGTGGCTCTGGGAACCACCCACTGAGAGTCATATGAGATAATGCTGCACCCACAGAAAAAGAGTCTACAGGGAGCTAAGGGCATGGAAACCCATGTATTATGAAAGAGGTTTCAAAAATGATAAAATGTTAATTCATCTTCCAAACACTATACACTAGTGTAATTAGGTGTCAGGATGTGACATCTCAAGGACTGATTTCTAGAGTTGGGAATGGGACCCCACACGGAAGAAGTGAGGCTGGAGTGCTCACCACCCTCGATTTAGCCTTTATCTTTGGTGGGTCTCTTCCTCCAAGGACTGAGATGCAGCTTGACGGTTGACCTTTCTGATTACATCAAGAAGGATGAGTTTCCATTCCCTATGTTCACATTTTAAAAAATCACTTAAGAAAGTGTTTATTTCTCTTCCATGATATTTATTTCTTACTGTGCAGAGATATTAGTTTGGCAGCTAAAGTATTTTTCCTGAACAGAAGCAAATGTCAAGTCTGGCTCAGTCAACAGGCACAGCCAAAGGGTTTGCTTTGAAATGATAACATAAGTAAGTCTTGCAAATTTCCGGGAAGAGAGAAGAAGAATCAAAATAGTCCTGGTTATAACAGAGCTTGACAACATGGCTGAAGGTTCTGCTAGAAAGTGCCCACTTTTCAAAGGAAATGAAAAGTTCAGAATAATTAGAACAGAAGGTATGAAAGTGTGTTTTCTCCAATATTACATACAACAATAATGATCATATAAAAATGTTATAGGAAAGGTCTTTTATTGACTTGACATTTATGAACAACCTTCTATAGAAGTTTTAATATAAAGCTATAAAATTATGGAATTTTTCAAGACACTGAGTATCAAAGTATAAGCACACATCCTTACCAACCAGCTATACTCATTTTTCTAAAGTGGAATAAAAATAGGAATATATTTTTTAATCCAGTTGCTAGTGTAGAACAGAAAACATCCCATAATTTTTTTCACAAGATTCTTGAGGGCAGAGAACAAAAACAAGAACAAAAAAAAATCAGTAAAACCAAATACTGGTTCTTTGAGAAGAGTAATAATATTGATAAACCTCTAGCCATTCTTATTAGGAGAAAAAGACTGGAAAAATTTACCGATATCAGGAATGAGAGAGGTAATTATATCTAAAGATTATATAGACATTTAAAGATGATAAGGGATCACATCCACAATTATAGGCCAATAAATTTGCAAATGAAGAAAAAAATGGAAGTGAATGACATAAATACCAAAGCTCACTCAGAAAATAAAGATAACCATAAAAGCTCTATTGCTATTACAGTTACTAAATTTGTATTTTTAAACCTTCTTCACAATAAAATTCTGAACCCAATTGGTTTCACAGGTGAATTGTATCCTACCAAATATTTAAAGAATCACTGAACATTGAAACGATGTCAACAAAACCTTGATTCATAAAAGAACAAATTTGTAAATTGGAATTTGTCAAAATTAAACAGTGTCTTAAAGACTTAAAAGACTGAAGAAGATAAGTCACAGACTGGGGGAAAATATTTACAAATAGTATATCAAAGAGTTGAATACCACAAAACTCCAGTACTAATGAGAGAACAATTCAATTCAAAAACTTAATAAAGACAAAAGATTTAAGTAGACATTTCATCAGAGAAAATATGCAAATGGGAAATGCACACATAACTAAATATTCAACAGTAGTCACCAGGTAAATGTAAATCAAAACTATAATGACACACAACTACACTCTTTTAATAGCGGTTTAAAAAATATTTTTAGGTCCAAAATAAGTATTGTCAAGAATGTGGAGAACGGAAGCTCTCATACACTGTTGGTGAGACTGGATGGTGGTGAAAACAGGTTGACAGCATCTTAAGTTACATGTACATCTGCGATAAAATTCAGCCATTCTATTTGGTGATATTCTCCCCCCCCCCCAAAGGAAAGCATATGTCCATCAAAAGAATTAAGTTTTATTTTTAATAGGCAAAAACTGGAAACAACCCAAATGTACATCAAAAATGATTGGCTAAACAAACTGTGGTATCTCCATACCAGGAAATATCACTCAGTAATAAAAAAAAAAATGACCTGTTGATACAGAGTGAATCTCAAAATAATTATTCCAAGTGAAAGAAGTCAAAGAGCACCTATTGCGTGATTTCACTTCTATGACTTCCTAGATATGTAAACTAATGTATAGTGACCACAGAAAGCACCAAGTGTTTGAGGGGGTGGGGAGAGTAGGAGTGAGGATGACAAAGGGGCACAGGCAACTCTGGGGGGATGATGGATGTGTTCATTATCTCGATGGCAGTGATGGTTTCACGGTTGTGTGTACATATTAAACGTATTTATTTGAATACTTTCAATGTGTACAGTTTCTTAAGTCCATTATACTGCAAAAAAGCTATCTTTAAAAAAAATATATCAAGTGATAGAGCAAGCTATATTTAAGTTTACGGTCCATTCCGTGGCAAGGATCAAGAAGAGGGAACAGAGTTGTCTCTAGAAAAATTGTGTTGCCTGAGATATATTTCATAAGATTATGTATGACTGCAAGAGTGTTTGCACATAAGGACTATAAAAAAGGGAGAATTTTGATTAAATCAGTCTTTGAAACTGTAACATGGCTAAAACAATCTACTCTTTCAAATATTCTCTGAATGTTCCTTCTGAACTCTCTAAGACAGGCTTCCCTTAGTGAACAGAATGTCTCAGATTTTGTCTTGCTCTAACTCACTGGGTTCCCGCTGAAGTAAAATGTGGCAGGCAAGATAGGGGCCCCTGATGCGCCATCTCCACAGAAATGAGTCACAAATTTTCATTGGCAGAGTCTACTGAGTTTTTGCTTGGGAAAACTCCTAACTGTTCCAGATCAGCAAGTTTAATACAGCAATGCAACCATCTGTCTGAAAATCTGTGAATGTAAGTGCACAAGGTAGAATCTCTGCAAAGGTCCACCCTCGTTTTTTCAAGCACAGTAATGCATTGAAGATCTGTACTCTGAAGTCCCCTGACTGTGGCATCCTGCACACTCATTGTTTCTCTGCTAGATTTAAGCCATCTTTCCTGACTACTTAAATAATACAAATTAAAATATAATATACAATGAACTATAGAACTAAATAACCAACAAGTTAGTGATGTTTTTAAAAAGTAAAGTATCAGTTACTGTATTAAGATATCCCCTTGGTTTAGCATTTTTCTGAGTCTGCCAACAACTTTTGTATATACAAATTGTCATGGGCAGACAGCTTTGGCCCTAACATACGAACAGCCCTTCAACCTCGTCGTATACCTACAGTAGGCACTTACATTGACAGGAACCCAGAGATATGTGCCCAGAAACCTCAGCAATTAAAAATAAACAATAAGCAAATAAATATCTACTTTGAAATTCATTGAATTATATTTAGAAAAAAAATGTAGTAATTTTATAAAATACTGTAATAAGATTTGCTGTTCACATAATGCAGTAACCCAGTGGCATGTTGGTAATGTTTAATAACTGGCTTGGGGGAAAGGGAGAAAGCCCTGGTTTGTGGCATGTGCCCATTTTTGTGGTGTAAATACTCCACCATGGCAGATTTCAAGCTAATTTCACTGACTGCAAAGTGAGGAAGAGAAGCACATGCTCGGCTCTTCTGCTCTTGAGCACCGGCTGGTACAAGCGTCCTACTGGAAATATCTCATGTGCGATCATAACTAACTCTAATCTTATCAGAGAAATTAATCAACTTTGTAGGATATACCTGCAATTTTCTTATTGAGCTTTAACTGAAATAACATTACATTAGCCTCAGGTGTCCATAGTAATGATTCAATATTTGTATATATTGCAAAAATGATAACCACAATAAATCCAGTTAATATCCATTATTACAAATAGTCACGATTTTTCTTGTGATAGAGCTTTCAATATCCACTCTCCTTGCAACTTTTAAATATGCAACCAGTATCATTAACCACAGCCATGCTGTGGACGTCATCCTCTTGACTTACACATTTTATAAGTGGAGATTTGTACCTTTTGACTCCCTTCACCCATTGCCAACCCCCCAACCTTTCCCCTGAGGTAATTATCAATCTGTTCTTTATATCCATGAGCTTTGTGTTTATTTTTTGGTCTTGGGGGATTTCTTAGGTATTTTTTTGTTTGTTTTTTAGATTCCACATATAAATAAAATCATATGGTATTTATCTTTTTCTGTACAACTTATTTCATTTAGCACAATGTCCTCAAGGTTCATTCATGTTGTTGCAAATGGCAAAATTTCATTTTTTTGTAGCTAAATATCATCCTATTGTACATACATTTCGATTCTGTACCACATTTTCGATTCTGAAGCTATCTTTTAACCCTTGACAATACATTTCCATCTGAAAAAAAAATCTTTAGGATGTAGGGGACATTACCCATCATCAAATATTTAAGGTTCCCTAATATTGAGGAACTTGACAAATTAGCTTTTTCTTTAATAGGACCCTTTCTATATTAGAACTCAATTAAAATTAAATCCTTATTGTAAGTGTCCAAAAAAGTAAAGAGGGAAAGAAATAAACAAGACACAACAGTTTAGTACTGATTTTAGACAGGAATTAACCTAAGGCAACTTGGTAGCGTGCACAGGGAAGATGGTTAGCATAACCTCAGACGTATTTCCCATTGCTGAACTTGTGTCCCTCCTGGCAGTAGAGGTGTGGGTGTGTGTTTGTATTTTTTTAGAGGGAAGAACATGTAGTTTTTGCAATAATAGGAATTAAAAGGGGGAGACCAAAAGCCATCTTTTTGTTGTGTTTCCCTACAAAGAGAGACTTTCTTCAAAGCTTAACTTTATAAGGCAAACTAACAGAAGGAAATAAACTTCGCGATCTAAGTCCAACTGAAGGGGGGAAAACAAGAGCAGCAACAGCCCCAGCATTTCAGCACAATGGTAGCAAAGAAAGAATAAAAGGAGGAACAAAAGAGCAGACATATACCCAAGTTCTGAGTCTGACTGCAGCTGCAGCACTGAGGGGTCTGTGTCCCACTGCAAGGTCCTAATCGTGCAGCACAAAGGAAAAAGAACACAGAGAATTAACAGAAGGGGAGGGAACAAACCGAACCGAACCACGTCATTCATCAAGGCAACGGGCACACACACAGAACATCTCCCACTTCACCCGCTTCCTCCCCCACCCCCAGGTGCACAAGACCCTGTGAATATCAAGTGACCAGAGGAAGCAAGAAACCATCGTCCTGTGAATATCCAGTGACCAGAGGAAGCAAGAAGCCATCCTTTCCTTTTAACATCCTTTGATACTGAAAGCTATGGTGGTTTTCACAGACGGAAGCTCAGGGCTAAATACTCAAACTCCACACACCCCACCTTTTTTTGTTTTGTTTTTTACTGAAGCCTGATTGATTTGAGTATGTAACCTGCTTCAAATATCCCTGCCACCCCGGAGCCCAGCAGCCCGTAGGAGCACCAGGCATCCCCTGTGCAGCGAAGACAACCAAATGCAAACGTGCCAGTGGGCCAGAGCAGGAGCATCTGGGGAGGTCGGACCCGGTGGGGTGTGACTGCAGGGCCCGGGCAACAAATGGCTTCCTCGGGCCAGATACCGCAATTATAATGCATTAGACTTCAAGGCCCATTGGTATTTTAGTGTTGTTTTTTTTTAATTTATATCATATATATTACATTAAGATGGCTACCAACCATATCATTTGTTTCTAAGATGCCAGGGATATCTCACATCTTTGAAATATTTCACAAGTGAGAGTACAAAAGTATTAATAAGTACCAAGCTATTCAGTTCCCTCGTTATTTCTCCTTCAAAATAAGTGATAAACAACTCTTCTATAGCAGAGTGCACGGAGGTTCTTTCTTGGGCAGATCCTTTCAGTTTCTCATGCCTCCGCAGTTACAGGTGAATCAGGAAGAAAAGTTATCTGGCAGGTGACTGATGGGCAGCAGGGACTCTGGAATCACGCACCTGGGATTCACATCTTGCCTCTGACTTACCAGCTGTGTGACATGACATCAGGCCTGTTGCTCGAATTCTCAGCCTCACTGTCGTTTCGTTAACTCTAATGTGGCCCGTAGACCAGAAGCAGAAGCACCTCTTGGGAGCTTGTTGGAAATAGAGAGTCTGGCCCCACTCCAGGCTCAGTGACCCCCACCACAGCTCAGTAAGGACTCAGGAGATCCGCGGCCCCTTCCAGCTCGAGGAGTCAGTTTCCTTGTCTGTTAAGATTTACCATGGCACCTGAGACAGTGTATGACCTGGCCTGCAGCTATCTTCAAAACTTGCTTCTAACCACCGTCCCCCTCCCTCACCATGTCCTCCTCGTGTCCTGTGTCCTCCTGGACGTTCTCCCCTCAAAGAGCCGAGGGGCTCACGCTTTGCTTCGTCCACGTCTTGGCTCAAATGTCAGCTGCTCAGAGAGGTTTTCTTCTTTCGTCACCCTATCTCCAGTAGCACTTCCTTGTCACACCTACCCCTGGCCTTACCCTGCTATACCTTCTTCAAAGCATTTATATTTGCTATTGGTTTTAAAAATCAGTTTACTGTTTGTTGTTTGATCTGGCCTTAGTCTCATGATAGCAGGGGAGGCAATATTACAAGGACATTACTAGAACTGTGCCTGGTATGCATGTCTCTATAATACAGCATTAGGTGAATAAATGGATGGATGGATGGATGGATGGATGGATGGATGGATGGATGAATGGATGGATGAATGGACAGGTAAACAGTTGGTTGGGTGGATGGATGATCTCTTTCTGGTCTTCTACAGAGATTACATACAATTATACTTATAAAGCACAGTAACTATATGATAAAGAGTAGCTGCTCTTACTTCTACCATATCCCTTATATCCTCTACCAAATGTTTCTTCGCATCCATGACCTACCTTCATGCCAGATCCAGGGGATTGCCGCCCATCTGTGGACCTCATTTGAGTAGCAAGGTCTGGACTTAAAAAAGTGGTTCTCAAACTTTGATGTGAATCGTAACAGCCTGGAGGGCTTACTACAAATACAGAATGCTGGTCCCCAACCCCAGAAACCCTGATTCCGAGATCTGGGCTGGGGCCTGAGAATTTGTATTTAAACAAGTTCCCAGGAAATGCTTACGGCTGACCCTGAAATCACCTTTAGAAAATGACTAGGCTGGACTATTGCTTTCATTAGTCAGCAGAAAGACAGCATCACTGATCCTCAAATACGCCAGCATCCAAACCTGTCATTAACTCAAACCTGGCCTAAGGCCCAGGCTGCTTTCAGACCAATTAAATCAGAAGTGTGGGGTGGGACCCAAGCATCTGTATTTCTGAAATCTCTCTAGGAGGTTCTAATGTGCGGCAGGGCTGAGAGCCAGCTCTCTGGACTCATTCTGCTCAAGAAAAGCCTTTCTGGTCTGGACACGGATTCCTTCCCCTTGTTTCAAATGGGAGAAGTAATGGAGTCCGTTGCAGTGATTCGTGTGTACTGTTCACTTATCTCTGCGGGTCAGACCTCTCGCCTCGAATGGCATTTCTTTGGCTCTGGACCAAAGAGCAGCATCCGATTCACGTGTGAGGTGCATTCCTTCCTAAAGGGAGGGATCAGCTGCTTTGTCCTCAATTTGCCTTGAGGTTTCCAATGGAGTGACCTTCACTGACCTTTCCCACTTCTCCCAGGCAGGTGAAGAATGCAGCAGACCCCAGGGGGCTGTTCTGTTACCTAACTGACAACTCACCTGAACTCAGTACCCTTCAGAAACACAAATGATGATCCCATCAGAATCGCACCCTTAAGAAGTCCACAGACGAAGTCTGGAGTCTGCATCTACTCAGCCAGAGCAACAAAGGTGGTCTGTCACCACCCACCGCACTCCTGCCCCCTCCCCCGTCACACATGTTATTGTTCAGTAAAAGGAATCATAGTTACTGTCAGCAATGAGCAGTGCGTAGGTCATCAAACCAAGCTCGCTCTCAAGTATGCTAATTTTCTTTTCTTTTCATGTTGTCCTGTTATTACCTGTGGAGGGGTTAGACTTGTACTAAAAGCACTTTTTCTTTGAAAAGGATCTTGAGGCCAACACATTAAACGGGCACTGGTTGTTTGTGTTTCCAAGGGCACACTAGGAAGGTGGATTAAACATGTGCTGAGTTCCTTCCGAGCAAGCTTGCAGACAACCTTCCCTGTAGTGGCAGCGCCTTAGAGAGGGCCGCGCCCAGCCGCCCAGCCACCCAGCCGCCCAGCCCAGGGGAGCGAGGTTTGGGTTCCGGCACTGCTGGGCTCCCAGTCACTAGGAAAGCCTTCTGTCCTCAGCAAAATGAGGCTGTGGGCAGGCCTGGCAGCCCTATAGGTCTTTTCTGCCTGATGTTTTTTGAAAATATCAGATGATTATTAAACTGCTTTTCAGCTTTCTTTTCTCCACTCATTTACTTTTATTTAACCAATTGACCTAGGTCTTACTTTCCAACCATCTTACCATCAAGTTACTACATCATTGAAAATAAAATGATGGCCTGACCTGTGGTGGCGCAGTGGATAAAGCGTCGACCTGGAAATGCTGAGGTCGCCGGTTCGAAACCCTGGGCTTGCCTGGTTAAGGCACATATGGGAGTTAATGCTTCCTGCTCCTCCCCCCTTCTCTCTCTCTCCTCTCTCTCTCTCCTTTCTAAAATGAATAAATAAATAAATAAATTTTAAAAAAAGAAAATAAAATGATGGACAAATATATGGTGATGGAAAATGATTTGACTTTGGTGATGGGCACACAATGCAATCAACAGTTCAAATGCTAGATAAATGTTTACCTGACACTTTACCTGACACTTATGTACTCTTATTGATCAATGTTATGCCATTAAATTTGATTTCTATATCTAAAAAATATGATGGTTTCCCCAGAGCTTCTTGGAGAGTTTAAAATCTTACTAGGTAGTGTATGTTTAAAATGAAAGAAGTAGTGAAATTGTAAGTAAATATATGTGAAAATAATATACTATCACAAAACTTTTCACTAACTAATCATCCTGTTTACTATAGCTCTAGTTTTCAGTCATTTCTGGAATGGACCAACCAATGCATACAGGGAGAAGATATTTTTGATAAAAATATTTATTATTCAAAAAATATCTTTTAAAGGGCTAATATGCAAAATATTAGGGTAGAGCACTAAAAGAATTTTTAAGGAATCTACCACTCCTATGGAGAGATAAAACACACGCAAATAGTTTAGTGAGACAAGGCAGAAGGTAAAACATACCGTATAAGTGGCACCCCAGGTGTGCTGTGGATGCTGAACTTTCACCTAAGAGTCTTACATTTTGGTAGAAGAATGAGACACATGAATATTTAAACCTAGTGATATACAGATAACATATACAAAGAAGTGACTCTCATCACTCGCCTGGGGCCTGGCACAATTTAAATCGTCAGTCAGTATTAGCTGAAGAAATAAATAAATGACATAAGAAAGATGAATAATGGTAGCAATAATTTCCATGATTATTTACTCTGTGCCAGACAGCCAGGCCTTTGGAAGCCAGAGTAGGGAGATATCCTTTCTCTAAAAAGATCAGAGATTCCATTAGACTTCGGTTTTGAAGGACGGAACAGTACCTAGACATAAACTCATTTTACCAGTGCCTAGTTTATTGGATTTAGGTGGCTAAGTTAGTCTTCTAGATCTAATAAGACTGTTGCATTCTAGATGCCAACTGACCAATTTATCATGAGAATAATTGCCTTTGGAATCAGAGCAAGTAAAACTGACTGCTGAGCTACTATAGCTCCTCCTCCCCCCCCACCCCCGCACCCGCCCCGACTGCAGCTACATCTTTCAGCCAGGCCAGATGTACTCACCCCTACTGCTGCCAGTCTCCAATTTCCCCAATTCTTGGGATGACCAACTGAACCCCTTCTGACTGATGCAATTGATCTTTAACTATGTCATTTAGATCTTGTCCAGTGTTTCTGTATGGGAAACCATTCTGGTTTTATTTGCTTATTTTTCAGAGCTGCATTTGTCTGCACTGATCACTTTTGGGTTCCTTTGTAGGTAAGCTCTTTGAGGTCTAAGGGAGGGTCTGCCATCTCTTTCACAGAGACATTCCTGTTGGCACAGATCCTGAGTAACCCCAAAATTCCTTACCCACTCTGGATTAAGAGACATCGTCATGGTTCCATGGTCCCACAATTGGTTTGCACAAGCCAATTAAGGTCACATTTCCCAACTTCGTTTCAATATACTAAGTACAGAAGTTTCCCACACCATGGAAAATAATCATTCATTTATTTAACTGTAAACATGTTAGATATTGTAGCTTCCATCTTCTTATCTAAAAGTGCTACCATGTGACAATTAGTTTACAATTTGGGGGGCACTTTGATTGTAAATACTTCTTTTAAGAATAGACAAAATATTGTGGAGACTTTGCTGCACACCTGAAACTGATACGAAATGGTATTGAAAGTATCTGTAGTTGAAAATTATTTTTAATTATAAAATTTTAAAAATATGTAAAACAATTTGAGAAAAATAACAGACAAAATATCAAAATTCTTCAAATTAGCAGTAACCTACTAAGAGATTAACAGAACTTTGTATTTTAAACTTTCTACCAATTCATTACTATCCACCTTATAAAATTCTCCCTTCATTAGTTTAATTTTACTTGTTCAGTTTCAATTTTAGATAGAGGGAAATACAATTTCAAAAAACAATAACATTGCCTAGCTAACTGTTGAAAGCATAATGCAGGAATAAAAGACTTGATGTCTATGTTGCATATAACTTGCTCTCTGGTGAGTGATTAGAGTCCCCATGTTCAGCTCTACCAACAACAAAGTGCATGGTTTTCATTTCTCTTTTCATCTTTATTAGACCTCAGGGTAGAAAGCCTTAAAATTCTTCCCAGAAGAGTGTCTTTGCTCTGTTGGATTTTTTTTGTGTGAGTTTTGGTGATATCTGATAAATATTTGGAAGGCAATACTCTGTCATTTGTTGCTGCTAACACTCAACATGGCTAAGGCTCTCCTACACCGCTGATGGCATTTAAAATTAACACAGTTCTTCTGGACATCAATATGCCAAACGGTAGCAAGAATCATAAACATAGACTAATTCCTGGACTGGTTGTACTTCCAGAAACTCAACCTATGGAAATAAAACATAAGCAATAATAATAACAAAACTGAGGGTGATGGTGGTGATGAGGATGATGGTGATAATGATGACAGTGATGACCTCCAAATCATCAAGCCCCAATGACCAGTTTTGGCAGGGCCCTCACTCTTTCCTACCCTGTAAAGCAGGCATCGCCCAATGAGGGCTACTTCTTCCTCATGTTCATATATCTTCTGCACATATAACGCCAAAGTCCTCGTCACCCCTGAGCTCCAAGTCTCTCTTTACTACATGATCTTCGGACATCTCCATCAGCACACCAAAGCCGTTTTACCTTCTTTCTCTCATCTGTCTTTTTTTTTTTTTTTTTTTCTGAAGCTGGAAACGGGGAGAGACAGTCAGACAGACTCCCGCATGCGCGTGACCGGGATCCACCCGGCACGCCCACCAGGGGCGACGCTCTGCCCACCAAGGGGCGATGCTCTGCCCCTCCAGGCATTGCTCTGCCGAGACCAGAGCCACTCCAGCGCCCGGGCCAGAGGCCAAGGAGCCATCCCCAGCGCCTGGGCCATCTTTGCTCCAATGGAGCCTCGGCTGCGGGAGGGGAAGAGAGAGACAGAGAGGAAGGAGGGGGTGGGGGTGGAGAAGCAAATGGGCGCTTCTCCTATGTGCCCTAGCCGGGAATCGAACCCCGGTCCCCCGCACGCCAGGCCGACGCTCTACCGCTGAGCCAACCGGCCAGGGCCTCTCATCTGTCTTTTGTTTCCTTTCCTTCAGCTACAACTCTAGTCACAGTCTTTTTTTTTTTTTTAGACCAATGGTTTCCCAAACCTGTCCTCAGACATCAAAAGCATTATAAAACTGCAATGTACCCAAACCCATGGCCTAGGTACCTGTGTTTTTAACAAGCTAATAATTAAATTTAATTAATAACCAGCAGGTAAAGAAGCCAGGGATCTTGACTATCTCAAAAGTCACACTTGGCTTCCAGACTCTGATCTCTTTTGGTACTTCTTTCCTAATATGCATTTTACATCCCATATTTCCCACACTTTTCCTTTGTTTATGCCTCTCTCGTCATCTCAAATGCCCTTTCTCCCACCCACAAGTCCAAAATGCATTCTTTAAGGCCCACCTCAAATGCCTTGCTCCCTAAGTATATTTGTCCTCAATAACCTCATTCAGAAATACCTTGTCTTTTTATGAAACAATCAATATCTGTGCCTCTTCCTCTAGAGCTCTCTTTGCCAATCTTCAATCCACTTGACCTCAACAGTATTTCTTTTATCAGGCTTTAAGACCAAGTCTGAAAATGGTCTGCAGGAGGTAATGAGCACTGTTCCAAAGCCCAGGGCCTCAGCATCGAGCCAAATACCCTGCTAGTCCCATTCTGACTTCTTGCTCTGAGCCCAGTAACTAGATTTCTGCCTCATTTCTATAAGGAAATCCTCGCCTTGTACCTCAGCCCTATAACCACTGACCATAGTTCTTGAGGAAAGTCCACCGTCAAGCAGCATGCCCAGCAACTTTGAACTTCCTTGCTCTTGTGTGTGTCCTCATCCTTCCATTTATCCCACATCCATCCCAACAAGGTTTTTGCAAGCTGTGCATGACCGTGTGTGCACATGCACACACACGTGTGTGCATGCACACACACACATACACACGCTAACAAGTCTTTGGACATTTACCAAATACTTAATATATGTTATGATTCTGTGTAGGTTACTAAGAAATCAAAATCACTTGTCTCATGTGAAATAACTACAAATTAATTATAGATAATTTGGAAATAATGGTTTGTGACATTATTGCTCATAAGTACAAATATTTGAGAGCTATTATTTCCTTAAATTTCCTTAGGTGGCTTCAAATTAAATCTGTCAATTTACTGGAATCAGGCTCTTTAGAAGAACTCTTATCTTTATATTCCTGTCAGATTTAACATTTAACATTTGTTGTGTGTCTTGCGCACAGTAATTTTTCAATTATTTATTGAATGAATATGTGAATGAATAAATGAATGAGTGATCCTGGCTTGCCCTTTCTGCAGATGGGTATAAAGTATGAGGGCAAGTTGATTCCCAAAGAAATAGTTCTTACTTCATTTATTTAAAAATTAAAGAATAAATCAGGGTATGTCTGCCTGACCCCCTTAATCTCTACCAAGCCACTTAAAAGGAACTTAGCATTGTACAGCATGAAGTCACATCATGGTCCCAGTAGAATTTTCAAATTTACTGCTTGTCTTTTTAAAATGTTGAGCATAATACTGGTTTGTGCTGAGACACCCCCCCCAAAAAAAAAGAATCCAGTTATCTTCTCCATTAAATAAACTCATCTTCTTTAGGTATCCCTGAAGCGAGGACAATGTTTACAGCCTAACTCTTCATGTTATTCTTTGCCTCTTTAAGGTGGAGAAGCAGCTCCCTTGAGCCCTACTGTTTCTCTGTCACACAAGTCACTAGTCACTAAACAGAGGAAGAAAACAGTCTGGGCCAATGTGAGCACACTGCCTAACAGAAAACTTCCCATCAATGTCTTCAAATATCTATTTCCCGAATGCCATTTCCAAAAGCAAGCAATACACAGGATAATAAAGACATTTCAAAATTCATCCTATCACTCAATCTGTCACAGACATTAATTAAGAATGGCATTTAAATAACGCGTTAATGTTTTACTTTCCAGCCTCAATTATTTCCTTACTTTAGACTAGCAATGGTAAGGATAAAGATTTCTTGATGTCAGAAATAAAATTAGAACCGTGCAATAAATACTCATATCAGGTTTTTAAAAAAGCCCTTTTCTTAACTTACTGTGTGAGAATCTTCCCTGTTGCCTAACATCGAAGCCCTGATGTGGAGTGGGGCACCTTAAGTCATCATATAGGAAGTCCATTGGAACTGAATTCAAAAAGAAATGTAAGACTTCCCATCACAGACCTGCTGTCAAGCAAGCAGTTTCTCTAGAAAAAAAACTAAGTAACTCAGCCCTGGCTGGTTGGCTCAGTGGTAGAGTGTCAGCCCAGTTGTGTGGATGTCCTGGGTTTGATTCCTGGTGAGGGCACACAGGAGGAACAACCATCTGTTTCTCCACACCTCCCCCTCTAGCTTCTCTCTCTCTCTCTCTCTTCCCTCATCTGCAGCCATGGCTCAATTGGAGCGAGTTGGCCTGGGGCACTGAGGATGGCTCTGTGGCCTCTGCCTCAGGCACTAAGAAGAGTTCAATTGCTGAGCAATGGAGCAATGTCCCAGATGGGCATAGCATCTCCCCTAGTGGGCTTGCTGGGTGGATCCTGGTTGGGGAGCATGCGGGAGTCTGTCTCTCTGCCTCCCCTCCTCTCACTAAAATTAAATAAATAAATAAATAAATAAATAAATAAATAAATAAATAAATAAAATTAAGGAACTCCTTGCTAAAACAGATGCTTACTGTGTTGCTAGACACATAGGGGTATACACAGTACACTCTCTGGAAGACAGAGTGATATCAGAAACATTCAGCTAATCAGATAATGTGCAACATAGAGAGAAAACCCTACAGTGTACATTTTATTTTAATTTTCAGAGAGATTGACTTTGGAAAGCTTTGGGTCAGTGATATGTGTCTGTCCGAAGTCCAAACAGCTGGTAGCATCCTGTCAACTTCTCTTTTTTTTTTTTTTTTTTTTTTTCTTCTGGAGCTGGAAACAGGGAGAGACAGTCAGACAGACTCCCACATGTGCCTGACCGGGATCCACCCGGCACGCCCACCAGGGGCGATGCTCTGCCCACCAGGGGGCGATGCTCTGCCCCTCCGGGCATCGCTCTGCTGCGACCAGAGCCACTCTAGCGCCTGGGGCAGTGGCCAAGGAGCCATCCCCAGCGCCCGGGCCATCCCCACTTCAATGGAGCCTCGGCTGCGGGAGGAAAAGAGACAGACAGAGAGGAAGGAGAGGGGGAGGGGTGGAGAAGCAGATGTGCACCTCTCCTGTGTGCCCTGGCTGGGAATCAAACCCGGGACTCTCGCACGCCAGGCCGATGCTCCACCACCGAGCCAACCGGCCAGGGCCCCTGTCAACTTTTCTTTACATAATGATAATTTAGAGAAATTTGTATATACAAAATTTTAATAGTCATTAAATTTCCTCCAAGGTTTCTCATTCTTTTATTATAGTTTTTCACCTTTACTAAAACCTTCTTGTCATCCTTTAGCCCCTGATTCAGCAGAGCAACTTAGAAGATAGTGAGGTTTCCACCAAAAAAGGGTCAAAAGTTCTGTGAGGCTTATGTAGTGCCAGAGAACCCTATGGAAACTGTGGATGAAGATGGAAGCCCTGAGGATTTTCTGTCGGGCATTATTATGTCCATGTCACTTCTCCGCACGTCTTCCTCCACTGGACTCACTGACGGAAGGAAGTGGTAACCAGGTACCATCACCACAGACTGACCATGAACAAGTTGTTCTCCTTTCCATATTTCAGAGTTCACTAGATCAAATGGTAGATCAAGGAGATAAGGGTTTTGGTTCATTGATGCTGATGGCTGGGAGGCCAGAGATCAGTTTTATATACAAATGGGATTAGGGTGTAACTGAGAAAAATTGAAGATAGTATAGATATTAGATAAGATGAAAATGTATTGAAATGGAAAAATAGAGATACTTGATTAGAAAAACAAGTTTAACAGTTTGCATAGTATAATATCATTTATCACATATATGGTGGCATATATGTGTGTGTGGGTATACATTTGAATAATAATTGATTCATTCAACAAACATTTATCAAATGCCTACTATATGGATAAAACCCCAAATGTCACTTATTCCTTGCCTTCAAGGAACTTGTCATTTCCTGGGAAAGAGAGACATGTATTCAACTAAACATAAGTCATTCTTCTTTAAGGACTATAAATTACTAAATGTTTCACTCTTGTGTATAAAAAAGAGGTAGGCTATTGGTTTGACATTACAATTTTTTTATATTGAGAAAAAAGTATTTCTATTCCTAGTTTACTAAGGTTTAAAATATGGAGAGAGATGTTTATATTTCTCAGGCACCATTTAAGTATAAATTGCATTGATTATGTTTCCCACATTTTCTTACACTAAAATACCTTTGAATTTTAAAATCAATCTATAATTAATCATAGCATAGTATCCCACTAATATTGTGGTGGAGTCCAGTTGCATATATTATATTTAGAATTTTTATATCCATGATTATAAGTAAAACTAATCTTTCAATTATTTTATTAATAACATTGAGCTTAGTATTTGACCAATATAATTAACGAGAAATGATTAATTAGTTCTACTAAAGTTAAGGCAAAGAGTAAAAGCAGGCCATAATAACAGAAGCAGAAATTGCAAAACAAATTGTGACGCCTTAAATTTAAAAAATTAAATCTTACTATTTATTTATTTTTTTTATTTTTAAAGATTTATTATTTTTTTATTATTATTATTTTTAATTTATTTATTCATTTTTAGAGAGGAGAGAGACAGAGAGGGAGAGAGAGGAGAGAGAGACAGAGAGAGAGAAGGGGGGAGGAGCTGGAAGCATCAACTCCCATATGTGCCTTGACCAGGCAAGCCCAGGGTTTCGAACCGGCAACCTCAGCATTTCCAGGTCGACGCTTTATCCACTGCGCCACCACAGGTCAGGCCAAATCTTACTATTTAAATCTTACTATTGTCATTGAAAAACTGTTATATATTCCAACCCTCTATTCACTTAAAAAATAAAAAATGAACCCAACTGCTTTTCTAAATCAATAAAAGAAATTTTGTTACACTTGATTTTTTAAAGCACTGTTTTAACTTTTTCTTTATAATAGGTATATTCAGTATGCTAGTTTGCAAATTAACCACTTACTGAAGTTATATAAGAAATGTTTGCCAATTTGGTTTCATAAACAAATTTTAGTTTTGGTTGGAAATTTTGGCAAACGAATAACAGAATTTATGTGCACCTTAGGTAAGACTACATGTGTTAATTTGATTCCTAAGTTATCTTCTGAAAGATTTTTCTTTTTTTTTTTAGAGTTCAAGTTCCACACGAATAGGCAAATTTATGACTCTAGAGTCATATTCTTAGAAATTACCAAGCTCCTTTCTCAAGGGTCATGTTTTATGATGTGTTGATCACAATTGTTTCAGAGATGTTTCTTCTACAGAAAAACACATTCCGAGTGGAATTTTAAAAACAGATATAATATTCTTTTTTTTTTTTTTTTTTTTTTTTTCATTTTTCTGAAGCTGGAAACAGGAAGAGACAGTCAGACAGACTCCCGCATGCGCCTGACCGGGATCCACCCGGCACGCCCACCAGGGGGCGACGCTCTGCCCACCAGGGGGCGATGCTCTGCCCATCCTGGGCGTCGCCATGTTGCGACCCTCCTGGGTGTCGCCATATTGCGACCAGAGCCACTCTAGCGCCTGGGGCAGAGGCCACAGAGCCATCCCCAGCGCCCGGGCCATCTTTTGCACCAATGGAGCCTTGGCTGCGGGAGGGGAAGAGAGAGACAGAGAGGAAGGCGCGGCGGAGGGGTGGAGATGCAAATGGGCGCTTCTCCTATGTGCCCTGGCCGGGAATCGAACCCGGGTCCTCCGCACGCTAGGCCGACGCTCTACCGCTGAGCCAACCGGCCAGGGCCTATATAATATTCTTTTCAAATGTGGCTCTCATATCTATTTTATGAAAGCAATCACATAAATTGAGTGGAATTTTCCTAAGTTCAAAACAAGGGCAAGATTTACTAGACTATTACTAATGCCTTTTCCTCAAGCAAATTCTGTGCTCAGTTTTTCTAAAAATCATCACTTTCTCATTGCCAATTTTACATTCCTATGAAACCTACCCTTGGCAAGGAATTTACTCATTGACTTCTAGCTGTCTGGTCTTGCCAGAGCGTTCTTATAAAGAATTGAAGCTAGTTGGAGTTTGTATGGGAGAAGTGGACAGCACTTTTTCCAAAGTGACTTCTTGAGTTAAAAAAAAAAAAATCATGTAAGAAAGGGGAAAATACGAAGAAGGATGGTCACTGAGAAAGAAAAATTGCTGTTGTACCCAGACTGCTAATAGCATAGGTCAGGTTTCTCTAGAAAGTTTTCCAAAGGGTTGATCAACTGTGAAGTCAGTAATAGAATTAAGTGCTGCTAACTGTTCCCCTTGAAGCTAAGCATTAATGGACACAACACCATCATTGCATAGAAAAAAGCAAATATATTAACTTAATGATAGATCAATCGACCCCCTAAGAAATGTGATTACATTGTGCCAGCTAGCTCTTACATAAATGTTACATCTTACATAACTGTGTTGTTACTACTTTTTCTTTCCCCTCAAAGACCTTTTGAAGTGTTCAAAGCAAAAGATGAGAGAAGACATGTGTTGCCTCAAATCACAAAGGCAATTTGCTAAAATAAACCAGCCTAGTGCCCACAAAAATCTCTACTTTCATTCTTCTCAAATTGAAAGCAGTGTCCACAGGGTTTCAAAAGTCCCTATCAAAACAAAATACATACTCAAGTCTGAAACACACCGAAAGGCAGATATGAATTAGAAAATTCCAATCTTACATGTTGGTTTCAGAAAGAAAAAAAAAAAAAACTCTACAGCTCAGGCTAATACTATTCTCATCTCCATATTTTTCTTGTCTAAAATCAACGCAGCCTGTCCAAAACAATGCACTTTCAGAAGCTAATGGTTATTGTAATGTGTTCAGAGAAAAAAGAAAAATGCAAAATTTATACCTGTCCCCCTTAACACATATGGTAGCAAGAAATATACAAACAGCTAGACAAAGCTGAAAGGCACGTAGACAAGGCAAAGGCTGATTTGTTAGAATTGTAGTGCTGTGGATGATTGTTTCTTATTGGAAGTTTATTAAAGTATTTTATGGGTTTTTTTTTAATTAAGTCAAGGACAGAGGTTACAAATTGTTAATCCACAGGCCAAATCTAATCCACACCTGCTTCTAACAAAGTCATTGCCATTTAACATTTAAGAGGTTATTGCATAAATACTTGAATTTTTAGCTTTTCATGACAAATGAAAAGATATGGAAAAACTGGGTTCATATTCCCACGTGAGTTCACCCAGCCTTAGCTGTGAGGAGACCATTGGTCCTTCATCAACAAGGTGCTTGCTAACCAGTTGCCATAGGCCCCCAGGCCCTACTTACTTATATCATCACCTCTCTATGGGCACTTGCATGTGGGAATTCCGGTGAAGGCAACTGCAATAAGAAAGTTACTATTGCCTTGGCCAATTGGCTCAGTGGTAGAGCGTCAGCCTGGTGTGTGGAAATCTCAGTTCAATTCCCGGCCAGGGCACACAGGAGAAGTGCCCATATGCTTCTCTCCCCTTCTTCTTCTACTTCCTCTCTATCTTTCTCTTCTCCTCCTACAGCCAAGGTTCCATTGGAGGAAAGTTGGCCAGGGCGCTGAGGATGGCTCCATGGCCTCGGCCCCAGGCACTAGATTAGCTCTGGTTGCAACAAGCAATGCCCCAGATGGGCAGAGCATCGCCCCCTAGTGGGCATGCTGGGTGGATCCTGATCAGGCACATGCAGGGGAGTCTGTCTCTCTGCCTCCCTGCTTCTCACTTAAGTAAAAAAAAAAGAAAGAAAGAAAGAAAGTTGCCATGACTCCATGTATATCAATGACCCTCACCTCTCTCTCTTCACATCTTTACCTTACGGACATTCTTTCAGGGGTCAAATTACAGAATGTCTATATCTGCTTTTAGAATTTGCATAATCTTTGAGCAACTATAATGTAATAACAATTTGCAACTGACTCACAAAACAGAGCAGTCAACAGTGATGATCATCATAATTAGTAGTAACAATAGAAATACTTTGGGGACTAAGTTCTCAAATTAGTCCACACTAGTAAGAAGCCAAAGAGATGTTTGAAAAATCAAACTCTGTGTTCTCTTCACAAAGACTTTCATGGAAACCAACACCAAAGTAAGACAATGAGAACCCAGATATATATCCCATTTGTCTTTGGTCCTTCCTTGCTTTTTTTTTAAGCACAACCTAACGAATATTTTGTGTTTCTTAAACAACACACAGGTGTCAATTAGCCCACCCACACAAGGATTATAGTATATAAGTTTAAAATTTCTAGTGTTGAACATCATTACTATACCACTAAAATAGCAAGCCACCATAGAGTTAAACATAAAATGACTGACACACATGCAGATGCATGCACATTTCACAGTGTACAAGGAAGGAGGATGGTTTTTAGACCTCTTTTTTTTTTTTTTTTTTGGTACTACTGACATCCCATATGGCCTTTGTAAAGGGATGATTCTTACCTTGTGATTGGTCCCAGGTCTCCTGAGTCTTGGCTTCCAGCTTCACTGGGAGTGCTCACTGATTTCGAGGAGGGAGACATAGGGGTTGGGACTAAATAATGAAAATAACAGGTATCCCATGTTAAAAAATGCAGCGACTGCACTGGAGAAGAGCAGAGTCAGAGAAATCAAAACAAATGGGCCCAAATCAAAGTGGTTGTGTGGCCAGGAGAGTTTGAGATGGGGTGTGAAAAAGAAAAAAGAAAAAGGAAAGAAAAGGAAGAAAGTCAAGTGAATTTTTTATATTTTGGAAATTAAAATTTGAAATGAATTTAGACAGACTTGACTTAGGGACTCTAAGGCCATGTCCTCCTTAACAAAGTAAAATGGAGAATCAAACTAATTATCCAGATAATTCGAGTCAAACAGGCTCTCTCATATGAACTATCCAGTTAATTCTAATTCTCCACTTTATTTTGTTAGTATAGATGTGACCTACTAAAAAATAAAATGGAGTGTCTATAAAACTTTACAAGATTATGTAATAAGTGATTCTGGATCATTTAAATGGTCAAGAAGGGCGAGAAAAGTCTGTTATACGTCTGCATTGGGAGGGACATATCGTCCCTGGACCATAGACTGCACTGGCTAATACAGACTAAGGGACAGAGTGAGGGCAAAGGCTACACCCGGTCAGTTAGAAATTTCTTTCAAAACAAAGGAAAATGCCAGGATGCTTTATTTTGACAGTTAATTAATGGTTTCATCCCACTGTTCTGTTTACTGTGTCTGGGACTTGTGTCCCTCTGCCTCCGGAAGCTCTTGTCTAGGTGGCACTGCTTGTGCCCGCACACTGCCATTCTGAAGACAGGAGAAACAAGGTCAAAGGTCAAAGGTCAAGGTCAGCGTGAGCTGAAAACCTGAGAGGAAGGATAATGAAAGTAGAAAGCTAAGGAAAATGCAAATGTGCCCCCCCCACCGTATTCGTCAGGTACCAGCCAAATGGCCTTCAGATAGAAGTCGCACCAAATAGACCAGACAGCACTAGGCCAGACGAATTCAACGGGTTCTCGACATCACATGCCAAGGAAGCCATGTGGGCAGGAGGGAATTTCAGTCCATGAGTGCAGATTCCCATTTGGTTTCAATCATGTGCAATTTCCTTTTATTTATTTAATAGCATAAAGGGTTTAACTGTTTTATCCAAATCTTATAACACAATGGCAGACCTGTCAAGAAACTAGGAGTTTTCATGTGGTCCCACAATTAATTCACTGATTATCTTCTGCAGTAAGTCAGGGAGTAAACCGGAGAAATAGATGAAAACTCTAAACGAGGTCCACCCTTGCCGAGGCCTGCTTGCAGGGATGCAGGGACAGTTCAGAACTTGGGCAGGGTTTAGGGATTTTTAACTGTCTTTTCCTTAAAGTTTAATTGCTGGCTTTATGTGGGGGTAGAGAAGAATAGGACATGCTGCTATTGTGTTTAACCAGAGTTTGTTCATATTGCAGCAGAATTTCTAAAGCTCTTTTGAGGAAAAAAATATGATTGATTACAGAATGTCTAATTTATATCACATGTCAACTAGGTATAAAAAAGTTTGTCAACCTCCTCAGAGAAAGTCTATCAGTCAAATACCCCACAGGTCAAATCTTCCACACCATAAGAAGCTTAATGAATAATCAATGTCTTATTGGGGCTTATGATAATCATTGTCAGACATGATTTTTAGCTACTACAAATTAAGGTTGAAAAAAATGCTTTTTCATGGTGTTTTAGTTTGGTGCATACATACTAAATTATATGGAGCAACTTATTGCTCCTTTTCTTATTTACACTGGTATAAATATTTGTTACTTATTGTACATGGGAAAATTTTTATTCTTAGTTTAAGTAACTGTGAAAATTTATTTTAATACAAAAGCCAATGACATAATTAAAAGGAAACAGATCATTTTAAAAAAGAGACCTAGTACTGTATTTATTTATATGTATTGTCTTAAAAGTTTTTTTAAAACTATGTTGGATATTACGTAGTTTTACAGACACCCTAAGATTACTCTGAAATGTAAGAAAAGCAAATGGAGAAAGAAAAATAAAGTAACTTATCACATGAGAAATACATAGTTAAGTGACAGAATAAACACAATTTGTACTGGTTAGCTTTAACACAAATAAAACAAATAGTTCAATATCCAAACCCATGTGATAAAATGAGATCATAGATAATTAACTAGGAATGAATGAGTTGGAGGAGGGGTATTATAGTGAAAATGCCAATTAGCAAGAAAACCAAGATATATAATAGAGTCAAATTTAAACTTGTTAATTAGCTGTTAATCTGTCACCATGTTAAGTTTTCCTTCTAATTTCCCACTGAGCATTCTATTTTCATTATGGAATATCTATGTCTGTGGTGGTTATGAAATTCATAACCAGATTCACAGTATTTAGGTTGGCAGAGAGAGGTTGGAATTCAGCAATGGAAATGAAGAACAGTTTAAGAAAATAATGCCAATATGGCTTGTATCTATCATGTGGCGACTCATTTAACAAGCATAAAATAATCTAATACTATAGTGACACAGTGGGGAGGGTTGACCACATAATCAGTCAATAAGCAGCACAGTGGTAACAACCCTACAACCTGCTCTCCCTTCTCTTTCCAGCCCCTTCAATTCCAAAGAGAAATACGTACGCCTGAACCGTAAGCCACGGCATTTCTTAAAAAAATAAAAATTAAGGAAGCCATAAAAGAATAGTAAACGTTGGACATGGTATATCCCATGCAAGTCGAATTGAAGGGAAGAGGAACACAAAGCACGTTCAAGTACCTAGTGGGGGCTCCGGGGAGATACCGATGCTTTGCAGCAGAGCCTCCGTCTCTCGGCGTTTGCGATCCAGGTCCGAGTCGTCCTGCACAGGTTCTTTCTTCTGCTGCATATCAGCCTTTAAAAAGTAGATGCCGGTGAGAAAAGTTCATAACAGATCTAAATGTGTGCTTTTTCTGGCTGAAACTGGAACTGGTAGGTGCATGGCAGTGAAGACCAGGCAAAAACCCGCAACAGATATAATCATGTGTATAAAGGATGAAAAAAAAGAACAGATTAACCATTGCATTTAATAATTACTGACCCAGCCTGACCAGGCGGTGGCGCAGTGGATAGAGCGGAGGACTGGGGTGTGGAGGACCCAGGTTCAAAACCCCGCGGTCTCCAACTGAAGCGCACCAGCTTGAGCCCAAGGTCACTGGCTTGAGCAAGGGGCTGCTCAGGCTGCTGTAGCCTCTGGGTCAGGGCACATATGAGAAAGCAATCAGTGAATAACTAAGGTGCTGCAATGAAGAATTGATGCTTCTCATCTCTCTCTCTCTTCCTGTCTGTCTGTCCCTATCTACCCCTCTCTCTGAGTCTCTCTCTGTCTCTGTCAAATAAAAAAAATTTTTTTTTAAATAATAATAATTACTGACCCAGGCTTTCTCTTCGGGTTGAGGGCTTTTTCCTGTCTCTCGCACCAGGCTTGGAAGAAACCATCAGGCAAATTATTATTAATTTTTAAAATTCTGTCTGCTTTTCTTTATACCTCCTTGTCCCTTCGGGGAACACATACTACTGGTTCTTGATGATTATGTGTTGGTAATATTCATCCCCCCCCATGTTTGAGATTATGTAAAGAAGGAATTACTGGACTCTGGCTAAAAAGTAAAATTAGCTATGAAAATCTGTCACTGTAAAATATACTATTTGTACCAGCAATCTAAGCTTACCAGAGTTTAAAATAAAACGGGCTAAAAATTTTTAAGGCACAGATACAATATTAATGTATGTCTTGTTATTTGTTACTTCTGACTTGCATAGGTTTTCATTAGACATATTAACTCAAAGAGAACATTATCACGTAGAAAACAAAAAATCATTTAAGAGGACTTCCCTTCCCAAATTCTGTCTAAAAATCTCATCTTGTGTGAGCCTCTTTTAGTCGGATCCTATGCCCAGTTTGTGTTGTAGGATGGTGACAAGTCAAAATACAGGTGAAGGAAGGTCAGTGGTGGGATCCTGGCTGAAGTCAACATTCAGGTCTTTTTTCCTTCTTCATAACACAGTGACTTCTTAAGACTGGGCATTTGCCCATATCTGAGACATGACAACATCCTATCTGATGTGCAGCTACCTCCGGACAAAGCTTTGTGAGTTTAGAGAAGTGAAGCTGTCATAAAGCTTGCCAAAAACCAATCATCTAGTTATCAGACACACCTTCCTCCTGGGGCAAATCGGACACCCTAACAAGCACATTGCCTCATTCAGGAGTGCGGGGGACACTGCAGAGCAGTGAGCTTGATTTACATCCTGGCATCTACAGCAGAAAGAGTTTATGGAATTTTTAACTTACTCCCAGACTGTGACCTACACCATGATTAGAAGCAAAATGCATCTTCGCATATAGTGCTGAACTCAGTGCTTCTGTTATTCTTTGCCTCAGACTTAGAATGCACTCATATTTTTGAAGTCTATCCATCATTAGAGAGGAAACTGCCATTATGGGGGTTGATAGGAGCTGATGAGAGGACAGGATGATTTTAGGGAGTCTCACGTAACCCAAAATTCTGAAATGGCAGTTTAATCTCTACCAGTGAAGATAACACAGTTCACATTCTTTTCCGATGTTAACATTTAAATTACTGAAGCGAGTTTTAAAGTTTATGTGTACAACAGAGGCAAAGGTAGACATAATGAAAAAAGGGACCTTGCAGAGTGAGGTTATACGTCAACATTCACATCTCACAAAGTTAGAAGGCTGGCAGGAAAAGGGGGAAATGAAAGCAAAGGGAATTACCATGGCAGCTACTGAAACACAAACAAAAACACTAAGAAAAGCAAAATTCACCTTAGGAAGCCAATATGGAATTGTACAATCAGTTTAACAGTGGAGAGTTAAGTCATAGCTGGACCATCAGCTTGACTGGAAGCTGATACACGTTGGTTTTGTTCACCACTATAACCTCATGTCTAGTTCGGGCCTGACACCTAGTAGATGCTCAATTAAAAAAATGTGTTGAATGAATGAATGAACACCTGCCTCTGCTAAATGTTATTCTATAGCGATGGAATCTTAGAATAATACATCATTCAGGCCAGTTTCCAGCAACTGTACCCCATTCAGAAAGCCCTTCACAACACCACCGTTACGAGTCATCTAAACTGCCAGTGACCTCATGCTCATAACAAAGCCATTTCTATACTCTAAGATGAAAAAAAAACTTTAAATTTCCCTCATTCTTTCAACAAAAACTTACTGAAGGACAACAGAGTGACAGAGTGACAATGGTAATAAAAACTAAGCTCTAATGCAGCTTATATAGAGTGAACAGAAAAAGATCTACCTAATCTTTTCCTTCTGAAAAAATTTAGGGCATATTATCTACAACTTTCTGTCATGTATGTCTTATGCAGAAAGGCACAGAATCAATTCTTTCAAAATGTATTCTACCATTAATCATAAGCATTCAAGAAACATACTACAGGGTACATCACAGGTCAACATGCACAACCATACATTGTGCAAAAAAAGTACACCTGAATTTCACCTACAAAATATCACTCCCACAATACAAGGTGCCTCTACAACTCATTCCCTACCTTTCCACCTTTTTTAATTCTTAAGGACACAGAGAATATAATGACATATATTAAAAAGGACAAATGTCCACCTAGACATAACAGAAGCTTAGAAAAGCTAAGAACACTCAAAACAGACCATGAAAAATGTAATATTAGGTTACTGGGGCTTACTGAAAATAGAAGCAGTTTCTATTTGTTACTAATTAGCACTTTAAATGAAATAAAGAGTTACCTTATCCAAGTCATTACACCAAGTACCTTCAGCATAAAACTTTCCATTTTTTTCTATATAACATTACAAAATTCTAATATATTTTAATGACTCAACAAAGAGATTTTGTAGTACTCGTAATTAAAAATATGCTAATGGTGTCTTTCCAATGAATGATATTTCTGTTTGTGAGGTGTAATTACAGCTGAGGCCTAGAGAGAAAAATCAAACAAAGAAAACTTGCCAGCTGATAATTATCAGTCACTTTTCCAAAGACAGCTCCGTGGTTACCAGAGGAACAAGTGAGGACAGGCCAGGAAACCTCTGTCCATCCCACCTTGCAGCAATTCGGCAGGAGGCCAGGGACGGGACAAACTTCAGGGTGGCCCCATTAAGAACACCTCATTGCATTAAAGCCAATGTTTCATGAAATTGGGTCTGTGCCTTAAATGGCGGCCACTATATTTATTTTAAAATCAGATTTCATCCGTAATACCACCATCAAGAAAGCAGTTGACATCCCAGGGAGCGGAGAGCGGTAATTTTATACGTGCACACGGTTTTCTGGATTCTGTGGAGACACTCACCCTGGGTGGTCCTAATTCACACTAGTGTTCAGTCATGGCAAAAAATGGTTATTCAGATTAGCATAAAAGACCATTCTGTTTCCTTTTTATTCTAAATTTGTGATTTCTAGGTCTCTATAAACAACATAAGAACGAGAAAGTTTTCAGGAGTCTATGACAGTGGCCACGTGACTGGAGCACCCCACAGACTCAGGAAGCTTCCCAGGAAATAATCCCAGATGCAGGGGAAGGATGTCAGTGAGCAGCACTTCTGGCCTGCTCTCACGGTTTCTGCATTCGTTCATTCACTTGTACGGTTATACTATAAATCAGTAGTACAATAATGAATAAATAGCACAAGAATAAACTCGGTTTTGCCTACTGACAAGGGTAAATCTACTTTTGCCCACCCCTGCGTAATCCTTCACTGAAGGTCTACATTGATTCAAGGATGAAAAACTTCCAGTGCTGCCCTGAAAAGCCTGCACTCTATCAGGAGAGAAACACAGGTGAGAGGGCATATATAACGCGCTGTGCTGCACGGCTTGCTGATGTGGACGAGGGGCTGCAGGTCTAACTTAGTCGTGGACACAGGCATCACAGAAGGCTTCCTGGAGGAAGTGACATCTGAGATGCAAACTGAAAGGCATGTAGTTACCAGCTAGGTGAAGGACGACAGAGGGAAGAAGGACAGTCAAGTACAGACAGGAGATTATTCACAGGCTCCCAGTCAGAAGGGAGCAGGGCCCACAGGTGATACAGGTAAGAGCTGAGCTGGGGAAATGTGGACTTCAGGAAGAAAGAAAGTCAAGGAGAAAGTGTCGTGCCTGTCTAGGGCCTGATGATATTGTACATGGGGGGATGGGTGGTGAAAAATGACCCCAGATTTCTGCTTTGGGCAACTGGTTGGAAGGGGGGTGGGGGGTGGGGGGCAGGGCAGACTGAGCCTAGAGATAAAGGGAAGGTACCTAGAAGGCTCAGGTCTCTGGACGTTAAGAGCATTTGAAAAAGAGTAGATTATTTCCAGGTCTCTTGCAGCAACAAAATGCTATAAGCCCAGGAAACCAGAGGCCTTGAATTGTAAGACCCTTCCAATAATGTGGTATTTTTAGAAAACGGCCTCAACAGTGATCCTGATGAATGTGTGTGTCTGGTCTATGGACTGCATGCCCCTACTCTGGGCACCGATCTCGGGGTCAGAGCAACAGCTCGACACCTTTCACTGACCCCCGGGATCTCCTGGGAGCACACAGAACTCCTGAGAAAGGCACCACTGGATCGCCATTCACAGAGGGAAAGTTTCCATGCCCGTTCAAGGCTGTGCTGGGGGGGGGGGGGGCAGAGCCGGGTTCCCCAGCCCTGTGTGCATAACCACTGAGCGTCCTGTCTTCTGTGGGTACAGATCAGCTGCTCAGACAAACCAAGTCTTCCTGAGAAAAACACTTTCTGCGGGGGGGGATGCATTGTGGAGGGACAGGATTTACAGCCAGGCCTGACCTTAAGGATGACCAGTCCAGCGAACCCCAAAATCTGGCCCCATTTGGATCTTTCAAACTAAAAACTTTGAGATGGAGACCATGACTCTGTATTACCAGGGGAGTCCCAGGAGCAGGGACAGGACATCAGGGGCTTACACCAGCCTGCCCGTTTGGAAATGAGGAAAGTGAGGCTATGTGACACTAAGTCCAGAACTAGGTAGAGGCCCAGGAGCGCCTACAACCCAGGTGTCCCACACGCCCCGCACCTGCCGCCCCGGGTCTCCCAGGGCTCCGTCGGCTGCGCCTCGAACCAACTCTCCACCAGGCAACACCGCTCGCTGCAGAAACAGAAAGGGCGGCCGTCTCAATCAGGGCAAAACCAGAGATGAAGCAGACAGCATAATTCGGAACCAGATTTTCCCCCATCGTCCTGTGTTGTGTGGTAATTGTGTGAAATTCAAGTTGGATATCAGAATGTCAGTTTAAAAGGAAACCGGTTATTAGTAAAGGATAACAGGTGCTTTAAAACTATAGTCAGTGCTGACACTCAAAGGAAAGGAGGCATAATAACTTAATGCTTTTCCTGGCTTTGCATGTAAATGAATAGCCATTCCTTGTCAATTCTCACCTCCGCTTCGAAGATCGCATGTATATAACAGCAAAGATCTCCAAAGGAAAAACATTGTGCACACTGTCAAGGTCAAGTAAACTGTGGCATCAATCGCAGTGTAATGGAACAGAGGGATACAATAGACCAGAAGGCTAATGTGCAACTGCAAATATGCTTTACTTGTTGGAAAAGAACTGTTATAATCTGTTACCTTGGTCTCCCAAATCTTAGAGTATGAAACAACACTTATTTAGATTGTGAGGCATCAAAATAACATTCTCTTTCTCCTTAAAGAAAGAAACTCTTAAGGGAGCAGCTCTGGTTTCTATACACGCAAGCATATTATACTATACAAAGGTTCCTTCCTGGAAAACTATTCAAAAATACCTTTAGCTTCTGGTTTTTGTATATGATGTGGGCTATTTCTACAGCGCATATCAGGTATTATAAAAGATTCTTTTAGAGGGTCCTCTTTATCAATAGGACCGGCCCCACAGAATCAAGGTATTTTCCTTCCCTCCCCAAACACCCCAACACCTGGTATTTACCTCTTTTTTTTTCCTCTCCTCTTCCTTCCGTTTCTTTTCTTCTCTTATCTGTGCTAAGCGCTGTTTTTTGCGCTCCAGCTCAGCCTTTAAATCACTTTTGTCAGACATGTTGGTGTCCTTGGAGAGAAAGAAAAGAACCATGAGTCTATAAAAATATCTTTTCTGTGTTATCATTGCAAAAGTCATTGGAAAGGAAATTCAGCTTTGGGCAAGAACAGGTTATCTTACTTCACCTATGTCAAAGAATCAAAGAAACAAGTTGGGTTAGATCTGGTCTCCCTCTCTATGAAATCTTCTGCTTTTACATTGAAGGAGGAGAAACCAGAAGATTGCAGAGGAGAGGGGGGCTGCAATGTCTGGGGTCTTACACTCCAGCCTGTGACCTCAGTGTTGCTGACTGTGGGAACAAGGCCAGACAGAAATGCTTGAAAAATAAACTACGAGTGTGGACCTTGCTGGTTATCAGTTCCTTGAAATGAACTGCAGCTCCAATAAGAAGAGTGAGTGATAGGATTATCAAGGACAGACCCTCTGGCTTCCTCTCCCCTTCCACTCCCTAAGAAAGAAAGTCACGTAGGCCTGCAAACAGAAGTCATAGAAATCAGGCAGCTGTCACCTGAAAGCTTAAGCCATATAGGTATATAAGATGTAAGAAATCTAACTTTGGGGAGCACATGTTTCGGTCGCTTCTGTTGGGGTCACGCTGCTCCACCGGCCGAATAAATCCTACTTCCTTCATCAAGTTGTCTGGGCGTTTTTGTCCTCCTTTGATTCCTGCAATCATGTATATATAAATATTTGAAGAAATATAATATTATAGTCCCTTCTGGTCTGAAGAATAACAGCAACTTCAGAATAAGCAACACATTTTCTGTAAAAGTTTCTTAAGTAAACAAAAGATAAATAAACAAGAGAACCAAAAAGAACCACCATCATGACTTCCAATTTAGAAGATAATGGATCTTCATGCCCACTCTGAGAAAAAAAAAATAAGCTGTCATACACCCTTAGAGACGACGTGCTCTTCTCAAATTTCTACGGACTCCATAAACATTCCTCCCCTGACCTTGGGCGCACGGAGATTTCATTTTGTCTCACACCATCTACCTCAGGGAAGACAGCCACTGAAGACCCAACGTGTTAATCTTCTTTTCTTGTAAAACTTCTCCTGAAACGTCACAATTAATTTCACCACCAGCACAACCCTATTTCTACAAAACTGACATTTGCATACTAAGTGAAATCGTGCTTTGCACCTTCCCTTTTCAAAGCCATGTCTGGGAGCATATGAAATAGGGGATTATCATCAAGACGAATTCTTGGAAAAAATTATCTGAAAGAGATTTAATTTCTATTTTAATGGTCACGGTGCTGCTGGTAGTGATGATGTCAGAAGTTTTTTCATGTAAAATGGTCCTGGAGAAGACCCTTGGCGATCTCCAATGGTTATATTTGTCTTTTTTGTGTTCTCAACTGGAAACTAAAAAAAATAGAAACACTGAAAAACGAAGAACATCCTATGACCCAAATTCCTAGGATAAAGTTAAAAAAAAAAAAAAAACTAACCACAAATGTCATGAGTACTCATTTGCATACTATTTGTAAGCAACTATGTTGAATATATTATATATCTCTAAGTAGATGAGATGGCAGAGCAACAGAAGGCAAGAAAAGCACTAAAGAATACAAAACAATGAAAAAACGCTCACACTTCCAGTCATCACCTTAAGAAGGTGATCAAGAACCTGTAGTCACCCTAAGACAAACACACACAGTTCAGAAGCAGACTGTGTTCCTATGGAACCTAATTCTGCTCATGTGGTGACGGCAAAGATTTTTGAAATAATAACAATCACAATAATCAATCTCTGCCATTCATGGTCACAATCTGTCTTCATTTTTCAACTATGTGTTGAATATTTAATCTGTGCTAGGCACCCTGTGAGGCACCAGAGTACAAAGATGAGCAAAACGAGATTCTTTCCTTTCAAGAATGCATAACAGCTATGTGGGCATGTGGTGTGATACGAGATGTTCTCTGAGATACTGGGTGGTTGAGTAACAAGTACCATGATCTTCATGCCCTATATTACCACATTTAACCACGATAATCCAGGGAGACCCATGTCAGGGAGCCAGCAGGCTGAGCACAAGAGGTGCGGATGAACCCAAGTCAAGAAACAGCAACTTGGGCCCTGGCCTGTTGGCTCAGCAGTAAAGCATCAATTCCTGGTCAGGGCACACAGGAGAAGTGACCATCTGCTTCTCTACCCCTCACACTCCCCCTCTCACTTTTCTCTATCACTCTTCTCCTCCTGTCCTGCAGCCATGGCTCTCAATTAGAACAAGTTGGCACCAGGAGCTGAGGATGACTCCATGGCCTCTGCCTCAGGTGCTAAAAAAGTGGCTCCAGTTACAACGGAGCAAGGGCCCCAGATGGGCAGAGCATCACCCCCTCCTGGGCTCACTGGGTGGATTCCAGTCGGGGTGCATGCGGGAGTCTATTTCTGCCTCCCCACCTCACTAAAAAAGAAAAAAAAAGAAAGAAAAAGAAAGAAAGAAAGAGAGAAAGAGAGAGAGAAAGAAACAACTTGAGTGGAATAAAAAGAAACAGCAACTTGAGTTTGTAAGAACGGAGATGTGCAGGCAACTGGCGAAGCTTGGGAAAAGAGAAAAGTGAGGTCCATTTGGGATCATGAGTAAAGGGAAATCGGAGCAAATTTTGGAAAGGAAAAGTGACAAAAGGCAATGGAATTTGCTTAAGCCTTTCCTTGTCCTTGCTTGCAAAACAGATGGGAGCAGAAACCAGAAATAAAGCAAGCTGCTGCAAGGCTGGCGTCAGCATCGCTCTGGATCAACTGCACTGGCACTGGGCTGGTCGGTGGTGGGCACAGGGCGTGGGCTGGGGGGGACAGCCAAGGGGGAAGAAGTAAGTCTTGGTAACCGTTCGATATGGAAGCAAAAAAGAGAGATTCAGTGACAATTCAACTTTGAGAGTGCAAAGAGGATGGCAGTGAAATTGGGAAGAGAAGGCAAAGAAGGAAATGATGAAAAAACCATGAGTGTCAATGGGACCTGTGGGCAGAAAAAAATCATAGAGGCAACATAGAGATGAGATAAGAGCTGGATGGGGACTAGGACTGTGCAATAGAGTTCAAAGGGCTATTTAAATCTGAGTCACTAATTCAAAGTCACAGGTGCCATGAAGATAACACTTGAGCGCAAAGCAGAGGCAGGCACAGAAGAAACCGATGCCCAGAGGAGGCAGCTCTATCCAGCTCCAACTGACGGCTGACATGAAAGAATACAGACCCAACAGTTAGGTCTTCCAGTCTTCTTGTGTCAAGAGAAGCCATTGGATCGATAGAAGTCACGTTTATTAATAAAATATTGTTGGACAGGCCCTGGCCGGTTGGCTCAGCGGTAGAGCGTCGCCCTAGCGTGCGGAGGACCCGGGTTCGATTCCCGGCCAGGGCACACAGGAGAAGTGCCCATTTGCTTCTCCACCCCTCCGCCGCGCTTTCCTCTCTGTCTCTCTCTTCCCCTCCCGCAGCGAAGGCTCCATTGGAGCAAAGATGGCCCGGGCGCTGGGGATGGCTCTGTGGCCTCTGCCTCAGGCGCTAGAGTGGCTCTGGTCGCAACATGGCGACGCCCAGGATGGGCAGAGCATCCTCCCCTGGTGGGCAGAGCATCGCCCCATGGTGGGCGTGCCGGGTGGATCCCGGTCGGGCGCATGCGGGAGTCTGTCTGACTGTCTCTCCCTGTTTCCAGCTTCAGAAAAATGCAAAAAAAATAAAAAATAAAAAAATAAAAAATAAAAAATATTGTTGGACAATAATTTCCGACACCAGTGGCCAAAACCCCTGACAAGAGACAATTTGAACCTAATTTCAAAAGCCATCTGAGAAGTTACATATCCACTTTCTGCAGAGAAGGCCAATTTGATTTATGTTTTTAACATTTTGCTGCTGTGAAAAATGACATGTACAATCAGAAAAACCACCGTTAGAACAATAGTTGTGCCATTCCATGCTGAAAGCAGCTTGTGGAAACTTCTAAGTTTCCCTCTCCGCATTTCCCCACCTTTTATTTTTTTATTTTTTATAATTTTATTTTTTTAATGGGGTGACATCAATAAATCAGGATACATATATTCAAAGATAACAAGTCCAGGTTATCTTGTCGTTCAATTATGTTGCATACCCACCACCCAAAGTCAGACTGTCGTCTGTCACCTTCTATCTTGTTTTCTTTGTGCCCCTCCCCACCCCCTATCCCTCTCCCATTCCCCCCTCCCCGCCGTAACCACCACACTCTTATCAATGTCTCTTAGTTTCACTATTATGTCCCACCTACGTATGGAATAATACAGTTCCTGGTTTTTTCTGATTTACTTATTTCGCTTCGTATCATGTTATCAAGATCCCACCATTTTGCTGTAAATGTTCCGATGTCATCATTTCTTATGGCTGAGTAGTATTCCATAGTGTATATGTGCCACATCTTCTTTATCCAGTCATCTATTGACGGGCTTTTTGGTTGTTTCCATGTCCTGGCCACTGTGAACAATGCTGCAATAAACATGGGGCTGCATGTGTCTTTACGTATCAATGTTTCTGAATTTTTGGGATATATACCCAGTAGAGGGATTGCTGGGTCATAAGGTAGTTCTATTTTCAGTTTTTTGAGGAACCACCATACTTTCTTCCATAATGGTTGTACTACTTTACATTCCCACCAACAGTGGATGAGGGTTCCTTTTTCTCCACAGCCTCTCCAACATTTGCTATTACCTGTCTTGCTAATAACAGCTAATCGAACAGGTGTGAGGTGGTATCTCATTGCCATTTTGATTTGCATTTTTCTAATAGCTAAAGAAGATGAGCATCTTTTCATATATCTGTTGGCCATTTGTATTTCTTCCTGGAAGAAGTGTCTATTCATATCCTCTTCCCATTTTTTTATTGGATTGTTTGTTTGTTTGTTGTTGAGTTTTATGAGTTCTTTGTATATTTTGGATATTAGGCCCTTATCTGAGCTGTTGTTTGAAAATATCATTTCCCATTTAGTTGGCTTTCTGTTTATTTTGTTATCAGTTTCTCTTGCTGAGCAAAAAATTCTTAGTCTGATGTAGTCCCATTCATTAATTTTTGCCTTCACTTCTCTTGCCTGTGGAGTCAAATTCATAAAATGCTCTTTAAAACCCAGGTCCATGAGTTGAGTACCTATGTCTTCTTCTATGTACTTAATTGTTTCAGGTCTTATGTTTAGATCTTTGATCCATTTTGAGTTAATTTTAGTACAGGGGGACAAACTGTAGTCCAGTTTCATTCTTTTGCATGTGGCTTTCCAGTTTTCCCAGCACCATTTATTGAAGAGGCTTTCTTTTCTCCATTGTGTGTTGTTGGCCCCTTTATCAAAAATTATTTGACTATATATATGTGGTTTTATTTCTGGACTTTCTATTCTGTTCCATTGGTCTGAGTGTCTATTTTTCTGCCAATACCATGCTGTTTTGATTGTCGTGGCCCTATAATAGAGTTTGAAGTCAGGTATTGTAATGCCCCCAGCTTCATTCTTTTTCTTTAGGATTGCTTTGGCTGTTCGGGGTTTTTTATAGTTCCATATAAATCTGATGATTTTTTGCTCTATTTCTTTAAAAAACATCATTGGAAGTTTGATGGGAATTGCATTAAATTTGTATATTGCTTTGGGTAATATAGGCATCTTGATTATATTTATTCTTCCTAGCCAAGAACAAGGTATATTCTTCCATCTCATTATATCTTTTTCGATTTCCCTTAACAATGGTTTATAGTTTTCATTATATAAGTCCTTTACATTCTTTGTTATGTTTATTCCTAAGTATTTTATTTTTTTTGTTGCAATCGTGAAGGGGATTATTCTTTTGAGTTCCTTCTCAGTTGTTTCATTGTTGGCATATAGAAAGGCTATTGACTTCTGTATGTTAATTTTGTATCCTGCGACCTTACTGTATTGGCTTATTGTTTCTAGTAGTCTTTTTGTGGATTCTTTGGGGGTTTCGATGTATAGGATCATATTATCTGCAAAAAGTGATACCTTTACTTCTTCTTTTCCGATATGGATGCCTTTTATTTCTTTGTCTTGTCTGATTGCTCTGGCTAGAACCTCTAGTACCACATTAAATAAGAGTGGAGAGAGTGGACAACCCTGTCTTGTTCCTGATTTAAGGGGGAAAGCCTTCAGTTTAGTGCCATTTAATATGATGTTAGCTGATGGTTTATCATCTATGGCCTTTATCATGTTGAGATATTTTCCTTCTATACCCATTTTGTTGAGAGTCTTAAACATAAAATTGTGTTGTATTTTATCGAAAGCCTTTTCTGCGTCTATTGATAAGATCATGTGGTTTTTGTTCTTTGTTTTGTTGATATGGTGTATTACGTTAACCGTTTTACGTATGTTGAACCATCCTTGAGATTCTGAAATGAATCCCACTTGATCATGATGTATTATTTTTTTAATATGTTGTTGTATTCGATTTGCTAGTATTTTGTTTAGTATTTTAGCATCTGTATTCATTAGAGATATTGGTCTGTAGTTTTCTTTTTTTGTGCCATCCTTGCCTGGTTTTGGTATGAGGATTATGTTGGCCTCATAAAATGTGTTTGGAAGTATTGCTTCTTCTTCAATTTTTTGGAAGACTTTGAGTAGAATAGGAACCAAGTCTTCTTTGAATGTTTGATAAAATTCGCTGGTATAGCCGTCAGGGCCTGGACTTTTATTTTTGGGGAGGTTTTTAATGGTTTTTTCTATTTCTTCTCTACTGATAGGTCTGTTTAGGCTTTCTGCTTCTTCTTGACTCAGTCTAGGAAGGTTGTATTGTTCTAGGAATTTATCCATTTCTTCTAGGTTGTTGAATGTAGTGGCATAAAGTTTTTCATAGTATTCTACAATAATTCTTTGCATATCTACGGTGTCCGTGGTGATTTCTCCTCTTTCATTTTGGATTTTGTTTATATGAGTTCTTTCTCTTTTTTCCTTGGTAAGTCTTGCCAAGGGTTTGTCAATTTTGTTGATCTTTTCAAGGAACCAGCTCCTTGTTCTATTAATTTTTTCTATAGTTTTTCTGTTCTCTAATTCATTTATTTCTGCTCTGATTTTTATTATCTCCTTTTTTCGGCTGGTTTTGGGTTGTCTTTGTTCTTCTTTTTCTAGTTCCTTAAGGTGGGAAGTTAAGTGGTTCACTTGGGCTCTCTCTTGTTTGTTCATATATGCCTGAAGTGATATGAACTTCCCTCTTATCACTGCTTTTGCTGCATCCCATAGATTCTGATATGTCGTATTGTCATTTTCATTAGTCTGTATATATCTTTTGATCTCTGCACTTATTTCTTCTTTGACCCATTCATTTTTTAAAAGTATGTTGTTTAGTTTCCACATTTTTGTGGGATTTTTTTCCTCTTTTTTGCAGTTGAATTCTAGTTTCAAGGCTTTATGATCAGAAAATATGCTTGGTACAACTTCGATTTTTCTGAACTTGCTGATGTTGTTTTTGTGGCCCAACGTATGGTCAATTCTTGAGAATGATCCATGTACACTGGAGAAAAATGTATACTCAGTCACTTTGGGATGAAATGTCCTGTAGATGTCTATCATATCCAGGTGCTCTAGTGTTTTGTTTAAGGCCACTATGTCTTTATTGATTCTCTGTTTGGATGACTGATCTAGAGCCGTCAGCAGTGTATTGAGGTCTCCAAGTATGATTGTGTTTTTGTCAGTTTTTGTTTTAAGATCAATAAGTAGCTGTCTTATATATTTTGGTGCTCCTTGGTTTGGTGCATATATATTAAGAATTGTTATGTCTTCTTGATTCAGTGTCCCCTTAGCCATTATGAAATGGCCATTTTTGTCTCTGAGTACTTTTCCTGTCTTGTAGTCAGCATTATCCGATATGAGTATTGCTACACCTGCTTTTTTTTGGATGTTATTTGCTTGGAGTATTGTTTTCCAGCCTTTCACTTTGAATTTGTTTTTATCCTTGTTACTTAGATGAGTTTCCTGTAGGCAGCATACAGTTGGATTTTCTTTTTTAATCCATTCTGCTACTCTGTGCCTTTTTATTGGTGAGTTTAATCCGTTTACATTTAGTGTAATTATTGATACTTGTGAGTTCCCTATTGCCATTTTATATCTTGCTTTCTGTTAGTTTTGTGTCTTGTTTGATCCTTCTCTTTCGTTTTTCTATCTTTTATTTTTATTTGGTTGTATTCCATACATCTTTCCTCTGTTGCTATCTTTTTTATCTCATGTGCTTCTGTGGTGGTTTTTTCAATGGTGGTTACCTTTGAGTAATGAAAAGGGTCCCTACCCTGTTCATTGTAGTGAACTATTTTGTGAGTACTTTTGCACTCCATTGTCCTTTGCTACTGTTAATCTCCATCTTCTCCCCCTCTTTCTTTTCGTTGTTGTCACAGTTTACATTTGGTTTTATTGTGTTCTTCTTGGAGCTTTTACTTGTGGCTCTGTTTTTTTTTTTTGTTCTTTGTATCTGATTGGAGAACCCCCTTTAGTAATTCCTGGAGTGGGGGTTTTCTGATGATAAATTCCCTCATCTTTTCTGTATCTGTGAATGTTTTTATTTCTCCTTCATATTTGAAGGATAGCTTTGATGGGTATAGTATTCGTGGCTGAAAGTTCCTCTCTTTCAGGACTTTAAATTTTGGGGTCCACTCTCTTCTAGCTTGTAGAGTTTCTGCTGAGAAATATGATGATAATCTAATGGGCCTTCCTTTATATGTTGTATTCTTCTTTTCCCTGGCTGCCTTGAGAATTTTTTCTTTGCTGTTGGTTTGTGTCAATTTCATTATGATATGCCTTGGAGTAGGTTTGTTGGGGTTAAGAAAACTCGGAGTTCTGTTTGCTTCTTGAACTTGAGGCTTTAGTTCTTTCCACAGGCTTGGGAAGTTCTCATCTATTATTTGTTTGAGTATGTTCTCCATTCCATTTTCTCTCTCTTCTCCCTCTGATATACCTATTATTCTTATGTTATTCTTTTTGATGGAGTCAGATAATTCTTGTAGGGCTATCTCATTTTTTTAAATTTTTGAGTCTCTTTCTTCTTCTGTTGTGCCTCAAGTTGCTTGTCTTCTATTTCACTAATCCTCTCTTCTATCTGACCTGTTATATTAGCTAAGCTTGTTACTTCGTTTTTCAGCTTGTGAATTGAGTTTTTCATCTCTGTTTGATTTGTTTTTATAGTTTCAATTTCCTTGGACATATATTCTTTGTGTTCATTGAGTTGTTTTCTGAGCTTCCTAAATTGCCTTTCTGTGTTTTCTTGTATATCTCAGAGGATTTTTAGGATTTCTATCTTGAATTCTCTGTCATTTAGCTCCAAGGTTTCCAATATATTAAATTTTTTCTCCATAGATTTTTCCTCATCTAGCTGTGTTACCTCTCTTTCTTTTGTATCCATGATATTCAATTTTCTCTTCCTTAATGGCATCTGAGGGTGGTTTTGTTGATAGTATTAATGAGATTTAATAAAGAATAAAAAGTTAAAAAAATAAAAAAATAAAAAATCGATGAGTTGTTTTTTTAAAAAAAAATTAATAATGAAATAAAAAAAAAATAAAATAAAAATTTTTAAAAGAAAGGAAATTATTCCCCCCCTCCTTTTTTCCTCTCCTCTCCTCTCCCCTCTTTCTTGAGAAAATATTGTGGTGAACTGTGAATTATAACAAACAATGCCTGTGATGGAGGGCCTGAATTGGGGAAAAGTAATAAAGGGGCAAAAAAAAAAAAAAAGAGCATATGGACCCACAAAAAGCAAATAAGGAAAAAATCTGGGTCAAGAATAAAATGATTTGCTTTTAGGTGTTGGTTGTCTAAGAGTTATGATGAGAAGAATAAGAGGAAAATGGAAAAATGGGGGGACAAATTAAAAAATTACTATTGTATTTAGTGGAACAAGAACTAGATAATATGGAGAGCCAGGGATGGGAGCACTGCTAGTGAGTTAAAAAGGTGAAGTAAAAACCCCCCAAAATGCCACAAACATAAGTTTGAGTCCCAGATAAGATAATTTGTTTGTTATTGAGGTTTGAATGAGAGGAGATGTAAAGGAGAAAGGAAGAAACTAATATAGAGGGAGAAAGGAAAGAGAGAGAGAGAAAAAAAAGAGGGAACCACTAAAAGAAGAAAAAAGAAAGGAGAGAGAGAGAGAGAGAGAGTTAAGGGTTTTGGAGTGCAACCCTCATAGAGAGAAAGGAAGAAAAGAGAAAAGATAATGGGAGATGTAACACTTATGGGTAGTGTAGTTCAAGGAGAGGAGATAGTAAGACCGGCAGAGAGTTAATCGGCCAAGTTGGAGGAGGAAAAAAAAGTATCAAGAATGAAGATAAGAGAAACAAACGAACAAATATAATAAAATGGGATAGGTTATAAAGTCTGCAGATTATTCTTGATTTTGAGAGGTTATCTTCTTGCTTTTTCTTTTCTCTCCCTCTTCCTGGTCGGTGACTCTGTACCCCGGGTTCTGCCCCTTTGGCACGCTCAGGTAGAGGTTTGCAGTTGATAAGTCTCTATGGCAATGTCATGTATTGTGCTTTAGTCTTGTTGGCAGTCGAGGCTCATTAGCATTTATAGGCTCCGACAGTGAGAGAGTCCGTGTTCCTGGAGCCTTTCTCCTAGTCTTTCCTTCCTCAATTAGTAGCCTGATAATCCAGCTATGGGGTTGCTGCTGCCTCTGCCTGGATAGTAAGAGGCTCAAAGAGCTGGCAACTCCCCACTCTATTTCCACTCAGCACAGGGCTCTGGGTAAGGCTCAGTCAGTCAGAGCTGCTAGCATAATCAGGCGGGTTTTCCGCCCACTCAAAGACCTCTGGCTCTGCCACTCTGTCAGGTAACACAGGCGGGCGCCCACTTCCGGGGCGCTTGGAGGAAACTCTCTGCGCGCGCAGACCGGGATATCCAGCCAACAGTCTCACGCTCTGAGTGAAACCCCCAACCGCAGGGAAAAGTTGCAGCGTTGGAATTGAGTCTCGCTCCGTCCCCGTGCGCGGCTTCTGCAAGGCGCTGGGGCGGCCCGAGATTCCGCTTTGGCCCATACAAAGGCCCCTGACTCTGCCCCTCTGTGCGATAACACGGGCGCGCACTGCCGAGGCACTCGGAGGAATCTCTCATTCACTATCTGCGCACGCAAACCAGGATATGAGGCCGGCCGCGTTTCCCTCTGAGTGAAACCCCCTCCAGCACGGAAAATCTCCACCATTGGAATTAGTTCTCACTCCCTCCTGTGCGTGGCTTTCCCAGGGCACTGGGGCTGCCCAGAGACTCTGCCCTCGGCCCACAGAAAGGCCTCTGACCCTGCCTCTCCATGGGGCAACACGGGCACCCACTCCTGGGGCCCAGGAAGAAATCTCTCGCCCACTGACTGTGCACACGCCAACCAGGAGACCGGGTAAAATGGCCGCTCCACTTGTCTTTCTTTGTTTGGGTTTGGCGCGAGTGTTAGCTTGTATTGCCCGGCTTGCCACAGGATCAGTTTTTCCTCGGCTTGGATCTCCGTGCCACAGCCTGGTTCGGCCGTTTGTGCCACGGCCTGGATCTATTCACCCCCTTTGTCCGCCTCAGTTTCTATATTCACAGTTACCAGAGAAAGCCACCCTGTTTAGGTTAGTGAGGAAGGCGGAGCATTTCTTACTCCCTATTTCCTTGGGGGTTTGGTTATATATTTAGCCAATTTTTCACTCAACCATACCTTTGGGTGTATTGCGAAGCATCTGGAGTCTCCAAGTATAGGTTTTTCTGTTTCTGGTTGAAGATCTTGTTGAGTTTGGGGGGAGATTTATCGGTATCACTTCCTACCCCGCCATTACTCTGACGTCATCTCCCATTTCCCCACCTTTTATCCATCTTTCCCAGTCCAACAAATTGAAGGACTTCAGCTAAGGAGTAAACCAAAGTATATAAGACCATCTTGTATTTTTCGTGATTTTCTTGTGAAGAACTTCATTCACCACTGGAAGGTAAAGTGTATTCTCGGTACAATTCTGCAAAGGGCAAAGGTCTTCTTCCAACCAAGAAATATGTCTGACAGTGCTGGATATTTAAGTTGGTGTTAGCAGCCTTAGAGACAATGTTTTAAAAATAAACAATCTAAACACCACAGGAAGTTTTCAACAATTATATTAAGTGATGATGTTTCAAATACACACACTTCACTTTTTAAAGGTTGAAGAACCACAATATTAGACAATTATAGAGTACTTTCTACTTGAATTTTGGTTTCATTTCAAAACAGACACTTTGTATCAGCCCCTACTAAAGTAAAAAATCTCTCAAGAACACACCTCATGAAAGATTTGTACAGTACACATTAGAGCAGGGGTTGGGAACCTATGGCTCGCAAGTCAGATGTGGCTCTTTTGATGGCTGCATCTGGCTCGCAGACAAATCTTTAATAAAAAGTAATAAAAACGTGAAAAATATAAAACATTCTCATGTATTACAATCCATTCATTTCCTACCGCTCCTGTGCATTGTTGTGGGTGGCTGGAACCAATCACAGCTGTCCTTAGGGACAACACCAAATTTTTATTGGATAATGCGTAACGTACATGAGTTGTTCTATGGCTCTCACAGAATTACATTTTAAAATATGTGGCATTTATGGTTCTCTTAGCCAAAAAGGTTCCCAACCCCTGCATTAGAGTAAATGAATGGTCCTTTACACATAGAGAAATGGTTTCAACAGAGGCATTAAATTCAGTGTCAGCACTGAACTCAACAGGTTAGGGCAGGGGCCCCCAAACTTTTTACACAGGGGGCCAGTTCACTGTCCCTCAGACTGTTGGAGGGCCGGACTATAAAAAAAAAAAGAACAAATCCCTATGCTCACTGCACATATCTTATTTTAAAGTAAAAAAACAAAACAGGAACAAATACAATATTTAAAATAAAGAACAAGTAAATTTAAATCAACAAACTGACCAGTATTTCAATGGGAACTATGCTCCTCTCACTGACCACCAATGAAAGAGGTGCCCCTTCCAGAAGTGCGGTGGGGCCGGATAAATGGCCTCAGGGGGCTGTATGCAGCCCGCGGGGCCCATAGTTTGGGGACCCCTGGGTTAGGGGGTACCATTCTGACCCACCAAACTTCCCTGCATATCAAACAAAGCCAGAGGAGCAAAGCATAGGGAACACGAGTTATAGAGCTTCTTGTGGCTAATACAGGTCCTCGCAAACACAATTCTGAAGCTCTCAGTTTAAGAAAATAAGAATCAGAGCTACCTGCTGCTAATTGTTGTTCACTTGCTTTCAATAGATAAAAAGCTGTTCTCTTTCACTTACAAATGGTAATGCTAGACAGGACAAAGGTCTCAAGGTCTGGGTTGTTCTACATGCTATTCTTGCTAAATGTTAAAATGTAGCATTGTACCTTTCAGATGCAGGTGTAAACAGAATGAACTGCAGGGAACAGAAGGAACTCCTCAGGGTAAATGGGTCATAATATGGAAGGCATGTGGCTAAAAACGATGTGACTCAAAGAAAAAAGTATGTTAAAAGCTAAATGTAGTTGTGTAATTTAGCAGTAGTACAGTTCTCCTCGGTTTTTCAGTTGGACACAACAAGCAGTCCCGGTAGGCACCCCCTACCTTGCCCACTTCCCCCACAGGGTAGAGAGACACTAGAGCAGTGGTTCTCAAACTTTTTGAAGTCGGGGAGTATTTTAAATCCCACAAATAATTGTAGGCGCACTATATACAAATTTCTGAGAAATATTGATAGAATCAATCGGAGTCCGAAAGACCAGTGTAACAGGCTTTAATGAAAGGAAACCTGCCGGGCTGTCTCGTAAGGGAGAGCAGCAGCTGCTACAGTCTTTAGGCCACTTTTAAGGGTAAAAATAGAGAAGTGAGAAGGGTAGCGGGGCATTTGCTGATTGGCTGCCATTATCGCTGGGCACAGGGGTGCTTTTCACCAATTATGGATGTTGGTGCATTTTCTATGGTCAGCAGTTTCAACCGTCCATGACTTCATTGGACATTCCTTTGTGTTTGGTCACCTGCCGCAGCCCTGAAACAAAACTCGTGCTGGCAGGGTTAAAGAAATGAAACGTAAGATTCCCGACTATTTGATATATTTATATATTAAAAGGAGAGAGAATGATTCCTAGAGAGGCTCAAGGGAAAGGAGACGGAGGTCATTCTCTTCTGTAACTTCTTCCTGCTGAGTAGGGGTGGTGAAGGTTTATGGCCTCTCTAAGGATTACTCTCAGTGAGGGGTAGAGAGGTGCAGTGATGGCTTCCTGTTGGGTAGGGGTGTATTTACAGGGGTCCAGATTTTTCTGTTTCGCGAGGGCAGGTTTTGGGGTTGGTGTGTAGGGCTAGGTAGATTTCTCCAGTTTTCTGATTGGCAAAGGTCTACATGTGGTTCTATAAGAAACTAGTGAACAGACGTAAGAGGCAGGGTCCAAAAGCTAGAATAATAAATAGGAGAGTGAGTGGACCAATGAAAGGCAATAGCCAAGACACCCAGTTTGTGCAAAACCACTGGTTCCATGACTCGGTTTGTTTTTCACGAATTTGCTGGGCTCGTTCCTTTAATTTGGTTGCCGCGTCTCTAACTAGCCCTGACTGATTAAGATAAAAGCAATACTCTTCTCCTAGAAAGACACAAATACCTTTTTTCTGCCGTTAAGAGATTAAGTTCTCGGTGGTTTTGTAGCGTGACGGCGGCTAGGGAATTAATTTGATTCTAGAGTTTTACTAAGGTGGAGGCAATTTCTTTTAGGGAGTTTTGGAGGTCTTCAGAGAGAGAGAGAGAGAGAGAGAGTAGTAATAAGACAGGGCAGTGGCCAGTCCTCCTGCCCCTAGACCTACTCCTGTAGAGATTCCTAAAGCAACAAGAAGAGGGGTTACCTGTACAGCTCGTTTGGTCCTTAGATTGACGGGTAGTGTACTAGGAATTGGAAGAAGCTCATGGGGTGGGATTAGGTTGATATTTGTGGTGAGATAGACTAGGGTACAGGTTCCTGTCCAATTAGTAGGAAGACACATATAGGTGTTGGTCCCACCCAAGTAGAAAGCCCCTGATTGGGTGAGGCAGGCTGAGAGGTGAATAGAGAATAGATGGACAAGGAGTTGGTTTCGTCCGTCCAGCTCTGAACTCCAGACACTCAAGGTGGAGGAAAGTACAGCCCCAACTAGGGGGGAGACATGGTCAGAGACCTGTTTTGAGCATTGCAACTGTGTGGTAGGCGTAGTGAGCCAGGGATATAGCCGTGCGGTGGGATAAGAGCATTTATGTTGTGAAGCTGTAAGAGTAGGGGGTCCTGTGAATTGAACACGGTTAGAAAATAATCTGTTTGCTTCTGGAGAAACTTGATAATTATGCAGAGGTTAGAAGGGAGGTGACCCACTGGAACAGTACCTACCTTGAGCAGTAAAGCATAAAGGGGCAGGTGAAAGCAGGGGGGTGTTTAGGGTGACTGGTCCCTGAGCAGGGGGAATTTGGGGTATTAATTTTTTGAGCTGAGAATAATAGGTTTGATATAGCTTATTTGCTTGGCTGGCGGCTGAAGTGAGATAATTCCCTATAAGAGTGTCGGCTCTCTTAAAGAAGGAAGCCCCTTTTTGGGTTTGGTATATGAGAACTGTCTGTAGAAGGTGGGTATTGTTGTTTGGGATATTGTTTGGGATAGGGAGGACAGAGTAGGCTGAGGAGGACGTAGACATACACATCCAGCAATTAAATGCATAGGAAGAATTAGCTTCAATTAAAAGTCTTTGAGTGAGGTTGAGAGAGCGTTCTGTATATGTGGCCTCTAGGAGAGAGGAGATGGGGGCGGCATATGTGGTGTCCAGTAAGAGAGAAAGTAGAGCTGGTGTTAGGAGATCAAGAGCTGGGGGCATGGTGGTTGGGCTTAGGGGTGATTAAAAGGAAGAGAAGAAGAAATTGAGAAGCCACTGTTTCTTCTGGAGAAAATTTAAGTAGAGAACCTTGCCAGGCCAAGTCCCTATCCAATTGAGGAGTTCGTCAATTTCACTGGAGTGAGGCCTAAATTAGGAGAGGTCTTCAGAGGCCTGAAGAAGGAAGTAGAAGAATCTGGCAAGGTGGTAATTGGCAGTTGCCTGTTGTGAGTGCCTGCTGGACTGGGCGGTATGACGGTGTAAAGCCAGTAGCCAGGGCTACCATCATAGCAGCTCGGCCCATACAGGTTCGCATTAGATTTGGACAGTCGGTAAAGAAACAACGGAGCCAAAAACTGGTGAGCCATCTTCTTTAATCCTAGCTTGCACCGGCGGGCAAGTAAAAACACACACTGGGCTCCAAAACCCACTCACATTCAGTGCTCACAAAGCTACTGATTTATCCGAGTTTCCTAGAATCAAAGGTTTCTAGCTCACCAGAATTATTCACCTCTGTTTCCCATCAACTTCCTTCTCCCTGCACAAACTCTGCACAAACTGACTTCTCACTCAGCACTCCGCCATCTTGGCTGCTTCTCCAGGCCTCCTCCACGTGGCCTTTCTCCGCTCTCTGCTCTCTCTTCTCTCTGTTCTAATGCTAATCTCAGGAACCGAGAGAGCAAGCTTCTGTTCTGTCCCCATTTTATAGTTTAGAAATCAAAACCTTTAATCCAATATACAAAATAGGGAAGTTTCTAATACAAAGTCACTTATCAGAGACATGATGGGATTGTACCACCCCACATCAAAAAGGGTGGGAAAGGCTTAATCCTAAAACCAAGCCCCAGGCTACAAGGATTCTGCCTGCCCACAGCCCACAGAGACACACATTAATATCACCTGGGCAACGGCCTCCACGTGGGCAGTGTCATCTTTAACAAAGTGAGCATAATACATTTTATCTGCCCAACAATTCACCCCTATGCTCAATTTACTACCCACAATCTATACCACCGGCATCCCTGTGCAAGGAAATTAGAACATTACACAAATTACAACAGCAAAAATCATACAGTTTCAACAATTACAAAAATACACTTCACCAGTCTCTGAGCACTTAGCCCAAAGCGCAAAATGTCCTCAGCCTTCTTTCTAGCCATGGGAAAAGCTTCCCGGGGCAGGGGAATGCTCCCAGCAAAGCCACCCCCCACCCCCATCAGGGTATTTCACATTCCCGTCCAAAATCCGTAAGTCCGTTCAACAAAGGAGCCAATGCCCACTCCGGTCGTAGTCCAGGAAATCAGTCCATGTACATGAGACCTCAGCCACCCCCCTCATCCCCGCCATCCTGGCAGGTCTTACACTGTCCCAAAGAGGAGAACGTGGCAATGGCAGTCAGCATTTCCATCTCTGCTCCAGAGAGCATGATGGTGTTCAGCCCTATGTCCCAAAATCGCAGACCTGCCAGGGCCGTAGTAGGTGCTCCTTCCAGCTGGGCTCTCATCTTATGGAGACTATGGATTGCAACTCCAGCCCAATTCTCCTCATCCTCCAAAGAGGAACTGAAAACACCAGCTCCCACTGCTGGGCTTGCAACCCCGGGCCAGGCCTCAGCCCCGGCCCCGGCCTCCTGCCGCTGCTGGCTCTCCACAACATCCAGGGCAATCTGCAACTCACGAACCTGTGAATTCTCCTCCAGCAGCTGCTCCATTTCCAGGCGAATCTCACGAACCTGTTCAGCCTCCTCCTCCAGTGCTTCCTCCAGCTCCAGGGTCAGCATCTTTTTCTCCCGCGTTTGCTCCAGCTCCTTCCACTGCTCGGTTTGCAGGTCCCAGGCAGCCTCTTCCACAGAGCTCTCAGTTTCCTCACGCATGGCTATAAAAGTCAGCCAGCCTACGGTCCCCAAAAGGACAGCCATGGGGAACCATAACAGCAAGCAGTCCTCTACTCCACCACTGAAAAGTGGTGGCGGCTTCTTGCCAATCTGTATCGAATCCTGCCACAGACTACGCCAAATGTAAAGCCAGTAGCCAGGGTTACCATCATAGCAGCTCGGCCTATGCAGGTTTGCATTAGATTCGGACAGTCGGTAAAGAAACAATGGAGCCAAAAACTGGTGAGCCATCTTCTTTAATCCTAGCTTGCACCCGGTGGGCAAGTAAACACACACACTGGGCTCCAAAACCCACTCACATTCAGTGCTCACAAAGCTACTGACTTATCTGAGTTTCCCAGAATCAAAGGTTTCTAGCTCACCAGACTTATTCACCTCTGTTCCCCATCTTCTTCCTTCTCCCTGCACAAACTCTGCACAAACTGGCCTCTCACTCAACACTCCGCCATCTTGGCTGCTTCTCCAGGCCTCCTCCACGTGGCCTTTCTCTGCTCTCCTCTGCTCTCTGCATCTGTCTCCTCTAATGATAATCTCAGGAACCAAGAGAGCAAGCTCCTGTTCTGCCCCCATTTTATAGTGTAGAAATCAAAACCTTTAATCCAATATACAAAATAGGGAAGTCTCTAATTCAAAGTCACTTATCAGAGACCTGATGGGATTGTACCACCCCACATCAAAAAGGATGGGAAAGGCTTAATCCCAAAACCAAGCCCTAGGCTACAAGGATTCTGCCTGCCCACAGCCAGCTCCCAATACACATTAATATCACCTGGGCAACGGCCTCCACATGGGCAGCGTCATCTTTAACAAAGTGAGCATAATACATTTTATCTGCCCAACAGGATGGAAACGGCCTCTTGGAGGAGCATTATGAGATGGACTGGTCTGGTTCTTCTTGGATCCAGGAACATGTGGAAATTTTGAGAGACAGAGGACCTGTGGGGGTGGAGATGTGGGTTTTAGGGGTACTGGTGGGATAAGGCTTAATGTGGGAGAGGTGAGTCCAGTGGGAGTCTCCTTCCACTTTGATGTTGGTGGGTCGGACAGGATAACAGTATGGGGCCCTGTCCAGGTAGGCTGGAGAGGGATTTTTCCCGTGTCCTCCTGTAGACTTGGTCCCCAGGGAGGATTGATAGGTGCAAGTCCATGGTTGGAAAGGGCTGTGGAAGGAGCTTGTCAAGCTGGGAATAGTAGGTTTAGTATAGCCTGTTTGCTCAGTTTGCAGCTGAGGTGGGGTAATCTCCTATGATCCTATGAGAGTGCTGGCCCCTTTCTGAATCTTGTACATAAGAGTGGTGTGAAGGAGATGAGTATTATCAAGAGGACTAGGGAGAGCTGAGTAAGCTGAAGATGACAGGGATAGACATATCCAGCAGTTGGCTGCATAGGAGGAGTTAGTCTTGATTACGAGATTTTAAATAAGATTAAGAGAGCTTTCTAGATGAGAGGATTCCAAGAGGGAGGGTATTGGGGCAGAGTATGCCTTTAAGGGTAAGGAGATAAGAAAGAATAGAGCAAGCTGGAATCTCCATCCTGTCTGTTGTCAGGGGGTAATCATAGTTACTCATGGCTCACGCTGTTCTTCTTCTTCTGGGGTTTTAGTCAGACTGACCTTGGTGGGCCCTAAGGGGGAGCAGGCGTATCTGGGCGATGATTCAGGTTGACTGGAAGGGTCATTTGTAGGCATGTGTGGAGATGGAGCTTCCATTTTCTTTAACCTGGAGACATGAAACTAGGGGGCCTTTCCCTGGCGTTTTGCAGCCATGGGGGTGGTGAGAACCTTGGGATTCACTATGCTGGGTGGTAGAGGTAAATTTATAACAGAATTGGGCAGATCTGGCTGGCCGAGAAGCAGTAACAGAGCCGACTCTGAGGACGAGAAGTGAAAGGAGAGAGACTCTAAGTTTGGAGAGTAGATTCCAGCCTAAAATAGGCATAGGACATCGAGGTAGGAGGAAAAAAGAGTGTGCAAAGGAGATACCATGTATTAGACAAGGCAGTGGATCTGTGGCCAATAGGGAAGAAATAAGACCATCAACACCCACAACAGAGATCTTTAAGGGATGAGTAGTACCTGAATATTTGGGCAAGGCAGAGTAAGTGGCCCCTGTGTCTATAAGAAATGAGATCGGCTTACCTGCCACTTGGATGGCTACCCTAGGCTCCTTGATGGTGATGTGAGATGGGGCCGACAGCCCTGGGCACCTCCAGTTATCAGTATCAAGTACCAGCAAACAGGTGGCTGGGGTAGGGCTAGAAGAAACTGAACGTTCCCTTAGAGGAGCGAAGGGGCAGTCTGCCTTCCAGTGTCCCTTTTTCCCACAGTGAGGACAAGGCCTTGGTGGGGTCTGAGGAGCCAGACAGGCTTTTGCCCAATGACTTTTCTTTCCACACTTGAAGCAGGACTCTGGTGAAGTCCTACGAGGCCCCTTAGGGGCATTGGAGACTCTAAGAGCAGCCTCCAAGAGCTGGTGTTTTGCCTGATCTCTTTTGGGCTGTCTGCCTTCTCCTGTTCCTCTCAGTTATTATAGACCTTAAAAGCCATGCTCAGGAGATCTCGTTGAGGGGTTTGACTAAGAGAGCAAAATTGAGAATCCAGTGTCTAAAGAAGCCTATTAGACTGAGGAAAGAAAGCATTTGATCTTCAGTAGTAGGTGGTTGGAGACTGCGGAGGGTCTGAGTTCGATCTAGGGTGAGACCTCAGGTGGTGGGGGTTAAGGTGATGCCTAGATAGACTATGGACTGAGAGTGAAGTTGAGCATTAGCAGAGAAGACAGGATATCCCTTCACAGTGAGGAAGTTAAGAAAGGTGGTGGTGTGTATCCTTGAGGCAGGCAGGGAGGGGCTGCAGAGGAGTAGGTTATTTACATATTGTAAGAGAGTACTGGTTTCAAGATTGCATGCTGCTAAATCCTGACCTAGTGCCTGCCCAAACAGGTGTGGGCTGTTTCTGAACCCCTGGGGTAAGACAGTCCACATAAGTGGCTGGGCTGCATTAATGTCTGGGTCAGTCCAAGTAAAGGCAAACAGAAAGTAAGAGTCAGGGTGGAGGAATGGTAAAGAAGGCATTCTTGAGGTCTAGGACCCTGAAGTGAGTGGTGTTTGAGGGAATGTGTAACAGTAACCTGTAGAGATTAGGGACTACTGGATGGAGGGAAACTATCACCTCATTGATTAGATGTAAGGCTTGTATGAGGCGATAAGCCCCTGAAGGTTTTCGAACAGGAAGGACAGGGGTATTGCAGGGAAAGTCCATGGGGATGAGTAAGCCTGGTTTAAGAGGTGGGTAATTATTGGTTTAAGGCAGGAGTCCCCAAACTTTTTACACAGGGGGCCAGTTCACTGTCCCTTAGACCATTGGAGGGCCGCCACATACAGTGCTCCTCTCACTGACCACCACTGAAAGAGGTGCCCCTTCTAGAAGTGCAGCGGGGGCCAGATAAATGGCCCCTGGGGGCCACATGCGGCCAACAGGCCGTAGTTTGGGGACGCCTGGTAAGGCCTTAGAAACAGACACAGTTACACATTAAACAAAGACTTCATATATAAATTACAAATTAAGAAATTTAAATGAGTGTGCTTTACTTGTTTTAATTAAAATTATATTAGAGATATTTTCTGACAAAGAGACAAACAGATTACTTACTCACACAGCTTAATAGGCAACTCTGCCTTTTTAAGTTTCTTGAGATGGCAGGGAGTTCTCAGCATAGAGGGGAGGAAGAGAGAAAGCAGATGGGTGGACAGTGTGAACAGCTGGATGGAAAGAAGGAGGGTCAGAATCTGCAGGAGGAGGAGGAAGAGGAGGTTGAGGTGCTGGTGGTGGCACCATATGGTTAGAGGAGTCGAAAAGATCAGAGATTAGAGGAGAGTTGGAGGAGGATGAGGCAGAAGAGGTTTTTGCTAAAAGTATTTGGTAGGTTGAGTAAGAGGAATAGAGGGAGAGTAGAGATTGGAGAAAGAAGAAAGCCTGTACATAGGGAATTTCTGAGGCTTTCCCTGTCCAGAGGCAAAAATTATTGAGATCTTTGAGTGTACTATAATTGAAAGTAGTTTATATTGGGGCCATGCTGTAGATCCCCATGATAGGTAAAGGAAGTAGACAGGAGTTGGGGAGGAAGGAGGAGTGTCCCAAAGGAGTAGTTAGTCTCTGAGGCCTGAGGTAGGGAGGAGCCCATGTTAGTCTGAGAATAAAGAAAGAGAAGAGCGTCCTCAAACTTTTTCAATTATTCTGAGTAGAGTAGAGTGTGTAGGACGTGAGGAAACTGATTGTCATGGGAGACCTCAGTTCCAGAGAAGAAGAAAGCAACCTGGCTAGGCGCCTGGACTTCCCAGGAAGTCCACAGAAGTAGGCTGCTCGGAGTAGAAGCCTCCCAAACTGTGAACCTCAGAGAGTAGAGTGAGGGTGAGGGAAGGTGAGGAGCCTACTGGAGATTGGGAAAGCTTCAAAAAATCTCCTACCTCTGGTCTGGCAGGGGTTCAGGACAGGGTCAGATCGCCAGCCAATCAACCTACAATTACACACCCAAACAGAATCAGGGAGTAAGCCCGGGATGAGCTGCCGCTGCCCATTGCTTCCCTGGCTGTAAGCTTGGATGGCAAAGAAGGATCATCCAGGCAGTAGGTACCCTGTCCCAGGTTTCGGCACCAAATGATAGACTCAATCAGAGTCCAAAAGACCAGACTAACAGGCTTTAATGAAAGGAAACCTGCCGGGCTGTCTCATAAGGGAGAGCAGCAGCGGCTATAGACTTAGGCCACTTTTAAGGGCTAGGTTTAGGGAAGTAAGAAGGGTAGCGGGGCACTTGCTGATTGGCTGCCACTATGGCTGGGCGCAGGGGTGCTTTTCACCAATTATGGACGGTGGTGCATTTTCAGTCGTCAGCAGTTTTAACCGTCCATGACTTCATCGGACATTCCTTTGTGGTTGGTCACCTGCCACAAGCCCTGAAACAAAACTCGTGCTGGCAGGGTTAAAGAAATGAAACCTAAGAAATATATTATAATAATTAAGTCAAATAGTAAAGAAAAAATATATAAAGTCCAAGTGTGCTTTTATGGTAATTAAACAAAATAAATATGACAAAATTAAATTTATTCTGATGTTAAAAAACATTTTTATGTTACATTTTTTGAGTTATGCTTTTTAGAATTCATAAAAAAGAGAGGTTAAAAATTAAAAAATGACAAAAAAGTTATCTTTTTATATATATATATAGATACATTCTTAGTAAGATTTAGTAAGTTCAGCAGGTCCCAGCGTGAATGTGTTAAGATTTTTCATTCTTGTGTTTATGAGAAACATGAGCCTGATGTGTCCTAGTGATTTCTTCAATGTTTGGGCATATATTTGAAAGGCAAATTCTCATTTCCTCGTCAACACATTGAAGAATGCCTCTCTTTTTACTCTTAGTTGTGTTGAGTGCAGAAAACCCCCACCATGCATATCATCTTAACTTTATACCAAACAAAAGACAGAAGAAACTTGCCTCCTGTCTTTCCGGGGAACATGGGGGGTAGTGTAAACAATCCAGCACCACAGCTTAACAGTCTTTTGCAACCTAATCAGGCTAGTGAGGGGGGTTGGGCAGACTGTCAGCTTATAGCCAATTCCCCACGCCTCTGTTACCCCAAAATCTAAACTCCAAAAACCCTGTTGGTTTTTTGGTCCCCAACAAGCACATATTTCTCTGGAATACCATAGAGTGCACCTGGAAATTTTCTAGGGCGCACACTTTGAGAACCACTGCACTAGAGAAAGAGGCTTCTTCTCTAGTTAAGAAGCTACAGTATTTCCCCATGTATAAGACACACCCTTTTTCGAAAAAATTGGGGTCTAAAAACTGGGTGCGTCTTATACAGTGGTTGTAATTTTTTAACTTGCATTTGACAGTGATGAGGAGTTGTGTAAATTTTATGATAAATAAAACTTGAATTCAATAACTTTATGTAATACTTTTTTTTTTTAATTTTGGGCCCCCAAATTAAGGTGCATCTTATAAAGAGAGCGTCTTATACATGGGGAAATACGGTAGTTACAGGGAGCATCAATCACTCTTGGTGTTCCATCATGTGAACAGCTCCTGGGCCTCAGTTTCAATAGAAGACAGAATGGGGAGGCGAAGGAAGGAGGAAACCATGAGGGAGAAATATGGACGCTGAGAAAGGAAGAAACAAAAGTCACGTTCATACCTCCCCTGCCCTTTAGCAGTTACCCTCCCCTCTCCTTAAAATGTCTTACGTCCATGCACATCCACAAAGAAAGGAAAATATACAGCCCTTTTTTTTAAGATGTCCTGCCTTCATTTTCATTTCTGCATTGATCATCAGAGGGTGGTCTGGTCCCATTTAGTACCAAGTGTCTAACAGAGGAGAAGCGACAGGTCTAGTTGTGTTTATACAGCTGCCTCCCAAGGCTTAGCTTCTGAACAATCGAGATCTCTGTTTCCTTTCAGTTGTCTAAGTTGACAGCAGCTTGAGATTCCATTTCCAATGCTGGCATATGCAAATTACTTTTACGCTTAAAGTCGGAACCTAGGGGGTTTAAAATCACGGGCCAGCTGCTGACAGACTCTTTGGGGGGAAAAAAGACCCAGAAACAGGCTCTCTTCTCTTGCCTGGAAACAATTGTTCTTGTCAGCTCGTCACTATCAGCTATTGAACTTTTCTTGTGCCACAGGGTGCGCGGAAGAAACCTGATCTTTCACAGGCTCCTTTCACCTGCCAGCTCCTTGTCACAGACAGCTGCCCTCTCCACCTGCTTCGGAAGCCAAGGGATGAAACGGACCACGACCATTAGTCCATTTTCCAGCTTTCTCACATTGTCAGTAAAAAGAGGGGGGCAGAACTCCCACGAGGACGATGGCTAGTGAAAAATATGAGGGGGTTACTTGATAATTTTTACAGTTGTCATCGGTACTATGAAAACAAAATTTTAATAAAATCCATCTCAGAATGGGAAGGTGCCCAGACCTGGTCTACTTATACTGCCAATGAGCAGTTCTCAAACTCTCAGCGTCTCACGATACTCTTAAAAATTATCAGGGATCTCAAAGAGCTTTTGCTTATATGGGCTATATTTAAGAATATTAATCATGTTAAAAAAATTTTTTTTTAAATGTCCTCAATCTTTTTTTTTTTTTAAGTTTTCTTTTATTAATTTTTAGAGAGGAGAGAGAATGAGAGAGAGAGAGAGAGAGAGAGAGAGAAGAGGGAGGGAGGAACAGGAAGCATCAACTCCCATATGTGCCTTGACCAAGCAAGCCCAGGGTTTTGAACCGGCGACCTCAGCGTTCCAGGTCGACGCTTTATCCACTGCGCCACCACAGGTCAGGCTCATGTTAAAAATTAAAACTGATAAAACTAAGTATTTATTTAATAATTAATTTTAAAATAACAACAATAAGTAACCATTGATATAAAAATTTTATAAAAAAATAGCCATGCATTTTAGGACAAAAATAATAGTATGAAGAATGTAATCCTCTTACATTTCCACATATTTTTTAATATTTGACTTAATAGAAGTCAACTGAATTCCTGTAGCTGCTTCTCCATTCAGTCTGCTCTGGTATGCTATGGAATTGGGAAGAAAATAGGGTTCCCCATAAATATGTGTTCTGGAAAAGGAGTATTTGAATAGCTTCTAATAGTATTTGAGGTAATTGTAGACAGTCTTTGGTTTTACACCAAAAGTCCACAAAGAGCAGTCTCTAAAAGTTCAGTTGCAATGTGAACAGGAAATAATATCAACCAATGACCTTTTTGTACTGTTACATTAAAATCCATTGTTATATCTTAAACATTGGATGAATCTTTTAACGATGAATGATTTTAAATCATCATGCATTAATTATTTAGAAAATTATGCAGATTTATCAAATGCTGATACATTTTGTTGAACAATATCCAAAAATCAAATTTGGTAATATCACTACAAACTCTTCAGAAAAGTCTTTAGGTGTCGCAGAGCTGTCAAGCTCATGGTGGCAGATAAAAGTTTCTCAAAATTCTAAATTTTACTTGAAAGTTTAAATTTTATCATTAGCAATAAGTATTGTCAACTGTGTTCTTAAAGTGACAGGCTCATGCCACTGGCTTTTGAGATAATTTCTGCCATATGCCCAAGCCTGAATAACCATAGTTTGTCTGAATTGTTTCTTTAAGTAAAAAATAGTGTTGTGCAAATAAAACTAGATAGAAGGTGACAGAGGACAATCTGACTTTGGGTGATGGGTATGCAACATAATTGAACGACAAGATAACCTGGACATTTTCTTTGAATATATATATCCTGATTTATTGATGTCACCCCATTAAAAAAATAAAATTATTAAAAAAAAATAGTGTTGTGGAAAAAAAGAAAAAGGCAGCAAATTCAGCTTGCAAATCAAACTAATGTACAAATGCTTTCCTCAAGACAACAGTGAATATTGGTAGGCAGCAAAAGTGCCATATGTCGTAGAAAAAGTTCCTCTCTGTCATAGAAACACATGAAGAACATTCTTAATTTTTCTTTTAATTATAAGGGTGTGGCAGTGAAGTTTGATGCCACTGCCCCAATTCAGGCTAAAAAGTACTAGCATGTTCACCAATCACGCTTTCACACCATCACTGCAAATGTCCATACACAGAAAAACAAAAATAACATTTCATGTTATTATGAAACTTGCTTTGACCTTACAGATCCCTGAACACATCTCAGAATCCCCAGGGACCCTCAAACCAAACTTTGCCTTAACCCACTTCTGATAAGTACTCTCTACAGCCTATAGAGACGTTTATTAACTTAAAGAGAGGTAGTTAGAGCTCTTTCTTCTGAAGAAAAGAAAAAAACACAATAGCAATATCACTGAGCATAGGAAATTCAGGTTAGTGTCAGGTAACTATAATGACTTAGAAATACCACTAAGACCTAAAACTTCTGAATGTAGCACAGGCAAACTGAAGTTAGGAAAAGAGTGCAGCCTCGGGGAAAAAAAAGGTTCCACAAAACCGTGTGAAAGATTTCTCATTCCTCATTTACTTAAGCCAGGTAACAGGTAAAGAAGACAGATTAATAGCCTTCTCTTTCTCCCCCATTCTGCTTCCCACCCCCAACAACAAAAATTACCGAAATTAAAAAAACCAACACCAGCTCTCCTTATTCTTGAATACTCTTACTGAATAATACTTCACTTTTAGTGCTTACTTATTTAAGATTTTATTTCTTTCAGTTCAAAGAAAGCTCTTCTTAAAAGGTTTTTACAGTAGACCCCATCCATCTGCCTCCAACCCAATCTTGCAATCACTCTCTATCACCACCTGGTGGCAGAAAGTGTAAATTGCATGAGAGAGCTGACACCAGGAGCAAAGGCTTTGCCTTTTCAATTCCCAGCCCCACCCCAAAGCCAATATACTGGGTGGTCCCAAACCCTTGAAGAGTTCCATTCACACATGAAGGACCTATTTCTGTAAACTCTTATTTTGGAGGAGGGAAATCTCAGTACAGACATGCAGTTAAACATTTCTGTTGATCTTTCTAGGTTCCTTTTCAATTTTATTCATATTGCATTAGTTCCTTCCTGGGAAATCAGGCAATATGTCTAAATTAAGCCTTTAGTATTGCTCTTGTTGGGTTTTTGAACTATATTTCAGATTACTGTATCTGCATATCGCCTCTAGTCCTACATTCACTACTTCCCAATTCTGAGCTACCCAAATGACACCGCTCGAGCCGTAACTTGAGCACTGGCAATTGTGGCACATTAAACAGGAGGGACTCTCAAGCCCTCAGCACAGAGGCCCATTATGTTAGAGAGAAAAATCAATCCATAGGGCATCGGCCCTCTCATCTAGTTAACAGAGTAGAGATGAAGGGCTCTTAAAACTTTAAGGGCTCAAAAGTTATTGTCATCTCCATCAAAAAAGTTCTGAAATTTTTTGAGTTATTTCTGAACCCTACAGGGCATCCAACCACTTTAGAGGCTCAACATACTTCTCTTCAGCAAATGAATTGTTCCTCAATTAAGAGAATCAGTCATTCATCTCTCAGAGTATCTTCCTTCAGGAAACACTCAGATGATATCAAGGGTCCTTAGGAAATGAACAGTTCAAGTAGCACCATTGAAAGAGTAGTATAAAACTAAAGATGGAACAGTTTGGACAACCGGAGGGCAGTATTTTGGCATTATGTCCCTAAGAACTAGGGCAGAAAGGGCACTAGAATGTAGAATCAGAAGGAAGGAGTGGGAAAGAGAACTAGAGTGAGAAAAAAAGGGAGACCTTGCAGAAAGGGTCCTGTATAAACAGCTAACCTTGGGTCAAAATGGAGGGAAAATGGCCCTGGCCGGTTGGCTCAGCAGTAGAGCGTTGGCCTGGCGTGCGGGGGACCAGGGTTCGATTCCCAGCCAGGGCACATAGGAGAAGCGCCCATTTGCTTCTCCACCCCCATCCCCTCCTTCCTCTCTGTCTCTCTCTTCCCCTCTCGCAGCCAGGTCGCCAGGTCGCGGCAGAGTGACGCCCTAGAGGGTCAGAGCATCGCCCCCTGGTGGGCAGAGCGGTCGCCCCTGGTGGGCGTGCCGGGTGGATCCCAGTCGGGCCCATGCGAGAGTCTCTCCCCGTTTCCAGCTTAAAAAAAAAAAAAAATGGAGGGAAAAGATGTGTCACCTGCCTCGGCCAGGGACCAGGTGGTACAGAAGCCAATGCAGAAGGCTACCACCACCACTTCGTGTGATATGAGATCATGTATGTGCGCTCCTAGAGGTCTGAAAGCACTTCAGGGCAAAGAGAAAGTAGCCCATTATCTGAATGGGCACCCAAGGAGCTCTTCACAAGGCACAACTTCTTCACGGACCATAATACAAGCTGCCTTTGGAATGTGCACAGTGGTGCCTTATACTTAGCACATAGTAGGCATTCAATAAGCATTTGCTATTACAGAAATGGGTTAACCATCAACACAGTATGTTGTTTATGTTGTTTACATCTTCACAACAGGCTAGGACAATTCGTTAGCTTTGAGTGCCCACTGGCACCAAATTCTCACACATCCAGTTGCTTTAAATATAGCTCAAGATAGGCATTTGTTAGCCATTTAGAGCTCACTTGCTTTTCATACCTTACAAAATTGCACCCAATATCTGCTAAACATATATATAGGACAAATCCTGGAGCTATAAGAGACCCTTAAGTGCTGCTGCCCTTTGGAGCTCTCTGACCCAGAGCCTCCCCACCGTGCTGTTGAGGGGTATCCCCTTAGACACACGGCCTCCCTCTGTGACCCCTCTTCCCTTTGTGGGTGGTGGCCCCATGCTGTCATCTCTGGTAGGTCTCTCCTCTCCTCCATCCTGTCCAGGTACCGTCTAATAAAGTGTGCTGCCCAATGCTGCCACCTCGTGGTCCTGCCCTTTCTTTCACCAGTCCTGAAATCCTTGAATTGACCACATCCCCAGTTAACCTTCACCAGTGCTCCCAATTTACCACTTAATATTCCAACTCTCCCCTCACTTATCCACGTCCGCTTCACTGCCCAGTACCATCTTCACATTGCTCCTCTGACAGCTGCAATACTCTTTTTCCTCTTGTTAAGAATAAATTTGTTTTTCAATTTTTAATTAAATATATTGGCATAACAGTAGTTAATAATGCTTAGTAAGTTTCAGGCATACAACTTTATAACACAACATCTGTATACTCCACTGTGTACCATATGACCCTGGGAATTCCTCCTCTGGGGATCTACCTAAAAATTATAAAATATTTATTTGTAAAGATACATGTAACCCTATGTTCAGTGCACCATTGTTCACAATAGCCAAGCTATGAAAACAAGATAAGTCTCCTTTGACCTGTGGTTGGATAAAGAATATGAGATATATCTATCTATAGATAGATAGATAGATAGATAGATAGATAGATAGATAGATATAGATATACAATGGAATACTCCTCAGCCATAAAAAATGATGAAATATTGCCATCTGTGACAGCGTGGGTGCATCTTGAGAGTATCATGCTAGGTAAAATAAGTCAGAATGTTAGAAAAGAATAAGGATCATATGAGATTTCACTCATATGGGATATAAACCAAAAAGCAACAAATGAACAAATTCATAGAGACAGACAGCAGAAGGTGGTTACCAGAGGGGAAGGGCAGTGGGGGAAAGCACAACACAGTGTTCTTCTAACCAATCTTCCTGTCTCCAAGCCAAGCGTACTCCCTGTTGATGCTCCACCTCCTCCGCACCGTGTCAGGGTGATCTTTCTGTCACTCCAATCTGGTGAGTCCACTGCCCTGCCTAGAACATATCGATGACACCCTCTAAAATGCAAAATGGGTCCCAACCCCCACCACGGCACATAAGATGCTCTCAATGACCATCTCTCTATCCATCCTTTTCTCCTCTCTCTAGCTCATATTTAACTGGCATGTACCAAGAGGTTTCTTTTCCTTGTACCTTTGCAAACTCCAGAAATGTTCTTCTCACCATCCATTTCCTGATGACTCCCACTCATGCTTTTGTCTCAGCTCTAGCACATCCCCTCCAGAACGGTCTCCCAGGCAACCAGGCCTGGGCCAAGTTCCCCTCCACAATGACCCTAGAGCACCCTGTCCACTGTCTGCTGCAACAAGGTCCACATGTTCCATTTATGCAAGTCTATGTTCTCCTCCTGTGAGTCTCTCCTCCTGGTCCCCTGAAAGCTCTTCTAAGAGAAGGGCCACATCTAATTCACCTCTATACTTCCATTGCCTAGCAGTGAATGCTCAATAAGTGTCTCTTGAACTGCTAAATAATCACCAGATAGACACATGAAATCTTCCACAATTTCACTGTCGGAATTTTTCTAATAATCATTATGTTGGATCAGTGCGTTAAGCTTTTAAAGTGACTAAATTCAGAAAAGTTCTTTCTTACTATGCAAGAAACCTGTATTTCAATGGAAGGGAGAGTAGGATTTGAATTTTTTCATCCATTAATACAAATGTGCAACAAACACATTATTCTAGCCCAGGGGTCCCCAAACTTTTTACACAGGGGGCCAGTTCACTGTCCCTCAGACCATTGGAGGGCCGGACTATAAAAAAAACTATGAACAAATTTCTATGCACACCGCACATATCTTATTTTAAAGTAAAAAAACAAAACGGGAACAAATACAATATTTAAAATAAAGAACAAGTAAATTTAAATCAACAAACTGACCAGTATTTCAATGGGAACTATGGGCCTGCTTTTGGCTAATGAGATGGTCAATGTCTAGTTCCATATTTGTCACTGCTAGCTGTAACAAGTGATATGACGCGCTTCCAGAGCCGTGACACGTGCGTCCTGCATCACCGGAAGTAGTACTGTACATGAGCAATGCCATGCTTTGCAGTGCTGCAACATACAGTGCTCCTCTCACTGACCACCAATGAAAGAGCTGCCCCTTCCAGAAGGGCGGCGGGGGCCGGATAAATGGCCTCAGGGGGCCACATGTGGCCCGCAAGCCGTAGTTTGGGGACCCCTGTTCTAGCCATTCCTCATCCACTGAACCATCTTTCCCTAAATCACTACCATTATGAACCCATTCATATAATGTTTTTCTGCCAGGTTTACATTTTTAATTTGTTTTCCCACTCAAAAACAATTATTTAGCGAAATCTATTCAATTTATAATTGACAGCCTCTATTTATCTCAACCAACAAATTCAGCAATCTAGAACCTATCATCAAAATGCCTTGAGGATAAATCATCACGCTGGTAGTTACGCTTTCTCTTTAAGTGATGTAAAAATACCAGTGCTTCAGAACGGAGCTCTCTATTGCACATACAGCTGTTTTCTCTGAGTTGCTAAAATGATAAATGAGCATGTCTAAAAATAAAGGGCTCTGGAGTAACCCGTGGGACAGGTCTTTAAAATAACGGATAACAAGCAAATCTTCAGACACACCAACCTGAGCTTTGAATCTGAGTCCTTGGCCTACTGTCCCTATAAAGGGGCCAGGTTTTCTAGGCAGCAAAGTGATGACCGTACCGAAACATTACTTCCGGGGTTGCCCAGTTAAATCAAGATGGCCCTAGACAGTAGGCTTGCCTAAAGTGGGCATTCTATCCTGTAAAGAGTGCAGGCAAATTCAAGCTGCCCAGATGTTCTTGAGACTCACATATAACAACAAATTTAACTATCATACTAAAAGAAATAAAATCAAGACATTACTTAAAATAAGGGAAGGAAATTTTTAATGCTTAAATAATAAAATCCAAGTAGATTTTCTCAATATAAATCCACAATATATAAATGTTCAAAGTCCATTTGTTTTAATCTTCTAAAAATATGTTGATATTTCCACACCATAGAGCCACTTAATTCAATACCCTTCACAATTAACTACAAAATACTCATGAATTTGTAACTTAAGCCTACCTAATTATTAACAACCATCCGTCCCCCTTGAAGTTATGATGAGTGGAGAAACACTGTGGAGAGGGGACCCTGCTAAGGTAATACTCTATCCTCACACCCAATGACATGTGAAAGCCAAGATTCAAACCCAAGGTCCCAGAACACGAGCTCTAAACTACTGCGTTTGCTGTCTCTACAGGCCTTAGCATCTATATTGATGTATTCTGCTTCTCTTGTAGTCCTTTTCTGCTGTAGTCACCCACTGTATATCGGCAGTTTCCCTTCTCTTATTTGTTCTACATGTGATAAAGATTTAGACAGCTGAGAAAAACCCAGAGCTACTAAAGAGCCTATAAATCAATGTAGTCTGTGCTGACAGGAAGGCAGCGGGAAGGCAGATAGAGCAGGTGACGTAGTACACCACCACAGAGAAAGACCAGACCGGCGGAAAGCGAAAGGTGAGGGTGCATCCCGGGCCGAGGGAGGCATGGACACAAGCAGGGAGGTCGGAAAGGGAATGGCCAGTCTCAGGGCAAGTCATTTGACATGGACGGAACGCTGAGTACAAGAGAAGATGGGAGAAGATGAGGATGGAAATGATAAACTCAAATTGATAATTTAAAGTTGGCCAATTTTAAAATGGATGTAGCCTATTATATTTCAAGTTCTTTAAACTGCAGTTAACAATAATAAATAGCTCTCATACCTGATATGTGTTCGTGAATGTGTTCGTGTTCTAAACAAGTTCCATGAAACAGTCGTTGATCTTACCACATGCAGTGCATTCTATTCATTCTAACCTGCTGATCACAAAAATCGGTGCCTATGACATCAGGACGACCCAGGCTCTAACAACCCTGGCAGCCAAGAGATTAGTATCCGGGCACACGGGTCCCCTGCAACCCATTGCAGAGCACTGGTGGGGAGTTCTACCATAGGAGGACCAAAAAACTCAGCTCAATTTGGTTAAGTCTAGCAGAGAAAGAAAGAGAAAATAAAATTAATGCCATGGATACGTCCAAGCACAAACACATGAAGGCTACAAGGGTTAACCTAATATTTCAGCTAACCAGCATGCCCATAAAAGGGCCGAAAATCAATACAGCCAGAAATGCAGGACCAGAGCGTATTTCCTGCAGACCATGTCAGCACAAATGCTGAATGACCCCAAGAGCTGGGCGATTTGCTATTTGTCCGATCAGCACAACCTTTATATTCCTCTTAGAAAGCAAACGCCCGTCTGAAAGGCTTGGCTGCAGAGCGCCTGGCCCGGCTCCGCGCTCCGCATTGTGTGCATGAATGAGTACCTGGTGGGACGAGGCAGTGTTCGAACAGTCCCCCCAGTCCTAACAGGCTTAAACCCTTCTCATGCTCATGTGCGTATTTTAATTCCAGACTTTAAAAAAAAGATTTTTTTTTTAAGCTGGAATCAGTTTCAACCATCTGTCTCTTTGAGTGAAAATAGGATGTAGGCTTGTATATATTAGCTTTTGAAGAAAACCAATCTTGGCAGAAAGAATTAAAGTGAAAGAAGAAGTGCATCTCAATTTTCAAGACCATGCTAAGGAGAAATAAAATATCCAAAGTAAGTAGTAACTTATACGAACATGTTTACCTCCTTCTCTCCTGGTCAGGCTGCAATTAGGCCCTTGCCTCCCAGTCACAGCTTTGAAAAGCGGCAGAGTGGAGACGTAAGAGTCATTTCCGTGATTTGAATGACAACCTAGGGGATAGGGGTGGGGAATGATGGTTCTGGGTACTCCTCAAGAATTTTGAATTAATGCAAAGATAGGCTGGTCACCTTCTGAGAGTTAAAATAGAACTTATCTTCAAACAGAGGATGTCTCCCAACCCAAAACTCTCACGACCGTACCAAAACATCACTTCCGGGGTTGCCCAAATGTAACAGAAGACTGCCTCTCCCAATTTGTGGTGAACAACTACAAAAACAATGACCATGAAAGGAGAATGGAGTCTGAAATGACAGGAAAAGAAGGATGCATTTTCCAGATTTCCTCGAGTGAGTCCAGGGAAAAGGACACCCTGACCATGTGACACCTTCCTTCCTGTGCATCTGTCAGCAGAGTCACCACAACGCCACCAGCTGCCATCTTGAAACATCCGGTGTGACAGCTGCTCCCGGTCCCCTGGCTCCAATGTAAACCATTAGCAGCTTATCCAGGCTCCCTCTCCAAGCTCATCCAGAACCTGCCCACTCTTCTCCACCTCCGCCAGCGTCACCCTGTCCCAGCCACCATCGTCTCTCATCCACACCCCTGCAAAAGCCTCCTAAACAGTCTCATTCATTCCCTTGGCCTCCCTTGCCATCTATTCTCAGCTGCAACAGTGATTCTTTAAAAACACAGGCCTGACCTGTGGTGGCGCAGTGGATAAAGCGTCGACCTGGAAATGCTGAGGTCGCCGGTTCGAAACCCTGGGTTTGCCTGGTCAAGGCACATATGGGAGTTGATGCTTCCAGCTCCTCCCCCCCTTCTCTCTCTCTCTGTCTCTCCTCTCTCTCTCTCTCTGTCTCTCCCTCTCTTCTCTTAAAAAAAAAAGTGAATAAATAAATTTAAAAAAACACAACAACACAGGTCAGCTCCTGTCACTTGTCTGCGTAAAGCTCTTCAATGGCTCCCATCTCAAAGTAAAAGCCGAAGTCCTACCGCGGCCTCCACGGCCCTCCATAGTCCAGCCCGTGACTTCTCTGATCTTATCTGCAGACCTGCTTCCTGCCGATTCGCCTCACACACATCAGGAGCACTCCCACTTCAGGGACTTCCCTCCTCCCTGTGCCCAATAGACGTTTTGCCCTAAATGTCTGAATGACTTGCTTCCGCAAAGCTTAATTCAAAATCCGTCTCACACGGCCACCCTATTCAAAAGAGCAGACGTCCCCCCTGCGCTGCCTTCTCCAGTCTCCTCTGCAGCCTTGTTTTCCTTCGCTGTGTGTATCACCGCTTAACACATTCTATAACATATTTAAGTGTTTTACATTGTTTGTTCCTTCTTCTAGAACTTAAGCTCCAATGAAGGAAGAATTTTGTTCATACTGTTCGCTGACATATTGCCAACACTCAGAAGACTGGCACAGAGTACCTACTCAATAAATATTTGTGGAGTAAATCAACTTAGTTTCAGAAATGTACCTGAGTGAGCTCCTTTCCCTCCTTCCAGCTTTGTTCTCTATAAAAAGGGTCAAAGCTCTATTGGCTTGATATTCTCCTGGGTTTGCCCCGTCTTCCCTCCCTCTCAACCCTGTTGCTGTGACCTGCTGTCCTCAATTGCCATAGTATTGCCACACCTAGATTCTGCCTCCCTTCCTGGCCTTCTTGAATATATTACATAATTAGACTATTTGCATGCTTTTTCATTGTCCATATTACCACTAGACTGAGCCTTCAGGATTGCCCTTAATGCCCTCAGGGTAGTACTGTGCCAACCAAGCCCAGCTCAGACCTCTGAAACCAAGGACCTAAGAACCTGACTTCTCCGAAGCATTCAAAATACCAACCAATTGGCAAGGGCACTGTGATCCCATGGGTAGTTTTCTCCCAACAAGTTAGTAAGGTGGCCTTTTATGGTTGTAGCCTAATATCCAGCACATACTTGGGATGGGTTATGAGAATTCACCACTGAGTTGCTAGAGCATTTTAACTACATAAAAACAGTCTAATATCTAGACCCTCAAAACTAAGATTTAGACCTTATCCTACCCATCTGAATAGCTGACAGCTGGCTGTCCCTGATCACATGTTTGTCTCCACTGCTGCAAGATGGCACCCAATGACAGATAAGAATGTGGATGCCTGAGTGTCACCTGCTCCTGTTCTCAGCACGTGAGCACGCCCCTCACCCCCACCCCACCCTCCACATGCGTAGTTACCTAACTGCAAACTGCTTCTGTGAATCACAACATGTTTCTCCCGTGGCTCCTGTCCCTGCTGCAGGGACCCTTTATAGGAAGGGAGCAGGAGACAGCAGGGAGGTGGAGTAGGATGTTACACCGGATGGAGGGAGACGGATGGAGGGAGACGTGAGGATACCTTGGGAATCTGGGTAAAGGAAGGAGAAGCATCCGAGTCAGCCAACTTTTCTCATTTGTTAAGAGCCAGAAAACCCAGGTAGCTGGCTCCATGATGCTAAATTTCTCTCTATGTTAATGCAATCTAATGAGTACTCACTGAGCCTCTAAGTGTGCAAAGTGCTGTTCTTGGTGCTGTGGGGTTTACACAAATGAACAAGAGAGCATCGGTCTCAAAATGCTTGTACTCTATGGTAGAGTCAGAAAACACCCCAAAACAAGGGACAAGGGGGTGAGTGCCCGGTAGAGGCTCACAGCACGCAGGTCTGTGTGTCGGAACTAGAACGCAGCGGGCTTCGTGCAGGAGGGGCCACAGAACCAGACCCTAAAATACATGTAGGACGTGGGCTGGGAAGAACATTTCCTGTGGAAGGAGAGTGAGCGCGGGTGAAAGGACAGCGGCAGGCAGTGGCCCGGGTTTGGGGAATGGCCGGCAGCTCCGCCGGACTGCAGCATGTGGGCAAATGGCCCTGAGGGTGCTGCGGGCAGCAAGCTGGCACGGTGTGTGTTGGGTGCTCCACTCTCAGATCACAACTGACCCCGGTCAACTGCTTCTGCCTTTGATCCTGCTTCATTTCCAAAGGAGGCTATTTATTTTTAAAACATGTAAGAGTGTTTGAAAATCAAACATTTCCATGTTAAACCAATCCAATCTATTCAAATGTGTTAAGCAATGCCGACAGCTGGTTTTAACATTTCCCACCTTTGCTGTATATAAAGAAAGTGTGAAAACCTAAAGGCTCAAAATAGAAGTGCTAGAGTCTGTAATACATTCTTCGCATAAAATAAGCATTTGGAGTGGGAACTCTACCTCCCGAGTCAGCTGGTCGTTTTCTATTCTTCACGCTGAAATATAATAGAATATGGGAGGTGAAAGTTTCTGGAATGTGCCGTTGCAATGACATCTTTGTCTAGCCTCTGCTGTTGGCAGGATAGACCAGACTTTGATCATTAGGACACATTAAGAGATTACTGAATGAACAAAAGGAAGAAAGCGCGCTTGACTGCATGATGATGCGGCCAGCTTGGACTGAAGTTAGATACGGCATTTTTTGTTTGTTTTTAATGGTTGTCACGAACCGTTAAGTTTCCTGCAACCTGGCCTGACACTGCGATAGCAGAATTCCCAGGTCTGGCAGCAGCTCGGGGAATGTTTATGAATGAAAGGGTGAATGAATGAATGTTAGAGCTTGAACAGTTACACGGGAAAAGAAGTAGACACAGATTGTCACATTTACGATTCCAGTTTGGCACCTGTCCTCTTATTGAGTGGGTTCCCAGTGAGTGAGAACCTGGCCAGAGATAACAGGGATACAGGACTCTCTAGGATACAAAATCACAGGTTCTTGAATTTGGAGAAAAAATAATACAGAGAATACCAGATATTGGTCTGACCCTTGATTTGTGTAACAATCCCTTTACAAACAGCCCTTACTTGGTGGTCATATCTTGAACTCTCCCAGGCATTGGGAACTCACTACCTTAAAGCAGCCCAGTTCTTATTCTGAATAGTTTGAAGCAATCAAAGTGTTCTCCATTACATTGATATGACTCTCCTTTCTCTTAGGAGTTTGGGCTGTAATTGATAGGTGTCTGCATACCTATTTGCCAAGGATGGAGTCCTCAAGCCCACCCCTTCACCTGCTGATAGCCTAGAGCTCTCGGCAGCAAGGCTTGTCCACTCTGTGTCTGAGGAGTGGTGGGTGATAAGGAGAACCAAATAAGAGACTGAGAAAAGAGGGTGCGCATCTGCCAGGATGAGCCACACAGCCTCCTCTCCATCATGCCCAGACTCAAGCTCATCAAACCTTTACCTGTGGTGCTGGTCCCTAGCACACGGACCTGATAACTTTCTCGACTCAAACAGGCAGAATGCCCCCATGATTACACCACAGTGGATTAGATCATATTAGATTTTTTTTTTTCGTATTTTCCTGAAGATGGAAATGGGGAGAGACAGTCAGACTCCCGCATGCGCCCGACCGGGATCCACCCGGCAAGCCCACCAGGGGCCACGCTCTGCCCACCAGGGGGCGGTGCTCTGCCCCTCCGGGGTGTCGCTCTGCGGCGACCAGAGCCACTCTAGCACCTGGGGCAGAGGCCAAGGAGCCATCCCCAGCGCCCGGGCCATCTTTGCTCCAATGGAGCCTTGGCTGCGGGAGGGGAAGAGAGAAACAGAGAGGAAGGAGGGGGTGGGGGTGGAGAAGCAAATGGGCGCTTCTCCTATGTGCCCTGGCCGGGAATCGAACCCGGGTCCCCTGCACGCCAGGCCGACGCTCTACCGCTGAGCCAACCGGCCAGGGCCAATCATATTAGATTTTAATTTAACATGACTTTGGAGTGTAGGTAGGCTAGGAAATGTGTCCTCAGCAGACCAAAATTCCAAGATCAGAGTAGAAGCCAATTTGACACTTTAGAAGTCCCTAGACTAAGGTGGCCACACAGCCAGGAGATATGCTGACTGACCATTTGGCCCTTATAAAGCACTTACCTTGAGCCACATTGTGCTTTAATGGGCACAGATAAAAATGTTTAACAGGGCCCCGACTCAGGAAGGAAAGGCTTCCAGAATCTTAGGAATTACTGAGCCCACGTTCATTTTTGGCCCCAATACCCAAAAGATGACGCAGTTCAGGAAGTCCGTGTTTGTACTAAACACACCAAAATGATCTAAGGGAAAAAATGTAAACCCTATAAGAAATGGAAAATTAAGTGGAATTTATTCTTTCAAACTTCATCACAACATCAGGCAGTGGCACTACTGTCATCACTCCTGTTGGACAGATACGGAGAGTGAGGCACCGAGAGCACAGTAGCTTGTCCAGGTCACGCAGCTGGCAAGTGGTGGCCCTGCGATTGAGCCCCAGCTCCAGAGATCATGTTTACAAATTACCTTTCTCTCTATTATTTTATTTATTAATTTTTTCATCATATCACCTTTTAATCACTGTCATCATTGCTGCTGGGATCAAATCAGGTCCAAGAACAAGAGAGGAAGATGAAATATAACATTTATTTATTAATTTTTTTTTTAGAGAGAGAGGAGAGAGAGAGAGAGAAGGGGAGGGAGGAGCAGGAAGCATCAACTCCCATATGTGCCTTGACCGGGCAAGCCCAAGGTTTCGAACCGGCAACCTCAGTGTTCCAGGTCGACGCTTTATCCCACTGCACCACCACAGGTCAGGCGAAATATAACATTAATAGAAATGATTTTGCTGGCTAACACTGGTATCTGGTCAGCCTGAAAATTCAAGGAATTATTCACTTCGCTTGTCTGAACTCTCATTGTACTTTGTTACACCTTGATAGGGTAGTTATCATATCATAAGTTATTTACCTTATGTGACAACCATGCGATATACATATAACATGTAATCGTGGAGCATTTCATCTTTCTTAGGCTGGCACTCCATACGTACTGGGTTAACGCAGGACTGAGAAAATACTGAAGGAAACTAATTTTCCCACCTACATACAAGGGTGGGCAAAAGTAGGCTTACATACCCACTTTTGTTGGTTGTTGGTTAAACTACCAGCCATCATTATCTAAAAGATAAATCGTAAGTAAGGATATGAAATAATAACAATCAGCAGGCAAACAATTAATAAATAATAATGCAAGAATAAACCCTGTTTCATGAACTCGCAACTATAAACCTACTTTTGTCCACTCCCCACTGCAAACCTACTTCTACATACCCCTGAACATTTCCTTTATTCATTATAAGTAAAACCTAGAATTGCAAGCTCACTAATTCCAAGACCCTGATATTATTCATCATGCTAACATCATTTAAATGCATTTTATATTCTAAATAGACACTTTTAGGTGCTACGAAAGTTGAGTATGGAAACCATTGCATACCCGTGTGGTTGTATCTCAGCGACCTTCCTAGGGATGCCTTTTAGAAACTGTGGTTAGCAGCAGGAAGAGGCAGAAGTCAGGTAAGTCCCTCCCTCCCACAGTCCCTTGGGTCAATCAAAATTCCTGTTCTCTTCCTCCTTGACTATACTTAACAACTTCTTTATAGTTAGGCGGGGCTATTTGATTTGCTCTGGCCAATGAAATGTGAGGGGTTGGAGCAATAATGTCAAAATGAAGCCTCTCAGGATGGGTCTATCCCTGAATATGGTGACCAGAGCCCCTATGGTCCCACACTGGGTATGTAACATAAGCGAGAAAAATCCTCTCTTAGGTTACTCTGCTGAGGTTTGGGAGTTATTATTGCACCATGACACAGCCTAACCTGTTCAATACACTTCAATGGCCTTAACCCACTCCAGTGATCTAGCACCTTCCGGATTCAGTGTCAGCGGCTGCAAGTATCCCTCCTTCACCATCCCTACCTAAGCTTCACCTCGGGAAGGGGGTGACAAGGATTCTTTTCTTAACCAGATTCTAGTTTGGTCCACTGAGGTCTTTTTTAACTAGGTCTTGTCCGTGGGCATGTTCTCAAGAGCACAATTTTAGCAAAAGTCCTGCTAAGTCAATATAGCCAGAATCCCCCACCCTCAATATCTGATCATTGATATCTAATTGACATCTGATCGGGTTCCTCATACTCCACCGCCCCAAGAGATACAATGATATCTGATCAACTTGGCCTGACGTTAGCAAGGGTACTGTTAGGTCAGTTTAGCCTGAATCCTTCCCCTTAACCCTGATGTTTCTTCTCAGTAATTTTCCATCCACTGACTGCCACCCTTCCCCTTTATTATTATTATTATTTTTTGTATTTTTCTGAAGCTGGAAACGGGGAGAGACAGTCAGACAGACTCCCGCATGCTCCTGACCGGGATCCACCCGGCACGCCCACCAGGGGCGATGCTCTGCCCACCAGGGGGGAATGCTCTGCCCCTCTGGGGCGTCGCTCTGTTGCGACCAGAGCCACTCTAGCGCCTGGGGCAGAGGCCAAGGAGCCATCCCCAGCGCCCGGGCCATCTTTGCTCCAATGGAGCCTTGGCTGCGGGAGGGGAAGAGAGAGACAGAGAGGAAGGGGAGGGGGAGGGGTGGAGAAGCAGATGGGCGCTTCTCCTATGTGCCCTGGCCAGGAATCAAACCCGGGACTTCTGCATGCCAGGCCAACACTCTACCACTGAGCCAACCGGCCAGGGCGCCCCTTTATTATTAATTCCCATCATTCCTTGTTGTATTTGGAATTGAGCCCATTGCAGTGGTCAGGGCATCTATCACAACAGTGCCCTGAATAGAGACTGCCTTACAGTGTCTTTAACAAGTGTCATGCATACCTTTTTCTTTAACAGGTATAAAGACTAACAAAGCAGTAAGTGTCGTTGTTAAGCAAACAGTCCCCAGAACATGTGTCCTGGTTATAGCACCTCTCAGTCTGGACCTCCCCCAGGGAGCTCCGAGACTCTCCCCATGGGCTGCCCCATCCACCGCCCAGGCGTCTGGGGTTGACAATGGGAAGGTGGCATTTCCAATACCCTGGCTCATCTCCAAAAGCAAAGTTCTGCCCACTCGAGTGAGGGGCTCTGTCTGGGCAGAGTACACTAGAGAAAGGGAACATTTGAAGAAAGAATCATCTCCCCTCCCCTACAACTGTTTTATAACCTGACTTTTCTCTCTACTTTAAAATGTACAACGTGTGGGCCTTCAAATTCTAAGAATTCATATTTCTTCATTTTAAAAAACAAGAGGCTCTTAAGGCAAATGAGTACAGCCCCCCCCCCAAAAAAAATCTATCACAAAAAAATATAGGATTTTATTTTTGCTATTATATCAATTACTTTCCAGCAGCATTTGAAAATATTAAAAAGCTTCAAAGAAGAAGCAAGAAAATCTGTATTCAAAAACCAAAGCTGGCCTTTACCATGTTCCTGGGTGGTCCATATTTGCATTGGAAGATTTCATTTGGCATTTTAACTTATGTAAATAGATTCTCACTTTCCTCTGAGACTAAGCGCATTCAAAGGGCGAAGATCCTCTTTCCAAAGCAGCAGTAACCTATACCTTCCAAAAGTGAACAAAGTCACGCTTTTCAAGAAAACGGGCAGACTTTTTTGTTGTTGTTATTCTTTCTTCCACAAAATACACACCAACTCCCTGAACCCCTTGCTATTTTGATCCTAATGGGGTGGATGGTGAAACACTAGACGCGCCATCGTTTTAAAAGGGGATACTGTCAAAACACACAGTCCCCACAGGGCCTGCTTACCTTTCCAACCACCCAACCCCAACTACTGAAATTCCACAGGTCCATTCTGAGGCCGACTCCCATGTCCCCCCACACACATGGGCTCGCTGTAACACTCAACAACTTGACAAATGTTTAAAGGCTTCCATATGGGCAGTACAGGACCTAACTGCTTTCAAAAGGAGAGGACTTCATTCCATTTCAGCTGCTAAAATTCTTCAGCTTGTCAAACAAAGAAATGGGTACTATTTCAGGTTAAGAGCAGAAAAAAAAATCTGCATTCTGAAAAGGAAACTGACTGTAGGCATAAAATATAAAATATTGTGTCATTATTTAACCATTAGCGCTGTTTAAAATATACACATTGGCTCTTGGCTTCACTCTAGACATTAGTACAAAACAGAAGTCTGACAAATGAATCAAAACTTCCCCTCTTCCCACCAGAAAGGAACTAAAAAACTGCACTGCTCAGAGGAGAGTGTCAGATCAAAGCCAGATCAAGAAAATTCACCCCAGGGTTTCATAAAGGAAATCAAGACTCAAACTATCCTACCTGTCACTTGTAGAATGAAAGGTTGTCTCCTCAAGACTCGCCCACTCCCGCAGAAATGCTCGGTGTGATCCTGATTCAGGAAGACAAGGATTCCAGAATTCCAGGCATTACTAAGCCCACATTCAGACTGGGCCCAGACGTGTAATGGGGACTACATTTCAGGAAGTGAGCGAGTTTACTGAACACATTAAAATGATCCAAGGGGAAAGAATAAAATCTTGTAACAAAAGGAAAACAAAGCGGAATCTATTCTAGCTATTATTTTAAGTCACAAAGCTTGTTGAGCATCTATGCCACGTGAGACCCTAGGCTGGAATGTAAAAGGATATCTCAGGGAGCCCTGAGGATAAAAGGGGAAGGTGGCGTCCACACAACTGTAATTCAAAACAAAAGAAAAATTTAAATCATTCCTTTAGTTCAAAGGAGAACAAGATCACACACATCCCTGAGAAGAGAAGGCTAGAGAATGATACCATTGCTGCTGGATAATAAAAAGCCTCTCTCATGCACTGAGCACGTGCCATGCCCTGGACCCTGTCCACTCACGATCTGCAACTCTTACTTACAATAACTTCGCATTATCTCCACTTCACCCATGAAGAAACTGAGATTCACATAGGTTGTAAATGGGATACTGAGCCTCCTCCTTCCATTACCTTATGTCACCTCTTAGATGTCATGCTCTTATGTTGTAGCAAACTAAACAAATAAATAGACTCACATCACAGGAGAAAACCAAACATAAAAAGAAGGGTTCTTCAGAATAGAAAGTCCAGAAATAAAACCACATATATATAGTCAAATAATTTTTGATAAAGGGGCCAACAACACACAATGGAGAAAAGAAAGCCTCTTCAATAAATGGTGCTGGGAAAACTGGAAAGCCACATGCAAAAGAATGAAACTAGACTACAGTCTCTCCCCCTGTACAAAAATTAACTCAAAATGGATCAAAGATCTAAACATAAGACCTGAAACAATTAAGTACATAGAAGAAGACATAGGTACTCAACTCATGGACCTGGGTTTTAAAGAGCATTTTATGAATTTGACTCCACAGGCAAGAGAAGTGAAGGCAAAAATTAATGAATGGGACTACATCAGACTAAGAAGTTTTTGCTCAGCAAGAGAAACTGATAGCAAAATAAACAGAAAGCCAACTAAATGGGAAATGATATTTTCAAACAACAGCTCAGATAAGGGCCTAATATCCAAAATATACAAAGAACTCATAAAACTCAACAACAAACAAACAATCCAATAAAAAAATGGGAAGAGGATATGAACAGACACTTCTCCCAGGAAGAAATACAAATGGCCAACAGATATATGAAAAGATGCTCATCTTCTTTAGCTATTAGAGAAATGCAAATCAAAACGGCAATGAGATACCACCTCACACCTGTTCGATTAGCTATTATTAGCAAGACAGGTAATAGCAAATGTTGGAGAGGCTGTGGAGAAAAAGGAACCCTCATACACTGTTGGTGGGAATGTAAAGTAGTACAACCATTATGGAAGAAAGTATGGTGGTTCCTCAAAAAACTGAAAATACAACTACCTTATGACCCAGCAATCCCTCTACTGGGTATATACCCCAAAAACTCAGAAACATTGATACGTAAAGACACATGCAGCCCCATGTTTATTGCAGCATTGTTCACAGTGGCCAGGACATGGAAACAACCAAAAAGCCCGTCAATAGATGACTGGATAAAGAAGATGTGGCACATATACACTATGGAATAATACTCAGCCATAAGAAATGATGACATCGGAACATTTACAGCAAAATGGTGGGATCTTGATAACATGATACAAAGCGAAATAAGTAAATCAGAAAAAACCAGGAACTGCATTATTCCATATGTAGGTGGGACATAAAAGTGAAACTAAGAAACATTGATAAGAGTGTGGTGGTTACGGGGGGAAGGAGGGAATGGGAGAGGGAAAGGGGGGGGGGGAGGGGCACAAAGAAAACAAGATAGAAGGTGACAGAGGACAATCTGACTTTGGGTGATGGGTATGCAACATAATTGAACGACAAGATAACCTGGACATATTATCTTTGAATATATGTATCCTGATTTATTGATGTCACCCCATTAAAAAAAATAAAATTAAAAAAAAAAAGATATGGGAGAAAAAAAAATAAAGTAAAAAGATTTTTCAAAAAATAATAAAGTAAAAAGATTAAAATCAGATTCTGAATAGAATAAAACATTGTCTAATAACAGCTCATTATTTCAGTAATAATCTTTTATTACTGAAAGATTATTAAAATAATTTTTATAAGCTAGAAAAAAAAAAAAAAAAAAAAAAGAAGGGTTCTTTAAACCTGGCATTATTGGCATTCTGGGCTGGATAATTCTGTCTCACGGGGACTGTCCTCTGGATTATAGGAAGTTCAGCAGCAGCCCGAACCTCTACCCACTAGATGCCGGCTCACAGCCACCCTCTTTCCCCAACAGTGATAACCAAAAATGTCTCCGGACTTGCCTAATGTCTCCCAAGGACTACAGTCACTCTTGGCTGAGAATCACTGAAATAAAAGCATGCTGGAGTAGGCTGGTCTCTTCCTGTAAATCACTGAATAGGAGAGAGACAGCCATCCATCCATACGGTCACCTGCCTGAGGGCAGGAGATGGGACCAAGTGTTCTGCAGTCCTTTTGGCCCTGGCCACCGGAAGTTTGAGGCACACAGACTGGAGGCAGGAGACATGTCTCCTGGCAGCTGCCCCACAGACCTCTGCTGGACAAATGCATGTTCTTGAAACTGGCATTGCATGCCTGTGGCGTCCATGATGACTTTCTAAAGAGCCTGCAGGCACGGGAAGAGCTAATGGCATTCATTCAGGACCTCCTTTCCCACCTCCATTTTCACAAAAGCCCTTCTTCCACATCCCTGGATGGGAAAAAAATAGAGAACTCCAAATGGTACTGTGATGCTGACTGCAAGGTATAAAAATACTCTTTTGTTGAAGAGCTCTTTCAGGCACTTTTTAAATAGAGCAGGGGTCAGGAAACTTTTTGGCTGAGAGAGCCATGAACACCACATATTTTAAAATGTAATTCTGTGAAAGCCATACAACAACCCGTGTACGTTACGCATTATCCAATAAAAATTGGGTGTTGTCTTGGAGGACAGCTGTGATTGGCTCCAGCCACTTGCAACCATGAACATGAGTGGTAGGAAATGAATGGATTGTAATACATGAGAATGTTTATATATATATATATATATATATATATATATATATATATATATATATATATATTTCCCCCCCCCCTGAAGCTGGAAATAGGGAGGTAGTCAGACAAACTCCTGCATGCGCCTGACCGGGATCCACCTGGCACACCCTCCAGGGGGTGATGCTCTGCCCATCTGGGCCATTGCTCCATTGCGCTGGAGTCATTCTAGTGCCTGAGGCAGAGGCCATGGAACCATCCTCAGCACCCGGGCAAACTTTGTTCCAATGGAGCCTTAGCTGCGGGAGGGGAAGAGAGAGACAGAGAGGAAGGAGAGGGGGAGGGGTGGAGAAGCAGGTGGGCGCTTCTCCTGTGTGACCTGGCCGGGAATCAAACCTGGGACTTCTGCACGCCAGACCGACGCTCTACCACTGAGCCAACTGGCCAGGGCTGATGTTTTATATTTTTTACGTTATTATTTTTTTTAATTAAAGATTTGTCTGCAAGCCAGATGCAGCCATCAAAAGAGCCACATCTGGCTCACAAGCCATAGGTTCCCGACCCCTGAAATAGAGGTTGATGTGGTATTTAGATCTTAATTGCATTCAAAGAATAATGTCATAATTTACTTTTTAAAGGTCAAAGTTTACAGTATTCTGAAAACCACATTCATTGTGATTCTTCAAATGTTAACTGTTAAATGGAAACTGTTAGATGCCAACCTAAAACACTTGGGGGAGATGGGGCAGCAGAACTTTTAAAAATTCTTTAGAGGTGTTACTACAATAATCAAAACAGCATGGTAATGGCACAAAAACAGATATATAGATCAATGGACTAGAATAGAGGGCCCAGAAATAAACTCACACTTTTAGTGGGGTAAAGACAGTTTCTTCAATAAACGGTATTGGGAAAACTAGACAGATACATGTGAAAAAAAGAAACTGGACCACTTTCATACACCATATACAAAAATAAACTCAAAATGGATTAAAGACTTAACTCCTATAAGAAAACATGGCCAATAAACCCTTAGACATCACTCTAGCAATATGTATTTTGGATCTGTCTCCTTGGATAAGGGAAACAAAAGAAAAAAAATTAAAAGTAAGACTACATCAAACTAAAAAGTTTTTGCACAGTGAAAGAAACCATCAACAAAATGAAAAGACAACCTACTTGGTAAAAGAAGACATTTGCCAATAATACATCTGATAAGGAGTCAATATGCAAAATATATAAGGAACTTATACAACAGACATTTGGAAAGAGGCTCGACATCACTAACCATCAGGAAAATGCAAATAAAAACCACAATGAGCTATCACCTCACACCTGTCAGAATGACGCTCATCAATATATAAACAAGTAACAAAAGCTGGTAAAGATGCAGAGAAAAGAGAAACTCGAGCACTGCTGGTGGGATTGTAAATCAGTAGAGACATTATGGAGAACAGTAGAAAGATTCCTCAAACAGTTAAAAACAGAGCTGCCATACGATTCCACTTTGGGCACCTATTCAAAGGAAACAAAAACACAGTTTCGAAAAGATATATGCACCCTTATGTTCATTGCAACATTTCTACTAATAGCCAAAATATGGAAGCAATCTAAGTGTCCATCAATAGAGGAATGGGTAAAAAAGATGTAGTACACACACATATAGACATGGAAATTACCCATCAATAAAAAAGAATAAAATCTTGCCATTTGCAAAAAACAGATGGACCTAGAAGGGATCATGCTAAGTGAAATAAGTCAGATAAAGACAAATATCATATGATTTGCCTTATATGTGGAATCTAAAAAAAAAAATGAATAAACAAAACATAACAGAAACAAACCCATAGAAATAGAGAACAATCTTGATCATTGCCAAAGAAGAGAGGGTAAGGAGATAGGAATTATAAACAAACAAACAGACAAATAAACAAATAAATATTTTTAGAAACTACAGGGGAGAAACACTGTTGAATCACCATGAAGCACTGTTTTCAGGCAGAACCTGTTGATCGAGGGCAATCATCCTTTACAATGTCCAAGACTCATTTTTATCATAAAGAATGCCCTTGACTCTAACATCAATTCTTGCTCTGTGTGTTTGTTACACTGATGGCATTAGCTTGTCTGTATCTCCAAATTAAACAGAGGATTGTTCTATTAAGATTATAGCAAGAATATGAGTGAAGCATAAAAACATTAGGGATTAAGCAATATTTTGGAAGCAAGGGCAGGTGCTTGTGAGGATGTCAGGATTGATACTAGGTGAAGACTGAAAGGCGTGTAAGTCATCTGCTAAGCAGGAGTCCTCCCAGGGTTCACTATAAGTTAGTGTTTGTGATCGCAATGCAGCCACTCCATCAGCTAAGTCTAGAAAACTGAGCAGCTTCGAATCCGGCTCTGAAGTAAATTCACCTTTTCAATAATAAAGTCTTAACTTGTAGCCACCCTTGCAAAATCAGCTTTTAGGACTGCTTAGCAGTGGACTGCCGTGCATTTGGTGCTCAGCAAGATACCTGAAGACAGTGAGAATCAAGTATGTGGGGCTTCGGTGCACCTCAGGGCAGAAGGGCTGGCTCACCCCCACCACCCTGAAAGATGCCCAGTGTTCTTGTTTCCCTTCATTTAGACCTTTCCTATCAGCACGTCAGCATGCTCTGAAGGGACTCTTCGCCTGCCACAATAAAAAGTTACACGACACAGTACTTTTTGGCATCCCACATAGAGAGACAGTGAGATATGACAGGAAGAAAATAAACAGTCTTTGAACTTTGAAATCCAGCTCTTCCACTAACTGGCCTCATGTGGCCTTGACCAAGGGGCTGGATGTTTCCGAGCGTCAGAGTCATTGTTTATCAAATGAAGATAAAAATGTCAGCCTTCCAAGGATGCTGGGATGATCCGATGAACCATGAATGTGAAGAGGGTAAGTGCCCACTGAACAGCAAGCCATGCCAGGGCTGCCTGCCAGTCCTGGAGACTGCACTGGGTTGCGGGATGCATTCGTGTGTGCTGCCCCCACACCTGGGCACCTCTCGCTTGCCTTGGCAGTGAAATGCCAAAAATGTCCTGATAGCCAAGAACATTTTTTCTTGGCTGGCTCTGGCTGAACAAACTTGCCTTGTTTTCAACACATTTCAGTAGAGAGGCCTCCCTTCCACTCCCTTTTCCTAAACAGTGCATTGGAAACAGTGGTTCTTAATCTCTTTTTAGTCACAAATGTCCTGTTTCCCTAGAACACTTCATTTATGCACAAATTTATTAAAATTTTGCATCAATTTTACTGGCTTCAATAACCACCTAAAAACTGCCCTTCACCTACAACTCGTGTTTAAGAAGCCTCCTCTAAACAAAGACGCAGGAGATGCTTTATGAAGATGTGGGCTTCTCAGGATTGGCACCTGGCAGCCATGTCTGTTATAATGCCAGCTTCAGTCTGACCTCTGGTGTCAGGCTTTCTATAGAGGGAAAACAAAGGAATTGAGTCCAGGATATCAGTGAAAAGTTCACAGTCAAGAAGAATAATTTTCACATAAACCTGGGCAAAGGCTTTTCATAAATTTCAAAGAAGTAATATGAAAGTCAATTTGACTTTGTTAATTCTCAAAAAAGTCAACCCTAGAAGTTCACTGTCTCAGCAAAGTTTCTGAAAGGACATATTTTTCTCACATAGTCTAGGAGATGTAGAAGCCACAAAGTTTCTAGTAATAAGGGATCATGCTATTAAGAAAGCAATTATTGGCTCAGTGGTAGATCATCAGCCCAGCACGTGGAAGTCCTGGGTTCGATTCCCGGTCAGGGCACACAGGAGAAGCGCCATCTGCTTCTCCACCCCTCCCCCTCTCCTTCCTCTCTGTCTCTCTCTTCCCCTCCTGCAGCCAAGGCTCCATGGGAGCAAAGTTGGCCTGGGCGCTGAGGATGGCTCCATGGCTTCCACCTTAGGCTCTAGAATGGCTCTGGTTGCAGTAAAGCAACGCCCCAGAAGGGCCGAACATCGCCCCCTTGGTGGGCATGCCGGGTGGATCCTGGTGAGGCGCATGCGGGAGTCTGTTTGCTACCCCCCTGCCCCTCCCCACCCCACTTCCCACTTTGGAAAAATAAAAATTAAAAAAAAAAAGAAAGCAATTATTAATTATTTACTAGAACCAAGGCAATATTTGATTTCAAAAGAACTGTGGCCTTAATTTGGGTTTGCTATATCATCCACAGCTACCAATCAGTTAGTTAAAAAATGAAAACAAAATGTATGGCTACACTTGAGGCTTAAAGGAAATTACAGCTCACAGGGAAAAACAAACCCGAAAGAAACAGACAAGCTTGGCATTTTTCGTTTCTCACAGAGAACTCTAGCTAACATTGATGAGTTCTAGTTTTAGAATGAGAACTGATTTCAATTCTACTTCTGCTATTTATTAACTATAACCTCGAGTGTGTCACTTAACTCAATTTTATCATCTGTAAAATATGGATAATAATGTCTACTTCACACGATTTATGTAAAGAATAAAATGAGATAAACATAAGAAAAGAGCCTGGCATTCAATATATAAAAATTAGGCAATAAAATTGTTCTGAAGAGTATAGACCGACTGCCTGGGTTCAACACTAGCTCTACAACTTGTTAGCTGAACAACTTTCAGAAGGTTATATGGCATCTTTGTGCCTTAGTCTCCTCGTCTTTAAATAGAATTACAAATAGATTTGGTGAGGATTAAAGAAGTTAATACAAGGAAAAAATCGTTAAAAATGTAATATCTAGTCAAGTATTCTATACATTTCAGTAAATGTATTGGCAATACAATACATTTAGTAAATGCAGCATAATACAGTTACTAAATGTACTGAGCATTGGTAAAGCGCTCAACATAGTACCAACTTTTGTTTTCTTTGGTGGAGCAAAATGTGGAGAAGAATATACTGTAACCTTTCAATTGATGCTAGATTAAGTGACAGAAAGAAACAGAGTAACAAGGAAGAATGAATGGCCCTTTTAGGTAACTAACTATGGATGAAGTCTTTGCAGAGTCCCTGCTAAGAGACAAGACTGAGTTTCAAGACCTGGCATGTATTTCACAAGACTGGTTTGCAGGGCTGATCTGAGTATGGACAGAGCAGCACCCAGGACAGATCTACAAGTATTTCTTGACTCAGCACTGAAGACAAGGGAAAAGCTTATTTATGAAATGTAGGCTCAGGTAGGTGTTTGGGGAAGTAGAAAGGGTGGGGAGAAGTCAACAGAACCCCCTTTTAGATATAAAACATGCTGACAGAAATGCTGGTGAATTCCTCCTACCATCTCAGAAGTTAGTCAGAAACTAGTGACCAGGAGCCACTACTATAAGATCTCTGCCTCGCTGTCCTGTGAGTTGAGGGTTTTTTTTTTCTCTGCCCATAACCTTAATGGGGATTGTACCTAAGGATTGTAGATCTTAACGCCCAAAGAGCTTCAGATCAAGTTCTCAGTAGAAAAGGAGGAACAGCTGAGGGTGGGGAGAGGCTGAGCCTTCCCTCTCCTCCAGGGCACAGTGCTGCAGAGGCGGCAGCATCCCAGGCAAGGGGAGAGGAGAGGAAGCAGGTGAATCCATGCCTGAGGCCAGGGGCAACGAAGAAAGAGATGGTCTGGCCCCCAAACTGGGCCAAGAGCTGGTCAGTCTGGGAAAAGCCTGCATTGGGCCCCCAACCATATTATACAAACATCCCAAGGATGGTGTTAGAAGATTTTTAAGAGAAATGGCTCTTGGAGTACTGGACCCTCAGACCTTAAGAAATATTGGAGAGTTGGTTTCTATGAAGAGAACATTTGAGAGCTTAGTGGTAGGAGTGTCTGTTTTTATTTTATTGAGAAATATGGTCAGAAGATTAGAGTTTGGGCTTTTTCCCCCCACACCCAAACTTTCAGAGAAAGTTTGGCATTTTAAACAAAGTATTCATCACATTCCCACTTGATACCCCCAGGATGCAACTTGCATTAAATGCTCCATTTCAAATTTACTAATACTGTTCAACATATTCTCTATAATCTCCACAACGAAACTAGGTACACAGACGGCCGCCCCTATCTGTGCTAATATTAGCCTATGATGTCTTCTGCAGTTGCCATGCTTTACTGTGAGCTACACTTTCTGCTCATCTGGAATATTTGGAAGCAATTTTTCACAACCCCGAGCTACAGTTAGCTTAGAATGCCCACTTGAAAGGCATTTCAGGCAAGAAAATGGCTGGCTACTTTTCCCTGCCCCTTACCTAGATGTAGTAGATGCCAGGATCACGACTGTATTCCGTCATCCGCATTTGTGTTGAGTCCGATTTCCTAAGTAATTTCCTGTCTTGATCCTGGGTTTCTGCTTAACCTTATTAGCCGAGGTACCAATCAGGGGACTCGGCAACACTCAGTTTCCATCAGTGCTGCCAGGATCGCTGCCCTCACGATGACGACGCACAGATTTATAAGGCCAGACCGATTCGGGAGTGGGAGTGGGGGGAGGAGAGCCACGCGGCCGGGAAGGTGTTTACGAAACACATGCCCCCCCCCCCACCCACCGCCACCGCCGCCACACTTTTTTGCAGCAGTGCAAGAAACTGGCATCTTCCTGCGTAAGTGTTCATTAATGCCCTGCTGGAAGTGCATTCGCCCCTCCGACTTGGCGGGTAGCAACAGCACCCAGGGCTTGGCAGACAGCTGAAAATGAAATCCAACAGCATCTTTACCCCTCCCTCTCCGCCCCCCCCCCCCGGAGCCGTCAGCTGGTGGCTCAGAGGGGTGCGGATGTCACTGTCGCCGGCCTTCTGCTCCTTAAGAGAAGACCGAGGCGGGGCGCCCTCGGACGCCGCTCCCAGCCCACAAGGTGGGCGACAAGGTGAAGACACCGTGACCCCTCCTCTTCTGCACTCACCTCTCGGATCCGCTCGGGGACGTGCAGCAGGGGCTGCCGCCGGGGGCTCTGGCCGCCCTCGGGCGCAGCGGAGCCCGCAGGAACCCGGAGCCGGGGCCGGGGCTGGAGTCCTGCCGTGCCGCAGGGGCCGCCCTGCTGCCCGGGGCGGCAGAGGACGGGGACGGGCGCGGGCGGGCGAGCGCGACACCGCCGCCCGTTTCCCTGGACGCGCTCCGCGGCGGCCCCGGGCGGCGGCGCTCTAGCGGCACCCGGGCGGCGGGTGTGGCGCGCGCAGGATGTGCTGTCTCACGCTGCGCCTGCCGCTCGGCTCTCGCTCCGCTGGGAGCCGGCACATCCTCCCCCCCCCCCTCCCCCGGCCTGACACTGACAGCGCCCGGGGCGCCCAGTCTGCCGGGCTCGCCCCGGCCCAAGCCCTCCACGCCCCGCGCCCCTCCCGCGGGAGCGCCCCCCGGCTACCCCTGTCCCCCACCGGGTCTCTCCAGGAGAGGTGGCGCCGGCCCGGAGGCTGGTGACCAGCAGGGGACCTGGAGAGATCAATCCCTCTATTCCTGTGCAATCGACAGGACTCACCTAAGTTGCTGCAGACAGAAAAGCTTCGGTGTTTGGGGAGCTGACGTGCCCGCATTGAACAACTTTCTCTCCCAGACAGCTACTCCAAGGTCATTTAAGTAGAAATAGAAAGCTCAGATCTATCTGCTACCCCCAAAGACGTATAGGTCTGGTTGATCCCTATTTTTTCCTGAAGAAAAAATATATATATGGCTTGCCTCCACAGCATTGCTTCTCGGAGTCCAAAGTTTAAAAACCTGGGTACCCGTTCTCGGACTTCCCCAGAGCTTGCCATAACAGCTAGCTAAAATTTAAGACCCAGAAATGGAGTTTGGAAATCTAACCAGTGAGGGTTTGGCACCTTTTTATAGGTAAGCTGTTCATCACGTTTCTTGAATTTCTGTGATAAAAACTAGCTGGAACTTTAAGGGAACAGACAGTAGGGAGGGTCTGTGGGAGGAGCTAGGGCTTATAGAAGTTCCGAAATAGTAACTAACTAACTAACTAACTAACGAAATACTAACTAACTAACTAACTAACGGAAAGAACTCTACTGGAGGAACTCTGTTTATAATAAAGTTCTATGGTTCTAACTTCCCCATCCTTTAACTTCTGTTTTCCTTAAATAAATACCCCTCCATCCTGGCAGGTAGGCCTGACTATACATGAAATTTGCCATGTGTGCATGCACTAGGTTGCAACTCTTTCTTTCTCCCGAATAACTCCTTTTCGGTTAGAGTCAATATTATTTTTCAGTTGACGTATGGGGTCATTGCACACAGTAGCAGAAGGCAAGGATTGTATCTTATTCATTGCTGTATCCCCAATAACTGCGACAGTGTTTGATGCATGATGGTGGTCAGTAACTATCTATAAATTTAGTTAATTGGCAAGTACCACAGAATTTCAAAATAAATATAGATCTGGTTGTAAATACAATATCATGCCTATCTAGAAAATGGCCATCCTTGTTCCAATTTTGCCTACCTGGTACATTATTATATGGCTAAAAAAGAAACAGGTGAAATAAAGTTTAGATAGAAGAATTCAAGATACTCTGTTACAGGGGGAGCAATGAGACCTCGTTCTTATTTTCTTGAGTGAAAGAATTCAATCAAGAGACAAAATGCAGCAAGTAAAGGAAGAATTTATTGGCCATGCAGGAAGAAAGTAAGAGGAAAGGGGATCTTGGAGACAGGGTCAGGGGGTTAGCCTGGCACAAGTTGCGGGTGACTGGAGCCAATCACAGCTGTCCTCTGGGACAACACCAAATTTTTATTGGATAATGCTTAACATACACAGGTCGTTGTATGGCTCTCATGGAATTACATTTTAAAATATGTGACGTTCATGGCTCTCCCAGCCAAAAAGTTTCCCGACCCCTGCCTTAGAGCTTAGGAGAAAGAGAGAGCAAGGAATACACACCTGGGAGAGGAGGAGAAAGAGTGGGAAGGGAAAGGCTCGGGAGCACTCTCTGAAGGAGGAGCACACTAGGACCTCAGTCCTACGGGATTTTAAGGGTGAGGACTTTAGGGGAGGTCCCAGAGGAGATCTAAATAGGATATTCTTCAGGTTTCCAGGTGTGTTCCTTCGGGGTCATGGTCTCCACTGATTGGCCGGTGCCTGGGGGTCATCAGTCGATGCAGCTGGTCCTGAGGTCCGCCATAGTTTGTCCTTGTCTGTTTTCTGGGCCTGGAGCTGGAACACAACTGAGGTCTAGGTGTTATCTCCAGGGGTTAATGCTTAAGCGCTGTTCACAGGCTTTCTTGTTTGTTCTTCCTCTAAGAGGGTCCAAAGCCACATGACTTGTGATACGCCAGGGAAGGAAAGGTCAAGGGAGGACCCTAATTCCATGACCAGTCATATGAAATCAGGGGGTCTAAACTGCAGGACCAGCTAAGGGAGGAAAGGTCACCATGGGGGGGGGGAGGTTCTTGTTTTCCAGTTTTGCCCATTGCTAGGCACCTGGTGCTTTTTGCCCTAGTGGCCTTCTATGCCTGGTCTATAATCCTTGCTGTGCTCATCTGTCTAAGTGCACCACAATTGCAGAGAAAACATTCTATGAAACAAATTCTTGCCGCTGCCATGTATTGGATATTTAATACAATCATGTGTGGCTTAACATTGTCTGTAGGTGACTTTCTGGTTGTGCAAACATCATAGAGTGTGGTGTTAAAAAAACAAAAGTCAACCTAGAAATTAAAAAGAAGAAGAAGAAAAAGTCAACTGAGCAAATTTGAAGATCTAATTGTCTTTATTAAGTAACCATGAGTCCAGCAGCATTCCATTTAGCAACTAAACAGGTACTCTGAGGGGTACAAAAAAAATAGAAGGGTGGAACTAGGGAGCAATTAACAAAAGGAAAGAAAGGATTATTTTTAGGTCAGTACAGACAGCTTCTGGGGAATGGATGATGGAAATAGCAAGGGTTTCCTATCATGCATATTGCCTCTTCTTTCTATGGGTAGTAGTGGGTGGGCGATGCAGAAGGCCCTTGTGACAGATAATTTTATTGATGTTGACCAGAAAATTCCAGACTGGTTGATTAAGAATATGTTTCTGGCCTGACCTGTGGTGGCGCAGTGGATAGAGCGTCAACCTGGAACACTGTGGTTGCCGGTTTGGGACCCTGGGCTTGCTTGGTCAAGGCACATATGGGAGTTGATGCTTCCTGCTTCTCCCCCTTCTCTCTTTCTCTTTCTCTCTCTCTCTCTCTCTCTCTCTCTCTCTCTCTCTCTTCTCTCTAAAATGAATAAATAAAATCTTTTTTAAAAAGGAATATGTTACTAGTTTAAACAGCAATTAGGTCAGGTATGAAATCTAGGTTTGGCATTATCTGACAAATGAGACCATTTCAGGCCTGTGGTTTCCTTTTTAACAATATTTATGTAAACTTACATGGTATAGCTTACTACACACCTAGGCTATATCCAGGGGTAGTCAACCATTTTATACCTACCGCCCACTTTTGTATCTCTTTTAGTAGTAAAATTTTCTAACCGCCCACCAGTTCCACAGTAATGGTGATTTATAAAGTAGGGAAGTAACTTTACTTTATAAAATTTATTTATTTATTTATTTATTTATTTATTTATTTATTTTACAGAGACAGAGAGAGAGTCAGAGTGAGGGATAGACAGGGACAGACAGACAGGAACAGAGAGATGAGAAGCATCAATCATTAGTTTTTCGTTGCGCATTGTGACATCTTAGTTGTTCATTGATTGCTTTCTCATATGTGCCTTGACCACGGGCCTTCAGCAGACTGAGTAACCCCCTGCCTGAGCCAGAGACCTTGGGTACAAGCTGGTGAGCTTTTTTTGCTCAAACCAGATGAGCCCACGATCAAGCTGGCGACCTCGGGGTCTCAAACCTGGGTCCTCAGCATCCCAGTCTAACGCTATATCCACTGCGCCACCGCCTGGTCAGGCTACTTTATAAAATTTATAAAGCAGAGTTACAGCAAGTTAAAGCATATAATAATAATTACTTACCAAGTACTTTAGGTCGGATTTTCGCTATTTGGCAGAATAAATCTTTATAAAACAACTTACTATAGTTAAATCTATCTTTTTATTTATACTTTGCTTGCTCCGTTACCGCCCACCATGAAAGCTGGAACACCCATTAGTGGGTGGTAGGGACCAGGTTGACCAGCGCTGGATAGCCTATTGCTCTGTAGGGGAGGAAAAATAATTTTGCCTTTACCTTCTTGGGTTCTTTTCTGAGACATGTCTGTAATAAAAGAGATTAACAGGAGAAAAACAGCATAACAACACGTGTACCTCCTGCATACATGGGAGAGACCCAGGAAAACTGAGTGATGCTTTTCTTTATGGTCATGTGCCCAGGCAGAGTAGAGATAATTAGAAATGGAAATGAATAAGAAATGGATGGTCTCTATATTCTAGAGACTTAAAATCTAGTGAAAAGATACAACTAGCTTTATTTAATACCAAGCAATCTAGGAAAAGTAGAATAATTGAAGGCATTTGCCATGAGAGATGGAAAAGAGGAAAATCCATTCCAAGCGGGAATCTTTATGATCTGGAAGGCCTTGTTGGAGAGATTTTGGGTGTATGTCTAAAGTTAGATACAAATTGACAGAGGTAACAAACATTTGAGAAAAGAGTTAGGAAGCACGCAGAAAAAGAGATAGACTTTATTTTTATTGGTAGATATTTCAAAGCATTCTAATTTTAAAAATATATTGTGAAGAAAGTACAAAGAGTCCCCATATATCCCCTAAAAATTATAAACTGCTCATTGCAAATATACCTGTCTCACCTCTTAATCTACTTATTGCTCCAAAGTTTAAAAGATGGTCACCGCCCTGGCCGGTTGGCTCAGCGGTAGATCATCGGCCTAGCGTGCGGAGGACCAGGGTTCGATTCTCGGCCAGGGCACACAGGAGAAGCGCCCATTTGCTTCTCCACCCCTCCGCCACACCTTCCTCTCTATCTCTCTCTTCCCCTCCCGCAGCTAAGGCTCCATTGGAGCAAAGATGGCTCCGGGTGCTGGGGATGGCTCTGTGGCCTCTGCCCCAGGTGCTAGAGTGGCTCTGGTCCCAACATGGCGACGCCCAGGATGGGCAGAGAATCGCCCCCTGGTGGGCAGAGCATCGCCCCTGGTGGGCAGAGCATCGCCCCTGGTGGACGTGCCGGGTGGATCCCAGTCGGGCGCATGCGAGAGTCTGTCTGACTGTCTCTCCCTATTTCCAGCTTCAGAAAAATGAAAAAAAAAAAAAAGATGGTCACCAAGAAGAAATGAAATGGTTACTACAAGACTTACTGGGTAAATTTTCAACTTGCTAGTCATTAAGAGGTTGTTTTAAAATCCTCCAGATAATGGTGTGACTAAGTAATCCTACTCTGGAGTCAGACTCCCTGTCTACTGCATACTGGATTGGTATATCTGTACATTTAGGGTCCTCAAATCTCCTACAAGTCAAATCTCCTACAAGTCAAAAGGCAGAAGTAAAGATAATTGTCTCCTGAGATATTTCATTGAGTTAATCCATCTGAAGTACTTGGTACAGGCCCCTAACATATAACTAGAATCATTCAATAAATGTTAGCTATAGTTTGCTATTATTAATCCAGTCTGCATGAAAAGCTAAAAAACCCAGAGCTTTGTATCCTCTGAATTCAGTGTCCATTCTGTGACATTACCAAATTTCAGGGACCACGCAGATCTTGGGTCACAAGTAGCCTTTAAGACAGAGATTCTTTTGCCTCCATACACCTGTCCTTCATCATTGCGGGATGCAGGTGCGACCGACCCCACAGCTGGTTCCCTTCTCTGACTTACTTTGCCGGAGTTACACTTCACACAGGTTCCAACCACCCTCGTACCCTGGATCCTTTCAGGTCTGTCTGAGAATCTTCTCTGGAAGTTATTCCCCGGTTCATTGATTCTTGGTTACGAGAAATAAAACTGAAAATTCACGCTCTGTGGTCCAAAGGTTGTAAAATCACAGAAAAGAAATGTGAACCATTTGAATCAGTTATTAAAATTACAGTGTGTCCGTAAAGTCATGGTGCACTTTGACGGGTCACAGGAAAGCAACAAAAGATGATAGAAATGTGAAATCTGCACCAAGTAAAAGGAAAATTCTTCCAGTTTCATACCTATTCAGTGCAGTTCGATGTGGACTCATGCACAGATTTTTTAGGGCTCCTTAGGTAGCTATCCCGTATAGCCTCTACAGACTCATCACTGACTGATGGCCTACCAGAATGGGGTTTCTCCACCAAACTTCTGGTTTCCTTCAACTGCTTATCCCACTGAGTAATGTTATTCCTATGTGGTGTCACTTCATTATAAACGTGCCAATATTCACGTTGCACTTGGGTCACGGATTTGAATTTAGTGAGCCACAGAACACACTGAACTTTCCTCTGTACCGTCCATGTCTCGACTGGCATGGCCGTGGGCTGCTCCGCTGTATACACGGTGTTACATGTATACATCTACGCATGCGCACATGCTGCCACATCATCCTACAGAAACTGGGAGGGTTTTCCTTTTATTTATTTATTTTATTTATTTTTATATATATATTTTTTGTATTTTTCTGAAGCTGGAAACAGGGAGAGACAGTCAGACAGACTCTCGCATGTGCCCGACCGGGATCCACCCGGCACGCCCACCAGGGGCGATGCTCTGCCCTTCCAGGGCGTTGCTCTGCCGCGACCAGAGCCACTCTAGCTCCTGGGGCAGAGGCCAAGGAGCCATCCCCAGCGCCCGGGCCATCTTTGCTCCAATGGAGCCTTGGCTGCGGGAGGGGAAGAGAGAGACAGAGAGGAAGGGGGGGGTGGAGAAGCAAATGGACGCTTCTCCTATGTGACCTGGCCGGGAATCGAACCCTGGTCCTCTGCACGCTAGGCCGACGCTCTACCGCTGAGCCAACCGGCCAGGGCCAAGGGTTTTCCTTTTATTTGGTGCAGATTTCACATTTCTATCATCTTTTGTTGCTTTCCTGTGACCGGTCAAAAGTGTACCATGACTTTATGAACACACTGTATAAGGTGCCAGTCTAACCAATGGTGGCACAGTGAATAGAGCATCCACCTGGGACACTGAGGTACAAGATTTGAAACACCGAGGTTGCAGGCTTGAGTGTAGGATCATAGACATGATCACACAGTCACTGGCCTGAGCCCAAGGTCGCTGGCTTGAGCAAGGGATAACTAGCTTGGCTGGAACCACCCCCCCCCCCACCATCAAGCCACATCTGAGAAGCAATCAGTGAATAACCAAGGTGCTGCAACAAGTTAATGCTTCTCATCTCTCTCCCTTCCTATCTCTGTCTCTGCCTCTGTCACTGTCTCTGTCTCTCTCACTAAAACAATTCAATAAAATAAAAAAATAAGGTGCCAAAAAAGAGAAAAAAATGCTTGGAAATATTCTTTAGTTAAGATGACAAGCACTACATCATGCTCAGAGTAAAACCGTGAGGAAACTAAAGCCACTGCCCAGTGTCACATACAGTTTTGTTTGGGATATATATCTGGTGGGATATGTTTTACGTATTTTTCTATTATACGACTGAAGCAGGCCTATTTGTGCCAAATAAAAACAATAATAACAGATGTCCAAAAGCAAGTGCATTATTAGTGTTGGAAGATTTATTAGAAACCAAAGAGTGACTTATGGGGTAATCAGTGATTCCAACGCCTAAAGCAGCTGCTGCTTTTTGTCTTCTGGACACTTTTCATTATGGGATATTGCTTATGGTTTTATATAGACGCTGCAAAGAATCTGCAATAAATAAATACACATGCACATAAAATTTGCTTTTCAGTTTTGGAAGAATGAATTCAGAAATGTCTGCTGTACAGTTTTAGATTTTTCTAAATGCTTTTTCAATAACTTCCCAATGCAACTCCAGTTATATTATAATTATCTCCATTTGTAATATAATTGCATTACAGTCACCCAGATTTCTACCCCCTTCATTCTGGCCTCCGTGTGTGTTTGCTTCTCCCCCTCCTTCTTACATTTTCTTCTGTCAGCTTTTCTTTCCAGGACAATGCTAAGCCAGTATGCTTAACGCTCAGTAATAAAATGCAACCATGAAAATACCTATAAAGCAAAACAAAGAGTTTTTAAATCTTAAAAATTGTTTTAAGCGCTTAAATTTATAGGATTACAAAACATAAATTATGTTGTTTTAAATTCACTTCCCATTCGTGTTTAAACATGAATCTTTATTTTTCCTGGCTGTGAAATCAGTTTCTGTATCCTTTTTGTGTTCTGCCTCCTTACTTGCCATTTCAATTTTATATTTCTAGGAATTAAATAAACCTACCCTGCAAGAAGAATTTAAATCACATTTTTGGTAAATTACTTCTCTATATTATTTCCTAGAAAAGTATGCCACTCCTTGGAAAGATGGATCCTAGTAACTATATCTGCCATAGCTCTCACAAGACCTAGAAAAAAAAGTTATGTGTATTTATTTGTAAGTAATTCTATATACACTAGTACTGGTGTGTGCCTTTAACCAGAAAATATGAACATTTTTTCCTTACGGTGCTGCATTATTTGTTATTTTTCATGTGCTAACTCTAGACTGTGAAATCTAAATATTTTATGTATTTTAGAATACAAATTTTATATATTATGTGTTATTCACTTCTCTTCCTTATTATGTATGCTTACTTCATCATAGAATTATACTTTAAGAAGAATTATAATACAGTGTGTATAATAATTTAATAGTATTAAAGGAATGTATAAATCAATAATATTACATTGAGATCAAGAACACAGGCTCTGGAGTCAGACATACATAGATTAAAACTAGTTTGTATGATTCACTAGCTGTGTGATTCTCTGCATCTTGCTTTAAACCCTTTTAGTCTCATATCTTCATCTGTATAATGGGCATAATAATGTTCATCTCTTAAGATTTTAATAAGGGTTAAATGAGATAATACTTATAAAGTATTTGATTATAGTAATTGGCACCCAGTAAAACACTACATGAGTGGTAGACATTGTTATTATGTGGATGTGCATAGAAAAAAGACTGAAGTTACGCACAATGTTAAAGATGGCTTAGATTTTTTGGTGATTATTTTTTTTTCCCTTTTGTGTTTATCCATGTTTTCTGGTTGCTCCATGATGAATATACGGGTGTTCCAACAAGTCTGTTAGATGGCAGGGGAAATGCAGAAACAGCATATTAAAAGCAATATAATATTACAAGCTTTTTCCTTTGGAAACTCCCTAAACATACACTAATCTTATCACTTGGCAGTGGTTGTGATATTACAAAGGATAAACTGTGGATAGATGAAGTGCTGCCCCTCCTTGCTAGAAAGGGGGTCCAGATAAGGATGGAATGAGGAGGAGCTGAGATGATCATGCCCGCTCACTTCCGGATAAACACCGAGTATCCTTGTGCATACCACTTCCAGCACTTACCACTTAGGTGGTTATTGGGCCTCTCTGGTTCCATTGAGATGCAGTGAGGCATGAAGGAATCCCTCCCCAGGGATCTAAGAATGACATGTTGCAGTCTTCTCTGGAAATGGAGAGTGTTGCCCTGTTTCTTCTCCCAGGAGGTGTCCTTCATACTAGCCGGGAGAGGAGAGAACTATGTGGCCAACAGTGCCCTCGTGACCTCCAGGTCCTTAGTCTCTTACATCTGCTTAGGATTGGGTGAAATTCTTTATCGAAGGTATGTTGGAGGAGCTCGCCCAGAGAATGTACCTGCCCAGTGACCTGATGGGAAGCTTCTCACCCCCTTGCGCTGTGCTTGTAACTCCCACAGTGGGAGCCGCCGGCAAGGATGCAGACTTGAAGGAACAATGTGTTGTTGAGACTATCTGGACTGGATACATGACTGAACCCCATCATGACCTCTACATAAACTTTTTAAGAACCTGGCAAGTAGATGCAGAGATCTACTTGTCCTGGTGTCTGTCCCAGACAAGCACCATGAGTAAGCTCCCTTGCTTACTACACGGGCACTCGCTAATCTGGAGTGGCCCCTGAGGTCTCTCCTGGCCCGTCTGGTACGAGGCCCAATTTGCAAACCAACAGGGTACAAAAATTCACATTATTGACCAGATGATTTCTAACAAGATGGCCGAACTGTAAAATAGAAGTTTAATTAGTTAATGGGAAGATAGTTAAAGAAAGAGATCGTTTTTTCCTTGAGTTTCTACCATGAAAACCAACTAGCACACAAGAAAGCTTTTAATGTCTTAATGCTCTCCTGTAAGAACAAGATCTGAAGGGTCATCTGAACCATTTCTTTGCCTCTTGGATGTGAATACCATATTTTGAAAGATTTCCCTATTGATATTTTAGATTGAACTGTTGACTGTTGCAAATAGAAGTGTATATATATTCAAATCTTGAATAATGGTCTGAGGATGATTCATAAATACTTTGACCAATTAGTTAGCTTTATTTTGTTTGTCATTGGGCCTTGTGGTCATTCTTTTTTTTTTGCTTTGCTTTTCTAACTTTTCATGAAACTATTTAAATACAGTAGTGAATAAATCTTTTTTAAGAATATTTTTAAATTTTAACTTTCGTTTTTTATTTTTTGTTAGTAAAAGTATATTTAAAAATCCTTTTTTAAATTACTTCCTTATATAAGTTTTTCTTATGGACTAAAAATTATAGAAGATAAAGTATTATAAGCACCTAAAGCTATTGTATAACTTTCATCACTTTGACATCTTTAATATTATATCATTATTTTTAAATCAAACTTTCTCCTTCAATAAAGGCTCATGTTGATGAGATAGATTGCTGAACTGTTCAAATAGTTTCTTAACATTCTAACTTGTCAAATATTAATAAGGTCATATAAGATCATATTAAATGAGATGATTAAACACATTAAGAGCTTAAAAACTTTTTTGCTTCTTTAAAGTAAAAAGCTACAAGTACAAATAAATTTGTATATATTTTGATAAAAATAATTTTACAATATTTCAGGTAAACAGGTTAATAAAAATCAAAATTTTATCCAACAGAGCCAATGAATAAGAATATGTTTCATTTCTATGATGGAGTTAAGAAAAGAGAGAAAGTTCCAAAGAAACAAAAATAAAGAAGACAAAGAAAAACAGACACAAAGAGTTGGTAAATTCTGACATTAGCCATAGTGTAAGATAAAGTACTCATGTTACATATTATTTCAAGCATGTTTGAACTTAAGATCAATGTTAATTGGTTTATTAACAGTTTAAAAATATTCTCATCTTTTTGGGGAAGCATGTGGTTTGCTTTTATTTTCAAACATCAAAGTTTATTATTAGAGATTTATTTTCTAATGGAATTCTAGGCATTTTATCCATGCATGAAAAAAATAATTTAAGAGTCAACACATTCTGCCTCACCAGTGGATGGGGCACCAACCTCGGACCCACGGTTGAAACCCCGAGGTTGCCGGCTTGAGCACAGGCTCATCTGGCTTGATCGCAGGCTCATGAGCTTGAGTGCAGGGTTACTGGCTTGAGCGTGGGGTCATAAACATGACCCCCATGGTCGCTGGCTTTGAGCCCAAAGGTTGCTGGCTTGAAGCCCAAGGTCACTGGCTTTATCAATGGGTCACTGGCTCAGCTGAGGCCCCCTGGTCAAGGCACATATGAGAAGGCAGTTGATGAACAACTAAGGTGCCACAACAAAGACTTGATGCTTCTCATCTCTCTCCCTTCCTGTCTATCTGTTATTATCTGTCCTTTTCTCTGTCTCTCTCACTAAAAAAAAAAAAAAAAAAAAAAAAAAAAAAAGAGTCAACACATTCACTCAACTCCTAAAAGTGTCCTATTCATGGATTTACTACAGGCCTATCTTCAGTGGTCTTTTGAATTTCACAGCTCTTTTGTTTTCTGCGTGAAATCATAGCCACCTCATTCATCATCTAAAGCAGCGGTTCTCAACCTGTGGGTTGCAACCCCGGCAAAACACAGAAGTTGCCTAAAGCCATAAGTATTTAGCTGACTAGCAACTCTTCATGGAGGTAATATGAAATGATCCCCGGCCATATTATGGGCCCTTGGGATCATTTTTCTTTTTACTGTGGGGGGAGTGACCGGCATTGTACTAGCTAACTCGTCCCTAGACATTGTACTTCACGATACTTATTATGTAGTAGCCCACTTTCACTACGTTTTATCCATAGAAGCAGTATTTGCTATTATGGGTGGATTTGTCCACTGATTTCCCCTTTTCTCTGGCTACACCCCTACACCCCGTGAGTTCTATGGGCAGAACCACTCGGTTGTCTACTTCCAGCAGGCGGATTTGGCCTGGTGCGAGGTCAGACGTGGGAATTGTATAGGAGTCAAAACTCAAGTCTTCATAATCTGTGTACTCATAACTTCAGTACCACTGATGGCCCATGGTTTTAACGGTAATAGAGGGGTTATTAATTTCGTCTATTATGTAAAGGATTCAGAGGGATGGGAGCGCAATTATAATGAGAATAATAGCTGGTAGGATTGTTCAAATGGTTTCCACTTCTTGGGCGTCTATGGTGCTTGTGTGGGTTAGTTTAGTGGTCAGTATAATTGAGATGACCTAGAGGACTAGGGAGCTGATAAGGAATACAATCATTAAAGTGTGCTCATGAAAGTGTAGCGGCTCTTCTATAATAGGAGAGGTTGCGTCTTGGAACCCTGTTTGGAATGGGTATGCCATAGAGGTATATAGGGGTTTCACCTATATGAGCTTTAGTTCAGGCGGGGTGTAGGGTGTAGCCGGAGATAAGGGGAAATCAGTGGACAAATCCACCCATAATAGCAAATACTGCTCCTATGGATAAAACGTAGTGAAAGTGGGCTACTACATAATAAGTATCGTGAAGTACAATATCTAGGGACGAGTTAGCTAGTACAATGCCGGTCACTCCCCCCACAGTAAAAAGGAAAATGAACCCAAGGGCCCATAATATGGCCGGGGATCATTTAATATTACCTCCATGAAGAGTTGCTAGTCAGCTAAATACTTATGGCTTTAGGCCAGGGGTCCCCAAACTACGGGCCCGCGGGCCGCATGCGGCCCCCTGAGGCCATTTATCCGGCCCCCACCGCACTTCGTGAAGGGGCATCTCTTTCATTGGTGGTCAGTGAGAGGAGCACATTGACCATCCCATTAGCCAAAAGCAGGCCCATAGTTCCCACTGAAATACTGGTCAGTTTGTTGATTTAAATTTACTTATTCTTTATTTTAAATATTGTATTTGTTCCCGTTTTGTTTTTTTACTTTAAAATATGTGCAGTGTGCATAGGGATTTGTTCATAGTTTTTTTTATAGTCCAGCCCTCCAACGGTCTGAGGGACAGTGAACTGGCCCCCTGTGTAAAAAGTTTGGGGACCCCTGCTTTAGGCGATCCCTGTGTTTTGGTCGTTAGACCCCCGCCGGGATCGCGACCCACAGGTTGAGAACTGCTGATCTAAAGTCAGAATCAGAATCAATCTTTTGAGCCATGCTCACCAAGTCAAACATACAGTTTTGTTTTATAAGTATTCTATCAGGCATAATTTATGGATTAACATTATTAAGGCATAATAACATTGGGGAAATCAGTATTTTAACAATCATTCACAAATTGCTGACTAATCTTTAAACCTTTGCATTCCCTGTAAGTGAGCACGCCTAGGCAGCAGGAGAGAGCAAGGGGGGCCTTTTATACTGGTTATCACATCACCGCCAAAGCAGTATCAGTGTGCCTTATACTTTATGGATATGACCCATTTATAGGTTATATACCTCAAGTATTGAAGAAATGAGGTTTCAAGAGAATAGAGAGGCAATAGGGTTTGACTTTAATAAATGGCAATTTTCCTGCTCTTTTTTTTTTTTTTTTTTTTTTTTGTATTTTTCTGAAGCTGGAAACGGGGAGAGACAGTCAGACAGACTCCTGCATGTGCCCGACCGGGATCCACCTGGCACGCCCACCAGGGGCGTTGCTCTGCCTCTACCAGAGCCACTCTAGCGCCTGGGGCAGAGGCCAAGGAGCCATCCCCAGCGCCCGGGCCATCTTTGCTCCAATGGAGCTCGGCTGCGGGAGGGGAAGAGAGAGACAGAGAGGAAGGAGGGGGTGGGGGTGGAGAAGCAAATGGGCGCTTCTCCTATGTGCCCTGGCCGGGAATCGAACCCGGGTCCCCTGCATGCCAGGCGGACGCTCTACCGCTGAGCCAACCGGCCAGGGCAATTTTCCTACTCTTGTTAACAGGCTCTTGCATTATAACAAAAACATTCAACAAATATTTTTCAAACACCTATGTGCTGGGCACCAGGGATGCAGCTTCCTACCATGTGCTGGGCTCTTCCCTTCTGTTAGATATCATTCTCATCACCATCATGGTTGATGCATGGGAAAGCCAAGACTCAGAGAGGTTAAGTAACTTGCCCAAGCACTCACAACTTCTAAGGCCAGGATCCTACATCAGGATGTTTGATGCCAGAATCCAAATGCTTCACTTGCTCTACAACCACCACGTATCTGACTTCGGGGTTTTAAGGGTCTGCTATAGCCAGGTTGTGAACACAGATTTCTCAGAATTAGAATTTGGGCCAGGATATCCATGCAGATGATATTTACTTGACCTTGGGCAAGTCACTTAAGTTCTCTGTGCCTCTGATTCTTCCTTTGTAAAACGAGGACATTAACAGTACCTACCTGCTGGAGGAGGTCACTGAGAAAACACGACCACTAGTTGATCCTTGAGCTGGATTCAGGTAATCAGAGACTCCTTACCTCCTTCCCTGTCCTTGGGATGTGTGTTCTGCCTACTGTGAGCATAGCCTGAGCCAATTCAAGGACACAGCCTTGTCAGAACAGTGCATTATTGAGCCCATCTGGACCGTGTATGTGACTTAACCCAGTTAAGGCCTCTTTATAAACTTTTTTTTTTCTTTCTTTTTTTTTTTTTTTTTGTATTTTTCTGAAGCTGGAAACGGGGAGAGACAGTCAGACAGACTCCCGCATGCGCCTGACCGGGATCCACCCGGCACACCCACCAGGGGCAGGACGCTCTGCCCACCAGGGGGCGATGCTCTGCCCCTCCAGGGCGTTGCTCTGCCGCAACCAGAGCCACTCTAGCGCCTGGGGCAGAGGCCAAGGAGCCATCCCCAGCGCCCGGGCCATCTTTGCTCCAATGGAGCCTTGGCTGCGGGAGGGGAAGAGAGAGACAGAGAGGAAGGAGGGGGGTGGGGTGGAGAAGCAAATGGGCGCTTCTCCTATGTGCCCTGGCCGGGAATCGAATCCGGGTCCCCCGCACGCCAGGCCGACGCTCTACCGCTGAGCCAACCGGCCAGGGCCAGGCCTCTTTATAAACTTTTAAAATTCTGGCAGGTGGGTGCAAAAATCGACTTCCAATGCACCTGCTCAGGACAAGCCTCATATGTAACTTCTGTTACTTAGTAAACCTGCAACCTGCCAATCTGGAGTGATCTGTGTCTTTCTTTGTGCAAGGACATGTCACCCAGAGTTTGCAAACCAACACACCCTCCCAGGGTTGCCCTGAGAATGAAACGAGTTGGCATGTATAGAGCATTAGACAATGCCACATACAGAAGTGCGAACTGTTATTAAATCTTGTGAACTATTTATTATGTAGAATTGTGTTCTTCTAGGTTTTCAGTTCCCGGGGGGTATTTGGTTTTTGTTTGGTTTGGTTTTTAATTCTCTACCTCTGATGTTGGTGGATGGTAAGACAAATAGCAGCAGCTGTTCAGCTGTTAGTGTTAAAAGAGAGAAGCTACACACAAAAAAAAGGTGGTGGGAAGCATCATTATTTCAAGAGATACCAAAAGGAAGAAAAAGAGAGAATAATATCACATGTCAGAAGGAGGGTTTTTAAAAGCTACCCTAGAGTAACACACACACACACATCCTGGTCATTGTCTTTATAGAAATAGCAATCCAGGGAGCTGAGTGTACAAACCAGCACATTAAATCCGAGACGGTAATTATGAGGGGCAGGGTAAAATGAGCAGATACAATAATGCAGTCACATCCTCCGAGGCCTCCCCCACACTCATGGCCAGCTCTTTTCTCCCTGCCACCTGCTCCTGTCCCTGATGCGGCCGTGCTCAGCACTGTGGTTAGCTGGGTCTCTGGCCTCCCACCACCATGTTTACTTGCCCTTCCTTCCTGTCTAACCCCACCTGTAGCCTTTGCTACACACTGGTCCTTTTAAGGTTTTAATCAGGCACCAATACTGAATGAAATTTCTTATTCCTACAAATGGTAGTGTTCAAAATCATGACAAGTTCTCTGAATCCTAAAAATGATCAGCCTTGCAAATAATTTTTACAAAATTGTTTGTAGCAGTGGTTAGTAAGGAATAAAAACATGAATTCTAGCATCAAATTGCACGCGACTGGTGATGTATGATTACAAAACAAACAGAGAACGTGATCAGAGTCTAGAGTCCGTGGATACTAAACCCATTAAAAATGACCTCTTGGATATGGCTTCTTTTAACTTCAAGTCTACATTTCTCTTTTTAGTTTTCATTTGTGTCATAAGCTTTGACCCTGTTTTTATGGTTTTAACTTGTTCTTTGTAAAATTCCTAAGTGGAGGGGGGGGCTTTTCTTCCTGCAAGCGTGTGTGTGTGTGTGCACCCGTGCCCTTAAGTACATGCACTTTGTAGGGCTAGGTGGAAAGATAATGATACTCTAATACATATACCTTTTCTCAGATTTTATTTAATGATTTTTAGAGAGAGAGAAAGTGGGGGGGGGGGGGTAGGAGCAGGAAGCATCAACTCATAGTAGCTGCTTCCTGTATGTGCCTTGACCGGACAAGCCTGGGGCTTGGAACCAGCGACCCCAGCATCCCAGGTCAATGCTCTATCCACTGTGCCCCCACAGGTCAGGCTCTAATACTTATTTTTAAGACCTTGGCCAGGTCACTTCCTCACCGAGGTCACTAGCTTTCTTTTTTTTTTTTTAATAAATTTTTATTAATGGTAATGGGATGACATTAATAAATCAGGGTACATATATTCAAAGAAAACATGTCTAGGTTATCTTGTCATTAAATTATGTTGCATACCCCTCGCCCATAGTCAGATTGTCCTCCGTCACCCTCTATCTAGTTCTCTGTGCCCCTCCCCCTCCCCCTAACTCTCTCCCTCCCTCCCTCCTTTGTTCTCCATCCCCTCACCCCTGGTAACCACCACACTCTTGTCCATGTCTCTTAGTCTCGTTTTTATGTTCCACCAATGTATGGAATCATGTAGTTCTTGTTTTTTTCTGATTTACTTATTTCACTCCTTATAATGTTATCAAGATCCCACCATTTTGCTGTAAATGATCTGATGTCATCATTTCTTATGGCTGAGTAGTATTCCATAGTGTATATGTGCCACATCTTTCTTATCCAGTCTTCTATTGAGGGGCTTTTTGGTTGTTTCCATGTCTTGGCCACTGTGAACAGTGCTGCAATGAACATGGGGCTACATGTGTCTTTACGTATCAATGTTTCTGAGGTTTTGGGGTATATACCCAGTAGAGGGATTGCTGGGTCATAAGGTAGTTCTATTTTCAGTTTTTTGAGGAACCACCATACTTTCCTCCATAATGGTTGTACTACTTTACAGTCCCACCAACAGTGGATGAGAGTTCCCTTTTCTCCGCAGCCTCTCCAACATTTGCTATTACCCGTCTTGTTGATAATAGCTAATCTAACAGGGGTGAGGTGGTATCTCATTGTAGTTTTGATTTGCATTTCTCTAATAACTAATGAAGCTGAGCATCTTTTCATATATCTGTTGGCCATTTGTATTTCTTCCTGGGAGAAGTGTCTGTTCATGTCCTCTTCCCATTTTTTTATTGGATTGTTTGTTTGTTTGTTGTTGAGTTTTATGAGTTCTTTGTAAATTTTGGATATAAGGCCCTTATCTGAGCTGTTGTTTGAAAATATCATTTCCCATTTAGTTGGCTGTCTGTTTACTTTGATATCAGTTTCTCTTGCTGAGCAAAAACTTTTTATTCTGATACTACCTTTCTTTAATCACTTCCAGAAGCAAGGTTATATAATTTGATGATCTTGTGATTTCACCAGAATTGATCCCATGGTTCAGAGGTGCTTTGCACCTCTACTCAGTTTCTAAACTATGAAAAAAATTACAATGCCCTTCTTAAATTGAAAAAAGTTAAGGTCCTGCTGGCAGTTCAGTGGATAGAGCCTTAGACTGGCATACGGGTGTCCCAGGTTCAATTCCTGGTCAGGGCACACAAGAGAAGTGACCATCTGCTTCTCCCTCCTCCCTCTCCCCCTTTCTCTCTCTCTTCCCCTCTTGCAGCCAGTGGCCCAATTGGTTTGCGTGTGGCCCCAGGTGCTGAGGATAGCCAGTGGGAGCGCTGTCAGCCTCAGGTGCTAAAAATAGCTTGGGGTTGCTGGGTGGATCCCAGTCAGGGTGCATTCGGGAGTCTGCCTCACTATCTCCCTTCCTCTCACCTAAAAAAATTGTTGATCATTTATCGTATTAATTTACTCAAGAAAAAAAATCAGAGAAAAGTAAAACTCCCACCTGCCATGCCACTCTGCTTTTGACCGAGATCTGCGTTCTAAGCTTGGTCAGAGGCTGAGGCAGTGTAACCAAACGGTTCCGGAATAACTTGGTTTAGAGACAATGGAAGCATGTCATTCTCACGTTGTACCTGTGCGGTGAGCACACCAGGCTGGCGGGCAGCAAATAACTCTGCTCAGGTGCTCATGAGAGACTCCAGTTCCTTACAATCAGTTATTTTGTTAGAGCATGTCTTCATCTACATAGACCTACATAGTGGAAGCCAGGTCATAGGCAAGGGACCTATATCTTGTGGGAAGTGGAAATGGGTATATAAGCCTTTGAAAGCAGAACAGTCACTCACTGAGCAGAACGTGGTCACATGACCACACCCTAGAGGGGCTGGGAAATGTAGTCTCTAATAGAGCCACCGGAGCCCAGCCACAAGTCTATTACGTATAGTCATTCACCACATAACAACATTTTATTCAATAAGGCACTGCATACATGACCATGGTCCCCTAAGATTACAATGAAGCTGAAAAACTTCCATCACCTGGTGATGCCATGGATGTTGAGGTAGAGGACAACGAAATGGATGATCCTGACAGGTGTAGGCCTAGGCTAATATGTGTGTTTGTGTTTTCGTTTTTAAGAAAAAAAGTTGCCCTGGCCGGTTGGCTCAGCGGTAGAGCGTCGGCCTGGAGTGTGGGAGACCCGGGTTCAATTCCTGGCCAGGGCACATAGGAGAAGCACTCATTTGCTTCTCCACCCCCCCCCTCCTTCCTCTCTGTCTCTCTCTTCCCCTCCCGCAGCCAAGGCTCCATTGGAGCAAAGATGGCCAGGGGCACTGGGGATGGCTCCATGGCCTCTGCCCCAGGCGCTAGAGTGGCTCTGGTGGTGGCAGAGCGACACCCCGGAGGGACAGAGCATCGCCCCCTGGTGGGCAGAGCATCGCCCCTAGTGGGCGTGCCGGGTGGATCCTGGTTGGGCGCATGCGGGAGTCTGTCTGACTGTCTCTCCCCGTTTCCAGCTTCAGAAAAATACAAAAAAAAAAAAAAGAAAAAAAGTTAAAAAGTAAAAAGTATTTTAAAAATAGAAAAAAAAGCTTATAAGTATATAAAGAAAGAAATATTTTTGTAGAGCTGTACAATGTGTTTGTTTTAAGCTGTGTTATTATAAGAGTTGAACAGTTAAAAATTTAAAAGTTCAGATAATAAGACGTTACAGTGAGCTGAAGCTAACTTATTATTGAAGAAAGAAAACTATTTTTTAATAAGTTGAGTGCAACCTAAGTGTACAGTGTTTACAAAGTCTGTAGCAGTGGACAGTCATGTCCTGGGCCTTCACACTCACTCACCACTCACTCACTGACTCACCACGAGCAACGTCCAGTCCTGCAAGTTCCACTCACGGTTTAGTGCCCTGTTCAGGTGTATCATTTTTTTAATCTTTTATGTCATATTTTTACTGTGCCTTTTCAATATTTGGATATGTTTGGGTACACAAATACCTTTGTGTTACAGTTTCCTATAGTAATATGCTGTATAGGTTTGTAACATATCTGTAGGCTATACCACCTAGGTTTGTGTAAGTGAACCCTGTGCTGGTCACTCAGTGACGAAATTGCCTGACAGCAATTTTCTCAGACTGTAGCCTCATTGTTAAGGTGCTCATAATTGTATGCAGAAAGGAAAATCGAAGTGTGTGGACATCCAGCTGTCTCCGCCAGATTCCCTTAGTTCCTAAACCTAGACTTCGGTAAAGATCTAGATATTATTGATCTTATTTTTAAATATTCAAAAATAGGATCAATAGCTTGTTTTGGAAAAAAATAATGCTGAGTGTGGGATGTAGGATGGCAGGAAGTGAATAGCAGACCATCTCAGATACTCTCAAGGACCTGCTTGTTCGTGATCTTTCTGGAGGATATTTGGTAATTAGCTCAATACAACATCCCTGAGAGTGGAAGTAGGGGTGGTACAATTATCAAACAGCCTTGCTGTTTGGTTGTCAAGTACATACATCAAATGTAATGCAAAAAAATAGTCTATATTTCAGATGAGAGACACGTCTTCCAAAACCAAACGAGTCCAGAGAAGCACAGCATTGGGAAGTGACGCCACCCCTCTTTGACTTGTCTTCCCAGGTACTAGGTATATTTATGTCATTTAATCCTGGCTGATAGAATTATCCCATATGCCCAAGATCTTTCTCCTGTTATCCCCTTCCCATAGTTAATTTGTAATTTTTACCATTTTGGTCCTTTTCTGCAAAACCTGGTTCATTTAACACAGCAGACTGTTGATCACTTGGGTTCATCAGACCCACGCAGGAGGGGGTGAGACTACTGAGTAAATACTGCACAGGGAATGAACATACCGCCATGTTGACCTCGTCTTAGCATCATTCTTATTCATGGTTTTGTTATCTTTAAAAAAAAAGTCTCTTTCTCTTCCTCAGCCCTAAGTCCTACTCAAGGTTTACAAATAAGTAGGGGAAGAGGGTGCTGAGTGACCTCCATAGGCATCCCTAGCTTATCATAGAGTCAGCTAAGGTGTTGGCTAGATTCCTTTTACACCCCGATGGGAACAGTCCTCTGTCCTCTGCTTCCGAATCTGAACCACCCACACAAACCAAAGATGTCCCACCTTTTCCTTGGTGATTTTCTACATCACACTGATTAGGTCCAACAAGTGTACATTTGACCAGCTCAGACTTTAAATCTGTGGAAGAGACCTGGCCTCCTTCCCTGGTTGGGGTGGTCGTTACACCTTCCTGATCCAAGGCTGGGGACCCATGGCCCTCCCTTGCTCTCACATCGCTCCGCTGCACTAGGCATCTTCTAACTTCTCTTCATGGAGGTGAGAGGGCTCTCCTCCGGCTTTACTGGAGTGGATTCTTTGTGTCATGGGTGCTGACGTCATTGCCCTGAAGCTGGCTGTTTCCTCTCCCTGTCAGCTTCCTCAAGGGTAGGAACATCTCACCTAACAGCCCCCACTTTGGTCTTTATTTGGCGATGTGGATTCTCACGGGTCACTGATGGCTGTCTCCCAGCGGCCAGGCAGCCCACCTGAGACCGTGGCGCTCTCCCAGTGCCTCGGGGCTCTAGTTGTCGGAGTCACGTCGCCCTACAGCGGGCGATGAGCATCAGGCCTCGTGGAGTTTTTTTTTAATTTAGTTATACATGGCAGTGAAGTTATTATTTTGTTCCCTTCTCATAGACCAGTTTGAAGAAAAGCTGGTGCAAATGTAAGAAATTGGAAAGGAAACTAGAGAAATAGCTTCTTAGTGGCATTGTTTTCATAGACTCGGATATATATTTATGAGTTTGTCTTCTTTTCAGATGGAGAGATGCTATAGTTTTTTGGATTGAGAGACTCTTTTTGAATAATGAAGTCTATCTAGTCTTAGATGTTTTTGATAATCCACAAATTAAAAGATAGTATAAACTATTTCGATCCTTTCAAAGCATTGAGGTTTGTTTTGTGGCCCCACATATGGTAGGTATACCTCTGTAAATTCCATATGTGTTTGAAAAGAATGCATATTTTCAGCTCAGCTAGCAAGGAAATCAAGACATTTCTTCACTGATAATAATGCATACTTGGCTATTGTTGATTGGAGTGTAGTATAAATTATCAATTAGGTTAAGTTGGTTTTTAGTGTGGTTCAAGCCATCTATATTCTTTTTCTTGATGTAAGGATAAGAATAATGACTTCTGGCCTGACCTGTGGTGGTGCAGTGGATAAAGCATCGACCTGGAAATGCTGAGGTCACTGGTTCGAAACCCTGGGCTTGCCTGGTCAAGGCACATATGGGAATTGATGCTTCCAGCTCCTCCCCCCTTCTCTATGTTTCTCTCCCTCTCTCTCTCCTCTCTAAAAATGAATAAATAAAATTAAAAAAATATATATGTATAAGAATGATGACTTCCAGGCTCTTTACTTGTCACAACTGAAACCTGAAGTTTCAAAAGGTTAATATATTAAAAATGTGAAAAATAAACACAAGGAAAGAAATAGTAAAAATAAGGCAGACAACAAGCTTCTGATAGCAAAAATCAACAAAAGTAAAAGGTGACTTGTTGAAAATTCATTAATGTTTACTAAGACTAATCAAGCAAAGAGAGAATGCACAAATATAAAATGTCAGGACTGAGAAGGGTGGACCTCATTAGAGAGTTAGAGCTACATCTCTAGGGATCCCTAGAGATCTGCCAGGCACTAAAAGTAAGTAAGGGCCTGACCTGTGGTGGCGCAGTGGATAAAGCGTCGACCTGGAAATGCTGAGGTCGCCGGTTTGAAACCCTGGGCTTGCCTGGTCAAGGCACATATGGGAGTTGATGCTTCCAGCTCCTCCCCACCTTCTCTCTCTGTCTCTCTCTCTCCTCTCTAAAAAAAAAAAAAGAAAAAAAAAAAAAGTAAGTAAGAATATATGAAGATATCATAAGCAACTTTATGCTAATTACTATGAAAATGTATTTTTAGAAAATACCACTTATCAAAAGCTGCAGAAAATAGATATCTAAGTAGACCTATCGTAGTCAAATATATTCATTTCTATATGTAAACTAATATGAAAAAATTAAATTATTAATATAATACCTCCCATAAAGAAAACTCCAGGCTTGGCTAGATACACAAACAATTTCTATTTTTTTTAAATAAGTGAGAAATAACTCTAATACTTCACAATTTTTTCCAGTAAGTACAATAATGGAAGGAAGAATTCATGAGGGCATTGGGCAACCAATAGAATGGCAGAGAAGAGACATTTGCCATAGATCTGACTGTCCAGCAAAAAATTTCATTTATATTATTTAAAAACAACAGCACGTTATTCTTTGTAAGAGGCAGAGACTTTATCCCACTACAAAAAAACCCAGAATACTAGATATTTCCTTCTTTACTTGGGATTTTTGAATGCAAAGGACAAAACACAAAGACACAGAAATTGAGAGAATTTATGGTGGTGGAGTCAGCATGGTGCCCAAGCTCTGCAACTGGACCATAACAGACTATTCCCATAGGATAAGCCTTGGATATGTCATCTGTTCCCAGTCTTGCTGGAATCCTTCCCATTATATAAGCCAAAGTCTTTAAGTTTTCGGTCAAATCTGGGAGCTACATCACAGCATTATAACAAATTCCTTTTCTCTTTAGTTTAGCCATTCTCTTTAGTTTAGCATTTCCTTAGTAACCTGAGAAGATGTTCCTGAGAAACTACAAGTGCCTTTCACAACCCATTCATGAGGCATTTCAGTACCTTCTAGAAACCCTCATTAATTCTGTCTGCCATTCCCAGAGTAGGGTTCTGGCTTCTAGAGAAGACTTATCCTCTCCCCACTTGAAGACTCCACCACTTTTTATCACCTTGAATCTTTCACCTGGGCTCTTTGTCAGACTTCTACTCTCACTTAGGATGACTCTGTTGCTTTTAGGTTACTTACTTCATGGCTGATGGCAGTCCAGTTTCCAAGATGTGAGTCTTTTTCATCCCAAATGGCAAGCATTTCCTCAACAGAGAGACTATCAGAGATTTTGAACCTGGCATCGACATTTCTGTTTCTCAGCTGTGACTAATCCTGAAAGCAAAAAGTAAGGTTGCTAGAGCTGCTATATCCACTGCTGCCTGTCTGTGCCCAGCTGAGTCTTGGTAAGGACATTAGTTAGCGTGGTTCAATATAGGCTATACTACAAAAGGGTATTGTAATTCATATAAATCTTAAAATATAAACACCATATTCTTTTTCACATAAATGAAGAATATAAATTTATAAGTAAGGTAGCAACTCCAACTGTCAGACTGGATCAACCTAGCTAATTCTACTTGAAGGTACTCCTGTTATAATGCTACTTCAAGCATTCCAAGTTGGCATTTATGTGAAATATTATTAGTGTTGAGAAAATTCAATATACAGTGGTACCTTGAGATACGAATTTAATTCGTTCTGTAACCGAGCTCGTAAGTCAGTCAACTCGTATATCAAACTGCCGATACTGGACCCGTGCGCCAATGCGCCAACTAGCGGCAGCTTCCCGAATCATGACTCTTATCTTGGAATTTCTCTTGGATCTCGAACAAAAATATGGAACAGGTTGCAGCTCATATCTCAAAAAAATCATATGTTAGTCTGTTTGTATCTCAAGGTACCACTGTACAACACAATGCTACCATGGCAGCTCTCTGGCTTCTTTCCCCCACCCCCCTCTGAGGGATTTAGAGTCCCTCAATACTTTAAACTCAGAAATATTCCCTGGCTCTGGGCTCATCCCCTGTTGAGAAACAATGTGTTCCTCATATGTCACAAAATTGAAGGAGGGCCAGTGCTTGTCAAGGTCAGCTCCGCCCCGCCTCCACCTCCCTCAGTAGTCGTCACACTCGGGCTCCTCCCCTTCCTTATATGAACATCATAAGTTTCAGGTGTTCCATCTCCTCTTCTGCTACTGAAAGGTGGCTGAGCCTTGGAAAAGCCCCAAGTCACTTTTTCAAGACTGAAAAATTCTCAGGATGATTTTGCTAAAATATATTACTTATCGGGCTGTCCTGTTCTGTAAATTCATATTCTTTTCTCCTAGAATATAGATTTACCTTTAATAATTCCCTATATTCCTTGGACGCCAAAGAATTTCCAAGGACCAAGTTATCTAAAGTAATATCTAAAGGCTCTCCACACTTCCCTGTTTCCAACCACCTTTTCTAGCACCATTGGCCGAGCACACAGATCGTGTTCTGAGAGCACAGCTAACAACCAGAGACCCTGTCTCAGCCTGGGTTTCCCAGAAAGCAGAGCCCAAAGACAAGGTTTGTGTGCCTGTACCTTATTGGGGAGTGCGTCCCAGAGGGCAAGAATGAGAGATGATGGTAGCACAGCAGGAAGAAAGAGAAAAAGATGTAATATTGACTTGCTATATGCGTGAGCAGTTGCTCCATCCCATGAGATGACTTGAAATATTAAATTTCACATTTATTTTAATCTAATTGAAAAATTAAAATATTAAATTCTTAGAGAATATGGTCTCTGACCACAACAATATTAAAATTAAATAATCAATAACAAAGCCTGGAAAGACCTCAGATACCTGCCATTGTTTCACTAATGGTGAAACAACTAGGACCTCCATACCACGGAATACTACTGAGCCATGAAAAGAACCAGCTACTGACACAGACAACTTGGATGAATCTCTGAATAATTAAGCTGAGTGGAAAAACAATCCCGACTTTTACGTGTTGTAATGATGCTATTTATATAACACTCTTGGAATGACAAAGTTATAGCTATGTAGAACAGCTTAGTGGTTGCCAGGAGACAAGGGATTTGTGGGTGGAGGAGAGAAGTGGGTGTGGCTGTCAGAAAGCAGCATGGGTGCCCTAGTGCTGAGTGTTCTGTGACTGGACTGTATCCATGTCAATATTTTGGCTGTTTTGCAAGATATTACCATTGAGGGGTCAAAGTACATGAGATCTCCCTGCATTCCTTTCAACTTCATGCCAATCTATATATAATGATCTCAAAATAGAAAAAGCTCGATTTAAACAAACAGAAAAAATAAACCCTCCCCACAGTTCATATTATTATCATTGTTTTGCTATCATTCAAATGTTTAAGCCAAAGTGTACTCCAAAATCTTACTTTCCATGTATCTCACGCCACTAAACCACAAATAAGAACCTCAGTAATTGGAATGCCACGGCAGGGCAGAGGTTATCACTGTGCTATATAACTCCAGGAATGGGTTGCTTATTGCCATAGACTTATGAGTAAACTAGTTGGAAGGGCCACTGCTAGTACTGTATATTGCAGAGCCTGAGACAAGGCTCAAATGCCAAGGTGAGAGACAGGGAGAGCAAAGCAGGGAAGATAGAGAACTAATACAAAGATGGATCGTCAAGCTGGCCACCATTATGAATGACTGGTCATGTAGCAGTCAGAATTCTAAGGATATTCCCCAAGATACCCACCTCTAGTTATTCAATCAAATACTAACCGAGGTACTGTTGTTAAAGGTCTTTGCAGATGTAATTAGGGCTACTAATCAGTTAACCTGAAAATTAGGAGGTTATTTTGGATTATCCAGGTGAATCCAGTCTAATTGCATGTGCCCTGAGAAGCAGAAAACTGTCCTTGGCTGGGTGTTTGGAGAGAACAGGTTAGATATGGCAAAAGGAGGAGTAGAGAGGTTCTGACTCTGAGAGGGTTCAACATGCTCTCACTGTCTCTGAGAAGTTGGAGCTCATATACAAGGACTTGAGGGAGGCCCCTAGAAGCTAAGGCATCCTCCAGCTGACAGCCAACAAGTAAATGAATATCTCAGGCTTGTATCCACAAGGAACCGGATTCTTCCAACCACCTGAATGAGCCTGCCAGCAGATTCTCCCCGGAGCCCCCAGAGGGGAGTCTCCGCCAGCAGACACCTTCATTTTCCTCTTGTGAAACCCAGAGCAGAGAGGCCCATCAAACCCACCTGAACTTGCACACTGCAGAACTAGAAACAACAAATCTGTGTTATTTGAAGTCACTACGTCTGTGGCAATTTGTCATAGCAGCAAAAGAAAATGAATATAGTTCACTGCCTAAAATGCAACTTAGGACTGTGTGCTGAGAAAATAAGAAACATGTCTCCATTGGCTCACATCTCGTATCAGTGAAGATTACCCCACAGGGTAACTGCTCTCTGCTGAGTTACACATAAAAGAGGGGCCAGCAGTTTGCCACCACCTTTCCCCAATCCAGCAGCTGTGAGGAAGGCCGGAGAAGGAAGTGAGGAGGTGTGAGGGGCAGGCCCAAGGCAAGGCGTTGCCAGGCTGTACATGTAAGAGGTACACCTACTCACTCCATACAAATGAAGACCAAGAAGGAGAGAGGGGCTTTCTAGTTCTGGATCCCAGGTCTATAATGCACTCGGCTGTGGTCTTTTCTAATTTGCCCAAAGGCTCCTTATGTGCTAGCAGCAGTCCTGCTGAGGCCACATAAGGAGGTTCCTAGGGTCCTGAAGGCAAAGGTTCAAGGTTCTTAAAGGGTCAGTGTTGTGCACAGAATGTCTTGTGTCCTTCCAAAAGTCATATGTTGAAATTCAAACACCCAAAGTGATGGTATTGCAAAGCGGGGCTTTGGGAAATGATTAGGCCATGAGAGTGGAGTTCTCTGAGTGGAATTAGTGTTCTTTGAAAGAGATGTCAGCAAACTTTCTCCCTCCTCCCACCACGACAGTACATGGCGAGAAGAAAGCTGTCTGTGAACAAGAAGGCTGGCTCTCAGCAGGCGCAGCATTTGCCGGCCCCTGCTTCTTGGGCTTCCCAGACTCCAGAACCGTGAGAAATACATCTCTGGTGCTGAAAGCACCCAATCTATGGTGCTTTTGTTACAGTAACTTGAACAGATTAAGACAGTCATCAGAATATACAGTCACCAGCATCAGAAAGGTTGGTCATGGAACGTGCTGAGAAGAAACCTGAGTCAAATAGTGACACCATTTAGGCCTTGGCCCAGTGAAGTAGAAGACAGGACTACTGGAATAAAAGCAGGTATTCTTTCTGGGAGTGGCTGATTCCTGGTACGCCTTTGCCTCCAGCGTCAGGTGCTTTTCATGGGGGAGCTGTGAGGTAGGCAGATTTCCCTGGGTTCTCTGAGGCATTTTGTTTCTTGTTCTACTTTGAATCCCAAAGGAGAGGCTCTTACTTGTCCCTCCTCATTGACACAACCAAGCACATCTGTGTTCAGACCATGGGCTGGGGTCCTGAGAGCCAGAAATAAATCCCCAACCCGCGGCAAGGCCACCTTGGCAGGTAGATTGTCCTCACCTGCGTGATGGTAGGAGGTACTCCACTGCTTCCTCTTGCGGCCTGCCCTCATTTCACAGTCACTATGTTCTAACTCCCAAGTAGTTTAAACCCCACATGTCTTCTCCCATTTACTAGCCTGGATCCACCAGTGACTGACCAGGCGATCTTGAGCCAGTTGGCCTTCTCTTGCTTCTGTTATTCCATCTGTAAAATGATTATAATAAAAACACATGCCTTTTAGGCTGTGGTTTGGCTTAAGTGGGTTAATATAAATACAGCGCCAGACCTAGTGGAAGTACTTTCTATTATTATTATGAATAGCAGTAGTAAAAATGATTAAACAGTGAAAGTTTTAAATCAACCTGAAAGGTAGAAAATTAATTCAATTAGGTCTAATGCAACTTTAAAGTAAAATACCATACAGTTATTTTAAAATGAAGAAGATATAAGATATGTTAACCTGGAGAAATTTCAGAACAACTTGTATAATATTTGTGGAAAAGAATATGACCAAGTAATACATATTTATATTTGCTCACATATGCATAAAATTGCTTGGGGGAAAATATCCCATTAATGGTAGTTTGTCTAGTTGGGGAATCATGGCAGGGGTGAAAGAGAGATTTTTTTTTTTTCACTTTACATTTTTATACTTTTCAGTTTAAGAACCATGTAAATGTGTTACCTATTCAAAAATACAGGAAATGCCTGAAAAATGAAAATATAAAAAAGAAAGAATTTTGACTAATTCATTGGCGCTAAGGAACTATCAATCCATGTGTGAGAGTCATGATCCTGAAGTCTGGGTTGCAGAAAGTACATGATCAGTCTTTGAGCACCTCGGAATTGTCCTACTGAGAGATGAGAGCTCAAAAGACCTCTCCGTGGTGAGGGTGACACCTGCAGGACAAACTGAGAAACTGCCGATTTATTTATATTTACTGCCAGGAAAGCACTGCGCTTGGGGCATGGCTGAAGGTTGGCGGAGCATGGATTTCCCATGGAAGCGGCTAGACAAAGAAGTTTACTTAAACACTGATGAAGAGACTGGAAACAAAGGCAATTTTTTTTAATATAGGGCAATCAGGAAAAACACTTTCTGCTCATTAGTTATATCTTTCAGCAAAGGTGCTCCATAGCCTCAGAGGCATGGTTTCTACAGGTGTAAGGCGGGGAGATTTTTCAGAGTTGTATGAATTCAAAATAGAGTACATGAATCTCATTGTTCAGCTCCTGGCATACTCTAGAAGTTTGATAACTAGTAGTTATTGGTGTTGTTCATAGTGTCAAGGAGAAAGAACCAGAGAAAATCCAAGTGTATTTCGTACGTATGGGGCTCCATTGAACTACGGGGGCGGGCAAGGACCAATGGGGCATTTGGCTTCTATGCCATCTTGAGCAAAGGAGGAGAGGGTAGTGGTCCGGGACTTCTAAGGAGAGGAGGGTAGTTCACATGGAGATGGAAAAGCAAATGTTCGGTCAGCAGAAGTTTGCTCGGCCATGCTGAGGCACTCAGACCTCCAGGCCCTGCCAAGGAGTCTCCTCTACCACCCATACCTCCCCTATTCTTTGTAGGTATCTCTGGTCATAGCTCTATTCGGACAAAATAGGCTCTTCTCTTAATTCTTTTAGGCAGTTCATGAGGAAGGTAATAAGAAAAACATCCCGAGTCTTCTGGTTTCTTAAAAATAATCAGCCTACGGTTACCAGAAAAGAGAGGGATTAGGGACTGGGATAAAAAGTGAATGGATTGAGAAGTACAGATTGTTACTGTACTTCTATTACAGTAAAGTGAATGGATTGAGAAGTACAGATTGTTACTGTACAGTTAGTTACAAAATAGTCATGGGGAGATACAGTACAGAATGAGGAATACCATCAATAATACTGTAATAACTAGGTATGGTGCCAGGTGGGTCCTGGAAATATCAGAGGGATATTTTGTAAAATACATAATTGTCTAACCACTATACTGTACACCTGAAACCAATACAAAATTATGTACAATGCAAACTTTAATTGAAAAAAATTTTAAATGTAATAAAAATATTAATCAGCTTAAATTAATCCTCATGCCAAAGAGACACACTTTGGAGGGGCAAACTCTGCCCCCTACAATAGCCACTGACTGTTGGATTGATTCAGCCAAATGCCCCGATTGCTGAAAATCAGTCCGTTTACCACCTTCCCAAAGAAATTTGATCACATCATTTTTTTTACTACCACTTATCTCAATATAAAAATCACTCACATGACCTGTGGTGGCGCAGTGAATAAACCATCAACCTGGAATGCTGAGGTTGCTAGTTCGAAACCCTGGGCTTGCCTGGTCAAGGCGCATATGAGAGTTGATGCTTCCTGCTTCTCCCCCCTTTCTCTCTCTTTCCCTCTCTCCCCTCTCTAAAATGAATACATAAAAAAATAATAATAAAAAAGAAAATTTGAAAAAAAAGTCGCTCACATCATTCTAGAGTGTTCGGAGGGTGGTGATTTTATTTTCTACTTTTCACTTTTCTGTGTCTTAAGTGTGTTTTTTCTTTCATTTTTCTCTTTTTCCTTTTCTTTCCTATTTTTTTATTTTAACTATGTAAGTAATCTATGAATACATTCTCTTATAAAACTTTACGTGATTTAAATATCTATGAAGAAAAGTCCACACTCTCCTCTCCTTTATACATAGCTCCTATCTATCTCCTTTATTCCCCTTTCCAGATGTAGCACTGGATCACTCACTGTTCGATCAGGATAAAAATTACAGAAAGAAGACCTGTAGGAAGTATACCTTATGAAAATGCTGGATGTGGGGGTGAAATTATGGAAAGAAGATATTTATTATAGGAATTAGACCTGATAAAAATGCTGGAGGTGCGGAAGTGAAAGTGTAAACGGGGAAGCAGAGGTCAGTGGGCTGGGAGCTTCGACGTGGGGACTCTGAGAAACCAGCCATGTCCAACCAGCACTGTGGCGGTGGAGCAGCTGCTGGAGGGGCGCTTGGGAAGCTATTCCCTCTGCACAACTTCCCCTCTGTGGAGCTACAGCCAGTACCTTCTAATCAGCTCAGGGCTGCTATTGAGCATCAGGGTTGGAGACTGGAGAGACCAGGTAGACAGGGAGCTTGGACCCACCTTCTCCTTCATCATCGTATTTGATCATGGTGACCTTCTTAGAGTAATGGCTGCTGTTTTGCTTCTGTTGTCTGAATCTTACATAATTTTTTTTTAAATGATGGGGGGGTGGGGGACAGAAAGGGAGAGAGATGAGAAGCATCAATTCATTGTTGCAGCACTTTAGTTGTTTATCGATTGCTTTCTCACATGTGCTTTCACCGGGGGCTCCAGCTGAGCCAGTGACCCCTTGCTCAAGCCAGCAACCTTGAGCTCAAGCCAACGACCCCAGGCTCAAGACAACGACCCTGTGCTCAAGTTGGTGAGCCCACACTCAGGGCAACCTAAAGGTTTCGAAACAGGGACCTCAGTTTTCCAGGTCTATGCTCTATCCATTGCACACCCCCTGGTCAGGTCAAATCGTATATAAATGTCTTTATGGTCAATGCTAATCTGAATCAGAAAAGAAGGAACAATCCAGCACAGCATCCTACCCAACCTCTTAATTTTGTGCTTATTTATTTTAAAATTGAGATTTCATTTCATTTATTGATTGATTGATTGATTTTTTGAGAGAAAGAGAAACATCAATTTGTTGTTCTACTTATTTATGTATTCATTGGTTGCTTCCTGTATGTGTCCTGACCTCAGATAGAACCCACAACCTTGGCTTGTTGGGATGATGCTCCAACCAATTAAGCCACTTGGCCAGGGCCCTATCCCAACCTCTTTAAATAAATAACTATATAAGGTGACAGAAAATGATTTGACTTTAGGTGATGAGTATATAACATAATCAATAGTTCAAATGCTATAGAAATATTTACCTGAAACCTATGTACTCTTATTGATCAATGTCACCCTGTTAAATTTAATTTTCTAAATAAAAATTTAAAAATAAATAAATAAGCATATATGTATACTCACATTCTTTATAGAGATTGAATTGTGAATATTGTTTGCCACTTTCATGTGTCAATTCAAAATGTCTTTTAAGGTCAGTCGGTATATAATGTACACTAGACCAAACTATTTCTTTTTAACTTTTATGTCCTTCTAAGGCACCATTTTTCAAACCACTGTTGGCATCCCTTAGTGGTTGATCTACTAATGTGTCAAAAGTACTACTAAAAAGAATAGAATAGAACATATAGAAGTGCATCTCCCTCTATAAGGATGACTATTGCTTTGTGAAATGTCTGTGAGTATGTGGGCATAGCCTGAAATATATAGCTTGCTGTGGGTAACAGTGGTTAAGAAAAATGTTGCCGTGTTTCTTTTGTTTTTCTTTTCTTGTTTCTTCCACCATTCCCCTCCATTTGGGAGAAGGGGATTTGTCTGTTGTTTGTTTTATTGATTTTTGACACATGACAGTTTGGAAAAAATAATGAATTTCTGGAGCCAATGGTTTTTGAAATAGGAGTAATAGAGGAACAAGAACTTTTTTAAAAACCATAATATGATTATAGATGGCACCTTATTAATTCCTAGTCCAAAGTTGCTAGTGAGCATTAGAAGAAGATTCTTCTTCAATACTGTAACATGAATTAGAAGAGACTATTGTAATCAGAAAATTTAGCTTCAAAAGTGCAAAAAAAAACTTTTTGGAGAAAGTTGAATTAGAGTCAGTTTCTGAACTTCCACAAGCAACTGTGAAACATATGCTGATGTGTTTGGCAATGGCGACCTCTACAGAGCTCATGTTAGAACTGCAGCGAAACATTATTATTAGTCGTAGTAGCAGTATTATATTAAAATTTAAGACTTTATTTTTGAAACACTAAAGGAACTTAAAGAATTTAATTCTGTATACCTGGATCCTCCCTAGACTTATTTTTCACCCTTTGTATACCAAACACTTTTATAAATAAAATCTAATTTGGTTTTGCAACAATTCTGAGGTAAATATTATCACTTTTATTTTTAAAAATTATTTTAAAATTTATTATATTTTATTTTATTTTTCATAAATTTATTGAGGTATGATTGACAAATAAAAATTGTCTATGTTTAGATTGCACAGTGTAATGTCTTTATACTATATGATGTGATGATTTAATGTGCACATACATTGTGCAATAATTACTACAATCAAGTTAAATAACATGTCCATCACATCATAGTTATTTTTTGTGTGGTAAGAATATTTAAGGTATATTCCTAGCAAATTTCAAGTTTACAAGATTGTGTTTTTAACTCTAATCACCTAATCACCATGATATATATTAGATTCCCACAACTTATTCATCTTATAACATAAGTTTCTACCCTTTGGCCAGCTTCTCCTCATTTCTCCCAACTCTTTTCAACCACTGTTCTACTCTATATGAGTTGAACTTTTTGGGGGCTCCATATATAAGTGACGTTATGCATATAGGTCTTCCTGTGTTTGGCTTATTTCACTTAACATAATGTCCTCCAGGTTCACCCATATTGTCAAATTGCCTATTAGCAAAAAAGATGAAGTAAGTGTTGGTGAGAATGTGGAGAAAGGGAAACACTTGTGCTCTCTTGGTGGGAATTAAACTGGCACACCGTTATAGCTAATAGTCTAAAAATTCCTCAAAAAATTAAAAATAGCATTATGAAATGATCCAATAACCCACTTTTGGGCACACTTCCAAAGGAAATAAAATCAGTATCTTGAAGAGATATCTGCACTGTAATGTTCATTGCTGCATTATTCACAATAGCGAAGACATGGAGAAAACCTCAATGTCCATCGACAAGTGAATGGGTAACGAAAATGTGGCATATATGTAAGATGGCAGATTATTTACTTTCACTTTGTATATGAGGAAGCAAAAACACAGGAAGTAAAGTGATGCATCTGTGGGAAATTTTTTTTTTTTTAATAAATCAAGATGTGGCCACAAACTGAACCTGACAAGCTCAAGGAAAGGCTACACAATGGCCTTGTGAACTCAGAGAACTAAGATAAACAGAGGGTGGTCTAAATCAGTGGTCCCCAACCTTTTCTGGGCCACGGACCGGTTTAATGTCAGAAAATATTTTCAGGGACCAGCCTTTAGGGTGGGACGGATAAATGTATCACGTGACCGAGACAAGCGTCAAGAGTGAGTCTTAGACGGATGTAACAGAGAGAATCTGGTCATTTTTTAAAAATGAAACTTCGTTCAGACTTAAATATAAATAAAATGGAAATAATGTAAGTTATTTATTCTTTCTCTGCGGACCAATACCAAATAGCCCAGGGACCGGTACCGGTCCGCAGCCCGGGGGTTGGGGACCACTGGTCTAAATCAAACCTTTCTCACTGAAAGCAGTTTATGGTGGGTGATTATGTCCTAGGTAGGGAGTTAGTCTCTGTGTGAACCAAGGTCACTGTTTGTGTTGAAGCCAGTGTGTTGCCTTTTGCATCTACAATAGTGTACCTGATAACATGCTTTGAGGTGGGGGAGTAATCTTCTCTTTCTGCCCCCTCGGGGTAGGCATCCCACCAGAGCAGGAGCCAACAAACCCATCATTGTTATTCTTACCTTGCTAATTAACTTGCCTGTCTTGTGCCTCCCTAGGAAAGAGAGGTTCAGTGTATACATTTTCACTGTGATCAATCCCAGGGGTCTCCCCTCTTTGCTTTCTCCCGCCTCCCTAATCTATCACCAACCGATTTCATGTAACCCCCCTTAAGTCTTCCCCTTTGATTCTAACGTACAAAATAAGTGGTGAAATTGCCATTTGCATTTTCTCAATCCGCTGAGACTTTGTCAGCAGTTGTCAACAGTTTGGCTCAAATAAACTCATAAAAAATTCTTACAGGTTTAAAGTTTGTTGTTGTTGTTGTTGTTTTCCATTGACATATCTAAAAGCAGAAAGTTAGAGGGCGGCAGAGCCAAATCTAAAATCCAGGACGCTGCATCTCCAGGTCAGCGGTTGTTCTAATATACTATGATCAAGAAGTAGACCTTCTCTTTAGTGAGGAGAGCTGAGAGATCATTAAGTTTATTTTCTTCATTCTGAGGTAGGGAAAAGGGGCATAAAAAGGAGAGCACACAAAAAAATAAAAAATAAAAAAAAATAAAGGAGAGCACATTGTGTGGGGCCACATCGCTGGGAAAGAGCAGAACCAAGGCTAGCACTTTCTGGTTTTCAACTCACAGCTATTTCTTTTTCTTTTTTATATTTTTTATTTATTCATTTTAGAGGGAGGAAGAGAGAGAGAGAGAGAGAGAGGAAGACAGAGAGTGAGAAGGGGGGAGGAGTAGGAAGCATCAACTCTCATATGTATCTTGACTGGGCAAGCCCCGGGTTTCAAACCGGCAAGCTCAGCATTCCAGGTGGATGCTTTATCCACTGCGCTACCACAGGTCAGGCCCGTATGTATGTATGTATGTATGTATGTATGTATGTATGTATTTTTAAGCTATTTCAATTATACTGCATGAGGTTAAATACATTCTACTTACCAATGACATAAAAGGACTCTTATTGTTAGCAATATGGCAGAATGTTTGTTTTTTTTATAAAAGAAGAAAAAAATAACTTCTTAGAAAAAAAGACCTTAAAAATTCCATATAAATACTTTTATTTTTATTTTTTTGCATTTTTCTGAAGCTGGAAACAGGGAGAGACAGTCAGACAGACTCCCACATGTGCCCGACCGGGATCCACCCGGCACGCCCACCAGGGGCTACGCTCTGCCCACCAGGGGGCGATGCTCTGCCCATCCTGGGCGTCGCCATGTTGCGACCAGAGCCACTCTAGCGCCTGAGGCAGAGGCCACAGAGCCATCCCCAGCGCCCGGGCCATCTTTGCTCCAATGGAGCCTTGGCTGCGGGAGGGGAAGAGAGAGACAGAGAGGAAGGAGAGGGGGAGGGGTGGAGAAGCAGATGGGCGCTTCTCCTGTGTGCCCTGGCCTGGAATCAAACCCAGGTCCTCCGCACGCTAGGCTGACACTCTACCGCTGAGCCAACCAGCCAGGGATCCATATAAATACTTTTAAAACAAACTTTTAATCCAGGAAAGTTAACTTTCTGAAGTTAAAAATGGAAAAATTTTAAGTGAAGGCAAGAAAGAACCAAAAACTTTCAGAGGATAAAAAGGGCTGAGCAGGGCAATTAACGAGGTCAGGAGCTGAGAGGCAGAGACCGTCAGGAGCATCTCAGAACTACCGCGACCTTGCGTTTTCTAGGTCTCGGGCAGAAAGCAAACCTTCAAAGGGTTGGGGAAGGGAGAGTAAGGAACCAAAATTTGCCACCCCAAAATGTGTGTCTCTGGTATAAAGATCACTTTATTTTTGAGTAAAAAAAAAGACTAAAATTTTGACCTTCTTTTTAGCTGCCTAAAAGAATTTAGATAAGAAATAGAACTATCACCAGTAATACCTACAAACAATATGGGATAGCTGTGGTCCATTGTCTCTGCAGGTTCCAGATCACTTGTTTACCAAACATTTGCTTTTCTGTTTCCATGTGAATTGCCTCCCTCCCCTTTATTATTTATTTATTTATTTTTTTTTTCTGAAGCTGGAAACGGGGAGGCAGTCAGACAGACTCCAGCATGCGCCCGACCGGGATCCACCCGGCATGCCCACCAGGGGGCGATGCTCTGCCCATCTGGGGTGTCGCTCTGTTGCAACCAGAGCCATTCTAGTGCCTGAGGCAAAGGCCATGGAGCCATCCTCAGTGCCTGGGCCAACTTTGCTCCAATGGAGCCTTGGCTGTGGGAGGGGAAGAGAGAGACAGAGAGGAAGGAGAGGGGGAGGGGTGGAGAAGCAGATGGGCGCTTCTCCTGTGTGCCCTGGCCGGGAATCGAACCCGGGACTCCTGCACGCCAGGCCAAAGCTCTGCCACTGAGCCAAACGTCCAGGGCCATGCCTCCCTCCCCTTTAAATCCCCAAATCACTACCCTCTTTGCCTTAACTCAAGATGGCATATAAGCCTCACTGCCTACCTACTGGATGTTAGTTTAATGTCACTTTGGTTAAAAAGCATGCCTACATATATATTTTTTTTTCTTTCTGTTATTCAGTTTGGTTAATTTCAACTATTCCATCTTTAATTCACTGATTCTGCCCTATGTTTTCTCCATTCTGGTGTTGAACTTATCTACTGAAATTTTAATTTCAATTATTATATTTTTTCAGTTCTAATATCACTATAATTATTCTTTGCATCTCCCTATTATTTTACTTTTCATTTTCTTTCTAAAGCTTTCTCTAATTTTTAATTTATTTAAGCATGCTCATGATTGCTTTTTGAAACCTTTTTTATTTTTTATGGCAGAGACAGAGAAAGAGAGAGAGACAATGAGAGGAACAGACAAGAAGGGAGAGAGACGAGACGCATCAATTCTTCATTGTAGCTCCTTAGTTGTCCATTGATTGCTTTCTCATATGTGCCTTGATGGGGGGGGGACTACTGCAAGTGACCCCTTGCTCAAGCCAGCAGCCTTGGGTTCAAGCTGGTAAACTGTGCTCAAACCAGATGAGCCCTCACTCAAGCCAGTGACCTCAAGGTTTTGAACCTGGGCCCTCTGTGTCCCAGTCCGACACTCTATCCACTGCACCACTGCCTGGTCAGGCTGCTCGTTGAAACATTTTATCATGGCTTCTTTAAAACCTTTTCCAGACGATTCTAACATCGCTGTCATATTGGAGTTGCTATCTATTGATTGTCTTGTTATCATTCAGTTTGAGATCTTCCTGATCCTTGTATGACAAGGCATTTTCTAATTAAACCTGAACATTTTCATATTAAGTTATGAGATGCTGCATCTTATTTAAACCTTCATTGTTAACTGGCTTTTTCTGGCATTACTCTCTGATAGGAAGGAGGTGCGTGGCCTCATTGCTGCTGGGTGGAGGTAGATAATCACACAGCTCACCCATGGGTGTCAATAGTTATTGCTGGGTGGCAGGGGTGAGGGAGTTTGCAGCTCCCCTTTGTGGTCTCTGCCAACACTGTGGTGAAGTTGGCCTTCGTACTACGGATTGGAAGTCCTGACTCCCATTCGGCTTCCGGTGATACCTCCTCAGTCAGGAGAGAAAGAGCACCCTCTTACTACCCAGTGGGAGTGGAAGTCGAGACACCTGGTTAGAGGGGGCTCATTGCAGGATAACAATAGTGAAAGCTCCAGCTCCCTGTCTGGCCTCTGGCAGTGCAATAAAGGAAGAAAAAGATATCAAACGCATATAAACACTAAAGGAAGAAATAACATGATCTCTATTTGTATACGGACATGATTGTCTATATCAGATGTCAGCAACTTTTCTGTGTAAGGGGCTAGAGAGTAAATATTTTCAGTTTTGTAGGTAATGTGGTTCCTGTCACAACTACTCAATTTGCCTATTATGTCTTGAAAAAGATCATAAGTAAACATAAGCAAATTGGCATGTTCTTATAAAAATTTATTTACAAAAACAGACAATGGGCTGAATTTGCCACACAGGCTAGTTTGGAGAGCCCTGTTCTACATAAAAAAAAAAAAAATTTCCCTCCTCAAAACACCCTAGAACTAATAAATAAGTTTATAGTAGGATCAAAAAATACATGATCAACACCCAAAATTTAATCATATTTCTATTACTAAAAATGAACAATTGGAAGCCAACATTAAAAAGATAAAAGCAATTAAAATCTCTCAGAAAATGAAATGTGAGGCATAAGTCTAACAAAATATTATCAGAACTGTATGTTGCAAACTAAAAAATGCCGAAAAATAAATAAGAGAACCACCAGTAAAATGCAGACATACTATGCTCATAAATTAGAAACTTCAACATAGTAAATGTCAATTCTTCTTAAACTTATTTATAGATTTGGTGCAATTCATATAAAAAGCCTCATAGTATTTTTGTAGATATAGCCTATCTTAATATGAAATTTGTATGAAATGGCAAATAAACAAGAGTAGGCAAATTTTTCTTTTGAAAATTAGATGATCTAGGACTCACAAAATGGCTCAAGTAATCAAGACAGGTTTATGAAGGTATAGACAGACACATAAATCAATGGAGCAGAAGAGAAAATAGAAATAGACACACACAAATATGGCCAACAGATTTTTAACAAGGATGCAAAGGCAATTCAATAAAGGAAAGAGAATTTTCTTTTCTTTTCTTTTTTAAGTTGATTTTTAAAGAGAGAGAGAGAGAGAGAGAAATATCAATTTGCTGTCCTATTCATTCATGCCATCATTGGTTGACTCTTGTACGTGCCCTGATAGAGATTAAATCCACAACTCTGACAGTTCGGGATGACACTCTGAACAGCTGAGCTATCTGGCCAGGGTCAAGAGTATTTTCAACAGATAGTGTTGGAATAATTGGACGTTCATTGCAAGAAAAGTCATCTTTGACATGAACCTCACACCTTACAAAAAATTAACTCAAAAAGGAAACATAAATCTACATGTCAAATAGTAAACTATAATGATTTTACAATAAAACTTGGAAGAATATTTTTGTCATCTATGGTTAAGAAAAGAGTTTTTAGATATAATGCTAAAAGTACAATCCAAGAAATAAAATTGTTATACTGGACTTCATCAAAATTTAAAACTTTTTCTCAGTAAAAAAAAAAAAACCCAACCCTGTTGAGAAGTTAAAAAGACAACCACCGACTGAAAAGGCAGATTTGAAAATCATATTTCTAACAAAAGACTTGTATCCAAAAGATAGGAAGAATGCACTAATTTTAACAGTAAAAACACCAGCGACCCAATTAAAAAAAAAGGCAAAAGACTATAAAACAGACACTACACCTAAAAGAAGATAAGGGTAGTAAATTAGGATATAAAGAGATGTTTAATATTACTAACTATGCTGCGTGAGGAAAGCCACTGTCATCCATGTAATGTTGAAATGACAAAATTCTTGAGATGGAGAACAAATGAGTGGTTGTCATGGGTTAGGAGTTAGTGGGTGAGGGATTATGATTATAAAAGTGTAACATGAGGGATGGCTTTGGTGGTAATGAAACAGTGCCACATTCTGACTCTGATGGCAGCTACACAAATCTATATAAGAAATACAATTTCATGAAACGACACATACACACACACACACACACACACACACACACACATAATCCGTGCCAGGAAAGACTGGTAGACTCCAAGTAAGACCTGTTTCTTGTGCCAACATTAATTTCCTGGTTTTCATATTGTACTAGTGTATGTAAGATGTTAGTATTGGGGGAGTTGGGTGAATGCTACACAGGACATTTTTGTACTGTTTTTGCAATGTGTATGAGTTTATAATTATTTCAAAAAGTGATCAAAAAGGATCCACTGAGCTGCCACTACTACTGACACCTCAATAATGATTTTATGACAATGAATTTGAAAACCTAAATGAAATGGGCACATTTCTAGAAAAAATATTACTTACCAAAAGTGACTCAGGGAGAAAAAGAAAATCCAACTAGTTCATCTATGTAATACATTAAAAAAATGAATCAAAGTTAAAATAATTTTTCCACAGGAAAAACACCAGATAAATTCTATAAAACTTTTAAGAATAAATTTTACTCAAGGGAATAAAGATATGACACTTCATGATGCAATGTGAGTAATGCCAATTCTGCCTTTCCAATAGGAACAGGCATTGCTAAATTGATTTTTTTCTCTGATATCTTTTATTATTATTATTATTATTATTATTATTTCTCCATGATCCATTTAAAATCTGGATACTTCATAAATTCATTCAAAATAAGGATACTTCATAAATTCTGATAAGGGACTTAGCTAGCTAGCTGATCTTGGTTCTCATTTAACCAGGGTTCTTACTGACGTGGTTCTTCCTAACATTATATTTTTGTATTTTTAAATTTCTTGGCCCTGGCTGGTTGGCTCTGTGGTAGAATGTTGGCCTGCTGTGTGGATATCACGGGTTCAATTCCCGGTTAGGGCACACAGCAGAAGCACACATCTGCTTCTCCACCCCTCCCCCTCTTGCTTCTCTCTCTCTCCCTCTTCCTCCTCCTCCTCCTCCTCCTCCTTCTCCTCCTCCTGTAGCCATGGCTTGATTGGAGCAAGTTGGCCCCAGGCACTAAAGATGGCTCCATGGCCCCTGCCTCAGGCACTAAGCACTTATTATGTGTTGTTTTGTTAATGAGCGCCATTCTGACAGGTGTGAGGTGATATCTCATTGTTGTTTTAATTTGCATTTCTCTAATGATTAGTGATGTTGAACATTTTTCCATATGCCTATTGGCCATCTCTATGTCCTCTTTGGAGAAGTGTCTATTCAGTTCTTTTGCCCATTTTTTGATTGAGTTGTTTACTTTCCTGGTGTTGAGTTTTATAGGTTCTTTATAAATTTTGGTTATTAACTCCTTATCAGACTTATTGTCAAATATGTTCTCCCATTGTGTGGTTTGTCTTTTTATTTTGTTCATATTGTCTTCAGTTGTGCAAAAGCTTTTTAACTTGATATGGTCCCATTTGTTCATCCTGTCCTTTATTTCACTTGCCCATGTAGATAAATCAGCAAATATATTGCTGTGAGAGATGTCAGAGAGCTTACTGCCTATATTTTCTTCCAAGATGATTATGGTTTCACGACTTACATTTAAATCTTTTATCCATTTTGAGTTTATTTTTGTATATGGTGTAAGTTGGTGGTCTTGTTTCATTTTTTTACAAGTACCTGTCCAATTTTCCCAACACCATTTGTTAAAGAGACTGTCTTTATTCCATTGTATGCTTTTACCTCCTTTGTCAAATATCAATTGTCCATATAGGTGTGGGTTTATTTCTGGGTTTTCTGTTTTGTTCCATTGATCTGTATGCCTGTTCTTATGCCAGTACCAGGTTGTTTTGAGTACAATGGGCTTGTAGTATAACTTGATATCAAGAAGTGTGATACCTCTCACTTTATTCTTCTTTCTTAAGATTGCTGAGGCTATTCGTGTTCTTTTTTGTTTCTATATAAATTTTTGGAATATTTGTTCTATATCTTTGAAGTATTTCATTGGTATTTTAATAGGAATTGCATTGAATTTTTAGATTGCTTTGGATAATATACACATTTTAATGATGTTTATTCTTCCTATCCATGAAAATGGTATGTGTTTCCACTAGTTTGTATTTTCCTTGATTTCTTTTATCAATGTTGTATAATTTTCCACATACAAGTCTTTAACCCCCTTGCTTAAATTTACTCCTAGGTACTTTATTTTTTTGTTGCAATAGTGAAGGGGATTGTTTTCTTAATTTCTCTTTCAGACAGTTTATTGTTGTGTATAAAAATGCCACTCATTTATGAATATTAATTTTATATCCTGCCACATTGCTGAATTCATTTATCAGGTCCAGTAGTTTTTTGACTGAGACTTTAGGGTTTTCTATATACAGTATCATGTCATCAGCAAATAATGATAGTCTTACTTCTTCTTTTCCAATTTGGATGCCTTTTATTTCTTCTTCTTGTCTGATTGCTGTGGCTAGAACTTCCAGAATTATGTTGAACAAGAGTAGTGAAAGGGGGCAACCCTGCCATGTTTCTGATCTTAAGGGGATTGCTTTTAATTTTTGCTTATTGAGTGTGATGTTGACCGTGGGTTTGTCATAGAAGGCCTTTATCACGTTGAGGTATGTTCCCTGTATTCCCACTTTGCTGAGAGTTTTGATCATAAATGGATGCTGGCTTTTATCAAATGCTTTTTCTGCATCTATTGATATTATCATGTGATTTTTCTCCTTTCTTTGGTTTATGTGTTGAATCCCATTGATTGTTTTGTGAATATTGTACCAGTCTTGCCTCCCCAGAATAAATCCCACTTCATCAGAATGTATGATTTTTTTCATCTAATTGCTGGATCTGGTTTGCTAATATTTTGTTGAGAATTTTAGCATCTAAATTCATCAGGAATATTGGCCTATAGTTTTCTTTCTTTGTGTTGTCTTTTCCTGGTTTTGGAATGAGGACTATGCTCACCTCATAAAAGGATCCTGGAAGTCTTCCCTCCTCTTGAATTTTTTGAAATAGCTTGAGAAGGATAGGAGTTAGTTTTTCTTTGAATATTTGGTAAAATTCACCTGTGAACCATCTGGCCCAGGACTTTTGTTTGTTGGGAGTTTATTGATAACTGTTTCAATCTCATTTGATGAAATCAGTCTATTTAGGTTTTCTGATTCTTCTATATTGATTTTTGAAAGATTATATGTTTCAAGGAATTTGTCCATTTTGCCTAGGTTGTCTATTTTTTTGGCATAGAGTTTTTCATAGTATTTTCTTAAAATCTTTTGTATTTCTGCTCTGTCAGTTGTTACTTCTCCACTCTCTTTACTAATTTTATTTATTTGAGTCCTCTCTCTTTTTTTCTTGGTCAGTCTGGTTAAAGGTTCATCAATCTTATTTACATTTTCAAAGAACCAGCTCTTGGTTTCATTGATCTTCTGTATTGTTTTTTTAGCCTCTATGTAATTTATTTCCACTCTGATCTTTATTTTTTCTTTCCTTCTACTTCCTCTGGGATTTGTTTGTTGTTCTTTTTCTAGTTCTTTTAGATGTAGGGTTAGGTTGTTTATTTGGGCTTTTTCTTGCTTCTTAAGGTATGCCTGTAATGCTATAAACTTTCCTTTCAGGACTGCTTTTGCTGTGTCCCACAAATTTTGAGTGGTTGTATGTTCATTTTTATTTGTTTCAAGGAAATTTTTTATTTCTTCTTTGATCTTATTGTTAACCCATTCATTTTTTTATAACATGCTGTTTAGTCTCCATGTGTTTGAATGTTTTTCAGTTTTTCTATTGTAGTTGATTTCTAGTTTCATGCCATTATGATCAGAGAAGATGCTTGATATGATTTCAATCTTCTTAAATTTATTGAGACTCGTTTTGTGTCCTAGTATGTGGTCTATCCTAGAGAATGTACCATGAGCACTTGAAAAGAATGTATATTCTTCTGCTTTGGGGTGAAAGGTTCTGAAGATATCTATTAAATCCAGTTGATCTAGTGTGTCCTTTAAGGCTGCTGTTTCTTTGTTAATTTTCTTTCTTGAGGATCTGTCCATTGATATTAGCGGGGTATTAAAATCCCCTGCTATTATAGTATTGCTGTTGATCTCGCCCTTTATGTCTATCAAAATATGCTTTATTTCTTGCCATTCCCTGCTGGCCTCTAGTATTTCTGTTGAGAAATCAAATGTCAACCTTATGGGGGCTCTTCTGTAGATAATTGACTGCTTTTCTCTTGCAGCTTTTAGTATTCTTTATTTATCCTTTAATTTTGGCATTTTAATTATAATGTATCTTGGTGTAGGCCTCTTTTGGTTCCTCTTTAATGGGACTCTGTGATTCTTGAACTTGTGTAACGTTTTTCTTCATCAATTTAGGGAAGTTTTCAGCTATGATTTCTTCAATCAGATTCTCTATCCCTTGTTCTTTCTCTTCTCCTTCAGGAACCCCTATGATGAGGATGTTGTTTCTCTTCATGTTGTCACAGAGCTCTCTTAGAGTTTCCACAGACTTTTTGAACTTCTAGTCATTTTGCTGCTCTGCTTCCATGCTTTCTTTTATCTTGTCTTCTAAATCACTAATTCGATCCTCTGCTTCATTTAGCCTTTTTTTTTTTTTTTACAGAGACAGAGAGAGATTCAGAGAGAGGGATAGATAGGGACAGACAGACAGGACTGGAGAGAGATGAGAAGCATCAATCTTTAGTTTTTTTGTTGCAACATTTTATTTGTTCATTGATTGCTTTCTCGTGTGCCTTGACCTCAGGCCTTCAGCAGACCGAGTAACCCCTTGCTTGAACCAGCGACCATGGGTCCAAGCTGCTGAGCTTTTTCTCAAACCAGATGAACCCACGCTTGAACTGGCAACCTTGGGATCTCGAACCTGGGTCTTCTGCATCCCAGTCCGACACTCTATCCACTGCGCCACCACCTGTTCAGGCTCAGCCTACTTTTAATTCCTTCTAGTGCAGCCTTTATTTCTGATATTGTATTTGTCACTTCTGACTGGTTCTTTTTTATAATTTCAATGTCCTTTTTGATGCTTGCTATCTCTTTATTTAGGTGCTCATTATGTCCATCCATTGTTGCTCTAAGATCTTTAAGCATTTTAACAATCATTATTTTAAACTCTGCACTGGCAATTTGGTTATTTCCATCTCATTTAGTTCTTTTTCTGAGGATTTATCTTCTTGATTCATTTGGATTACATTCCTCTGTCTTCTCATTTTGTCTGTGTATAGACACCTCTGTTGTTTGTGTAGCTAGCTGAGTCTAGGTTTGGTGTTGTCTGCCTCCAATTTCCAGTTGTGTTATTTCTAGATCCTCTTGAGGGTTGGCTTCAGCTGTTGTTACTTCTCTGCTGTCACTGTTCTTTTTGCTGTTTCTGTCAGCATTTTCTAAGTCTTAGCTGGGTCAGGTGTGAGGAGCCCTTCCTTAAGATACCACTCTAACAAGGGTTGTTAGGTCCTGAACTGATGCTCTCCTATCTGACCACTGGATGTGCCCACCTTGGACCTCCCTGGCCAGAGCCTGGCGCAGATCAGTGGGGGTCATTGCCTATGACTGACCCTTATCAACCTTTTAGGAGCTACAGGTGATCCAGATCTTGTGGCTGCCTTTGCTGGGCCCAGGTGCTATTGTAAATATCAGCTGCACTCCTAGGCTAGCTTTTGCCTACTCTTGTTATGGGGGAAATTCAATTAAAAGTTCAAGTTCCCCTGAGATCTGTTTTCTGCTGCCTCTTATTGCTGGCTACTTGTTGGGCTCAGTACTGTAATTCAGAGATTAGGTACAGTATTGAATGTGGCTTGCCCATTAACCTCAAGTGTCATTCTATCCAAACTTTTTTTTTTTTTTTTTTTTTACTTTACAGAGACAGAGAGAGAGTCAGAGAGAGGGATAGACAGACAGGGACAGATAGGAACAGAGAGAGATGAAAAGCATCAATCATTAGTTTTTTGTTGCACATTGCAACACCTTAATTGTTCATTGATTACTTTCTCATATGTGCCTTGACCGTGGGGCTACAGCAGACCGAGTAACCCCTTGCTTGAGCCAGCGATCTTGGGTCCAAGCTGGTGAGCTTTTGCTCAAACCAGATGAGCCCTCGCTCAAGCTGGTGACCTCGGGTTCTATAACCTGGGTCTTCTGCATCACAGTCCGACGCTCTATCCACTGCGCTGCCCCCCAGTCAGGCCCAAACTTTTTTATTTATTTATTTTTCTTGTTTTTCAGCCTTCAGAAGGGTGTGGCCACCGGAGTTCAGTAGGTGTGGCTTCTGTGTTCCCGACATGTGGTCTGGCTGCCCAACGGCTCCCACCACTGCCAGTGCCTTGGGCTTCCAGGCTCAGGCGCTGCCAGTGCCAGCCGGCCACCGCAGCTGCTGCAGGAGGGCTTGGATGCTCACTCAGGGCTCGGCTGTGGTTGCCCCAGCCTCTGCCGTGGTAGGCGGGCCTGCGTGCACATGCTTGGACCACCTCTGCGCCATGAGTGTGCACTCTCAGACCACCCTGGCCCCTGAGGCCACCTACCCCGACCCCAGCATAGGGGGGTGTAGCTCAGACCTCAGCACTCACTACCTGTGTCCCTGACATGCTCCCTGCTTCTAAGCTCCTCTTTGCTCTGACTGGAACAGGAGAGCCTCCAGTGGGCGGGGTAATTTCCTCCCTTTGTTGGAGTTGCTGCTTTCAGGAAAAATAGTCACTTTAGATTTGGAGAGTGACTCAGCCCAGGGGTTAGGATGGCTGTCCCTCAAAGTGTCTCTCCCTGTGCATCCAAGATTACACTCTCTTCTGGCAACTCCAGTCCTCTTAGCGCTCCCTGCTCCCACAGCCCCAGGTAAGTGGCTGTGAGGTTTTCTGCGCGGTCCCTATAAGACAGAGCCTGGGTCTGAGAGTTCTGTCTCTTTCTTGCAAACAATATCCCGACTCTTTTCTCAGTTAAATACTTCCGTACACCTCTTCTAGGCTCTGAGGCTCTAGGCTTGGGCTCCAGTCCTGGGGCTGAGGACCCACGACTCTCCAGGCAACCCTCCCCACCATGAGAGTCCCTCTGGGCCACCACTCGCTCCCAAGAGCAGGGCAGCCCTTTCCTCATCTCAGCTTTTCCTACCAGTCTCAGTGTGGTTTCTTTGGTAGTCCCTGGTTATAGACTCCTCTTAGTTTAGTCCATAGTTGGTTTTTCAAGATGATAATTCTTAAAATTAGGTTGTAATCTACTTTGGTTCTGGGAGGTGGGAGTTGGAACGTCTGCCCTATGCTGTGGCCATCTTGTTGCCCAATTCAATTACATTTTAATAGAAAATATGGAACAAAGTTTCCGATCTTGAAAGATAATAGAATGCCTGCCAAATTTCCAGTCTAGTGCTCTGTGTTTTGTCTTTATTGTTATTCTGAACTTTTCCCTGTTATTTTTGATTGGGACAGTTCATTCCTTGTCATTTTTGTTAAAATGGACAGGTTCTTTGATTTGGGACTATATGACGGCCATTTATCCTTATGTGCTCTATTTTCTATGTCATGGACGTTGCCTGTCCATAAGATGGGCATGATCTATTTATTTTCATGTCCAAAATAATCTGTAGGTCTTTCTTTTCTTTTTCTTCTAATGGGTTTATTGATATAACATTTTTTTTCTATTTCTCTTAAATCCACTCTGGTATGCAAATTAATCCTCTCCATATCTGTCAGTAGTCTGTGTCCTAATCGTGTTTATCTCAACTGGGAGGTCATTCCAGCCCACCTGTGCTTTTAGTTGTTCTCATAATTGTAATTCTTTCCTAGCTTATAAGTGTTCTAATCTTCACTTCATTAACACTTGTCTGAAGAACAATCTGTTTAGTATGTGTGCATTATGCTCATGCTGTCTCTCCTGGTCCCATTAGTAGTGTTTTGCTTTTCTATAATCTTTCCATGGTTTAGCTTTTAAACCTGTTGCTTGGTGTGGAACATGTAATTTTGCATCCTGCAAATATGCATTTCAGTGATGACTGTCTCTGGCCTGTGACCTTTATGGTGTCTGAATGTCAGCCCTCTCTGTTTTTAACAGTAGTATCAGGGAACATGAAATCCATATATACATATATAGCCATGTGTTTTCTAAATTCTCCAACTTGATGTCTGAATTCTTTAGCAATGTTTTGTAATTCTCACTGTTATATATTAACATTTTATTTAACACATTATGTGTTCATTATTTTGTGTTTGAGCCTATCTTATGTTCACCACAGCACAGAATTTTTAGTAATCATGACCAGTCACTGTCTGTAATTCCTGTCATCTGGATTGTTGAAATCCCCATGAGAGTGTCATTTGATAAGCACAGAACCCCCTGGGTCATTATCTTCATCACAGTATTTATGAAATGCAAGACCATCTGTTTGGAAACACAAAGTTCTTCCTTGTTTTTTTCTTCCAAATTCTGTCTAGATTCCACTATTTCGAATCATAATGACCACCTTTTTTTTACTGTTTAGTTTTCTCTTCTCTAGTTGGTCTAAACATTATGAGAGAAGGGTTTGATTTTAGGTTTTAAGATACCTTTATACTTGCTTTCTAATGTTATTAGATTAGTTTAAAACAGCATGCCTATCTAGTTTGTTACCCTAGGAAATATTCTTTTTACTGGGGTACAAAACCTTTTAAATGTATTCATGGTTTGAAATTACTAATTCATTTCTTTGAGCTCTTGATCTCAAGTTGTATTTTGCTTTGGCCTTCCAGGAGCGTGTCACACTCACAGCTTGATGTGGTGCATATAGACATAAGGCCGACAGAGACTCAGAAGGACCTTTCCGCTTTGAAGGTGAAGAAAGGTCAGGCTCAAGTTTAATTACAGTCCCGGAGGAGAAAATGTCATGTCATTATGTGGATAAATACATGTGAGTGTCAGGTTTAAAAAAAATGTATAAAAACATAATTTATGATATTTTTCCTGAAAAAATAAAACAGACACACCCAGTGTTTTTAAAAAATGGTCCCAAATCCTGAGTACCCCAAGGAGTGGGGAGATGAGACTGTGCTGGCTCAAGAAAGCGAAATAGTGCTTGACGCGAGGAGCTTGCATGTGGAAAGTTGAGAAAAGCTAACTGTGCATCAAGGTGAGGGTTGAGTTGAAATAGGGTGAGCCTTATAAGGCCACCAGCCTTGTGAGTGCAGTGACACTGCAGGATACTCAACGTGCAAGAAAGCACTGGTTCAAGGCTATTGAAAAACGAAAGCATCCTGTGCTCTGAACTCAGCACACTACGTGCACGCTAATAGATAACGTCAACCCTGCAAAAGGGGCGGGTCTGTGCGTCTGGAGAGGCTGGTGTTCACGTACCCGCCGTGACACTGAGAACATGTAGAGCCAGAGTGCGAGGCTCTGAAACTTTGTCTCACCCCTCTGCCCTTCCTGCCCAGGGACCTGTGTAAATATATCTTAGATTACAATTTCAAATGTCATTTATGAAAACTTTTCTGCTTAACTATTCTACTGGGGACTGCACATTCAAGAAAAAACTGAAACCAATGTACAAAAATTCGCAGTTTGTCCTGTAGGTGCTGCCATAACCATAGAATATCTCCTTCTTGCTCTGATCTCTCAGAACTTCAATAGAACAGAAATTCTTGAACCATGATGGTGAACGTTTTTATAAATACCGCCCACTTTTGCAGTGCTGGTCACCCTGGTCCCTCCCGCCCACTAGTGGGCGTTCCAGCTTTCATGGTGGGCGGTAGCGGAGCAACCAAATGGCGCCACGAATTCAATTAAAAAAAATTTTAAGTTCTTGCCTGACCTGTGGTGGCGCAGTGGATAAAGCGTCGACCTGGAAATGCTGAGGTCGCAGGTTTGAAACCTTGGGCTTTCCTGGTCAAGGCACATATGGGAGTTGATGCTTCCTGCTCCTCCCCCTTCTCTCTCTCTGTTTCTCTCTCTCCCTCTCTCTCCTTTCTAAAATGAATAAATAAAATAAAAATAAATATTTAAAAAAAAATTTAAGTTCTTGAGTAGAGAATATTTATCTTTTTCAAAAATCAGAAAATATCAAAAGGTATATAGCAAGTAATCCACGTCCCACTATTACTCTCAGTTGCCCAGTTTTTATGACCACTCAAAACATTTGCCTCCGATATGATTCCAGAGTTTTAACACACATACATATATACATGTATACATAAATATAAGCACACAATACTGTTTGCTTTTATTATACAAGTGGCAGCGCATTATACAGACTATCCTGCATTTTGTTTCACACGAATGTATATATAGCAGCTTCTTATAACAATGCATAAAAAGCTCCCATACATTTTTCAAACAACTGCATAGCATTCTATTGTACCAATGTGCAGTTATCTATGGATAGGTATTTAGTTTGATCACAATCGCATTGTTTATTATTATTTATGAATAATAATAAAAACAATTTGTGTTTGTATTGCTGCCATAACAAGTTATCGCAGACCCAGTGGTTTAACCATCGCCTTTTCACTATTTCACAGTTCTGTAGCTCAGAAGTCCAGGTGAGTTTGACTAAGTTGAAAGTTTAAGTCTTTAAACTTTGATAAGTTCTTTAAAGCAGTTGGGAGCCCGGCCACATCTTGTAATCATTGTTGCCAGTGCATATTCATTTGATCATGTTTTGCCATTCACTGATACTGCCTCCTATACCAATGATAACTTGAGTAATCGTGATATTGGTGCATACCATGGATTACCAGTGACCTACTTCCCCTGATGGAGGATGTCTGTGAGCTCATTAAAATGTGGGCAATGGAATCCCAGCATCCCATATTGAGGGTTCATTTCCTCGGGCCATTCTTTTTTTTTTTTTTTTTTTTTTTACAGTGGCAGAGATAGACAGGGACAGACATACAGGAACAGAAAGAGATGAGAAGCCCCAATCATCAGTTTCTCATTGCGCGTTGCGACTTCTTAGTTGTTCATTCATTGCTTTCTCACATGTGCCTTGACTGCGGGCCTTCAGCAGACTGAGTAACCCCCTGCTGGAGCCAGGGACCTTGGGTCCAAGCTGGTGAGCTCTTTGCTCAAGCCAGATGAGCCTGCGCTCAAGCTGGCAACCTTGGGGTCTCGAACCTGGGTCCTTCCACATCCCAGTTCGATGCTCTATCCACTGCGCCACCACCTGGTCAGGTGGGCCATTCTTGATACCAATTATTGTATAAGTCAAGATCTCCACGGAAAACAAATGGCATGCTCTAGGGGTTTAGCTGAAGATAATTTAATAATGGAAATATTTTAAGAGGGATCATGTATTAGTTAGGATTCTCCATAAAAAATATGTGTGTGTGGGCCCTGGCTGGTTGGCTCAGTGGTAGAGCGTTGGCCTGGCATGCAGGAGTCCTGGGTTTGATTCCTGGCCAGGGCACACAGGAGAAGCGCCCATCTGCTTCTCCACCCCTCCCCCTCTCCTTCCTCTCTGTCTCTCTCTTCCCCTCCCACAGCCAAGGCTCCATTGGAGCAAAGTTGGCCCGGGCACTGAGGATGGCTCTGTGGCCTCTGCCTCAGGCGCTAGAATGGCTCTGATTGCGGCAGAGCAACGCCCCAGATGGGCAGAGCATCCCCCCCTGGTGGGCATGCCAGATGGATCCCGGTTGGGCGCATGTAGGAATCTGTCTGACTGGCTTCCCATTTCCAACTTCAGAAAAAAAAATGTGTGTGTGTATAAATGTATTATAAAAAATTGACTTACATGATTATAGAGAATGGCACATCCCAAATCCACAGACCCGATGTTTCATAGTGTGCTGGACAGTCAGGAGCTGCTGTAGAACCACGGAGGTGGTCTTCCAGTCTGAAGACCTTTGGCCGGAGAAAAGACCTTTGACCTCTCTTACCTGTGGTAGAGGATCAGCCTTTTGTCCTACTCAGGCCTTCAGTTCTAGTCAGGCTCATCTACATCATGGAGAGCAATCTGCTTTACTTAGTCTACTAATCAAATGTTAATTTCATCCAAAAACACCTTCACAGAAATACCCAGAATAATGTTTGACCAAATCTCTAGGTACCCTGTGGCTCAGTCAAGTTATAAAATTAACCATCACAGATTGGTGGGGCTAAAGGAACTGACAAGGGATGGTGAACACCCAGAAACGAGCTTCAGCAGGACCCTGTCCCTAGCGTCTGGCCTGCTAGCACAATGGGGATGAATCGGTGCCACCAGAACCTGCTGATGCTGTAGCCATTGAGGGGGTCATCTGACATTAGCCGTGTGGTAGAGAAACAAATCCTCTTCTAAAACCACCCTTGTCAAGGCAGAAGTCAGTGGAATAAATATTTATATATCGGGTGCTCTCTTCCTCTGTCTTCCAGGCTCCTGCTGTGGCCCAGCCCCCCATTAACCCAGCCTGCAAAGCAGTCAGAGAGGAGACGGTCGGCCTCCTGGACCAAATAGCATGGCGGAAAAGGACTGACAACTGAAATGGGGTGAAGAAATAGGGAATAACCAGAACACTGGTGTTTCTTTGGTACAAGAACATGTATACACTAATTCATAGACGTAGACCGTCTGGGTCAAAGGGTAGATGCATTTATAACTCTCATAGAATTTCCAAGTTTTCTCCCTTAGGGATCATAGCAATTCACACCCCCTCCGCTCCTGTATGTGAATGCCTTTACCCTACAGCTTGTCCAATCATTTTGTATCAAATGTTTGAATTTTTGTCAATAGGGTAGGTGAAAAATTTTTATCTCTATGTAGTTTTTTTGTTTGTTTGTTTTTGTTTTTTTGTATTTTTCTGAAGCTGGAAACGGGGAGAGACAGTCAGACAGACTCCCGCATGCGCCCCACCGGGATCCACCCGGCACGCCCACCAGGGGCGAGGCTCTGCCCACCAGGGGGCGAGGCTCTGCCCACCAGGGGGCGAGGCTCTGCCCCTCCAGGGCGTCGCTCTGCCCCGACCAGAGCCACTCTAGCGCCTGGGGCAGAGGCCAAGGAGCCATCCCCAGTGCCCGGGCCATCTTTGCTCCAATGGAGCCTTGGCTGTGGGAGGGGAAGAGAGAGACAGAGAGGAAGGGGGGGGGGTGTGGAGAAGCAAATGGGTGCTTCTCCTATGTGCCCTGGCCGGGAATCGAACCCAGGTCCCCCGCACGCCAGGCCAACGCTCTACCGCTGAGCCAACTGGCCAGGGCCAATCTCTATGTAGTTTTATTATGTATTTTTTATGAGGGGGATACAACATCTTTCCATATTAATTAGTAAGAATTCATTCAATACAAGTGGTAGAAAACTCAACTTAATCTGGTTTTAGCAACAGAAAAGAAATGTCACATAAAAGAAAGAGTACATTTAGAGACACACCTTGATGCAAGGACTCCAACGATGTCATCAAGTCCAAGCCCAGCTCTTCCCTCTCCATCCCTCTTTCCTTTCCCCTCCTTTTTAGTGAAACTCTCACCAGTCTCCCCTTTTGTAGTGGCCCCAAGCAGCTCCAGACTTTCATCCTCACAGCTGCAAGTTCAGCACGAAGACCAAGGCCTGACACTCAGTGACTTCAACTGTGTCATGTGCTTGTCCTTGAACTGTCCCGCACACAGGGGCCTGTGCTGCTCCCTGCCCAGGTCTGAGTCACCGGGCTGTACACCCTCTGCTCATGCATATGTCTTCAAAGATGTCCGTATCAATAGAATGCAGCACTACCCACAATAAACACTGCTCATCCACTTCCCAGATAAACAACCCAAACTCACAAATAAACTTGCTATTGCTCCAACCCAGAATCTTCCTGGCTGGGTCCTAATGTGGCTTCTCATAGTCCAGCAAACTATGATGAAATGAAAACCAAACTTCCATCTTACACTTATAGGGAGAGAGAAGGACAACGGAAGTAAAACCTTCCACTTGGAAAATAGGAGAACAGGAAATAGCCCACAGTGATCTCTGACCTCAAACACAAGGCCCCTGACCCTGGGGTGAAGTGAGTTTATTAATCATAAAATATGGCTACCCTTGAAGATTCTCTCCTCTCTTTATCTTCCATGGTCTGTTTTGGGGACCTTTGGCAAGGGTGTCCCTTCTATGCACTGCCTCTGTTTAGCATCTCATTTTCCAAAGGACCAGGCTTGGGGGCCTGGAACAGCCTCAGAGACTGAACAATGGCAAGACTGCTGTTTGTTGCGTTCAAGGTTGCTCAGGCAGCGAATCTCCCTAAAACGGTTTAGGAGGCAACAACCTTGAAGGTGAAGATTATTGTAAACTCTACAGCTCATCTCTCAAGTGAAGATTCTACAGCTCAGAAATGTTACGTGGATTGCCTAAAGCCACACAGCTGGGAGTGATGATGCCAACATGTGTAACCAGACGACTCTATGTCCCCCCTCTATTCACATTGCTTTCCTGTGTACCTTATATAAAAAAGCTTTTGCTTGCAATATTTTTATTATTAACAAAACTTTCATAGCTACCGATTTTAGTGAAAAATCCATGCTTACTGCCCCTGCTATGTGCCTTACTAAAATTTTCTGTCAGTCAGAAAAAAAAGAAAAGAAAAAATTCAGGAAAATTCTCACTTTGTCCTGTAGGTGCCGCCCTCACCACAGAACATTTATTTCCAGCTTCCCAGCACAGGTCTCTCAGGGTGACAACTGACCAGCCATTTTAGAAAATGCAGGAAAATCAGCTCATGCAACGTAGGCAGCTCAGTGCCTGCATCCAGGACCTGCCGTTATTGTTCTGTAGCCTCTGGGTACTGGTCAGGACATCTTCAATTCTTCATTCATTAAATTTTGAAAGACGATGTATTTATATGGTTCAAAAACGGGCAATATAAAAAGAATACAGTAGGGGGAAAAATGTCCATTTTACTAAGTCTATGCAAAAATTACAAATACTGGTTTTTTATACTTCCAGAGTATGTATTATTCATACACAAGAAATATATTTTTAAACTACCTTTTTTTTATTTTACATGATAGTATACTATAACGCTTTTTTTCTCCATCTTGATTGTTCCATTTAGCACGATATCTTGGAAATCTTTGTATATCAGTAGCTATATGTCTCTCTCTCCCGGCTCCAGAGAATTCCCGCTGTATGGATGCACTGAAATTTTCCAGCTCAGTTCTCTACTGATGACTGTGTAAGTTGATTTTTTGCTCTGAAAATCAATGCTACAATAAGTAGCCTTGCATAGAGTTCCTTTTGCGTATTTGAGTTTATCTGAGGGTATGTGCATTTGTGAGATTCCGAGCATTTCCAAACTGCCCTCTGCAGGGATTGTACTAGCTAATGTTCCTACCAGGCATGTATAAAATTGTCTGTTTCCCCACAACTTGGAGAACACAGTGTGTTTTGGATTTTTGCCAATCAATTTGAGAGTGAAAAGTTTTGCATCAGATTTTGTTTATTTCTCTTATTATGTGAGTTCGAGCATCTTTTTCATTTAAGAGCTATTTGAGTGAGTTGGAATCCTTTTGACTGCAAGTGACAGAAAGTCCAACTCGATGACATCAGTAAGAAGATATATGTTCTCATGACTAAAAAGTCTGGAGGTAGACACAGAATTCCAAGTGGGCCTTATTTCAAAGGTTTAAATGTCCCCAAGGATTGTGATTTCTCCCTCTCGCTCTTTCTTTTTCTCGTTCTCTATCATGCTCACTTGCTCAGTCCCTCTCCCTTTTCAGCTTCCTTCTGTCTTGGCCTTATCGGCCAACAGCCTCCCATCACACCAGTTCTCACTGACCAGCACTGGCCAGAGGAAGCAGTACTCCAACTGGCCAGAGGAGGCAGTGCTCCAATTGGCCAGGCCTGAGTCATGTGATAGAGTCAAAATCTCCCAGGCTAGATGGACTGGGTGAGAGGGGATTCTGGCTGTGCTGTAAAAGGTCAGAGGAAGTCATGGGAAGAATGAGGGGGTAAACGCTGGCTGGTGAACAGCACAGACTGTGCTATAATGAACGCACCCTTTTGTCAACTCAACATCCACACACATACCCTTCTCTTCTCACATATTCCTTAAGAAGACACCCATGTCATAGCTGTGATGAAGACATAAGAACATGCTATAGAACTGCATTCACCCCCTTCCCAGAGGGTGACCACTCTGAGATCATGAACTTGGGGCAATAACTGGATGAGTCAGTGATGCCCCAAGTTCATGATCTCTGAGTGGTGCACCGTCTGTCTTCTTGGTCAGGGCGTGGTGTAGTTCTAGTATAATTATAACACTCACCTGAAGGGACAGAGAAACAAAAGGACAAGGACAACACACTTCCACTTGGTAAGAAGGAGAACATAAAACAGCATAAAGTGGTCTTTGGCCCGTGACATGTAAGACAGGAGGTAATGTGAGCTCTCAGCCAACCTGGCTCTGGTTTGTTCTCTAGAAGTACCTGCCTCCTTTGAAGTACCTGCCTCCTAGAAGTACCTGTCTTTCCATGACCCCTGTGAGCTCGAGCTGATGGGGGAGGAAGCTACTTCCGTGGTTTACATCTCTTAAGCAGCTCTCTTCCTGTTGGAATGGATTTGGGGTGTTTCAGGATTGCTTTAGGGACTGCGTGATCGCAGGCGGCTATTTGCCAGATCTGGAGTTTCTCTAGCAAGATCAGTGCCTTAAAATACTGTGAAACTTTAACTGCAATACTGATAACATTGTATTTCACATTTTAAAAAAGTCGACAGTATGGTTCACAAATATAAGTTTCTTTAGCTAAAGCCACACACCTGGGGAAATAATAATGAGTGAATGACAAAGCCACTATTAACCAGGGTTGTTTAGTTTTAACGTCTACGCTTTAAATATGCTTATATAAAAATTATGGTTGCAAAAACTAGCAACTCTAATGGGAAAAATCACTATTCTGCACCTGTGCCATGCTAAATTCCTCTGATTCTCCCCATCCCAAACACAGAAAAAAAAAAACCACAAAGTGAAATATTCCGTTTGTCCAGTAGATGCCGCTAGAGCCACAGGTTATTTCCAGCTGGGCAGCCTGATTTTTCAAGGCTGGCAAAGATCAGAATTTCTAGAAGATGGCGTCCAGTCTGCGTAAAATTCAGCCTAACGAACCCCACTCATGGCTTTTAGGGTTCCATAGTTTCAACACATGTTAGGACTCCTCATTTCTCCTGCAGTTTTGTTTATTTCATTTTTTTTCTTAAAAAATAGGTTATACAGTTAAAGATTTCAAAAATTAAAAATGTACAGTAAAGTCTCCTTTGAAAAAAAAATCTCTCTCCATCCCTGTCCCTTATCCACCACTTTCCTCTGTGTAACCTATATGATGGTAATTCATTTTTTGTCTATTTGTCCAGATATGTTAATACATTTACAACTAAATATGAGCGTGGATTCCTTCCCCCACCATTTTTAATGCCAGTGACAGTCGTTATTATTTGCGCTCCTCCGTTCCTTCTATTTTCTTTCCCTATAGAGCTTCCCATTATCGGTTCCAAAGAAAAGTAAAAATTTTTAAAGGGATTTAAAGTCATCCACTGTGTGAATGCAACAGACTCTCTTGTGATGAACATTTAGGTTGATTCTTCTTGTTTGCACTTCCAAACAATGCCTTGTTTTGCAGGCGTGAACGTGTATCTATGCGACAGATCAGAGAGGTGCCCTTGCTGGGCAAAGGCGACAGGAATTTGCAATTTAATAAATATGTCTCATTTGCCTTCTTTTAGGGTTAGACTCTCTCTTTTGCCAGTAAAATAAAATATTTCCCCACAGCTTGACCAACATCATGTCTGATCAATGTTAATTTCGTTTTTGTTTTTTTGTTTTTGTCAAGATAATAGGTGGAAAATGCTATCTCATTTTTAAATCATACTTTTATTATGAGTGAGGTTGAACCACTTTTATATGCGGTATTGGAAATGGTTAGGGGTTTTTCGGTTACAAGCAAAAAAACCATAAACAAAAAACCTCTCAATCTGGCTTTAGGAAAAGGTATTTATTGTTGTTACAACTGACAAGTCAGGGATAAATTCAAGCATTGCTTGCCTTCTCTTTCTCTCTCTCATTCTTTCATTCGGTCTATCTTCCTCTCTCCTGGCTCCCTTCACCTGCCGTCCAGGGAAGCCCTAGAAAGCCCCAGGATGGCATCCTCACAGCCCCTCTGTGGGCTGCATTTTTTAGACTTTCACCTCCTACTGACGCAGGTTCAGAGGCCTGGGGCTGCCTTGGTCCCTGAGCAAACACAGCCAGTTTGGAAGGCAGTATGCAGCACTGGTATTTCTTTATTTTCTTTTAATAAGTTTTAGAAAAAGGGAGAAAGAGAGTGAGAGAGAGAGAGAGAGAGAGAGAGAGAGAGATGGGTTTGTTGTTCCATTTATTTATGCATTCATTGGTTGATTCTTTTATATGCCCTGACTTAAAGTGACCAATTGTCTTCCTTTAGGAAGGACAGTCCTTCTTTTGTAAATTCCGTCCTCCCTTGAAAAGTGTCCTCCTACATGTCCTTCTTTTTGATATTGGAAGACTAATCTGTAAATGTCCATATTTGATTGATGCAGAGTCGATCCATTGTGTGTGATGTGACGTATTTGTATCTAAATGAATACTTTTTTCTTATAATTATTATTAAAAATTAATAGGCACATAAGCATAACTACAATATAAAATATTACAAATGTTTTTATTATGCATTTATCATATTATAGTGTATTATTGTTGCAATGAACAAAATGTTTCTTCTATTTATGATATTGTTTTCTTCAATTTATTTTTGTCCTCCTTTTCATTGTAAAAAAGTAGGCCACTTTACCAGACTGGGATCGAACCCACAACCTTGGCATATCAGGACCATGTTCTAATCAAACCAACTGAACTGCTAGCACTGGTATTTCTTAGGTGACACAATTCTTAGGTAGATATAATTATTCACATTTTATAAGTGAAGAAATTATGGCTTTTAAAATATATAAGTGATTTTGCCTAATGCTACAACAGGAAATGATAGGGACAGTATTTATATCTAGGTATATATGACAGTAAAACTACAGTAATTAAATTAGCAAATGTTAATTAGCCGATTAACATTTTAACATAATTAATTAGCAAAGTGTTTTTGTTTAAGAACTCCACTGAAAAACCAAGCACCACTCCTACCCAGGCTTTACTGCAGACTCTCAGAAAAATTAAAAAAATAAAAGAAAAAAACAGAAAATTCTCCATGTGTCCTCTAGGTGGCGCCATTGCCCTGCGATAGTTCTTTTCAATCTGCGTAGCTCACTCAGATCCCTGGAGCTGAAATTCTAGAAGATGGTAGAAAAGCCTGTTCGTTCAATTTATGCAGCTGACATTTCAACGCTGGCACCCCACAGACAATTTCGAATTCTTAAATCTCACTATGTTGTTATTGTATTTTTCTTTAAAAATATACATTGAAAATGTCTGTAAAAAGTTTATGTAGTTCCAAAAAAAATTAATATGATAAAGTAAAAGGTATACAGTAAAATCTCCCTCCCACTCTTACTTCCTAAATCCCATTTTCCATGGTCTCACCCATGAATAACTACTTCTCTCAGTTCTTCTCTGTCTTTTCCAAGATAACCGTTCACATACAAGCAGACATGAAAAAAATACTTTTTCTCACCCATCATTCTTATACAAATACTTCACACAAATATCTGCACTTAAAATTGTTTCTCTTAACGTTACCTTAAATATCTGTCCATATTGGCACAGAAATTCTTTATTTTTGTTTTTACAGCTTCACATATTTCCCTCTATGATGTACATACTTTTTATTTATCCAGAATCTTATTAATGTGTTACTGTTACAAACCATTCTGTAATGAATAAATGTTTATTCATTTGATATGTACAAGTTTAGTTATAGAGTAAATCTTAGAAGCAAAACTGGAAAGCTAAAAGATCACATTCATTTGTAATCTGGATAAACATTTCCAAGTTACCTACCACGTGGATTGTATCATCCTAACACTCTCATCAACAAAATATGATAATTCCTATTTCTCCATAAGTTGGTCCATATTGTGAGTTATCAAGGCATCTGACAGTTGAAAACTGGTATGTCAGAGTGAGGTAATTCAGGATGAGTAGCTTTTAATTTATTGAACCCAATGTATTTAGTTAAGTTGTTTTGTTTTGTTTTTTTACTTGCAAGGATTAGAAAACCTAACTCATAGTGGCTGAAGCAAAAAGAAAAAAATTAGTATTCACAAACTGGACATGAATATTCTTAGATTTCAAAATCTCTCTTATTCTCTCCCTCAACCTAACGTTTATACCACAGCCTAACGTTTCTCTATTTCAGATAGGCAGTTTCAGACCTATGACTTCACAGCTCCAAGATTAGTAAAAATATTCTGAACTTTTACCAAGTAAATATTCAAAATAGTAAAGCAATTTATAATAAATCATAATATTAATCACCCTGAATCAATACACAAACTACTCACAGAGAAAGCACAATAAAACTATAATAGAAACTCCATTGAGCCTGGCCTGTGGTAGCGCTGTGGATAAAGCGTCGACCTGGAACGCTGAGGTCGCTGGTTCAAAACCCTGGGCTTGCCCAGTCAAGGCACATATGGGAGTTGAAGCTTCCTGCTCCTCCCCTCCCTCTCTCCCCCCTTCTCTAAAATAAATAAATAAAATCTTTAAAAAAAAGAAAAAGAAAAGAAACCCCATTGAAAACATAAAAAATAGGAAACACAACAGTGGTAACTAGAGCATCACCATCACCCATATTGTGTCTTAATCTGGCCATTTTAGTTCTTTTCTCCAGAAAGATTTTCTTTGTTTGAGGTAGTCTTTGTTGGGCTGTGGTCCTTAGCAGCTCACTTTTTGTTGGAGTGAGTTTGGGAGACCTGGGATTGCCTTAAGGGTTGAACACCACTGACCCATTGTAGCTCTGAGTTTTTAAAAGAAAACTTCAGTGAGCAACACATTTACAAGGATGACAATATGATCAACATTTTGCAAGTGAGGAAAGTGGGGCTTAAAGAGGTTAGAGACCTTTGGGTGAAGTCATAAAGGTGTGAGATGGAGAGCATCCAAATCCAGGGACATATGTTTCCTTCTTCAGTACTCTGCCATCCCAGCCCACTCTCTATAAAATGGCTTTGTTGGCAGTGCTTATGGCAGTAATTATCAAAACGTTTATTTCTGGCAACAGCAAATATAAACCCATGGTCACAATGCCCAACCGCATGTTCTAATCTAAACTCTTCACAAATAAAAGGGAACAAAGTAACAAAAAATTTGTAGTTTTTCCTGTAGGGGGCCACCTTAACTGTAGAATATCTCTTTTGAGCACTGCAGCCCAATCTTTCAGAAATGCAATAGATCAGAAATTGTAGAAGGTGGAAAAATCCTGAGAAGTCAACGTATGCTGTCAAAATTCAATGCCAGGATCCCTTATACACATGCTTAGTTCTAATGAATCGTTTAGAACTCTATTATTTTCTTTAAAATTAATATACTGATTATCAAATAAGTAATATACTAATATGTCTCCAAAATTATTTTTTTAAGTGAGAGAGACAGAAAGACAAAGAAGGGACAGATAAGGACAGACAGGAGGGAGACAGATGAGAAGTATTTAGTCTTTGTTGCAGCACCTTAGTTGTTCATTGATTGTGGGGGCTCCAGCTGAGCCAGTGACCCCTTGCTCAAGCTAGAGACCTTGGACTCAAGACGGTGACCTTGGGCTTCAAACTAGCTACCTTTAGGCTCATGCCAGCGACCATGGGATCATGTCTATGATCCCACGTTCAAGCCAGTAATCCCACGTTCAAGCTGGTGAGCCTATGCTCAAGCCGGCGACCTTGGGGTTTCAAACCCGGGTCCTTTGTGTCCAGGTCAATGCTGTATCCACTGCGTCACCACCTGATCAGGCTATGCCTCCAAAATTAAAAGAATAAAGAGATAGTCATTAAAAAAAAAATTCTTCCTTACATCTCACCATAGATACTTCATCTGCTAAGGTCCTTGCCTGCTTCCCAAGTATATAATGATTCATTAGTTTCTTGCCTATTCTTTCAGAGACTTACATAGTTATAAATATTCTTTTATTAATACAAGTGATAGCATAAAATGGATTCACAAAATAACATATCTTAGAATATTATGTGTCAAAATAAAAATTCTTGAATCTTTTTCTCTAACATCTTTATAATATTCCACCATATGGATGTACCATACTTCATTTAACTTCTTGATGGGCTTATTTGCATCACTCAAAAGGTTAATTCATATCTCTTCTTGTTACAGACAATACTGCAACAAATAATCTCATACATATGTTGTTTTTCGCATGCATAAGTACATTTGTAGAGTAAATTTCTAGGCGTGGATTTGCTGGAGTAAAAGTTTACACATTTTTTATTTTAACAAATAGTCTCACATTGCCCTTCATAAATATTGCCACTTACATATCTTATCAGCAGTATACGAAGGTGCCTGCTTTCTCATAGCTTGTTGACTGTTTTCATTTTTGGCCTGATATATTTTTAAAAATGGTATGTCTTCCCATTTTAACTTGTTTCTCTTGTTTTAAGTAAGATTTAACAACTTTTTGATAAATTTAGAAGAATAAAAAAATATCAGGACTTTTTTTTTATTAAAAGCCTCAGAAAACCAAACACTACTAAACTAAAAGAATAATACGGTGATTTATTATTTTTTTAATAAGGTCATGTAGACATTTCATTACATCTTATATATTTCTGGGGCCTTGCCTTTAAGCAAAGGAAGTCTCTGAAAGCCTCTAGTCTAGGTTCAGTCTATCCCTCAGCCCCTGTACTGGGGGGACAATGATGACTTCCTGGGCTTGGGGCTATTGTTTGCTCAGATATTAACTGGCCATTACCAAACGTGTGACTCTGGGTTAAATGGCTGTATAGAGGTGTAGGAATAGATAACTCGTCTCACTTAGAAGTAGACTTTTCTATGCATTCTGATGCTTCTCATGAACCCGTAGAGAAAGCTCCTCGCAGAGTTAATATCCTCAGCACCAGGCTCCAGCCCGAGGCTCCAGTTACAGAGGGTCCAGTTACAGAGGGTCCAGTTACAGAGGGTCCAGTTACAGAGGGTCGCTGTAGTCTCTTTGCCACTGCAAGACGGTTTTTCTCCCTCCCCGAAGCCAGCTGAAGCAGTCTCCACTGAAACTCTCCACTTCCCCTGCTCTCTTCCCCAGAATATAGTCCTGATCCTTTACTTTTTGTTCAATTATTTCTCCATTCATCTCTTCTCTCTACCCCCATAGTCCTGCACTTTCCTTCAGAATCGCTACTCCATGCACGTACCAGCGTATGTATGTCACTGTAGTCATACAGAACCCTCTCCGTGCACGTATCACCGTATGTATGTCACTGTAGTCATACAGAACCCTCTCCGTGCACGTATCACCGTATGTATGTCACTGTAGTCATACAGAACCCTCTCCGTGCACGTATCACCGTATGTATGTCACCGTAGTCATACGGAACCCTCTCCATGCACGTATCACCGTATGTATGTCACCGTAGTCATACGGAACCCTCTCCATGCACGTATCACCGTATGTATGTCACCGTAGTCATACGGAACCCTCTCCATGCACGTATCACCGTATGTATGTCACCGTAGTCATACGGAACCCTCTCCATGCACGTATCACCGTATGTATGTCACCGTAGTCATACAGAACCCTCTCCATGCATTTATCACCATATGTATGTCACCGTAGTCATACAGAACCCTCTCCATGCACGTATCACCGTATATATGTCACTGTAGTTATACAGAACCCTCTCCACTCATTTGCTTTACTTACTTGGCTTCTATAGATGCTTGTCCTTGGGAACTAGATTTAATCTTCTAATCTGAGTAAGCAGAACACAAGAAAGAGCCACACTTGCAAATTCCAAGACCAAATAGAGGAAATAACACTCTGAAGTGTAAGGCTATGCCCACGTTAATGCCAAGCTAACTATTTAAAAAAGAAAACTGGTGTCCCTACAAGAAATTCAATTGTTTATTTCTCTTTTTACTACAATTGGTTTAATTGACCAACTGTTTTGCTTTCGGATGAACACAACCTCAGGCTGCTGTTTTATAAGCTAGTAAGAAGCCACCGATTAATTTAAAAAGCCAGGAAATCCGTGATAACCTAGAAAACATTTCAAAGTCTCAGGAGTTCTTTCAATGTCATCTTATTATCATCCCTTCACAAAGCATCTTTGTTTAGAAGTTGTTTATGTACATGTGGGAAGAAAATGAGCTTTGGAGCCAGCATAGATCAAACACAGCCTTGGTCACTTTTTTTTTCTTCTGTGATGTCTGGTAAATTAGTGAAACTCTATGAGCCCATATATAAAATAATTAAAAGTTTATTTTCATTCTGTAAATATTGAGCCCACCATAATGTAAGCTCCATGACATTTGGGACATAGTAGGTAGGCAATAATATTTGTTGTGGCATCACCTATACTCCAGAGGAGTATCACTGACTGTTTGAATGCCATCAGGAGTAAAGAAGGATGGGCAGGTTGCTTTAGAAGCATTCTGGTGCTAAAAGCCTCCAATAGCATTGGGTTAAATAAGAGAGAAGTATATTTCTCACACAAATAAAAAATGCCTGGCGATGATCAGTTTGGTCTGCAATGGTGTTCTATTGTTTCCATTCCCCTGTTTTCCAGAGACTATGACATGTCCCATGTACATTTTTGTTCCTATGTCATGTGTGGCTTTCATTTCCAGATTCACCTTATGATTAAAGTCAACAGCCAGTGTTTGAGCCATTTCATTCACATTTTACCAGCAGGAAGGAGATAGAAAATAAAACGGACACACACTCTCCTTTTAAGAATATTTATTTCTCCAAAGATACACATAGCACTTCCATTAGCATCCCATCAGTCAGAACCTAGAGACATGGACATGCAGAATGAAAAGGGAAGCTGGGAAATAGAGTCTTTAGACAGTCAGGTATCCCGCTACATATTGTGGTATTATTACTTTGGAAAATGGGGAGTCTGGCTTGTGGAGGACAACTAATAGAATCTTTGAAAAGTCTGTTGAAAATAACAGGGAGCGAAATAGAAATAGAATATAAGAAAGTTTTTGAAGATTTTTTGCTTTTTAGAGGAAAAGAGAATCCAGTATTCACCACCTGGAGACAAGAGGTCACAGCACAGTTTTAAAAACAATGTTGTTTGTTGATTTAAAATGGGAGAGACTAAAACATGTTTAAATGCCATTGAGAGGGCCCAACAAAGAGAAGGTTTGCAGTTAGACAAGACACAAGGAAATCTGATGAAGCCAGGCACCTGAAGAGGGAGGGGCGAGGGGCTCTTACTTTTTTGAGCTGGATCTTGAATCATCTTAAAATGCGAATTCTGGCTCTGTAGATCTTGGGGGGGGGGGGGCATGAGGTTCTGTGTTTCTGAGAAGGTATCAGAAATGTCAGCGCTGCTGCCTGAGATCTCAGTGGGGAAGGAGTGACTCCAGGCAGGAGAACGCCTGGGTCATGAGCCAGTTTTTTTATAGGGAGGGCAGCAAGAAGTTGAGGAGTCCTTCGGCTTCCGAATCGTGTTTCTGCCTCCCAGTGCGGCAGTGCTTTCTCCTAGGAATTAGGATTGAGCTCCGGTCTTGGTGAGCACATGGAGATTCGGGGAGCATGGCTGGCTCAGAGCGTGTGGGAGCTCCACACCCCTTTCCATGAGCCCTGCCTGTGTGTCTCTCCCACCTGGTACTTACTGACTTGTATCCTTTCAGAATAAACTGCTAACCTAGTAAGTGAAAAACAAAAACCAAAAACTGAAGATAGAGGCAGCACGGTAATATATTTGAGGAGAGTGGAAAAAGTTTGTCAAAGTTGTGGCAAATTTTGAAAAGAGATGCCCAGAAAAATACAGAATGGCCATGCAGCACTGAAGGTTTAAATGAGGGAGAGGACCACATACTGTTAGTGAAACTACTCTGTGTGGTTAGACAGTTTTCTCCAATAGTTCTCAACATCCCAGAACACAGAAGCCCAGAAACATAGAAGATGGATTCATTAGTTTGAGAAATAAATTTTTATTTCATTCAGAGAGTACCTAGCACCATGCTTAGACCTGGAAGGGCCACCAACATTTTAATATCCCCTTCTCAGATAGAGACCATATAAGATATGAAATAACCTTAATAGTGGTTGGGGGCATCCCCAGCTGCCCTTTCACTTACCAACCCCTCTCCATTTACGTTGGTGAAATCAGTACGCCTGTTACCTATCCATGCTCCCTCATCTATATAACTTTGCCATGACTATAAATAATCTGAGGTGTTTGTTAAAGACAGTTTTTACCTACTTCCAGAGATTCCAGCTCAAAAGATTTGGAGGTAAAATTCACATGTCTGTGACTTTTAAAACATTCTAGATGATCCCGATATAGTTGGTCCGTGGACAGCACTGAGAAATACTGTCCTAACCTCATCCCCTTTGCAGCTAACACCAGCTCTTTTTGTTATTCTACCTGGTATGCCTGGAATATTTCTTTTCACCTGTTGTTGACTTAAAAATCCGAGCTTGATACTAATTTCTACCAAGAATCCTTAGCTATAATTCTACTCCATAACTAAGGTATTTCTCCAGTATTCTGATAGAGATGCGTACATGGGGACATGCACAGTGGGTATTCTGTGCTTGCTCACGGTGCCCTGTGACATTATGTTCCCGAGGCTTCCATCACCACTTTAGATTGCAACCTCCCTTGGTGTAGGGCCCCTGCCTCTGGCCAGAGCACTGTCTGACTCTGGAAGGTGTTCAGTCACTGAATGCAGAATGGACCGATAGGTGAACAAATATGAGCCTGTACAGAGAATCAAGAAAAAGAAAAACTGATGGGGATGCCAAACGCAAGCAGTGGATGGGAAAATAAAGATGTGAGAACCAGAATGAAGCAAAGAAAAAAGGGGGAAAAAAACAGGTTCCGCAGGAAGGGAATCGTTAAAGCCTAGAAGACAATGTGGGTGATTTAATCACAAATAATTTTAAGAAACATGAGAAAAGGAGTCTGCAGGCAACTTGAAATAGACTCTTAAGTACCTGACAAACCTGAGAAAAATAGGTAGCGAGAAAATCAATGCATTGAAACCCAACAAAGCTTCAATGTACCATCCCTTTTCAATCACTGGGAAGGAAAATGATGTGTTTAGTACATCCTCCTTCTTCATGTTTGGACCTTTAAATAGGGTATTTGAATTCACAGACTGTAGCTAGCTCAGACTGTCTCTCCTTCCAGCCCACAGCTGTACTTTGTAAATGACATGAGCCTCCCAAGCAAGATTGATCGTAAACTTGCAAAGGTTGTATGTGAGGTAATGAATAACACATGCTACTCCCTCAAGCACATCTCTGGAACAGTACACATCCAGGATCCTGTGTGTGCTCGAAGTTTAGAAAAGATTGGGAAGAGATCTTGCAGGCAAGCTGAAAGAAAACTTCTAATTATACTCAATTAACTGCTGTATCTTGACTTCATTCATTCAATGAATACAGAGTGATTGAATGTAATTTTTTTGGTCATTTTTTAAGTATCTGTGAATTAACGAGTGGATGAGTGGATATTATGTGCCGTTCACAGTGCAAGGTGTTATGAGGATAAAAAGGTAAATGTGGGACCTACTCTTAATAGAGGTTGCAATCTACAAAGGGAAACAAGACATAAATAATCCCTCTTAAAAAATATGGGATAAGGGCCATCACAGAGTTATCCATTTAATGTGAGAATACGGAATACAAGGGAAGGAGAGATTATTTCTAATCAGAGTGCTAAAGAAATTTTGTAAGAACTTGTATTTAGGATGAAACTTGAAGAATCTGGATGTCTTAGGAAAGATGTTTGGGGGCAAAGAGAAAACATGAGGTGGACTGTATTAGAGATGTGTGGAAGATGGAGAAAAGTTTGATTTGTAGATCTGGACTTTACCAAGGACTATATTGGCAACATGGTTAGAAAAGCACATTGAGTGTTGCATGGAAGTTTTAAAATAAAATATTTTTGATCCATGACTTAGCACAGGATGGTTAACTGTTAATATTTATTGAATGTTTACTATGGGCCAGGCAAATGTAATTACATAAATTATTTCAGTTAAGGTTCCCAATAATACCATATGTAGTTTATTGAGGTATTTCTTATCAAAATATAGTTAGTTCAGAAAAAAATCAGAAGATCCCACTTGAAATGAAAACTATAATTTTATGGTAAATTGTTGGGTAAAAAGGTTTATTATAACATTATCTTTAAAAATTAACCTGACAGAGAATCAAGATGGCAGTAGAGTACGCAGATGCAGACTCTCAACTCACACCACCAAACTGGATTACAAATTAATTTAGAAACAATCAGAGTAAAAAACCAACTTTGGATTAAAAGAACAGGTCTCAAAAACTAAGGAGCAAAGAATAAGCCACACTGAGCCTGGTAGGGAGCACCGAGTTGTGGTGGGTCTCCCCTGCTTCCAGGAAAGAAGGTGGGGTGAGACTGAGAGCACAGAAGGGCTCTCATTACAAGGAGAAGAGCAGAGAATATTGTTCACAGACACTTGCCTGGGGACCTGGGAACGAGGTGAGCTGAGAGGGCTGGCTTGTCTTCCAAAAGGAAAGTGGGAAAGAGAGAGAGAGAGATGGTGACAGAGGAATGCATGAGATGACCTGAGAAAGCTGACTCATCCAATACGGAGGCGGCCATAGCTGGGAGAGAGGTTGAACCTTCAACAAAGCACAAGCCTAAAGTGGTTCCGGGTGATCCAGCTCCAGAAAGCTCTCCAGCTCCAATCAGAGCAAAAAGACACAGCTGAAAACAAGAAGTGGGAAGAAGGGGTAGTAACTCAGGTCTCTATGGAGATCTGAGATACACCTCCCCCTACTGAAACAGAGAAAGCACTCCGCCCCCGCCCCCTGGAGAGAAGCTGGCGCAGATCAGGCCTTCAGAGTCTCAGGTTACACCCACTGCATTCCTGGATACAGCTCCAAATAAGCCCCCTGCTGAGATCAGTAAACAAGACTACCACTGAGTTAAGAAAACTGAGAAGAAAAAAAACAAATCAAGACTTCAAAGAGGCTCTACTAGGTAAGGAGATCACATCTGGAAGAAGCCTAGAGGAATTAGAAGGAAGGAAATAATAAAGATCAGAGCAGAAATAAATGACATAGAAACTAAAAAAACAATAGAGAGGATCAATGAAACCAAGATCTAGTTCTTCGAAAAAGTAAACAAGATCGATGAACCCTTAGCCAGACTCACCAAGAAAAAAAGAGAAAGGCCTCAAATAAATAAAATTAGAAATGAGGGTGGAGAAGTAACAATGGACATAGCAGAAATAAAAAGGATGGTAAGAAAATACTATGAAGAACTCTATGCCAAAAATATAGACAACCTAGGCGAAATGGACAAATTCCTTGAAAAATGTAATCTTTTAAAAACCAATCGAGAAGAATCAGAAAACCTAAATAGACCGATTACAACAAATGAGATTGAAACAGTTATCAAAAAACTCCCAACAGACAAAAGCCCTGGGCCAGATAGCTTCACAGGTGAATTCTACCAAACATTCAAAGAAAAACTAACTCCTATCCTTCTCAAGCTATTTCAAAAAGTCCAAGAGGAGGGAAAACTTCCAAGCTCCTTTTATGAGGCAAGCATAATTCTGATTCCAAAACCAGGCAAAGACAACACAAAGAAAGAAAACTATAGGCCAATATCCCTGATGAATTTAGATGCTTAAATTCTCAACAAAATATTAGCAAACCAGATCAAGCAATACATGAAAAAAATCATACACCATGATCAAGTGGGATTTATTTTGGGGAGGCAAGGCTGGTGCAATATTTGCAAATCAATCAATGTGAATCATCACATAAACAAAAGGAAGGAGAAAAACCACATGATAATATCAATAGATGCAGAAAAAGCATTAGATAAAATCCAGCACATATTTATGATCAAAACCAGGGGTCCCCAAACTACAGCCCGTGAGCCACATGCGGCCCCCTGAGGCCATTTATCTGGCCCCCACTGCACTTCTGGAAGGGGCACCTCTTTCATTGGTGGTCAGTGAGAGGAGCACAGTTCCCATTGAAATACTGGTCAGTTTGTTGATTTAAATTTACTTGTTCTTTATTTTAAATGTTATATTTGTTCCCGTTTTGTTTTTTTTACTTTAAAATAAGATATGTGCAGTGTGCATAGGGATTTGTTCATAGTTTTTTTTATAGTCCGGCCCTCCAATGGTCTGAAGGACAGTGAACTGGCCCCCTGTGTAAAAAGTTTGGGGACCCCTGATCGAAACTCTCAGCAAAGTACGAATACAGGGATCATACCTCAACATGATAAAGGCCATCTATGACAGGCCCATAGCCAACATCATACTCAATGGGCACAAGTTTAAAGCAATCTCTTTAAGATCAGGAACAAGGCAGGGGGCACCCTTTCACCACTCTTATTCAATATAGTTCTGGAAGTCCTAATCACAGCAATCAGACAAGAAGAAAAAATAAAAGGCATCCAAATTGGAACAGAAGAAGTAAAGATATCATTATTTGCTGATGATATAATACTGTACCTAGAAAACCCTAAAGTTGCAGTAAAAAACTACTGGACCTGATAAATGAATTTAGCAAGGTGGCAGGATATAAAATTAATACTCAGAAGTCAGAGGCATTTCTATATACCAACAATGATCTGCCTGAAAGAGAAACTAAGAAAACAATCCCCTTCACTATTACAACAACAACAAAATAGTACCTAGGAGTAAATTTAACAAAGGAGTTTAAAGACTTGTATTTGGAAAATTATAAAACATTGATAAAAGAAATCAAGGAAGATACAGAGATAAGTGGAAGCATATACCGTGTTCATGGCTAGGAAGAATAAACATCATTAAAATGTCTATATGACCCAAAGCAATTTATATATTCAATGCAATTCCTATTAAAATACCAATGACATACTTCAAAGATATAGAACAAATATTACAAAAATTTATATGGAACCAAAAAAAGAACACAAATAGCCTCAGCAGTCTTGAAAAAGAAGAATAAAGTGGGTAGTATCACACTTCCGGACACCAAGTTATACTACAAGGCCATTGTACTCAAAACAGCTTGATACTGGCATAAGAATAGGCATATAGATCAATGGAACAGAACAGAGAACCCAGAAATAAACCCACACCTATATGGACAATTGATATTTGTCAAGGGTGGTTATAGCATACAATGGAGTAAAGACAGTCTCTTTAACAAATGGGGTTGGGAAAATTGGACAGCTAACTGCAAAAAAAATGAAACTAGACCACCAACTCACACCATTCACAAAAATAAACTCAAAATAGATAAAAGACTTAAATGTAAGTCATGAGCATCTTAGCGGAAAACAGGCAATAAGCTCTCCGACATCACTCACAGCAATATATTTGCTGATTTATCTCCACATACAAGGGAAATAAAGGACAGGATGAACAAATGAGACTATATCAAACTAAAAAGCTTTTGCACAGCTAAAGACAATATGAACAAAATAAAAAGGCAAACCACACAATGGCAGAACATATTTGACAATACGTCTGATAAGGGGTTAATAACCAAAATTTATAAAGAACTTGTAACACTCAACACCAGGAAGACTAACAATCCAATCAAAAAATGGGCAAAAGAAATGAATAGACACTTCTCCAAAGAGGACATACAGATGGCCAAAAGGCATATGAAAAAATGCTCAACATCACTAATCATTAGAGAAATGCAAATTAAAACCACAATGAGATATCACCTCACACCAGTCAGAATGGTGCTGGTCAATAAAATAACACAGAGTAAGTGCTGGTGAGGATGTGGAGAAAAGGGAACCCTCCTGCACTGCTGGTGGGAATGCAGACTGGTGTAGCCACTGTGAAAACAGTATGGAGATTTTTCAAAAAATTAAAAATCAAATGGCCTTTTGACCCAGCCATCCCACTTTTAGGAATACACCCCAAGAACACCATAGCACAGTTTGAAAAGGAGAGATGCATCCCCATGTTTATGGCAGCATTGTTTACAATAGCCAAGACCTGGAAACAGCCCAAGTGTCCGTCAGTGGATGAGTGGATTAAAAAGCAGTGGTACATATACACAATGGAATACTATGGGGCCATGAAAAAGAAGAAAGTATTTTTTGCGACAACATGGATGGAACTGGAAACTATTATGTTAAGTGAAATAAGCCAGGCAGAGAAACAAAAATATCATATGAACTCACTCATCTGAGGAATCCAATGAACAATATGAGCTGAGGAGCAGAATAGAGACAGAGGTGGGATCAAAGGATTCAGGAGGAAAGCGGACAGAGGGAAAGGGGATGATAGGGTGGGACGAGAGCAGAAAAGAAAATCTTGGAGGGAAGGGGGGAGGGTGTTATGGGGAGGGAGACAGGGGATGTACTGGAGAACATGGGTGACATTAGAATTTATGTAAACACAATAAATTAATAAAAAATTAACATGACATACATTTATTTTATCCAGTCTACATTGATAAAATTGAAGTTTTGATAAAACAATCTCCTTATTGACCCATGAATTATTTAGAAATATGTTTTTTAAATTTCTAGACAGAATAAAATGACCATTTTTTGGTCATTCATTGTTTTATTTTGCATTGAGAATTGAGATTATTATCTGCATGATGTAGAAATCTAGATCCACTGGTGTTTGTTAACATGTATTTTGGAAGCATTATGCGGCCAATTTTTGTAAATGAGGCATATATATTTAAAAAGAATGTGTGTTCTTTAACTGTTGGGTATAGGATTCTATATAAATAATTAGATTAAGCTTCTTAATTTTCTTGGAATATATTTTAAATCTTTATAATTTTTTATTTGTTTGATTCCTGAATTACAAAAAACCCTGTATTAATTTCTTACAGTATGATTATGGATATGTCCATTTTTAGTTGTAATTTTGTCACGTATTTTTATTATTTTGTTTATTATATTTTTATATATTTTTCTCTTAATTAAATTTATTGGGATAATATTGATTAATGAGATTATATAGGTTTTGAGTGTACATTTCTGTAATGCATGATGTATATATTGCATTGTGACCAGCCAATGTCAAATCATCTTCCATATATTTGACCCCTTTGACCCTTTTCTACTCTTCAACCCCCTTCCCTCTGGTAACCAGCATATTGTTGTCTGTGTCTATGAGGTTTTGTTTGTTTGTTTTTCTTGTTCGTGAATTTGTTGCTTTTAATTTTAGGTCCTACATATGAGTGAAATCATGTGGTTTTGAACTTTTTCTCTTATTTCACTTGGCATATATTCTCCTGGTCCATCTATGTTGTCCAAAGTGGCAATATTTTATATTTTCTTATGCCTGAGTAGTTTTCCATTGTAGTACATATATGTTCCACATCTTCTTTTTCCAATTCTCTGTCGAAAGACACTTGATTGTCTCTATGTCTTGGCCACTGTGAATAAAGCTGCCATGAACATATAAGCAGTAGAGCTGATTTTCTTTCTTTTTTAAAATTTATTTATTGATTCTAGTGAGAGAGAAGAAAGGAGAGAGAAACAGAAACATCGATCCATTCTTGCATTTGCTTCCATCAAGAATCGAATCGGCAGCCTCTGCACCTCAGGACAACACTCCAACCAACCAAGCTATCTGGCCAGGGCAGCAGAGCTGATTTTTAAAACAATCCACTATAATTCTATCTTTTAACTAGTGAATTTAGTTTATTTACATTTATTATGATTATTAATATATATGGATTGATTTCTGCCACCTTATGTATTCTATCTGGCATACTTTTCTTGTATTTCTTTTTCCTTTTCAGGATTTTACTTAATTGATAGTTTTCTTTATCTATCATTACCCTTGGTTTAAAAGTTATGAATTCTATTTCTCTCTCTCTCTTTTTTTTTTTTTCTGAAGCTGGAAACGGGGAGAGACAGTCAGACAGACTCCCACATGCGCCCAACCGGGATCCACCCGGCACGCCCACCAGGGGGCGACGCTCTGCCCACCAGGGGGCGATGCTCTGCCCCTCTGGGGCGTCGCTCTGTTGCGACCAGAGCCACTCTAGTGCCTGGGGCAGAGGCCAAGGAGCCATCCCCAGCACCCGGGCCATCTTTGCTCCAATGGAGCCTCGGCTGTGGGAGGGGAAGAGAGAGACAGAGAGGAAGGAGAGGGGGAGGGATGGAGAAGCAGATGGGCGCTTCTCCTGTGTGCCCTGGCCGGGAATCGAACCCGGGACTTCTGCACGCCAGGCCGATGCTCTACCACTAAGCCAACCGGCCAGGGCCTATTTCTCTTTTTTTAGTGCCCCCTTTAAACTTTTAACATGAATTCTTGTTGTAATGCTGTCTAAACTCAATCAATATTTTACTCTCTCCTGAACATGGAAAGGAGTTTAGAATTCTTTAAACTTGATTTTTCTTTACATTCTATAAATGACATGAGCCTCCTTTCTAGTATTTTTATCTTATTTTTAAATCCATCATTGTTAATTCTTAGATATATCCATATACTTGTGAATATGACTTTTATCAGTTTTTTATTCACTCCTTCAAGAATTCAGTTTTGTTTTTGTAAGATATATCATTTATTATATCATATGGCTGAAAGTGATAAAAATTTCTCGTTCTTTGCTTGAATCAGATTCTTAAATAACAATTTAGCTGATAGTTACTGTCCCTTAGAACTTGGGGTGTATTATTCTATACTTTTCTGGTGTTTACTTTTATTATTGAAAGGATGTGGTGGTGTTTTTTGTTGTTGTTTTTAACCTAATTGCTGTGACTGTTGATTAAGTGTCTTTTATTTGTGGTTGCTTCTAAGATTTTAGGTTTTATAGATTCACTGTGATATATCTTGTTGTAGATTTAAAAATGTATCATCCTTACAATCAGGTGGTTCTTGATTCTATGGATTCATTTCTTTCATCATCTCTGGAAATTTTTCACAGCCTTTCAAGAATGCTTCTCCCCCATTTTTTTCTATTCTGTTTATCTGGATTCCTGCCAAGAGTACGGGGACCTTCTAATTCTACCTTCCATTTTTCTGAAATCTTAATCTGTGTTCATTTCCTAATTTTCCAGTGCTATAGTATATCTAACACCCTCAGGTAGAGTTTCAAGTTCACCAGTTCTTTAAATGTCTACTCTACTGTTCATTCATTAATAAAAAAGTTATTTACTATGTTTTTATTTCTTGTTCTTTTTCCTAATGTGCCTACTTTTAAGAATGTATCTTGTGGTTTCTTCTTAAGGTTTCAATTTGTTCCTGTCTTAATTTAAACATAATTTGTATTCTATTTCAGAATGTTATTCTATTATCTCAAGTTTGGGGTGATAATTCTGCTGTTTTAGCTCATTCTTACAGTGCATGTATTCCTCTGTGGCATATATATATATATATATATATATATATATATATATATATATATATATTTTTCTATCATGAACTCTCTTCTTTAGCATGATCATATTTTTTTCTATGAGAACCCCATATAGCCTGTATCGTGGGAATGTCCCTCTAGAGTGCTTGGTTTGGGGCAGGAGCTCAGAGTATTTTTGTTGTAGGGCCAATTTTTATGTTAATTCCTCAACCTGGGGTTGGGGGTTTAATGTACTTGACAGGCTAAGCTCAAAGCCTAAATCTATTTGAAGCATAGGTCAAATCTGCTATTAACTTGTCAGATATAATTGTTCTGTTTTGATTTTTCTACCCAGAACCCAGGCAGAAACATATATAAGTGTATCTGTTATCTCTCTTTGGCAAGGAACAAACCTCTTTTTTGGTCTACCCTTTTACTGAAAGTGCTGTCCTTTTAACACATTAGCTGTATGTAGGAAAACAGTTCCAAGTTCCCTCCTTATTTGGGGCTCTGTATTAGTCTGCTTGAGCTGCTATAACAACATACCAGTGACTAGGTGGCTTAAACAACAGAAATGTATCTTCTCACAGTTGGGAGACTGGAAGTATGATATTAGGTGTCAATATGGTCAGGTTCTGGTGAGGGCTCCCTTTCTGGCTTGCAAGTGGCCGCTTTCTTCACTGTGTTCTCATATGGCTGCAAGAGAGGTTTGGCAGGGTATGGCAGGGTGAAGGGTGAACAGCACTCGGATGTCTCTTAAGGGCACTCATCCTATGAAACCAAGGCCCTTCCCTCATGACTTTATATATCCATAAATAACTCCAAATGCCCAATCTCTGTATACTGTCATATGGGGGTTAAGGCTTTAACATATGAATTTGTCAGCAGACACATTCAGTCCATAATGGACTCATTCCTTTGTCTACTGACCCCTTGTCCCTTGTGGATAATAAAGCCAGACTTCTAGTCTGCCAAGAACAAGGCCCTCACCCACCCCATGCTCTGTGGCAGCATCGGCTCACACCTTCAGTGCTCTGGTCTCCTGTTTCAACAACATTCCAGAACAGAGGAACTTCATCTGCTTTCTTCGAATCAGTTGTCCAACATGTCCGGATCTTTCAGGTCTTCTAGGGTTACCTTATTGCCAGAACCAAGAGTCCCACACACCCAGCTTTTCTCTTTCAGCCATGTGATCTAAACAAGTCTGCTGTATTTCCCTTCCTTTCCTAGTAAAAAGATGATGTACACAAGTATAATTCTCATTCATCTTGTAAGTAATTCTGAGAAAGAGCAATTAGAGATAGCAATATGTTACAAATTAAAAATGTTAAATAATAGCGAAAGCAAGTAGAATTTCTCCAATAATGCATTTTAATTACAATGCATCAATAGAACACAGTTTATCTGAGGATATGCAAGTGTATTATAACTATATCATAATATCTTGAGAAGATCATAAATTTTTTCAACCCAGCAACCATAGAACAATAAAAGACCTTTTGAGATTTGATTTTAAATAAAGTATTATTGACTCCCTTTTTAAAAATTATAAGTACACTTTCTAAAATGGTATACTACTGGTGCAGTGAAGGGCATTTTTCTCAGGACATGAGTTGAGTGATTATAGTGATTTATTTCAAAGATGAATCGTACAGGGTGAACAGTTCTGAGAAAAGTGAGGAGTTATATATACAAATAATCTTGGTTAGAGGCAATATAAACACTGAGGTTTGGGGACCCAGGGACCTCTTCACTGTCTTGCTAGATCCTAGTGCTCTGGGACAGACTGTATCCTCCCTATACCTTCCTTTTATCCTCCAGAAATAAAGAATAACAAGATCCATTGAAAAGGTTATTTGCTATTAGCCATGAGGTCAAATCAAATGTCATTAGTACTTAAAGAAGAAGGTGAGTGGGGAGACTGAGCTGGACTTCATCATAATTTACAAAAGTAGAGTCTGTTTGGGGGGTTGTGTCCATGGTAAGGTTAATCCTTCAGAGAAGAAGGCTAACAATCATGGAATCAAACTGACTTCCATGGTATCCTCTGGAACCAGAATTAGTGCAAAGTCAAGCCAGACTTCCCTTTGGAAGTAAAGCTCAACGTTAAGGATTAATTTATAAACTCAGTCTGGGAAAGGGCTGATATCAAATATTAAGGCCAACTTATTAAAGCTCTTAGGCATTGTCCCTGCTGGTATTTAAGTCATTTGTTACCATTCTAAACACCTAAAGATGATATTCAGTCATCTATAAAGCCATTCCTGTTGCTAAAATATAGAAAGACTTCTTCTATACCAGTATGTAAAAAGCAACTCCCAGGGTGTCCAAAGTGCCCTGTCTACTCAGTTCCTTTGTAAGTTTCCCTGCACCTCTAAGCCACATCTCTCCGCAATGACGAGGAACTGCTGGTACAGCAGCCCCAGAACCAAGCCTTCCTCGGCACTGGAGCCCGAGTCTGTTCTGATAAGACGGTGCTGTCCTCTTGATGAAGTGTTCTGCATGTTGTCCTAGTCTGTGCCTTCAGGCCTGAACTGAAGCAGAGCTTCCAGGTTGGCATCCTATAGTGTTTTCAATGTCTGCATTGTAGTATGATTTGATGAGGGCTCCAGACTTCGGCTTAAAGAGCTTACTATTATTTTCCATCTTCCAGACTATCATTGTCAATAACTATAGATCCTAGTATTTTAGATATCATAGATTAAATAAACAAATAAATCAAAGTTTAAATATTTTTCAAGTTGATGTCATCTTATCAACATTTTATCTTGCTGAGTAGAGAATTTTCATTTAAAAAAAATCACTTTCTGCCACTTTTATGCTATATAAGAAAGAACAGGACACAAGTTCAGAATAAAACCCCATAAAGAATTTATCCTATGAAAACTAATTATACCGTCTTTCTCCTTCTCATTCCACCAAGGGCTAGTGAGAAATTAACCATGGGCTGGTGGTGATTGGGGATATCTGCGTGTCTGCACTGTGCCCCTACACTCATCAGTTCCCAAGGTCAGCCCTAACGAGCCTCATTTGTTTCATTTGTTTCACACTTTGGTTTGGTGTTGCACAGACCCGAGGCTGCACCCGGACTCTAATGTACAAATTGAAGACAGTGTCAGCTTTGGTTATGTCCTGTCACTTGCTCCCACACTGCTGGAGATGAATAGAAGCCCTGCAATTCTAACATTTCCATCTGGTTCTCCGACCTACGGCTGCACAAAGTGAGACATTTTATAGCCTGGCCTTTTCTCCTGTCCATGCAACAACACATTGGCCGTGTACATTTACTTACATGTGGATTATCAAATAATATTGGCGCTTTCCTGATAACATGAATTGCTCCACTAACAAGATGCAATTATGTAGCCAGGCCTTGAGACCAGGCACAATACTCAGTACCTCTCCTATAGAAAATAAACTAGTTCTCTGGCTTTGGAAAAAAAAGTACCTATAAGGATCTTTCATCTCTATCCTCAAATACATCAAAGAATAAGTGCTCCTAATGCACATTACAAAGGCACAGGGAAAAGATTCTATCCGACATTTGGTAATTTTGCCAAACTACGTGTGAAGAAAAGAAAAGGCTCCAGTAGCAAAACAAAAAGCCATAAATAATTACACTATTAGGAAGCCATTATAACATGGAACAAATGTCGTAAGAGCATATGAAGACTCGGCTAATAATGTTTTTCTCACATCAGTAAACTTAGTTGTTTTTCATCTGTGTTGTGAAATTTCTGATTTGTTTTAGCCTTGTGTATTATTCTATTATAGCATGATGATTTTCATTATGCTTCCCTAAACCCTATCAAAAGATAAAGTCTAGACTCTAATTATCTCTATATTTAGTCAAATAGTCAGGCTTCATCTGTTTCCAGAACAGTTAATGTATTTGGCTCATTAGTCTGAAAACACTGAGTACAATTCAGCTGACTAAAATCGCGCCTGGCATTAGCTTGTGTAAGGAGCATACAGGTCCAATGTGTGATGATTTTATTCTTTTCTGGTGGCAGTGAGTCAGGAAATAATAGCTATTATTTTTGATCACTTATTATGTCCCAGACAGTGTCTTCACCTTTTGCATGCATTATTCATTTAGTTCTCACAACAACAAATCCTTATTCACATTGTGCATAATTAGAAGCTTACCTAGAGTCCTTCACCCAGGAAGTGGCAGACCCAGAACAGTCTGATTTCAAAACCTGACGTCTTAACCATTATGTTAAAAGAAGTACTTGATTCCATATACTCAGACTTTATTATGTCTGATGTTTGTACAGACCATGGACAGTTAAGTCTTCAAAGAGATAGAATCTAGTGCTTTGGCTTTGACATGAAGCTACCTTGAATGTAAATACGGTATTGATTTTAATTTATTCTCCAGGGGGTTATTCCCCTGTTCCACATCCTAGAATACATTTCCATTGCTCTTGGATAAAAATTCCAAAGTCTATGAGTTCTTGAACACTAGGACTCTTCTTCATACTATGCTCGTTCACTTACTTGGGTCAACCACTCAGGCCTTCCATAGTCTCTTTAATACTCCATACTGCTTCCTTTCTCAGGGACTTCTCCCATCTTCTTCCGTCTGAATCAAACATTCTCTCTGCTTCCACTCACATTTCCAACCTGGGCTTTAATGTCATTTCCAAAGAGGACTTTCCTGACTCTCCAGCCGAAACCAGGTCCCCTGTACTATTTATCCACAGGACTCTTTATAGACATCATTAAAGATTATAAGTAAATACTTTACTTTTGTGATTATTTCTTTAATGTCTTCCTCACTCACTAAAATGTAAGAGTTGGTAATAGCAGGGATTGTGCTGGTCTGGCTCACCATTGAGCAGTCCTGAATCACCACACCTCATACTTGTTACTGGTGATTATGTTAGGAATTATGGAATGAATGAATGAATGATAGTGATAGATCTGTGCACTTCTACTCTCTGTTCAATCCAATGCCAGCTAAGTTTAGCTTGTATTCATGAAACTGAGCAAAGCTCTATGATCACATGGGCTTGAGCCTATGCTTTTGGCTCTGGCATTAGATGGAATGTTTTAGTTTATTCTTGAGTTATTCCCTTGAAACTGTCACTCAAGAAAACAAAATTAAGCATAGCACTAACTATTCTCAGGAAGTTGCTGTAGTCTTAGAACATGACAGAAAAAGAGAGAGGAAAGACTTGCCCTATAGTTTTGGAGCTGTAAACAAGAAATGTCACATTTGTTCAATAATAACCACAATGGTTAAAGAAATATATAAAGAGTCTATCCTTAAGATAGTTGTGAAGAAGATTTTTAAAATAATTCTTAGACTAATATCTTCTTCCTTGCAAATAGCCCAAATAAAACATGTGTAGGTAAGATTAAACAAATAAATAGGATTATAGAATCAACAGCATTTTTATAAAATCTGATAGGAGCAAAAATGTATTGATGGCTTTGAGATCCTTAATTTTTAATGCTGAAGTCTTTAAGATTTGTAGTTTTTTAATGCCTGTTAAACATTAAGTGTGTAGAAATAAGTGGGTTGAAAATGGGAAGATGGGGAGAAATGCCGTGTTCAAAAATCTATTTCATATTGTGTACTCTGCCATTAAAAATTAGTTTTTTATAATGAAGACAATCTATGCTTACTATAGAAATTTCAGAAACATTGAAAACATAAACAAATTATTCAAATCCCAACAATTTCAAGAAAATCTTAGATAACATATAGTGTTTTTATGTTCACTCATTTGCTGAGTATCTTTTAAACATAATTACCATTAATTTGTGTCATACAAGATTAACTATAGTTCTTAAAGTTTATCTTTTAGGGTTTATAAAGTGAAATATGCCTGAGGTTATAAAATAATTTGGGAAAATAGATACAATTAAAAAATGAATATTACCCTATATGTCACTCACCGACTGATAACTACCGCTACTATTTTGACATTATGTTCTTCCAATCTTTTGCTAGGATATTTTCCTAAGTTTTTATGTGATATTGTATATACTGATTTTAGAGAAGAGATAGCATAAAGATATTCACAACTCTTAGAATTTTGCGGAATAATTTCTGAGGGCTAATAATTTGCTGCCTTTTTTTTTTTTCTTCATTTTTCTGAAGCTGGAAACGGGGAGAGACAGTCAGACAGACTCCCGCATGCACCCGACCGGGATCCACCCGGCACGCCCATCATGGGGCGACGCTCTGCCCACCAGGGGGCGATAATCTGCCCATCCTGGGCGTCGCCATGTTGCGACCAGAGCCACTCGAGCGCCTGAGGCAGAGGCCACAGAGCCATCCCCAGCGCCCGGGCCATCTTTGCTCCAATGGAGCCTTGGCTGCGGGAGGGGAAGAGAGAGACAGAGAGGAAAGTGCGGCGGAGGGGTGGAGAAGCAAATGGGCGCTTCTCCTGTGTGCTGCCTATTTTATTGCTGCCTAGTCTACCGATATGGCTCAACAGAATAAAGCACTACAGCACCAAGCATTGAATTTCAAAACTCACTTTATTAATTTTATCAGTGGGTTAATACACAAGATCAGATTTCCAAATCAGACTCACTGGAACAATGTGTAACCATTAACCAGCTTTAGTAACAATTTCAGAATGCGGGCAATCAATATGCATGGACAAAGCAGACAGAGGTCTGGGACATCAAAGGCAGCTCTATGGGTCCCGTCTCTCCACATCAGACATGTATTTGCTGACCCAGAATAATAGATGAGGTTTCAGATAACGTCTTGCAGGTTTACATCATGTAGCAGAAAGAGCATTTAAATTATGAAGTATCTCCATTTCATACTTCAGAGGGTTATGTAACTTATATGATATTCTTAAGGGAATCATGGGTCATAGATCTATAGATTTTGGGTTTATTTACTAAGTAATCCTTAGCAAGAACATCCTACCAAGATGTGATATAGATAAGAAAACACTTACGTTTAGCAAATATTATGAGTCTATTTACCTGGAGTTCAAGTTGACAAAAAGAGATTAGACGAATTAACCTGCTTTTTTTTTTTTTTCCTTTTCCTTGAGATAGTTTCTCCCAACACTCACAAAGAAAATAAATGGATCCCAGACCAGCTGCTGAAGCTCCTTCCCTCTCAGGGAGCAATAACAAAATAAGAAAAACAGTCCCTACTATTTTGCTTCTCATTCTCCTACTATTTATTCCTGTACAGAAGTGATTTATAGTGGATGCGGAGATTCTGTGCCTCTAGTACCTTTTTTCCATTATTTTTGAAAAATTCTTAGCCATTTTCTCCCCAAACATTGTTTGCACTCTGTTCTCTTTTCTATCCCAACCGAACTTCAATAAAACGTATGCTAGAAACTCCTAGAAGGTAAACAGGAAAAACCTAGATGACCTTGGGTATAGTGATGACTTTTTAGAGGCAACATCGAAGGCACAATACAAGAAAAAAAGAATTGATAACCTGGATATTATCAGAGTTAAAAACCTACTCTGTGAAAGACACTGCAAAGAAGATAAAAAGACCAGCCACAGACAGAGAGAAAATATTTGCAAAGCACACATCTGATAAAAGACTATTATCCTAAATATATAAACAACTCTTAAAACTCAACTTTAAGAAAACAAATAGCCTAATTAAAAAATGGGCAAAATATCTGAAGAGAAACCTCATCAAAGAAGTTGCACAAATGTTTATAGCAGCTCTATTTATAACTGCCAACACTTGGAAGCAACCAAGATATTCTTTAGTAGGTGAACATGTAAATAAAGTTTCCTCATTAGTCATATCTTGCATTAATGTGGTACATTTGTTACAATTTGTGTGTTAATATCTATTATAACTAACTAAAGTTCATAGTTCATATTAGGTTTACTCTTTGTGTATTCTGTTCCATGAATTTTGACAAATGTGTCATGTCACCTATTTACAATTATAGTAGCACATAGAGTAGTTTTACTGCCCTAAAACCCCTCTGCACTACATCTATTATTCCTCCTCCCTTTCCCGCCACCCCTGAGCTACTGGCAATCACTGATTTCTCACTGTCTTTATATTTTTGCCTTTTCTAAGATATATTCCAGACTTGATTCTTTCATTTTAGCAATATGCATGTAAGGTTCGTCCATGTCTCTTCATGGTTTAATAACTCATTTGTTCTTAGTGCAACATTCCACTGCGTGGAAGTACTAGTTTGCTTATCTGTTTATCTAACAAAGGACATCTTGGTTGCTTCCAAGCTTTGGAATGCTCCTCATCCTCGCCAACATTAGTGTTGTTAGTGCTTTGAATTTTGGCCATTCTAATAGGTATGCAGCAGTATCTCAGAGTTGTTTTATTTTGCATTTCCTTAATGGCATATGATGTTGACCATCTTTTCACATGACTATTTGCTTATGTATATTTTCTCTGGTAAGGTTTCTTTTTTTTCTTTTCTTTTCTTCTTTTATTTATTTATTATTTTTTTTACAGAGACAGAGAGAGTCAGAGAGAGAGATAGACAGACAGGAACGGAGAGATGAGAAGCATCCATCATTAGTTTTCATTGCGTGATGCAACACCTTAATTGTTCATTGATTGCATTGCAACACTTTAATTGTTCATTGATTGCTTTCTCATACGTGCCTTGACCGCGTGCCTTCAGCGGACCAAGTAACCCCTTGCTCAAGCCAGTGACCTTAGGCTCAAGCTGGTGAGCTTTTACTCAAACCAGATGAGCCTTGGCTCAAGCTGGTGACCTTGGGGTCTCAAACCTGGGTCTTCTGCATCCCAGTCCGATGCTCTACCCACTGCGCCACTGCCTGGTCAGGCAGTAAGGTTTCTGTTTATATCTTTTGTCCACATTTTTAATTGTGTTTTTTGTTTTCTTATAGTTGAGTTTTTTAAGAGTTTGTCCATCTAGTTGTTAATAATTATTATAATTTCTATTTCTAGAAGTTATACTTTATTCTTTTAAAAATCTGCTATGCTATTTTTTATAGTTACCCATTCCCTGCAGATATTTGTATGCTTTTCCTTTTTTACATTTAATTTAAACTTATCAAAAATAATTATTATAAAATATTTGTTGATAATTCTCATCTACTGTTTTATAGCTCTGTTTCAAGTATTTTTGCATTTTTTCACACCTACTACCTTGTTTTCTTATATGCTTTATGATTTTAGACTGCAGAATGCACATTATCCTTGAAACATTATATATGGAAGCTCTTTGAGGCCTTGAACAAGGTACTTTCTTTCAGAACACATTTTTATTTGTATTTCTGTCAGGACCCTGGAGGCATTACTAGTCTAAGGCTGATTTAGATTGGTTTTTATATTTGATATAGAATACATAATTTAGTGAAGGATTGGTCCCAACAAACTGGTCTGCCTTTAGTTCCAGAAATGGATGTCATCCTCATGTCTTCTGTATCCCCTATGTTCTGGAATGACCTCCTTACTATATTTGTCTTGAAATTTAATATGTTAGGTTAAATTTCAAATGTCACTCACTCCAAAAAAATCTTCCCTCTTCACCTGAGCCTTTTCCCCTGTAACACTCATAGCATCTCATGTGTCAGACTGAACCCTATGAGGCTGAAGTTTATATAGGTCAAAAATGGTTGTATATCGGCAATTTCATGTGAGTAAACCTAAAACCTAGTTTAATGCTTTCCATACAATTAGCATGTGTCAAATATTCACCTAAATGAGTAAATAAACATTTTGACAAAAATAAGCAATACAGCTTAACAATAAAAGAAGTCATGCTTAATACTTTCAGAGTAAGGAGAATTACATTTCATCCCTTTAAATGTATGAAGAATTGTCAGTATATACATATATTTACACGCACACACAGCAGTAAATGAAATTGCCCAAGGAAATCAGAAATTACCTTGACTAGAATTCAGAAAAGAATAAGGACGGAGAAGGTAGCAGAGTGACCACAGGTGGCAGCTCATGCTCACTGCATGTAAACGAGGAGCCGACACACACCCGGACTGACTTTGAACTAATCGAATGTGAGGGTCCCTTCAAGAACAAAGTGTTGCTGTTGCAGAAATCCTATTGAAAACATCATGCATGCAGTAATTGTAAAATAAAGTCAGGAACTGCACTTTAACTAAAAAAATTAAAGGAAATCCATTTTAGGGCTCACTTGGCATTCCACTTCCTGTTGCTAAAAATCTATTTTTAAAAGCCAAATTAACCAGATTGTCCATTATCATTGATCACATTTGCTAGACAATTGCCAAATCTCCGACTTACGCTGTATGAATGCAGCTTAATGGGGAAGTAAGGACAGTGTTTCTTGATGCATAAGATACCCTTTTCACATAAGCTTCTTTTAAAACTCTAAAAGCAATCTCTTCTGCCATGTCCCTACTGTTGGTTAGAACTGCTCTATATTACATAAGCATTGAACAGAACCTTTGGTAAGGACTTTTTGGATGTCATAAAAGCAGTACCTTTTGCTTTACCTTCTCATGTAACAAAGGACAGAGTTCACAGATAAATAAATGTGAATGGGACTCAGCCAAGATGGCCTTAGTAGAACCTGTAATAAGGACTCTGAACTGGAAGGCACAATCTTCCTCCCTTTGCTGAATTGGCTACGTCAGTTGACAGGCTGGGGCTTTTTATCACCAGGGAAACAAGAATGTACTTTGAGCTCAGTGCAGATCTTCTGCCACTCTCGCTCTTAAAATGAGTACATTTTGTACCATCTGCAGAACAAGAATCATTAAACAGTAACTGAAAAAAGTGATTACACCTTTGATACTTTATTCAATGAAGTGCTGTATCTTCAATTATATAGAAAATCGGGAACCTTGCTTTTTTTAACAGAATAATTTAATAAAGAATTATGATGATGTTTTTATTTATTGGGTGATACTCTGGTTACTTTCATTTTCATTTGCTCAGGGTGGTATCATTGGTGGAGAAACTCTAGAATCTTTTCTATTTCAGGAAGAACTTTTGGATGTATAGTTAATGGCCACCCAGGATATTTATTTGTAGTGGTGGGTAAGCTTTTATTTATTTATTTATTTTCATTTTTTTTTTAGAGAGGAGAGGGAGAGACAGAGAGTGAGAGAGAGGAGAGACAGAGAGAGAGAAGGTGGGGAGGAGCTGGAAGCGTCAACTCCCATATGTGCCTTGACCAGGCAAGCCCAGGGTTTCGAACCGGCGACCTCAGCATTTCCAGGTCGACGCTTTATCCACTGCACCACCACAGGTCAGGCAGGGTAAGCTTTTAGAGCATGTTTCCTGGGGAAAAATAAAACCAAAATCACTGAATCAAAGGCTTAATCTGCTTCACAATTACATTAATGAGGAATATAATGCTGAGCAAGCTTTTAACCATTTTTTAAACTTCTCTTTCTTTCTATAAAATTAAAATGAGACCCCAGACAGTTGGCTCAGTAGATAGGATGTCAGCTCAGTGTAGAGATGTCCTGGGTTTGATTCCCAGTTAGGGCACACATGAGAAACAACCATCTGCTTCTCTCCCCCTCCCACATCCCCTTCTCTCTTTCTTCCCCTCTAGCAGACAGTGGCTTGACTGGTTTGAGTGTGGCCTGGGGGTGCTGAGGATGGTTGGGTTGATCCTAACATCAGCCCCAGACAGGGACTGCTGGATGGATTCTGCTAGGGATGCATGTGGGAGTCTGTCTCACTATCTCCCTTTCTCTCACTTAAAAAAAAAATGAAAGTGAGACAATGTCTTTCCTACTTTATTAAAATGCCATAGGGATTAAAGGATATTTTACAAAACCTCTTTATATATAAAGATGCAATATGGCATACATACATGAGGTATTACTGTTGTTAATTTGTCTTATAGAAAGTTACAAATGTAATGAGAACAAGGAATACTTTGGGAATGATTACTGTTATGTGTCACTTAACAACAGGTTGGCTTTATTTCCCAAATTACTTTCTTTTCCTGTTCTGCTACTACATTATTCAGACTGTTAAGGGAAGCCGGTGCATCCTGTGAACAGAATTATGTATGGCCTACTCTGTGATGCCTGTGAGAGCTCTGGCCTCTGATTGCAGCATTATAATCTCCATCTTAGCATGCGCTGTAAATCATCCTGCGGCCTGGAGATAGGGCTGGATCTGCAGGTAATCTGTGAACAGCGACACTCCCTCATAACAAGGTCACATCACCCTGTCCTCGGTGTGATGCGGAGGGGGTGTCACCAGCATGCATGGGACTACATTTCCATTACACAAATACAATGATCAGTAAAAGAAGATCTATTTCTATTCTCTGGAGCAGCTTTTAAAAGGGGCATATTTGCCAAGCTCACCAAAATGTTCTGATTCCTACTCTAATTTCTTTGTAATATTTCTGATTATGCAAAAGGCAGAAAACAACACTGCACTGATTGTTGTTTTATTAAATGTTGTGTCTTAACTTCTCAAATAAAGTTCATGACCACATGAAGGTAATGTGAAGTGAAAGGAGAGACAAGAAGAAAATACTAAAATAGTGTTCTTCAATTTGCATAAAATTGCAATGTATCTTCACACATTTGGTTTGGTAATAGCCTTCTGAGATCACTGTGTGGCATCCACTAGATATTTTTTATGTAATTAAAATTAATTTGATTTTGCTAATTTTACTGTAACCTTTGGGTAGGCACCTTAAGATGCTTGGAAATAAAATGTTTAATTGCTTGTTTTTAATGGTCTCCCAATTGTCTCCCAACCACATTGTCAGATGCCCTTCGACATGTCACATATTCAGGCTCCTTTCCATGCCACTCCCACCAAATGAATAAATAATAAATGCAGGCTTGCATGTTTAAGAATTTATAATTGGCCAGATAATTTGCTAGGTTCTTTTACAAAAATTATCTCTCCCGTCACTTGAGAAAAAACAAGTTTTTTATTTATTTATTTATTGTATTTTTCCGAAGCTAGAAACGGGGAGAGACAGTCAGACAGACTCCCGCATGTGCCCGACCGGGATCCACCTGGCACGCCCATCAGGGGGTGACGCTCTTCCCCTCCGGGGCGTCGCTCTGCCAGGACCAGAGCCACTCTAGCACCTGGGGCAGAGGCCAAGGAGCCATCCCCAGCGCCTGGGCCATCTTTGCTCCAATGGAGCCTCACTGCGGGAGGGGAAGAGAGAGACAGAGAGGAAGGAGAGGGGGAGGGGTGGAAAAGCAGATGGGCACTTCTCCTGTGTGCCCTGGGCGGGAATCGAACCCGGGACTTCTGCACGCCAGGCCGACGCTCTACCACTGAGCCAACCGGCCAGGGCCGAAAAACAAGTTTTTTGACAAAAGAAGGATCTCTTCAATTAGGGGCCTGACCACTTTAAGAAACAATGGTTTTAAAGTGTTGAAGAGAAGAACATTCAATGAGGATAATGGAATTCATAACTCTACACCTCCTAAAACTAGAGTGGGAGAGTAGGAGTGTGACAGGTTGTTTTGTTTATTTGTTTGTTTGTTTAGTGGTCTCTGCTCTTTCCATACTTGGCATGGGATAAATGCTTAGCAATTGTAATTGTTTGCTGATGCTTGATTAGATGAGTGGATAAATTAAAGATGACACACTCCAGGTGTAAACTTCTCTTAAAAAGTAAATCTTAGCCTGACTAGGTGGTGGCGCAGTGGATAGAGCGTCAGACTGGGATGCGGAAGGACCCAGGTTCGAGACCCCGAGGTCGCCAGCTTGAGTGCGGGCTCATCTGGGTTGAGCAAAGAGCTCACCAGCTTGGACCCAAGGTCGCTGGCTCCAGCAGGGGGTTACTCGGTCTGCTGAAGGCCCGCGGTCAAGGCACATGTGAGAAAGCAATCAATGAACAACTAAGAAGTAACAATGCGCAACGAGAAACTGATGATTGATGCTTCTCATCTCTATCCGTTCCTGTCTGTCTGTCCCTGTCTATCTCTGCCTCTGTTAAAAAAATAATAAAATAAAATAAAATAAAAAATGAAAAAAAAAAAAAGTAAATCTTAATTTTCTCTTGCTCTTTTGAGCCCTAAGTTGGCCCTAGAGGACAATCTTGGGAAAAATCATTAAAAATTAACATTTCTTTTTAACTTCGCTTTTAATTCACCTTCCTGACTCTTTGACTCACACAAACTCACTAAAGAGGATAATAGCATTTATTAATTACAGTACAATTTTATATAACATCCTAATGACATATGCAGGGCAGACATTATAATCAATATTCCTTCAAAAATTATGAAACTAATGCTCAGAGAAAATGGTGCAGCCACGAATGTGGCCCAAGTCATTTGAATATACTTTCTGGATCTTTGCTATCAGAAACTTTTCTGTTTATCTCATGATCCTAGACTTCACCTGTCCGCTACCTATCTGTTAATTTGCTAGTAGTTATATATGATAACTAATGATAGATGTTCAGAGTTAAGGCTGCCAAGACACACCTGAAGATCTGGAAAATATTTAAGTTTAAAAAAAATAAAACAACTTCAAGATCCAAAAGAATAGAATTATAAAGGTCAAAGGACAAAATATAGGGGTTGAGGTATTCGGCTAGGGAATCCCACTCAACGTTCCTCATAAGTCACATTCTAAAAAGAAAGTACTTTGTTAATTCATTTCTCTACTCAGGCATGTAAGGAAGATGAGAGGCAAACACAAAACAAAACAAAACTTTATTTATCTGTTAATGTCTCATGCAACTTCTAACCCTGACCTTACAGAGATATCCTTTTCAGTGTTTTCAATAACAAACTTCATTTCAGGGGGTCTTAAAACACTAACATTAAATTTCTTCGTTAATTTGTTTGCTTGTTTGTAAGTATATTACATTTTGAAATAAATTTTTGCCTCAAAAACATGATCTATTCCAAATTTCAGCATTTTCTGTGTTTTTTGAACACTGTCCATAAAGGCCACTGGGGAAAGGTTTGACCTTAATTTTTGTTTATTTTCTCTTTTGCCTACTAGCCCCTGCATTTTTATTTACCTCAAGGTGAGGCCACTCTGGGTTAATTGGAATTCATATTATAAAATCCTCAGGCAACTCTAAGTATAATACTAGTTTACAAAAATATTTATTTAGTACAGAAGTTGTCTGTACAAAAAAAAGTGAGAAAAGGAAAAGGATAAGAAATTGGCAAAGATTTAAAAACTGTGTTTTCACCAGTAATATGAGCATACTTACAGATAATTTTCTAGGCTTGCACTCATAAATCACTATAAATATGGTTGTTAATATTTTAATAGCTGTATTTTAACATAATTGATTTTTTTATAGTGCAATGTGTTTTGATTTATGCATTTAGATATGCTTTTCTGATTAGGTGTCTGTCTCATGCTGCTGAAGAATCCATGACACAAAATAAATTAATAACTTTTGCTCCACATGTGAAGGTATTATAGGTCAAACAGGAGAAAATGGATTCAAAACACACATTTACAAAAATGTAGTAATATAGACACAAAAGGGTCTGTTTGTTATGGTGGTGAAGTAAAATTTAAAATGGATGGAGAAGAGATGTAATATAGAAATATAATGTATGTAAAGTTAATTTGTAAATTGCATAATGATTATGTAAATAATGGTGCTATTGTTATCACTATTAACAATATTAAAGTGTAAATAATATTTACTACCTCTTGAAACTCATTCCTTTGTCACATTTTATGAAGTTTCTAACATTCCGCTATAGTAGAAAAAAAATTTAAAAAGTTTATTTAATCTTTATTCAGAATAAAAGTTGAATTATAAACTATAGATGTCATTCTTCTCTGTATAGGCCTTTTATTTTCCTTCCAAAGAAAGAGATTTGTATGTATTAAATATAGTAATTTTTCTGTTTAAAATTCTGTGCTCCATATTCTAATCCTTAAAAAAAACAGAAAGATTCTGGGAAAATATCATGTAATAATATCTCTTTAATTTAAAAAATAAGATTTAAAAAAGCATGTATTTTCCTATCTATACAATTTTTTCTCCTGTATAAAGATTTTACACTTCAATGTCAGAGACTTGTTACTTTTTCTATCTTAATTCCAAAATAACTTATGAAAAAAGACATAAATATCACTCTAGGCAAGAGGCACTTCATGAAAATAATGGTAGAAAAAGTTGAGTCACTCCCTTAATTGATCTATAAATTCAATGTAGTCCATCTGGATTCTATTGATTTCTTTGCAGAAACTGAATCTCATACTATAATTCATATAAAATTCAAGGGACTCAGAGTAGCCAAAACAATCTTGGAAAAGGAGAATGAAGTTGGAGAGCTTACAATTCTTGATTCCAAAACTTACTATAAAGCAACAGTAATCAAGACAGTGTGGCACTGGAATAGGTACAGACTGAAAGAACCATAGACTAGAATTAAGAGTCCAGAAATAAATTCATTTATCTGGAACCTATTGGTTTGCAATAAGGATGTCAAGATCATTCAATGGGAAAATTTTTTTCTTTTCAAGAAATGGTGCAGGACACCTGGATAATCACATGCAAAAGAGTAAAGTTTAATCATTATTTCACACCATAAAAAAAATTCAGTCAAAGTGAATTAAAGACATAATTGTTAGATCCACAATGATAAAACTGTTAGAGGAAAGAATAGATCTTAAGTATAAATCTTTATGACCTTGGGTTTGGCAAAGGATTCTTATATAGGACATCAAAAGCACAAGCAACAAAAAATAGTTAATTCTACTTAATTAATATTAAAAACATTGATTTTTAATATTGATTAAAATATTAATCCAATGATCTCATTAAGAAAGTGAAAAGACAATGCATAGAATGGGAGAACATAAATCATATATCTGATATGGGACTCATATTTATAATTTATAAAGAACCCTACAATCCAAAAATAAAGACATAACCCAAATAAAAACTGGACCTGATGTGGTGAACTGAAAACAGAAGAACTGGTTAAATTATTCTATAAGAACAATTCAACCCTTTGATGAGCTTCCAAAATCTGAACGCCTTTGTCCACAACTTTGGCATTAGACTAGACATTTACATTTTTGTAAGAGGAATCAGAGGCTATGGATATGGAGCTCTAAGCGCAACCAAAAGCAAGAATAATGCTCTGAAACTGAACACAGGAGCCCAGGAAGTGCACTGGATTCTCAGAATACTCCCAAGCAGGAAATTAGATTTCTCCCTGGAAACACTGACTAACCCCAGAAAAAATTTGAGATCCCCTCTCAAAATATAGTTAATTTTTTTTAATTGCCCTAAGTGAAGACTCACTGGTCAGCAAGGCCTTCCTCTTACAAAGAAATTCTACTCAACAATCAGCTGTATAATCACTTGCTCCTAAATATATAAATACAGAGTCATCAGATATGGGAGGAAAATCTTTACTATGACTAATTATACACAAAACCACTTCACACTTTTACACAAAATCCCAGCCATAATTAAAGACTTAAGAGAAAATATTTATACACGAAGGAAGAAGAAGATGCTTTAAAAAGGAATACTCAACGAATAAAGAATGCATGAAAGGCCCTGGCCGGTTGGCTCAGCGGTAGAGCACCGGCCTGGCGTGCGGGGGACCTGGGTTCGATTCCCGGCCAGGGCACATAGGAGAAGCGCCCATTTGCTTCTCCACCCCCACCCCCTCCTTCCTCTCTGTCTCTCTCTTCCCCTCCCGCAGCCAAGGCTCCATTGGAGCACAAATGGCCCGGGCGCTGGGGATGGCTCCTTGGCCTCTGCCCCAGGCACTAGAGTGGCTCTGGTCACGGCAGAGCGACCCGGAGGGGCAGAGCATCGCCCCCTGGTGGGCGTGCCGGGTGGATCCCGGTCGGGCGCATGTGGGAGTCTGACTGTCTCTCCCCGTTTCCAGCTTCAGAAAAATACAAAAAAAAAAAAAAAAAAAAAGAATGCATGAAAATTTGAAAATGATAGAGAGAATAGAAAGTTTAAAAAATTCAATAGACCTTTTGAAGGATAAAAATTAAGATGTTCCTAAGACAACTTAATTGAGAAGAGAAAGGGGTGAAATAGAGAGAAAAGAAAACTAGAAGAACAGTTCACAAGGTCCAAACTTCAATTGCCAGGAATTGCATGATAGAACAAAAAGAAAACAGAAAAAGACAACATTATGAAATGATAATGGAAAATTTTTCCAAAGATAAAGGTTATGATGTAGCAGATCGAAAAAACTCATCTAGCAGAATGGATGAAAAAAGGCTCATATTTAGACACACTATCACAAAATTTTAGAACACTGGTTAAAGAGAATATTGTCCAAAACAAATAGAAAGAACACCAAGAATGAAGAAAACTTGAGACCCAGGAAACAGAGAAATTGCATACAGGAGAAAAATGAAAGACAGTTTTGGAACAATTGTGAAGATGGCAATTGCTCCACATTGGAAGAGGACAAGAGGTTTCATTAGGACATCTCAAAACAAAACAAAACATAAAATTACAGAGCTACTGATGTGTTTGCCATATTTAGAAGAGTTTTGAAGTTCTGTCAGAGAAAATTTGTAGCTAAGTAAATAATAGGTGCATAGAAAACTATGCAATTTTTAAAAAAGACAAGTATTAACCGCAGGAAAACAAAACAGAGAAAGGAAAAGTAAAAACACTATAGCATATGATTCCGCTGTTGCAATATTTACATATATTAAAATGTAAACATTGCACCATGATCTAACAAAAATTATGACACAAGCAAAGCAGGAAGAAGGGGAAATGAAGAGGGAAGACACATCACAGCGCTATTCACAAGAGCCATGATGTGAAAACAACCTAGGTGTCTGTTGACAGATTAATAGATAAAGAAAATGTGGTGTATGCATGCAATGGAATATTACTCAGCCTTAAAAAAAGAAAATCTGGCCACATGCAACACATGGAGGAACCTGGAGGATATTATCCTACATAAAATAATCCAGTCAAAAAAAGACAAATACTGTATGATTCCACTTATGTAAGGCATCTCATAGAAGCAGAGAATAAAGTGGTGGTTGATAGAGTTGGGGGTAGGGAGATGTGGGAAGTTCTTATTCAACAGGCATATAAGATTTCACATACACAAAATGAGTAAGTCCTGGTGTGTGGCCATGTGCCCATAGTTACTGGACTGTATACTTAAAATTTTGTTAAGAGAGTAGATCTCATGTTTTGTGTTCTACCACAAAAATAATAAAACAATTGTTGACTTTGAAAATAAGGTACACAACACAATCAACAGTTCAAATGCTATAGAAATGTTTACTTGGAATTTATGAAGTCTTATTAATCAATGTCACTCCATTATATTTAATTTTTTAAATAAAAAAATTGTTTTTCTTTCCATAGAAGGCACAGAGAATGTCTTCATGGAGATGTCTTTGTTTAAATTTCTTCTGGTTGCAAGAAACAGAATCTCACCTGATTTGCAAAATAAACACAAAACAAAACAAAACGGAGGACTTTTTACCATAAGGATACAAAAGGTAGTTCCTGGAACTTAAAGGTGGAAAGTATAGCACAGCCTAATAAAAAAGTGGAGCCAAGAATCTGATGCCAAACAAAACAGAGATCATGTCTTGCTCTTCAGAGTCACAAGGCCTAAGATCTCTGCTTTTCTCGAGCATCTGCCTTTGCTTCTCTATGCAATGGCTTTCTCTACTTCTGAGCATGGCTGCTGACGAATGACGTCCTCAGCCTCACAGCCTACACCATCTAGGTCCAAGGGGGACCATTGGAGACTCACTCAAACTCTGAATCCCAGATCCAAATCACCAGAGGAGAGTATTGGAGTGCCTTAGCTTTAGTCAGGCATCAACTCTGTCCATATTAGCAATGGTAAGGGCAAAGGGGTCATGGATAGCAAATAAAGAAGCAGAGTCCACTACTGTGGAATGGAAGGAATTCAAAGGACCGGCATAGGCTAAGCAGAAACTTTAACAGGTGTCCATCACATATTTTCAAGTTAGATATGTATTGTCTTTTCCAAAAAAGGAGAGAGAGAAAGAGAATGAAGCATCATTCGTTGCTCCATTTTCAGTTGTGCATCCATGGATTGCTTCTCGTATGTACCATGACTGGGATTGAACCGGTGCTGAACTGGCCACCCCCAGATTAAGCCTGCCACTTCAGCTTTCCAACCGGCAACCTCCACACTCAGGGTCAAGGCTCTATCCACTGTGCCACCACTGGTCAGGCAGGAGAAATATGTCTAGAATTCCAGGCAGAGGAAAAAATGAAGCAAAGGAAGCAAGTGCAAGTGTAGGTCCTGTCTGGACACCAATATTTACGCGACACCATTTACAATAGCTCGCAGGGCAAAGCCGAGGGAGTGCAACACAAAATCAGGTGGAATGTGGGGATCCTTCGACCTTCAGATCAAAGCCCACTCTTCTTCTTTGTCCCCTGTTGAAGCAGCCAGGGTTCTGTTTTTCCTTTTCTTATGAGTTCTGTACTGGTAGATTGCTTAGAGGATTTGAATGCCAACCTGTTCAGACCTGTTTGCAAAAGCTTAGGGAGGTAAAGTAGGGAAAGGTTTGTATGAGCTCCCAACCTGTTATCTACTTAAGACTGCACAAGGGAACACTTAATATCTTAAATCCTCAATTCAACTAGTTTCATAACTATTTTTCCAAGTAGAGTTCTATTCAATTTTATATTTAAGAAGCATGCAATGTACTTTTGAGAGAAAAAAGTGATTTTTCAAATGTCCAGTATAATGTCAAATCCTAAATGCCATTGCTTGACAGAGAAAATTATTTCATAAGAGAGTAGAAAATTTTCCTGCAAAAAATATCAGGATAAAATCATATCACAATTCTTTGACAAAATGAGCAAAGATGAACAAACATCTCTGCAGATAATTATTTGAAATAGTGAAAAGACACTAATAAACAATATTACAAATAAAAAAAAGATGCTTTAAAGATTAAAAAAACGGGCAGTAGGAATTATAAATAACTTACTGTGATACATTTGAAAACTCAGAAGAAATGAACAAACCTCTGGAAAGAAATATGACATACTTAAATTTAGTTAGGGAAATGGGAAATATATTCATATAACCATAAGGGAAATTGAATCAGAAGTTTAAAATATTCCTACAGATAAACCAGGTTCAGAAGACTATTTCCAGCAAATAGTCAAAGAAGAAGCAAGTCTGCAAACACAGAAGAAAAAATAATTTCAATTTCAAACAACCTTCTCAGTGTATAGAAAAATGGGACTACCCTACTTTTTTTATTAGGTGAGTATGACTTTGATACAAAATCCAATGTAGTATAAGAACAAAATTATAGATCAAGCTTGCTCATAAACACCAATACAAAAATTAGATTATTAAAAACCTCATTCCAGAAGTATGTGTGTATGATAATGAATCATTTGGTTAATCCAAGGAGTGCAAATTTAATTTTACATAAGAATTCAATTAATAAATTAATTTCTTAAAATAAATATTTTGAAAAATTTATTTCTAGCCTTGGTCAGTTGGCTCAGTGGTAGAGTGTTGGCCCAGTTTGTGAGTGTCCTGGGTTCGATTCCTGATCAGAGCACACAGGAGAAGTACCCATCTGCTTCTTCATCCCTTCCCCTCTCACTTCTCATTCTCTCTCTCTCTCTTCCCCACCTGTAGCCATGGCCTGATTGGAGTGAGTTGGCCCCAAGCACTGAGGATGGAGCCATGGCCTCCACCTGAGACCTAAGAAGAGCTCTGTTGCTCAGCAACAGAGCAATTCCCCAGATGGGCAGAGCATCGCCCCCTAGTGGGCTTGCTGAGTGGATTCCGGGCCTGGGTGTATGTGGAAGTCTATCTCTGCCTCCCCTCTTCTCACTGAATTAAAAAAAAAAGAAATAGAAAAACTTATTTTAAAAAATAAATTTCAGCAAACATAAAATAAAATTTATTTATTTATTTAATTTTTTTTTTGGAGAGAGAGACAGACAGACAGACAGGGACAGGCAGACAGAAAGGAAGAGAGATGAGAAGCATTAATTTATAGTTTTGGCACCTTAGTTGTTCACGGATTGCTTTTTCACGTGTGCCTTGACCCTGGAGCTCCAGCTGAGCCAGTGACCCCTTGCTTAAGCCAACGACCTTGGGCTCAGGCCAGCAACCATGGCTTCATGCCTATGATCCTACTCTCAACCTGGCGACCCCATGCCCAAGCTGGTGAGCCTGTGTTCAAGCTGGATGAACCCATGCTCAAGCCAAGACCTTGGGATTTCCAACATGGGACCTCAAGGTCCCAGGCCAGTGTTCCATCCACTGTGCCACTGCCTGGCTGGCCTAAAATAAAATTTTAAAGAGATTTATAATAACATCAAAATTATAAAATATTAGAAATAATTACAAGAATTATTTGAGAAATTTATGAAAAAAGTATAAAGCTTTGTTGAAAGACAAAGAAAACATAGATATACATCATATATATGGATAAAAAGACTTGTTACCATAGAAACACCAAATCTTCCTAAAGATTGAACTGATTGGTAATTTCAATGATATTCCCACCTGATATTCCCAGCAAGCACTTGTGGTACTTAACAAGCTAATCTTAAAAATTTATGTGGGAGAGCAAGGGGCCAAGAGAAAGAAGAAGAAAACAGGATACTTACTATATCACATACTTAGAATTATTATAAAGGCATAATAAATAAAATAGAGCAGTCTTGTCAAATGTAACAGAATAGAAAGTCCAAAAACAGATTTACTAATATGTGGATCTTTGATATATGACAGGTATATAGTAGGTCATTGAAGAAAGAATATACTTTTTAATGAACTATTATGGAAAAGTTGGGTAACCACAGGTGAAAAAAAAATCGCTATTACACATTGCATTTAAAAACAAAGTCTTAGAAGAGAAGGACAAAACTAATGACATATGACATCCTTATAGAAAAGAACTTTTTTTTCCTTCTTCTTCTTTTCCAAGAGAGAGGAGGGAAGACAGAGAGACAGACGCCCGCATGCACTCTGACCGGAATCCACCCAGCAATCCCTGTCTGGGACTGATGCTCTGCCCATCTGGTGCAATGCTTGCAACCAAGCTATTTTTAGTTCCTGAGGTGGAGGCTTCATGGAGCCATCCTCAGCACACAGGGCGAATGCACTCAAACCAACTGGGCCATGGCTGCAGTAGGGGAAGAGAGAGTGAGAGAGAAGGGGGAGAGGAGTGGAGAAGCAGATGGTCACTTTTTCTGTGTGCCCTGACTGGGAATGGAATGCAGGACATCCACACACCAGGTTGATGCTCTACCACTGAGCCAACTGGCCAGGGCCAAGAAAAATTTCTTCAAACAACAAAAAAATAAAGAAAAAATTAAATTCTATAATTTTATTCAAAATAATTAAAAGAAAATACATTTACTGAGAAAAGATATTTTAGCACATAGAATTGAAAAGGATTAACATGCAACATATGTTTATATAAAAACAAAACCTTCTGCAAATTAATTTAAAAGACAAATAAAATAATTCAATAATAAAGGGCAAAATCTTGAATATGAACTTCACAGATGAATAATAATAAGGGGAAATAAATATAGAAAGAGATGTTCAACTTTATTAAAAATGATGAAATGCAAATTCAAAATACCATGAAATAATATCACACCCACAATGGAAATTGAAGTATGGCAACATCACATGCTGGTGAAGATGTGGGAGAGGATAGTTTTCATGCTGCTGAGAGGAGTATCAAATAGTTGCTACAAGCATTTAGAACATAATTTATCTTTTTCTACTAAAATGGAAAATGTGTATACCTAATGACACCAGGAATTCACTCCTGGAAGTCCATGCACATATGCACCAAGAAAAATACCCAAGAATGTGCATTATTTACTATCTCAACAAATTCTGAAAAACCCAAAAGCCCATCGACAATAGGATAGATAAATAAGTTGTGTGTTACTACAGTGGATTACTATATCGTAGTGAAATTTAATGAATTTCAGCTACACAAAACAACATAAATTAAAAAAAAATTTCCATTGCTTTGAGAGAGAGAGAGAGAGAGAGAGAAGGGCTGGAGAAAGGGAGAGAGAAAGAAGCATCAACTCATTGCTCCACCTATTGGTTTCATTTAGTTGTGCACTGATTGATTGCTTCCCTCATATGCTCTGACTGGGGATCGAACATGCAACCTCAATGTGCTGGGACAATGCTTTATCCACTGAACCACCTGGCCAGGGCCAAAACCATGGATTTTTAAAATTTTTTTATAGAAAACATATATGGCATGATTCCCTTGATGTAAGGCTAGTATGTTGTTTAGAGATCCAAGAGAAAGGTAATGTTATGATGAAAAAATGAAATTATAAACACAAAATGCTGATAAATCATAGTTATTTGAGAAAGGTAATGGAATATGATGAGAAAGGGACAAACAAGAAACTTTCACATCCTTTGCAATGCTCTATTTCTGACCTAAGCTGTGGATAAGACAATATTCCATATATCTATCCTTTGTAACTGACATATTTCATAAACATTTTTATATTTAGGGAACATCTCATTTTAAAAACTTTTAACACTTGTTTAAGTTTATCAAGCACAATAACAACTTTTCTACACTCTGCAGTGACACTGAGAGAATTTGTGCCTTGGTCCAAGGACTCAACCAGCCGAAGCATGTGGCAGCAAAATCCTGAACGCAAAATATCAATGCATTGAACCGCTATAGCCTGTCACATCCAGCCACCTCATCTCATTTCTCCTGTTTCAAACATTCTTTTGCCAGCCCATCTCCCAATTATAAATTTAACATCCCACGTAGATTCACCCACAGGGAGAGAGGGTACCAACCAACAAACATGAGTCACAGAGAGCTTGATAGCTCCATTCCTCACTGTAATTTAAAGGTGGCATTCTGGCTGATATTTCAAGTTCTATAAGCACCCTCAGGGGACAATCTATGCCTGCTGAAGAGAAGATAGAAAGATGAATCATTCCAAGGACGAGTGGGTAGGGGGAGGCTGGGAAAAAGGCAGAGAAGCAGAAGGAAGAAGTATCATCCAAAGCTATGATTCAGATGTCATAACATGAAACTTCATTAATTAAGGGCACTTAAACTGATTGCAGGCTGAAATTTGAGTGTTTATGAAGCAGGTATACAACTTATGCAGTACAAAGTAGCAAGTATACTTTATAAAGCAAATATACAACATACGAAGTAGTAAGTACCGTCTTGGAAAAAGCAAAAGTTTTCAAAGTTGAATTTGACTCCAATTTTAGTTTCCTTACTGACGAGAAACTCTAAATCTCAGTCTATCCACCTGTGTGTGAAGATGATCATACTGGGATGATTCCAGATGATATATTGCAGCTTTTTTTCAGAGGGAGGAGGTTGGGTAAAATGGAGAAGCTTGGACTTTGATGCCAGACTTCATCTTGAGTCTGGCTCATTTTTCTTATCTATAAAATGGGGTGATGAGCTAGCTCTATCTTGGAATCTTGCGAGACTTAGAGATTGTAAGTCTAACATTGACACAGTCAATATTCAATGAAAGTTATATAATATTGTTAATATAATGTTGTGACTGGATGTTGATTTGCTATTAAAAAGGCAAAATCAGAGATGACTAGGACGTGAAGCCAGAGAGATTCCAGGGACAAGGAAAAGGGGTAGTTCTAGCAAAAGGCCATCGGCATGAGCTGAGGCAGGTGGGCAGACAAAAGGAGCAGCAGTCAATAGCGCTATGGGGCTGGCTATAGTGAAGTAAGGAGAAAGTACCAAGCAGATGGAAATGGGCTTTGGAGTTGATCGTAGGCATCAGTGACTCAAGGACTTCTACTCAAGGCTTCTACTCAAGGACAGATCTCTATACACTGGAAAGGAGGGCAGGAAGAAGCAGGACAGCCAGTCCATCTCAGAGAAGCTTGGGTAGAAATGGTCAATCAGGATAAGGGCTGCTACTCAGATGTAGTTGAGGGGCTGGTAAGGTAGGGATTTAGATGGTGAGACTGAAGCATAAGTCACGTACTCATAACAACTCCAGAGAAGAGGCCACAAGACCACAGCAAGGCTGACGATACAGGGATGTGTTGCAGTATGATGTTACGACTGCTACATCATCACTGGATGACAGGAATTTTCCAGCTCCATTATAATCTGATGGGAGTACTGTTGTACTGTATATGTGGTCTGTTGATCGAACATGTCATTATGTAGGGCATGACTGTAATTAGTCTCTCCCGGGAGAAAGGAATGTTTAGAAGCTCTACGTTGACCTGGGGCACGGTGATGGGGAATGCATGCTGGCAAGGGGCTGAAGCACTGCTTCACCTGGGGCTACAGTGTATAGAGCAAAGGGAAAAGTTCTGTGAGGCAGCACACTGGACAAAAGCTAGATGCTGGCCCGCCACACCCTCCAGAGCAGGGCCAGGCATTAGGATGAAAAGCAGCTTTGAGGCTGAAGATAATATTTGTGCTAGCAAGGGTTTCTACACATGGTATTTTGTTGAATTTTGTGTGGGGGGCTTGAGAAATAACATGTGAATAGAAACAATCAACGTCACAGAATTTGCTTGATACCACAACGCAGGTGTCTACAAGTCTCAGTTGCAAAATGAGGGGGCTTTATCTGCAAGGAGCCCAGTACCTCCCACCTTCGGAACGGCAGACACTGGCAATAGGGCCCACAGTGGAGCTGAAGCCTGTAGCATGCCCCAATCCCAAATCCACACTCCTTAGCTTGAGCCAGGCCTCTACTAGTTCTTAGGAATGACGGTGCAAAAACACTATTAACGAAGGTGTGTGCCCTTGAGTTCTGCGTTATGCTGGATGCAAGTTTGGAGTTTGAAGAATAAAAATCAATTTCCTGAAAGAACTCTATACAAAAGAGTGTGTCATTTCAAAGTATTATTAAGACTTTTATGAGTATTGTTGACTTGGAAAATCACTTTGAAGGAAATACAATAGCATTTCTTGAATAGGAAACTAATCCAATTTCACAGTAACTTTCAAGAACACTTTTCTTCCTAGTTTAGCTCTCACTGAGGACCTCAGAAATGTTCTAACACAGTAAAGATTTGCTTGCACCTGCTGCTTAGGTTTACTTCTTAGTTATAAATGATTTCAAACCATGCATTATGGTTTGGAAGACAGTTTGTTGCTTGGTTCAAACATGATTCCCTACTCAGGACACTAAAGAGTGCTTTGAAGTTACATATGGTAAGGACAAATAGTTCTTTCTTATTTTGCTCATAATCATAAGCATTGCCAAAAAGTCATTTTGATACTTTTGAGTATTAATAACAAAGGTCTGCTTTTTCCAATTGCCCTCCAATTCAAGAAAAATTAAATCCCCTCAGATTATACTTCTTAGAGCAGGGGTGGTGGGCTTCTTCCATCTCCAGTGAGAACGGGGAGCAAACTTTTGGGCAAACAACTGAACTTTCTGATCCCATTGTAAAAGGTTTGATGTCCAAGTTCATAACTCAAGATATTAACAATACCATTCATGGTTCTTATACTCACCCTTTCATTTATCTGGTTAACTATTCACGTTAGCCTAAAATGTCTATTTATTTCATTGCACATGACATTGCCAAGCCGTAAGATTCATCAGTAAAGTCATCATAATTGTACTTTTTGGTGCTTGGTTCTCTCTAGTAATCTTGGTTGAGGGAAGGGGAATCCCTATATCCTTCCTCTGTTCTAGCTTGGAGATGAGTTTAAGTAGTCTTTCATAAAAAGAATTTATTTCTACCAGCCTCAGCTTCTGTGGCCATCCAAAATCCTGACACTTCTTAGACTTCAAACTAGCTCCAACCCTATTATGAAGAATTGTACTATTGTTTATATATGAAGAAAATGAAATTTACTTGTTTTTAGAAAAAATAAAACACAGTGGATCTGTGTTCTGAATAAGTAGCAGGATTTATCACTTTTATGTAGGAAGATTGGTTTTGGGGTCTTATTGTTATTCTGTTAAAGAACCGCTGTGGACTAGTCTAGAAGGAAGAGACGGAGGAAAAAACAGGAGCTAAATTGTGTTTCATAATGAAGTTATGGGGATATTTGAATTGTCTTAGAAGTGTGAGGAACCCCACAGTTAGGAACCTCAGGGTATGTAAGGAATTGGAAAGATGGGAGATTGCAGAGCTAAGCAACCAAAGGCATTTGCGACTCAGGAAAAAGAGGGCCCCTAGTAGATTTTCCTAAGTAAGGATTGGCCAACCTCTTTAGGAATAGCAAAATCAGCTATCCAGGTATTGTCCTCATCTGTGCTTTGATCCCTTTATTATTCTCAAATTTGTATTAAAATCTTCTGACAAACAACAACTTTGTGTTGAAGCTGCTTTGGGGACTGAGGGAAAGGGTGACTCATGTACATTTGGGGCAAAGATGAAAAAAGGAGAGGCCAGGTAGCAAGAGTGGAGACAAAACATTCATGAGTGACAGAGGCAGAGCCAGGAGAAGGAATTCTGGAGACAGGTGACAAACAACAACTAGAAGAATGTACACTGCTCCCACTCCAAGAGCCTCACAAGTATTGGAAAAGGAGTTACACAACATGGATATGTAGTGAATATAGGACATTACCATAATGCTAGAAGACTCAGAGATCTATGAATAACACATAATATACAAGTGTCTTTATTCCTCTTAAAAAAGTCAACATCATTTCACTTTCTGATGATATGCATAGAATCTCTCATACTCCCTCTCACATGCAGCCTGGAAACATAGGGAGTTAGTACTCGAGGACAACTCCTTTTGTTTGTTTGTTTTATTTTTATTGAATTCATTGGGGTGCCGTCGGTTAATGAAATTATATAGGTTTCAGGGGTATAATTCTATAATACATCACCTGTATATTATTGTACTGTGGGGTCATTGCCCTACGTACAGCCTCCTTCCATCACCATTTATGCCCCCTTTACCCTCTCTGCTTCTCCTCGCCACCATTCCCTTCTGGTAATCACCATGTTGTCTGTGTCTATGAGGTTTGGTCTTTTGTTTTTGTTTTGTTTTGCTTAATCCCTTCACCTTTTTCACCCTTTTATGCAACCCACAGAGCAAAGCTTGACTGGTGGGGAATGGGAGCCATTGGATATGTGCTGAGTGTCCCCGTTTTCCATGTCTTGGGTACTTCACTCTGAGATACAGGCTACACTGCTTGTCAGAGAATCCCAGTTGCCCACAGCAGTGACCAACTCAAGGATGCACCCTGTGCTGGCTTTCCCTCTTCTCTCCCCACTGCCCTCTGCTTTACTTCGGGATCACTTCCAAAATGAACTACCTGCTTCCAAGCCCTCACTTTTTGAGGGGAAAACCAGGCTAAACAAACTATACTTTACCTGGTGAAACAACAGTTTTATAAATCAAATAACTTGATTTTTAATTTGGTAAGCTTCTTTTATAGTCTCCCTCAAGAAATCCAGAAGGGATTTAAACATATGGTATGACAAATTGTCCTTCACACCTCTTCCTTGCTTGACATAAAACAGTGTCATGCAGATTAATTTAATCTCTAATTAATTTGTGTCATGTTTGCACTTTCAAAAGTAACCTATAAATGTGTTTAAAATATTTGCACTTGGTTTTGTTGCTAACAATGTAAAGTCAATAGAACTTTCCAGTTATCTTTTAATAATACTTTAGATCTGGCTTTACATTCATTCTTATTTAGTATGTTGACTTCTTTTTACACTTAATACTTGTTTTTATAGATTATCCGAAATAGTGTTGCTAGAACTTGATGACCAGTTTACTGTAGTTGTTTCTGCTCTCTGAGAAATTCTGGCTGTTAGTGCATGTCCTATTTTTATGTTTTAAGTCAGAAAGGGAAGACCTGACATGCCTCAGAACAGTAAGACTGGGGTTTGTTCTTCGCTCTTGCTGCCTGGTCTCTGGACACCCATAAAAATGGGAGTCAGAGGGTTAAATGTAAATAATTATGATGTCATCTACATAGCCAGTTGTGATGAGGGCAATGTAAATTACCTTTCACTAAAATATAATTTTATAAGGTGTAAAATTACAGTCTAAAATTGTAATGTAAATATAAAGTTTAGTATCAATGTAAAAACTAGTATCTATAACATTCTAATTCCCAGTCTTAATATTAAAATATTGCCCTTTTCTATCCGGCCAATGAAGGGAAGAATTCCAGTGACTCCAAGTATATCTATTTGAATTTTATGCACACACTGAATGAAAGTATAGGGACGGTCAGGAGTGCAGAGCACAGCTTTCTGCCAGTTCCCTAAGCTTCTTTACTTCTCCTCTCCTGTTTTGCTTTCCACTTTTAGTGTTTTGTTCCACCCACATCCCTCCTCAAGCCACACCATGCCCTCACCAGCAATGCTCATTCCCCCTCTCAGTTCATATACAGATAGCATTGCTTACAGTGTGTCAGATTATTTCCACAAGTAAACACAGTGCTTTCCCAATGAACCTTTCTCTTTTCCATTACACCCTGACCATGGGTAACTTAACCCGCCTAAGGAAATACAGTGAAAATCTCTCTATACTGTGAATGTGGATAAAAATAACATGGTTGGCAATGACTTCCATCCTCTGATCAGCCCCTTCTCCATCAGGGAAAGTAAAGCTTCTTTGGGTAGAAAGGTAAGAAGAAAAGTGCGGACAATTCAAACCACTTGGGGAAAGCAGAGAGAGGAAAATGGATCCCTGAATCCTAAATAGTCTTCTGTTCCAAAATGGCCAACTAACTGGGAAATGTCAAAATTTCAAAGTTCAACAGTCCTGGGCAGATGTGGATAGCACACTTGAACCCCAGAACTTCCTGCATTTCATTAATCGTTCAGTAAAAAGACTGCATATTTTTCACAGTCTTGAATTGAATTTTCAGGTCTCACATGGTGGGAGGTCATGTAAATATAGAATTAGTTTTAAAGCCCTTTAATATATATATTTTCTGATTGGATTCTCAAAATAACTACCACATTTATTGGTAAACAAAATAACTATCACATTTATTGGTAAACAAACAAAGAAAGAAACAAAAACAGACATTTCTGAAGAAAGGAAGGGACTTAGCAAGTTTAGGACCTCCTACAATGTCTCCTGAGGGCAACTATACTGAGTTTTCCCGGACCATGTTTGCTTCCCCAGGAGACCGCATCAAGACTAGATAACAGGAACTTGTTTTTTTCCTACAAAACACTTACTGGGACTGACACACAGTGAATTATCTCAAGTTTCGCCCAGCTGCATCCATATGTTTCAGAAACTGTGTGGACCCACGCCTTCCTATTGGTGGCCTCCAAATGCAAGCTGGGCCTGAAAAAACCTGGCAGTTTGGTAAATGCAATCAATCAAACAGTCACTTCAGTTAAATAGATGGAATTTTGCAAGAACATCCAGGTTGAAAGTGGGTATAAACTGGTTCTGTAGGGGTTCACTAGCTAACGGGTGTAATAATAGTAACAGTGACACACTTCCATTATTGAGTGCTTCCTATCTCCCAGGTGCTGTGCTAAACACATCATATCATCTCATCTTAGTTAGAAACAGTTTTATGAATCTAGTTTTGCTTTTTTTACTATAAGTGAATAATTTTACATGGATGATAAAATAGCTAACTGAAAAAAACAACAACTCTAGGCTTTGATGCATACTACCTGTTGTAATGGGTAGATGTGAACAGTTACGGCTAAAACTCTCAGTATTACTGTCCCGTAGAACAAGAACCACAGAAATGATTGTGATATTTGATTTAGTGTTAGCTTCTTAAACAAACACTGCGACATTTGTTTTCTCCATTCATCCACCCCAGCTACTTCAACCAGTGTGCCACAAGGATTTTTAAAACATGCAATACCTGACTATTTAGTCAGGAGCATGACCTCTTTTCTCTTAGCTTGTCAAATAAAAAGATGACAACAGACCTTGACCAGTTAGCTCAGTTAAGAGCATTGTCCTGAAAAGACAGGGTTTGGGCTCAATCCCCGGTCATGGCACACTCGAGAAGCAACCACTGAATGCACAACTGATTGGAACAACAAATAAATGTTCCCCTCTCCTTCCCCTTTCTTTCCCTTCCTCTCTCTAAAAATCAATAAAAATTAAGCGCTGGTTTGGTTGGCTGGAGCGTCCTCCTGGAACATGAAGGTTGCCAGTTCTATTCTGGACAGGGCACATTCAGGAGCAGCTCAATCTCAATGTCACTGTCTCTCTCCATACCTCTTTCTCTCTCAAAAAAAAAAAAAAAAAAAGACAACAGCCAACACAACAATAGTTGTCTGGTGTGAATGCCCTATCTTTTTTTTTTTTTTTTATAGAGACAGAGAGAGAGAGTCAGAGAGAGGGATAGATAGGGACAGACAGACAGGAACGGAGAGAGATGAGACGTATCAATCATTAATTTTTCATTGAGACACCTTAGTTGTTCATTGATTGCTTTCTCATATGTGCCTTGACCCTGGGCCTTCAGCAGACCGAGTGAACCCTTGCTCAAGTCAGCAACCTTGGGTCCAAGCTGGTGAGCTTTGCTCAAATCAGATGAGCCCGCGCTCAAGCTGGCAACCTCAGGATCTCAAACCTGGATCCTCCGCATCCAGTCCAATGCTCTATCCACTGCGCCACCACCTGGTCAAGCGTGAATGCCCTGTCTTGAACCATAAATATGTAGGCTATATAACAGAGCTGCATCTTACTGGTGACATCACATAATAAGATTGCATCTGATTGGTTAAGTCTTGGTACCAGAGATTTTTTTTTTCTTTTTTAGAGAGACAGACAGACAGAAAGGGAGAGAGATGAGAAGCATCAATTCTTCATTGGGGCATGACCTTGAACTCAAGCCAGTGACCTTGGGCTTTAAGCCAGTGACCTTTGGGCTCAAGCAGGCAACCAGGAGGTCATGTCTATGATCCCATGCTCAAGCTGGTGACTTTAGGGTTTTGAACCTGGGTCCTCAGCATCCCAGTCCGATGATCTATCCACTGTACCACCACCTAGTCAGGAGGTACCAGAAATTCTTAATTCTTATATAGATGTATAGGCACCTGATTATTAAAAAGTCAAGGTGTTTTCTTTTTTTTGTTGTTTTTGTAAATCAATGAAAATTATACCTATTTTTTGTCAGATCAGCAAAAATATATAATTTTTTGTTGTTGTGCCACAGAATTTTAGTAATTAGTTTATGTGTGACATGAGATAAAAAAAGGTTGAAAATTACTGATCTACCTTATGGTTTTAAGTTAATGTTTGTTAATGTTCTATACTGGCTACCTCTTGGGGACAGAAAATACTTATATGTCTTATAGGAAGTGCTCTGTTAGAGTAAATTTCACTATGATAATCCAGTGTGATCTGCCAGTTTGTGTATTGCTTTTTCTGTTCTCACGAATAACTTCAATCTGTGTTCTAGATAAGTAAGGATATTGGAGAGGTTTCAGTCTTAAAGTTTCTGTAGCATCATTCTTTGATGAGGACTTTTTTATTTAATCCCAAAGATAGTAGTCTGTTGGTATGATCAAAAGGGGGCTTGGGGAACCAGAACCAAAAATATGGCCATCAAATGACAGATTGCATGTTGGTAGTCTAATGATAGGCAGCCTGGGTTTGAATCTCCCTTCTGCCATTTATTAATTGTGTGACCTTATACATTTTTTACCTGTATTCTTTAAGCTTTAATTTCTCATATTTAAAATGAAGATAAGAATACAGTGGTACCTTGAGATATGAATTTAATTCGTTTTGTAAACGAGCTCATAAGTCAATCAACTCGTATATCAAACTGCTGATACTGAACCCGTGCACCAACGCACCAACTACGGCAGCTTCCTGAATCACAACTCGTATCTCAGAATTTCACTCGGATCTCGAACAAAAATACAGACTAAGTCACAACTTGTATCTTAAAAAATTCGTATGTTGGTCTGTTTGTATCTCAAAGTACCACTGTAGTGTCTTTTTCACAGAGTTAGTGTGAGGATTCAGGAGAAAGGGCACACAGATGTTTTAGTACAGTGCCTGGCACATAATAACGAGCTTAGTAGGGACTAGTTATTAGGATAGAACCCCTTCCCTTTGCCACTTCTTGGATATACAACTTTGGCCAAGTCATTTAGCCTCCCTGACTCTGATCCAAAGTATTTTTCAGCTCTAATTTTCTATGAATTGAAACCATTCTGTATGTTCTAAGCAGAGATAGTTAGTATTCAGCAGATGCTCTGTATGCTCTTGTAGTTTTCTAAGTATTTTAATTAGGTTGAGACCTCAAAACTAGTGCTGGTCAATGAAAATATGATGTAAATGATGTTCCTTTGGGTCCCAGGCAGTTAGGAGCCAGTGTGAGTCTCCACATTCTACCCCCTCCACGCCACAAAACTAGAAGCAAAGAATCTAAAGAAAGCATTGTTGAAACATGGAAGCTTCCTGGATCTTAGAGAGCAGTGAAAAATATCGCCTGTCCTGCACTTAACTGTGACAAAAGCATGAAATAATTCTTTGTTGTATTAAGCAAATGGTATTTTGAAGTTTGGCTATTAAAGCAGCTAGCAGCTACTTACCTTGATTTATATAATACTCAGACTCTTCCCCATCCTATATATCAAGTTTTTTATGTAGGCAAAGTTTTAAAAAAATAAGCAAACTATTTAGTGGAGTGGGGAATGGGAGGGGGTGAGAAATGTCATTAAAGACTAACATGTGGCCCTGGCAGGATGGCTCAGTGGTAGAGTGTCGGCCTGGCGTGCAGGAGTCCTGGGTTCAATTTCTGGCCAGGGCACACAGGAGAAGCACCCATCTGCTTCTCCACCCCTCCCCCTCTCCATCCTCTCTGTCTCTCACTTCCCTTCCCGCAGCCAACGCTCCATTGGAGCAAAGTTGGCCCGGGCTAGAATGGCTCTGATTGCGGCAGAGCGACGCCCCAGATGGGCAGAGCATCACCCCCTGGTGGGCGTGCCGGGTGGATCCTGGTCGGGCACATGCGGGAGTCTGTCTGACTGCCTTCCCGTTTCCAACTTCAGAAAAATACACACACACACAAAAAAGAGAGACTAACATGTGGTCTGAGAAGCAAACATGAAAAACATGAAAAGGATCAAGAAGCCAAATATGGCATTGTTTTCTCTGTAACTCCAGGCTTTTTGGGCATTTACAAGATGCCATCTTCTTTCCCATTAGTTTGGTTTCTGGCTTATTTCGCTGTACAGACAGAATGGCTCTGACCCTTAAGTCAGAAATTCCTTAGTCTGTTTTTACAGCACCTTACCATTTCTCCAGGCATTGTAAAATTCCTGAAGCTTAATTAATTTTATTATAAATACAGTAATTATAAGAAGAAACAAATTTCCCATCAGAGATAAAATGGAAAGGCACATAATATCTGAGTGCCCTGTTTCAGAAGGTGGTTGTGAAGGACCAGACACCAGAAGTAGAAGACTGTGGCGTACCGGGCAATGAGGTGGGGGGTGCATGGTGTGATGAATGAGTAGATGTCAAAGGCATTAGAACTCATGAAAAAGCTTGAATATCTGATAGAGGAAGCCTGTATATTTTTTTTTTAAGTGCGAAGAGGGGAGATATTGAGGCAGACTCCTGCATGTGCCCCGACTGGGATATACCTGGCAACTCCCGTCTAGGGTCAGTGCTCTGCCTATCTGGGCTATGCTCACAACCAAGCTATTTTTAGGGCCCAAGGTGGAGGCTCCACAGAGCCATCCCCAGTGCCCAGGGTATATGTGCTCGAATCAATGGAGCCATAACTGTGGGAGGAGAAGAGAGTTTCAAGTATACAGCATAGTTATTCAACATTTATATAACTGCATCCATATTTTCTTAACTAAGAAAATAATATTGGTAGGCAAATGTCAATGTCATTTTATTAATAATGATTGATTTAAGTGTGAATTTCAAATTAAATAAATATCAGTGATTCAGCTGTCCGTGTCATTTATCAAGATAGATTGTTCCAAGACATTTATGATTCAGATGGGATGTTGGAACAGAGACCACTGCACCACAACAAAAAAGACAGATGAATATCTCAGATGACTGTTGTCCTAATCCAAACAAAATATCTCTGGTCCCACTGGTTGTTGCCAAGTCTCAGTAGCTGGCAAATAAATATAGCACAAGAGCGGAAAGGGGTCTGTCTGTCTTTCTGTTTGTGACTGTTGAAGAGGATGAGTGACAGAAATATGAGCTGGTCTCCGCCAACTACATGGAAACCATCAGGTCACTGACGTCAATGCTCAGAACGAGATATGCTCTAAAAGCAGTCTCCCTCACAAGACAAAAAGAGAAAGTAAACAGTGTGACCTGAAGAAGAGACTTAAGCCTGAGGCAATGAACCAGGTCATGGAGACAGAAATAACATAACTATGTCAACAGTCCCCAACCAGCAGGGTCCACGTGGATGCCTGCAGAGTGGGGTTTCCTGAAAGGGAATTGCATGGGAATTTGGTGGATGGTGTGAAGAGACACGCAGCAGTATCCTATTCATATCAGAAAAGCAATGACCCATGTATTCTTTGAGCCTTCAAGCAAGGTGCACTGTGCAATTTAGAGACTTTGTTTCTCCAACGTCTGGTCAACAGTTAGGCATTTCACCTCATATTCAAGCTATATATTGAACATACTAAGAGAAACTTCTCTAGAGGTAGATAATGAACAAAAAGGGCGATTAACTTGTTGTGTCCCATTTGGGGAGACACTTTATTTATTCAATAAAAATTGATTATACTGTGTGCCAGACCAGTTGAACAAAACAAAGGGGTCTTAATTAATATTCTAAAATCTACAATTTTTTTTTTTTTTACAGAGACAGAGAGTCAGAAAGAGGGATATATAGGGACAGACAGACAGGAACGGAGAGAGATGAGAAGCATCAATCATTAGTTTTTTGTTGCGACACCTTAGTTGTTCATTGATTGCTTTCTCATATGTGCCTTGACCGTGGGTCTTCAGCAGACCAAGTAACCCCTTGCTTGAGCCAGCAACCTTGGGTCCAAGCTGGTGAGCTCAAGCTTGGTCCAAGCTGGTGAGCTTTGCTCAAACCAGATGAGCCCGCGCTCAAGCTGGCGACCTCGGGGTCTTGAACCTGGGTCCTCCACATCCCAGTCCAATGCTCTATCGACTGCGCCACTGCCTGGTCAGGCGATATATTCTAAAATCTAAATGCATAATATATTGTCAGGAAACTGAAAGTGACAAGAGGAACCATAAAAGAGAGGATTCACAGTGTCAGGAGAGTGGTATATGCCACTTTTAAAAGGATGATCAGGGAAGGCCTCCAATAAATTGTCATCTAAGTAGAAATCCGAATGAAGAAGGGGAAAGTTACATATGTCATTAAAAAAAAAATTCTAGGCAGAAGTTTCCCAGCAGGTGCAAAAGTAAGAGTACATTTGGCATTTCAGATGTGAGTTTGAGTCTTTCAAATTTGACTCTCAGATACTGGCTAGCTTATATTAACTTTGTGAATATATAAAGCCAAGAGCCAAGTATGGACATACCTCAGTGACTTGTCCAAGATGCAGACCCTCCCCATTAGGCCTACAGAAAGGGCTTTTTATTCTTGAGAAACGACATCTTTACTACAGGAAGTTGCAGAATGAATCTTAAGGACAGAATCGGATACTCAATCTTGTTAAGGTACTAGAGGAAAGACTTGTAATGCCTTTTTAACAAGACTTTCCCATTGATTTGAGAAAGAGAAAAAAGGAAAGGAGAGAGAGAAGCATCCACTTGTTGTTCTCCTTCGTTGTTGCATTCAGTTGTTTACTTGTTGATTATTCCTCATCTCTGCCCTGACTGGGGGTTGAACCCATGACCTCTGGCATGTCAGGTCAATGCTTTTCCATTGAGCTACCCCGCCAGGGTCTTGCGATGTCTTATTTATTACAAAATTTATAGGAATCCTTTTACTCTGAGTGGTAAGATTTAAGGTGAATAAAAGGTACTTTTTCCTTTGTGTATATATATATATATATATATGTACTATTTATATTTCATTGACCATTTTTAGTTATCAGGAAAAACATCAAAGCCATTTTCATATTCATTTTAAAAAAAAAAACAGGTTATAGAACAATACTATATGTGTAACAAAGTCCTGTTTTTATATAAAAATATTAAATGTGTGTGTGCTATTGTGTTTATATATTTATAAATGTTTTGTGGATATTTCTGAGGGGGAGACAAGGCCGGTGTCTATATGGATGCACCTGTATATAAAAAGAAAAAGAAATTTAGACTAATAGAGACCAGTTAATAGTGATTATATCTGAGTGGTAGAATTTTGAGTGGTTTATAAGAACCTTTTTTTGCATCATATCTTAAACTTTTGTTATCGAAGCACCATGTAAAGATAAGGTACAAAACATAATGCATAGGTCAATTAGTTATCACATATAACAAACCAAGTAAAGAATTAGAACCTGCCAGCCCCTAAAACCCCATGTGCCCCATCCCACCATCCCTCACACCTTGACTTTTAGCACTAAAGTTTAGTTTTGACTGATTTTGATATTGACATAAGCGAAATTATAGAGTATATACAGCTTGGGCTTTAGCTTCTTTTACAATGCCTCCTCTTGTCAATTGTGGGCAGTTGAAGCAGCAGAATTATTCCAATTTTTATCCATACTGTCAGCACTAATTACTCTCAAATAACAGTTTTTTGTCAATTGCATCTGCAAATGTGCACATTTTAGCCTCACAGAACTCAATGAAGCAAGTATTCCTGTTACCATGAAACTCAATTTTTGAGGTGAGAAAACAGAAGTGCAGGAAGACTAGGCACATTGCCCACAGTCTTGCAATGAGTATAGGTGAAGATAGAATAGGACTTCAGGCTCCAACTCTCAGTCTAAACCTCTTACCACCATGTACAGCGACTGTCGTCTCACATATTAGGAATACATCCTGGTCCTCTATGGCATAGTGTGACACCCTACAAATTCCCCCTTTTGATTTAAAAACATGATTTGCCTATATTACTAAGGGGAAAAACATCTTATGGCCTTTCCCTTGACCTGTACTGAACAAAGAAAAGAAGGGTTTGGCTGACTTTAGCCCCTGGGTATGTGTGTACCCAGCCTTTTTCTGCAAGGAGTGCAGTGCAGAAAACATATCTGCCCTTCTTAGCTTCCTGTCCTCCCTCCTTGCCTCCCTTCCTTCCTTCTACCAAATGCTTGTTAAAAGCCTACCATGCACTATCCACTATTCATGCTACTTATTATCCCTCAGAAAATAAAACGGACATGGCCCCAGCCTGCTTGAAACTTAGCAGACTAGCAAACTAGGGTCATTTGTAAATAAAAAATCCCAAGTGTGATAAATATTAAACTCTTGTGCAGTGAAACTGGCCTAAATTAAGAGGTAAATAAATGTTTGATCAATGAATCAATGTTTGAATAAATAAACAAATGAAGAAATGGATGAACTGACTTTTAAGATTTTATAACTCTGAAATTCTTACCATAACAGAATAACTAAAATTTTTTTCCAGTTCCCATTTTCTATTGTCATGTTGCTGTGAGTGAAAAATGTCGAGGAAGAATTAGGCTAAATCTGTCAGTCAAAAAACTTCATAAGAAAATCAATTAAGTAGCTCAAAATCATTTCTGTACTTACAGGAAAAAAAAAAGGAAAGCAACTGCCTGATGATAATTTTAATTGAATTCAGAAGCTATTACCTACAAGAACCTTTAATTTATTCTTACCCAGTCAATCGAAAACAATTTAAGCAAAGCAAAATCTGTTTTCTTCTAAGCTGCAACTGAGAGCTGAGAGCTGTCATGCCAAGTTTCACCCAGTGTGAATTGCAGGAGCTGAATGATAAACACCAGTAGAGAAGCCTTTTTCTAGAATGCCGGCAGGACTGTTTTAACCAAGTTTACGCTACTAGGCAACAATCTGAGAAAACCAATATTCCGCTGCTAATTGCCTACCTACAAGGCTAGAGAGAAAATTACACAGAGATTCAATCTACTTAATAATTCCCCCGTTACCCAGATCCTGAATTATCTCTTACCCATAAAGGGTGAACACAGAAGTTTCAGAGAATTCCAACTGTCATGAAAGTGGGGAGTGAAAGATTATTTCCCTAAAAAAAACCCCGCTTAGGAATTTCATGCACCTCTCTCCCTCAACCCCTCATAGAAATTGACAAATGCAGTGCGTGAAAGTGACAAGGAGGGGGGTTTCTGGAGGCTGAAGTTGTGAGAGCTTCAAACCCCTCTGTGATGTTGTCCGCCATATTGCCTCTACTGGCTCATCCATGCCGTCGTCACACGGGAACAAGACAGAAAGGCTTAGTCTAATGCGGGTCAGATGAGAAACAGGTACACAAACAAGCAAGATCATCAAAGATCATTGTGCCTGGAAGAACTTTTCAAACACGATGGTAGAGAGTAACTTGAGAAGCCTTATTTAATAAAGTGGTTAAGAAAGGCCTGGGGGGGGGTATTTTTCTAGCACAGGTTTTACATATCGCAAATTCTCTGTGTTCTTTTTAAACACCATGCTCCTGTCACATTAGCTGATGTAGACGTCCAACAATCCAAAGCTTCCTTTTTTCCCTAATCAGTCTGTGGACAGGAAAGGAACGGGAGAAATCTTATCCCACCAGTCCAATAAGAGAAAACAAGAATACAAGGAAAAAACTCCCTTTTTCCTTTATGATTATGGGGTAGCAAAATTCCTTTTAAGCCTGTTTTTAAAAGTTCTGATGTTGCCTAAGCAGTACTATCATAATCAGAACAGAAATTTGTTCACAAAACCCACAGGAGAATCAGGTGTAGAAAGGATGGCGGGAACTCTCTGAGACAGAGCAGCCGGGAGTCCAGCAGGGGTCACAGGAAAACTCTGCCACTGTCACTAATGATAAGTGACCAGCACCTGCCCCGAGGTTCTTGTAGTTAAAGCACTCACTCAAGGTTCAAAACCCCATTCAAGAACATTCCATAAGTTGGCTCAAAATCATGTTCCCTTCACTGGCTGGATTTATTTTGAGTTCTTCCAGAGAACAGGACTGGTAACAATGAGATGGCTGTTCGTCCAGGACACTATAAGGATGTCCCTGCTTGGAGAAGCAACTTATACTAAATGAAATCTTATCAAAGATTCTTTCCCAATGTAAGAAAGGCATGATTACTCAGACTCATCCAGTGAGAACTTTAAAATCAAGAATGGGTAAACCAGGAGATTCAAAAGTGGAACACACCTTACAGGTCATTTACCACAACAATTCATCTTTATTGATAATAGAAACTGGGATGTGAAAAGAGCAAATGATTTTTTTCCAGGATCTGTCAATGAGTGAGGATGAAAAGAAACACAGAACCCAGAATCTCCATGCCTTCAACCCATTCTTCCCTGGTACAGAATGCCGCTTCTTTTCTCAACCGAACCACGTCACGTAGTGGTAGAAGCAGAAACTTCACTGAGATCTCCACATCACATCGGTGTGAACACAGAACAGCATGGGCGTGTGGGGAAGGGGAGAAGCTTGAGGGGGGAGGTAGAGACAAGACAAAAAAAATCCATCCTGACAAAAATGAATTCATTTTTCTGATGTGACCTCTACTTGACGACCATGTCCTTGGTTTAGATGCTCACCTTTTCTGGTAATTAAAGTTTGAGCATTTAAGGAAAAACAATGCCTCTGACTACTGCAAGGCCTCAGGAAAATGTCACCGCGAGGGCAAATTATTTTTCATCTGCTTAGTAAACTTTCTGACTGATGAAAAAATCAATACTTCCCCAATTCCTTTTGCAGGTGTTGTCTGTCTGGTGTGTCTCCTATGCCATCTGGAAACAACAGTTTAAACACTACTTTAATGAGAGAAATTGCCCACGGCTGTCTGGTATTGCTTTAAATGGATTTGTAGCTGACTGATAGAACGTTTGCTTGAAACATTTGTTGAAGGGCAAATCTGTTATTGGTTGCCCTTTTTGCCAAGGTCCACGGAGACATTAACCTTAATTATTCCTTTGGTTTCCAGAACGTAGCAAATCCTCCTTTCTTCAGGAAGACAGACACTACCCATCACTGAAAGCAATTCTTTCATAAATCAAAATATTGAAACCAGTAGATTAAACCATTAGAATTTTTCTCTAAAGGCGAGAATTTAGTACATTAATTCTTCCTCCTCAGTATAGAGACAAAAGAAAATAAGGGTTTCCTTAAACACTGTGTCAATTTATCAAGATAAAATAAAGAAATCTCAGTCATTCTTTTTTTAATCGATTGATTGATTTCAGAGAGACAGAGAATAAGGGGGAGAGAGAGAGAGAAACATTCACTTTGTTACTCCGCTTATTTGCGCATTGACTGGTCATCTCCCATATGTGTCCTGACCTAGGATCAAACCACCAGCCTTGGCTCCTCTGAATGACGCTCTAACCAACTGAACTAATCAGACAGGCCTTCAGTCATTCTGAGACTCATACACAGGGGCGAGCAAAAGTACATTACTACTATTATTAATACAAGTAGTAAACTCTGTGTTTCATGTACTCACATCTGTAAACCTAATTTTGTCTACCACTGTATTTCTAATAACTCTGTGACCTCTCATTTCCTTTCAAATTGATACAGGCTATAGATTCTCTAACTGTTCCCATGTTGAAACATAGTGTCCCTTAACAGCCACAGAAGTAGCATAACCCAGAAGCACTCATTTAAAAGAAAACCAAGAGAAAAATAAAAAAAAGAAAGTACTTTAATTAAGGTAAAAGAAACCATACAAAAATTGGAGTCCCTCATCATTGTTACTATTGTTTCCATATAATTTGTGGGTTTGACCTCGAATAGCAATGCAATGGTTCTCTATTATTTTGCTCAGCCTCTCCAGTAGAGATGTCCTTTTTCTCAGAATCTGAATCCTACCATTTGTCTGATTCTAGTCATTGTTAATGACAGCCTGTTTACTACCCTGTAATCCACAGGTCAGAAGGGTTCTCATGGCGTCTTCTTAACTAGCTCAGTTTTCTTGGAGTTCACACTGGGCAAGATTTCATCCAGAGTTGTAAACAACCAACTTCTTTCTCATTTGAATTTCACCATTAATTCACCTTGGGACGCTTGTTGGTCATGATCACCCTTCACCTCTCTGATGCTTCAAGAGGAAATGCTCCTACTGAACTAACTCTGGGAGCCATCTGGGAACAACAATGTTTGCACAGTACATTTTGAAATAACATCATGGCAGGATTCCCAATTCACAGCCAAAACATCCTGTGGAGTCAGCAAAACTATTTACAAAGCCACAACTGCTTTGAATTAGAACGATTCTGTGGGGGCTCAGGGTAGCTAAGCTTTTATTTCTAGAATCTAGGATAGTGGTCCTCTTACATTTGATTCAGATAGATCTGAAACAAAATTTTGACCCCTTCCAAAAAAACCTCACTCCTCACAAGCATGCCATTTTCTCTATTCTATTTCATTTTAATGCTGTCTGTGGCCCCTTAAACTGATTTTATGACCCACTAATTATCCAAGTCCCATAATCTACAAAGCACTGCTCAAGCGTAGAGACCTTCCTTCCCCACCTGGAGTCATTTCAAACGTCCATGTTGTAAAGATTCTAAAGCAATTCTGTACATTAGACCCACCTGCCTGAGACGCTCTATAAACATTACAATGCCTGGGTCTCTAACTAGAGATTCTGATTTAACCAGCACCAAACGTCAGTCATTTTTAGAGTGCTCCCAGTAATTCTAATGTGTGGCCAGGATTAGGAACTCGAGTCTAGAGCCACTAATAGAAAAGGACAAATCCCTTTATTGCAATACACTTACGAAAAGAATCTCTTCTTATAAAGTTATTTTACAAAATGTAAACTTGCCGATCAATAGGTTGTTTACTACTTTGCCATATTCAGTACAGAATGATCCTTAAAGCACTTGACAATCTCTGTTTTTTCCACTTGGGCAGCAGAATTCCTAAAGGCCTTGAAGCTATCAGGCTTGGCCTCTAGCCTTGGACACAGCTCTGGTTATTATAGAACTGGGTTATGATAGAGCTGCCTCGGTCCGTATGACCTTTCCCCTAGTGAGCTTTATTTCCATGAACAGAAACTAGATGTCTGAGAGCTGACCGCCTGGAAAAGTGTCTGTGGCTTCATAACAGTGACCCTTCACCTACTAAACTTCCCCTTGTTGGCTCCACCCCCAGGTCGGGCAGCAACAGGCTGTGGGTGTGGGACTGACCTTTCCCCTACTTAGCTGGCCGGCCCAGCCTCTGGTTAGCTGCTTCTTTAAGACCTCAGAGTTGATTTCTTCCAACACAATGTTCGTGAAAACTTAAGTGTGGGAGAGAGTCACTTGTTATGTTTAAACAAGAAGTGAATCTATGAATTAGCGCCATAGCAAAGGAAAATAGCCCTTTGTTTTCACATACAGTGCAGGCTGCGGTGCCTATTTGTTGGGGGGGAAAAAAGGTTGGAAAACCCTCCTATGAAAAGGTGAAGAGACAAAGGAAAACAAGACAGAAGGTGACAGAGGACAATCTGACTTTGGGTGGTGGGTATGCAACATAATTGAACGACAAGATAACCTGGACTTGTTATCTTTGAATATATGTATCCTGATTTATTGATGTCACCCCATTAAAAAAATAAAATTATAAAATAAAAAAAATAAAAAAAAAAAAAAGAAAAGGTGAAGAGAGAGCACGGAAGGGAGCCCCATACCTTTCCTCCTTGGACTTGGCCCTGGCTACCGACAGACACACAGCCAGGCCCTTTTCATCAGTTAGGAACAGAAACATGTCACCCAACCTCCGCACTGTCAGCTTCTCAAGTCTGTTTTCAGAACACGAGGACTGAATGGGGAAAGGAGTGTGTGTGTGTGTGTTATTCCCGTTGAAGCTAAAGGCAGTCTAGGTTTCTAAGTCTGGCACACATGTGGAGGGAGCCCAGAGAAAAGTCAGCGTCCTTGAAGAAGCAAGCTGTTGAGTTTCCAGCAGCCTTTCAGCTCGTTTGCAAATTCAGTTTAGCATAGTTGCCTGGTTTTGGCCAAGAGGACAAGCAGGAATTTTTTAGTTCTAAAGTGTCAAAAAGGTTAAGGTTTAAAAAAAAAAAAAATCTTAGAATTCCCAAGCCTCAGAAGAGTGTGCCCGCCTGGTTTTGGCCAAAAGGACAAGCAGGAATTTTTTAAAGTGTCAAAAAGGTTAAGGTTTAAAAAAAAATCTTAGAATTCCCAAGCCTCAGACTAGTGTGCCAAAGGCTGCTGTTTTATCTGAAGTAGCAGCTATGTGATTGAGGTGACTTAATGTTCTCTGCCTCAGTTTTCCCTCTTCAAGTGGAAGTGTCGGATTAAAAGAATGACTTTCATATCTGCTGTTAACAGTCGGTCTCCCTAAGGGCAGTCCTTCTAAATGGATGGGGGGAGGGAGCTCTGCAGGCCGGAACCTGGAGGCTGCTTGGACACCTAGCCCAAGAAAAACAACGGGTTCTCCCTCCCCAATCTGATTCACTGAGTCCCTGTTCTCCAGAGTTAAGAATCCTGAGGCCAAGCCAGACAGAATAGGGAAGGATGTTTTCATCCGTTGTTGGTAATGTCAGCCACAGTTGGAGATGAACTAACCACTTGCACAACACTTAACTTGCTGAAACTAGTGTTTTCAGACAGAAAATTTTAGTGTGACATCTTGGTGTCTGCCCTTTCATTGCTAAGCATGTACCTATGTACTAATAGGCCAGTTCACACGCATCCATTGTGTTCATCAAATAGTAAGGAATGTTTGTATAACTGAATAAGTTTTCCCATTTCTAAGTGGATATTGAGTGGGATGGTGTAACAGTTTTGACCACCCCCTGCACTGGGTTAAGCAAAGAAATAACAAAAGGAAGTGATCTCTAAAATTGTCTTCCAGATGACCTGGCGCTTGATTTTGTTTCTTTTATTATGTAGAACACCACAACAGGTTGTCTAGTGCGGCCAGTAAATGCTACACAAACCAAGGCTGGACTGTAGCAAAACTTGGAGTTTTCAAAGTAAGAGATTTCTATTTGGATTGTGTGTGTGTGTGTGTGTGTGTGTGTCTGTCTGTCTGTCTTGCGGCCAGAGAGAGAAAAAATGTGCTGTTTGGTGATAATCTCAGAAAATTTAAGCACTGATCAGCAATCAGAAAATAAAAGGTAGAAGCCACAGAACTGGCGGCGAAGTTTCAGCTCACAGATAGCTCGATGTCGGTCTACGGAGGACAAGGGCAAGGGAGTAAGACCTGAGACCAGGCTCTTTGGTCTGGAGTCTCTAAGCTTGTTGGTATGTCCTTGGGGTTAGAAATAGAAAGCAGGAGAGCGGCTGACCCAGTTCCCTGGCCTGATTCTGCCTTCCAAATTGGTCAAAAGTCTATTTTGAACAGATATCTGCCAAATTCATCTGCCTGTTCTTTTGCTACATCTATTTTTATTTCAACCTTTGAAATAACGTTTATTTTCTTAGTGATTAATAAGTAACACATGTTTTGCACTGACTAGCTAACTGAGTTGGTTAGAGTTTGTCCTGATACACCAAAGTTGCGGGTTCGATCTCCAGTCAGGGCACGTACAAGAATCAACCAGTGAGTGCGTAAATGAATAGAACAGCAAATCGATGTTTCTCTCTATATCTTTCCCTTTCCCCTCATTTCTCTAAAATAATAAATTATTAATCTTTTTTAATTGCAATTTTTTTAAATTAATTTTAATGGGGTGATATTGATCAATCAGGGTACATAGGTTCTGAATATTATTTTCTTTTCCTTTATTATTATTATTATTATTTGTTTTTAGAGAAGTGGGGAGAGAAAGGGAAACAGGAACAGGAAGCTGCTCCTGTATGTGTCCTGACCAGGGAATCTAACCGGCAACTTTTGCGCTTTGGGATGATGCTCCAACTGACCAAGCCATCAGGCCAGGGCTTAATAAATAATTTTTTAAAAAAGAAAACACATGTCACCTGACCGTCAGTGGCACAGTGGATAGAGCACCAACCTGGGATGTCGAGGACCCAGGTTTGAAACCCAGAGGTCACTGGCTTGAGCGTGGGCTCATTCTGCTTCAGTGTGGGATCATAGACATAACCCCATGATTGCTGGCTTGAGCCCAAGGTCGCTGGCTTGAGCCCAAGGTCACTGGCTTGCACAGGGATCACTGACTTTATTGTAATCCCCAGTCAATGTACATATGAGAAAGTAATCAATGAACAACTAAAGTGTTGCAAATATAAGTTAATGCTTCTCATCTCCCTCTTTTCTTGTCTGTTCCTCTCTTTCTCTCTCATTGAAAAACAACAACAACAACAAAATACATGTTTCACTCTATGATAATTCTACCACTCAAAAATGACCACTATGAACATTTTGGGTGTTTTCTTCATACATATGTTATGCATGTTTGTGCATATAATATTTAAATTATTAACTATGTATGTTTTCTGCCAACATTTCTTATAAACCCATAACCCCATCCCTCATTTGAGCATTTGAATTATGAATACAGAAGAAGTAAAAAGTAGTTATACAAGTTTGGAAATCTGAGGAATTGAGATATAGGCTTTCTTTTCTCTCAGATCTGTGAAACCTATGTATGGTTCTACAATCCATACACTAACCCCCTCTTAGGGTTCACTTAAGTTGTTTATAACTTTCCTTCAACTTTTATTCTCTCGCACCACCAGATATCAGAGAATTTCTTCTAGTTTAAGAGGTAATAAGGGCAACCTTGATACCATTTATTGCATATTTATTATGCTTCAAATCCCTTCAAAGCCTAGGCTTTTGAAACTCATTTTCTGCACCAAGACCCTAGGAACATAGCAGGAGTAGAAATAGCTGCATGGAGGATTGGTAGACAGGCCAGAATCAGCCTTTTAGAGGTTCCTGTAGCCCAGTATGGTATGGTCAGAACAGAGGAGCACTGAAAAGAATGGTTATGAGACCTTGGTACAATATGTTTCAGGAACAGTAGAATGAAATGCTGCCCATGTACCCAACAGCAGTTGGAGGCCACTGAAAGAGAGAGAAACAGACCCAGATAGATCTTTTGGATGGGAATAATGAATGCTGGAGCAGCAATTTGCATTAACAAGCAATCTAGGACCAGATTTAATGAGAAACATCTCAATGAATGTTAGCATTGCTAGATGACACCAAATACTAGATGTCCACCTGCCCTGATACTTTGGGCCTATATGAGCTCCTGGGAACATGGAGGAAGCCCTGGGGGACAGAATGAGCAAAGGACCTTAGAATAGACATTAAACTGATTTGTAGGAAAGCAAAAGAAAAGAATTGTCAGCACGTGTGTTTCCGGCAGTTATGGACTGAACTTTGTACCCACTCTGTTTTGAATTGCTTTGCTACATTTAGTTCACCCAGTAAGTAAAACAGAGAGTGAAGAGTTTTCCCGAGAGTATAATTATGGTATTGGACCGTAGAGTCCACATTGGATAAGAAGAGAAGACATAAGAGGGGTGAAGGCAGGCAAATGAGATTCCCAATGACGCTGAGACATTTTACTTGAGATGATAGTTGAGTTAGATATTCTAGGAATATGGGAAGTGGCACACAGGCGATAAGAAGCTTATATTTGATATTTTGGATGTGCTGGTATTATTTTTTAAGACAAGTTCTAAAGAGTGATCCTAGGGATGAGTAGCTTAGGTGGATTGTAGATAGATATAGATAAGGTAAAAAGATTGATGATGTGAGGGCTGAAAGTGTAGAAAGATCAGTCACAGTAGCGTTGAAACCAACAAGCATGACAGGAATCATTGTGGCAAGGAAATAGCCAGGTACTCCATAAAGGGCAGTCATAAAAAGGTAGTTGTTGGTATTGCATCATGCCTTGTCTTCAAAGGTCCTGTGATTTTAAAGGAGAATACAAGGATGATGTTTTGAATGCAGAATGGTCAGAAATAAGATGCTAAGGTGGAAGATACCCCTCTCACTTTCAAGCCACGGAACACTTTGAGTTAAGAAGAAAAGCCACCTGCACTTAAGAGATTGCATGAGGCATGATATCCTAAAATTATGGCAAGAATATAAAGGGAAGAAACTGAAAATGCAAGGAGTTTGAAAACAAACACTGAGTACAGGAGTCGAAATGAAAGTGTTTGGAAGAAGGGCAAAGAAAGTGAGAGACTAGGTCAGATTGGAGGCATCCACAGAACAATCTGGAGAAGAAACTAGTCAAAGACAGATGAACTGAGGGAATAAGTATCAGATGGCACCTGAGTTAAATCAGGATGTGAGGCATAATAGGACAGGTCCAGGCAGACTGTGAGGTCTGATGATCCAACCTAAAGTCCAAAGAGCCATTTAGCTGAACTGTGTGAAACCAAGTGGCTACTGTTCAGTTCTTAGATGTGTTATGGCAGCCTGGTGGAGAGGGATCCTGCTGGGAACAGAGAGTTAAGGAAAGCCTCGGGGCATCGGGGATCTCACAGGGAAAACAAAGATGCCCGTTCATTTCTTAGTAAAACAGAATCAGCAGAAGAACGAGAAGTAGATAAAGGTGAGGATGAAAGAAGTGATGAAGGGGATCTAGGGCGGGTAGGGAAGAAATGAAAAGCAGACAGATGATATATCATTAGCAAAGGGGATAGCTAAAGCAGGTTTTCATGAATGCCACAACAGGATTAGAGAGAGTAGGGAATATACCAGATGAAAAAGGGGGCGGTGACTGGGCTCAAGGAGAAGGGAATTATTGGCCTTCGTGTCTTCAGAGATGGAGGTGGTCTTGACTGATTATCAAGCATGTGAAGTAGCCAAGGAAATGAGTGACAGAAATGCAGTGCATGTCAAGGTTACTGAGATGAAAGAATTTAAGGAACTTTAAAGACAGAAAGTTAAATAATTCATCTACCTGGCCTATGACTATACTGCTTTCCAGCACCTCAATTCCACCTTACATTCAGGCAAAACACAGTCATACCGGACGACCAGACCTCACAGTAGCATAGTTAGCCCAGCAGTGGTCTAGCTTTTAGCTGCCTCAATCCACTGTCACTTCATCCCATAATCCCATGGGAGAAGGAAAACATAAGGGCAAGTAAGTGCTGGAGGACAACCCTCAGAGCAGTGTACTTCACACTCATTGGTCAAGAACTATTACTGGCTTTAATGTATAAAGCACTAAGACATGTAGAAAATAATATGGAGGTATAAAGTGAGAAGTGAGAGTTCCTTCTTCCTCACACCTCCAATACCATGATTATGTTTGGTGGGGTTTCTCCCCAAACTCTATATGCGTACGTCAACCCATATTCATATATACATTTCTTTCTTTTCTCGTCTCTTCTCTCTCCCTTCCTTCTTTCCCTCCTTTCCTCCTCCCTTTCTCCTCCCTCCCTCCCTCCATTCCTCCCTCCCTTCCTTCCTCCCTCCCTTCCTTCCTTCCTTCCTTCCTTCTCTTCCTTCCTTCCTCCTTTTTCTTCCTTCCTTCCTTCCTTCCTTCCTTCCTTTTCTTCCTTCCTTCCCTCCTTTCCTCCTCCCTTTCTCCTCCCTCCCTCCCTCCATTCCTCCCTTCCTTCCTTCCTTCCTTCCTTCCTTCCTTCCTTCCTTTTCTTCCTTCCTTCCTTCCTTTTCTTCCTTCCTTCCTTCCTTGCTTCCTTTTCTTCCTTCCTTCCTTCCTTCCTTCCTTCCTTCCTTCCTTCCTTCCTTCCTTCCTTCCTTCCTTCTTCCTTCCCTCTCTCTTTCCTTATTAGATAAAACTTGTGCCAAAATACATACGTGTTGATCTGTGACATATCTTTTACAATTAACAAAATATAGGAGACAGTTTTTTCTTTTTTTTATTAAATTTTTAAATTTAGTGTGTTAACATGGATTCAAGTGTCCCACTCAATATAACACCCTCATCCTCAACATGTCCTCCATTACACCTGCTTTGTCTACCTCCCCTGACTCCCTTTCCCCCTTTCCTCTGGGATTTGCTGTCTTGTTATATTTATATGTATATATATCTGTGTGCTATGTATATATAATTTCACTAATTCCTTTACCTCTGATCCTGTCCTCTCATCCCCCTTCCCTCTGACAGCTGTCCCTCTGTTCCCCATGAAACTGCCTCTACCTAGGAGACAATTTTCTTTTTTTTTTTTTAATAAATAATTTTATTTATTTATTTATTTTTTTAAATAAATTTTTATTAATGGTAATGGGATGACATTAATAAATCAGGGTACATATATTCAAAGAAAACATGTCTAGGTTATTTTGTCATCAAATTATGTTGCAAACCCCTCGCCCAAAGTCAGATTGTCCTCCGCCACCCTCTATCTAGTTCTATGTGCCCCTCCCCCTCCCCCTAACTCTCTCCCTCCCTCCCTCCCATGTCCTCCCTCCCCCCCCACCCTTGGTAACCACCACACTCTTGTCCATGTCTCTTAGTCTCATTTTTATGTTCCACCAATGTATGGAATCATGTAGTTCTTGTTTTTTTCTGATTTACTTATTTCACTCCTTATAATGTTGTCAAGATCCCACCATTTTGCTGTAAATGATCTGATGTCATCATTTCTTATGGCTGAGTAGTATTCCATAGTGTATATGTGCCACATCTTCTTTATCCAGTCTTCTATTGAAGGGCTTTTTGGTTGTTTCCATGTCTTGGCCACTGTGAACAGTGCTGCAATGAACATGGGGCTACATGTGTCTTCACGTATCAATGTTTCTGAGGTTTTGGGGTATATACCCAGTAGAGGGATTGCTGGGTCATAAGGTAGTTCTATTTGCAGTTTTTTGAGGAACCACCATACTTTCCTCCATAATGGTTGTACTACTTTACAGTCCCACCAACAGTGAATGAGGGTTCCTTTTTCTCCACAGCCTCTCCAACATTTGCTATTACCCGTCTTGTTGATAATAGCTAATCTAACAGGAGTGAGGTGGTATCTCATTGTAGTTTTGATTTGCATTTCTCTAATAACTAATGAAGCTGAGCATCTTTTCATATATCTGTTGGCCATTTGTATCTCTTCCTGGGAGAAGTGTCTGTTCATATCCTCTTCCCATTTTTTTATTGGATTGTTTGTTTGTTTGTTGTTGAGTTTTATGAGTTCTTTGTAAATTTTGGATATTAGGCCCTTATCTGAGCTGTTGTTTGAAAATATCAGTTCCCATATAGTTGGCTATCTGTTTATTTTGATATCAGTTTCTCTTGCTGAGCAAAAACTTTTAATTCTGATGTAGTCCCATTCATTTATCTTTGCCTTCACTTCTCTTGCCATTGGAGTCAAGTTCATAAAATGTTCTTTAAAACCCAGGTCCATGATTTTAGTACCTATGTCTTCTTCTATGTACTTTATTGTTTCAGGTCTTATATTTAGGTCTTTGATCCATTTTGAATTAATTTTAGTACACGGGGACAGGCTGTAGTCGAGTTTCATTCTTTTGCATGTGGCTTTCCAGTTTTCCCAACACCATTTGTTGAAGAGGCTTTCTTTTCTCCATTGTGTGTTGTTCGCCCCTTTATCAAAGATTATTTGACCATACATATGTGGTTTTATTTCTGGGCTTTCTATTCTGTTCCATTGGTCTGAGTGTCTATTTTTTTGCCAATACCATGCTGTTTTGATTATCGTGGCCCTATAATATAGTTTAAAGTCAGGTATTGTAATGCCCCCAGCTTCATTCTTTTTCCTTAGGATTGTTTTGGCTATTCGGGGTTTTTTATAGTTCCATATAAATCTGATGATTTTTTGTTCCATTTCTTTAAAAAATCTCATAGGGATTTTGATGGGAATTGCATTAAATTTGTATATTGCTTTGGGTAATATGGCCATTTTGATTATATTTATTCTTCCTATCCAAGAACAAGGAATATTTTTCCATCTCATTGTATCTTTTTCGATTTCCCTTAACAATGCTTTGTAATTTTCATTATATAGGTCCTTTACGTTCTTTGTTATGTTTATTCCTAGGTATTTTATTTTTTTTGTTGCAATCGTGAAGGGGATTATTTTTTTGAGTTCGTTTTCTAATATTTCATTGTTGGCATATAGAAAGGCTATGGACATTTGTATGTTAATTTTGTATCCTGCGACCTTACTGTATTGGTTTATTGTTTCTAATAATCTTTTTGTGGAGTCCTTCGGGTTTTCGATGTATAGGATCATATCATCTGCAAAAAGTGATAGCTTTACTTCTTCTTTTCCGATATGGATGCCTTTTATTTCTTTGTCTTGTCTGATTGCTCTGGCCAGAACTTCTAGCACCACGTTGAATAAGAGTGGAGAGAGTGGACAACCCTGTCTTGTTCCTGATTTAAGGTAGAAAGTCCTCAGTTTTATGCCGTTTAATAGGATGTTGGCTGATGGTTTATCATATATGGCCTTTATCATGTTGAGATATTTTCCTTCTATACCCATTTTGTTGAGAGTCTTAAACATAAAATTGTGTTGTATTTTATCAAAAGCCTTTTCTGCATCTATTGATAAGATCATGTGGGTTTTGTTCTTTGTTTTGTTGATATGGTGTATTACGTTAACCGTTTTGCGTATGTTGAACCATCCTTGAGATTCTGGGATGAATCCCACTTGATCATGATGTATTATTTTTTTAATATGTTGTTGTATTCGGTTTGCCAGTATTTTGTTTAGTATTTTAGCATCTGTATTCATTAGAGATATTGGTCTGTAGTTTTCTTTCTTTGTGCCATCCTTGCCAGGTTTTGGTATGAGGGTTATGTTGGCCTCATAAAATGTGTTTGGAAGTATTGCTTCTTCTTCAAGTTTTTGGAAGACTTTGAGTAGAATAGGAACCAAGTCTTCTTTGAATGTTTGATAGAATTCACTAGTATAACCGTCTGGGCCTGGACTTTTATTTTTGGGGAGATTTTTAATAGTTTTTTCTATTTCCTCCCTGCTGATTGGTCTGTTTAGGCTTTCTGCTTCTTCATGACTCAGTCTAGGAAGGTTGTATTGTTCTAGGAATTTATCCATTTCTTCTAGATTGTTGTATTTGGTGGCATATAATTTTTCATAGTATTCTACAATAATTCTTTGTATATCTATGATGTCTGTGGTGATCTCTCCTCTTTCATTTTGGATTTTATTTATTTGAGTCCTGTGTCTTTTTTCCTTGGTGAGTCTTGCCAAGGGTTTGTCAATTTTGTTGATCTTTTCAAAGAACCAGCTCCTTGTTTTATTGATTTTTTCTATAGTTTTTCTGTTCTCTATTTCATTTATTTCTGCTCTGATTTTTATTATCTCCTTTCTTCGGCTGGTTTTGGGTTGTCTTTGTTCTTCTTTTTCTAGTTCCTTAAGGTGTGAAGTTAAGTGGTTTACTTCGGCTCTCTCTTGTTTGTTCATATAGGCCTGAAGTGATATGAACTTTCCTCTTATTACTGCTTTTGCTGCATCCCAGAGATTCTGATATGTCGTATTTTCATTTTCATTTGTCTGTATATATCTTTTGATTTCTGCGCTTATTTCTTCTTTGACCCATTCATTTTTTAGAAGTATGTTGTTTAGTTTCCACATTTTTGTGGGTTTTTCCCCCTCTTTTTTGCAGTTGAATTCTAGTTTCAAGGCTTTATGATCAGAAAATATGCTTGGTACAATTTCAATTTTTCTAAATTTGCTGATATTGTCTTTGTGGCCCAACATATGGTCAATTCTTGAGAATGTTCCATGTACACTAGAGAAAAATGTATACTCTGTCGCTTTGGGATGAAGTGTCCTGTAGATGTCTATCATATCCAGGTGTTCTAGTATTTCGTTTAAGGCCACTATATCTTTATTGATTCTCTGTTTGGATGACCGATCTAGAGTCGTCAGCGGTGTATTGAGGTCTCCAAGTATGATTGTATTTTTGTTAGTTTTTGTTTTAAGGTCAATAAGTAGCTGTCTTATATATTTTGGTGCTCCTTGGTTTGGTGCATATATATTAAGGATTGTTATGTCTTCTTGATTCAACTTCCCCTTAATCATTATGAAATGACCATTTTTGTCTCTAAGTACTTTTTCTGTCTTGTAGTCAGCATTATTAGATATGAGTATTGCTACGCCTGCTTTTTTTTGGGTGTTGTTTGCTTGGAGTATTGTTTTCCAGCCTTTCACTTTGAATTTGTTTTTATCCTTGTTGCTTAGATGTGTTTCTTGTAGGCAGCATATAGTTGGATTTTCTTTTTTAATCCATTCTGCTACTCTGTGTCTTTTTATTGGTAAGTTTAATCCATTTACATTTAGTGTAATTATTGACACTTGTAGGTTCCCTACTGCCATTTTATAAATTGCTTTCTGTTAGTTTTGTATCTAGTTTGATTCTTCTGTTTTGTTTTTCTATCATTTGTTTTTGTTTGTTTGTGTTCCATACTTCTTTCCTCTGTTGCTACTTTTTTTAAGTCAAGTGTTTTTGTGGTGGTTTTTTTAAGGGTGGTTACCATTAAGTAATGAAAAGGGTACCTACCATATTCATTGTAGTACCCTATCTTATAAGTATTTCTGCACTTCATCATCCTTTGCTACTGTTAATCTCCATCCTCTCCCCCCTTTTTTTCCTTTGTTGTCACAGTTTAAGTTTGGTTTTATTGTGTTCTTGGTGGAGCTGTTACTTGTGGTGTTGTTTTCTTTTGTTCTTTGAATCTGGTTGGAAAACCCCCTTTAATATTTCCTGGAGTGGGGGCTTTCTGTTGATAAATTCTCTCATCTTTTCTGTATTTGTGAATGTTTTTATATCTCCTTCATACTTGAAGGATAGCTTTGATGGGTATAGTATTCTTGGCTGAAAGTTCCTCTCTTTCAGGGCTTTAAATATTGGGGTCCACTCTCTTCTAGCTTGTAGAGTTTCTGCTGAGAAATCTGATGATAATCTAATAGGCCTTCCTTTATATGTTGTACTCTTCTTTTCCCTGGCTGCCTTGAGAATTTTTTCTTTGTCATTGGTTTGTGTCATCTTTATTATGATGTGCCTTGGAGTGGGTTTGTTGGGGTTAAGAAAACTTGGTGTTCTGTTTGCTTCTTGAATTTGAGGCTTTAGTTCCTTCCACAGGCTTGGGAAGTTCTCGTCTATTATTTGTTTGAGTATATTCTCCATTCCATTTTCTTTCTCTTCTCCCTCTGATATACCTATTATTCTTATGTTATTCTTTCTGATGGAGTCAGACAATTCCTGTAGGGCTTTCTCGTTTTTTATTATTTTTGAGTCTCTTTCTTCTTCTCTCTGTTGTGCCTCAAGTTGTTTGTCTTCTATTTCACTAATCCTATCTTCAATCTGGGCTGTTCTGTTAGCTAAGCTTGTTACCTCGTTTTTCAGCTCGTGAATTGAGTTTTTCATTTCTGTTTGATTTGTTTTTATAGTTTCAATTTCCTTGGTAATATATTCTTTGTGTTCATTGAGTTGTTTTCTGATCTCCCTATATTGCCTTTCTGTGTTTTCTTGTATATTTCTGAGTATTTTTAAGATTTCTATTTTAAATTCTCTGTCATTTAGCTCCAAGGCTTCCAATATGTTAAGTCTTTTCTCCATAGATTTTTCCACATCTATTTGTGTTACCTCTCTTTCTTTTGTATCCATAATATTCGATTTCCTCTTTCTTATCGGCATCTGAGGGTGGTCTTATTGATAGCACTAATTAGAATTAATAAAGAGTAAAAAGAAAAAAAAAAAAAAAAGGTAAGACACCCCACAAAAAAAAACAGTAATAATTTATTATTTCCCCCTTTTTTTCTCTCTTCTCTTTCCCTCCTCTCCCTTCCTCAGGGAAATATCGTGCCTATAATGGAGGGCCTGATTTGGGGTGAAGAGTTCAAGGGGCAAAAAAAAAGGGAGTAGGGACCTACTAAATGCAAAAAAAAAAAAAAAAAGGAAGAAAATCTTAGACAAGCATAAGATGATTTGCTTGTAAGTGATGGTCAACTAAGAGATATAATGAGAGGGATAAGAGGGAACCAGAAAAAAGGACCAAAAAAGAATAATAAAGAAGAAAAAATAAAAATAATAAGTAAAAATCTGTTGTATTAAGTGAAGCAAAGACTAAATACAATGGAGACCTTGGGTTGGGAGGACCCAAAATGCCACAAAAATAAACAAACAAGAAAAAAAATAAAAACAAAAGCAAAAAAGAGAAATAAAGCCAAAAAAAAGCCTTGAGTCCCAAATTAACTAATTTGTTCGTGATTGAGGATTATATGGGAGGAAAGTAAAATGAGAAAAGAAAAAACGAATAGAAAGGAAAAAATAAGAAAAAGAGAAAAACGAAGGAAGAAATAAAATAGGAAGAGAAAAAAACAAAATAAAGCAAGACAAAAAAAAAAACAAAAGAGGAGAGAGTGAGAGTTAAGTGTTTTGGAGTATAACCTTAAAGGCGGGTGAGGATGAAGAAGAAAAATAAAATGCAACACTCATGGGTAGTGTAGTTCAAGAAAGGAGAAGCATAAGATGGGCAGAGAATAGAAGGACCGAGGTGGAGGAAATAAAGGCAAAAAGATAGAAGAAACAAACAACAACAACAACAACAAAAAATTAGTGGATCAAGTTGTAAAGTCTGTGGGTTTTTCTTGATTTTGAGAGGTTAACTTCTTCCTTTTTCTTTTCTCTCCCTCTTCCTGGTTGGTGACTCTGTACCCCAGGCTCTGCCCCTGTGTCACTCTTAGGTAGGGATTTGCAGTTGATGGGATTCTATGGCAATGTCATATAATTGGCTTTAGTCTTGCTGGAAGTAAAGGCTTGTTGGCGTTTGCAGGGTCCAACGATGAGAGAGTTTGCTTTCCTGGATTCTCTCTCCTAGTCCCCCCTTTCTGAATTAGCAGCCTGGTGATCCAGCTATAAGGCTGCAACTGCTTCTGCCTGGGGAGTAAGAGGCTCAAAGAGCTGGGAAATCCCCACTCTATCCCCACTCAGTGCAAGGCTTTGGGAAAGGCTCTGACAGTCAGGGCCTCCAGTGTAATCAGGCGGGGGTGGGAGTCAATTGTTGTCAAGGTGACTGTTCAGCGCCTATCATTTAGTTGGACCTCTCAACCCAGGCTTTCCACACTTTGTAGCCTGTTTTTGCAGGGAAGAAGAGGCACTAGTCTCTGCTTACGACTAGTGTAGTATAGACCTTATTATCTGCCAAGTCCTTTCTGTTAGCGCTTATCCCTGAATATGGAGGCTCTATCAATCAGAAGTTGCCCCCGCCCCTTTAGCGAGAGGCACTAAAAAATATCACGCCTCTTGTCTTGGATCGCTGAACTGAGAGAGATCTTATCAATTAGAACCGAGGGTGCACAGATTTTATGGGTTAAGCTAATTTCAGTGATTGGGTCGCAGCTGTGCTTCCAAAGGTATTTTAGGCTGCCTGCGCGCGCCCCTCCCCCAACGCTTGATTGTTAGCTTGAATGGCTGGGTGAGGTGCCCCGCCCACGGAGAGAATCTCCCAAGCCTCTCCCGCTCGCCCCACCGCTGGCGGCTGGACCGCACCAGGCGCAGGATAATGGAGCCCCCTGGGTGTGCGGGCCAGCAGGGCGCCCTGGGCGCGTGGAATGCCCAAGGCACGCGCGCGAATGGGGAGCTCCAGGCACCGGTGGCCGGCGACCCCCACTCGCAGTGTGCGGGCCGCTGGGAATGTCAGCGGTGCTCAACCGGACCGGGCGCGCTCGCGGCGGCGGCTCGCGGGGGCTCGCGGTTCCCAAGTATATGGGCTGACTCACCACAGGCGCACTTCCTTGTGGTTTGAAAGAATGTCCCTGTGGTAGATTCCTCCACACCCTCATCTCTCAGATTCAAGTGATAACAGTCCTTTCGCTATCAGTTTGTGTGGAACTCCGGAATGCTCCGAGGATAAATTTTTCTGTTTCTAGTTTATAAATTTGTTGTGATTTAGGGGAGAGCTGTCGGATGCGCTGCTCACGGCGCCATTTCCGTGACGTCACTCAATAATTTTATTTTTTTAATGGGGCGACATCAATAAATCAGGATACATATATTCAAAGATAACAAGTCCAGGTTATCTTGTCATTCAATTATGTTGCATACCCATCACCCAAAGTCAGATTGTCCTCTGTCACCTTCTATCTTGTTCTCTCTGTGCCCCTCCCCCTCCCCCTTTCCCTCTCCTTTTCTCCCTCCCCCCGTAACCACCACACTCTTATCAATGTCTCTTAGTCTCGCTTTTATGTCCCACCTACGTATGGAATAATGCAGTTCCTGTTTTTTTCTGATTTACTTATTTTGTTTCGTATCATGTTATCAAGATCCCACCATTTTGCTGTAAATGATCTGATGTCATCATTTCTTATGGCTGAGTAGTATTCCATAGTGGATATGTGCCACATCTTCTTTATCCAGTCATCTATTGACGGGCTTTTTGGTTGTTTCCATGTCCTGGCCACTGTGAACAATGCTGCAATAAACATGGGGCTGCATATGTCTTTACGTATCAATGTTTCTGAGTTTTGGGGGTATATACCCAGTAGAGGGATTGCTGGGTCATAAGGTAGTTCTATTTTCAGTTTTTTGAGGAACCACCATACTTTCTTCCATAATGGTTGTACTACTTTACATTCCCACCAACAGTGGATGAGGGTTCCTTTTTCTCCATAGCCTCTCCAACATTTGCTATTACCTATCTTTCTAATAATAGCTAATCGAACAGGTGTGAGGTGGTATCTCATTGCAGTTTTGATTTGCATTTCTCTAATAGCTAAAGAAGATGAGCATCTTTTCATATATCTGTCGGCCATTTGTATTTCTTCCTGGGAGAAGTGTCTGTTCATATCCTCTTCCCATTTTTTTATCGGATTGTTTGTTTGTTTGTTGTTGAGTTTTATGAGTTCTTTGTATATTTTGGATATTAGGCCCTTATCTGAACTGTTGTTTGAAAATATCATTTCCCATTTAGTTGGCTTTCTGTTTATTTTGTTATCAGTTTCTCTTGCTGAGCAAAAACTTCTTAGTCTGATGTAGTCCCATTCATTAATTTTTGCCTTAACTTCTCTTGCCTGTGGAGTCAAATTCATAAAATGCTCTTTAAAACCCAGGTCCATGAGTTGAGTACCTATGTCTTCTTCTATGTACTTAATTGTTTCAGGTCTTATGTTTAGATCTTTGATCCATTTTGAGTTAATTTTAGTACAGGGAGACAAACTGTAGTCCAGTTTCATTCTTTTGCATGTGGCTTTCCAGTTTTCCCAGCACCGTTTATTGAAGAGGCTTTCTTTTCTAGGAGACAATTTTCTAACATAGAAGATGTCAGTCTAGGTTCTCTAGAAAGCAGATGCTGAGATTAGAATGCAAGAGAGTTTAGGGTTTTTGTTTGTTTGTTTGGTAGAAACAAAAGCATACATTAAAAGCAGTATTGGGTAGAGAACACTGTTAGATTGTTTCTACAGATAATATACCAATGAACAATCTTTTTTTTCCAAAATTTTACTTATTGATTTTAGAGAGGAGAGAGGGGGGAGAAGGAGAGAGAGAGAAAGAGAGAGAAAAAGGCAGGGGTGAGGAGCAGGAAGCATCAACTCATACTTGCTTCTTGTACGTGCCTTGACCGGGCAAGCCTGGGGTTTCAAACTGGTGATCTCAGTGATAAGTGGATAAGGTGACACCTTATCCACTGTGCCACCACAGTTCAGGCACCAATGAACAACCTTGTACATATATCTTTATGGTCTCTGTTGGCAAAATTCTAGAATAAGCTTTTAGAAGTGGAATAGCTAAAATGCGAGGTACCTATTCTTAAAATATTTCTAGGTTCTACCAATGGCCTTCCCCCCAAAATGCCAATTTTACACTCCTATAACTAGTATAAGAGAATGACAACATAAGATGTTTTAACCTCTTTGTTGTCAATCAGATGGTAGAACAATGATATCTCATTATCTTACTACTTTTTTATTTTCCTACTTACTCATTAGTTAGAGCATGTTTTCATGTTTATTACACATCTGATTTTCCTCTTTAGTTAATTTATCTTTGTTTTGTTCATGCTTATTATTTTGTAAAAACAAACATCAAACTCAATTGAGACATTTCTGAGGGGAGGTGGAGAAAGCATGCTCAACCTGTACTCGGATTTAAAATGAACATTCTCCTTATCTTTCCACAAAAAGTCAAAATGCATTAGCTTCAGAATCCATAGCTTTTTTCTGATAACATTGAAACTTCAGATGCATAAAAAGGAGAATGAATGATTTTGTTTTGGTGCTGCTTTAGTGAGAGGAAGGATTGGGTCTTGACAAGTAACTATAAGTAGGTCAAGAATAAAACCAAGTGTTGCCCCGGAAGGAAATATTGTGCACAGGAAAAAGAAAAGTGAGATATAGCTGTAGGCTGATAGGAGAGGAGAGCCTTGTGCAGAGAAACTGGAGAGAGACTCTCACCCATCCATCTTTACTTCTCAGCAAGGACTTAATAGCCTTTGAGTTTTCATCTTTCCTGCACCATTAATGACAGCCATGACTGTTTCCCCACGGGTTTCTCATTAACCCAAAGTGTTCCCAAACAAACTCACCATTTATGTACCCTCCTATTCAGTCAACCTACCTTTACCTCTTTATCCTTTGACTTCTTGCTTCTATGAAGAAATTACCCCCTTCCAGTAGTACAGGCTGAAAATATCGAACATCAGCCTGACCAGGTGGTGGCGCAGCGGATAGAGCGTCAGACTGCGACACATAGGACCCAGATTTGAAATCCTGAGGTCTCCAGTTTGAGCACAGGCTCCTCTGGTTTGAGCAAGGCTCACCAGTCTGAGCCCAAGGTCGCTGGCTTGAGCAAGGGGTCACTCGGTCTGCTGTAGCCACCCCCCATCTCCCAGTCAAGGCACATATGAGAAAGCAATTGATAAGAAACTAAGGTGCCGCAACAAGGAATTGATGCTTCTCATCTCTCTCCCTTCCTATCTGTCTATCCCTATTTGTCCCTCTCTCTGTCTCTCCCTCTCTGTCTCTCTCTCTGTCTCTCTCTCTCTCTCTCTCTCACACACACACACACACACACACACACACACACAAAGAATATCAAACATCAGAGAACTTTGTCTTAAACTTTTTCCTTCTCAGATTTGAGAAAGGCTAGAAATCTTACCAACCAAGTGGCCCTTTTCATTTTCTCTTCCCTTAGCCCCAACACCTTTCCTCTTTGTCTATCTGCCTTTGAACTTCTGTTCAGCCTTTAGAACTCAGATGACATACCAGCTCCTCCAAGGAAGTCTCCCCTGACTGCTTGCTCTCCCCTCCTCCTAACACATGCCTTATATGCATCACACAGGTTTTTGTTTGTTTGTTTGTTTTTCAGATTATTAACATGTCTGTTTCCTGTCCTTGAAGACAGGAACTATGTCTTTATTATCTTTCTGTTCCCAGCACCTATTATAATGCCTGGTACACAATGGGAGTTCAATGAAGTTTAGTTGCATTAAAGTGTTTAATTGCTAACAAATATGAGCAGGGAGCAATGTGTTCCCTCCTTAATAAACTTTAACAGTTTTATGTTGCCTACTCCAGGGATCTCAAAGTCCTCATATCAACATTTAAGGCTTTCATGATGTAAACTTAATCTCCCATTTTCTCTTCCCTACAGGTATTTTAGATGACAGCCAGATTAAACTAACGATCCTTTCTCTACTATATTCTCTAGCTCCCACATCTTTGCTTTTGCTCAGGATTAGACATCATTCTCCACTATCTACCGATAATTTGTCAAAACTTGCTCATCCTTCTAAGATCATCACAAAAGCCAGTTCTCTGAGCAAGCATTTTCTGATTCCCCAAACTCTTCCTCCAAACACTCATGAGCACCTAGCATCACCACCATCTAGTACCATTACTGTCACGACCAACGGGGCATATTGATCAAATCTTTTTTATGAGCTGTTTACAGTGCATTTAATTGTGAGTTTTTCACCCTGAAGAGTAAATGAAAAGTCCCATAAATTAATGAAAGTTGGTCATTGCTTTTCATCACCCACTATTAGCCTGAGATACTTGAGAGTATTTCCTGGCACCTAGCATCCTCTAAACACCAATTATAAGAAACATCAGAGACCAAATAGTGATTTAGGCCTCACTTTCTCCAATATTTCCCCCAATCTGCTTTGAGCAATATTCGCTTCTTATTCTCCAATAGAAGGAATTGTCACTTTGTCCCCTGTAATTGTCACTTTGTCAGAGAAACCATCCTTGCCCTCTAATGGTAGTTCCAGCCCATTATACTCTTCCTGTACATTTTCTTCACAACCCTTGCTCTAATTTAATTGCTTTGTAATGCTTATTTCTCACAAGTCTATAATCACCATGAAGGAACAGACCATGACTCTTTTGTTCCCTGTTGAAATAGCCATTTCTTAAATAATCATTGTATGATACATATACATATTGTAAATATTTTTTCCCAAGTTTGCTGATCATTTTTTAACTTGATTCTATAATCAACTGTTTATTTTTCCATCATGGCTTTTGATATTTTCTCTTAATGTATTTTTAATTATTCCCTTAGAATATATTCCTACAGGGGGAAAAGTGAAATAGGTATCTCTTTAAGAATCTTGATAAATTTCATCAAACTGAACATGCCCAGCCCTCTGACAAAAGTATGTTTTGCATTCTTAAATTTTTACCAGTGGCCTTACGTTGTCAGCTTTTGCCAAGCAAGCTGGATAGAATTTATTTAATGCTAGGTAAGCATGCCCCTGAAAATTTCAGGAATTGAGTGCATCAAGCAGAGATGCTGTGTTCAGTCCTGTGTTCAAAGGGGAAACTTTAGTACTCCCTGCGACCACTGGCACCAAATTATTCGATAGTCCTCTCACGGTTTACTTTTATTCAAATAAATACACAGATTTGTCCATACCCATTGTCCCCAAATAATTCCCTTTGCTTTATTTCTTTAGCAACTAGATCACCTCCAAGGTCTGTGAAAATATAAATGTCACTCTCCCAGTCATTCTCTAGTCATGGCACAAGTTTCCCCCGCCATCCAAAAGTAGAGTGTTTCTATGAAATCTTTCATAAGCTGAAATGGCATAAAGCAAAGAAACGATTACCATTAATTTATATGGAAAAAATATTTGACGGTCCCAATACCCAGAAATAACCTACCAAATCAGTCATACCAATTCGCTTAATTACATCCAGTGTTATGTTAAATGGAATACCCTTCTAACTCTCTTAGGTGTTTCTGATACCTTAGAACACACTTTGCTAACAGATATACAAAATAAATAGAGATAACGCACAAATGTTTTCAGACACAGTTCAAAACCATGGCAGCTTGATGCTAATATGCTGAGTGTAGTTTTTGGGAAGGAGGTTGGTGATGCCACTCAAGTTGCTCCGGGTACGTGCTGCCTCTATCAAGTTCGCTGGGAAACAAACACTGAATGCTATTTTCCTTTTCCCCCTTTTCTCATAAAAGTGAAAAATCTTCTTTGGGTGTCTTTCAGTCAAAGGAAACAAGTACAGGTCTCTCATAAAAGTGAAGTGTCTTAACATGAACTTTCGGAAAGCATGGGATAGCGGTAATAAATAGTATCTTAGCCAACTGGGTAAACAGCTGAACCTGGCTATCCAGACCAGTTACTGTGAAATGTTGCCAATTATAACAACAGTTCCTGTCATGGAGAAATGACGTTAAAGAATGTAATTTACTGTGATAGTAACCTGATAAATATTATTGGATGGGATGACATGGAGACAAAATTTTGTTGACCTCAGTTCACATTTAGCCCACAGCCATCTCCATGACCATCATAAGACTTCACATGACATTTAATCATCACACAACACACAGGGCCGGAATGCTGGGCAAGCCAGGCCAAACCATCAATGGGGTTTTCCTAAATTAGAATGGCCTGTAATATATCCTTTCCACTGTCGTTGCACTGCAGATTAAAGAGTATAATTCTTTATAGTATACTGCTCACAAAAATTAGGGGGTATTTTATACCTTCATATTCATTTTGAAATATCTCCTAATTTTGTGAGCATTAGAGTTTTGCCTATTCCAGATCCTACACACATAGGAAGAAAAAGCAAATGCATACGTTTCTAGTACTTCTGTTCTTAGGGTGTAATTCAGGAAAAAAGGGATTTTTACCTAAATTTACTTCATCAGAGTTTTATTTTGTCTTTTGGCTTCTGGAAAACTTTTTTTTTTTTTTTTTGGCTTTATCAAACTATGCAAACATGAAACAAAGGATTCAGAATACAAAAATATAAATAGTATCAAGACCCATCTCCAAATAGAGATGCAGTTTGGAACTTTCTGGGTTTGAGTAGAAATAAAAAGGGGTAAGAAACACAAAGATACATCCCGCATTGTCCCAACTCTGATGTCTTTCAGAAGAGGGGTCCAGAGAGTGACAATATAAGAACATAAATAGCTACAGTAAAATGTCATAAGTGACAAAGGCCATATTTAGGAGGAAAAGCAATAGGAAAGATCACTTACTGCACATAGTTTGAGCGGGGCATTTAAGGCTAGAAAAGAACGTTTTAGGCAAAGATTTGGATGAAGGACATTTCATACAGGAGAACAGAGCCAGCAAATTCTTCATGAGAGAAAGAGAAGGCAAGTCACACTGACAAATTGATCCTTTTTTAATTTTGTTTTTAATTAACGGAGTTAAACCTAATGGAGAGAAACAAACTGGTAGCCTTTTATTGCCACAAGATAAAGTTAGTGCATTTTGGGCAGCTCCTCAAGTCTCAGCGAAAGGTACTTCCAGTTCCCCAAGTGTGCTGTTCTCTTGCTGGAAGAATTCTTTAGACCGCTTATTCCTTTCGCTGTCCAATGGCAGAGAAGCTCATACTTTTGATGCAGTTGATTGGCTACTGTAAAAGCCCGCTCTGAGCAAGGACCAATGAGCTTCCAGAGCCCTGATTCTTGGAAATACTTTCTGGCCAGGAATGCGTGACATTGAGACAGCCTTGCACTTGTAAACAAGGACGAGTCTGGGCGGGCTCCCAGCCCACGGGATCCGGGGCCCTGTCCCAAGTGGTTGATCTCGAGCCCACCTGTTTCCAGATGCCTACTTCAGCTTCGTCCTTCCCCCTTCCCCCTCACAGCCTCGGGCACCGGAGCCAGGCCACTCGACGGGGACCTCCGCGGGGGCGGGGGGGGGGGGGGGGGGGCAGAGTTCTTTATCTGAGCAGACTGGCACGTTCCCAGGCTCAGGAAACGACTCCAAGTCCCAGTGACTCCTCCCAGTTGGAGTCGGGGCAGGGGGTGGAGAGCGTGCGGGGGGGGGGGGGGGGGGGGGCGAACAAATAAAACCGCAGTAGCCGGCTGGAAGTGGCAAGACGAGCTCTTGAGTCTCAAGCCACTCACAGCTCCTCTGACTCACTGCTGGACTCCTGGACTCCGAACAGCCCTGAAGCTCTACCCAGACCGGGGTGCGCCAGCCCGCCAGCACACCTAGCTCCTCATTCGGACGCACCCCGCCTCCTCCTCGGTCCCGGGCTCTGCTGCTTGCAGCCTTTGCCCTCAGCCAGCCCCAGCCCCTGCCAAGCCTGGTGGGCATCAAGATGAAGGCGGCCCGCTTCATGATGCGCAGCGCTGGCTCGCTGAGCGGCGCTAGCCTGGTCCCCCGCGAGGTCGAGCATTTCTCGCGCTACAGCCCGTCCCCACTGTCCATGAAGCAGCTGCTGGACTTTGGTGAGCGGGGTTGCAGGGCCCGGGCGGGAGAGCTGGGGCTGGGGTGCTGCCTTAACTTGAAGTCCCGATGCAGGGAGGGCTGAGCTCGTTGTTTAAAAGCAACTGAGATCTGCTGTCCTGCTGGACCCTGGAGGCCACGCCAGCGCACCTTGCCGTTTCCAACATCTGCTTGCTTTCTGACAGTTTGTGCCAGCAGGTGGAGGCCCCTTGCAGCTCTGCTGATGCTGGATGGTTTGAGCTCATCTTTCCTCTTCTTTCTGTCTAAAGCTTCCCCTCAGAATACTTTTGCTTTCAGTCAACATTTAGCAATGAACGAGAAACTTGATCCCCTCGTGGCATAGTACTTGGAAAAGATTATGAAGTCGCCTCAAATTAATTGAGATGTTTATCCCATAACCACCCTCCACAGAATACATCTCTGCTTTCCTAACAAATCGCTTTGTTTATTTACTATTACAGTTTTTCATATATTTGCATTACCACTGAAAATATTTAGGGACTTTCTGCAATAGCCTTACAAGGAAACCTTCAAGGAATTAAACGTGATATAATTTATTCTTGGTCTAGAAACATCACCATTTCCACTCCACCCCCTTATCTCCCACTCTAGTTTCATATCTAGAACTCTGAACATTGTGATGGATTGAGCTCTGCACTCTTTTATGAATATTAAGAGCCATAAGATACTCTGACTTCTTGAAAGTAAACCCTCTAAAACACACCCCAAAGTTCTCATATTGGTAATTTTAAAAAGAGAAAGAGACAAGAAGATGCTTCTGAATTATCTATAAACAGTAAACCAACTGGGGGTAAAATATCATGTTATATATGTATTTAATATTGGATAGTTAATGCTATTCAAATATATCTTTTAGACATACTTGTTTCCAAATACTAAGTAAATATTAATTTATTACAGGTTCAGAAAATGCGTGTGAAAGAACTTCCTTTGCATTTTTGAGACAAGAATTGCCTGTGAGGTTTGCCAATATCCTGAAGGAAATTGATATCCTTCCTGATCGATTGCTAAGTACCCCTTCAGTGCAATTAGTTAAAAGCTGGTAAGTACTGACCCATTTTGAAACAGTCTCTAGTTTTAAGACAGTTATCTGAGTATGGACCGTATAATGTATTAACATCATAGTTGGAAAACAGGTGGTCTGAAAACACTTGAAACACAGAAAGAACTTTTTATTAATTTAGAGTAAGCTATCATAAGGGCAGTTTTAAACTAGAAACAGACATTTTTATCCTGGAACACTAGATTTTTTTCACAATATAATTTTTATTTCTAGAAGAAAAATGAACCTAATTGACAGTTATTTGTTTTGTATTTTAAATAATAAAAGACAGAGTTTGATATTTTCAAAGGAATCTTATCCTAGAAGCAGATATGAATGACTACTATTCAGAGAGGGCTTAATATTTTTTTTTATTTCCAAACCAATGAATAGAGCAGCCCCAGAGTTCAAATCTTGTTTTCTGCCTTTCCTAGTGGTGGAATTCTTGGCAAGTGTCTTAAATTCTCTGTGCCTCAGTTTCTCTATCTGTTATTGAAGAGAATAAAGTATGTGCCTCAAAGGGGTATTTGAGCATAATTAAATGAGGTAATCCATCAACAAGCACTTAGAAAATTACTACGGAGTCTTATTGAGAGTAAATAACCCAAAGGAATAGATTTTTGGAGAATAGAGCTAGGATATGCATTGAGTCAGATATGCACCAGAGGCCAACCATAATCTGTTGACTGCACAACTTTTTGTTCATTGATTCAAGAGATATATGTATTATACACCCATTAAACAGTTACAATCCGAAATACATACTAAATCCATATTTACTACTTTCAATGGAATAGGAAAAACTATGAAGTCTTTCTTAAAAAATTGTTTTCAAATGCTTTTGCTGTAAAACAAAAAAAATGCATTTGCCAAACAAAACTGAAGACTGATCTGGAATAAAGAAATAAAAATTTGTTTATTGATTGATTTTTAGAGGGAAGGAAGGGAGAGAGACAGACATCAATTTGTCATTGCCCTTAGTAATGCATTCGTTGGTTAATTCTTGTATGTGACCTGACCAGGGATTGAACGCACAACCTTGGCATATCAGGACAATGCTCTGACTAGCTGAGCTCCCTGGCCAGGACCAAGAAATAGAAATTTTAACTTAGAAAGTTAAAGTTAAGGTTTAGAAAGTTAAAGTTGGACCCTCCCCCTCTCTTTTAGAGATACTGTTTTCCAAATGTCTATGAGTTTTCATTGTAAACGTAATACTTTCTCTTTTCAAATCATTTGAAAAAAAGACACTCTGTTTTCAGCCACCTGTACCTAATTATTCAATTTTAAAACTTAAAAGAACACTTATCATTTTACAGGTACATCCAGAGCCTGATGGATTTGGTGGAATTCCATGAGAAAAACCCAGAAGACCATAAGGCATTATCAGAGTAAGTTCTATGCATTATAATAAGGGTCTATAACTTTGACTATTTCCAGACATACTTCTATAATAAATAATATGCACATTTTTAATCTAAGAAATATAAGTGAATGAACCTTACTTCAACTTTCACTAAATGTAAATGTGTTTTGGTTTAGTTTTGTAGATACTCTCATCAAAGTTCGAAATAGACACCACAACGTAGTTCCTACAATGGCACAAGGAATCATAGAGTTTAAAGATGGCCGTACAGTTGACCCAGTCACCAATCAAAATCTTCAGTATTTCTTGGATCGATTTTACATGAATCGTATTTCTACCCGGATGATAATGAACCAGCACAGTAAGTTAGTTTATCATAATCATTGATATACAGAGATGGGTATAGACTATCAACCACACTCTAACTAGATATTTCACTATTTGGTGGGCCACATTCTTTGTCAGTGGTAGCTATAATCATTATTACCCTGATTTTTATAACAATCCTTTTTGTATTTATTTTTCAACAGTTCTTATATTTAGTGACTCAGAGACAGGAAACCCAAGCCTCATTGGAAGCATTGATCCAAACTGTGATGTGTCAGCAGTAGTCGAAGGTAATTTCTAGATTTCTTCATTTCACTAATTAAAAATGTACATTATATGATTGACATTTAGTTGAGGTGATTCTATGAATGAATTTATATTCAGAATTTTCTTTTTCTATTTTTATAAGTACTGTCATCAAGGTCCTTTGCTTTTGGGGATCAGGGACTTTCAGTAATATTAAAAATCCAAATATCAGTAGTTAATGTGCTGTATTCTTATATATTATATTTTATCTCTGAAGGGTGCATATTTCTACTGCTATAGCTATAACTTAACCACTGTTATAATTTTTCTTCAATAAAATATTACAAAGGTATTTTTCATATATAAAACTTGTACCGTAATGAATATTTTAGATTAAGGGTCATGTACACACTGAAGATTACTTGAAAATTTTACTTGGCACAAATTCATTTCATTATTAAATATTAAAAAAAAAACACCTTCTATTCCAGATGCCTTTGAGTGCGCACGGATGCTTTGTGATCAGTATTACTTAACATCTCCAGAATTAAAGCTCACACAAGTGAATGGTAAGCTATAAATAAAATATTTTAATCTAAGGAAAATTCAGTGTTCTCCCAGTATGATTAAAACTGTAAATGCAGAGCAACTACTGAGTTTAATTTTTCATTTTTCCCTTCTGAACAGGAGTACAATGTGTACATTTCTTTATCAAAGCCAAGATTCTTTTTATATTAACTGGAAAGTTCCAGTTGAGCATATTCAGCCGCTAGTGATGACTCATGAAGAAGAATAGTTTGAACAAATAGTTTGGGATATAGAGTAGCAACTTAGTTCCAATATCTTAGATCAAAGAAAGATTACTTACTACACAATAGGGGGCCAGATGGAGGAAGAACCACTTGGTAGTGGAGATATCCTCCCAAAGAGGCTACTCTTAAGATCTAGAAACAAAAATACTTCAAACTGCACTGTAAGAAATCAGCCAGTCACAGAAGAACAAATACTGTATGATCCTACTTACGTGAGGCATTTAAAATTAAGTCAAATCCACAGAAGCAGAAAGTAGAATGGTGGTTGCTAGAGGCTGGGTGGAGGAGGAAAGGGGTGTCGTTATTCCCTGGGTATAAAATTTCAGTTATGCAAGATGAGTAGAAGTCTGCTGTACATCATCGTGCTTATAAAAATAATATTTAAGAAGGTAACTTTCATGTTTAATAATCTTTCCAGGTTTTGTTTTTTTTTTTAATTGCACTATAAGTATATACCAGTTTGGAAGCAGAGCACACTTCATTTAGTAGCTTCAACTGTAGGGTACCTGAAAAGTCTCCCTGCACTGACTGAAGTGATTACATGATGAATGCAGGCACTATTTTTATCCTATTGCATAGTTGCTTCTTAAAGCATGCCAGGGTGCTTACATTGGAATAGCATTCTCCTTCTAATGCAGAGCAAACACTTTTTCCAAGTAATAGTTATACATGAACGATGCTTGCTGGTGATGAGAGTGTAAATCAAGTCGCTCCAGTTTTGAGTAGCCTAACCCATGAGTTGGGGAATGTAACCGATTGCTCAATTAAAAATAAAAGTACAAACAGAGGGAAAGTGGAAGAGAAGATGGGGTCAGAGAAGGGAAAGAGATCAATGACATTATATAAGCATAACACAGCGTTATAGAGAACAGGACAGCAAATTCTAGGGGGAAGGCATTGGGGGAGGGGCTGAGGGAGCTGAGGAGAAGAGGGGGGTGGGGGAGATATTCAGTGGGACACTTGAATCTATGTAAACACAAAAGCATAAATTAAAAAAAGTACAAAGATTGAAAACTATCACTTAAGTATGAACAGAGTTGTGACATAACTTTTAGCTGAACCACTTGAACTGTTCGATAAAATAAAGAGGGAATTGAGCCAGATCTTGTGTTTTCCAGTTCAAACTTTGCCAAGGCCTGGCACACCAAAGAATAATACTTCTATTTTTCCTTTCAAAGAGTATTATGAAGTTTCTATTGCTCTGTTTTCTTTAGCCTCTTGGTGAAATTTGAGCATATTTAGTCTGCAAGATGTAATGTTTGAATGATAAAAATCAAGAATAATCAGATGTGTTATTTTCCCATGCATTATTGTGTAATTTTCCATGTGTTACTTCAGTTTCAAAGTATGAAAATTATAGCTAGCATTAATTTTGGTGTTATACTATAGACATTAATTTTTTTTTCTTATAGTGTATATAATTTAAACTCTGGGATTGTCCTATACAAAAGATTTTTTTTTTTTAATATAAGTGGAACAAGTTGATGTATCTCTCCCCCCCTTACTCTCTCTAAAAATCAATCAATCAATACAAAATTTAAGAGGGAACATTTTAGGGTAGAATTTTGGAGTGGAGAGGATGAGGAGTATTCTAGTCCTATTTAAGTCTGAAATATTAGTCAAATAAATATGGAAGTTAATTTTGATGAAATATTTGTTAGCCAATTCTAATGAATTTAATTTTTTTTCTAGCAAAATCTCCAGGGCAACCGATTCACATTGTGTATGTTCCTTCTCACCTTCACCATATGCTCTTCGAACTGTTCAAGGTAGGACATTTCATAGCGATTGCAATTTTATTTTTAATTTACTGGTTACATTTCTATTTCTTTAATCATTTCTGGATAAACAGGAGCCTCACGACCTTTTCCCAAGTGAACTTCTGTGCTTCGAACAGGAGGCTACAGTGGATGTTTGAAAGGGTATCTAGAGTTCATCGTAGCATCAACTTGTCCTTGAGAAGGCACAATGATTCACGATGTCTCATGGCTGCCTATTCCCATTATTTGTTCAGGTGCCCAACAAAGCACTATTCATTTGTACATTCATTAAGAAAGTTCATGGGGTGAATACTTCAGGGAATGAGGCCTTGTTTCTTCCACCCCCGCAGGTTGGTTCAATTCTAAGTCCAGAGGTTCAGGTCCAGAATTACTGTAAGTGACCGGATCTCAACCTGCATCTAGAATATATCCAAAGGACAGTTCATTCTTTTAGTTATTTACTCTAATGTGCATATGAATCACCTGGTGGTTTTGTTAAAATGCAAATCCTGATTCAGTAGGTCTGGGGTAGGGCCTGAGAATATGAATTTCTAATAAGCTGACAGGTGCTGCCGCTGGTCCACAGTCTGCTTTCTGTGACTGGAGCGGACAGGAGTGCTTCTTAGACTTCCATGTGGCGCAGAATCACTTGGGGGGCTTGTGAAAACACAGACTTGTAGGCTCTGCCCCAGACAGAGGTTTGGATTCTCCAGGTCTGAGAATTTACATTTTTAACATGTTCTCAGAGAATGTTACTGGTCTGGGGCCACCAGGTGCTCAAATCAAATCCTATCCTGTGTTCTGAGAACAAACTACATCTCTGTACTTACACCCAAAGCTAGAAGAACACCTAAAGCTTTGTGATGCTTCCAGGAGTCCCGTGGAATGGGGAGGAGGAAGCCTAAAAAAAGTGAAATTTGCTTCAAATTCTATTGCAATGCTTCTCTGAATTGACTGTTCCCTAACTTGTTCTAATGTTAGTTCAGTGAGGTATTGATTATATCACAAACATCTGATTTGTTTTATTTTACTTTAGCTAATGATTAGAACTTAATATTAAATAGAAACCAGAAAGCAGATAATTTGCCAGAAGGTTAGAAAGGAAAAGAAATGAAATGAACCAAAACAGTATCAGTATGAGTCATTCAGTTATCTGAAAACTTGAATTTCTTCTCTGTTAAAGATAAAAGATACTTTTTTGTTGATTTACTTTTAAATTGAATGGTCCAGCTTATTGATTTATTTTGCCATCGTTGGTAAAAGTTAAGGTAATCACATATAATTTAAAATTTAACATAGCCTGACCTGTGGTGGCGCAGTGGATAAAGCGTCGACCTGGAAATGCTGAGGTCGCCGGTTCGAAACCCTGGGCTTGCCTGGTCAAGGCACATATGGGAGTTGATGCTTCCTGCTCCTCCCCCCTTCTCTCTCTCTCTCTCTCTCTCTCCTTTCTAAAATGAATAAATAAAATAAAAAAATAAAAATAAATAAATAAAATTTAACATAGATTTACTATCCTTCTAAATAGTAACAACTTTTTTCCAGCAAAATTTATCAAAGCCAATAATGAGTTTATTGTTCATTTGTTATGTAATAGTTTTTGGTGTTTACAAGTAAATGTAATGGAAAGACAGAAAATAGAGAGCCAGGAAAAGGACTATAAAAAAATTGGACATTTAAATTAAGCTTAAAAATAAGAACTTGACAACTAGAAGAATTGTTTTCCTATTAGACATTACTGTCAGGAGCTATATTACATGGTGAATGAATATTTTTCAGTATAAGTCCTGTATGACATATTCATAAATGGCAATTTACTAAGCTGTTTTAACTACTAACTTAAAAGAAATAGGAACTTTGAATTACCCTTTGTGCTGCTTTTATTTTAAACTTTCAAAAAATAGACTTTTATTGTCTCTCCTTCTTCTGCCATTGAATAGCTTATGTTATTGTTTTCTTTAGAACGCAATGAGGGCAACAGTGGAACACCAGGAAAACCGCCCTTCCCTCACACCAGTTGAGGTGATCGTTGTTTTGGGGAAAGAAGATCTTACAATTAAGGTAACCATTCTCTGTTTGTCTTTGAGTCTCTCTGGAGAGAATTTTAAAAGTCACGAATAATAAAGCTGTCTGTTTTGAACAATAGATCAAAACCATGTTTCAGGTGACTTTTCAGTGAATGAAAGACATTTTTATAGAGACAAATGCACATTGTTTTTCATGTGTAGCTCTGATGATTCGTTTGTTTGTTTAAGATTTCAGACAGAGGAGGTGGTGTTCCCCTGAGGATCACTGACCGCCTGTTTAGTTATACATACTCCACTGCACCAACGCCTGTGATGGATAATTCCCGGAATGCTCCTTTGGTAAGACTTAATTGTATGGCAAATTTCACCCCAGCCACTTAGTTCTAAAGGTAGAGCCAGGATTACAAGTATTTAGACATGTTAATCAATTTAAATTGGGCATGGGGGATATGAGAAAGAATGATAAAGCAGTCTAAAAGTGGTGAAACAGTTCCAGGGGTGACTAATTGGAAGCAAAAACCATGTATGTAGGTTCTAGGACATCAGTGTCAAGCACTAGAATAACACCTTCCTACATGCTGTATTCCCGTGGTCATGTCTACCTCTTTATCAATAACTGATCTCTCCTCTTTAGGCCGGTTTTGGTTATGGCTTACCGATTTCTCGTCTGTATGCCAAGTACTTTCAAGGAGATCTGAATCTCTACTCATTATCAGGATATGGAACAGATGCTATCATCTACTTAAAGGTATACTTTAAATTCAATAGGAAAAAAAATTATTTCTGAAAAGATAACTTTTTTGACAGCTCTGAGTTCTATGGTCCCACAGTAAAAACTACCAACTGTGTTAATGCAAATAATGACTACAAATAATCCTAGTTTCTGTTTGGTATGTGTAGATAGACTGTTTAATGTGGTAACTTACCAATAAGAAGGTGGAGCCAGGCTACCTGCCTCAGGTGAAGCCAGATTGTTGCCCAAGAAGCACTTTTGTGTCAGAGTGAGAACATGCTCATGTGAATTCTTTAAGGGCAAGTCCTTTGGCATCTGTGAGAATAGCTGTAATTTGTTTTACTTAAACTTGTGAGGAAAAGATGCTAATAATGTTCCAACCTCAAAAATAACTGATATCAAGTTATTCAAGACCATCATAAGCTGACATTAAAGATGTAGGGGGGAGAAAGCTGACTGCTCCAGGGTTGTCAGTGAGACACCTGGCATTTTCTGTTTGAACTTGAAAACTTGATACATGTCTTTTCTAGTTTGGATAAAGCCTCGATTCATTTGCTAGGGTCGCTGTCCTGATTCTGTTTATTATTTACCAATTATTTTGACTGAAAATATACTGAAAGATATTAGCAACTAAAACATTAAACTTCTAGGCTCCCATTCTGTGTTGGGGAATTATGTGTCAAGTGGTTTTGACCATTGGAAATAATTAATGCATTGTAGTATTGGGAAAGATTAATAGATTATAGATTTAAAGTGTCATATTTAATAGATTAATAGTATGAGATTATGATTCTAACATAAATACAAAGGTTTTACTTGGAAAGAGTAGCTTTGCTATTAAACTCTATCATATCAGTAATAGCCAAACAGGGGAAATGTGTAAAAACTGAACACAAATTCTTTTCCCTGATTTGAATTATATGTATTCTATTTCATCCCCTATAAAGTAGATATAATATGTATTTTTTAGTTTTATTTTACCCTGACATACTATCAACAACTCCTGTGTGCTCTTAGTACTGAATTAATTAAAAGAATGTATCCGAACGGTTGACTACTTAGCTCTGAATTTCAAATACAAATCATGCTATGAATAATTTCTTTGGTTTGACTTTTTCCTCACTCTCCTTTCAGGCTTTGTCTTCTGAGTCTGTAGAAAAACTCCCAGTCTTTAACAAATCAGCCTTTAAACATTATCAGACCATCAGCGAGGCAGATGACTGGTGTATCCCAAGCAAGGAACCAAAGAACCTGGCGAAGGAAAAGGTGGCTGTGTGAAGGGGACACTCAGGACACTTGAAGGGATCAAAGTGGGTCTGCGCAGGTGCTGCTTTCTGAATGTTTGCATGTGAACTCTTCTTCCCTCATAAACAAGCAACAGCAACAAAGGCTCCTTGACCAGACTCTGAAGGGAAGAGGAACAAAGCCTTTTTCTGTGTCCCAGGAGAGCACACAGAACAGATGACAGGAGGTAGCAAATGGCCAGCTCTTTATTCTTCTAATGTAGAGTGACGCTTGGGTTGATACCAAACCCTGAAGAGGACGTAAGCCTCAATTTTTCATCTTTATCAACAGGAGTGAGAAAGGGAGCGAAGTGAAGATATGGGCTTGTCAGTCTCAATAGACTGATATTTTAGACCTCTGGCTGCTGTTGTAAGGTGTCAGCACTTACTGAACATTGTGTCGATTATACCAGTATTTTCCTGCCATTCAAAGGTGTAGGGCTTAGTTTACATTATATGACTAGAAATGTATGTAAATGTACATTTTGTATATACCTATGAGCTCTAGGGAGGAAAAACTGGTGACTACAATAACATTCACTTTGGATGATGAGTGAGTCAAAGCGTGTTATTCCGAGTTGCAGCAAGGCACTAAATCTACGTAAAAACTTTGAGGAAAGCCTTTTGGATAAATACAGGGCCTTTATTATGCTGCTTTCCCTGTTCACACGTCACATAGTAAGTGACCACTTAGTGCCAGGTGCCTAGTCTTGAATGAATTTTAAAATATGCACTGAATTCAGAATGTTGGCAGTTGGAGGGAGAGAAGACTTGCCGAAGTGATCACAAAAATAGCTTTCATCTTGCTTTGTTCATGAATGAAACAGTAGATTGGGAAAACCGATATTAGGAAAAGGAATCTTGCATTCAGAACCTAACTCAGAGAGAAGGGCTCTTCTCTGCCCTGCCGTAGTGGTAATCCAAAGGCATCTGTTTTCTAGACTTACAAAGATGTATTTTTGATATAATTAATTATACTCTCTACACTCTGGCATGAACATGTCTATAAACACAAAAGACCAAAAAAAAAAAAAAAAAAAAAACCCATGAAAACAAAACATAAAAAGAGACTATTTTTAACAAGTGGCCTGAGAGTAAGAGGCTTTCACGCCAAGTTTTCCTTTGTGAATCATCGAGTTTGAGAGCTAATGAATGAAAGCTGTAATGCGAATGGAACTTTTGGGGAGTTCAGGTGTAATATGGAGGTTGACAGGGAAGTCTAGTACATTACTCTTAGAAAAGGAGTGAAAAGACGGGAAGGAAAGGAGGGAGGGAGGGAAGGAAGAAAAGGAAGTAAAGGTATTATTGCCCACAAATTATTTCAGAAAATGATCCATATTTTCATGGATAAATTATAGGCAAATTATTGTATTTCAAAACAGTGTGGCTCCTTTAAATTCCTCTCTCACTCTTGCAGGATAAAAGGCTTTAATGAGGTGATAAACTCATGTATCAAATCAATGTTTGAACTGGGATACAGGAAAAAAAACTTTTCTGCATTGGAAAATAATCAGTCTATGTTAAACTTAACATCGTGTTTAGTTATGTCATGGCGTAGTATTGTGGTGCTGCTGGGAGTGGCCATTGAGACCTCAGCCTGTTTTGTGAATTTCAGATTTTATCATCAGAAGTCCTAGATAGTGACTTTTCTTGATGATGGGATTCTGGCGTATGCATTTGTTGATTACACAAAACTATTTGCAATAAGTTATTTGAATTTTCAGTTTTTACAAAATTTAAACACTTTTGCATGTAAATGCTTGTATTTACCAAAGATTTAAAACAGTTGATTAATAATCCAAACTCTATGAATTATCACTAAAACACTAGAGAAAAGAAATGTTGGTTTCTCAATAACATCATGTAAATGGAGTTCTATAAAATAGAAATAGACTACATTAGTATTTGTAAAATTTATAGAAGATCTTTAGGATTCTACTGAATAAATACTGAATGTTCAGACCCACTTAAATTATTAATGTATAAATTGTATATTTGCCTTTAAGCTATGTACAGATAAATGTGATAATTTTGATAATAAATATTTTTATTATAATAGTACATAGTCATTTCATTTTTTATTGAATTTACTGGGTGACATTGATTAATAAAATTATTAGGTTTTAGGTATGCAATTCTATAATCCATCACCTGTATAATGTATTGTATGTTCACCATCAAAGTCAAGTTTCTTTCCATCACCATTTATCCCCTTTACTCTCATCTACCTCCCCCTATTCTCCTTTCCCTCTTCTATAGTCACCATACATGTGTTGTCTGAGTTTTTCTTTTCTTTTTTTTTTTTTTTTTTTTTTTCTGAAGCTGGAAACGGGGAGAGACAGACAGACTCCCGCATGCGCCAGACCAGGATCCACCCGGCACGCCCACCAGGGGCAACGCTCTGCCCACCAGGGGGCGATGCTCTGCCCCTCCGGGGGTTGCTCTGCCGCGACCAGAGCCACTCTAGCGCCTGGGGCAGAGGCCAAGGAGCCATCCCCAGTGCCCGGGCCATCTTTGCTCCAATGGAGCCTCGGCTGCGGGAGGGGAAGAGAGAGACAGAGAGGAAGGAGGGGGGCAGGGAGAAGCAAATGGGCGCTTCTCCTATGTGCCCTGGCCGGGAATCGAACCTGGGTCCCCCGCACGCCAGGCCGACGCTCTACCGCTGAGCCAACCAGCCAGGGCCAGTCTGAGTTTTTCTTTGCTTAATTCCTTCACCTTTCCCCTAGTCCACCAAGCCCCACCTCCTCTGACAGCTGACAGACTGTTCTCCGTATCTATAAGCCTATTTCTATTTTGTTTGTCGATTTATTTTGTTCATTAGGTTCCACATAGAAGTGAAATCATAAGGTACTTGTCTTTCTCTGACTAACCTATTTCACTAAGCATATATAATCTCCAGGTCCATCCACACTCTCCCAAAAGGTAAGATTTCCTTCTTTTTATGGCTGAGTAATATTCCATTGTGTAAAGGTACCACAGCTTTTTTATCTACTCATCAACCAATGGGCACTTGGGCTGCTTTCAAATCTTGGCTACTGTAAATAACATTGCAATGAACATAAGGGTGCATATAGTCTTTCAAATTAGTGTTTTGGATTTCTTTGGGTAAATTCCCAGAAGTGGAATTGCTGGGTCATAAAGCATTTCCATTTTTAATTTTTTGAGGTAACTCCATGCTGCTTTCCACAGTGGCTGCGCTAATCTGCATTCCCACCAACGGAGTACAATGGTTCCCTTTTCTCCACATCCTCACGGACACTTGTTTAATTTATTGATAATAACCATTCTGACAACTGTGAGGTGGTATGTAATTGTGGTTTTAATTTGCATTTCTCTGATGATAAATGATAATGAGCATCTTTTCATGTCTACTGGCCATCTGTATGTCCTCTTTAAAGCAAGCTTTTTTTTCTTTTTTTAGATTTTATTTATTTATTTTTATAGAGAGAGGAGCAAGAGAGAATGAGAGAAAGAGAGAAGGGGTGGGGGGAGCAGGAGCATCAACTCCCATATGTGCCTTACCCAGGCAAGCACAGAGTTTCAAACAGTGACCTCAGCGTTCCAGGTCAACGCTTTATCCACTGCGCCACCATAGGTCAAGCTGTACATTCTCTTTAGAGAACTATTTAGATCCTTGCCCCATTTCTTCATTGGATTGTTTAGGTTTTTTTGGTGTTGAATTTTATAAGTTCCTTATAAATTTTGGATATTAACCCCTTATTCGATGTATTGGTGAATATGGTTTCCCATTCAGTGGGTTGTCTTAAATTTGTTGATAGTTTCTTAGGTGGCTGACTAGATCATGCAGTTGATTAGTTTGGGCAGTTTGATTAAATAGAGTGATGATTAGATCATAAAAGATGATCAGATTAGGCAGGCTTTTTGAATCAGGTGGATGATTAGTTTAGCAGCTGATAGTTGGATTATCGAGTGATTAGACTGACTAGTTGATTAGAGACTGTATTGTAGATTTTTAAATTGTATATATCTAATTTTGTGTTGTGGAATTTTCGTTATATCATGAGATTTTGCGGTATATAGGTATTTTTATAATTTATTATTTTAATTATTTTTATGGTGAAATAAGCATTTTCTAGCCTAAAAAATTTAAAAAGGTTTATAAGAGTGTGGGGAGTGTTTATAAAGCATTAAATATATATATAAATAATAAAATAAGTTTTATTAGGTTACTATATTTATAAGGTTACTACTTTGCAGATTTTCGCCTACCGTGAGTGTGGTGGGGGTTCTGGAACCCAACTCCTGGGATAGATGAGGAGCCACTGTAGTCTTTTCCTGGAAACAACAAGGTGTAATTTGAAATTCTCTTTAATCTCATATTCATCCACACACATCCAGATTAGGTAGATATTTAGATTAGGCAGCCAACTAGGTTAGCGATTGATTGAATGAGGTGGCCGATCAGATTAGCAGTTGATTAGCTCAAACTTCCAATCAATTTTGGTGGATGATTTAGATTAGCATCTGATTAGATCAACTGTTGAAAATTAGCAGCCAATTAGATTAGCAGGCGATTTGTGTTAAGTAGCTGATTAGATTTGGTGGCCGATTAGTTTTTGTGGATGATTCGATTAGGTGGGCGACTAGATTACTTGGCTGATTAGATTAGTCTCCTTTTCTCCCCACTATCCTCCCCACAGTATTTCTTCCAGCATTTGCCCGGCTCTTTACACATTCTTTTCATCAAACATCTTCCTGGCTTTCCTTCAGAAGCCTTTTGGGCTTATTTTGCTATGTAAAAACTTTTTTAATTTGATGTAGTCTCATTTTTTTAAATTTTGTTTTCCTTGCCTGAGTTGATATATCAGAAAAAATATACTGCTATGAGAAATGTTTTAGATTTTACTGCCTATGTTTTCTTTTAGGATTTTTATGCTTTTGAGTCTAACATTTTTAAGTCTTTAATTCAATTTGAATTTATTCTTGTGTATGGTGTATGAAGGTGGTCTGGTTTCATTTTATTGCATGTATCTCTACAATTTCTCAACATCATTTACTGAATAGACCAGTGATTTTTAACTGTTAGTCTGCGGAACTGTGCAGGCCTGCCAGAAATTTTCTGATGGTCCATAAAGGATTTAACTGCCCTGATGTATGAATATTATACAATCCAAATAAAATCACTAGATTTATAATCTTTAAACAACATGAGGGCAGTTAACTCTTCAGCGGACTGGCACAGGTCTGCGGACAGGCAGTCCAAACCCACTGGAGAATAGCCTTCCAAAAGGATTGAAAACAATGTAAAATCTAAATTTTTAAACAAAAGAGAAGTACTTAAAGCATTCCAGAAATTTCTAATTGTCCTTTCCTTTCTTGTGTATGCCCTAGTAACATAGTCAAAGTGTATATTTATCTGCATGAATATACTTAGTAATCACTTTTTTTTTCTTTTCTGAAGTTGGAAACTGGGAGGCAGTCAGACAGACTCCCGCATGCGCCCGACCAGGATCCACCTGGCATGTCCACCAGGGGGCTATGCTCTGCCCATCTGGGGCGTTGCTCTGTTGCAACCAGAGTCATTCCAGCACCTGAGGCAGAGGCCATAGAGCCATCCTCAGCACCCAGGCCAACTTTGCTCCAATGGAGCCTTGGCTGCGGGAGGGGAAGAGAGAGACAGAGAGGAAGGAGAGGGAGAAGGGTGGAGAAGCAGATGGGCGCCTCTCCTGTGTGCCCTGGCTGGGAATCGAACCCGGGACTCCTGCATGCCAGGTCGACACTCTACCACTGAGCCAACCGACCAGGGCCTGTTAGTAATCACTTTTGCAGTACACATGTTCTCTCTATATTTTTGTAAGTTTACTTTTAAATTTCATGCAATGACTGTATTTGCATAACAATACAGTGGAACACCAAAACAATTAGACAATTTAAGCTCCCAAACAATTTCTGGATTAAATATCTGAATACTAATAAAATAGAAATAGGATACAAATAACTAAATTAAGTGGTGGCATGCTTTATCTTCACTCTACCACTAATTTAATCCTACTTTATTTTTAAACAACATTTTTTGCCCACCTGCTTAATGGCCTTATTGGTAAAATTTTGCAAAGAAAAAAAGGATGGGAAAAAGGAAGAAAAAGAAAGGATGGAAAGGAAGGAGGGAGGGAGAGAGAGAGGGATGGAGGGAGGAGAGAAGGAGAAATTAGAAAAACTAGTGGAATGAATTTGCCACAACTAAATCATGATATCTTGTCAGAATAATTATAGTTGAATAAAAACATGCCATCAATCAAGACATTAGACCAGTGGTTCTCAAACTTTTTGAAGTCGAGACTCATTTAAAATCCTACAAATAATTGTAGGCAAACTATATACAAAATTCTGAGGAATATGTTATAATATTTAAGTCAAATATTAAAGAAAAAAATAGAAAGTCCAAGCGTGCTTTTATGGCAATTAAACAAAATAAATACGAAAAAATTAAGTTTATTCTGACATTAAAAAACATTTTTATGTTACATTTTTTGTTATGCTTTTTAGAATTCATAAAAAAGAGAGGTTAAAAAATAAAAAAAAGACAAAAAAGTTATCTTTTTTTTTTTTTTTTTGCATTTTTCTGAAGCTAGAAATGGGAGAGACAGTCAGACTCCCGCATGCGCCTGCCCGGGATCCACCCGGCACGCCCACCAGGGGGCGATGCTCTGCCCCTCCGGGGCGTCGCTCTGTCGCGACCAGAGCCACTCTAGCGCCTGGGGCAGAGACCATAGAGCCATCCCCAGCGCCCGGGCCATCTCTGCTCCAATGGAGCCTTGGCTGTGGGAGGGGAAGAGAGAGACAGAGAGGAAGGAGAGGGGGAGGGGTGGAGAAGCAGATGGGCGCCTCTCCTGTGTGCCCTGGCCGGGAATCGAACCCGGGACTTCTGCACGCCAGGCCGACGCTCTACCACTGAGCCAACTGTCCAGGGCAAAAAAGTTATCTTTTTATATATAGATACATTCTTAGTAAGATTTAGTAAATTCAGCAGGTCCCGGCACGAATGTGTTAAGTTTTTTCATTTTAGCGTTTATGAGAAACATGAGCTTGATGTGTCCTAGCAATTTCTTCAAGGTTTAGTCATAACCACCTTTTGCAACCTAATCAAGCTAGTGAGGTGGGGGGTTGGGCAGACTGTCAGCTTATAGCCAATTCCCCACACTTCTGTCCCCCAAAAATCTAAACTCCAAAAACCCTGTTGGTTTTTTTGGTCCCCAACAGGCTTATATTTCTCTGGAATACCATAGGGCGCACCTGGAAATCTTCTAGTGCACACTTTGAGAACCACTGCATTAGACTCTAGCGTGACCAGGCAGTGGCGTAGTGGATAGAGCGTAGGACTTGGACACGGAGGACCCAGGTTCGAAACTCCAAGGTTGCCAGCTTGAGCGCGGGCTCATCTGGTTTGAGCACAGCTCTCCAGCTTGAGCCCAAGGTTGCTGGCTTGAGCAAGGGGTCACTTGGTCTGCTGTAGACCCCCAGTCAAGGCACATGTGAGAAAGCAATCCCTGAACAACTAAGGTGCTACAATGAAGAATTGATGCTTCTCATCTCTCTCTCTTCCTCTTCCTGTCTGTCCCTATCTGTCCTTCTCTCTGTCTCTGTCGCACACACAAAAAAGACATTCGACTAAAGAAATTATACTAAAGCCCTTCACCAAGAACACTCAGCTTACTGTACCTTATCTAACGGAAGCACACAGGCCGGCACGTACACACAGGGGATTTAGTTGTAAATGTCCTTGAATTATGCTGCTTGGAGAGCAGGGAAGTCATGTACTCTGTAGGCTCAGAACCTTCATCCACACTTCCATAGAAACCGGAGACATCAAGTCCCACAGTCCACTATTTGTACACACGTGTCTTTTTGACACCGTCAATGTGTATATTCCGAAAGATACTAATTTTCAAGTCCAACAAAGTGAGCCGAACACTCATCAAAAATATCTTTAGCCTGATCAGACAGTGGCGCAGTGGATAGAGCTTCAGCCTGGGATGCAGAGGACCCGGGTTCAAAACCCCAAGGTCACAGGCTTGAGGACAGGCTCATCCAGCTGGAGTGCAGGCTCACCAGGTTGAGCACAGGGTCGCTGGCTTAAACATGGGATCAAGGACATGACCCCATGGTCGCTGGCTTAAGCCCAAAGGTCACTGGCTTGAGCAAGGGGTCACTTAGTCTGCTGTAGCCCCTGGATCAAGGAACATATGAGAAAGCAATCAATGAACAACTAAAGTAGCTGTAATGAAGAATTGATGCTTTTCATCTCTCTCCCTTCCTGTCTGTTTATCCCTGTCTGTCCCTCTCGCTGTCTCTCTCTCTCTTTCTGTCACTATATATACATATAATATATATATTATATATATGTGTGTGTGTATAGTGACATATATTGTGATATATATTGTGCCAATATTTATATGTATGTTATATATGTTATATAACATATATGTTATAACACACACATACGCACACATATCTTTGTACCATTTCTCCTAAATTTTACATTTGATTAGAAATGGTAGGAACATTTGATCTTAGCTACAATTATATGTGCAAAGAGAAAAGAGAGAGATCTTTGTGAACTAGTAGCTTGCTTGGTTTCTCATCAACCTTGAGAACTTTCTTACATGTGCTCCTACTATACTTTCAGGTATTACACTTACACTTAACTGTGTACCAACAGTGCGAATGTATCTGTAATCTTCAGGTCACTTTGGTCTGTCCTGGTGAAAGAATTGAGGGACTTTCATAGTTTTACAGGAGCTCATGTAAAAAGTCCTTAAGCCCCCAGCATGAATATTTAGAGCAGTGGGATGCTATCCCCATTAGCATTCTATCCGTACCAATCTCTTAGATTTTTCACTTTTTACCTTACATCATAGTTACTTAGGCACTCAATAAATATTCCCTGGTTAAATACTGGAATAAACACATAGATAAACTTCTGCCTTTACAACAGCATCCTTACATTTAAGGGCAAATTGGAACTCTGTGTTAAATGAATGCATATCAAATTTTATAAGATTTTTATGCTTTAAATAGTGCACAAGAAGTTTTACAACATTATAGAAACTCTGGAATACTTTCCTAAACCAACTTTTTCCAAAAGTTAAATTGCAACTGATTTTTTTTTAATGTTGCTCTTTATTAATGACCTTTGGCCATTGGAAATTATCGTGTACTTCAGAAGAAAGTAAATAATGGATAAAAGTGTAGAGAGCCACTGCATCTGAATGTGTCCAGCCTACGTGCAGCTGAGAGCAGAGGAAGGGCCCTCCTCGGCCTTGAGTGACCTGCAGGGCAAGGCCAGGTCACTAAAACCCCTTGAAGGCTGCTCGTGGCATTGACCCCAAAAGCAGGGCCAGTGGTGGCACAATGGATAGAGTGTCGGACTGGGATAACAAAGGACCCAGGTTTGAAGCCCCAAGAGATCGCCAGTCTGAAAACAGGCTTGGAGTCATTATGTCTCTATCAGAGCACAATGTCCCGCCTGGCCCCCAAACTCGATCTATGTCTCTGTGTTTCCTTCATCTTCCGTCATCCCCACTCAGGTCTTCACTTCCCTGCACTGGTCACGGCATAAAAGTTAGTAGAAGAAAATTTCTTGAGCAAATAGGTTGGTGTTTTAGATATTATAAGTATTCTTCCTTCTTGTTTACCTTAGACCAGATGAAAACTATTATTACTATTCATATTTCATGGCAGCTTAATGGAAATGAGCAACTGATTTTAATTAGATTTTTCAGTTCCTGCCAAGTTCAAATAAACGTTAAAAGCTATTCAAAACCAACAGAAATGTCAGTAACCTTGAAATCATGTTGAACTATTAAATGATGTGAAAATGATATGAGTTGTCTTAGCAATAAATCCAGCAACAAAATAATAGTTTGTCATTGAACTATTAGACATTGTTTTCATGTTTACTGCTGCCTTTTAACATAATGAAAAGAACACAAGACTGAATATTAAATAGTGCAATATTGTTAGCAATTATTTAGTAGCATACTGTTTTTCATAAATGTAAAAGGATGCTTTACATATATGCAGACAAACAGCCTATTAAATGGCAAAGTCTTGAGTTTTAATTAATTCCATTAAAACTATGCCCTTTAAATGTGCTTCTAGCTCAATAATATATCTTGATATTTGATAGTGTTGCTATTAAATCATCAGTCTTTTAAATTCATCTTTAAGGTTAAAATATTTTTTGTAATTATAAATTTGTGATCTGAAAATAAAATTAAAAATTAAAAACAAAAAGAAAAACATCATACTCTATTCTCAGGCAATTCTCTTTGCCTATTTGAGTTCAGTTTTCTCTTCTACCTAAATTAAATCTAGTTGTTTAAGAGAGGCATTCCAACTGCTAAAGTTTTAATTAATTAATTAATTAATTAATTTTTTTGTATTTTTCTGAAGCTGGAAACCGGGAGAGACAGTCAGACAGACTCCCGCATGCGCCCGACCCGGATCCACCCGGCATGCCCACCAGGGGCGACGCTCTGCCCCTCTGGGGCGTTGCTCTGCCCCTCCGGGGGGTCGCTCTGCCGCCCCTCCGGGGGGTCGCTCTGCCGCGACCAGAGCCATCCCCAGCGCCCGGGCCATCTTTGCTCCAAAGGAGCCTTGGCTGCGGGAGGGGAAGAGAGAGACAAAGAGGAAGGCGGGGTGGCGTGGAGAAGCAAATGGGCGCTTCTCCTGTGTGCCCTGGCCGGGAATCGAACCCGGGTCCCCTGCATGCCAGGCCGACGCTCTACCGTTGAGCCAACCGGCCAGGGCCGCTAAAGTTTTAGAATCTATATTTCTAAAGATTCTTTACTGAATACCCAGTCTCCAATCTCTCTTTAGTCCAAACGAGGCTTCTTGTAATGTCACAATCAAGCTCAAAATCCTTTGCTGGCTTCCTAGTGCCAAAGAATCAGATAGATAATAATTTTCTACCATCCAACCTACCGTATTTCCCCATGTATAAGACGCGCCCTTTTTCCAAAAATTTGGGGGTCAAAAACTGGCTGCGTCTTATACAGTGGTTGTAGGTTTTTACTTGCATTTCCCGCTTTTTTGTGCTTGTTTTTGCACTCATTGTTGTAGTAGATTTTTTTACTTTCATTTCCTGCATTTTTGCACTTGTTGTCTTTGCGCTCGTTTCACACTTGTTATCGGTATATTATGGTAGGTTACGTTTTGCCAAGATTGAGAACATTGTCAAGTCACTTAAGAAGTGTGGCATTTCAAACGCCATAGATGGAACTGAGGACAAGGCAATATATGAAGACAGTGATTCATCATCAGACACAGATGAGGACAAGCTAATGGATGGGAGTTTTGACAGTGATGAGGAGTTGTATGAATTTTATGATGAATAAAACTTGAGTTCAATAACTTATTGTAATACATTTTTTTTTCAAATTTTGGGCCCCAAAATTAAGATGCATCTTATATATGGGGAAATATGATATACAACCAAACTCACAACTTATATCTTTCATTACTGAGTTGTTTAATAAATTGTTTTCTACATATGGAACAAACACATTTCTTATTGCTCATTGTAAATGTGTCTGCCTCAAATGCCATTTCTCTCTTCTCTGTTTTTGGGGGTTTTTCCTAAATGCTGTTCAACTCTCTAGACCCAACTCAAATTCTACTTCCATAGACAGAGCATCCCAGTTCAAAGTGCCTTCTCTCTGAACTTTCTCCTCTAAACTCTCACATAGTCAGGACCATTTTAGTATTTATCACATAATTACTTAAGTTGCTTGTTAAATTTTATAAAGATGTAAAAGCCAGAAACCAGATTGTGTTTTTCCTATAATTCAGAACCATGAATCACCCATACTTACATAAAACCACTACATTGAGCCTGTTTCATGAAGAGTAGACATTGAGTAATATTTCTTAATTAATATTTTTTTTTCATTTTTTTTTTCATTTTTCTGAAGCTGGAAACAGGGAGAGATAGTCAGACAGACTCCTGCATGCGCCCGACCGGGATCCACCCGGCACGCCCACCAGGGGCGACGCTCTGCCCACCAGGGGGCGATGCTCTGCCCATCCTGGGCGTCGCCATGTTGCGACCAGAGCCACTCTAGTGCCTGGGGCAGAGGCCACAGAGCCATCCCCAGCGCCCGGGCCATCTTTGCTCCAATGGAGCCTTGGCTGCGGAAGGGGAAGAGAGAGACAGAGAGGAAAGCGCGGCGGAGGGGTGGAGAAGCAAATGGGCGCTTCTCCTGTGTGCCCTGGCCGGAATCGAACCCGGGTCCTCCGCACGCTAGGCCAACGCTCTACCGCTGAGCCAACCGGCCAGGGCTAATTAATATATTTTTGATGAGTTGGAATGACAGAGGATATCAATGGAACTATTCCTAAGTGAGCAGATTATTCTATTGATCTAAAACCAAATAAGTCACTTTAATAGTATTTTTAATGACTCTCATTTCTTCTCAATCTGGGAAAGATACATGTTTATTTCCAGATGGATCATGACTGTAATATATACATACAAACTAAAGTAAATATTTTATTTCAGGTTTATAACTAGGGCTTTGCCCTCATGGAGCTTAGAGCTTTATTGGAAGAGTTAAAGACACATAAACATGTAAGAAGTTGACCAAAAGTTTTAATAACAGTTCAAAGTAACAATAAAGGAAAAATTATAATTTCTAATGTATATAGTCAGACAAATGCACTATCAATAATTGCTGTAGAGATTTGAAGAAGAGAAGATGATTTCAGGGCCCTGGCTGGTTGGCTCAGTGATAGAGCATTAGCCTAGCATGTGGAAGTCCTGGGTTCAATTCCCAGTCAGGGCACACAGAAGTCACTATCTGCTTCTCCACCCACCACTTCCTTCCCCTTCTTCTCCTCTTGCAACCATGGCTCGAATGGTTCAAGCAAGTTGGCCACAGGTGCTGAAAATAGCTCCATGGCTTAGCTTCAAGCACTAAAATAGCTCAGTTGCCAACCAACGAAGCAGCAGCCCTAGATGGGCAGAGCATTGCTCTACTGGGAGCTTGCCCGGTAGATCTCAGTCAGGGCGCATGTGGGAGTCTGTCTCTGCCTCCCTGCCTCTCACTTAATATTTAAAAAAAAGAAAAGGTGATTTCAGGCTGAAGTGAATAGGTGGAAAGAGGAGAGTTGACATGAGGGAAATGGGAAGAGCATGAAGAAGTACTTGGAAGAAGGTGGGCAGGATAAGTTGGAGCTCAACTGAAGGTAGTTTGAATGTCTGGATGTGGTATCTGAGGCATCAAAGAGCCATTTAGTAGGATAGTAAAAAGTCAAAACAGTTCTGTTTGCTAAAATCTTAAGGTTATGTGTTTCACTGTCATTTTATTTATAAAATGCAATATAGCAATTAGCACAATTTTCTCAAATGACAAATTAATTTAATACCCAAACAAATACAGAGAGCCTCTATGGTGTGTTGACTGATGTGTGAAAAAGTGGGTTTTCACCAGAGTCTCCTAGTGGTCAGGTATGTGGAGTCTGCTGCCATGCTTGCTTAGATCTCCAGCCCAGCTCTGCCCCTAATAACCATGGGAAATTACATACCTTCTCTCTCTGCTTTAGTTTTCTGATCTGCAATGTGGAGATAATATTATAGCTACTTCCTTACAGAGATGCTGCAAAAAGTAAAATGAGTCAATATATGTAAAGAATATATAACAGTCGTTGGTACATTAAATGTATAAAGACATTAGCTATTTTTATCAATTGTGTTCTGTAAGTATTAAATACTAGATCTTAAGCTCCTATACAAAGTTGATAGAAATAAAAATAAAGTACCATCCTTCAGGTGTGAATTCATACAGTGTGAGCACTCAATATCTTTGCTACTAACACAATTGTTCTAATATCCCCTATTGTCCGATTATGACTCTGGGGTTAGATATTTTAGGTCAAAGCATGTTCTGTTCTGTGACTGTCGAGCAAGGTTAAGACCTGTTCGGGCAGAGCTCACACCTAGACCTTGACCTCTTTGGTAATGCTGTCTAAGCATTATCGTGCATTACATAAAATGGTGGTGCCTTGTGTTATGTAATGAGATTTATTAACTCTTCCAGGTCCCTTTCAGGAAACTGCATAAAGTTGTACCTCCCTGAACACCAAAGAGAAGCGAGCTCACTACACATAAATCAACACACAGACAGACAAACACAGCACTTTGTCCAAATAATTGTTTGTCAAATAGATGAAAAGAGACTTAAGTCATTAAGGTAACCACTAGGCTTCAGGTGTCCCTAGGCAGCCTCTTTGTCCTTCTAAATATCTTATTTCATCTTGTGAAAACAGACCCCCAAATGAAAACAAAACATGAATTTTAAAAAGCCTTTGAAAACAGTTCCCTGGCTTGTTGGAAAGGAGAGAAGGTTTTCTTTTTTTTTTTCCTTTTATTTTTTTTTTAGAATGTCTGACAATAGTTCTTTTTTGTAACTAAAAATATACCTGTATTTTTAGTTGTATAGTCAGATGTGATTCTTATTTTTACATAATCCAGATAGTTCCAGGGAAGACTTCCCTTACCATGCACTAATTTGGAGAAAATTATTTTAAAGATAAAATTTACCACTGAACTTGAAGAAATGATTTCTTAAACAAAGATAATCTAAAGGTTATAATGTTAACTTGATTTTCAAACTACAGTTGTCATTGGACAAAAATATGTTTATATATTAGAACAGAAATTGGTTTCAAGTAGATTTCTTTCTCTAAACCAGCGGTTCTCAACCTGTGGGTCACGACCTCTGTGGGGGTCGAACGACCAAAACACAGGGGTAGCCTATTGGCTTTACCCACAGGTTGAGAACCGCTGCTCTAAACCCTTTTGAAATCAAATACTAAGTAGATAAAAAAAAAAGAATTCTATACAACTTGTTATGTGGCAGGTTTTTTCCTAAGGATTATATATTAATTAACTAAATTTTTCCTTATAATACATTATATTAACTCCTTTGCATAAATGTACTTCTTTTGTCCTCACAACACCTGTGATATTGTTATTTAGCCCATTTCACAGAGGGAAAACTGAGCCACAAAGCGTCTATATAGTATACAGTATTGCCTGTACCAAAGGATAGAGTCAGGATTTGATTCAAGGTACTGTATACTTAAAAGCTTTGCTACACTTTGATCAGAGGAAACAATGCTTCTTTGAGGAATGTCCCCAGCACAGCAACAATTTAGAGTGAAGTCATGCAAATGAGTAACACATAACTACTCTACAGGGGACAGAGGACTCTGGCCTCATCAGCACTGAGCCTAACCAACCAGTTGCTGACCCCTGGATTTCTTCAAACAATATGACTAGAAGGCCCTATCTACTTGCAGAGCCATCTGTAGTTTGCATTGTTAGATCAGCCCTCACTTTCTACTGGCTGACAATGAACTATTCTTTAGGTATTGAGGCTCTGAACAAAAAAAGCGTTCTATTAAGGTGACCAATCGTCCTCCTTTTATAAGTTCCATCCTCCCTCGAAAAGTGTCCTCCTACATGTCCTCCTTTTTGATATTGGAAGACTAATCTGTAAATGTCCATATTTGATTGATGCAGAGTCGATCCATTGCGTGTGATGTGATGTATTTGTATTTGACATGACGATTCGTCAAGGATCAGTACAGTGCGGGGAGACACGATTATGAGACGCATGCGCTCTGCACGGGAGACCCTGAGAGAGAGCGCGATATACCGAGTGCACAAATGGCTTTGTGTACTTCTTACTGAAACACAATACGACACATACGACATTGTAGACTCACGATTATTTCTTTCTCAGTGAATACTCAATCATAGACAGGTCAGCACAATTCACGTTTTATTAATTCATTATCTATTTAATAATTTACAAATACATATAATTTTATTTAGAAGTATTTTCCCAAAATTAGAGTTTTAAAGTGGAAATCTAATGTCAAACCATATCTATTAATAATGCATTTTGATTAAATAGTTGCATAAAACAGACGTTTTTAAATTAGAAAATGACAAATACACCCGAATTCACTCCAAATTAGTGGTTTTGTTTGATATTTAGTTTTACTAAATGAGTGCTTTTTTTCTTACAATTATTATTAAAGGTTAATAGACATGTAAGCATAATTACAATATAAAATATTTTTATTATGCATTTATCATATTATAGTGTATTATTATTGTTGCAATAAATAAAATGTTTCTCTTTTTATGATATTTTTTCTTCAATTTATTTTTGTCCTCCTCTCATTATAAAAAAGTTGGTCACCTTAGTTCTATGCAAAGTAACCTCTGATCATAAATTCCTAACTAAGCAGACCATGGTGGTAGTCATGCCCCAGGCATATAATTTTTAGTAAAAAGCTTATCTTTGCCTTAAGCAAGCCCTCCATTGTTTCTGTGCATCTAGTTTAATGCTTTTTGAAATATCTCTTTTCAGACACTTGCTTCTAAAAGTGACCGCCTTCAAGAGAACACATAATCTCGGTAACGATTTTATCATTTAATCCCTGCCTTGCTTTTTGGCACCTTCATGCAATCTTCCATGGATTCCCTCCTTAATATCAAATGCATAAAAGAAACTGCAGAACTGTTATTCTTGGGAGCATTTGAGATCTTTCACCCCAAAATATGTCATCAGTTTGGCTCAAATAAATTCTTTAAAACTTGTCTACAGATTTGGACACTCTTACATAGATAAGGCAGCTCACTTACTTATTCAACAAGCAGTGAACAAAGATATCTTAAATACCAGATATCTTAAATCTTGCCAGGCACTGCAAGTACCGTCATGAATCACAGGGATTTCTATGCTCAAGGACATTATAATCTATTTGTGAACCTAGAAATTAAATTGGTAAATATTGATATGTCCTAATATCAATATTTATTCATAGTCTCTGGGAGTTAGATACAAGATGTCTGGGGCATGGACAAACTGTTTGTATCATACTTACTTATAGTAAAAACTACATAAATTCCTTTCGTCCTAATTTTTTCCACTTCTAGGGTGATGCAGTGTGAGCCAGATGTCACTTTTATACTTATTGGGGTGTGTGTTATAGGTGAAAAAAAAACCTGACAGTTAATATAGAAGGATGGCTGTCCCCTTCCTTCCTTTGTGTCACAGTGAGAGAAAACTGTGTTCCCTAAGGTATACAAACTCTCCTCGGGAGAAAATAGGAAGGATTCCTGGTTCTTGCATTTTGGAATATAACATAAGTCTCTGCGTTTACAATTCTAAGAATGTCTCTAGGCCTCAGGATTTTATCATTCTTTAAAACAAGCACATATTTCCAGAGAAACAAGTCTGTTACTACTTATACAGATACCTTTAAATTTCAAGGTCTGTCCTACAATAAACAAGACAGTGTGGTATTGGTCAAAGTTCAGACACATAGATCAATGGACCAGAATAGAGAGCACTAAAGACGGACCCAAACATAGTTAACTGATTTTTGACAAATGTGCTAAAGCAATCCCATGGAGAAAAAATTATCTCTTTAACAATTAATGCTGGAGCAATTAGACATCTATATACCAGGGGAAAAAAAACAACTTGTAAGACAAAAATTTTACACCTTACACAAAATTTAATTCAAAGTGGATTATAGATATAAATGTAAAACACAAAACTGTAAAACTTCTAGAGGAAAATATGGAGAAAAAAATTAGGTGGCTTTAGTTTTAGTGATGAGATTTTTAAGTATAATATCAAAAATTTGATCCATGAAAGAAAAAAATTGGTAAGGTTTCATTAATATTAAAACTTGTACAATATAAAAGGGAATCTTATGAGCATGCTCTAGTACAGGGGTCCCCAAACTTTTTACACAGGGGGCCAGTTCACTGTCCCTCAGATCATTGGAGGGCCAGACTATAAAAAAACTATGAACAAATCCCTATGCATACTGCACATATCTTATTTTAAAGTAAAAACACAAAACAGGAACAAATACAATATTTAAAATAAAGAACAAGTAAATTTAAATCAACAAACTGGCCAGTATTTCAATGGGAACTATGCTCCTCTCACTGACCACCAATAAAAGCGGTGCCCCTTCTGGAAGTGTGGTGGGGGCCGGATAAATGGCCTCAGGGGGCCACATGCAGCCCGCGGGCCGTAGTTTGGGGACCCCTGCTCTAGTATGATGGTAACAGAGAGCAGTTTCCCAGAGGTTGATGGAAGTGAGCAAAAATATGGAGAGCTCGGTATGAGCTGCAAAGCTATAAGTTTTTTTCCATGGGAAGGTGGGGGAGTTGTGGCACGAGGAAGTAAGGAAGACGGGGGCTTTAGAACTGCACATTCTCACCCTGAGGTGTCTGTGTAACCAAACCTTCAGGAGTGATTTGAAAATGTCAAGTTTACGTGAATGTAGCGCAGCAGAGGAATGTTCACTTCGCTGGTGTGTTGAGCAGAGAGTTTCAGAAAACACAGAAAAGAGCTTGGAAAAGAAGGGAAAGGAGCAAGGTTGTCCAAAGAGATGAGTATTATGAAGATCAGAACACAGGTGATAAATTGAGGATCTTGCACCATAAAATTACTGAGGAAGATATGGTTTATGAAGAATTGTTATTTTAGTCTTTATCAAAGAACAGGTCTCACAGAATTCAGTATGAGGGAGAGGCAGAGAGGACCCAAGGGTGGGGGAGGGGACCATTTCTTCTTGCTGTGGTCTGCGGGAATGGGGATAGCTGTGGAAGCTGCCCTTGTCCACCCGGGAAAAGGGGATTGGTGGGCAGTTTGGGTAGCTTGGGTTCCTTATATAAGAATGCTGTGCATGAGTTTTGCTGCAGCACTCTACAGAGAGGTAAAAAGGGGGTTGTTGAAATTAAATGTTTCTTTATGCTTCGTTGTGTGATTAGGACTGTGAGAGATACCAAGGAAGCTTTAAAATTATAACACAGCCTATCTATATTCACAAAAAATTAGAAAGCACTAGACAGTGGTACCTTGAGATACAAGCAGACCAACGTACAAATTTTTTTAAGGTAAAAGCTGCAACTCGGTCCATATTTTTGTTGGAAATCCAAGCGAAATTCCGAGATACAAATCATGATTCGGGAAGCTGCCACTAGTTGGCGTGTTGGTGCAAGGGTCCAGTATCCACAGCACAACACCAGCATCTCATTTTTCTCATGTGTTACCCGCAGAATCAAGTCTAATCTCATGTGCTGTACTCGTTCTTGCATCATTTTTACAATTTTTACTAACTTTTATTGCAGGGGTCTCCAAACTTTTTACACAGGGGGCCGGTTCACTGTCCCTCAGACCATTGGAGGGCTGCCAAATACAGTACTCCTTTCACTGACCACCGATGAAAGAGGTGCCCCTTCCAGAAGTGCAGTGGGGGCTGGATAAATGGCCTCAGGGGGCCACATTGTGGCCCGTGGGCCGTAGTTTGGGGACGCCTGTTTTATTGTGTGCTATCATGGGGGCCGAAGAAAGTGAGTGTAAAGTACAGTGGGAAGAAGAAGAAGAGAATGATGTCAATAGAAGTAAAGCAAGAAATAATAGAAAAATATGAGCATGGTGTACAAGTGATTGAACTGGCAAGGCTGTACAACCACAATACATCTACAATTTGTACCATCCTTAAACAAAAGGATGCCATCAAAAGCGCAAATCCAGCGAAAGGAACTACAATTCTGTCCCAATTAAGGACAAATATCCATGAAGAAATGGAGAAGCTTCTGCTGGTGTGGGTGAAAGAGAAAGAACTGGCAGGAGATACAGTGACAGAGATTGTAATATGCGAAAAGGACGTATTATTTACGGCGACTTGAAGAAGAAACAACCATCAACTTCAAAAGAGGCAGCAGAAGATACATTTAAGGCAAGTCACGGCTGGTTTGAAAATTTCAAGAAGAGATCTGGCATCAACTTGGTGGTGAGGCATGGTGAAGCTGTGAGTGCTGACGTTAAGGCAGCTGAGGAGTACATCGCACATTTTGCTGCACTTATCGCAAAGGAAGGCTACATCCTCCAACAAGTGTTCAACTGTGATGAATCAGGATTGTTTTGGAAAAAAATGCCCCGGAGGACTTTCATCACCACAGAGGAGAAGAAGCTGCCAGGCCATAAACCCATGAAGGACTGTCTGACCCTTGCATTGTGTGTAAATGCTAGTAGTAAGTGTAAAGTAAAGCCACTGCTAGTGTAACATTCCGAAAATCGTTGAGCCTTTAAGACTCACAAGATTCTTTATTCATTTTACAGAGGAGAGGGAGAGAGAGAGAGAGAGAGAGAGAGAGAGAGAGGAGAGACAGAGAGAGAGAAGGGGGGAGGAGCTGGAAGCATCAACTCCCATATGTGCCTTGACCAGGCAAGCCCAGGGTTTTGAACCAGCGACCTCAGCATTTCCAGGTCGACGCTTTATCCACTGTGCCACCACAGGTCAGGCAAGACTCACAAGATTCTTAAAGAAAAACTGCAGTTTATGTGGCACGCCAATGCTGGGGCATGGATTACGTGGCAGTTTTTTATTGAATGGGTAAATCTCGTCTTTGGTCCTGTGGTGAAGAAATATCTTTAAGAAAATAAACTCCCAATGAAAGCATTACTAATCCTTGAAAATGCTCCAGCCCACCCACCTGGTCTTGAAGATGACATTCTCGATGAGTTCAAATTCGTGAAAGTCCTCTACCTCCCACCCAACATGACTTCAATCTTGCCACCCATGCATCAGCAGGTCATTTCCAACTTTAAAAAGCTTTACACAAAGCACTTGTTCTGCCGCTGCTTTGAGATGACTGAGAATACAAATCTAACCCTTCAAGAGTTTTGGAAAGATCACTACAACATCATGATATGTTTACGCATTATTGACTTGGCATGGCAAGAGCTTACAAGAAGAACCTTGAACTTGGCATGGAAAAAGTTATGGCCTGTTGTTGCAGACAGGTACTTTGAAGGATTCGAACCAGAGATCAAGACCGAACCAGAGATCAAGCATTAGAGGAGATTGTGTCCCTCAGCAAGTCGATGGGTCTGGAGGTAGATGAGGGTGATGTAAACGAGCTTGTCAAGGAACATGAGGAGGAACTCTCAACTGAGGAGTTGAAGGAGCTACAGAAGATGCAACATATGGAGCTTCTGCAAGAGATTAGTAGTGAGGAGGAGATAGAGTCAGAGAAAGTGATTTCTACAAGTGAAATTAAAGACATGCTGGCAATGTGGGAGAAGCTTTCAAGTTTCATTAAAAAGAAACACCCAGAAAAAGTTTCAACTGGTCGTGCTTCAGCACTTTTTAATGACACTTGTTTGTCACATTTCTGTAATATTTTAAAAGGCAGGCAAAAGTAAACCTCTTCGGATAGATTTTTATTCAAAAGTCCTGCAAGTGAAAGTGCTGAAAGTGCAGCCAAAAAGGCAAAAACAGGTGTGATTAAATGAAAAATATGTAATGTTAAACTTAGGTTAAGTTTAAAGTTAAGAAAGTGCATTTTTTTTACAATTAAGTTTTTGTGGTTTCATTTTAAGTAAAGAAAGTACAGTTTTGGTTTTGTTTAAATAAGAAAATGCAGTTTTAGTTTACATTTAGTGTTAAGAAAGTGCAGTTTTAGTTTACATGTCTACAGTGCCTGCATCCCTTCCTCCCTCCCTCCCTCCTCCGCCATTCACCTCCGTTAGCCGCACTCGTCTGTCTCCAAGGTAAGAATACAGTACTAAATAACTTTTTTCTTTTATTTCATATATTTTATTATGCATTGGTAAAGTATACATGTGTGTTTCTTAATTAAAAACATGTCTTTTTCATAACTTAGGATGGTTTGGGGATGTTTCAAAGGGCTGGAACGGATTAAATCTATTTCAGTTATTTTAAATGGGAGAAATTTGTTTGATATACGAGTTGACTGACTTACAAGCTCGGTTACAGATCGAATCGACTCGTATCTCAAGGTACCACTCTAGTAATGTTATTTAACCAAGCACTGGATAGCCTCCTGCTTAATAAGTAGCAGGAATAAGGAAGTAGCAAGGATAATTGAAATAAATGTCATTGGGGCTGCTTCCTAGAGGGAAATGGAACTTCCTAAAGGAAATTGAAGTTTTTAAGAAGTTTAGACTCTGACTAGGAGAAAAACACAAGTAAGTAGAGTGCAGAACAAGGGAAAAATATAATAATCCCAGGGCCAAAATAGGAAATACAGAGAGTGTGTGTGTGTGTGTGTGTGTGTGTGTGTGTGTGTGTGTTTGAGTGGGTATTGTGTATGTAAACCCATAGGTATTGGAATTGACAGGGGAAGAAAAAGGCAATGAAATAAAGGTAATAAATTCTCTGATGGGGAAATGTGAAATAAATATTTGAGGATAGGCAGAGATTATCAAGGATCTTGAAAAGTGACATAATCTGACACACAGTAAAAAGGCATAATCAATTTTGACCAAGGAGCTGAATGATTAAAGCAGCACTTTATAAAAATTAGAAATGCGCTTGTATACAGGGTAGTCCGGAGAGGAAACAGGCAGCTTTACAGCTCAGTAAAAGTGTCGCTGCAAGTCAGAACATTTTAAGTCTTTGTAGAGCTAAATTGAAGCCATCTCAACAACATATCATTTTCTCCTTTCCCCTCTCAAAGAAACGTTGACATGAGAAGTAAAATAATTTCACCACAGCTTTGTATCTTCTTTTTAAAAGGAATATTAAAGAAGTGCATATGTTATTTTTATCTGAGGAGCTCAGTGTATAGGGACTTTGATTTCTACCTAGAAATTTTATGGAAAATTTTGCCTTCAATATGCATACTAGTTATTTTTAGTTGATGCATTAAAAATTCATTTCCAGTTGGCTGGTTTATATCTCAACATGGAGAAATTGATGAGCGATCCCTCCCTCACAATTCAAATCACTAAAAGTTGAAAGCCAAAACCTTTAAAATGAGAACAAATAGGGTTATTTAGTGAAGACTAGGGAATAACTTAAAACTTTTCTCCTGATGGACATAGATTTATTTTATCATAGTTTTCACTTCTCTGAAGATAATGCAAGAACAAATACTTGTTTTGAACAATGGTTTCAAGAGGACCTCAAAAGAATTCTCTTAAAGAAAGTGATTGACAAGGAGACATTTCTAAACTGTCCTAAATTAAATTGCAGTAGCCTGGAGGGTGAAAGGAAGAGACAAGAGAGGTTGATCAGTTAACAACTGCAGGGCAAAACCAACAAAAGGCTCCTTACATTTCTGAGCATATTTTGGAATTAATTTCCAGGTGGCTGTTTTTGCAATCATCTAAAGAGAATAGCCAGACACCAGGGAACATGAGGCAACTCTACATCTTGCTTATGCATAAACTTTCTGGACTGTCGCCTCCCAACCAGTCCAAAGGAACAAATACTTCTCCCTTATGTGCTGTGCATCTATCCCAGAACTAGCCCTGCTTTGCTCTCCCCACCCTCTCTATAAACGACATAAATTCTTTCCAAACAATTTACATCTTTCTTCCCCTTATTCGTCAGCCCCAGAACCACAGATGTGTTGCCTTCTCCATCTGGCCCTGATGCTGCTGGTGGTGGTTTAGACTACATGCCCCAACCTGGTACTTTTCTGGCTAGCATATAGCTCAGGAAGCCCTTTCTTTTAGAAAACATGTTAACTGTGAACGTTTTTGTTGAACATGATTCACTGGAGATTATGAAGGAATAGTATAGATCTTCCCAGAAGAGTTTTGCTAAGGTGTAGAGGTCCAATCTGAGTTTAGGTGATACTCAATATGTTACCTGCAGAGGTGGCTGAGGGCTAGGGAAATTAGTGTTAAACTAGGCACCAATTTTAATATGTTTTAAAGATACTTTTTGACATTTACATTTAAGAGAGACATGTCTGACCAATGGTTGCGCAGTGCATGGAGCATTGACTTGGGATGCTGGGGTCTCAGGTTTGAAACCCCGAGATTGCCAGCTTGAGCACTGTCTCATTCGGCATGAGCATGGGCTCACCAGCTTGAGCGCGGTGTCATCAGGCTTGAGCACAGGCTCATAGCTCGGTCACCAACTTGAGTGTAGGATCATAGCCATGATCCCATGGTCGCTGGCTTGAAGCCCAAGGCCGCTGGCTTGAGCCCAAAATCTCTGGCTTGAATGTGTGGTCATTGGCTCAGCAGGAGCCTCCCCCTACCGCCGTCATTGAGACACATATGAGAAGCAATCAATGAACAACTAAATTTGCCACAACTATGAATTAATGCTTCTCATCTCTCTCCTTTCCTCTATAAAGAGAGAGAGAGAGAGGGAGAGATTCAAACCTTCCAGAGATGGACATTAGAAAGACAGGGTCTCCAGGAAAAAGCCAGAGATAAAGTAAGTTCAGAATAAGGGCCCACGGAAGGGGAAGACACAATTTTGAAATTTTAAGTATTAGATTTTTTTTGTCATGCACATTAGTTTTCTCACTCTGTTACCATCAAATATATTTATAAAGCTTAATATTAAAAATACTAGGCCCTGGCCAGTTGGCTCAGCGGTAGAGCATCGGCCTGGCGTGCGGGGGACCTGGGTTCGATTCCCGGCCAGGGCACACAGGAGAAGCGCCCATTTGCTTCTCCACCCCCCCCCCCTCCTTCCTCTCTGTCTCTCTCTTCCCCTCCCGCAGTCAAGGCTCCATTGGAGCAAAGATGGCCCGGGCGCTGGGGATGGCTCCTTGGCCTCTGCCCCAGGCGCTAGAGTGGTTCTGGTCACGGCAGAGCGACGCCCGGGAGGGGCAGAGCATCGCCCCCTGGTGGGCAGAGCATCGCCCCTGGTGGGCGTGCCGGGTGGATCCCGGTCGGGCGCATGCGGGAGTCTGTCTGACTGTCTCTCCCCATTTCCAGCTTCAGAAAAATACAAAAAACAAACAAACAAACAAACACACACAAAAAAAGAAAAATACTACAAGTGCTTTGACTTCAACTTTTAAGCACCAGGTTCCCTTCACACTGCCTGGGGCTCCTCTGTCAGACAGTAACGGGGAGGTCCTCTCCTCTCCCACTGCATGAGTTTCCAGGAGCCACAGTGAGAAAGTGCCACAAACCAGGTGGCTTGAATAACAGAGACTTATTGTCTAACAGGTACGAAGGCTAGAAACCTGAATTTAAGGTTTAGGAAAGTTGATTCTGAGGGACGTGAGAGACATACCCTTTGCTGGTAGATGGCGCTGTCTTCATGTCTTCCCATATTCTCCCCCTCTCTGTGCTCACATTCCTCTTTTCTATATGGACACAGTCATATCGGTTAGGGCCCACCCTAATGACCTCATCTTGACTTGCTCATCTGCAGAGACCTTACTTCTAAACAAGGTGACATTCACCGGTACTTGGGTTAGAACTTCAACATCTTTTGAGCAGACACAAGTGAACCCAAAACATCCATCACCATCTACCTCACCACTCACCATGCTACTTTGGCACCAAGAGAATTCCAGTGCTTTTCAGATAGAGCAAATTCAAGAGCAGAGAGGCCCTGGCCCGGTTGGCTCAGCGGTAGAGCGTCGGCCTGGCATGCGGGGCACCCGGGTTCGATTCCCGGCCAGGGCACATAGGAGAAGCGCCCATTTGCTTCTCCACCCCCCCCCCCTCCTTCCTCTCTGTCTCTCTCTTCCCCTCCTGCAGCTGAGGCTCCATTGGAGCAAAGATGGCCCCGGGCGCTGGGGATGGCTCCTTGGCCTCTGCCCCAGGCACTAGAGTGGCTCTGGTTGGCAGAGGGACCCCCCCAGGAGGGGCAGAGCATCGCCCCCTGGTGGGCAGAGCGTGGCCCCTGGTGGGCGTGCCGGGTGGATCCCGGTCGGGGGCATGCGGGAGTCTGTCTGACTGTCTCTCCCCGTTTCCAGCTTCAGAAAAATACAAAAAAAAAAAAAAAAAAAAATTCAAGAGCAGAGAAAGTGTCAGGTAGAAGAGGAACAGAAAATTACTGGCAACAAATTTAAATTCTTAAAAACATTAGGTGATCAGAGCAAAGCAGGAGCTGAAGGTAGTGGAGATTTTGTTAGTTATTATAGAATCTTGAACATTATGTTAAAATTTTGATCTGATAATTATTTTACTTATTGAATTACAACTACTCTATCAAAGTTTGGACTACAGATTTAAAAAATACATTAGATAGATTGAAACTATGCGGATAGCTATGGACTATTAAAGGCCACCAATTTGAAAAGCCTGAACCAAATTTGACCTAAAGTCGTCCAGACCTAAAATACTAGACCACTAATTTGATATTTCTCTTGTAATGTTCCTATTTTCTTCACAAGATCTATATGTGACATTTTATTATCCTTTATTTATAATGTGATATGAGGAAATTGCTCTTAATTCAAATTAAGGTTTTGTTTACTTTGAAAATGAAGGTTATTGCTTTAAATAAAATCTTGTTAAAGTTTTAGTTCTCTTTTTCATCCCTGAAAGAGAAAGAAAATCACTAGATTTATCAAAACTATGTTTCTGGGAAGATACTGTAATTAAACATAATTTATAAGAAATAACCAACAGCAAAGAAAATATTAGATTATCTAGAAAGTTTTATGAAACCTTATATACTTATGTAAAGAAAAATCTCTAGAATTTAGCCCCGTTTTTTTCTTTTTGCCAGAAAAAAAGGCACTCAGAACTGATTCTACCTTGTAAAAAAAATAGTCAAAGGCATTTGTTCATTATCAACCCACATTAAAATTCTCTTTAAAATCTGGATCAAGCCTGATCTGTGGTGGTGCAACGGGTAAAGTGTTGACCTGGAATGCTGAGGTCGCCAGTTCAAAACCCTGGGCCTGCCTGGTCAAGGCACATATGGGAGTTGATGCTTCCTGCTCTTTCCCCCTTCTCTCTCTCTCTCTCTCTCTCTCTCCTCTCTAAAATGAATAAATAATTTTTTTAAAAAATCTGGATCAAAATATCCCCCTCCATAGATATCCATACTTCACTAATCATTTCATTGTTCCTTATCCGACCTCATCAACTCTTTATTAATTCCTGTATGTTTTCTGTTACTATATTAATTTGTGTTTTTCTTCACTTACTTTGCACATACTATGTATAATTTTCTCCCTTCCTCAAGCTGGTAAGAACATGGGCTGTGTCTTTTTTAAGATATCTTTTTCTCAGTTGCACTTAATACAAGGGCTCTGCAATAAGATGTGGTGGAGATGTGGTGGTGAAAAGGAGATGTTCATCCACTCTCTAGCCCAGGGGTCCCCAAACTACGGCCCGCGGGCCACATGCGGCCCCCTGAGGCCATTTATCCGGCCCCCACCGCACTTCCAGAAGGGGCACCTCTTTCATTGGTGGTCAGTGAGAGGAGCATAGTTCCCATTGAAATACTGGTCAGTTTGTTGATTTAAATTTACTTGTTCTTTATTTTAAATATTGTATTTGTTCCCGTTTTGTGTTTTTACTTTAAAATAAGAAATGTGCAGTGTGCATAGGGATTTGTTTATAGTTTTTTTTTATAGTCGGGCCCTCCAACGGTCTGAGGGACAGTGAACTGGCCCTCTGTGTAAAAAGTTTGGGGACCCCTGCTCTAGCCCTTTCCTACGTTAAAGAGAAAACCATAGGCCCAAAATGACATCACTTCTGCTAACGCCTATGATACCAAACCTAGATTTAATACCTGACCTAATTGCAGTTTTAACTCCTTCCAGAAATGTAATCTTAATCAACCAGTCTGGAATTTTCTGGTCAGCACCAATGAGGTAAACTGTCGTGGGCCCTCTCCATCCTCTGGAGGAAAAAGAGGCATAATAAGAATTCTGCCATCCCCTCTTTCCCAAATAAGATGACCTGACCTAAAATAATCTTTTCTTTTTGTTTGTTAATAGCTTCATTGCTTCACATTTCTTCCAATAAAAATCTTTCATTTTGTACAACCCGTTAGGGTATCTCTCTACTTGCTAGATGGGATGCTGCCTGATTCATGAATTATTTAATAAAACCAATTAGATCTCCAAATATACTTGGCTAAATTTTTTTTCAACACCTGATTCCATCAGCATTTTTTCCAAGTCCACTTTGCAGCCCAAAGTTTTCCAGGGCCAATGTTGCGCCTCCCTCATTGGATTCTACCTTAAATCGTGTTCATGGTCCTCTTTCTGTCCTCTTTCCCCTGTCCAGCCTCAAAAAACAATGAACTTGGTTTAGGTCCCATTCTTGACTACTTGGCTAATAAACAATTTATGCCAAGCCATTCAACAGTTGCTTTAAATCAATGTGGACTTGCTGACCTGTGGTGGCGCAGTGGATAAAGGGTCGACCTGGAAATGCTGAGGTCGCCGGTTCGAAACCCTGGGCTTGCCTGGTCAAGGCACATATGGAAGTTGATGCTTCCTCCCTCTTCTCTCTTTCTGTCTCTCTCTCTCCTATCTAAAAAAATGAATAAAAATAAATAAAAATAAAAAAAATAAATCAATGTGGACTTACTCTAAAGTTGGAATTTAGTATAGTCACTTAATGGAAGAAATCTTTCTGAGCAAGATGATTTTAATTAGTGAGTCAGTGCCAATTTTCAATATTTTAGATTCCAATATAGCATTAATTAAGTACCAAAAACATCAATATTTTTGTTGGTGTTAAGGGGAGCAGTTTGCTTCCCCAAAATACATATTGCTTATTTTAGTGCTCGCTTCGGCAGCACATATACTAGAATATTGCTTATTTTAAGCTGGTTATTCCTTTAAAGAAAGAATATTCAGGGAGAACATTTTTCCCTCATAACTGCCTAAAAAAAATTAGATCAAGAAGGACGTGCTCCAGGAAATGAGCTATCTTCATAAATAATGTTGACTTAAGAAATGGCCAAACTTATGGAGAATTTTTAGTTTATCGGTCTCGCTTCCTACTCCGCCATTACTCTGACGTCATCTCTCTGAGAATTTTTAGTTTAAATGGCCAAACCAAACTGATGACATATTCTGGTGAACAAGATCTCAAATGCTCCAGAGAATAGAAGTTTTGCAGTTTCTTTTATGCATTTAAATTAAGAAAGATATGGCCTGACCAGGCAGTGGCGCAGTGGATAAAGCATTGGACTGGGACACAGAAGACCCAGGTTCAAAACCCCTAGGTCTCTGGCTTGAGTGTCGGCTCATAGGCATGACCCAGTAGTCACTGGCTTGAAGCCCAAGGTCACTGGCTTGAACCCAAGGTCACTGGCTTGAGCAAGGGGTCATTCACTCTGCTGTAGCCCCCCAGTCAAGGCACATATGAGAAAGCAATCACTGAACTAAGGAGAATAAGGAGCCACAATGAAGAATTGAGGCTGCTCATCTCTCTCCCTTCTGTCTATCTGTCCCTATCTGTTCCTCTTTCTATCTCTCTCTTTCTGTCACACAAAAAAAGGAGGATATCTAAGGAAGATTACATGAAGGTAGGAGAAGCCAAAGTGGGGGTCAGATTACCGGGTTGTTAAGATTATGTGCTCTCATGCTTTAGAAGGGGGGGTCTGGAAAGTGTGTTAACTTAGATGCACAGTAACAGTAGACAGGACTTGCTTAAGGCAAAGATAAATCTTTTACTAAAGAAGTTCTATGTCTGAGGCATGATTACATACCATGACCTGACCAGTTAGGAGTTTATGATCCGATCACTTTGTGAGGTTACTTTTGATAGGACCCCATTTTCTTCCACAATAACTATCATTAAATATGAACTAAGTGAGCAAACAGGAAGGAGATGAGCAGGTCTGTTTGTTAGAATCCTGTCTGTGTTCCATTGTTTCTGGTTGACCTGGCAAGAATTCGTTCACCAAATGTTTGCTCTTTCTCATCTACCTGTAAATTGCCTATCTTCCCTTTGAAGCCCAAACCACTATCTTCTTTCTCCTTAGCTTAAGATGGCATAGAAGCCACAATGGCCTGATTTGCCTCAGCCCCTGATTCTCATGAAACCCCTGTATGTACTTAGGTAATAAATGTGGTTATTTTTCTCAGTTAATCTGTCTCATGTTAAGTTGATTATTAGATGAGCCAGAAGAACTATGAGGGAAAAGAAAGAAAAAATTTTCCTTCTCCCACAGTGTGGAAGTAACATTACTTCAGTATGTTAAAAATCTGAAATATGAAATATTTATGCTTTGAGAAGAACCTAGAGGGGTAAACCCAACATAAAAAGGGAGGCTTATAGTCTCTCAAGGTATTTGAGTAAGTAAAGAAGACTGGAACACTAACCCAGATTCTCCCTGATCAAATTTGCTCTAGTTCTACTTCTTAAAAGAAGTTGGCTCTTTTTTCCCCCTTTTTAGCATTCCCTGAATATATAAAGAAAGAGAGCCTCCCTAAAAGAGAATTGTAAAGAACAAAAACCCAGTTTTACCCTTGAGATAGCTGCACTTTCAATGGGGTCAGTTTGATAGGGAACACAATCAGTGTCTAATGGTGGAAACTTCTTATCTGCCGGATTGGTTTCGTTTGTGTTTGAACAAAGGCTATTTCATAGCAGAAGCTAAGAACCAGATATCTTGCAAATTGACTGCTGGGCGTTAGTAACAAAAACTCTAGCCAATAAAAATATTAAAGCCTTTAATAAAAATAAAAATTTCTTAAAAATTGCCCTTATAGTATCACATGGGCAAATTTATAGATAAAAGTTTAGACAAAGATATTTGGATTAATTTTATATTTATCCCTTCACTATTCCTTTAACTGGTATAAAATATGTAAAAGCTTTTCTAGTGGTTCAAAATATTTTCCCACCCACAATAATGCTATTGATATACCTTGTTCTTTTTTTTTTTTTACATTTTATTTTAATTTTTTGATTGATTTTATTTTATCTTTTTTTTTTTAATTTTTTCTTTATTCATTTTAGACAGGAGAGGGAGAGACAGAGAGAGAGGAGAGACAGAGAGAGAGAAGGGGGGAGGAGCTGAAAGCATCAACTCCCATATGTGCCTTGACCAGGCAAGCCCAGGGTTTCGAACCGGCAACCTCAGCATTTCCAGGTCGACGCTTTTATCCACTGCACCACCACGGGTCAGGCGATATACCTTGTTCTTAAGATCACATGATTTAATTCATTTTTAACTTTCAAGACTGATTTTCTTCATTTTACATAATACTTAGCTTACTTTTTTATACTTATTTTTATTGCTTTCCCCTACCATTAATTTAAATTAGAATGATAATATCTGTTTAATATTTATGTTTTTGAAATTTAACTTTCATTCAATGTTAGGCAATACATATTTATAGATTCTATTTGTAAAATATGTCAAATATTTAGTTTAAATAACTTTTTACTTCTTTCTGAATTCTGAACACTGTTTTAAAATAAACTATAGATATTAATACCCAGATAACACTACATTATGAAATAAATACAAAATATATCAGTATATCACTCTGTTCCAATACTGTCCTCATTTTCTGTGGCTCCTCTTAATAATGCTCCATAAATAACCATCAGCTCTAGATGGCTAAATGTGTAAATGAGTGTTCAGTGTATTTTCTCTGGTACTCCCCTCCCAATGCCTCTCTTCTTCCTAGGGGGTGTCTTCTGATCCTGCACACTTGGAAAGGGAAAACAAGTTATTTCTTGAACCTCACCTGTGTGCCTGGCCCTGTGCTGCATGCTTTACATAATCTATGTAATTTTTACAATTATTCAGTGTGGTCCTTGTCAAAACTCCCAATTTAAAGTTGGTAGATGCTAAGCAGGTTGAATAACCTAGGAAATACTGCATTTGTTCTTTGATATTAAATGCCTGTTGATATATCCTGAATATTTATTCTCTTTAGGTCACTAGGAATAATAATGTCTTCTATTTGTGTAGCACTAAGTATTTATTTACTAAGCACTTTCCATTTGTCAGCAGTTTATTGAACACTGTGAACCCAGCAGGGTTCAAGCCATAGGTTTTTATTTTTTTCCAATCACTGCTTGGAAACACGCTCCATCGAATCTCTTCTTTCCAAGGTTGTGTGGGATCTCCAGCAGATGCCCGTTTTCAGGTCATGGATATATACAACAGTGCCATTCAGTTGGTCATCCAATTAAATGTCCCTCTCCTCCCCTAGACTCAGGGACAGGCCAGAGGCATGGATGTGGGCAAAGACAGGCGGCTTCTACTGAAGCCTCCCCCTACCCCCAGCATCCTCTGGGTCCCTTTCTATGTTGAGGACAGGGAGACAGAATTCACAAAGGAAGCAGAAACTTTTTACGTACCAGTTGCCATTGTGCTCTCTGACCTCCTCCATGGCAGCCATCCAAATGCCGCCACTCTTGGGAGACGCCTGCGGATCCTCTGGAAGGCGCTTCTGGAGGCTCCTCCCAGCGTGGCCACCCTCAGAGGAAACCAGCTCCAGGGGGCCTTTGCCTGTCTCCCCCTCCTCCCATTCGTACAGACGTGCGCGTTTTTTTCCTGCTAGCTAATGGAGTGTGCCCTGCTCCCCTGCTGCTCATTTTCTCTACCCTGAGTTCTCTCCCCAAATCTCTTCCCCCATTGCTTAAATCGGCACAAACGGCTGTACAGCAAGTCCATTGCACAAGTTGGTAGGCAGCTGAAAAACAAAGATCCAGGCTCGACTTCTTGGCAGCGCCCTCCACCTACCTCCATTTTTGGAACAGCCCAATGGCTTACTTTAGATGGATCATCTTCCCTAAGAGTGGAAGGAAAAGACACACACTCTTTCAGAGGCTGAGGATTTACAATGCAATTGTTCCCTCGAGATTAGATTAGTGGGTAGAGAGTGATAACTGGGTATAATGCTGGTGGCTGAGGCCAGGCAGGTCCACATTCGATTGGGCAGACAGTAGGTAAACTGTGGAGGCGGGAGCGTTGGGCCATTCTGTTTCATAGAGTCACATGCAGGACGCGGACAAGCACACAGGCAGGGGAGCCTGCCTGCCTGCCTCTCAGGCAAACAAACAGCAAATGGCCCTTTACTGTGGCAGGCAGGCAATCTGTGCATTTGCAATATTCCATCTCTCTCTCGATTGCAAGCACCCGTAGCCTTATATAGGCTAAGCACACGTGCCTCTGCCATGTGCCCATGCACTAATCAAGCAAAGTGCTTGCAGCTGGTACACCAGCGAGCAAGCCTAACACAGCTGCCCCACCCTGGGGCAACCAAATGAGTTTGCCTCTTAATACATCCCAATCCCTCGCTTCAGAACCAAGTTGCCATTTCAGAGACAGTAGGAAAAGTTCAGAATCCTATCATATGCACAGTGTATCTAAATTCTGCACAACCCTGCATGGTAGGTATTATTATACCTTCGGAAAGTGAAACACAGATAATAATTAATGTTATGCTATGAGGGCAGGGGAATTTCCATCACCTTGCATCACGCTTGGCACATAACAGGGCTCAATAAATATTATTGAATTAATAAATAATATGACTGACTAACCCAAGGTCATGCTTTGGAAATGGGAAATGGCATTCAAACTGACTCCTTTTGACCATCAATAAATACCTCCCTAAATGAAGTGTTATCCTTACACTGACACTGATTATAGCCACAGCCCAGTGTCATAACAGCTCCTTCAGTCTGACTCGGACATATCTTTCAGTGAAAGATCTCATTTCTCTTCCTGTATTAGAATCCAGCCCTGTAGGGTTCCAGCCACATAGATGTGAAGCCAATTAGCAGGTCCCACGCCTCAAATGAGCTTGTTCTGCCTGTGTTTGACTTTCTATATTTTGTAGTTGCATATGGTTGGTAAAATCTTTCCATGGCAGAGTCCTCAACACTTACACAGATTATGCTCCCCTGAAACTTTCTATTTTTAGTTGCTTAACAAAAGAGGGAGCCATGTGACACTTCTCATCTCTTCATTGCTATGGGTTTTCAAACTGAAGGTTATAAAAGCCGGTTGGTTACTTGTAGGGACTTTAACCTCAAAAATTATTGGATGGATGGATGGGTGGGTGGATGGATGGATGGATAAATGGATAGATGGGAGTGAACGCGTACATTTCAGGTAGTTGACATCATATGAATTCATTTCGGTTTATGTCAATTTCATATACCAAAAAAAGTAGTTGAATCTTAGAAACTTAAAAAACTATACAAAGAGTTTCAAACAAGAAGCCATGCCTTACACAAATATAGGAAAAAAGTATGAAAAGCTTAAAAATATTTATTTAAAAATTGACACTTGATTTTTACTATTATTAGAGACAAAGACCATTTCTAAATATTTGGTTTTAGAGCTGGGCCAAGATGGAGATGCTGAGGATTTAGAAAGCATCTGGGGGAGAGAGCAGAGAGCCATCTATTACCTCTGAGAGGAGATTACAGTTTTCTCTCTGCTTTGCTGCACTGGCAGAATTCCAATTAACCTTTGTGTTCCGTGCTGAAGCCGGAGCTGAGGGCTAACCTGGGCGGAGCGACTCTGACTCTGCCCAGACCTGTTTGAAATGGGGAAAGATGGGGGTGGTTTTCCTTGGGTGCCGCCTGGCCTGAGGCTTGGAGATGCAGAGCAAATAAACACAAAACAAATGCAAATATTTGCATTTGGCTTTGGATAGAGTGATTACAGTCCATAAATATAGAGATAGTTGTCTTTAATAATCATTTAAAACTGATGGCTGTCAGAGGGGATGAGGATTGGGGAGCTGGGTGAAATAGGTGAAGGGATTAAGAGAAGAAAAGAAATTCATAGACCCAGACAAGAGTGTGAGGTTTGCAGGAGGGGGAAGGGGGTGGGGAGAGGTGGACAGGGCGGGTGGAGGGGATAGATGGTGGTGAGGATTGACTGATTTAGGGTGGTGAATACAGTACAGATGATGTGAAATGGTGCACCTGAAACCTGTATGATTTTATTAACTAACGTCACCCCAATACATTCAATTTTTAAAAAAAACTTAGAAAACTAACTGAGGGGTTGAGAAGTGCAGGGATATAGTCTGCCCTCTTGGTGTGGAAGGCTAGAGGAGCAAGGCGGGGCTGTGGCAACCCAGAGCCACACTGTGTCCCCTCGAGGGAGGAGAGAGGCCTGGTGTGGATTCTTGGCGTGGTGCTGACTCTCACAAGTTTCTGGCAGCCTCCCAGAGAGAACAGCATGTTCCCTGCTGAGTGTATAAAGGGCTTCAAAAACATGTTTGTGTGTGCAGCCCAGTGGGCAGGCGCTGGTTTAGTCACTCCCTGTCACCTACTGTCTCTGCAGAGTGGCAGGAGGAAGTCTTTGGATTAGCCCTATTGTGCAAGTCCTCAAGAACTGGGCTGGACCCCAGGTCAGGCTGGGCCATTGCTGATGTGGCTGTGATGCACGTATAATCACTGCAGATATCAACTTTTAGAGAACCCGAATGTTCCTGCAAACTGTGGCCCAAGAAAATATTGTGTTGCAGGGAATAAATATAGATTGAGTTTCAGCTCACCTCCTGTTAGGGTCACAAAGGCCTCCTTTGGAAATCTGCACCTGTTTTCCAGGGTTAGATCTCGCTAGGCATGATTACTCACCCTGTGGGAGCTAAGATAACACAGATTAACACCAGCTCTGGGCACTGCCAGCTCAAAGGGACTGACTCACTCCCTGCTGCTCACACTACCTTTTCAGGAGGGTGAAACCAGAGCAGAAGCAGGGATCAGTCAGCCTGGTTTGAGGGGTCCCTGAGGGGGCTGTTGAGGTTTCCAGTAAATAGAAAAGGGGTTATGGGAATGACGATGAGCTCCTGAGCCCCATGGGCAGGCAACCTAGATCCACCTGTCTGGAATTCTGTAGCAGCCAAAACCTTGCGGAGTATCTATGGACAGATTTAGCGATCATAAGACTGCATCATTACAGACCTATTCTTGCGGACAATGGTAGGTCCATGGGAAAAAAAATGGAGCCACTTTCTGAAATCAAACTAGTGGAATTTCTCCATCTTCTAAAATATTCAGCACTTGCCCTAACCACTCCTAATGTACTTTTCCTAGTATGGTCTTTCATTGTAGTTTACTGATACACTCCCTACCCCCCAGTAACTCTCCTAAGTGTCATAGCTTTACTGGACTTCTCCATCCTGTTGTTCCATAAGCCCCTCAAATACAACATGATTAAAATGATTCTTTTTTTTTTTTTTTGACAGAGACAGAGAGAGTCAGAAAGAGAGACAGAGACAGAGAGAGGGACAGGCAGACTGGAAGGGAGAGAGATGAGAAGCATTAATTCTTCATTGTGTCACCCTAGTTGTTCATTGATTGCTTTCTCATATGCACTTTGACTGGGGGGGGTAATACAGCAAAGTGAGTGACCCCTTGCTCATGCCAGTGACCTTGGGCACAAGCTGGCAACCTTGAGCTTCAAGCCAGTGACCTTTGGGCTCAAGCCAGTGCCCATGGGGTCATGTTCATGATCCCATGTTCAAGGTAGCGATCCTGCACTCAAGCTGGTGAGCCTGCACTCAAGCCAGATTAGCCTGCGCTGAAGCCAGCAACTTTGGGGTTTCGAACCTGGGTTCTCCATGTCCCAGTCCGACGCTCTATCCACTGCGCCACCGCCTGGTCAGACAAAATGATTCTTGTCATAAGAGACAGTCTAGTGGTTTCAAAACCCAACAAAACAAAACTCATTGGCTTTGATATAGGAGTAATTAAGCTTGAATTCTGTCTATCTAGCTTAAGTAGCTGTGTGATCTTTGACATTTGCATAACCTTTTTTACTGAAGTTTAATTATCAATAAAGATAACAGTACGTTCCTCATAGTGTTGTAGTGAGAACTAAATGAATTAAAACAAGTAAAATAATTAGCACTATTGTATTTGCCATGTTCCATTTGCCATAAATAATAGTTAAAAGAATAAGTGAAAATTAAAAATTAAAAGAAAAATAATAAAAAAAAAGAAAAAAGGAATAAATGAAATAGCACAATCAATGGTAAGTTCAATATTTAATTGGTCAATTTGCTACTAAGGAAAAAGTCAAAATATAAAATATAGAATTTGAGAAGCAGAATTGAGCAGTAATTTGGACGGTTAGTAATTAGGCGACCTTGGTCAAGTTACATAACTTTTCTGATCCTCATTTCTTCACATATAAATAAGGATGGCACTGGTAGCTACCAATTGCTGGCTGCTATGCATTATGCTCAGTACTTTATAAACATTATAAATAGAGATTCAATAGTCATCTTAGATTAATCACTACTGATAGATGATATAACATTAATTAATTCATTCAATAGTTATATATTGAGTGACTACCAAATGATAGGAGTTAAGATTTAAAATGTAACTAATTGCAAAATATTTGAACAGGCAGTCCTGATGCAGATGTGCCAATACCCTATAAGCTGTATATAATTTTTACTTTCATTAAAAAATAATAATAAAACTGAAGAGATTACTTTTATGGAGGTTTTTTTCTGGGCTAGTATGGGAGGCCGACAGGCAGACACTTATTTACAACATGATATGTTGAGTGGGCACTAGTATATGTAAACTATCCATACCTAGGCATAACATCTTAAATGGGTCAGTCAACCTTGTCCCAAGGCAGAAAAATATACTTAAGGACTATTAAGAAACAACTCAAATATCAACACATGCAAAAGGGCCTATCCTGATTTATTTAGACATATCCAGTGTCTACTAATGGGCAGATTTCCTTCTGTGGGCTGACAGCATATCACCGAAGAGATATATTTATACATTCTACTCACATCCGTTTTCTAGATGTGTGTGTGTCTTAACTTTTCTGGAATGTATGGGTCTATCAGTCATTTAAAGAAATCTAGTATTCAGCTAGAAAAATCAAGCAAGGTAGGACTGCAGTAGTAATTTATTAAATGCTAGCTATATACCTGGTGCTGTAATCAACATGCTTAAGACGTTTGATTAATTTTCCCATCAATTCTACTCTGAGGCAATTACCGCCCCTACTCAAAAAGGGGGAACTGTCTCAGAGGGAGGAAGTAGCAGAGAGGGACCGGAACACTGGCACAGCTGACCTCTTTATGCATCTGTGTCAACAGTTCGTCTGCTAGATTGCCTCGGAAAGGAACTCTTCTGTGCTTTTCCAAAAGGAGTAGTACCGCTGAGACCTTACTGATGGTTTTTGACTGGGTAACAGTATGTGGGACACCAGGAACCCAGATTGAGCATGGGCATTGCCAGGGCAGACTGAAACATCCATGCCGCATTTTGGAAGGTTTCTCCTTCATTAACACCTTGGTAGTTCTTGCTTCTAGCTTGACCCTGGTCTTTTACTTGTAATCTATTGCTAAAAAGAAAAGCAAACTTCCATAATTGAGGCTTTCAGATCGGGAACAAAGAGTAAAAGAATTAGAAAGGGAGAAAGAAGCATACAATTTCTCAGTTTCTGGATGCCTTTGGTGTCACCTCCACGCATCCAAAGCAAAGTTTTAGTCTCATCAGTAGTTGACAATCCTCAGGAATACAACAATGTGGACTCTTGTTGTTCACACTGAGGTCTCGTCCAAGCAAACATATATATATATATATATATATATATATATATATATATATATATATATATATGAATCCACAAAAGGTCTCGTCCAAGCAAACATATATATGAATCCACAAAACCCTAACAACAACAAAAAGAAAAACACTCAAGATGAAACAAGAGACCAGAAGGGAAGGGAGAAAGAGAGAGGAAGAGAAGATAGAAAAAAGGGAAGTTAAGTGAACGGAATTACTGATGAAGTTGTTTATTTCAGCCCTGCCCAGAAAGAAACCAACTAACTGCATTGTTTTTTCCCTTCCATATTATGTAACAGCAGGAGAGAAACCTGTGGTTCTGAGACCTCTTCCTGATTCCCAGATCTATTTCTATTGAAAGACAGAGCAGATCTGTTTGAAACTGAAACTGGGACGTTAATGAAAGCAACCCACAGAAGACCTTTTTTGCCTTCCTTGAGCTTCCCGGTTTAGTTTCCTTCCGGGCTGCATTTCAGAATCCAGAGCCGCTAGTAGCTCCGCAGCTCATGGAAGGCGGAAAGTTCTCCTGCACCGCCTCCCTCAGGCCAAACTGCCTGGAGCAGGGAGTCATGAACAAGTCAGCTTGCAACACTTTGTTCCAGAGAGTTTGTGTCGCGTCCCAGACACATACCATCTGAGCATTTACTGAGGTTCAACTACACACAAGAATCTGTTTTAGATGCTTTACATATGCCATTCATTCAGTTCCCAAAAGACGCTGTAAAAGAGGTAGTTAATCATTAATATTCAAATAAAGAAACTGACATGGGTTAAGAAACCAGCCCGTGTTCGCATGGATATTAAGTGGCACAATCAGGATTAAAATCCAAACTATCAAATCCCCCAAATCCACAGTTTTCCCCCTGTGTCACACCACATGGCTTTGCAGTTTCTTTGTGTATATACCTTGATCTGAGAACTAGCCAAAATTACTTAGAAACAATTTGCTTCTGCGTAAGCTTTCCCTAATGGACCATCCTGGGGAGAGGCCTGCCATTGCCCCTCTGACTTCAGCAGTATTGGGAGTCCCTGCTGGGCTGCAGTGACGTCAGTGCTTCTGTGAGCAATTTATCACTTGAAGACTGCCCTGGTGAGACATAAGCAATCCTAGAACTTCACATTTTGCCTCTGTTCTTCCATCCTTTAAAGCAGCAATTTTCTTTTTTTTTTCTTTTTCTTTTTCTTTTTTTCTGTATTTTTCTGAAGCCGGAAACGGGGAGAGACAGTCAGACAGACTCCCGCATGCGCCCGACCGGGATCCACCCGGCACGCCCACCAGGGGGCAACGCTCTGCCCACCAGGGGGCGATGCTCTGCCCCTCTGGGGTGTCGCTCTGTTGCGACCAGAGCCACTCTAGCGCCTGGGGCAGAGGCCGAGGAGCCATCCCCAGCGCCCGGTCCATCTTTGCTCCAATGAAGCCTCAGCTGCGGGAGGGGAAGAGAGAGACAGAGAGGAAGGAGAGGGGGAGGGGTGGAGAAGCAGATGGGCGCTTCTCCTGTGTGCCCTGGCCGGGAATCGAACCCGGGACTTCTGCACACCAGGCCGACGCTCTACCACTGAGCCAACCGGTCAGGGCCAAAAGCAGCAATTTTCAACCGGCCACAAGACCTTTTAAAGCGTGCAATACCTGATTGCTTACTCGGGGACACTGACCTCTTTCCCCTTAGATTGTCAAGTAAAAAATGACAACAGTTAAAACAACAATAGGTGTCTAGTGTAAATTAATCAAAATTATACCTGTTTTTTTGTTTGTTTTTTTGTCTGTTAGCCAAAGGATTTTAGAAATTAGTTTTTATGTGCTATGAGATTAAAAAGATTATTATATAGAGCATGAAAATCACTGCTCTAATGCACTGGAAGGGAGATTTCTTTTTCCTTTTTTTTTTCATGCAATTAAAAAAATTCTTTAGCTTGTGATCTTTAAAAACATGTAAGATTAAAATCTTTTTTTTCTTGAGTAAATCAGTCTATATGATTAGAATGTTGTTTTGCTTGTTTGTTTTTTGACAGAGATAGAGAAAGAGCCAGAGAGAGGGACATGCAGACAGGAAGGGGGACAGATGAGAAGCATCAATTCTTTGTTGCAGAGAGATGTTGTAAGCATCATTCTTAGTTGTTCATTGATTGCTTTCTCATATGTGCCTTGACCAGGGGACTACAGCAGACCGAGTGACCCCTTGCTCAAGACAGCAACTCCACACTCAAGCTGGTGAGCCTTGCTCAAACCAGATGAGTTTGCACTCAAGCTGGCAAACTCGGGGTTTTGAACCTGGGTCCTCTGTGTCCCAGTCCAATGCACTACCGCCTGGTCAAGCTAGAATGTTTTACCTAAAAAGAAAAGGGTTTAATTAATGTCATGCTTGAATATCTTTTTCACATCTAAATCTTCAGTTATATTTTTTTATATTTGCATGGAAGGTAATGGTAAAGGTCATTATTTGTATTATATATCATGAATATGCTCTGAAAATTATAAAATGCTATATGAATGTTATATAGTTTTTACCACAGTCATTATTACTGTAAAATGATAGGGTTGGAAAAAGAGTAATTATGATAATAATAATAATAATAATAATAGCCCATTGGTTTCCCCTGGTGTTTCCCCATGGTTCAGACATTTCACTTGATCCCCCCCAGCCCCGCCAGTCTCATCCTCTACAACAGATGTTCATCGTCTATTTCAATCAAGCTTATCTAATTGGTGTTGGTGAATACTTATTGTATATTCCAGCTCTAAGCTTTCACTAAGGCTACTTACTTACCTTAAATGCACCCTTTCCACTGCTCTACTCTTATTGAAGTTATCACACAAACCCTCCCATTCTTCAGGTTATAGTTCAAATCCACCTGTCGGACAACTGGTCTACAGTGACTTCTATTTTCCCTCAACGCCGACGGCATTTACCAATAATTGTCACAGTCTTATGTGTGTTTGTGCATCTGTGAAGATCCCTGGAGAAAATGACTTGCACACTCAGTAGGGGTGATAGAAGAGCATTTCATCAAAGAGCATTTGGAGAAATGTGGGTAGCAAGGAATGATGTGGCATCTGACACAAAGGCAACGGGAGGAAGACTTGAGTACCCCCAGGTCTGAAGAAAGGAGTGGAGCAAGCAGTTACTCTAACCCAGGGAGAGGAATGATAGCTTAGGACAAGGGTTTCTAATAGGGGCTGTGGGTTTGGGAAAGGAATCAGCCACTATCAAGAGGCCTCCACCAGGAATGTAGCCAGAAAGTGTCCCAATCTCTATCTCCTCCTGTCCTTCGGTCTCAGCGGGTCTTCCCATAGACTCACTCCACCAGGAAGCCAGGGAGCAGGAGTTCAGATGATGAGGCCAAAGGAAGTTGTCCTGTTAGGACCCAGAGCAGGGAAGAGAGTTTATTTTTTGAAGGGCAGCTCAGTTTGTAGGTTTACCTCCTGAATCAAATTGATTATAATCTCCATGGGCCTCTGCCTCTTGTCAATCAGACAGTGCCTTTCAGGTTTCTCCCAATCAGGAGTGGAGCTGTGAGTAAATGTCTTCTCTTGTGACTCTGGGCAGTGTCTGAACTCCTTGACTTTGAGAAAGCTTCCTGGTGCCGATCTTCCACTTTTCTTTCTTTTTTTTTTTTTTTTTGCTACTGAAGCTGGAAACGGGGAGAGACAGTCAGACAGACTCCCGCATGCGCCCGACTGGGATCCACCCGGCACACCCACCAGGGGCTACGCTCTGCCCACCAGGGGGCGATGTTCTGCTCCTCCGGGGCATCGCTCTATTGCGACCAGAGCCACTCTAGCACCTGGGGAAGAGGCCAAGGAGCCATCCACAGCACCCGGGCCATCTCTGCTCCAATGGAGCCTCGGCTGCGGGAAGGGAAGAGAGAGACAGAGAGGAAGGAGAGGGGGGGGGGGGTGTAGAAGCAGATGGGCGCTTCTCCTGTGGGCCCTGGCCAGGAATCGAACCCGGGACTTCTGCACGCCAGGCCAACGCTCTACCACTGAGCCAACCGGCCAGGGGGATCTTCCACTTTTAAGATCATCTTAAAAATCCCATGCTGTTAATTCTGTTTCGTCCATTCCTTTATGCTTCATGAGCATTAAGAACTTATCCACTGGTATCTTGCATTTAAGAAGTACCAGGTGGTATCATTATTTTATTTCCTTGGCTGAATTAACATATATTTGCATAGTTGTTATCCATTTTCATTGAGGCATACCTGTATCTGAGAAAACCAATTACTAAAAAGAAATTTAAGAGCACCTAATCCACTTAGTGTTGCTAAAATGAAAGAGAGAAGGAAAGAAGTCAACTGCTTCTTGGAGGATGTTTTTACATATTTTGTGCATTGCTTTATAGGTGACAGGTGTGACCAAAAATATGAAGAAGGCAATTTATCACTGAAATATAGGTTTTGAAAGTCATACTAATCAATCATTTTAGAGCAGCTGACCAAAAAAACCAGCTCAGTTAGATAGTGTCTAATTAAAAAGCAACAACACTGTATGCTTCCTTTGTTCTTAGTAAAAACAAATTTTAAAAAAACTTTCAGCTACTGAAAGTGACTTGCAATTATTTGGTATTAACACTTCCCTCTTCCTTCCATATTCTGCACAGAACCACATGTGTATTAGTACTGGATAAATTCTTGAAAGTGAAAAATAATTTAATAAAATTCTTCAACCCTCCGTTTACTTATTCTAATATATAATAATTCTCCCTGCAAAGACTCTCACTGCTAATCTTTACTCCTCCTGCTGCAAAGTTAATCTCCTCTTACTCTTTCCCTCATTGAAGATGGAAACAGCTGATCTACCCTCTGTGTCCACATGATAAATTTTCAAGTGACTCTATACCCTTCACTAAATAGTAAAAGGAGTCATTGCATCCTTGATAAACCCGCTTATGAAGGGGCAAAGTTGTAAGAATGAATCAATTTGCCTGTTGGCCATTTCCTCCACATCATGTTATTTCCACCTCCATCCTCAATTCATAAAGCCCAAAAAGGTCCAGGACCTATTCATCTTGTCTTCCCCACTGATTCCCAACTACCAGTAAAGTGCCTGGCACATGGTAGGAATTTAACAAGTATCTCCCAAAGCAAACAAAAATCAACCTTTACAATTAATTTACCCCACTGGTAGATATCTCTTCTTAAATAACAATGATTATGACAATAACAAGGACAATAATAATAAAATGCTTAATGAATGTCACGCTCTGTTCTATGTGCTTTAATGTATTAACAGTTAACCTTCTAATGGGGTTCACAACACACTACCCCCCATGTGGCTCCTTAGCATATTAACTACTTTAAGATAAAGGAGTTTGAGTGAACAGCAGAAGCAGAAAGGTCCGCCTGACAACACCCCTTCTCCCTCTCCTGTGGAAAGTACCCACTATACCTGGAGGAAAGACACTTCCTTATCTTCTCAAACAAGGAGAAATCAAGAAGAATTCTAACAAACAGGCCTCAGTTTCGGCCCAGTGTACTCCACTTACTCATATTCCTTAACTTACTCTGTTCGCTACAACTGCCCACTTGTCATCAAACCTAGAATAAATATACCCAGATCTGTTTCTTTAGGATCTTTGTTTACTTATGAAGGCTCCCGGGTCACATAACATTTATATTGAATAAGTTTGTATGCTTTTCTTACATTAATTTGTGTGTCGGTTTACTTTTCAGACCCTGCCCAGTACCCTAAAAAGGCACCTATACTTTGAAACAGTCATATAAAAGTCTTATGAGGTAGGTAGCATTTATTCCCATTTTACAAGTAAAGAAACTGAGGCATGGAGCAGAGGTGTCATTTTCCCTAGCTAATCAGTTGATAAGGTTGTGAGTCATCATCTATCCAGATAGGCACCAAGAGCTAAAACTCTTAACATTTGACCGTAATGCACCTGTTTACATTCCTAAAGAAAGTGCTGATGAATTCCTTCCACCTACTAACTAAGGTGTTTGTGTTTCAAAGAAAATAAGGGAATAATTTGATTCTTTCTAAAAAGTTTTGAACGTGTTTCAGTTTCAAACTTCATAAAGTCTTCATAAGCAATCAGATGAGTAGCAGAAATGTCTCAGCAGCCTTTCCCACATTGCTCTCCACTGCAAATGGCTTGCCACTTTCCTTATCCTGATCAGCAGCCTTGACTGCTGTGCTTTTTATTAGAAGTCACTGGGTTCAGGAGGGCAGGACAAAATGGCGACGTAACAGCAGGTGATTAAAAATTAGAGCACAAATGTGTCTAAATCCTGAGAAGGGAAGAGAACCAGATAGATGATTTCATATCAAAGATGTTTCCTCAGATGTAACTTACAATATATATATGCCATTAAATGATTATTTATAGAAACGAACAAAAGCATCATGAGGATATAATTTCCCCTGTTGCTATTGCCCAGGATTGTGTGAATGATGAGAATAAAGGACAATGACAGACCCAGGAGGAGTGAGTGAGATGGTGACAGGCAGAAGACAATGACTCGACAATGTCTTTATTGTTATTAAACATTGCTGTTCCTATCGCGACAGCTTGCATTTTGTCTTTACCCTTTTTTTTTTTTTTTTTTACAGAGATAGAGAGAGAGTCAGAGAAAGGGATAAATAGGGACAGACAGATAGGAACAGAGAGAGATGAGAAGCATCAATCATCAGTTTTTCATTGTGGCACTTAGTTGTTCATTGATTGCTTTCTCATATGTGCCTTGACCATGGGGCTACAGCAGACCGAGTAACCCCCTGCTCAAGCCAGTGATCTTGGGTCCAAGCTGGTGAGCTTTGCTCAAACCAGATGAGCCTGCGCTCAAGCTGGTGACCTCGGGGTCTCAAACTTGGGTCCTCCGCGTTCCAGTCTGAAGCTCTATCTACTGTGCCACCGCCTGGTCAGGCTACCCTTTTCTTTCTTTTTAAAATAGTATTTATGTTTAGGAACATCTCCTCATTCTTTTTCTTTCTAAATGTTGAAGAAAGCCATGAAACATGGGGCGTTCTTCTGTCAACCTGCTGGAAAGTCAGTTGGGAAAAGGTCTTCATAAAAAGTAAATAAATAAAATAAAGCCCATGAAGATAAAAGGAAACAGAAGAGCTTTATTGAAGTCTTCTAAGTAAAAGTTCAAAGATGGGGAAGAATAACTTTAAATCCATGGATAAACAATTTGAAACAAGCAGTTATGCGCTATGTCCTAGATTAACACAAAATGTTTAAGTACAAGCAAGCAGACTGAGAAACAATATTTTCCCATGGAAGGAACATTGTCTATCTTTGCCCGTAGCACCCGTTCTATGACCTAAGTCTGCACCACAAATTTGTCTGCCAGAATATTCCCGAAGGTGGACTGTGGCTCAGCACTCTATCACGTGTTCTAACCACTTGATGCAAGCAAACTATGTTTAGAAGAACCATGTTTTATATAAACATTTCATACAAATTCAGCACTCTATTTCATAATATAGGTCCGGTTTTAGTACAAAATATTTCTCCCAAAATATCTGAGTTAAAACTGATACTGTGGACAGATTATTATAGCACCTATTAGTTTTCCTACACAGCCCCTGGAATATGAGCATCCCAGTTTAGAAGCACATTCTAAGTGGAATATTGAACATCATCTCTACTCAAAACTCAAAACTTATTGAAAGTTAAATAAGATGGAGAACCACACAAACAAAAGAAACCTGCTCACAACTGGCAAACAGATGTTTTTATGCTTAATTACTTCTGCTCTGATACCTGAAAAGCAATACTGAGTGATCAGCAAGAGGAAGCAAGTTGGCCTCATCAGTCATGAGGTCCAAACGTTTGTCATATTTCTCTTTCTGCAAACCACTAACAAGCCTGTCTAACATACTTACCTTTCCAACCTTTTCAAACTTCTACCATTTTCAAAAAAGGTCTTTTTATTTGTTTTCTGTAACCAGCCAATGCTAGCCAAATGTTCCTTCCCTTCTCGCTAAAATGCTTTGAAATGTCAGTTCCATAAAAAGACCAATGTAATCAACTGAAGTCTTTCCCTTCATGCTAAACAGGAACTCATACTAAAAGAAAACAGTATCTAGATGGGCAGAGAAACTGAAAATGACTGCATATCCACTCCCAGCAGCAGGAGACCCCCCTCTACACCACACAGACCCTTCACTCTTTATCTGCATGCTTTAAAGAAAACCACACTTCATGTCAGAAACACCACTTCGAAAGGCAAGCACTACGAATGAGTCAGCGCCTGTACTCTTGCCCCTGACACCTGACATGGCAGCTCCCTGCCTGTGTGTCCGGATCCTCAGCTCAATGGTAAGATCCTGGAGGCCAGGAGTCCTAGCCTCGGGCTCATCCTTGCATCTCCCGTCTCTGGCTCAATGAGAGTGTGTTGAAATGTCCATTTCTGACTATTAAGTGAACTGATCTTGTTTGTTTTTCATTTCTAAGTTGACTCAAAGATCTCCTGGTTTGACTATGCTCCTGTGCTTTCTGCACTAGGAATAAACTGAGGAGCTTGGTGTATGCTTAGGAGTTTGCAAAACTAGCAACAGTAACGTCCGCTAAGTGGAAATGGGGAGAAGACAGGGAGATTAAGAGACCAGTCACAAAGCCTGCTATGTTGCCAACCGAATGATAATGTAAACTTATCACTGAGAAGGGAGATTGGTTGTAAGAAAGTCTGAGTCCCATTTCAAATGAGATAATATAGGAAAATGTTTTACAAAAATATATCAGGGACCCTGTAAGAGCCCTATATAGGTTAGTTGTTGTTGTCATCTTTAGCTTCTAGATATTCTCTGGTCTTTGAGAATGCCTCAACTTTACTTCTTGTCTATGTCCCCTCACCACAGAACCCTAGGATTAATGACATAGTGTTTGGAAAGTGTTTTTGAAATGCCTGAAGTGTCATAATCAACCCAAGTACCATTTTATTTATGTAAACTCTGTCTACCCGGCGAGTCCCCTTCAATGTCTGGGATTGGGGACCTCTGTCTCAGAAGCCTTTAATAAATGATTCCCTCTGGCTCTAAAAGCAAGTACTTTTTCAATGACAATGGGAGGGAAAGCAAAGGAATTACTCTGTGACATCTGTTGTGCAATGTTCTTCGAATGGCGCATCTCGATAAATGCATGAGAGTCCTCGGAGAGTTACTGCACACAGTGAAGAGTGAGTGGTAGAAATCCCAGTGTCTCTGAAAAACAAGGCCAGGCAGGTTACGGTCAGAAAGCCCCCCTGTTTAAATCCACGGTAATCAACAGTGATGAATTGAGGCCTGACTTTGTACAGAAGAGCAGCCTTCTAGGGTCTCAGATAGTAAAACAAAATTAAACTAGAAATTGAGGTGGGGAACCGAGGGGGTGGTATGTAAGGAGATACCAGAGAGGAACAGGTATAATACTACAATTTGGAACCCAGGGAGTGAGATAAAATACACTTACGTGAACTGCTTGAACCAGTGTAAACCATAAAAGCAATCTTAATCTATCATTATATAAATATTATTGTCAACTCTTTATGTGCCTGGCTTGACTGATACATTTACAATAGATATTTTATCAGTGAATAAGTCTAAGGCGGGTTAGTAATCTTTAAAACGTAAGATAGCTAATAAGTAGCAAATAAGATTGCTCTTAAGCCACTGACCTCCAAACCCAATGAGCTCTGCACTGTGTCCCTGACCCTTCTCCGGGAGTCCGCCTGTGTCCGCAAGAACCTAGAACAGGACGCTCTAGGGAAGAACTGGCTTACCAAGGCAGCAAAGTCCAAATGCGGAGTGAGGACTCAGCTTTGCCAGCTCCTTTCTGTGTGACCCGTCACAGGGTTTTTAGTACACCTGGCGCTTGTTATAGGTGCTGACCCCGGTGCAGTCAAAAAGCCACAGATAACTTCTGTTTCCCCCCAAACTTAACTACTCATAGCCTACTAACTGACTTGAAGCTTTACTGACCACATACTCGATTAACACATATTTGGTATGTTATATGTATTATTTGTTCTTACAATAATCTAGAGAAAAGGCAATGTTATTGAGAAAGTCATAAGGAAGAGAAAATACACTTACGGTATTATATGTATTTAGCAATATATACGTTTACATAGCCTGGGTACAAGATGGAAAAAAATTCATGTATGAATGTATCCGTGCAGTTCAAACCCATGCTGTTCAAGGGTCAACTGTTTTCTGCCTAGCAGCTTCCAGATATTTTAAAGTGAATAAAATAATCTACATGAAACACTTTAATCTTCTGGTAAAATGCTATATGAGCAATCCTAACTATTGTTATTGTTTAATTCATCTAAATGGATAAAAGAACGTAAAGCTGCCACCTTTATATAGTTGTTCAACTTGCCCTTAAATGGACAGATCTCCCTAGACAATCCCAAGTGCTATGTATGATGCATCTATACATTTTTATGTCTGCATTCCACAACACTTTGTCTCACACTTGAGGTCTGAAAAGCATTATCAAAACCAATTTTTTTAAAATTAGAATTTTCTGCACTTCCATTGCATTCCGGGAGTACTTCATGGTGAAGAACCAGAGGAAGTGAACTGATTCCTCACCTCCAGATCATCGTCAGGGATAGCCCTTTTCCACTTCACGTTCCACCTGATGTGCTCATAGGCGTTGACTACAACCTCGATCGCTTTGGGACAAGCATGGCAAGCTTGTATCACCTGCAGATGAAGAATAGAGTTTCATTTGTTTAATGCACATGTATGAGCGTTCATTCTACTCACTGAGACATCATGAATTTATAGACCTGTTAGACTCCTTCAAGCCCTGAAATGCTTTTGAAAGTTCTCATGTCTTTGAGCATTCACATGCACTGCCAGACCCTGTGGTGGATGGGAGGATTAATAAAATCAGACTAGTTTTCTTCACCATCCAGGAGCAAGCAAAAAAGATGTTCTAACAAAGAAGGTGGGAGCTTGGTCAGTGGTGGCGCAGTGGATAAATTGTCAATCTGGGAGGCTGAGGTCCCGGGTTCAAAACCCTGAGATTGCCAGCTGGAGTACGGGCTAACCAACATGATTGCAAGGTCGCTGGCTTGAGCCCAAAGGTCGCTGGCTTGAGCAAGGGGTTACTGACTCGGCCGGAGTCCCTGGTTAAAGCACATATGAGAAGCAATCAATGAACAGCTGAAGTGACAGAACTACTAGTTGATGTTTCTCATTTCTCTCCCTTCTTCTCTTGCAAAAAAAAAAAAAAAAAAAAAAAGAATGTAGGAGCCTGATGGAATGCATGTCCTGCCCTCACACCTGCCGACACACCTCCCAAATGCTTCTGTGTCCACCAGGAAATCTCCAGCTTCTTTCTGCCAAATAGCCCTATCTCTAGAAGTCTTTTGGGTGTGGCTTATTTTCATTTCAAAGTGACCCAGCTGGCTCTTCAATGACACCCAAAACTGGCCCACATGGAACCTATACCTCTGTCCTGTCAACAGCAGCAAAAGCAACTCATGATTCAACTCATGACTTTTGTTACCTTTTTGTCCTTTGCCACCAGGCAGCTTCAGCCACAGACTTTCCCCTTCCGTTTCCTAATCATGAGTTACACGCCAATTCCCTTTTCCCCTTGAAGCTTTGGAGAACATATCAAGCTCTGCAGAGTTCTCTGAAAGTCTCCCTCACTGGACGTGAGACGAGGGAAATGCCTCCCAACCCTACCATTAGAAGGAAGGTGCGCCTCTGCACTTTTCTCCAAAGAAATTTTCTTCATAATTTCCTGGTCTGTTTCAACCTTGAATTATTGTCATTGGGCAAAGGACATAAACCTGGTTTTCCCGACCTTTTTTACCAGCCCTTCATAGGTGGTCTAGTATTGCATTTTTCACTATGGTAGAAGTACCTAAGGTCCTAGGTCCTTGGGCAAAACTGAGACAGAAAGATTATCATTTTAATACCCATTTTAGTGTGTGTGTCTAGGTCAACTGGTTAGAGGTCAACCTGAATGAAGGACCCATGTCAGGATGCTGGAGATAAGGGCAGGTAAGAAGGAGCCAGCAGACAGTACACCTGGAACCCCAGCCTGAAGAGCTCAGGATTGACTTAGTAGGCAATAGGAGACTATTACATATTCCTAACAACAACAGAAAAGGATTATAGTCAACCAACTCATTTTATTGGAAGCCTTCTTGAGCACATCGTGTTTAGCATTATGACAATAATTCTAAAAAAGATTTTATCACTTGCTTTTTGTCTTTAAGAAGTTTACAACCTAGTTGAAGAGAAAAAACATATATATTTGAAGCTGGAGAGTAACATAAGCCAGTAAAGGTCAAGGGACTACCGCAGGGGTCCCCAAACTTTTTACACAGGGGGCCAGTTCACTGTCCCTCAGACCGTTGGAGGGCCGGACTATTAAAAAAACTATGAACAAATCCCTACGCACACTGCACATATCTTATTTTAAAGTAAAAAAAAAATGGGAACAAATACAATATTTAAAATAAAGAACAAGTAAATTTAAATCAACAAACTGACCAGTATTTCAATGGGAACTATGGGCCAGCTTTTGGCTAATGAGATGGTCAATGTCCAGTTCCATATTTGTCACTGCTAGCCGTAACAGGTGATATGACGCGTTTCTGGAGCCATGATGCATGCATCCCACGTCACCGGAAGTAGTACTATACGTGAGCCATGCTGCGCTTTGTGGTGCCACCACATACAGTACTCCCGGAGCACAGGATGAGGATGGATCCTGTGCTCCTCTCACTGACCACCAATAAAAGAGGTGCCCCTATCGGAGGTGCAGCGGGGGCTGGATAAATGGCCTCAGGGGGCCGCATGTGGCCCGCGGGCCGTAGTTTGGGGACCCCTGGACTACTATAAAGATCACCAAATATCCCTTCAGCACCATGAGCAAAAGTACAAAGGAGACAACAAGGATGTCAGGGTGGAGAGCAGGGAGGAGGCTGAATGGGAAACACCCAATGGCTCCTCAGCTCGCTTCACTGTTAGTCTTTAGAATGAGGGTCACTGAAGTTTTGAGAAAGAATAAGTGGGGTTTAATGACTAGTCAGTTATGGGGAATAAAGAGAACAAATTTGAAGCCTGAGATCAAGGACAAATAGGGGTGCCACTGATTGTAATGAGGAAATTGGAAGGTCAGAGTAACTTGGAGATGGGAAGGTAATGAACAGGAGGATATTTCATATACAATGTCTGAGTGGCAGTCAAAAAGGTACATGACAGATGCTCAGTAGCAAGCTAGGGTGAAGATGGAGATTTGTGCACCATCAAAGAATGTTCTAGCTAAAGCTATGAGGCTCATAGTACTCTAAGTGGGTATAAATAAAAAGATAGAGGACCCTGGTCTGAAAAATTGGAAGCTACCAACACGAGGTCACTGAGTAAATGATGGAGAAGTAAACATCATTATATAGTGTTTCCACCATATAAGCATTATAGGTGCAAATAACTTTAATAACATAGATATGTAGAATAAAATAATTAGAAGGCAAAGTGTTTTAAATATTTATTACCTTTGCTTTTCAGATACTTTCTTTGTTGGTTTGTATGATTTAATTTTGCACAATTGTTGTGTTTAATAATAAGTTCACAAAATTTAACAGTCAGCTCTCATGAGCTACTGTGAGCCAATGTCAGCATATAGTCGCTTTTGGTTATCCCAGTCTTTAAGGAGCACAATCAGAAGCCACTGCAAATGAAATATATATATTGAAGCTCCAAACCAGTGAAGGCATCAGAATCCTAGTGTCGAGTGGCCTGGTCCAAATAAGCACAATGTAAATAGTTACTTAATGAAGAGATATATTCACTTACATATTCTGGGCATAGTGCACAAAGCTAAGTAGCAGACAATGACTTTTTCAGCCAGGTCTAAACAAATACAGCATAATCTTGTATCAACCCACAGGGGGATAAGCAGATGAGCCAGAGCCAGAGACCCATTGCTATGGGACCTCTGAAGAGTCAACATTTCTGAATCTACAGAAAGTTTAACTCAAAGGATTTCTATCTGGGTACAGGGCTGTCAGGGTAAGCATGTAATTTTCCAGGAACTTGGTCTTGGAAAATCGAAGCAAATGGGACTATTCTTTTCTCTGTAGCTGAGATGAGGATCGCTTATATGTAGCCCTGTGGAAAAAGGACAAAGAAAATCTGAGTCTGACTAATTGCTTTGAGCACTAGTTATAAACTACCATCGTTGCATCTTAGACTGCTATGGCTGGGAGGTACCTTAGAGAGTATCGAGAGTATCCAATGCCCCTAATTTGGAGAAAAGAAAGTTGAAACCCACAGAGGTCCACAGTAAGAGGAAGCATGGTCTTGGGTTTTCTTCATCTGAGTTTAGTGCTCTTTCAAATATATTTGCTTAATCTTATTTTAAACCTTAGGTAATGACTGGTGAAAGAGATTGTTTAAGGACACAATCCCATTACACAGATTTTTTTTTCTTTTTTCTTTTTTTTTTTTTGTATTTTTCTGAAGTTGGAAATGGGAGGGGGCAGTCAGACTCCCGCATGCGCCACCAGGGGGCGATGCTCTGCCCATCCGGGGCATTGCTCAGTTGCAATCAGAGCCATTCTAGAGCCTGAGGCAGAGGCCACAGAGCCATCCTCAGCGCCTGGGCCATCTTTGCTCCAATGGAGCCTTGGCTGCGGGAGGGGAAGAGAGAGACAGAGAGGAAGGAGAGGGGGAGGGGTGGAGAAGCAGATGGGCGCTTCTCCTGTGTGCCCTGGCTGGGAATCAAACCAGGGACTCCTGCACGCCAGGCCGACGCTCTACCACTGAGCCAACCGGCCAGGGCCTACTGCACAGATGTTTTAAAACAAGAAACACTCTCTTCCATAATTATTTTAGGGCGGATCTTGTTGAAAATTTTAAAGAATTCCCTTGTGAATGCAAAGATGTTGCTAATCATAGGAAGTAACATCTGTCCAGACCTCCATACACATTGTTCTCTAAAGACCTCTAGATACAATTTTCTGGAAGGCTGAATGAACCATGGTGAGAGAAGTACATTGGTAATCACTTGAGTAACTCAGAATAAAGATTTAAATGTAAGAGTTAACTGTAAAGGGATGATAGCTGAAATTAATCTAAGGCCTGAATCAAGAATATACTTATCCTGGAATTATAAAAACAAAAAGCATGAAAAAGTCAGAAAGTTTGCACATGGTTTAGTTTTCCACTTAGAAAACTGACTGTTATATTCTGTGTAAATTCTCAGGTCACACTCATTCTTCATGAAAGCCACACTAGATACATTTAAAGACACAGTGCCCACACACCCAACACAGGTCCTTTGTCTCAGGTGTATTCCTTAACTGTCCTTCCTTGCCAACACTGGGGACACAGAAGAGATGTGCATAAAACTTACTCTCCGCTTACAACATATTACCTACCTCCCAACCACGGTTTCCAGATCTAGAAAATTATAATAGCAAAAGCTGTCTAATTAAATTTGAATTTCAGATAGACAACAAATAATTTTTTTGTATAAGTATGCCCCAAAGAGTGCATGGTACATATTTATACTAAAAATTACTTATAATTTATCTGAAATTCAGATTTTAACTGAGCATCCTGTATTTTATCTGGCAACCCTGTTCCCTGCCCCTACTCAGAAAGTGTTCAGACTAAGTTATGAATACGGGAACATACTGCATTAACAGGTTAGGAGCCTAACTTCACACATTTGGTACTTCAATTTGCACCCAGCCTACTCCCATATATCACAGAGTGATGACTTCTCACTTTTCATTAAGGTAAAAAAAAAAAAATCAAGTAGTTCTTAACCTGCAGTCTGTAGACACATAGCGTCCCAAGCTCCCGCTGCTGTCATTAGATTTCGCTGACAGCGATTACTGAGTTTTCTGCTGACCAAGAAAGGTCTCGCAGCGTGCCAGCCTCCTTCAGCCTGACAACCTCCCAGCCAGCCATCTTCACCGGCACGTCTGGCTGATTCCGGAACTAAGACAACTAGACACACTTTTTTCAGGCCTCAGGAATTATTTCACAAAGCAAAAAAAATAAAAAAATAATAAATAAATAAAAGGACCCTTAAGAGATAGCAAAATCTTAACACTGGATGCTGACTGCTGACTACCAGAAACCTTGACCATTACATGAGAGAGTACTGTGTGGACCCAGAGTGGGGAAGCTACTGCGTCCTTTTTCCGGTCTGGGAAACAGAAGACACTCAATGAACTTCACCTTCTGTGTGTCCCTGGGCTCTCTAGTCTCCCTTCATGGAAGAACAATTGGTCAAAAAAGCTTTCTATAGCGGTGACATCTGGAGAGACTTTCAGATCCTTTATGTCATCACTCAACACCTGAAAGCACAGATTACCAAACAGATTCAAGATAAATGTCCTTGCCACCCTTCCAGCGCAAGTGGCACCTCTTAGCCACTCCGGCAGAAACATTCTGAAGCTCCTTCTGCCCTTGTGTATTAATATATTTGTTTGGGGAAAGGTGCTCGACAATCAAAGGGACTTCTTGTACCCCAGGCTTCACGGGCAGCGTGTTTCAGAGCAGAAATTATCCTCACCTGCCCCAAACCCTCACATACCTTTTCCTCCCCCAAGAAAATGCCTTTCTTGCCCTATGAGAAAACCCCAGCTTGGCTTCCTGGGGTGTCACTTCTTTTTGAATTATGCTGAGGGAGAAAAAAAAAATCAAATGTCCTTTTGTACCCTGGAAAGCAATTGCAGACCATATAATTCCCCTCCCCCTCCTGTTATGTAATTTATACATTGGCCTTCGGTGAAATACACCCTCTACAAATGTGCTTTGTATTTGGAAGACTGCGTCTTCAGCTCTGACCTTGTTCCTGGTAAATAAGAAAACCGAATTCCTCATCCACAAAAGAACAAATTACTTCATCTTCTGGATAAATGAGTCAGTCATTTACTTTTCATCAAGATGACTTTCTCTTTGGAAAGTTGGCCTATGGAGTAGCTGTTCTAAATCACTGTGAAGTACCTGCATAGTAAACTGAATAGTTTCTTTTCAGTTTTCTTTTGGGAGGGGGCCAGTTCTCTTTCTTATGCTGTTAAGTAGCAACAAAATGATTATAATACCAACCATCCACCTTGTGGCCAACACTATCCAAAATCTCTTCAGCATATGGCCAAACTAGAGGAACTCAGAGGAGCAAAACAGAACTGAATGGCTGGTTGGCTCAGTGGTAGAGTGTCTGCCCAGCATGTGGACGTCCAGGTTCAATTCCTGGTCAGGGCACACAGGAGAAGCACTCATCTGCTTCTCCACTCTTCCCCTTTTTGGTTCTCTCTCTCTCTCTTTCTCTCTCTCTCTCTCTCTCTTTCTCTCCCTTCACCTCTTGCAGCCATGGCTCAACTGGAGTGTGTTGGACCCTGGTGCTGAGGATGGCTCCATGGCCTCCGCCTGAGGCACTAAGAAGAGCTTGGTTGCTAAGCAATGGAGCAATTTCCCCAGCTGGGTAGAGCTTCACCCCCTAGTGGACTTACCAGGTGGGTCCTGGTCAGGGCATATGTGGGAGTCTGTCTCTGCTTCCCCTCCTCTCATTGAATAAAAAAATAAAAAAATAAAAAAAAAGAACTGAATGAGAACATGCTAGTGGTGAATCAAGTGTTCCTTGGAACACATAATTGTACGCTTATTTTACAGGTTAGTGGAGCCACCAAAGGCTACAGGGAAGACTCTTACAATGGACTGAGTGTGATCATTCTGGAAGAAGAAGAAAAGGAAACAATTTTGTTAAGCAAGGTTACCAGGCTCAGTGATTTCCCTGCCTTACATACTCCTTCCAGAGGTCCCCAAACTTTTTACACAGGGGGCCAGTTCACTGTCCCTCAGGCCATTGGAGGGCTGCCACATACAGTGCTCCTCTCACTGACCACCAATGAAAGAGGTGCCCCTTCCAGGAGTGCGGCAGGGGGGCTGGATAAATGGCCTCAGGGGGCCACATGCGGCCCACAGGCCATAGTTTGGGGATGCCTGCCTTAGACAATCCTGAAAAGTTAGTATTTTTTACCTTCATTTCTCAGATGAGAAATGGAAGCTGAGAGATTGAGGGACTTGTTCAAAAACCATTCAGCAAGCAAATGGCCAGTCCAGAACTGATACCCTGGTTACCAAGTCACTGTGCCTCAACCTCCTCGTTGCTCCCTCTCAGAGAACTGCTTTGATGAAAAGGACCTGGGGACCTTCCTTACATTCACAAGACCTCTTACTGGAGAATGGAAGCCCTGTTTAAAGGCTTATTATCCCCAATCTGGCTCTCTTGTGGTTACTTTCGCAGAGGCCTGTTTCATCCACAGTCAACTACCAGTGCGTTTCAGAATAAGGTTCAACATTTAGTCTCTGAACAGTCTCACACATTGTCTCTCCTGGTTGGAAACACCCCTGTGGGTAAACTAGACCAAGGAGCACTGATTCCACTTCTCAGCAGTCATGTAGTAACAACAATAGTTATAGCCATAATTAATGCATCAGGCTTTCTATACCATATTCATGAATACTTCCAAGTTTGTACATGTGGTCAGGACCTTTCTGAACACCAGATTTAAACATCAAACTGCCTACCTGACATCTACACTTGGGTGAACAGTAGGCATCTCAGACACAGCAGAACCCCTGATGTTCTCTTTGAAATCAGCTCCACTTGCCTTGTTTCTATCTCAGAAAATAGACGTTTGATTCTTTCTATTCCTTAGACAAAAATCCATGAAGTTATCCTTGACTCCTCTCTTTTGCTTACATTCCACAATTAGTCAATCAGCAAAACTCAATAACCCCCTCTTCAAAACATGTCCTGACTTCTTACCACATTCACCGTTTCTACCGTGGGTCTACGCCACCCTCGTCTCTTACCTAGATTATTGCAATACCTTTGCTCCCCTAGAGTTATTTGCCAAAAGGCTGTCAAATGGATCCTTGTGGAATATAAATCAGACTATATTTCCAACTCAAAATCCTTCAGTGACTTCCTCTCTCAGTCAGAGTAAAAAACCAAGGACATAACCACAGCCTACAAGGCCATATATTGATATATGGTCTGTAAACCACTCTCATATACACCTCTCCGACTCCTCTCCCTTTTTATTCACTCCACTCCCGCCACTTTGGCTTCCTGCTCTTTCTCAAACAGGCTTAGTTCTCTCCTACCTCAGGATCCTTGCACCTGCTTTTCTTTACACCTGAAATGCTCATCCCCCCATTCAGGTAGTCACATGACTTGCTCCCACACAGCCTTATTTTCTCTAATCAACTTGATAAAACAGCTCATAGATAAACACCTAAAAAAGGGCATTCTCTCATTCTCCTAACCTTGCTTTACTTTTCTCCATAGCACCAAACAGATCCAAGTATATATTTTTTTGTTTCTTTTTCCTGTTTCCCACTAAAGAATATATTCCACAAATGCCTTTTTTTCTGTTATCATTCTTATTCACTGCTCTATCCTCAGCTCCTGAACTGTGCCTGGCACACAGCAGGGGCTCGTTAAATATTTGTTAAAATAAATAAATAAGTGAACTTGACCACTTACTCTCTGTAACTTTAAGAAAATATCTCAATGCTGTTACCTTTTAAATAAAGATAATGTCAGTGCCTAGCTCAGAGATTATTCTAAAAATAAAATGAAGTTTTTACAAAGCCTATTTAGAACTCAATAAAGGACATTATTATAACATTACCATTTATTTTTGTATACCTCCTCATCATAATCATTTGGAATTCCCTATAAAAATTTTAGAAAGTTCCAGAACATTTTGAGTATTACGTATAACTCTAAGGGCAAAATGACTTAATCATCCATTAAAATACAACCAAGAAAAAAATCTCTTAGGAAATCACAAAATTCGCTGATGTCATTTCTACACCTGAACAGTCCTGGGTTGTCCATGTGGAATTTTCCCTGACTGAGCGTATTCCCCTTAAATTCTTTAGTGGAACTTTTCTTACAACTAAGCCTCACAATGCAGAACTTCAGACCAGTTTCGGATATTTTACCAAGGGAGGAGGTAGAACTTAGCTGTGAATTTAGTAAAACTCTGTCAACTAGCTTTCAGTGATCCTACATTACTTAGTCAGTTTATACCTGAAACTCCCCTGCTTCTTGTTAATTAATTATGTAGAATGAGTGAGATCCTAGGTAGGGTGTCATTTGATTTATTTTAAGGTGAAATGAATTTTGGTTTCCAACCTAATTACCGTCACCAACTTAATTCCTTTACCTGATATTTACCATAGCATGTGAAAATGATCTCCTTTTGTGTTTGTCTCTCCCACTAGAGTCTGAGCTACCTGAAAGTAGGTATAATGTCTTAGTATATCCGCAGTGTTAATATCTGGTCCCTGCTAGCCCATTAGACTTATCAGTAAGTATTGGTAAAAATAAAGGTGATGCAGTATGGTATTACAAGAATAGACACTAGCACCAAATGGTGTAAGGTTGAATCCTGGCAGTCTCGCTGTGTGAGATGAGGCAAGTTGCTTAACAAACTCTCTGCCTCAGTTTCCTCCTTTATAAAATAAGGATAATAATATTATCTCATAGGGTTGTTATAAGAATTAAATTTTAAAATTCAAAATGCTTACAGCAGGGTGCTTAATAAATAGAATTCATTACATATAATAAATATAATTATTAGTATTCAACAAACATAAGCTTTCAATAAACTGGAAAATTGAGTGGCCCTTTCAGGTCAACTAATTCCAAAGCAGGCACAATCATCTTTAAATCAGGCATTCTGTTCAAGAGACAGCACGTGTATTCCTGTCTGACACCACTCACCTCTCCTGCAGACTTAAAGTGGCTTCTGATCTCGCTCGACTCGGGAAGCCACTGACAGCTCATTGGTGTTCACACATGATGTGGAAGAGTACCTGCCACTCTTGTTCTCATTCTCTGCTCTCAGGCCCAGAGTTCAAACATACTTAGATTAGGACAAGCTAGCTAGTTATATGTGTGAATGTAAGGTCGGGTCGAGGATCGGAAGTAGTTAACCCAAAGACTCAAACCTCCAGCTTGAGTCACTCGGAGGAGCACAGCCTCACCTTATGGAACTGTGGAGGGTATATTCTAGCAGCCCCGTGGTTCAACAGCAGCTGGTAGCAGATCTCAGGCTGGGCGGCAGGCCGCACGGAGGTGACCTTCAGCACGTACTGGATGGCAGCACAGCCATTGATATCCATGAGGTTGGCTTCGGCACCAGCTTCCAGCATCATGTGCATGAGCACGTGGTCACAGTTCCAGGCTGCCTTGTGGAGCGGAGATTTAAAGTCGTCATCCCTGGCGTTGACCTCGGCATGGTAGTCGAGTAACATTCGGCAGATGAGGTGGTGCTCCCTGCTGTACTCCTGCTCTTTAAAGCGGAGGGCCCAGTAGGTTGCGATGGCCAGGGGGGTTTCCATGTGGGCGTTCACACTGTCCACTACGGCTCCGTGTTCCACATAGAAGGCCACCAACTCCGAGAGGCCGAAGTGGGCGGCTGTGTGCAAGGGTGTCTCCTCGTCCTGGTTGTTGGTCTTCATGTTCACATTTGCCCCTAGGAAGGGAGATTGAGGAAGACAATTGTTTAAACTTATTTTGCCATGATACCTAGGCTTCATTAAACAGGACTTTCTTCGCTGCTTCCCTTTTAACTGCTGACTGTTGTACATTATCGGTGTTTTCCATATTCTGTTTCTGGGCCTCATTGAAGCAACTCCTTAAAACAACAGCGCCATCTCCTGGACAGCTAACAATTGCACCGGGGTGGGGGACAGGGTGGCAGCGGAGAACTGAGGATTTCAAGCTGTTTGTCCTTAGTCTTTGGTGGATTGGAAGATACAAAGTGGTTCCTATAATTAATAGCTTTTATCAATGAAATAGTAAATACCATTGAAAAGAAAGGTTATATTGCAACTTTTGAAGCTCAAACAAATAGTTTTAAAAATCATCAGTTTCTTTGAATGTTTCACAAAATCATGTTTTTCATGTCTTTCAAAGTGGAAAGGCCTGAAAGCGAGGGCCAGGCAAACGAGTGATGTGAATGTTGCCCCGCCCTCTGACTGAAGACTGACAGTCCTGGAGCCCCCCAAGTCTGTGAGGGCCCCTTGGGACACACCTGGGGAAAAACACAAATCACAAACACGTCGATCTCCAAACTAACCTAAGGGTCATGTTTTTCATCGAAAGGGGTGGAAACCAGTATAATAGATACTACCATCTCCAAACTAACCTAAGGGTCATGTTTTTCATCGAAAGGGGTGGAAACCAGTATAATAGATATTACCCACTGAAAGAGTGATTTAGAGACTGCAACATTTGATGCACGGTTGACAACGGCTGTTTGAAGTACAAATTATTAGTGCTTGGAAAGCTCTTTAGAAATTATTCTAATCCACTTATTTAATAGGCCAGGCAACTGAAGAGAATTTTCTTTTTCTTATAGGAAATGTGAAGTACTAGAATAGTCAACTTGAGAAGCTGAAATTTTCCTTCTCTGCCTAATTAAATGGGGTGAACCAAATGACCCCTAGGGAGCCTATTCTACTGTCAGTTCTACTGGAAATTTACATAGCTACTTCAAGTATTAATCTGGAGATACTTATTATTAATAATAGTATTTTATTAAGCACTTACCATACACAACATTGTGAGCTAAATGCTCTTCACATATTGCCTCCTCAACTCTTTCTAGCTTTCCTTTGTAACAGCCTGCTTTCAAAATGTTATTCTGTCTACCTCATTTCCTTTCTTCTCTTCCTTCCTTTCCCTTTTCTTTCCTTCCTTCCTTCCTTCCTTCCTTCCTTCCTTCCTTCCTTCCTCCTCCCTCCCTCCCTCCCTCCCTCCCTCCCTCCCTCCCTCCCTCCCTCCCTCCCACAGAGACAGAGAGAGAGAGTCAGAGACAGGGACAGATAGGGACAGACAGACAGGAAAGGAGAGAGATGAGAAGCATCAATTCCTCGTTGCAGCACCTTAGTTGTTCACTGATTGCTTTCTCATACGTGCCTTGACTGGGGGACTACAGCAGAGTGAGTGACCCCTTGCTCAAGCCAGCAACCATGGGGTCACGTCTATGATCCCATGCTCAAGCCAGTGACCCTGCGGTCAAGCCAGTAAGCCTGCACTCAAGTCGAATAGTTGGATGACCCCACACTCAGGCCAGCGACCTCGGGGTTTCAAACCTGGGTCCTCTGTGTCCCAGTCCAACGCTCTATCCACTGTACCACCACCCAGTCAGCCCATTTCGTTTTTGTTCTTTGCTCTCTTTTGGTATTTGAAAACTTGAAAGAAGTATAGAAATCGTGTTACATTTTGTTAATTTTAAAAAATCTGTTCCTTTTATTTCCTTTTTAATGGTGTCTTCTGATCAAATAAAACATATTTGAGAAAGGAGTACTGCTACAAGCATGCTCAATGTCTACATAAAGTCACAGTGCTCTGTGAACTCTGAGACTGTCAGTGCCTAATCACGGAGAGCAGAATTGTAACTGAAGATTATCATTCACCAAGCCATCTGTATGCATCAGTATTTCGCCCCAGGGAAGTCCCGGGTCAGGCCTCCCTTCAGGTCAGCCCTTCTTTCCTCTGGAGTGAAATGCAATGAATAAGAATGTCTTCCCAGAAGCCATATTCAGAGTCACTTCAGACGCTGGAGGGTTTCCAGTAAGGAAGGGGACCAAGGATCAGCACCAAAACGTTACAGGTCAAATCAGAACAAACTCCATTCTTTATTTTTAAATATACTTGGACATTTACAATTGATCCTTGACCTCTTGGTATAAATAGATAGGCTATGCAGTTTGCCTTTCTGAACAGGAGATCCTTACTTTTAAACTATTTGAGTTGTGTCTTTGAATGCCTTCATATTTACAAGGAATATATAAAGTGGGATAATTTGGCTACCTTTTAATTTTAGATTTTGTGATTTATTCAAGAAAGTAGAGACCGTAAACATAAATTCTAGGGAAATTTTTAAAAATATTTTTTTAATGCAGTAGTACAATGCATTTGTCTCCTAGAGCTCTTGTAATGAAGTAGCGCAAACGAGGTGGCTTAAATCACATCCATTCACAGTTCTGGAGACTAGAAGTTTGAGATCAAGGTGTGGGCAGGGTTGGTCCCTTCTGAGGGCTCTAAGCGAGAACCTGTGTCGTGCCTCTCCTGGCTTGTGGTGACGGCAGGCAGGGCTTGGTGTACATTGGCCTGTAGGGGTCACTCCAAGGTCTGCCTCCGTCTTCACAAGGCATTCTCTGTCTCTGTGTCTTCACATGGCTGTCTTCTTAAGAGGGCACAAGTCATATTGCAATAAGGGCCCATTCTACTCCTATTTATTTTAGCTAATTACATCTGCGCAGCCTTATTTCCAAACAAAATCACATACAGACATATTGAGGATCAGGACTTCAGCATGCAATTTCTTTTTGAGGAGTCAATGGAAGAGGATACAATTCAACCCATAACATATAACGTGCATTGCATACTATATAAAATGACATATATGCAGTTTTAAAAATATTGTAAAGCTGTCATCCATATAAACATATCCCAGGCCAAGAAATCAAACACTAAAAAAAATAAAGTAGAAATCGAACACTTTCAGACCTCGAGAATGTTTCCCACTTTCCAGTGTATCCTTCTCTATTACAACTCCTCCATCTTACTAGAAGTAACTATTTTTCTGACTCATGATCATCACGTTTTTTCATTTCTCTATAGTTTTACCACCTTGTTTATATCTCTAAACAAGATACTTTGGTTTCATTAATTTTTGAACTTTATAAAAATAGATTAATACATTAATAAACATTCTTTATGAGTTGCTTTTTTCACTCAATGTTATGTTAATGAAAATAATTTATATTGTTATACTTTTGTTTGTTCATTTTATTGTGTTCTACTGCATAGCACTAGTAACACACAGTTGATCCACCCTACTGGTGATGGGCACTTCCAGTTTCAGGTTATTCTGAACACTGCTGCCATGAGCATTCTTGTAGATTCTTGTCCCTGGAGCTACGTGCAGGGGTTTCCCTGGGCTCTGTACTTATGAGTGGAATTGCTGGGTCATTGGGCACGTATCTTCAGTTCCTTAGATGGTATCAGACCAGTTTTCACTCCCATAAGCAATGTGTGAGGGTTCTGGTGCCACATTCTTGTCAATACTTGGTATTTTCAGTCTATTTCATTTTATTCAACCCGGTGGGTGTGTGGGGACAACTCATTGTGTTTGAATGTTTGTTTTCTTAGTTAACAATTTGGTTAGCCATATTTTAATATTTTTATTGACCAACCGTGCCATTTTTTTATTATAAACATTCCCATGTGTTGTATAGTTATCTTAAATATCATTTTTAAATAACTATAGAACATTCTATAGAGTGAATTTACCTTATTGTTAGATGTAAGGATTTTTTCTAAAGTTTTGATCTTACGACTAATGTGACAAGTAATAAATCTGTATGTAAGTTTTAGTATTATTTTCTTGGTATAAATTCCCCCCAAAATAGTTTTTAAGCTAAAACAGTGGAACATTATAAGAGCCTTTATAAATAATTGTCAAAAGTTATATATACATGTATATACATGCATATACATACATACATACATGTGTATATATATACATATATACATACATATATATACATATGTGTGTGTGTGTGTATATATATATCATTGATATGGGAAAGTGCTAGTTCACTCACCAGTGTGCTGTTATACATTTTTTAAAAAACTTTATTTTTTTGCTAGTTAGGAAGGAAAAAATGGTCCTTTTTTTTCTTTTGATAAATGTCCAAATTTTTATCCTTTTATACATTGAAGGCTTTCTGTTTTGTTTACATTTATATGTAACTTTCATTAAAAGCCTGATTTTAGATTTTCATTAAAATCTAAGCCTGTGCTTTCATAATTGGTATAAAATTTTAAACCAGTTTAAATTTAAAGTTTTTATTTTTTAGAGAAAGAGAAAGGGAGAGAGACAGAGAGAGAAAGAAACATTAATTTGTTGTTCCACTCATTTATTCATTTAGCGGTTAATTCTTGTTATGTGCCCTGACCAGGGATCAAACCTCAACCTCCGAGTGTAGGGACAATGCCCTAACCAACTGAGCTATCTGGCCAGGGTTATTTGGACTTTCTTTTATATTTATTTTTATTTTTTTATTAATTTTAATGGGGTGACATTAATCAATCAGGGTACACAGGTTCAGAGAAAACATCTCCGGGTTATTTTGATATTTGATTATGTTGCATACCCATCACCCAGAGTCAAATTGTCTTCTGTCACCTTCGATCTGGTTTTCTTTGTGCCCCTCTTCTCCCCCCACCCCCTCTCCTCCCATCCCCACCCCCAGTAACCACCACACTCTTGTATTGGGACTTTCTTAAATACAAGGATGTCAACTTCATATAGTCAAATTCAAAACAAACACTTTTTTAAAAAAAATGCTGGATTGTCTTTCTTGTCTCAGAGGCTGCAAAGCTATCCAGATTAATTATAATTTAGTTTTCTTATAGATTTTTAAAATGTTTAACTTTGGATTCTTATGAAATTTTGGTGTAGAAATTAATTTAGTAAGAATTGACATTCTTACAATATAGAGTCTTTCTAGTAAAAAAAATATTATCTCTTTCTCTAAAAGATTTTCTTTACATTCTGTTAACTATACCCCTCCTCAAAAAAAAATTTTTTGCAGTAATTTTCATTCTACAGAAGCAGGGTAAATTATTTGAGATAAAGTAACTTTTAATGAGAGAAGGTCTTTCATGAACTTTTTATGCAGGATGATATCCAGAAGTAGTTTGGAACGGTAGCAAATGAGACAGATAAAAATTATAATTTGCACTGTTTGATGAAAAACAAAAACTTTCCAGATTTCACCTATGGGCAAAGGAGGGAGAATTTGTGTACACCAACAATGGGACAAATAGGGGAGATAAAATAAGAATTTGAACGCAAAGTGGGAGCTGGTCACAAAAAGTGGTGCCTGACCCGCCCGGCCAGGTTCCAGGGGAAAGGTAATCCTGAAGCTAGGATTACTGAGGACACAGTGCCAGTCACATATTACATTTTTTCTGCTCTCCTAGACTGCGTGATTGTCTCCTTTCATTATCTTTCAACAGAGAGAATAAACTTCATGAATCCTGATTATGAGACCTCATATTCCCTTACTTTTTTCCAAATAAAATTAAACTGCCTCCAAGTGCCCGTTGTTAGGTTGGCTGATCATAGGTACTCAGTCATCCTAGTGGCTCCACCTGCTGGGCTTTGCTACTCCTGCAAGTACCAGTTGGCGCATGGAAGCTTCTACATTCATCCCAAGTTCTGTGACCTCCAAAGCTCCCTGACAGTGGGAGCAAGAGGAGGTCTCTGTCATTACAGAAGCTGTGACCATGCTTACTTTAGTTTTCTTTTTTCCAAGATAAAATTTTCCAGTAAAAAACCCACCCCATTTCTCCTTTCTTCCTTCCTTTCTTTCTTCAAGGAGGTAATTACTGAAGTTGAGTTTTGTCATTTCCTTGTAAATTTTTGTTCTTTTATTACTCACATATTTATCCATAAACAACGCATATACTATTATTATGTGTTCTTAAAAACTGTGTAAGTGGTATCTTACTCTTGCAATCTATTTTGATCAGTCACCTTATGTTTTTGAGTGGAGAGTTGATTTTTCTTTTTTTCATTTCAACTGTTGAGTAGAACTACACTGCATAATTAAACTACAGTTTAGGCATTCTTCTACTAATGACAGTTATATTGTTTTAGCTTTTTCATAATAACAAATACCTTTCAAACTGTGCAGAAGTTTCCTGAGAGAGAGAGAAATAGAATTACTAGGTAATAGAGTATGAACATTTTCAACTATATTAAATTATACTCATCAGTGGTTATATCAATTTATAGACACATCCATACAGTTTAAACATTTCCAACACTTGATACTGTCAAACAGATTAATGTTTGTCAATTAGATGGTATGAAATGGTATTTTGATGTAGTTGCATTCCCCTGGTTACCCATAAAGTTGCGTGTGGTCTCATATGTTTACAGGCAAAAAGATTTCCAATTGTATAAATTGTCTATTCATAGCCTCTGGCCATATTTCATTGGGTTGTTTGTGTTTTTCTTATTCATTTTTCAGGATACAAATAAGATCATTACTGAGAAAATCATAAAAACTTTATTGAAGTCAAGGGACTTAAATTTAAATAAATAGCCTGCTTTGCTATGTTCATAGATAGAAAGATTCAATATTATAAGGATGGCAATTCTTCCTGAATTGATCTATAAATTTAGTGCAATTAAGATATTATTCTTACAGAATTTGCATAGAATAAGAAGCAAGTCAATTTTGTAAAAAAGTGAAAAGGATGAAAAGGAAAGGAGAGATGGTGAAGAGGGTGTACTTTCCCTACCAGATATCCAAGCAAATTACAATTAAAGCACTTTAGTATTGACACATGGAGAGGCAACTAGACCAATGAAATATATTCAAGAGCTTAGGAAGAAACCTACTTACAAAAAGCATCTGTAATGACAGATGGGGCAGTATGAATCAGCAGAGAAATAATGGACTATTTAACAGAAATATTGGGATCCAAGACTAACAGTGTTGTAAAAGCACAAATTAGAATTCATGAGGGAGGGTATGTGCCTGTGTATGAAATTTCAGATCAATCAAAGATGAATGAAAAGCTAAATAATAAATTCTTAAAATACACACTTATTGTAGGATCACTTTGTAAATTCTATAATGTCTATCCACAATGGTGTATATCCCAAACCAATATAATATTGTATGTCTACTGGTAATTGGAAAATGAAGAATAAGTGAATAACATAAACATGGAGGAGTTGGGACTGGGAGGGAATGAGCAGCCCTCTCCACTCAGTCACTATGTTTACAGAATATTTGCTCAGCTTACTAGCTTTTGACTGAGGCAGTGTTATCCAAGACTTCTGTTAGAATTATTCTAGCCCTCTATTAGATCTTAAACAATAGAGTGCTATGTGCTTGAATTCTCCACTCCTTTGACTTCCCTTCCACCAGATTACCTTGTCTGTAGCTCTCCAATAAACCCGAGCCTGTAGACAGTGTTGATAGGTCCAGATTTAAATTATTCCTTGACGCAGGAATGCCCTTTCTTATCTGACCCAATGCCCCCCAACGTTAATGTCACTGGGAGTTGATTTTTCCATGGTTCAACATTTAAGTGTTCCCCTTTCCTTGTCTTCAGTCCAGTCCCTTTACCCTCCCTTTGGCTAGAAGAGGAAGGAACGAGGAATCTTACCAGGTGCTCCGATTCCTCTATGGTTTTGCCTTTCCCTTAAGCAACCTACATCTTTGTTCCCAACTAGCCCACCTGATATTGAACATTTCATCCAATTTTTTGATGTTCTCACATCTCAAGACTCACGCATTTATTCTTCAAATCTTTATTCTGTTTCTATTCTGTGTCAGGTACAGAGAGGCACCTGTGTATAAAATGATCGAGATCCCTGCTACCAAGTAACATACATAGTAGTTGAAAGCAGAGGTGGATTAAGGTAGGTTGAGGCTCCAGGTGCAGAAGAAAATATAAGGCCCCTTGTCATTAGGAAAAAAGTGTAAAGTTGGGGTTTTGCAGGGCCCTTCAGAAGTCGGGGCCCAGAGCGCGTGCCCAGTGTGCCCGCTGTTAAATCCACCTCTGGTCGAAGGACAGAAAATGAACACATGGGTAAATATGCGATAATATAATTAAAATAGTAATAAATACAATGAAGAAGATAGAACAGGTTTTAATGACAGTGACTAACATTAGAGTTGACTAGTGAGAAATTGACCTCTGAGGGTAGCCATGAAATAACCAAAAGAAAAACATTCTAAATAAAAAGAATAGCAAGTACGAAGGCCCAACAGGGGTAACAGGTGTGGCGTGTTCCAGAAACAGAAAGAAAACGAGGGGAAGAAAGATACCAGCATGATGTTGGACCCTTGAGGCCACACAAAAGACTGGGTTTTATTCTTTGACCTAAAACATTTCATTTTAATATGACACTTCTTAAAGTTTGTGGTAAGAGGTTAAAAATATCTCCTTGGTTTTACTGTTGCTGGCATAGTCAAAACTCTTTAAATAGTTTATTCTAGTATCATTGCAACAGAAAAGATAGTACATATAAACCAAAAGAAAATACTCTTTCTATAGTGTTAATTTCATTTGTTTTGTATTGGAGGAGGCAAAGCCACCGTCTTTCTTAAAGACTTGCTTTTTTTTTTTTGTATTTTTCTGAAGCTGGAAACCGGGAGAGACAGTCAGACAGACTCCCACATGCGCCCGACCGGGATCCACCTGGCACGCCCACCAGGGGTGACGCTCTGCCCACCAGGGGGCGAAGCTCTGCCCCTCCGGGGGTCGCTCTGTCGCGACCAGAGCCACTCTAGCACCTGGGGCAGAGGCCAAGGAGCCATCCCCAGAGCCCAGGCCATCTTTGCTCCAATGGAGCCTCAGCTGCGGGAGGGGAAGAGAGAGACAGAGAGGAAGGAGAGGGGGAGGGTGGAGAAGCAGATGGGCGCCTCTCCTGTGTGCCCTGGCCGGGAATGGAACCCAGGACTTCTGCACGCCAGGCCGACGCTCTACCACTGAGCCAACCGGCCAGGGCTTTAATTTTCTTTTGTACTTACCTATTCTGATATATCCTCTCCTTCTGCTTTTGTTTCTAAGAGTCATCATTTTATATTAAACATACTTTTAATTAGGTACATATACTAGATTTTATTTTTCTATCCAGTGATAGAGTATGACTTTTCATATGTAACTTAAATAAACTTTTGCAACCGAGCAGATATATGTCTTTAAACAGCATTGCCCATATACATGGCAACACTGGGAACCAAAATAAGGGAATTGGAATTATCTATTTTTTGAATAACCAATTTTATAGCATATATCCCTCTTGGATTAACTTACCTTAATTCTTCAAAATTATTTTTATTAAATAATAAGGCACATGTTTTAAAAAATCAAAAGTATAGAAGAACTTGATTGACAGTTTTCCAGTGTAGATGCATTTATTTACAAGGATACCTTTTAGAACCAGGTTTGTTTGAGATCTTTAGGCAATTACCTCCTTAACTCCATCTGATATAATTATTTATCTATTTATGATCAAATTTAAGTATCATTACTTTCTGATATTAAAAGTAAGCTTTTGTTTATTTCTTCTATTCTCTGTTTATAATATATGATAGCTTCATCATGTTTTAATTCTTTTCTTGAAATATTAAAATTTTCTTAAACTTAAGTCTCTATTCATGAATTTATTATAGCATTTCTTACCACCTGTCTTATGAAATGAGGACACGTCTAAGCTATTTTCCTCTTATACTTACACATCTCTTTCCTGACAGCTACAATTTAAATTGTCATAGTTGTTAAAATTGTTATATTCAGTTTTAAAACTCAATCTAGTCTTCTATGTTTTGTCCATGTTTAATTACAAACATTTTTTTTCAATAATAAACACTATTTAAAATATTATGACTTGAAAGCGAAGGTTATTTTGGCCTTTAATTGAAAATGCAGAGATATGGACCATCCTACAAGGTGGCCAGTAATCCCCAGCTAGGCTGGCTTCTCACAGGGACCCTCACCTAGTGGGTCCCACTCTTGGCTTCATGCTTTGATATTACCATCTTGAAATTCTTGATAATATTTTTTAACAAAAGGCTCCACATTTTCTTTCTTTTTAAGATTTTGTTTATTGATTTTAGAAAGAGGAGAGAGACAGAGAGAGAGGCTGGGGGAGGGATGGGAAGAATCAGCTTGTAGTAGTTGCTTTTCCTATGTGCCTTGACCAGGTAAGTCTGGGGTTTCGAACAGGCAACCCCAGCATTCCAGGTCAGTGATTTATCCACTGTGCCACCACAGGTCAGGCTGGCCCCATATTTTCATTTTGCACTGAACCCCACAAATTATACAGCCTGTTTTTCATCCAACCCACATGAGACAAATTAAACTGAGTCCTGGTAGCCAATGCATGATATGTTATGAACATCCTGCACAACTGACTACCCACTAGTGAGGAAGGGAGAAAGAGCAGATTGTAGCTATGCTTGAAGCTTCACCTGCTGCCTGAAAGGTTCTATCTCAGCCACAGTAAGCTTAGGGTCCTGTGGCGGTGAACTGACCCACAGGCTCAAGGCAGGCAGCATGGCTGAATCAGTGATCAGCATGTATCCCTGTAGGACAGCACTTAGGGAAAAATCAGGATCTAATCCCATCATTTCTCTTACCTACCATTTGCCCCTCTCAATATATTAATTTAATCTATGTTGTTAATGTCGTTCTGTTTATTTCCAAAAATAATAAAAGGGATCCTTCTAAAACAATTTTGACTGCTGCATTTGATTCTGCAAACACTAAGCATATTCATTTATATGTATTTGTTCAGTTAATTTCTACCCATTTATTTCTATGTGTTTATCCAGTTGCAGTGCTTTAAACACCTGCCAACTCCTGAGGACAGCCAAGCTAGGTCCCTGGAAGGAGCTTTCCTGCTCTGCTTGTCTCTCTTTCCTTACCCCTCTTTTTTTTTTTTTACCAGCTCTGCAGGGGCTGGAAACCTCTGCTAATAAGATGGAAAAAAAGAACAGAGGTGCTGAGAACGGAAAGAGAGTGTGCACCCTTTCCCTGGATGAGTGCTCCAGTCTGCCGCAGACTTGAACGAGGTGAGAAGGAAGGGTCCGTGATTTTAAATCAAGCTCAAATTATTAGCCCTACATGTCTAACTTTTTTTAAATTTTTTAATTCATTTTTAGAGAGAAGAGAGAAAGAGAGAGAGAGAGAGAAGGAGAAGGGGGGAGGAGCTGGAAGCATCAACTCCCATATGTGCCTTGACCAGGCAAGCCCAGGGTTTTGAACCGGCAACCTCAGCATTTCCAAGTCGACGCTTTATCCACTGCGCCACCACAGGTCAGGCCATGTCTAACTTTTGAATCAGGACTGATCTCTGGGACTTAAGTGACTATATAACTTTCTCTTACCTAACAGCTACCAGAGGAGACATAGACCTCCCTGAGTTTTCTTTCCATAGTAGGGGAGAAACTAGATTCTCTGAACAATTTAAAGAGATACTAAAAAACAAAAATTACATTTTAAATGAATACACCCCATGTATTTTGCATGAGCTATTTAATAGTCACATGTCTAGTAAATTTTTAAGGCAGCGCACCTTTTGGCAAATTTTCTAAGAATACAAACACTGAGTTTTTTTTGTTTTTTTTTTTTTTTTCATTTTTCTGAAGCTGGAAACAGGGAGAGACAGTCAGACAGACTCCCGCATGCGCCCGACCGGGATCCACCCAGCACGCCCACCAGGGGCGGTGCTCTGCCCCCCAGGGGGCGATGCTCTGCCCATCCTGGGCGTCGCCATATTGCGACCAGAGCCACTCTAGCGCCTGAGGCAGAGGCCACAGAGCCATGCCCAGCGCCCGGGCCATCTTTGCTCCAATGGAGCCTTGGCTGCAGGAGGGGAAGAGAGAGACAGAGAGGAAAGCGCGAGGGGTGAAGAAGCAAATGGGCGCTTCTCCTATGTGCCCTGGCCGGGAATCGAACCCGGGTCCTCCGCACGCTAGGCCGATGCTCTACCGCTGAGCCAACCGGCCAGGGCAGGGCCAGTATTTTTTAATTGTCATTCTACATTAAAAATAATATTTAAACAGTGTAATTTTCTTTTTTAAAAAGCTTTAAAAAATTTATTGATTGATTTTGAGAGAGCGAGAGCGCCACACTGATTTGTTGTTCCACATATATTTATGCATTCAGTGGTTGATTCTTGTATGTGCCCTGACTGGGGATTGAACCTGCAACCTTGGCATATAGGGACAATGCTCTGACCAACTGACATAGCCAGCCAGATCTCTTGGGTAATTTTCTCCACAATATTCCATAAGTTTATTTTTCTCTTTGATGAGGAAATGGAAGCCCTTCAAGTGTTTTTATTTCTTTACAAGCAACCTACTTTTTTACTTATTCACTTGTTTGTATACTTTTACTATTTTTATTGTTGAAATTTGTTATTTTATTAGAAATGTATCTAGACTTATATATTTTTTCATTTATTTTGCCAGGAACCAAATCTACTCATTTTATCTCCACATTAATGTGTTTTTCTACCCACAAAAATTTTTTTCTGCCCTTTTTCAAAATGTTGATCATATTCAAAAAGGAAATCTTTTTAAAATATATCAAAAACACCTGACCAGGCAGTGGCACAGTGGATAGAGTGTCGAACTGGGATGCGGATGACCCAGGTTCGAGACCCTGAGGTCGCCAGCTTGAGCACGGGCTCATCTGGTTTGAGCAAGGCTCACCAGCTTGGACCCAAGGTCACTGGCTTGAGAAAGGGGTCACTCGGTCTGCTGAAGGCCCACGGTCAAGGCACATATGAGAAAGCAAACAATGAACAACTAAGGTGTCGCAATGAAAAATTGATGATTGATGCTTCTCATCTCTCTCTTTTCCTGTCTGTCCCTATCTCTCTCTCTCTCTCTGATTCTCTGTCTCTGTAAAAAAATAAATAAAAAAGATATATATATATATATATCAAAAACTATAAAGCCTCTTTTTGTTTAACGTGTTCATCACCCACCAATTATCAAGTTATGATCACTGAAAAAAAATCTCTCACAACTTTTTGAGCCTCAGCTCTCAAATGCAAGTGTGATAAAAAGGTCAATTACTCATGGCTTTCTTTTTAACATCACCTTAAAAATTTACACTTTTCTTAGAAAAAACACTAAGACAGAGTGAAAAGTAGTCAGTCTCCTTGGTTATAGTGGCCCCAGTATATGTGAGAACTTAAGGAAACATGGGTTCGTATCATAGGTTATAACAGTAAGAATCTGAGAAGGGCCTGACCAGGCAGTGGCGCAGTCAATAGAGCATCGGCCTGGGATGTTGAGGACCCAGGTCTGAAACTCCAAGGTTGCTGGCTTGAGCACAGGCTCAACTGCTTGAGCGTGGCATCACCGGCTTGAGCTTGGGATCATAGACACGACTATGAAACTCATGGTTGCTGGCTTGAAGCCCAACGTCACTGACTTGAGCCCAAGGTTGCTGGCTTGAGCAAGGGGTTACTGGCTTGGCTAGAGCCCCCCCAATCAAGGCACATATGAGAAAGCAATCAATGATCAACTAAGAAGTTGCAAGTATGAGTTGATGCTTCTTTCTCATCTCTCTCCTTTCCCACCTATCTATCCCTGTCTGTCTGTCTCTCTCACTAAAAAAATAAATAAATAAAAGACTCTGTGAAGGAATTTGGTTCAATTATTTATTAACTGGGGGTAGAAGTTTAGAATCTTCATTAATGACTTGTTTTGTCAGAGATGTCTTCATTTTCATAATGTCACTTGTCTAGGCCTTTGTGAAGATAAAAGAAAGCATACTTGTTCAGAGTTCCTTTGTAAGAATATTAATAACGTCTGCTATTTTTCAAGCACTCGCTAGGACTTCTACATGTATTGTCTCACTTGTTATTAACAGTAAGCATTCTTCGGAAACATCTATTATTCAAAAGGAAATTTATTTTTACTATTCAGGGCTTTTCCTTTTCCGTGTGTTCCAGGGTTGCTTCTCAAGTCTGCTTCTCTGTCAGGGATGCAATTTTGTGCGGTGTCAAGTTTATTATTAACTGTCACCAAAGCATATTTTCAGTTGGCTGCTTTGTTCTAGTTTCAATTCTGCCCTTTCTTTTTTTTTTTTTTTTTTTTTTTTCTTCATTTTTCTGAAGCTGGAAACAGGGAGAGACAGTCAGACAGACTCTCGCATGCGCCCGACCGGGATCCACCCGGCACGCCCACCAGGGGCGATGCTCTGCCTATCCTGGGCATCGCCATGTTGCGACCAGAGCCACTCTAGCGCCTGAGGCAGAGGCCACAGAGCCATCCCCAGTGCCCGGGCCATCTTTGCTCCAATGGAGCCTCCGCTGTGGGAGGGGAAGAGAGAGACAGAGAGGAAAGCGCAGCGGAGGGGTGGAGAAGCAAATGGGCGCTTCTCCTGTGTGCCCTGGCCGGGAATCGAACCCGGGTTCTCCGCACGCTAGGCCGACGCTCTACCGCTGAGCCAACCTGCCAGGGCCCAATTCTGCCCTTTCAATCTACACTCTATGGCAAATATATTTTCCTGTAGCTTTCACAGTCCTGTCTTAAATGAAATGTTAAATGAAATACCATTTCCTCTAAGGCCCCAAGTCCCTCATTCTCACATTCTCCTGGGTCTAGAGGTGAGAATTCCCTTCTTCTAGATCAACAATGGGGCTTCTGAACCATTAATTTTTTTCCCTGAAGTACAACCTCTTATCCATTAAGGTTTATGTCACCCATTGAAGTTACTCCTAATCCCTCCTCATCTACAATCTCACAAACTCTTCATCACTCTCCCATTTTCACTGGAGACATAGATATCTAGCTCAGTCTCTCTTTCATCTTTGTTCTGACACCATCTTGCAATACCTCTGCAGATGACCCAGCCAACGCATTCACACTCAGAATTCCAAAATCTTCTGGGCAGCTGTATTACCATTACCAAATCTCTTGATCCTATTACAAAGCAAGGGCTTACTGCCCAACACCCACAGAAGACAATACTATGGCACCAGCTTTGGAGAAAACAAAAAAGCTTTCATTGCGAGGTCGACTGGCAAAGAAACAGGAGGCAAGACTCAAATCTGTCGCCCCCACTCAGGGTTCTTAGTAAGATTTTTAAGAATTTTCATCACCAAATCTTCCTGGACAATGGACCCTTTGGTCTAGCTCTGTGCAGGCATCTACATGTCTTTGCTTATGTTGTTTTCTTGATCTGCAAAGACCTTAAATTTCTTTTTCTTTAACTAGTAAACTTCACTCATCCTTCAAGGTTCAATGCCATGTCTTCCAGAATACCTTCCTCAACCCCTTGGCTGTGCTACTTGTCTCTCCACTGTAAAAATGATATTATCACTCTAAGGAATAACAGATTTGGGTGTCTTCTTTTCACATTTTAAGATCTTTGATAACAGATGCTATTTTTATTTGTCTTTGTGTCTCATGTGATTGGTACATTCATGAATTTGACAAATATTTATTGAGTCCCTACTGTGGACCACTACTGTTCTAGGTTCCATGAATAAATAAGCCAGACAATGTCCCTTACTTTATGGAATTTACACTCTGGTCAAGAAGATAGACAAAATAGATAACATATATAAACATACTAGGTCGTAATATGTTATGAAGAAAAATACAGTGATGGAGAATGATGAGGGAAGAGGATAACACTTTTGATGTACAGATTTCTTGAGGACGTGCCCAAGGTACAGCAAAGAAATGAACTATCTGAAGATAATGGAGAAAGGCTTTCCTGGCAGAGGCAAGAGCAAGGGAAAAGAGCCTGAGGTAGATAAGAGCAAGCTGGATGTGTGCAGAAAAGGCAAGCATCAAAAGGAGTAACAGGCCCTGGCCGGTTGGCTCAGTGGTAGAGCATCGGCCTGGTGTGTAGGAGTCCTGAGTTCGATTCCCAGCCAGGGCACACAGGAGAAGCACCCATCTGCTTCTCCACCCCTCTCCCTCTCTTTCCTCTCTGTCTCTCTCTTCCCCTCCCGCAGCCAAGGCTCCATTGGAGCAAAGTTGGCCCGGGTGCTGAGGATGACTCCATGGCTTCTGCCTCAGGCGCTAGATGGCTCTGGTTGCAACAGAGCAACGCCTCAGATGGGCAGAGCATCGCCCCCTGGTGGGCATGCCGGGTGGATCCTGGTTGGGCACATGCGGGAGTCTGTCTGACTGCCTCCCTGTTTCCAAGTTCAGAAAAATACAAAAAAAAAAAAAAGGAGTAACAGAGGGAGTGGTAAGGAATAGCATTGGTGAAGCAGCAGGGCTCAGATGATGTCACGCTCAGTCACAGAAAGACTTCAGAACATATTCTAAATGTGAGGGAAGCATTGGGGAGGGAAATGATCTGATTTGCTGTCTCTGTAGATGCCTCGGGCTGGCTATGTGGTGGGTGGTCTGTATAAGAAGAAAAGAGTAAAAGCAGAAAGACTATTGATAGTTTACCATTGTAGTCCAGAAAGAATCACGTGGCCTCGGCTGGGGTGGACTCAGTGTAAGTGTGTGAAGTTGTCCAACTGGCAATATATTTTTATGACACCCAAAAGACTTGTGCGGTGTGAGGTATCAAGAAAAGTGTGCCCTGGCCGGTTGGCTCAGCGGTAGAGCGTCGACCTGGCGTGCAGGGGACCCGGGTTCAATTCCCGGCCAGGGCACACAGGAGAGGCGCCCATTTGCTTCTCCACCCCCTCCCCCTCCTTCCTCTCTGTCTCTCTCTTCCCCTCCCACAGCCAGGGCTCCATTGGAGCAAAGATGGCCCGGGCGCTGGGGATGGCTCCTTGGCCTCTGCCCCAGGCGCTGGAGTGGCTCTGGTCGTGGCAGAGCGACGCCCCGGAGGGGCAGAGCATCGCCCCCTGGTGGACAGAGCGTCGCCCCTGGTGGGCATGCCGGGTGGATCCCGGTCGAGTCTGTCTGACTGTCTCTCCCCGTTTCCAGCTTCAGAAAATAGAAAGAAAAAAAAAAAAGAAAGAAAGAAAAAAGAAAAGTGAGCCAACACAGACGCTTTCTAGGATTTTGGCTTCAGCACCTGGAGAAGTAGAATTGTCATTTATTAGGACAAAGATCATGGAGCCGGGGCAGGAAAGCCGGTCTCAGCCTGGCCGAGGGAAATTTGAGTGGAGACAGGTTTCTATGTAATTGGATGGATGTGCTGAATGAAGCTCAGGAGGGGATCTGGGAGTGAGCACCACTTGGTGATATCACCAAATGAACGGGGCCAGAAAAAATCACCAAGATGAGTTTAGATGAGAAAAGTGCGCCTTCACCCGAGCCCAGGGACCTGCCAACCTTTAAACACAGAAAAGAGAAACATACCCAGGAAACAGGACTGAAGAAAGGCCAGTGAACAAGCAGAAAACAGCTTGGCTCTATAAATGCTTATTAAACCAAGCGTGTTTTCACATTGTTCTCAGAGCAAGTTTCTTTTTAACATCTATCTGTATTAAAAAACAAACAAACAAAAAACATGTTGAAATCATGAAGCAAATATCACAAACTATTTCCTTCTGTCTTCTAAAGCCAATCCTTTTCATATCAAGCGTATGTCTTAACTCCCTGGAATATTGCTTCTCACCGCTGGGATAACGCCTTCTTCTCATAGAGCCCATGTTTATTCATTCTTCTGTTTATTTATAATTTACTCAACCTTAAAAAAAATTATGTTTCTAGATGTGAACAATCCAGATGTAGGTACTGAGCTCAGTCGCATTCTACTTATTTTATTATTTTCTTTCTAAAAATGTATTAATTAAAATTTAGAAAAGTAACTATAGACAAGACTGAATAACTCAGACTTTGGGAAATGAACTGTCATACTGTCATACAATCTTGTTGGGCTCATAGTCAGACCATTTCTTATGATTGGATGGTGTTTGTGCTGAAGAAAATGAATGTTGCTATTGTCATTCAACCTCAAAAAAGTTAATCCTGGGGAGATTCTTGTTATTATTATTATTATTACTTAGCTTTTATTTTTTAAGGCCATGAATTTGGAGAAAGTGAATAATGACTTCTTCTTCTCCCTAGGGACATAATTCTCCCTGTTCTGGACTCAGAATAACTGGTGGCCAAGACTGTCTAGGGGTCAAGGTGAATGGTCGTGGCTGCAGAGTCAGGGCTGGAAGGAGGCAGAAAGATGATGAAGAATGAATGGAAGAGGAACGTCTACTCTGAGGCAGAATGACAGGGGAGACAGAACGGCAAGTGGGACACTAGGTTAGCAGAAACCACCTGCATGAAAAGAAATTCATCAAGCAACAGTGGGTCTCCCCTTCTCGATGGCAACAGTACAGCAGAGCAGCAGCGAGGAAGCCCATTCTGGACCGTGAGGGAAGATTCCCTTAGTCATTCCTTTAGTTCATCTATTTAGTTTACATAGCTGTTGTGGATGGGTTTTCTTTCTTTTTTTTTTTTTTTCAGTAAGTTTTAATGAATTTTTATAGATATTTAATAGTAAGTAGAAGATGTGTATTAGCCTGGTCTGTGTTAGTTTGGAAGAACCCTGTTATGGCAAAGAAGTCATAACGTTGGTGAGACAGTCATTCAAGCCATCAACCAGGAAGCCCAGATGGAGGAGAGACAGAGCTAAACCTAAGAGGAGTGAGGGAACCAGGTTAAAAGAGGAACGAGAAGCTGAAGTCACCATGACATTGAAGAACTGGTCCGATGTAGCTGAGGGAATGATGGTTGAAAAGGTAGAAAGTGGCCCTGGCCGGTTGGCTCAGTGGTAGAGCGTTGGCCTGGCGTGCAGGAGTCCGGGGTTCGATTCCTGGCCAGGGCACACAGAAGTGCCTATCTGCTTCTCCACCCTTCCTCCTCTCCTTCCTCTCTGTCTCTTTCTTCCCCTCCCGCAGCCGAGGCTCCATTGGAGCAAAAGAGGGCCTGGGCACTGGGGATGGCTCTGTGGCCTCTGCCTCAGGCGCTAGAGTGGCTCTGGTCGCAACAGAGCAATGCCCCAGATGGGCAGAGCATCGCCCCCTGGTGGGCGTGCCGGGTGGATCCTGGTCGGGCACATGCAGGAGTCTGTCTGACTACCTCCCCGTTTCCAGCTTCAGAAAAATACAAAAAAAGAAAAAAAAAAGAAAAGGTAGAAAGTGAAAATATTGGAGCAATATAAAGGGCCAGGATGTGAACATGTTGAGTGGATGGCGTGCCTGGGTGAGATGAAGGTTGTCAGAACTGAAGATTCAAGAGCTGTGAGGATGACTTTGGATTGCTAACCTATGTCAAAACTGAAATTCATCCTGGATGATGGAACTAAGAAATAAACCAAAACTGAGAAGTCCTCAGTAGGAAATGGCAAGCATTACAGTAGATAACAATGTTTATAGTGGGAGAAGGTGAATGTATTAGTTTCTTATTGCTGTTGTAACAAATTACCATAAATTTAGTGGCCTAAAACAATATATTACCTTACAGTTCTGTAGGACATCTTTAGAGTGTCATTATTCTGCCTACTACAGTGAGATAATATTTGCCCTCAGATTGAGAGCTGGAGGAATGATTTAACTCTAACGTATAGAGTTAAACGCAGTTTGCTGCACCAAATATGAATTCCATTTCTAACTATATGCTCCAACTTCATTCCTTTACGCTCATCTTTTCCAAAGCCTGTTCTGTGATACATTAGTACTGTAAGATGCATCAAAAATAAAGGCTGTTCGGTTAACCAAATTTGTGGATTCTGTGTACCTTTGTATATTTACAATTCATATTAACATATGAAAGATTCTGAGACATCCTGTGGTGAGGAAATCTCTCTAATTTAATATGGGCTTTCCCAAATTTATTTGACCCAGGAACTCTCTTTTTGGAACACCTGTCACCACTCCCAGAATTGGTATTTAATATAACGGACTTTGGGAAATACAGTTCTAGTAAGAAGTGGGAAAATGGCCACACATGAAACTATATGAACTCTTGTTTGAGTTCTCCAGAATTGGTTTGGATTATTATCAGTGTTCCCTTTAAGTAAATGAGGGCTAATTTTTTTTTTTTTTTTGACAGAGACAGAGAGAGAGTCAGAGAGAGGGACAGATAGGGACAGACAGGAAGGGAGAGAGATGAGAAGCATCAATTCTTCATTGCAGCATCTTAGTTGTTCATTTGAAGAGTTTAATTTTTAAACTCACTCATGTAGGTGGTGAGTGGGGAAGGGGTAATCAGGATTTAAACCCAGGCAGTCTTACTGGAGTACCTATCCTCTTAAGCACAATATTTATCTTGCCTATCAAGACATATCTGAACCCCCTGGATCAAATACTACCCCTGGTCTAATCAGTTGTGATGGGGAAGGACCCAATGTTATACAGAGCGTAACAACCTAAGCTTTCCTTTCGTCAGAGGCTGTGAACGAGATACTTCTAGAAGGAGCTGAGCGAGTGGCAGTTTTGTTGACTGATACCTCCAGTCTACAACGGAGAGGAGATTCTCAGAATGAGGCAACAGGGCAGTTCTGTCGGGATTCTAAGTAGCAAAGAAGAGGCAGCACCACCTAGTGGGAAAAGTAGGACTCTGCATCGAGGTCAATCTGCATTCAAAACCTAGCTTTACCATTATTTGTCTACAGCTCAGTGTTTTAATCTGCAAATGGGAATACTGTACTAGAATTCACCCCATAGGATAGTTGAGAGGATTTAAAAAGAATGTGGATAAAGTTCCAGGCGTGCAATACAAAAAATGCTATATCCGGTTGTTATTATTTTATTCAGTCTTTTCCTTCTGCCCCAAATCAGGTTAATTCAACGTTGACTTAAGAAGTGAATTTCTTTCCTGCCTTTACTACTCAGTTTATTGTTCCATTAATTGAACCCGCAACCTTGGCATAAACGGACGACACTATAACTAACCGAGCAACAGGCCAGGGCGGCGCTGCCGGTTTAATCGGAGTGTGTCTGACCGCTGGCAGCTGGGACTTCAAACACTGCTGGAAACAAAGGCAAAGGTGCCCTGGGACCTCCCCTGAAGTATGTCGTTTCCTGTGGCTCTCTTCTGACAGCTAGTGAGAGCTCAGACAAGAGAGTGTCCTTTCTGTTTCTGCCCCCATTAGCTTCGTAATTAGTAGGAACTTCAGGAACCTGTGTTATGCTTGAATGTTAACCTCATTTATTGTGCTTGGTCATTTTCCCCATTTGTTTGTTTTCTTGATTAGCTTCATGGAAAAGAGAGATCCGGGCCTCGGGTTCTGGCTCGACTTACCCATTTTACCTCCAAATCTGGGCCCGGGAGTCTCCTTCTAAAATTGTTTATTACTTATGGTGGTTACAAAGAAAACATTTAGATTTCTGTTATAAACCTAACATCTTTTGCTAAATGGTGTTTAAAATGTCCAGGGGATAATAAGATCCAGATTCCTATAAGTAAGAAACAAATTAGAGAGGTGCTGATTGGAAAGGAGAAGGAGAAGAAAGAGAAAGTGAAGAGAAGGAGGAGGAGGAGGAGGAGGAGGAGGAGGAGGAGGAGGAGGAGGAGGAGGAGGAGGAGGAGAATGAGAAAGAGAAGGAGAATGAGAATGAGAAGGAGAAGGAGAAGGAGAAGGAGGAGGAGGAAGAGGAGGAGGAGGAGGAGGAAGAAGAGGAGGAAGAAGAGGAGGAAGAGGAGGAGGAAGAGGAGGAGGAGGAGGCTCAAGGAAATTTCATCCTTCAATTTCTAGTTTCAGAGGCCTCTATATAAAACAAAGATAACATGCCGGACTGAAAACTCCCAGTGCAGGTCACATATGGCTTTTGATCAGAGAATTTGAAGCAGGGAGAGGCGGGAAAAAGGAAAGCTCTATGCTAACAGGGGTAGAGAAGGCTGTACTGACCACGCCCTCTGAAAGAACACTTGGGAATCCTCTGGGCAGCAGGAAGAACCAGAATTTAATACAGTAGACCTGGGATAGTCACACAGGTGAGACCAAAACAACTTGTATTTGTATTTCAAAAAGTTGTTAACAGTTAAGTTTATTGTCAGGGAGATTTAACTTGCACTTCTTGGTTCTATTTATTTTAACCTTTGTGATATCATATTGTTAGAGGTAGAAATTAGAAATTGATCCAAGCATTGCTTTTAATTAAAGAGTTTAACTTTAAGAAAAATAAATTAATGGGTTTTTTTCTATATCTTTTTCAATCAGGAAGTCCAGAAGGCATTATACTTAGAAGGAGAAGATCAGCTTCTGTGTTGAGGGTCTGCTGCACCGCTCTAAGCCTTCTGTGAATGTGCTAGAAATAGCAGAGTGGGGTAAACGATCACTCTGAGGGGACCCGTTTGGGAAGAAGCACTGGCCGTTCTTCATGTGTTTTAATTAAACACACTTCTAATATACCCAATGGTGTATTTAAAAAAATACACAATTTTTTTTTCAAGAAAAAACTCTAAAAACATCTTATGGTAGTGAATTTTTTTAAGCTAACGGAATTCTAATACACCATTTAAACTTCTCTTTTCCATAGGAAATGTCAACTTAGCACAAACTCCCCCTCGTTTTTTAACTGGCAAAATATCCCAGAAGGTTAAACAGTATACGATATTAAACAAGGTACAGTTAGGACCCTCCTGGACTCAAACCAGAGAATAAGACCTGCTTGAATTCCACCAGCTGAGTGAACTGGGGCCTTATTTAACATCTCTGAGCTTCTGATGTCTCATCTACAGAACGAAGAGAATAATATGTACCTCACATGGCTTTTGCAAGGATTGAGACATTTCATTTTAAAGTACCTGACATTCCACATCCTAGATGCTTAATATACACTATTTTCCTTTCCATTTCCCCCTTCATATGCATATATACCCACAACATCAATTTCCTTTGTATGGAGAGCCGATGTTGTTAACTTTCTTAGGCTAGATTTTCCATTAAGCATTTATCCTTATTCATTAGCTAGGGGGACTGACGCACAAAGATATTAAATTATTTACTAAAGTTTAATGAATGAAATTGAAAACCTTTTTCCCTGCTTAACATGAATATGCCCTTTTCAGTATGCAGAGCTTTGTTGCATTTATTCAGAAGCTACGGCTAAGTGCTTAGCTTGGAACACAGGATTAATGAGCCCAGAGACAGGGTGCCCGTCGCCATGGCAACCAAACTAGCTTTGCCCTATTCCAAGCTCAAAGAACAGATGCAGGATGCTTAACTCTGGCCTGAGGTATATAGCTGGGTGTTCTTTTTCATATATTTGACTCCCCACTGCTGCCTCCAATTACTCCCTAATTCTCTTGAAAAAATGGAAAAGAACACCCTTGCTTCGTTGGGACTCCACTTTTTCATTGGTACCACCTACCCTCCTTCCTGAATACATTTCTTTCCCCATCAGTGTCTGGAGACCTGGGTACAGAATGGCCCTGCACACAGATTCTAGGTGACTTGAGCAACCACACAGATGACCACCCAACGTCCTGGTCTCTCCCCCTCCGGATCTCGTTGTCTCCAGGGACTTTCCCCTCGTCTTGACTGGTGACTCCCACCCACAGTCATACCTGGACCGAATCACTACCTGGACTGAATCACTACCTTCAGGTGATCCGTCTCAAATTTCCACCTTTGATTCTCTGACCCTAGCTGCCCATCTTCACATCTTGGTTTCATTAGAACCCCTCTCTGGGTTCACCTTGCTCATTAGATGCACTTACATTTTCTTCCCTCCCAGCTTAGTACCATTTTTCAGCATTTCAATAACTGTCTTGCCAAAACCTTACTAACTCTTCCGAACGCCTACCTGCTTCTATGCAGCTGAGAGCTGTGTGGCAGAAATTACACTAAAGGTGAGGTGCCGTCTGCGTAAGTCTGGTAGCGCCATAAAGTCAAACGTAAACACTCAAGTGGGTCCTCAGGCCTGCTGGGGAACCCACTATTTCTCTGTGTGACTTATTCCCCCACTCTGTAATAAAGACCTCAGACCATTTTCACTCCATCTCCTCTCTCTTCACTCTCAGATCTCCCCACCTCTTATTTTACATAGATAACACCTTTCAGATGGAAACCTCCTTAAGGGCTCTCTACCTCACAAATCAACTCCCATCCTCTCCTTGCTTGCCTCCAGCTACGCCAGCAGGGTGTCCTCCTCTTCAGAGCCAATCCCTCCACCTGGTTCTAGCTCTCCCTTCCCAAACTTCTCAGAGTCCTTACACCATAAAGTATTCTCTCTGTCTTCAGTGTCTGTTCCACTATGGATTTTGTCATCTTAAAAAATTGCTCAGGTTATTTTTCTTAAAAGAAAAACACTTCTCAACCCCCTTTCCCTCTTCATCGACCCTCTTGTCTCTTCTTCACAAACACTTTTTAAAGGCTTGTTCACCCTCATGGACAACCTCCTTTTTGGTTGTCCATCACCCCCCCCCATTCTGATTTCCGTATCCATCACTCACTGATTGCTACACTCCCCAAGTTCTTCTATGTCACTTCATCCAATGGCAACACTTTTAACTTTCAGCTTATTAGATTTCTCAGTAGTATTTGATACTTCTGATGTTTCTCTCTTTCCTGACATACTCTCTTCACAGGAGAAAAGAAGAGACCATAAACTCAGTTATTTTGCCAGCAATGGTGATGACATTGCTGTGGTCCAAGTATACTCTCCTCCCTAGCTTTAGCATTTGCTCTTAGTTGAACATCCAGTAAATATTCAACAATCAACAAACAATCTGTACTATGCACTGGACTACGATAAGAAAACTCTGTTCTCATGAAACACATAGTTTAGTGAGGGAAGCAAGTAATCAAAGAATAAAACAAATAAAATATTAAGTGCCACAAAGGAAAAGAACCACATACTATATTATATAAAAGTACAGAATAACCTTAGTTTAAAGGAATTCAGGAAGAGTGATCTTTGAAATTGATGTCTGAACTAAGGACTTAAGGAGGAGGAAACGTTAGCTCAGGCAAGAGGCAAGGGTAGATCATTCTAGACAGCACTACACTACATTTGCATTCCCAGCCCATTTCCCCAACTGGACACCTAGAATACTGGCAGCCAGGCTTTGATCTCCAGGAAGAAGCCTGGTAGAGTTTTCTTTGAAGAATCTTACCAGTGTAATACCTGACCTGTGGTGGCGCAGTGGGTGAAGCATCAACCTGGAAAGCTGAGGTCGCCGGTTTAAAACTCCACATGTAGAAGTTGATACTTTCTGCTCCTACACCTTATCTATCTATCTATCTATCTATCTATCTATCTATCTAACTATCTATCTATCTATCTATCTATCTATCTCTATCTCTCCTCTCTCTCTAAAAATTAATAAGTAAAATCTAAAAAAAATAAAAGATAAAAGTCTACTATGTCAGGGATTCCTCAGATAAAACATCCAGACACATCCCCGAAAGTGAAGCTAATAGTTAAGCCCACCCTTACACCTAGCTTCCAAATCAGCTCTTAGTCACTCAGTCTTAAATATCAGCAGACAACCGAGGCTTGTAAAACAGACAGAGACAATGAAAAACAGTCTGGAGTAAGTCTCTCAGAAAGTAAAGCATAAAGATAAAGAAACATAAAATAGAGAAGACAATATAAGGCAATTAGAGCAACAGTCCAGGAGGACAATACCTAAATAATATCAATTCAAGGAATAGAGCATACAGAAAATGATGAAAAGAACTCGTGCAGTAACTCAAGAACATTTACCAGAGTTAATAGACATACACATTTTGTGGTTGGAAATACCTCCTCCAATAGATGCAAATAAACTCACCAAAGCAGATCATCATTGGTGTTTCAGAACACCAAAGACAAAATGCAAATGACATACCCCCCCACTCCCCACCTCAGGGGAAGATAATAGGTCTCTTAGAGAGGATGCAAAAATAAAATAGCTTCTGATTTTTCAGCAACAGTACTGAAAACAGTCAAACAAGGGAACAATACCTTTATCACTCTGGAGGAAAATTACCATCAATCTGGAATTCTATGCCATGTCAGGGTAGAATCAATGCCTTGTGGGGCTTATGTTATCCCTTGCACATTTTCTCAGACAGAGGATGCGCACGGCCTACACAGACACAGGACATGAAACAGGGACACGCAGAGACTCCAGGTGGGCAGGCAGTGGCACTTCCAGGATGACAGAGGTTGAAGCAGGTCTGAAGTCTCCAGAGGGACTTTTGCAAGAAAATAAGCAGATAAAATGGACTCTTAAATTAAAATATTTTCAGAAAAGATTAAAACTATTTGCAAAAGGTGGAGGTTAAAATAGTGATGGTACATAGAAAACTAAAGCAAAAAAAAAAAAAAAGGCTTAAGGGAGAACAAAATGGTGTACAAAGAAGAAAAAAGCCTCACAGTTATAACTATGTTGTGAGAATGGAGGCCTGGAAAGAGGTACTCGTATGGGGGTGGGGGTGGGGTGGGGGTGGGGTGGGGTGAGGGCGGGGGCGGGGGGTGGGGGTGGGGTGAGGGCGGGGGCGGGGGTGGGGGTGGGGGTAGGGTAGAATGGGGTGGGGTGGGGGTGGGGGTAGGGGTGGGGTGGAGCAGGAAAGAGAGCTAGGTCTTCACCTCCCATTATGATGAATCATCAGATCATCGGAAAACTGCTCATGTGGTTCCTTATTGTTTTCAATTTTGTGCATAAAGAAATGGTATTTATTTAGCAATATGGAGATAAATATCAAACTCATCAGCTAAAATAAGTGAAAGTGATTGCCTCTGAGGAGGGAGTAATCAAGAACTGCATTTTTCACAATAAACCTTGAATATGGTATCTTCTTAATGTCTTTTCATCAATTTTTATATTTCTTCCACCCTTTTGTTGAATATATTTTTCTAGGTCCTGTAAATTTCTGTGGTATTCTAAATCTATCTTTTTTTGGCACTATAATTTCTCACTGCTTGTTTCTGGTATATAGAAATGCAATTGTTTTTTGTATATTGATCTCAAATGCAGTCCCTCTGCTAAACTCAATGACAAATTCTCACCTTTTGCCCTTAGATTTTCTTGTTTGTTTCATACACACACACACACACACACACACACACACACAAAGTGTGTGAAATAATGGCAATGTGGCTCCCAGCGTGCTTTCCAATCTTCATACATTTTACTTATTTTTCTTTTCTTGTTGGATTGGCTGGAACCTCCAGGGCAGAGCTGAAGAGATGTGAGGAGAGCAGCCAACTAGTGTCACTTCTGATTCTAAAGCAGTTGCTTCTTAAATATCACCTTTAAGTAGACCCTCAACTTGACAAAGTATGGCTTAAGGCCGTGGTTCCCAAAGTGGGCTATGATTTTATGTGGAACATTCTCTCCCAGACTGGATTGCTGCTGCCTGACTGAGTGTAAGAGGTGGTCTCCAAAGGAACTGGAAGTTTACACATTCACAGCAGAATGTTCGGAGAAGATGCTTCCAGAAGCATCAGCGACCAGAAAACAAAGCTTTTTTCCTTATTACAAAAATTAAGTGAGAGGAAGGGAATCAGAGAGATAAACTCCTGTATGCTCCCTGCCCCCTTAACAGAATCTACCCAGCAAGCCCCCTACCCTGCAATGCTCTGTCCATCAGGGGCTGCTGCTCCATTGCTCAGCAACAGAGCTATTTTAGTGCCTGAGGCAGAGGCCACGGAGCCATCCTCAGCGTCCGTGCCAAATTGCTGAAACAATTGAGCCATGGTTGTAGGAGGAGAAGAGAGAGAGAGAGAGAGAGAGAGAGAGGGAGAGAGAGAGAGAGAGAAGGGGAGGGGAGGGGAAGGAAGGAGGAGGGGTGGAGAAGCAGATGGTTGCTTCTCCTGTGTGCCCTGACCGGGAATGGGACCCGGAACTTCCACACGACACCCAACCCACTACCACTGAGCCAACCAGCCAAGGCCAGATGATGAAGCTTTTTAGAGTCATTCTTTGCTATCTGAGAGAAGAGCGTCAGATGGAGGTCAAGATTATGGTTATTGTTTATTGTTACTATTACCTTCCATGCATGGCAAAGGATTTTGCTATCTTTTTGTAGCAATGAATTAATTTGTACAGCAATATAAAGTTTCATTGGAAATTAAATTTAGTAAGTAATATCAATTTGAAGACAATATTAACTTCATGTTGTACAGGTGGTACTAACAGTAGGGCAGGTGGGGCAAAAATCCCGAAGTTGTTTTGCAAATGACTAGGATGGTCAGATTTGTGCTATTGCAACGAAACCTAAGGAAAGAAGGAAGGAAAGTGATGGGTGTGAGTCAGGTGTCTGTCAAGCAAGTATGTCCAATGACATCTTGTCTTTCTATGTTTGTACCATTAAGACTTTCCTATCATGCTGGTAACTTGTGTCTGTGTCACACCAAGAAGCAGGGGGCAGTCCCTTAAAAGGCATGGTCCCTTTTGCATTGCCATCATGCAGCATTCTGGATTTTTCTGTCTTTCCTGCAGTAACAGATTTTCCCCCAACTGTCACGATTTGCTTCACGCAGAGTGAAGCAAGCAGCTTTTATTTTCCTCTGTCGAAAGGAAATAGGTAGAAATAATATGCTGCTTTTTAGCCAGCTCAACCCAGCCGACTCTCTGTATTCATAGGGAAATGCAGGATTCAAGGAGAGGACATTTTCACGGGGGTAAATAGGCCCTCTCCGCTGATGAACACTATTATACTAATACCGAGGGAGACAAAGGCCAGGAGATGGGGGGCAGGAAGTAGAAAGGCCAACAGAAAATTAGCAGACAAAAATTCAGCATAGGACAAAGCAAGCTCTGGAACATTGAAAAAAAAAATAGAGAAAAATCCTTTAAGAGAAAATTGCATGCAATTTTTTGGCCTCAATTAGCCTTTTCCACAAAGAGTGCTTTTCCACAAAGAGCCCATTAAATAGCAAATGAAATTACATTGGTTTTCAGTTGCCATGGCACTGGTTTTTCCTCTAAAGGACCTCTCTGATCCTGAGTTTAATGTTAGGCTGACTTATTTTTCTTGTCTATAGGCTGTCCCGACTCTCTCTGTCCAGCCACGAAGTGATGTATGTGATTTCTCCTCAAAGTACCTACCATATAATCCAAGAGAGAGAAAGCGCACCCTTCAGCTATCTCCCCAGAGACTGGGAGGGCAAAACTGACCAACAGCAATGTTTCCTTAACCAGGAACATAACAGTTTCCATTTATTAGATAGCAATCATTCCCATTCGTGCACTCAGGGCTCCTGGGGTCATTACATCAGCCAGACACCATTTACTGAGAATTTCCAATGGGCCAAGCTCTGTCCAAGACGTTGAAGACATAAAAATGCAAAAGAAAGGATGCAAGATGCTCAGTTTTCTAGAGTTTCCAGACTAGCAGATTCAGCTCCAAACACTTACCTTCTTCTTTTCTCTATTTATCTGTTTATAAAATGGGTAAAAATTTCCTCAATTATCTGATTCACAATTTTTTTTGAAATATGTGCCACTCTTTAAAAAAAACCACTTTTATTATTCTAGGAGTAAGGATCTAAAATAACATTTACCTTTTCAAGTTGCTTTGCTAGAACTAACTATTAGCTATGACACCAAGTTTGTGATCATTTGAATGTTATTTTCCAATATGCATATTAATATATCATTTTTAGAAAAATAAGTTATGCAGTTCATACTCTCCAATGAACTCTTTAAAAAATTTTTCCAGCTTGACCAGCAGTGACGCTGTGGGTAGAGCATCAGACTGGGGATAGTGAGGATCCAGGCTTGAAACCTCGATGTCACTGGCTTGAACGCCGGCTCATCAGGCTTGAGTGCGGGCTCACCAGCTTGAGTGTGGGGTCACTGGCTTGAGCAAGGGGTCATTCGCTCTGCTGTAGCCCCCCAGTCAAGGCACATATGAGAAAGCAATCAATGAACAACTAAGGAGCCACAATGAAGAATTGATGCTTCTTATCTCTCTCCCTATCTGTCTGTCCCTCTCTCTGACTCTTTCTCTGTCTCTGTCACACACACATACACAAAATCTTCCCATGTCAGTGAACATTTCTGACAACATCATTTTTAATGTCTGTATGGTGTGGAGGTAATTCAGCTCACAATTTTTCTATTAGATATGCAAATATTTTTCAATTTTCAGTACTATAAATGGCTTTCTGAGAAAAAAGAAATCAGACAGTTTTTGAGACTCTAAATACATTTTAAAATAATTAATACCAATACATACATTTTTAAATTGTGATATATTTTAAATGTATACATTAACCAATCCAACCTTTTAATGCAAGAATATAGAATAAAATACACTGTACTTACACGATTTTGAAGACTTACAGAATTAGGAAAATGTCTCAGTAACTAGTGTACTACAGATCACACGACCAAGCACAATTCTGTTACATGATAAATATCTTCTTTGTTTCTCATCAGTTACCTCTTCTTTTTTTAAATAGAGTTTTGAGAGAGAGACAAAATCAGACAGAAATACAGATCTGTTTTTGTATGTGCCCTGACTGAGGATCGAACCTGCAAATTCTGTGCTTCAGGACGACACTCTAACCAATCAAGCTATCTAGCCAGGGCACTCATCTGTTATCTCTTTGACTTAATGTATAACCTTGTTTGGTGATAATATCCAAAGTCTGAATTTGAGACGCTACATAATTGAATGCCCTGAGCCAAAAGCTTTCAAATTAGTATCTAATCCCAGAGGTGAAATTTCTGAGTTAAAGAAAGTTTTAAGTTTTTATACTGCCTTCTCTGTCTTATGCATTTATACTCCATTAAGAGCATGTGAAAGCACTTAGCTATGTTTGTCAGCATAAGTATGTATCTCTGTTGTCTGTGGCTATGTCTGTGGGGCTGGTTAGTTCTAGAGAATGCTGGTTGCTGGCTTATAATATATGTATTTGTATCTCTGTTGATGTAACAAACAACAAAAGTATATAATTGTTCTTTTAATTGACGTTTTACTCAGGGGTAGTCAACCTTTTTATACCGACTGCCCACTTTTGTATCTCTGTTAGTAGTAAAATTTTCTAACCGCCCACCGGTTCCACAGTAATGGTGATTTATAAAGTAGGGAAGTAATTTACTTTATAAAATTTATAAGGCAGAGTTACAGCAAGTTAAAGCATATAATAATAATTACTTACCAAGTACTTTATGTCGAATTTTTGCTAAGTTTGGCAGAATAAATTTTTATAAAACAATTTACTATAGTGAAATCTATCTTTTTATTTATACTTTGCTTGCTCTGCTACTGCCTACCATGAAAGCTGGAACGCCCACTAGTGGGCAGTAGGGAACAGGTAGACTACCACTTGTTTTACTGATTACCAATACAAGTGATCACTGTTATCATTATTTATCATTTGTTCCCCCCTGAAATACATGTTCCTATTCTTGGTCCTTTTATTCTCCCCTCCCCTTAGTTGTTAACCTCCTTACTTTAAGTTTTAAGATTTCTTTATATATTAAGGATATGAGCCCTTTTTCCTGTATTCTCAAATAGTTTTTCCATTTTATGATGACCTTTTAATTTTATGATCTGTTTGCCACACAGACATTGACCACTGTTATTTCACCTAATTGATCTGTCTTTTCCTTATGATGTTGGCCTTTGCCGCCATGGTTCTAAAGAGCAAGTGCATCTCTAATGGACTTCCTCGCTCTCAGTGGTTGTTATTAGCCTAACCCTTTTCATCTCTAGCTCGTCTCCCTCCGAGGACAGGGATGCAGGAGATGGAAGATGACTGTTCTCTGCGAGAGGTGGGTGCTAACGCCTCTGAGGAGCGCAAAGGTGGGCAGCTGTCTATCCACCTGTGGTTGATGAAGGCATTGCTATAAAGAGTCAACAATTAAACAATATATAATTTATTAACTATCTAAAATTAGAAAGCTTAAAAGTTTAAATTCCTTCATTAAAACCTAAATAAAACCTACATCTGTAAGTAAGTGTGAAAGGGAGTGATGGCTCCATGTGGTCAGGGGGACGAGCTCCAGCTGATGGTGCTCCCCACTCTGGATGTCTCTGTCCGAGGCCCTGCCTCCCGGGGGGCCAAAGGTCATCAGCCAGAAATGCTCTCATTTTCAGCTAATAACTTGGCCTCATACATTATTGAGGGGGAAACTCCGTCAGAGTTTTTACTTTAAGCCATCTGTTGAAATCGAAGATGGGGCCTATGGTCTCTGGATTTTATCCTGTCTCAGCTAAGATGTGGACCAATCAAGTTATCCTGGCTCATGCATCTTCAACTGTCTTCTTTATATAAATTATTTCCTTCAGCAAACAAACTGATCTCCAACTGTAGGTGATACTCTCCTGGGGCCTCTCACCCCCTCAGCAATCATGCTATTCTTATGCTCATTTCTGCAGCCAAGCTTCTTCTAGCATTTATTAACATAAGCCATCTCTAGTTTCTAACTCCCCCCTCATTTACACCTTATATCATTCCATTCTGGCCTTAATACCCACCATTTCACCAAAACTATTTTTGTAAGTGATAACTGTCACTTAATCTAATGAACATCTAGTTAAACCTCTCCGTAGCTAGCAATAGAGCTGACCACTCTCTCCTTCTTAAACTGCCTTTCTTTTTTTTTAAAGATTATTTTTTTCCTCCACTAAAGTATATCATTTCTTTTTAATTTCTTGATTTGAGAGAGAGAGAGAGGAAAGAAGAGAGAGAGCGAAACATCAATATGTTGTTCCACTTAGTTATGTATTAATTGGTTGTTTTTCGTATGTGCCCTGACTGGGGATTAAACCTGCAACCTTGTTGTATCAGAACAACTCTCTAACCAGCTGAGCTACCCAGCCTGAGAAAACTGCCTCTTACTTAGTCCCTGTGATACAAAAAGTATTCTTGGATTTTTTCCAATTTCACTTATTAATCCCTTTCACTCTTATTTCTCGGCTCTTCTCCATTCTGTTAACATTTAAATGTAAGAATTTATCAGGCTCTGGTCCTAGGTTCTCCTTTGCCTCTCTACACTGTTTACTTTGGTGATTTCATTGATTTCCTTAGCTTCAAATGCAACTTATCAGCCAACAGTTCCTAAATTTACAACTTTAGTCCAGAGCTCTTTTCTGAAAGAGGTAAAAATTGATTGATTTAATTTATCAAAATTAAGTACTTTTATTCTTTTAAAGATACTGTTAGGAAAATGAAAAGTCACAAAATAAATGTAACTATTTGCAAACCAATATCGGAAAAAGAGCTTGTATCCAAAGTGTAAACTCTCACAAGCCAATACTGAGGAAATAAACGATTATTAGAAAAAAGAGTTAAAGATATGAACAAACATTTCACCAAAGTGAATATATAGCTAGCAAATAAATACAAGAAAACACATTCAATATCTTTGATCATAAGAGAAATTTAAATTCACATTAGAGAAATTAAATCATAATGAGTTACTGTTATATACCTATTAGAATGACTAAAATACATTTTTTTAAAATCTGACTTTACCAAGTTCTGGAAGGGAAGGAGAGCAACTGGAGCTCATCTATTGCTGGTGGGGATAAAAAATAGTAATCACCTAAGCCACTTTGGAGAACAGTTTGGCAGTTTTTAAAAACTCACCATATAACCCATCATCTGACTCCTAGGTGTTTACCCAGAAGAAATGAACATGTCTACATAAGAACCCGGATGCAAATGTGCTTTTTTTTCCTACAGAATTGCCCCAAATGAGAAGCAATACAAATACCTCTTTAATGGGAAGTGACTAAACTGTGTTACATCTGTACCAGAAATTCTACTCAGCAATAAAAGGTCTAATTTACTGGTAGATGCAACCACATGGATGAATCTCGAATGCATTATACTAACTGAGAAACAAGACTCAAAAGGCTATGTGCTGTATAATTTAATTTATATGCCATCCTGAAAAAGAAACAAAAAACTATAGAAACAGAAAATGGAGCAGTGGTAGCTGGGTGTGGGGGTAAGTCGGAAGCATCAGGAAATTTTTTGAGATATTTGTGGTGATGGTTTCATGACTATACGTTTTTCAAAAACAGTCTTGTAAATTTGACTTTAAAAACAAATGATATAAATGTCTTTCCCATATACATAGCTTCTTCTTCTAGTTTCCCCATCTTAAGAAAATGACATTTCCGTCCACCCATTTTCTGAAGCCAGACACCTACAATTATCCTTGCAACTTCCTTTTTCTTCACCACACCCTCAGCCTCTTTCTAATCCTCTTCAAATCACATCAATTCTGCTTCTACAAAAAATGGCAAACCCACCTTCTAATCTTCCTTTACCTTTAGTGTTACTCACCATCCCTTCCCAACTACACTATTGCAACAGCTTCTCTGATGATCTCCTAGCTTCTGTTCTTGGCCAGCTCCAAGCCGATTTATGTGTAACTTCAGAATGATGGTTTCAAATGAAAATTAAACCATGTCATTTTCTTACTTAAAACTTTTCAGTGGCTTCATTTCTAAACCCCATACTTTGGCCTCTAGCAGGTCATCTATGCTCTAACACATCCAGTGTCATCTTGGGATACTCCCTCTCTCCTCTTGTCCTCCCACCCCAGTGGACAACCATGATACTCTGGCCTCACTGGTCTTCCTCCATTTGTCCCATATTCCAAGTGTTTGGCTCTCTTAACAACTTTGCACATGCTATTTTCTACATCTAGACTCTTCTTCTTGAATCCTTTTTTCAAAATGGCTAGTTACTTCTCATTATAAAGATTCAGCTTACAGCCTGACCAGGCAGTGGCACAGTGGATAGAGCATTAGCCTGGGCTGATGAGGACACAGTTTCAAAACCTTGAAGTTGCTGGCTTGAGCGTGGGCTCATCTGGCTTGAGCGTGGGCTCATCTGGCTTGAGTGTGGGCTCATCTGGCTTGAGTGTGGGCTCACCAGCTTGAGCAGGGGGGTCCTTGCTGGCTTGAGCGTGGGCTCATCTGGCTTGAGTGTGGGCTCACCAGCTTGAGCAGGGGGGTCCTTGCTGGCTTGAGCGTGGGCTCATCTGGCTTGAGTGTGGGCTCACCAGCTTGAGCAGGGGGGCGCTTGCTGGCTTGAGTGTGGGATCATAGACATGACCCTATGGTCACTGGCTTGATCCCAAACATCATTGGCTTGAAGCCCAAGGTCGCTGGCTTGAGCAAGGGGGTCGTTGGCTCAGCTAGGCTCCCCCCCCCCCCAGTGAAGGCACATATGAGAAAGCAATCAATGAGCAACTGAGGTGCCACAATATAAGTTGATGCTTCATATCTCTCTCCCGTCCTATCTTTCTGTCTCCTCTTTCTCTCGCTTTAAAAAAAAAAAGTTCAGCTTACATAGCGTATCTTTAGAAAAGTCTTATACATTTTGTAATAGTTTATGCATGGCGTTCTCTTTCATAGCTCCTTGTTTTGTTCCTTTCCCAATTTATAATTATATAGATAGATAGAAAGATAGATTTTTTTAAGTAAGAAGGGAAGATAGTGAGGTAGACTCTTGCATGTGCCCCGACCAAGATCCACCTGGCAACCTCATCAAGGCATGATGCTCGAATATCAAGTAATTTTTAGTGCCTGAGGCCAATGTGCTCCAATGGAGCTATCCTCAGTGCCCAGGGCCATGCTGAAACCAATCAAGCTACTGGCTGCCAGAGGGAAAGAGGGAGAGAAGAGGGAGAGGAAGGGAAGGGAGAAACAGATGGTCACCTCTCCTTTGTGCCTTGACCAGGAATACCAGGAATCGAACCTGGGATGTCCATACTCTGGGCTGACGCTCTATCCACTAAACTGACAGCCAGGCCCATAATTTTTAATTAATGAATTTATTTTATCTACTAGAATATAAGCTCCTTGAAGGCTGAAATTATTTTCTTTTTTTCACTTACCTAGCACATTATCTGACACATCATAGAAGCTAAATAAATTAATAAGCCTCCTATAATTAAAAACAAATAAGAAGATTACAATGAGATTATCATCAAATTATGTGGACCAACATATCTATATCTATGTATCTATCTATCTATCTATCTACCTATCTATCTATCTATAAAATTTTTAGGTCCCCCTGAATTAGGTTTAATGCATGAAGATTCCTACTACACAGTCTTTGAGATAAGTAAGGATCACTAGGTTTCAAAGCCAAGAGTGTGCAAATAGATGACAACGTCAGCCACCCAGAAAGGCTTACCTCTCCAAACCAGTTGCTTGGCACAGAGAATGGAGCTTGGAGTTGTACAGAAGTGTAAAGCCGTGTGCCCACTTAAGGAGTAGCTATTGAGCTTTGCTCCACGGTCACAAAGGATCTTAACGCAATCCAAGTTGGCCATTTCACAAGCCACATGGAGAGGAGTTTTCCCGTTGGGTCGACAGTTGATTGTAGCATTGTGGTCCAGTAGCACCAGAAGACATTCCACATGACCAAACAAGACAGACAGATGCAGGCCTGTTGCCCAAGAAGACTTTAATTTATAACTAGGCAACCAATAACCTGCAAAAGAAAGGGAAAGGAAGTTTAGCCTCTCAGCCTAGGCTTTCTCCATGTTTGCATGAGGATTTTACTGAGCATTTTACTTTCGTCACATTTATAAAATTGAGGGGAGGCCTGATTCAGAAGTTGTACACTAGTAGCTGATGGGTCTACAAACGTTAAATATCATATTTGGATATACTAAATGAGACAGGCGCTATGAGTTCTTACTGTCTCTACTACTCTCTTTTTAAAAAAATTTTTTTAATGGATTTGAGAGAGAGACGCACCAACTTGTTCTACTTAACTGTATACTCATTGTTTGCTTCTCATTTGTGCCCTGACCAGGGATCGAACCTGCAACCTTGGTGTACCAGGACAACATTTATCCACTGAGCCACCTGGTCAGGGCCTCCACTAATCTCTATTATCTTGTTCCTTTATTTATTTTACCTTCCTGGCTCTCCCAGGCACTTGAATTAGAGATCTTCCTGTGTGATTGAATTTTATTTTATATGAAGAGTTACAAGAGACTCATATTTAAGAATTTTTTAAAATCCCAGTCATTGTCTTGAATGATGCCAAAGCTGTTAGTTACAAGCTTGTAACTTTTATTCATCACAGTTCTTTTCCTTATACTTGTTGCTATTGTTGTCTACCTGGGGTGTGATTTTATTTGCCTTTTTGTTGGTTTACACAAAACCTTTTTCCAAAAAAGGATTTAAGGCAATTCACAAATTTTATGCTAAATTTTTTATAGTCTAGAAAGCAAGGACAAAAAAATAAAGAAGAAAAATTTAAAAGGACCAACAGTAAGGTAGCTATACAAAATACACACCTTGTATTGCAAGTTCGCCTCTGAGCTTCCTAGTAGACAATAAACAGGAAAGCATATGCTATGTAATTAACTATGATCACAGACGATATGGAGATTAACTGATCAGGAAAAACATAGTTGTTCTTGTAACTGAGATCTTAGATAAATTGTTCCCATTAGTTGTTGGAAATATCCTCTTTTTTTCTTTCTCTTTCTCTCCTTTCCCTCTGACCTCTGACTTCTAGACAGTAGGCTAGTCCTTTGTATCCAAATCCAATGACTGCCATATATGACAAGCGATAACAAAAATAACTCTATAAACCTCCTTTTACCATCAATACCTGGGGCCATGGCATTAAGCTCACTATGAGTGGGAAATGGAAAATAGGTACCAAAAGGTGAAATATTGATGGCGAGATGAAGATGCAGAGATAGTTCAACAGTATAGTGCAAGAACGTGCACTATGATATTCACTACACTGTAGCATTGTTCTTAATGGCTAAGAATTGCAAAACACCTCAAGTGTCATCAGTAAGAGGCTGTGCAAATAAATTGTGGTAACTCCACACAATCCAATAGTATAGAGCTATTATAAAGAAGATGAAAATTCTATGTATACTGATATGGAAAATTTCTCTGTCTCTCTCTTTTTTTTTTTATTAAGTGAGAGGCAGGGAGACAGAGAGACAGACTCCGGCATGCACTCCAACCAGAGTCTACCCAGCAAGACCCCCTACTGGGTGACATTCTGCCTATCTGGGGCTGCTGCTCTGTTGCTCAGCAACTGAGCTATTTTAGTGCCAGAGGTAAGGTCATGGAGCCATCCTCAGCACCCGGGACCAACTGGCTCAAACCATTCGAGGCATGTCTGCGGGAAAGGAAAAGAGAGAAAGAAAGAAGGAAGAGGGGAAGGGGTGGAGAAGCAAATGGTCATTTCTCCTGTGTGTTCTGACTGGGAATTGAACCTGGAACTTACACACACCAGGCTGACACTCTACCACTGAGTCTACAGGCCAGGGCAAGAAAAATCTCAAGATTTAATTTTGAGGAAGAAAGGCTGAACAGTGTGCATACTATGCTATCATATGTAAATATATTTATAAACACCTAGAACGAGAGACTGGTTACAGTGGTGGCCTCTAAAAAATAGATGTTGGGGGCAAGGCCATAAATTTACTTGTCCTTGAGTGTCCCCTTTGAGCTTTTTAATGTAGTAGCTTGTGCATATATTATTATTTATAAAAATAAGTAAAATTAAAATGAGCTATTGTTCCCTTGTCCAGAGGGGGAAAATAATTTAGTTTAAAGAGGCCATTGGTAGGGTCATGTACTATGTTCAGTTATCCTGAGGGAATGAATGAGCCAAAATTGAAGTTTATTTTTATGCAGCCCAATTTCTAACTTATACATACACATACACACACTTTAATCCCTTTCATCCCATCAGAATTCTAGGACTATTTTGTTTTCTCTTCTTCCCAACCCTCCCATTATCTAAATCTGCTCTTTAAAAAAAATCCAAAGTTAATTCACACTAAGGTCTAACAAACTGAAGATGGTGTGACCCTCTTGGGATTATCTGAATTTATGTAGAAATCTGTACTCAACAATAGAATTAAACTTTAAGATACTAATTTGAGATTATAGACACTTAGAAGGGAATGTATTAATGACATGGACTTTTCCTGGCAGTGACAAATAGTATCACAGGTAGAGTACCAACCCCGTGCCTGTAAGGTGTGCGTGTGTGTGTGTAAAATAATATGCATGCATTATACATGTATATATCTATTAATACATCTTTATATAACTATCTGCATTGCATCTGTGTTCTAAACAGAGTTGTTAAGCTATATGGTATGCAAACTATCATACTTTGAGAGTGAATGGCCCTGGCCGGTTGGCTCAGCGGTAGAGCGTCGGCCTAGTGTGCGAAGGACCCGGGTTCGATTCCCGGCCAGGGCACATAGGAGAAGCGCCCATTTGCTTCTCCACCCCTCCGCGGCGCTTTCCTCTCTGTCTTTCTCTTCCCCTCCCGCAGCGAGACTCCATTGGAGCAAAAGATGGCCCCGGGCGCTGGGGATGGCTCTGTGGCCTCTGCCTCAGGCGCTAGAGTGGCTCTGGTCGCAACATGGCGATGCCCAGGATGGGCAGAGCATCGCCCCCTGGTGGGCAGAGCGTCGCCCCTGGTGGGCGTTCCGGGTGGATCCCGGTCGGGCGCATGCGGGAGTCTGTCTGACTGTCTCTCCCTGTTTCCAGCTTCAGAAAAATGAAAAAAAAAAAAAAATAGAGTGAATGTATCACATTTAACATTAATATTCAATCGGTCATTTTATTTTATTTCATTTTTTAAAAATTTACTGATTGATTTTAGAGAGAGAGAAGGATAAACAGAAAATAGATGTGTTGCCACAGGCGCCCCGACCAGAGATGGAACCCATCATCTCCACATATGGATTTGACGCTCCAGCAAACCCAGGATCTGGGCAGGGTTCAGTCATTTTAATACTCCAACTTCCTCAACAAGCAGTTTACAGAGGCAATCTCTTCTAACTCTTGGAAAGAAGCTGGTTCCAGGTCTGAAACCCAGGGTGTGCTTTGCCTACCAATTAGCAGCAAAGATTAGACAGCTGTAAGCAGCCACTGATTGGAAACTCACGCCTGCTTCTGCAATGGGAGGAGAGCAGTCTCAGAAAGAAAGCAGCAGAGAGCTGATTAAGAAAACACCATTTTGATGTAAAAATCAAAGACACACAGAGTGTTACCGCTGGAGGGAAGATTATCCAGTCCAAGTCTTTCATTTTCCAGATGAGAAAACTGCCACTTTTCCAGCCTGCTGGAGCCGTGAGTCTCCCGCCTCAGCCCAGGCTGATGGACTCGGGCACCTGTGCTGCAGGGTGGCCACCTACCATTGTCTTCGTGGAACCAGAGTAGGTTCAGTGCCACACCTGCCTCTCCATTCACGAGGAAAGGAAGAAGATTCCAGATGTATCTGTACTAGGTCACATCTCTGATACAGAGATGCTTTTGCTTGTTGAATTCTTTTCTTCCTCCTAAATTCCCAATGGCACCTAGAGAGTCTGTCCTCCCATTTATTACAGAATTATTATTATTCAGTTGTCTTTGGCCTCTCAGTCAGTTTCACCTTCGTCTCCTATAATAATTAGCGGGTAACTGGGGCTGGAACAGCGTTAGGCCCTGGAATCAGCCAGCTCTCTGCGTGGGACTGTGCACCTCTCCTGGATGTGAATGCACGTAGGTGGGTTCAGTGAGGTTCCTTCACGGGTGCCCCTAGGTCACTGAGTGGACACAGAGGAAGAGGAGGGACTGGTGGAGGCCACTGATGGTCTGCTGAAGTGCTCGGTGGAGCTGGGTTGCAGGACTCTGGTGTGAAGGAACAGGACTCTGCATAATTCAACTCTGAGCACAGCAGGAAGCCTGCAGCAGAGACAGGAGCAGCCCTAACCAAGAGGCCACCCACATACAACCATCACCTTATAAGGGGCTGTGGCCTCAGGTCACCGAGAACCAAGTGTGGAAATGACTAAGCGTCCTTCCCACCATGCCTACCATCACGGAAGACCGAACCAGAGGCACAGCTGTCTTCCAAAAACCAGTCACGCAGCAGTTACTGACATCCTGTGTCCATCCTCATATGTCAAGAGATCAGAATTTATCCTCCCAAATACAATCACTAACAGTCACAGCTTGCCAGAAAGGTGGTCAATCAGGCAGGTTTGCTTTTTCCTCTCTCTGGTTTCTACAGAAGAGTTGTCCCATGGCTTCAGAACCTACCATGTGACTTATTTTCAGCATTTGTCTTTCAAAGGGTCCCTCCCCCCCTCAGCTCACCACTGTAGACGCCCAGCTGCCATTTGATTATGGCTCAGGGATGGAGCAGAACCAGAGCCCAGAGCCCTTGAGGGGGTGAGAGAAGAAGCTGCTGGGACCCGCCCCCCGAATGTCATGCACTCACACTACGGCCTCAGGCCTACAGTATCTGAGCAGTGATAGACTCTTGTGGCAGACCTCTGCTTGAGCAAACAGCTTAAATGAGGGAAAGAGAACACATCTTCTGTCCTCCTGTGTAAACATCCCAAAGAGAACTCTCAAATCCAAGCCATGTCCATGTGGATTAGAGTATCTAACTACTTTTTACCTCCCCCAGAGGTAATCATGATACACATTATCTGTCCATATAATTTCCCCTTCCTAACATCAAAGGCTATCAGCGTGCACAAGATTTAGATAGGGTTTTGACAAAGCCTCCGCTTTACCAATCTGATAATATCTTGTGGGGATTAAGTAGCATAAATTACCCATGTTTGTGTAACTGGTTGACAGGTCAACTCAAACTCTGGTCTCTCCACATTCATTAAGAAGGCAACATTCAGTTCACTTCCAAGCCATATCACCTGTAGGTGAAAGTTCTAAAGGAATTTTAAAATTTGACCCCTACAAAAATATGAAGACTAATTCTGTGTATATTTAATTTAAATTGGAAACCAAAGAAAGGTGCTTGGATAACTGAATAGAAGGCCCCCTGGCTCAAGAAATCTGGCAAGGAGAAAAGTATTTGGGGCATCTTTGGGAAGAAGAATTAATGCTCCAGTATTTGGGGAATGTACTTATCTGGTAAACCTTCAGCTAAGCCTGGGCTCTGCCACAGTTACCAGCGCTAATGCTATCTGAGTCCAAAGAACCCACAGCTGAGAAGCCTCTGTTGTTACAGCCAAAGGTTATGCACATTGCTTGTGGCCGGATTAGCAGACATTTGCTTTGACTATGTCCATGTATTTACACAGTCCTGAAGGATTATAGACCGCAGCACAATTCTTGGCTATTTGTTAGTAGCTGATATTTTCAGGATAAATCTCAGAGTTTTTCCCAGAGAGAGAGAGAGAGAGAGAGAGAGAGAGAGAGGAAAAAAAGTAAGCTTGACATGTAAAATGTAAAATAAAAAAGTTTGAACATCAAGGAATGGAAAGGAGCCCTAAAATGGTCACAGGAAAGCAGTAGAGCAAATTTCTGACAAAGGGAAAAATTAGGTGGAACAGATTGTTCATTAAGAGAGTGAAAACAAGAGCTTTTAAGATATTTGGATGGGAGTTGCTACTTGGAAAAGTAGATAGAGTACCTGCCAGAAAGTTTTTCAGTGAAATCATTCATTGGCTATTTTAATAAAAAATATGACTACTGGCCCTGGCTGGTTGGCTCAGTGGTAGAGAGGCGACCAGAATTGTGGATGTCCCGGGTTGAATTCCCGGCCAGGGCACATAGGAGAAGCACCCATCTGCTTCTCCACCCCTCCCCCTCTCACTTCTCTCTCTCTCTCTCTCTCTCTCTCTCTCTCTCTCTCTCTCTCTCTTCTTCTCTCCTCCTGAAGCCAAGACTCAACTAGAGCAAGTTGGCTCTGGGCACTGAGAATGGCTCTATGGCCTTGCCTCAGGCGCTAAAAATGGCTCCAGCTGCAATGGAGCAACATCCCAGAAGGGCAGAGCATCGGCCCCTAGTGGGCTTGCCTTGTCAGGGTGCATGCGGGAGTCTGTCTCTGCCTACCCTCCTCTCACTAAGAGGAATACATATATGACTACTGACCACAGAACCTGTGGCTGTGGGCCGTAAACAAAATATTAATACTTCACGTGCATTTCACTGAGTCATAGAGGGACTCTGAGTAAACTTGCTGACTAGGGAATTTCATCCCAAAGAGATAAGCATGATATTCTGCCTGGCTCATTAATAAGTCATGATTCATACATCTGAAGAAGAATTGAGACGTATAGTTGGAAAAACCTTTGGGAACAGTTTTATGAGTGTTTATGTTTCCAGTATTCTGATAACCAATCTAGACAGCTTTGAGTTTTCTTAGAGACTCTGCTCTCATTCTAAATACTGCGTTGTTGGCACATAATAAACTTTATGTCATTGGCATCCCGGCACTATTCTGCTATTCACTGTATTCAGTAGTTTAAAAGTTGTACATGTGTTTAACTTTTCTCCTCATCATTCCCATTTTAAAGTGATTGTCTGGGAGACGTAAATTTGCTTACTCGTTTTTGTTTCTAGGACCCAAATCTCTGCCATTCCTTAGGAGAGATGTCACACGCCAACCAAAATATTTTCAATGTTTGCTTTACAAAGTGTGAGGGAAGTTTTTGAAATGAATAAAACATGATGTTATCTGAAGATTTGATCACGAAGTTTAAAATAATTTGGGAAAATAAAAGGAGATCTAAGTTTAAGAATCATAATTAGGTGCTGGGGCTAGGCAGGACCCACAGTTTGAACCCGAGCCGACTTCTAAATCTGTGTTCTATCACACTGGCAAAGCAGATGCTCATGAGATGGATTTTCAGAAGCTTTGTTCTACCTTCCTCACAAAACCCACAATTTATACTTGCTGAGGAGGTCAACTTTTGATTACGGGCGTACCGATTAGATTCTGGATTTGAGGGAGAAATGTTTAGATCCCAAGTTGATTTATTTGCCAAAAGAATTCTGGAAAGTATAAACTAACTTTCGTACTGGCCTAGACATACTACCGTTAGGGGCAAAGGGTGGTCACTTGAAGAAATCCTGGGAAAAGTGCTGTGATGTGTTCTAAAAGAAATAAAAATTATTTTTCTCAGGAAAGTCAAATATTGAATATTGATTACTTATTAATTACACAAGCAAATTTAAAGGTAGCATAGTACTCATTATAGGTTTTAGACATTGTCTTGCTTATTAAGCCAAAAATAACTGAAACCTGAAGGAAGATTCTCGTACTTTAAAAGTAAACAAGTGGTATTCTGTTTCCACATGTGGATGCTGGTTACATAGGTTGGTTCATTTTGTGAAAATCAATCAAGCTGCACACTTATGATTTGTACACATTTTTGTGTAGAGGTTTTCAAAGGTGCTTTTAAAAATGAAGAAATGAGCCCTGGCTGGCTGGCTTAGTGGTAGAGCGTCAGCCCAGCGTGTGCAAGTCCCAGGTTCAATTTCTGGCCAGGGCACACAGGAGAAGCGCCCATCTGCTTCTCCACCTCTCCCCCTCTCCTTCCTCTCTGTCTCTCTCTTCCCCTCCTGCAGCCAAGGCTCCACTGGAGTGAAGTTGGCCTGGGTGCTGAGGATGGCTCCATGGCCTTTACTTCAGGAGCTAGAATGGCTCCGGTTGCAATAGAGCAACTGCCCAGATGGGCAGAGCATCGCCCCCTAGTGGGCATGCCAGGTGGGTCCCAGTCCAGCACAGGCAGGAGTCTCTCTGTCTCCCTACCTCTCACTTCAGAAAAATACAAAAAAAAAGAAAAAGAAAAAGAAATTATCCATAACAATTTAAGGTCCAAGAAATCTGCTGTGATTTAATAAAGTCCCACAAAGTTTAATCCAACCATATACCCCTCAAGGCCACACACAAAAAAGGTCTTCTTCCTTAGCATTACTCAGATAATAACTAACTCACACTAACCAGCTACCTACCCTAACTAACCAGTGTGGCCTGGTCAGCTGTTCCCAGAAAATTCCTCTGTGACTTTAAGAAATTGATACAACTACTTAGGTCTTTTTTGCTTGGCTAGCAACTAGGATTCTATTTATCATTTCCATCCTGACCGAAATATTAAAAGATCTGATAATTAGGCTAGAACACATGTGGAAAAGTTTGAGAAAACTTGGAAGAAAGGTGAGGCTTTAACTCAGGTTTCATATTGAAGAGACAGATTCTTATACTTATGTTCATATTAAACAGAGAGCGTATTTCTCTCTATACACGCATGCCCACAGACACACACAGTTTCCTGCATCAACCCTGCAGATATGTCCATAAATCCTTTTATTCTGTGCACACATCCACCTGGCATGCCTAGGAATGAACTGCCCCTTTCCCTTCCCACAGGGTGTAATTTGCTTTCTCTCTAAATGAAAAGCACATCCCATAGTCCTAACACTATGAAAACATCTATTAGCATGAATAAAAATTGAGCTCTACGAGGATCATAGGAGTCGGCTCATATTGACAGAACTTCCCTGGAGCTTGCCTCTAAAACTTCCTTTCTCACAACCTCAGAACCTTCTTAGCGTGCTCAGGAGATAAGAAAAGGCAGTTTTCACAACTCACGGTCAAACTAATTACCTAGTACCTTGGGCCTAACTTATTTTACATTGGGCACCAATATAAGTTACAAAAAAATTCAAACCTTAAAAGAGCAGTTAGCATGCAGACCATCTTTTACTGAACAAATCCACGCTATGGAAGTAACCTAACTATATAGTATCTACTCTTACTTTTTTAACAGAATCTCCTGTCAACTACTTTTTAAAAAACAGACCTCTTTATCTTCCAGCCGAAATAGCAATGTTAATTTATTATAAAGCTTTCAAGTAAAAATCATAAACAGGGTAACTGGCCTCAAGCATTCTATCCGTCGAACTCACAGAGTATAGTAAATTAATGTAGAAATGTATGTTCTTAGCACTAGTTGCTGAAAATGGATGGTGCCAATGAGATATATATGAATGGAAAGTAGTTTAAACATGAAAAAAGAATTAATGTTTCTCTCTCCCTAATGCCACACACGAGAACTTCTCATCTATTTTATTTAAACAGAAGTGATGTTGAACACGGTGTTTGTTTGCAGTCCGCGGCCAGATGGCCTCGCTACTCAAGTTCCCCCGTTAACTGGCTGATTTGGGAAATCAGAATCTATAGTACTCTTCTCATTTATGTCTGATTCATTAAGTGTGTGTTTCAGAAAGTCCCTTGATTAAAAAAAAATTGGTTCTGATTTTTTGTTATTTTTTAGTTCTTCCTTAAAGTAGATAATCTGTGTTAAGTACATCTATAATTTTGATCTGTAATTCAAGAGAGAAAAGTTAACTTTTTCTTTTTCTCTGGTTTCAGCTTTCTTGCCTAAACTGAAAACTAATTAAAATGATGAGGACCATCCAGGTGCATCAAAGCACAGCCTTACTCATTCATTAACTCTCCAAATGGGGGCAAAAATCCTCTTGTTGCTGCAGATGGACAGAGATAATATATCTTTAAGTGGCTGTGTTAACAGAAAGTTATCTTCCTGTCCCCAAGCCAGTCATACCATCTGGATTAGATCTGAGCTGTCTATTTAGCCATGATCTAGACATGTTTTCTTTATTCTATGTCTTCATAGGCAGAAAAAACATAGCAAATAGAAAGTACACTACTAAATGTGATTGGCTAGGATTTCAAATTGCAAGGACAGGAACAGAGAAAGAAAAAAGAAGAGAGAGGAAAAGAATAGAAAAAATATATACATGTATATATCAAGCCATGTTGCAGTCAAAGAAAAAAAGATTAAATGAGAAATATTTTTAAAATATAGACTTAGAGACACATAGAGCTACTGATTTAGAGTGAGTGACTGATGCTGTGAGTTAAAAAAAAATCAATTTTCTATCAATTATACCAATCACACCTATAATTTTTACCTTGTTTATAAGATGCCAAAACCATATTCTCATCTTCCACTTCAAAAACTGTGTCCACATCTATTTGCCTTTGGATTAAAATGGCCTTCAGTTTCCCAAAGTCATTTGACTTCAGAGCCTCGAGGAAATTTCTCTTAACTAACTTGGCAGCTGCAGATTTAGTGACGGGGGCAGCGGTGTCGTCCATCCTTCCTCTTCCTCCGAAAGCTTTGTTGTGATTTATCAGGAGAGCGCACCAGGCAAACGGGCACATGCTGGGGAACTCACAAACTGGCGGCTAATTTTATCCCAAAGTTATGCTGATCCGTTCTATTTATATAGGGATCATTTCAAACTTCAAAATATCCTCCTTGGCTGTCACTGCATTTTCAAGTCTGTAAAACTGGCTCTAGACGAACTGATTCATTGAATAATATGCCGTGCCGATGTGAAGGAAAACCCTCACAATACACTTCAGAGAATGAAATGCCGCTGCTATATGATCAAAGTCATCATGTAAGATTTAAAAGCTCTTAATGCTTCTTTTTCCCTCAGTAAAAACATCTGGTGCCCAACTGGAGACCCAGCGTCTTGCTCTGTTTAACCAATAGCCCCAAATAAAAATATGGGACAGTTGCCGGTCCATGTGCTTCTGATTTTGTAATGTAAAATCTGCAGAATCAAGCGTGGTCACACATGTTTGAAAAAAAAACCAGAAGGTTTTCAAATGACCTAGACTTGAAAAATGTCAATGTCATGAATGGAAGTAGGGTGGGATGATGGTGGCAGGGGACTGTTTTAGGTGAAGATGGACAAAACAGCTAAATTCAGTGAGTGAATAAACTTTATTTAATCACGAATTTTTAAAATCAGTTAGAAAAGACCATATTGGGACAACTGTGAACATATAAACATGGAGTAGATATTACTTGATACTATGAAAGTATTGTTCATTTTTAAAGGTATGGTAAACATAGCTGATTACGTATAATAATACTGTTATTCTTAACTGATACATCAGGAATAAGTCCTCATGATGTATAAAACATCTTTACAAATAGTTCAGAAATGTAAAAATAAATGTATATATATATATACACATGTATACATATATGAGTGTATGTGTGTATTTGTGTGTGTATGTGTGTATAAATAAATAGAGAAAAAAATTTGATAAAAAGTTTAAAGTTAAAAAATCCAATGAAGCATCATATTATTCTTTTAACTTTTCTCTAAGTTTGAAATTAAAAATTAGAAAAATTATAAGTATTAATTTAAATTAAAAAAATTATATTTTATATATCGTTGGTGACAGTCAAAACTGGTGCAAACTTTCTGCAGTTTTAATTAGCAACATAAATTTTTTAAAAATTTAAATGATAGTATTTACTTTTTAGAATTCACCTAAAGAGGTAAACCCAAATGCCAATTGTAACACAATTGAACTTATGTCAATTTATGTTACAAGTCAATGACAAGTCAAGTCTATAGCTCTTGCTGAGTATCTACAAAGTGAACTCACCCCTATGACCAACCGCAATAGAACACTCCCCCCTTATCTTCAGGGGATACCTCCCAAGACCCCCAGTGGATGCCTGAAGCTGAGGATAGTACGGAACCTGATCTAAACTATCTTTTTTCCTATACATACATATCTTTGATAAACTTATTTTTTATAAATTAGGTATAGTAACACATTGACAACAATAACAAATAATAAAATAGAACAATTGTAACAATATACTGTAATACAACTTATGTGAATGTGGTCTCTCTCTAACTATCTGATTACTGATTAATGCGCAGAAATGATATACAGTATGAATACTCAGGACAAAAGGATGAGTCACAGCCTGGGCAGGATGGAGCAGACTGGTGGGCAATTTCAGCGTGCTACTTAGACTGGTGAGCAATTTAAAACTTACGGTTTATTTCTGGAATTTTATAGTTAATATTTTTAGACCACGGCTGACAGTGGGTAACTGAGACTGTGGTGAGTAAAACTTCAGATGAGCGGGACTACTGTATTTCAAGTATAATTAAAATCCCCTTCAATGTATCCTTCCAATAAAAATATACACCTGATTTGTTAACTCGGAATAACTACAGAATTACAGATTTCATGAAGTAAGGAAGTGAATCATTCTCATGTCCTCAGTGCCTAGCCTAAATGAATAAATGAATAGTGAAAGCATAAAGAATTACTCGTTGATTATTTAAAATGTCCTTAGAGAATAAGACACTGTTCCTATGAAGTCCACATGGGTAACTCAAATAGACGTATAGTATTTATTGATATGTTTTGTCCATTTTTGACAAAACTAAGAGGAGAAAAGCATTCCCACTAGAGGAAACAGGGAGATCCAAGAGTTTTGCATTATTGGAGGATAATTAGTGCCAAGGCCACTAAAACTGATTACTTAAAAAGAAAACTAAACTTCACAAAATGGGGAGAAAAAATCTTTTCAAATTCATCTTGAAAAATAAAAGCAAAATTATGGAGAATATTTTTTCACTTAATATTTAAAAACATTTAGGTTGACAACAACTATAATTTATAGAATCACAAGATAAAATGCTTACTATTTTCTAAGAAAGACAATTTTTCTGAGGCAATTTCATAATAAAAGTCATTCAAGATATAATGAATATTGCTTCATGTTATTAGTAATATAATAACTAACCAATGAAATATGAATGCTTCTGTAATATAAGCCTTTTATACTAATTTGACAATATACAATGACTCTCTAGTTAACTAACACATCCTGATTCACAAAGCCATCTATTCCATTATTTGAAGATTAAAGTCAGAAGTTTCTTTGTTATATTGAGCCCAAATTTGCCTATCCATAATTTCTCTCCATTAGGTCTAATTATGAACATGTAATCATACAGACTCGTTTTTGATGAAGACCTTTCTAACATTTAGAAATAGCATCATATTCTCACAATAGTTTTTTTCTGAAGTAGTATCAACCATTCCTTTTTTGGGGTGGCTTTCAAAATTCTTTTGTCCTGCCTACCCCCTTCTGGATTCTCTCTGGTTCAATGCTGAATGCCCTTCCTAAATTTTGGTGCCCAAAATGAAGCCTGATATTCTTAGGAGCTGACAGCTATGGATTATAATGGATGACACTAGGATACACTGCTTTTTAAAAATTGTATTCGGGTTCTTAAAGGGCACGTTGCAAGTCTGCCTCGTGTAATAGCTGTGATCCATTCAGTAAATATCTGTTGAGCACCTACCATGTGCCAGACACTTATTCTGAGGACTGGAAATACCAGACAGACAAAATTCCTGCCAGTGTGGAATTTAGAACGCTAATAAATTGAAGTTGCTAATGGAAGTCCCCAGATCTTTCCAGTATCCTGTATACTGGAATTTGACACAAAGTTGCAAATTCATTGAATTGCAGACAGAAATAATATAGTTTGTTTATAGCCAATTAATGGATCTGATCCCCCTTATGAGTCTCTATCTTAGTGACAAAGGGAAGGACAACTTAATTTTAGTCCAACCTGAGATGTTAAGTCTGATTTAAATATTTAGCATTCTCTAAGTAAATGTTCAGTCTCATTGGATAAAATTTTCTAACTTTGAAAATTGTGACTTTCCTTCTAAGATGGTTTCTGGAAATATGGGTTATATATAGAAGCAATATATAAAATAGTAATACTTAGTACCCAGTATCAATTAGGAGAGACTTTGGTCAAGGAAGAGTAGAAGTGCAGCTTTTCTGACCTCATGAAGGGAGAAGGGGACCTCAGATGGACTCATTGTCCTCTGGGCCCTCCCTGATTTCCATGGCAAAGGGGCAGAGTAGCTCTTTGATCTGGCTGTGTTCAGATTTCTGCCTCCCACCCCTGAAGCACCTGATCCTGGTCATTTGTCTCCAATTTTGATTTCCTTAAACAGTATAGCCTCTTGACTATGTTAGTATAATATATACTCAGAAACTCTGTGTCCTCCCCTCATACTTCATACAAAGACAATGAAGAATCCACAGCTTTCTATAGCAGCCTTCTTGCCACTTTTTAGGGACCAGAGTCGACATGGACCTAAGAGGGCTGGAGTTCTCCATGGAGTCTCTATTCTCCCTGATGCTGGACCACTAATCCCAGTGTCTTTGGCCTTCTCAGGCATATCTGGTTGCTCCTAAGTCCCTTAATTGCTCCACTAAATTTCAACCCTGGAATAAATGTGTGAACAAGGATGAGCACATGGCATCTAATCCCTTGGTCAACCTCTATTCCCTCTCATAATGCCTCCAGACTTCCAGTCTTTATGGAGAGAAGGGTCCAGTTCTGGACTTTTTACTTCCCCTTTAACCTTTCCTTTTTCTCCTGAGGTCAACAAGGTGTTGATCTCCCTCCATAAGTGGGAGAGTTGTCATCTTTGTGTTGTGGGAGAAACACCATTGTCTGAATCCTCTAGGCATGGTCCGTCATATAAAGAAGGCAATAAAGTGATTTAGAAAAATCCTCATTTCGTTTTTTTTGTTTGTTTGTTTGTTTTTTATTCAGTGAGAGGAGGGGAGGCAGAGAGACAGACTCCCACTTACACCCTGACCAGGAACCACCCAGTTATCCCACTAGGGGCCAATGCTCTGCCCATCTGGGGTGTTGCTCTGTTGATTGACAACTGAGACCTTCTTAGTGTCTGAGGTAGAGGCCATGGAGCCATCTTCAATGCCCGTGGCCAACTCGCTCCAATCAAATCATGGCTGCAGGAGAGGGAGAGCTAGAGAGAGAAGTGAGAGGGTGAAGGATGGAGAAGCAGATGGGTGCTTCTCCTGTGTGCTCTGACTGAGAATTGAACCCAGGACATCCACACACTGAGCCAACACTCTACCACTGAGACAACTGGCCAGGGCCTATCCTTATTTCTTAATGCCTGGTTTTCACAACTATTTTGTTTCTATAACTCGGCATTGACACTGAAATTTGATCAATGGCCAGTTTGTCCTAGAATGCCTCCATACTTTCTTTCCTTGGGTTGACAAACCTCAAGAGTTGGCCTTGAAGGTTGAAGGCTACAACGAACATGATTTAGAATGAAATATAAAAACAAGCATTGCTTTAACATTTGGAACACTATCATTTTTAACTTAAAAAGAAAATGTTCATTTTTCCCACAGAAGCTGTATTAATTTCATCTCAGAGTTTAAAAATCAATAAGTTTAAACTTTGTGGAATGATTTGAGAAAACAGAGCCAATGTTCATGAAGAATGTTTAAAATTAAGAAAGTCATCTGTAGTATTGTGCTAAAATATCAATTATTGACCAATTTATCTGAGCAGCAGAGGATAAAACTGAAATTATTATTTGTACTTATGAAGCAAATAGCAACTTAATTGAATTGTCCATCAAAATCATTCTAACATATAGGAAGTAATGTGACCAATGTTAATAAAACAGATTTGAGACCTGCCTACATTATTCAGACCACTTCTTCAAATCCCTGTCTCAGAAAGTCAGATTACACAGTGGACGTGTTTCACACTGTCTTTCAGGCCTGCCAGAAATTCTTGCATTCTCAGCTCTTAAAAACGAAAACTCTCCATGCTAAAATAAGAACTTTTAAATTAGTGTTTCATGACACACCCAAGACAGTGTCCTTTGCTCTTAGAACAAAATGAAGAGCTTTCTGACATGGGCAAGTAGCCCATGAAGAGCTTTCTGACATGGGCTTTCTGACATTGTGGCAAGTAGCCGATGAGACCCTCACGTCCTCTCTGTGGCCCTACAGAGGAGGCAGCAGGCACAGAATTCAGCTGCTTGTTTTCTTGATGTCTGCGTGTAAGACAATCTAGCAGCCACTTAGAGTATCTGCTCTGGATCACAGAGAAGATCCCTTATGGCATTTAAACATGAATTTGACGCTAATTAGCCAGTGCTTATTTATCAAATGCAACCATAGAGAAAAAAAATCAAGAGCCAAGTTTTCTATTTATACTTCACTTTTCCTGCGCAATAACTTGAAGGACACGTGAGAGCAAGTCACGCTGACATAGGAGAAGAGCTCTCCAGACCACAGGAATAGCAGGTGCAGACGTCCTGAGGTCAGGAAAAGATTACCTTAACAGACCATCCTCATTAGGAAGCCTCCACCTCTTTTCAAATATTTTCGAAGCTGAGGAAAGCTTGGGAATGGAACTGATAAATATTTACTTAATCTCTTCTAATTCTTGAACCTATCTCCAATTCTCCCAAAGTTAAGCCTACAACAGCACCTTCATATATGCTCTGTCTGGCCTGACACATAGTAGCCTTTCAAAACTAACTTATAATTAATTGATGATAATTTTAGATTTTCCATAGATAAGCAGTAAAGTACACATTTTATTTTATTTTGGATATTCAATTTTGAAGTGGAGCAAACACAAAAAATTTCTAAGCCATATTAAGGTGTCAACCCTTTATTGTCCAAGTCCACTGTATTAACTTGGATGTTGGGGCGTGACAATAGGATTATAATAGGACCTAGCAAACTAGTGCAATTAAAACTATATTTTTACAACAATACAGATCAATTCTGCATGCTAAGCATACTATTTGGTAAGAGTAATTTCCCCATTTGTAAGAATCAAGTGAAATCATGTGTATAAACATGCTTTGTACATTGTAAAGCATTCCATAAGCATTACAACGTTACTAATGCTGCCATTCATAACGGTGTGCTAACACAACATTCTATCTCTCCTGAGAGAGTTAGGTGGTGTACTGCAAAAGAGCATTGGACTGGGTCCCTGGACGGTGTTCCCACTCTGGTGATATCACTCTGCTGATAATTAGTTGCATGTTTCAAGTAATTCAAAACATTCTCAGTTACTCGGTTTCTTTTAAGTAAACTGAGACTTCCTGTACTCACTCTTCAGCCTTTAGATTTTGTTTTTTGTTTTGTTCTTTCTCATTGAATATAGAGTCTCCTGGATACTGGCAAATGTTGACAGCGTTTACAAAGGCACAAATCTTTGCCATGATTTTCTGAGCAGGCTGTCCGTTGCCCTTGCTCATTGACAGGCTCAGATTCCGTCTTCCACCAGTTGGGGGCGCTGGAAGAACTCACAAAGCCCTTCCAGTTCTAAAGTTCTGCATATTTATATTCTTGGTGGTAATTACAAGCAGGAAGCGTATGTTTAGCATAAAATCTGTTTGTTTGTTTTTTTAATTGCACAAATGGCTGAAACGCTTGCTTTGTAAATGGCAGGGTCCAGAGTCTTAACCACATCTTCGCTGAGAGCCTTCTTTGTCATATGCCATCACTGGATCGACTCATTAGCTACTACTGCCCTCTTCTCGAAACTAATATCAGCTAACGAACCAGCTGCCTTTCACGTGAGAGTATCTAAGGTGAATTTATAGTGAATCACCCTGAGCTTTCCTGGAGCATCTTGGTCACTGGCAAAATGTGACATTGTTCTCTTTCAATGGTTCGCTTTATGGGTGGTGGGTGACAGAACAGCTGGGTTGACACAGCAATAAATAGCCCTGGTCCACCTGAATTTTGACAGATTGTTCACTTCGTGTCACCGCTGTCTGTGAGAGACAAGGCTTCCTGAGATAAAGCATCCCTGCGCACACTGGGTGGGCATTCGCCCTGGGCTCTGGGTCTCCTAGCAACTGACCTGCATTTACAAGCCCTTCCCTCGCACTTCCCCATCAACACCAGCTTGTATTGCCATCCCCCGCTCTTCACAAAATCATCTCGAGGGAATCATTTACCATAATTTTGTCTCAGCAGAACATTAACCTCACGACTGTACACCAAACAGCATTTACATTCTCTTTTCAAGATAGACAAATTTATATATATAAAGGAGAAGGTGTCGTTAGGGAAGAAAATTGCCCATCCCTTTCCGGCGTTACAAACATCGGCTGTTCTGAATTATCTTTTTTCTAATATTCTGGAACGTTCTTTAAGACCTACAGCTTTTAGGCGCCAGTAAGCTGTTTACCAATTGCAAAGATTCGTCAGTTTTGTTATATATAGAGAGAGATACATAAACTGTGAATGTCCGCAAAAATGTATGAAAGCCCTTTGTGCTGGAGCTTTGCTGAGCACCACACATAATCTCTGGATTCTTGCAGAGAAAATTCTGCACAATGAGTCACGCTGACAAAACTTCAGTTAAGGCTGGGGGAGGGAGGGGAGGAAAGGGCGAACGCATTTACTGGCAAACCGTAGGGAAATAATCCACCTAAAGAAAAACAACGTTCTTGCTTTTTAAAAAGCTTGTTTACCTGTCAAGTTGGAATCAGACAATTATAAACTGGAAAAACAGTTTTGACTTATGTGTATCAAACCTACTTATTCAAGAAAGAAAGTGCTGAGGCCGGATAGTTTATGTGACTTGCTCAAGATGACATAATTAATTAGTGGCAAAGTAGAGACTCAAACTTGATGTCAAGCTTCATACCTTAGTTTTTGAACCGCATGGTTCTGCCTCCCAACAGTCTTGTGCTGTATCTCCTCTCCTGAAACTGACTAATCAGCATCAACGCTGGCCAAGTAGCTCAGTTGGTTAGAGTGTCATTCCCAGGCGCCAAAGTTGTCACTTCATCTCTGATTAGGACACATACAAAAGTCAACTTATAAGTGCATAAGTGGAAGAGCAAGTAATTGTTTCTCTCTGTGTGTTTTTCTCTCTCTAAAATTAATTTTAAAATTTTAAATAAATATATTCTGTAAAATATATATATATATACACACACACACACACACACAGTCACACTGGTGTACATGAAAAAGCTATTTTACCCTCTTTAAAGGATAAATTTATGACTAATATACAAAATTATAAAATAAACAGTTGTCAATTATTATTTTATATATGTGATATTTTTGATGTGGTCACTGTATATTTGGAGGATTCAAAAAGCTGACATAGAGTTGATCTTTTGGAAAATATTTCAAGGATGCCGTTTTAGAAAGAAATCAACAAATGGCAGCTGCAAACAACAAAGCACATTTGAAAGCCACAAACATTTTTCTGGAGAGAGAATCAAAACCATGTAATGTAGCCAGGCGTCTTTTATGAACTGTCATTAACCCATTAGGCCGCTTGATGGCAGTGTTCCTCGAGAAATGAACCTGTAAACCAGCTGCAGTATCCCAGGGAAAAAAATATCTGAGCCAATGCAGATAAAACGTGATCTAGATGCAATCACAAACACGGATGAAACATTTTGGATTTTTATCCACACAAACCATATCTTTTCTGATCTTATTTTTCTACAATGAGCTCTGTTCAGAATTTGCCATGGGTTTATGCTGTTATTGAGTAAATTTCCAGACACAAGTGGCCAACAAATACAGAAATATAAATTAAACATTATTTGGAGGGGGAGGGGGTTGACCGTTTATTGTTTGCTTTTTACACAATGGCATTAAAGTGAGCACCTAAATAATAAACTACATATGTTTTGCTCTGTGTGTCCTCAGATTCCTTCCAGACTATTGTCTTAGGAGTCTCTGTCTTTGGGTGTGGGAAAGCAAGATGAGTTTGCTTCTCATGCTCACAATTTTTCTCTTTGGCTGAAAATATACCCTATAAGACCAGAGTGGGATTTCCTGAGTCTCTTCTAAAAAGGCGTGAAGCCACAGATGGAGGTTAAAACAGCGGCTACTGTCAGTCAAGGCCCCAGGCAAGACTGTGAAATCAAAGATTTGTTCCCGTTTCCCAGCTCTGTTTCTTTCTGGTGTCTATATGCTGCCTCTTGATAGCTCCAGGGGGTAAATGAGGCTCAGCCTCTAGCTCTTCCTTCTACAGTGTTTCTTGATCTCTCCTAGGTGAATTTTGTATTTTAACCATGGGTTGTAAGGTTTCTACAAATTTGAAAAGAATGAATCTCAGTTATCTAAAAGGGAATATTCTGGGACAGGTATGCAATATACACCTAACTCATACAGCTAATAGCTTTAGCGAAAAGCTATCCAATGACTCCCTGGGCTTGACTGGCAGCCCTCCTACCATATACTACAATTCAACAGCTATTGAGTTGTTATTATGTGTCAAACACTGTGTTATATGCAGGCAGAAAGATGAGTAGGATGCAGCCTCCTCCCCATCTCAGGAACTTTACAGTCTAATCAAAGAAATGAGACAATGCTGACTGTACAACAAGGCAGAATAAAATATACTGGGAGACAAACACAAAACCCAAGAGGCGAGGGGCTAGGGCATTGCAGAAGAGAGTACTCACAGCTTTTGATGTAAGGAAACATAAACATTAAATATAAGTTATCATATCTTTTATTCCATTGGCAGCCTGGATTATGATGGTGGTTCTCAACTTTAACACACTTCAGAATCATCGGGAAGACTTGTTATATTAGAGAGTGCTAGGTCCCACCTCTTGAAGTTCCAATTAAGTTTGAGTGAGACCTGAGAATGTGTTTAACGCCAATGCTGCTGGTCTGGGGACCACACTTACAGAACAACTGCTTTATGTGCTCTATAGAATATTTGCCAGGTTAGAGAAAGTCACCTCATTCTAGGGACTGCACTGCAAAAATACCTCCTCGGTCCTTCTTCATTATTGTTTCTATATATAAATCATCAAGGCTATCAGTTAATTTTTTTATTCTAACCACATGCCTGTTTGGGATAAAAATCATTTTACTGTTCAAAATAGGTGTACATAATGATATAAAAATAAAATTTAAAGTGTGTTGAATCTTTGCCATAAAACTGACAGATTTGAAACTGTATGTTAAGCAATCAAATCAGCTATTGGAGGTTAAAATAACTTAGAATGTTGAAAGAAATATACAAAAACAATAGAGACAAGGAAAAATATTTAAATGATAATGAGCAAGTTGACTGGTTATTTCATTTGGTACATTTTATTTCTTTTAAAAAATCAAAACATACAGGTTATTATTAAGAACTACAGTCTATGTATATCCTATTTTTATATTTTAGCAGAAAAAGAGAAATACAAATAGCTAAGACCTACATATGGGTTGAGTAATCATTAAATTGCAGAGCCAAGAAGGGCTTAAGAACTGACGAACAGGACATAAATACTCCAGGGAGAATGTGAGGAGGAAACTGTATCAGCTTGATCATGTGATATTCAGTCTGAAATATACCAGTTATGGTGTGTCTGGACTTTTAGCAAAAACTATACATAAAAATCCAACTTTAAAAAAAGAAAAAAAAAGTCAGAACTCTTTGGATGCTAAGCCTAGAAGGAGTTTTTGAGATTGTCAATGACTTGATTACAGTTGAGGAAGGTGAAGTCTACAGATTGGCAAATACATCCAAAGCTACCTGGGGTCTCCTGCCCATCCCCTACCACACTGAACTGGCCAGCCAGTGAGTAAAGCCCTTTCCCTCCTCTCATTTCCCACACTGCTCACTGCCAAGAACACGGAGCGGCGTTTGCTTACACCAGCCCTTGAGTCCCGCACTATTGTTCTCCATCTGTTGGCTCTGTCCCTCCAACAATGATTGCAAACGCCTCAGAAACCGGAGCCACTTCTTCCTCCCTCTCCGGAATTCCCCGCGGATACATTAAGAGGCCTGATTATTCCATATATATATGAACCACCAAATTACAAAAGTGTTCAAAATAAGATCTGGATTCTATAGGCTCTTTCAGGTTGCAAGAGCAAGGGCGATCAATCGCGCTTTCCCTGTTAATGGGGGTTTATTGTGAGGACAAACGACGCAGCGCCAGCAGCTGCACACAGGGCCAGGCCCCACGGGGAACTCCGCACGGCCTGCTCTTGTCCTGGCTGAACCTGGAGCTCCTGCAGCCCCGCAGCTGCTCTCCTGACTTCACTGCTCACCCTCTCTGCGCCGAGGGTCCTTCACCTTCAAAGCGGGGATGCTGATAATAATGCTACCTCATTGGCTTGTTGTGAGGATTAACAAGGTTGACATGTGTGAAGCCCTTACAAAGATGTCTGGGGCATTGTCAATGCTAGAAGATGTTAACCGCCACTATTAATTCAGCGTGGCCCCATCGATCTCCGTGAAGATGAGGGTTCAGGCTCCTCTGAACGATAGAGGCGCAAAATTCTTTTTGTTTTCTTTGAGAAGTTGGCTCTCCTCCCTCGTACCCCCCCCCCCCCTCCATAGCTTCCGCTCGCTGATATTACTGCTCTGGTGGAGAAAATCAACTCACTACCCTTCACCCAGAAAAGGCCTCGGGAGCAAATGATTCCATGGAAACTCGCCACTGGTGAGCGATCGTTTATTCTAGTGCCAAACAGCTGGAGCGTTGAGAGAGGAAATAGAGGACTTATCAGATCGGCTTCTTTGTACTTGGGCAGTTTGACTTTCTCTACAAGTTTTGGCAACTTTTGACTTAACTATAGCATGCCTAAATCATACAAACTCTGTAGAATGGGAAACACAGATTTCCCGGAGGACCAAAGCTGGCATTTTATGCATAGACCTGTGTCACCCTGCAGGAGCGCTCCTTGGGGCCAGCTGCAAATCCTCCTGAGGTTAACCGAGCTTTGTCGTCCTGCAAAAAGGGTCCTTGTAGTTAACCCCGCTGCTGAATTTGGAGCCTGCCCTGAGCCTTTTTGCTCTGGGTAATCAACGCACATGGACCCAGGCAGAACCTCATCAAAGCCCCTATTGGTGAGAGCCGACTGCTCCCCCCCCCCCCAGTAAAATGCAAATGCACTATTGCAACTGCAGAATTATAGTACTGCAGTTCCAGAAACATTGAAGGGAAATAGACTCTTGTCTTCCCTGGAAGATCAGAGTTATAAGCTTCTTCAGTTGCTTAGCTTTCCACACAGGACCGGAGACAGCATTTGTGGGGCCCAGTGGAAAACAAAGATGAGGTCCCTACTTTCAAAAATTATTAAGACTTTCAAGACTGTGACAGGAGAGCATTAATCGAGGGGCTGGGTCACTCAGAGCACTGGGCCCTGGGCAACTGCTCAAGTCACAGGCCCACGAAGCTGAATTTGATTCTATGTGTCACTGAAAAATAACGCTTTCCACCATGATTTTTTTTTTTTTTTTTTTTTTTTTTTTTTTAGAAATCTGAGGGGCTGTTTTTAGTAGGCCCCTGGATCTCTTAAGTGGTTTTTTTTTTTATTTTATTTATTCATTTTAGAGGAGAGAAAGGAGAGAGAGAGAGACAGAGAGGGAGAGAGAGAGGAGAGAGACAGGGAGCGAGAAAGGGGGGAGGAGCTGGAAGCATCAACTCCCATATGTGCCTTGACCAGGCAAGCCCAGGGTTTCGAACCGGCGACCTCAGCATTTCCAGGTTGATGCTTTATCCACTGCGCCACCACAGGTCAGGCTCTCCACCATGATTTGAACACATCGTGCAGCCTATGCGGAGAGAATGTGTGTGCGAATATCTACGTTGTTTGTCCAGGTCCTTTGGCCCTGGGGATAACCACCAGATTGGGGGGGGGGGTGAGTCAGAGTGGCATGTGTTGCCCCCTCCTAGTTTTATTACTGATATTTTAAGTCCTCACCACCACTGCACATTCACACACCTTCTTTTGCTGTGAGTCTGAGAAAATTCACACTCCCTCTCTGGTCCTGTGTCCCTCGCTTTGTAAGAGCACGGGGCTTCCTCCCACCGCTAGTTGTGCAAACTTGGCCCGGTTATTTATCTTTCTATGCCTCAGTCTCTTCACATATAGCAATGGGGATAACAATTGTTTCTGCCTAAGAAAGCACATTATGCAAGCAGATATAAAATGTTTAGAACTGTCCCTGGTACACCATAAATGCTCTGGAGGTACTAGGGGTTATTAATCTGCCACTTTGCCCCAATTACATCAAATCCTTTACTAAAGTTCATGTCGGGGCATTCCTCTATTGATAACAAGAGGGCTTTGGGCCAGGATTTCAAATTCATTAAGTGCCAAAAATGTAGACATTTGTTTTTCTTTCCAAATGAGGGTAGATACATGCAGTCTCAGAGAGACTCTGACAGCATTAGGAGGTCCTTTGTTCCTCTAGACAAATGTAATTGCTAAGTGTTGCTATATTAACTATAGTACAACCCTACATTGATGCTTCTTCATTTTTAAATATACTGGGTCCTGAAAAAAACGAAGCTGGCCCAGTGAGCAGTGTCAAAGGTCCTTGACACAGCCTCCCTGACCTTTCTCTTCAGTCCCTTAGAAAGACAGGAACAGAATCTGCATTGTTATGCAAATGAAGGAGCCCACAGGAAAAATCACAAGGGCCTTGAGAGCTGAGTTCTGGGGATCAAACTTCACTCAGATGCCAGCCCTGTCTTCTGTGGGGCCACACGTCTGCTTTTCTGTAGGATGGGGTTCAGAATCTCCCTAAATTACAGGCCTGATGGTGGTTGGGAAGGGTTGTGCACTTCAGAAAACACAGTTGGAATGGAGCCAAGGCGAAAGGGAAAAGGGAGACCTTTCAAAGAGCTTTGAAACGCCTGGTATCAGTCTGGTATCAAGGGCAGTTGAACATAGAAATATGGCATAAAAAAAAGGAGTGGAATTTAAGGCTCTAGAAGAAAACAAATAAAAAGTTGAGTTTATTTTGTAACCAGGGTACGGCACCATCAGTTATCGCGTGGATTTCTTTCTCTTGTTTGGTGACAGATTAGAAGGGAATTTTAAATAAAATATAAATGCCTTTCCTAATTGAGGTGGGGAGAGGGTGGATAGGAGAAAACACTACTTTCGGTTTCAAATGAGTTAATGGGTGGGACAGGGCATTGAGAAGTCCTATTATGTAACTGTGAGCTTTATCAGCCTTCCCGATTGTGTTCAGCCGTCACAGCTGCAGAGCCTGTCCAGACAGCAAACAGGAAATGAGAAAGTAGCCGCGCTGCAGTCTCCAAAGGTTTTATCGGCCTCCTAGAGATGCAAGGGTACACAGGGGATCTGGAGCAAATCTGTGTACTCTCTGCTTTATAGATGAAAAGAGATCTTTATTGTGCGAGTTGATAAACAGCTCTTGCCACACACGTTTCTTCATTTTAAAAAATATTTTTAATGAAAAGTAGTATTTTATTTGCTTAGATCTTTGCATCTTGTCTCAAAAAATAAGTATAAAAGAGCTCTGCTTGCAGCAGCAAGAGCTGCTATTTCTTCAGATGTTTTTTTTTATTCTGTAATGTTATTTTCTTCTTTTCAAAATGGTGCCCAGAATCAAAACACAATCGGTATTTAAATGTTTGCAACGTCTTTCCCTTGCTGTTCAAGAAATTGTGTGTGCCCCAGTATCTCACAGTCAGATTACACTTATAAGAAACTACACTTATAAAAACCTCAAAAAATTGTATACCTGTAATTTGGGAGAATGTATTTAATTTTAAAAATCTACTTTTTCCAAGAAGAAGCTCTCTGCATAGTATTAGGATGGGCTACTCTGATTCAGAATCTGTTGCTATGGTGACCAACCTGGGTGCTTTGTGGGCTCTGTAAGGGAGGCTAGTGTGGTAATTATATAAACTGAAGTGTTGTTGAATAACCCCAGGAAGGCAGGACTGCCACAGTGCAATTTCTAGAAAACCACTATTTTAAAATTCATATATCATGCCTTCTTCTTTTACATGGAAATCTACCATTTTAGCATTTTTATACATAAAACTGATAGAGTAAAAAATAAAATTTACTAAGTTTTCAACATCAGAAATAGGACAAATGAACCATGTTTTATCCTAATAACTTTATTTTCAATAACTCTGTTTTTTTATAAGTGAACAGTGAACCACAATTAAATGGCTTGTTGTTTCTCATAATATGTCACATGAGACCTAGCTCTTTTCTTTAATAAGCAACATATAATAATTATGAAAGTTTAAGTAGATAATTGATTAGAACAATAAATCAATGCTACTTTTTAAGTAAATAAGCAAATTTAATTGGTTTCTTTAAAAACAAAAGTGTACTTAATATATATTTTTCAACAAAATATATTTAAGAAGAAGAATTCTAATTTTCTCACTCTTTTTCACACTTTACATTTAACATTCTCACATGTGGTAATAGGCCATGCTTCTAGGATATAGATCATTATTTGATACATCAGAAATGCATTTCTGATAACAATGTAATATTATTATTCTTTCACTCAGTAAGTATTTATTAAATGAGAAAACTAGATATTTCACCTTGAACAATTCTTCACCTACTCAGTTCTTTAGTTTCCTCATCTGTAAAATAAAAGTTTATTCTGAGGGCCTTTCTGGGTCAAAACTTGCATCATTCCAGAACCTACAAGATAAAAAACATATAAGTTGTTTAGTACTTTTACTTGGAAGGAAGAAAAACAATTTATTCAGAACTGATCATATCCTGACACTGTGCTAGACATTTTATTTATATTACCTGTGATACTGTAAGGTACATGTGTCCATTGAACAAACAAAGATATAATTTGAATCTCTCCAACTCAAATTTTAGGTACTTTGTATTAAATCATGCTGCCAACACACTAGTGAAGAATTTTCAGCTATCTGTATGGATGGATGATTTTTTTTTTTTTTGGCGTGTAATAACAGAGAAATAGAAAGTACAATTGTATGACATGTCAAAAATTCTGAGGGCATTGATTTTTTCTTAATTATTAAAAAACTCTTGAATCAAAATGACAAAATACTAAATAGAACTGTCACAAAATAGGAAAACTTCCAAATTCTTCCGAAGGCAATGGGGTGTAGAAAGTGGACACTAGTTAATGCAAGAGCAAAGCTAGAAATGGGACTTGGACATCCACGCACTGCTTATTAGTACCCACGTACGTCTAGTCATACTCGAGTGATTCATCATGGATCTAGGTCTGTTCAATTGAATTTTATAAAAATTAAATGCTGGTAAAGATAATCCTTGTAATGAGCACTTAAAATGACAGATATGACTTAGTGCAGGCTTTCTTCATTAACCTGAGTGTTTTTCCTATTACTCCCTGAAAGTACTCTCCCTCTTCCTGTATCTGAAGATGAGGCTGATAATGATGCTCGCCATTCAGGTGTCCACATTTACTTGCAAAACCATTGTGTATTCCCCACGCTTCTTCCATTACATACATGGTCTTGCGTTCAGTAGCTTTATGTACTTTTTACTGAATCAATACTAGCCCTTTCCTGTTCTGTCCATAGAAGAGGCCCGCAAACACTTTATACCACAGTGAATGCAATTCTGCCTCTTCATCTTGGAGACTTCTTTGCCTCAAGTCCCAATGTTATACCCCATCTCATTTTCTTGTTCTTGTTGTTGTGTGAGTGGTCTGATGACAGATTTCATCTCCCAGAATTTATTACCTATTGTGTATATTGTGGGCCAGTCACAATGACCCCATCTGCATTTAGGTTGAATGGGGGGGCCCCACCCTGCCCCAATTTAATAAAAAAAATGAGGCCACTCAAAGCTCATAGATGTGTCAGCACTATGAAAAGGGTCTATAATCAATGCAAATGTGATGTTTTCCTGCTTTGTGGAGCTCAGAGGTTTGACACCCATCTCTTTTGCTGGATCAAATCAGCCTCCCTCTGCTCTGAGAATCTAATGAAAGGTATGGACTCTCTTCTTCTCTCTCTCAAAAAAAAAATGCATGTGGCTGGATAATTTATTGAAATGTTAATTGGTGGGTTGTTTCATGCTCTGTTTTTCCTCCCTCTTGTTCCAAGAATGTGGTCAAGCCTCTTGAGAGGTGAATGGTGCCCTGAGGTTGCGTGGAGCATGACCTGCCAGTTCATTCGTGGGAGGCCTCCCGGAAAGTTCCAGAATCTTTGTACTGCCCAAGGATGAGGCTGGGAGGGTATCAGTGATGACCAAGTTTGGATGTGCTGCTGTCCAAGGCAGGTGGGGGCTTCAGGTCAAGTTTCATGTATTTAGAGTTTGTTAAAGAACGTGAGGTTTTTGCACACTTTATACAGATATGTCCCTCTGCTCTCTAGATTTCTCTGCTCCCCCACACACGATTTTGAACGGTATTTCTGAGCATGTGTGACACTCCACTCCTCCCCAACCCATCCTGCCCTACTACCTGGGGTCAATAGTAATAACGTTAGCATTTATTAAGTGCTTACTATTGAGTTTTTTTTTTGTTTGTTTTTTGTTTTTCATTTTTCTGAAGCTGGAAACAGGGAGAGACAGTCAGACAGACTCCCGCATGCGCCCGGCCGGGATCCACCCGGCACGCCCACCAGGGGCGACGCTCTGCCCACCAGGGGGCGATGCTCTGCCCATCCTGGGCATCGCCATGTTGCGACCAGAGCCACTCTAGCGCCTGGGGCAGAGGCCACAGAGCCATCCCCAGCGCCCGGGTCATCTTTGCTCCAATGGAGCCTTGGCTGCAGGAGGGGAAGAGAGAGACAGAGAGGAAAGCGCGGCGGAGGGGTGGAGAAGCAAATGGGTGCTTCTCCTGTGTGCCCTGGCCGGGAATCGAACCCGGGTCCTCCGCACGCTAGGCCGACGCTCTACCGCTGAGCCAACCGGCCAGGGCACTATTGAGTTTTAATATAGAATAATTCATGTATTTTTTATGACGGGGAATAAGGGTTGAGAGGTTAAATAACTTTTTCCAGGTCACACAAGCAGCATTCATAACATTATGCATGCATAAGGTAGCAGTAAGCTATATTATTGCTACAAAAGCCACTGCTCTAGGATGCTATTCTCTGGACTGAATTTTATTTCTTTTGTTTTCCTTAGTTTTCTAAAAATACCTTTTAATAATCCACAACCTTGAACCTAATCAGAAGGTACCCAATTCCCATAGAGAGATCAGTCACTATTCATACTCTGACCTAGTAAAAAAGGCCATGCTCCACGCTTCTGCCTGTTAGATCCAGCATCCCACCATACCGTCCCCACGAATCCTGTGACCTTGACTGGCTAGTCACCACTCCAGACTTCAAGATTCCTTATCAGTAAAATGGGGCTGATAAAAATGCCTAGGATACGAAACTGTTGTGGGAATTATATGAAAAGCAGGGCACGTTAATTACTTGGCATAGAGCCTAATACATAATAAGAGTTCAATAAATGGCAGCTCATTATTGCAATTAAATGGCACTATTCTATATAATTGGGAAGACTTGCCCTCAGTAGACACTCCTTTAAAGGCAGACAAGGCTGACGACAGTCTGGGAGGTCTTCCGTGGCTCCTTCAGGCTTGTAAATAACTTCCTTTGCACTCCCATAATATTTTAAACATATTTCTTCATTGCTTTTTAATTCCATAAAAATTTTGTTTTCGCCTGACCTGTGGTGGCGCAGTGGATAAAGCGTCGACCTGGAAATGCTGAGGTTACCAGTTCGAAACCCTGGGCTTGCCCGGTCAAGGCACATATGGGAGTTGATGCTTCCAGCTCCTCCCCCCTGTCTCTCTCTCCTCTCTCTCTCTCTCTCCCTCTCTCTCTCCTCTCTAAAATGAATAAAAAAAATTTTTTTTGTTTTCCCTAACTAGACTGTTAGCATCATATTGATCTTTGGCATCATGGTAACTTGCATAGGAGCAAGCACTGAGGCCTGGGACTCCAGGGGGAACTAGCTGCAAATAGCTCCCTCCCCTTGTGTTGTGTCTTGCTATCCCCTGGGTATGCCCAGATAGACTATGGCTATAATAATAATGACTTTACATGTAAGAATGCCAGGTATAAAAGTCGTATTTGAAATGGAATAGAAAAGAATGAAGTACTGCATTTTCAAATATTTTCTCTCTAGTGTGAATCTCCCCCCCCAGCTTTGACATTTAAATACTAATCTTTTTTTTTTTATTCTTCTAAGGTGTCGTTTAATTTTCTTCTGTAAAGAAATCATGGAATATATTAGTATATTAGTATTCCTAAAAGTAACACACATCCAGCCATCAAGTGTAATAAAGATTTTGTTCGATGTTCTTTATAGGACTGAATTTAGAATTTAACATAAAGAACAATAACTTCACTTTGACAATATACTTAAAACTTCTCATTTTTCCCTAGTTTGTGTAAACTGAGATCATTATAAGTCAAGATTGGTAACAAAGAGTCTTCAAAACTGGTGCACAGAACTCCCGTACTGGTAATTTAAATAGGTTCTCAAAAAACTGAAAAGAATTCTGATTTCATTCAATTGACTATTGATGTGATTCGTGGAGAGAAAGGTTGACTATTACCAAATTGTCAGGCTTGGGGAAAGGTTTCAGAGAAAGGAAATGAAAAGCATTTAAATTGTAACATGTAAATCAAGCTTTTAGCTTTAGAATAGAATATAATTCAAACCAGGCTAAGTTCAAATTTATGATAATTTCATTAGCTGCATTGAAACTTTTCTTGACTCAATCTATAATAGAGTAGGTTGCTAATTATTAATTACAAAATATGGGAGTTATTTAAGGCATTGTTTTCAAGCACTTTTGCATTTGTTGTTTTTAAGCACCATTTGCTCACAAGCTGCTAATTGTAATTTTAATTCATTTATTAATCTAGGTCTAACAGAATGTATTGCTATTCATTATTAATGTTATTGTAATCACTTTAAAATGATATGAATGCATTTATTTTCAAATAATATAATTCAGAATTTTTAACATAATTAAACTTCATTTTCGGGTATGGGCTGTGAATTAGCTTTTAATTTACTCAAAAAGATTTAACAGACAACCTCTAAATTCATACTCTCAACTGTAAAGTGAAGGATTAACCTGCTGTGAAGTCAATACACAAAACATTCTTATAAATATTGAAAGCCTATCAATGATATTTTTTATTAAGCTACAGAATTAGTATTCATCTATCTTAAGCTCACACTCATCAGGTAATTTGTTTAAGCTATCTAATGTAATAGAGTGTCTTTCCACTTTAATTAAAATCTTTACATGCCCACAACTGTCATAATTTACTTTTGTAAATTACATTAATTTCAGTGGTAAAATGATAAGTTATAGTAATTATTATAATGGATGATTAAGTTAAAGGCACCTTGTATCAACCCATGGCTGCTTTTTAAAATGGCACTGCTTTGTTTTTTTATGACTTGAAACCCTTGCTATTTCTTTTCATATATATATATATATAATTTATTGATATTTGGAAAGAGAGGAGAGAGAGAGAGAGAGAGAGAGAGAGAGAGAAGGGGGAGAAGCAGGAAGCATCAACTCCCATATGTGCCTTGACCAGGCAAGCCCAAGGTTTCGAACCGGCAACCCCAGTGTTCCAGGTCAATGCTTTATCCCTCTGCGCCACCACAGGCCAGGCCGGTCCTGTTGTTTCTATCTCAGTAGTTACAGAGAACCCACTGATCCTCCAGTCTTCCTCTTAAACCTCTGACAAATCTTTTTAGAAGTGCCCTTGTGATACTACTTCTTTCTCTTTTCTCTGGGTTTCCCTTGGGATTCTCACCTAAATTCCTTCTCTTTCTTCTTCTCATTCACCTTTCATCTCAACTGTTGCCATGGAGTCCATCATAGTAACGATTCTCAAATCAATAGCTGCCTGATTTTTCACAAGAAGCTCAACCCAATAACTCAGTTTGTTTCTATGGTATTTCTTTACATATGTAAAATATAAAAATATCCCAGTTTTAAATAATCAAAGGGTTTATTAATCAAAGCACATGTTTTTTCTGAAATAGTATTGCTTTGCATATGAATTTGTTAGCCTTAAATAAGCATGATTTGTTAAGTGAGTTTTAAATGATTTTGTTTTTATATTTTATGTCTTTTACACAAAATAAATTTACAGAAATAAACATTCTTTATGCTCTGGTTTTAGATGACAGACAGATCCCACTGGGAAGCCTCTTTCTTCGGCAGTGAAAAACTAGAAATAATAGAAAAGACATGTGATTTACAAATCTAATACCACAGAGAAAACATGAATGGGTAACTTTAGAGGAATCTCAGAAAAACTAAAAATATATGAAATTAATATGAGGAAAAAGACCATTAAAACAGAAACAGGAACAAGCTGCTATCAAGGGTGCTGCTCTAAAGATGGTGGATTCCAGTCACTAAGGAGTAAACACATTCTATTTTATATCTCCCGTTAATCACAGGAAAAAAATCTAGGGCAAAAAAAAAAAAAAAAGAAGTAAGTCACAGAAGACTTTGAAGGGAGGAGAAAATCAGATGGCATATCTAAGGGCCTCAGGATGTGAGAGGCATCCTTAGCGGCAGTGAGCTCCCAAGTTTCTTCCTGCCACGTAAATACCTCAACCTGGGTGTCGAGCCGCTCACAACCTAGAAGCATGAATAGTTACAGGCAAAAAATAACCCCGAGAAAAATTTGCTTCCTCTAGCCAGAGAATCAGGAAAATATCGGCCCAATGGAAACTCCTTAACCGTAGCTACCTGTTCTTGGGGTGAATGCTAAAGGAAAAAACACCACACCCCGCCCTCGCCACAGTGAACACTGTCATAGCAAAGCCAGTAGGCAGAGCTCGGTCTTCTGCTTTTCCCTCTGTCCTAGTGAGGAGGGTGTCCCTGTGGGCAGAACTCTGACTTCCCCATGAGCCCTTGTAACAGCAGGCCCTGCTCCTCTCTGCAGAATTCTTGGGCGGAACTTTGACTTTGACTTTCCTCCTGCAGTAACAGGGAGGTGCCCTTTGCCTACAGAGCCTGTATATAGAACTTTGACTTAACATCCACCTTCAATTACTGGGAGGTGAACTTCTCCATGTGAGTCAGAGGGTAAACCTTGTCTTCCAAACTGTGCCATGCAGTAAAGAGGTGGTACCCGTACCGCCCAGACAGTTCTGAGAGACTGTAGGACACAGTGCTGTCATCAGGGTAACACACAAGCAAAGCATATCAGAATAACAGCATATAAACTAAACTGACATTTGAACTACAACACACAAAAAGAATATTAGGGTATGCATTCTGAACCTAAATAGATGATTAAAAAGATTTAATGGAAAGTGGGCTCCTATAAACACAATACCCAAAATGTCCAGAATACAGTACAAAATGATTTATCACACCAAGAATCAGGAAAATATAGACTTAAATAAGAAAAGTCATCCCTGGTTGATAATGTCTAGATGACACAGTGATTGGAATTGTCTAAACAGGTTTATTAAGAGGCTGTCAAAAGATGCTTTAACAAGCAATTGTGAACATTGTAAAAAAAATTTAAAGCATAGAAAATATCAGCAAAGAAATAGAAGATGTAAAGAAAAACTAAGTGGAAATTCTAGAACTGAAGAATACAACAATGTGAGTAAAAAACTGGGTAGATTCAATAATAGAATGGAGAGGACAAGGAAAGAATAAGTGAACTTTAAGTTAGGTTGACAAAAACTATTCAGTTAAAAAATAAAGAAAATTTTATCTGAATCATTTGAGCTCTAGAGACCTATGGGGTAATAACAAGAGATTTAATATTTGTGTCATCAACGTCCCAGAAAGAAAGAAAAGGTAATGCATCTTTGAAGAAATAATGGCTAAGAACATTTCAAATTTAATTAAAGATATAAACCTACAATTCAAGATACTGAGTGGACCACAAACATAATAAATATCTAAATGCATCCATATCTAAACACATCTTGTCAAAATTCTGAAAACTTAAGAAAAAACTTTTGAAAGCAGTTAGAATAATACTAATATATTATGTACAAAGAAACAGTGATCCAAAAACATAGTAGCTGATTACTCATTAAAAAGCATGGAGTTCAGAGAAATTTTTTCAAGTGCTGAAGGAAAAGAATTGTTGACTTTAAATTCTGTATCCAGTGAAAATGTACTTTAGGAATAAGAAGAATTACACAGTTGAATATGAAAAAAAAAAGGCTATGAGTATTTATCATCAGTAGAATAAAAGAACAGCTAAAGGAATTCTTCATACAGAAAGAAAATGATACCAAAAGGACATTAGGAACACTAGAAATAAAGAAAGGACAACTTAATGGGTAAATGTAAGGGTAAGTCCAAAAGATTATTGTTTCCTTGCAGTTTTAAAAATTGTGTTTAGCAGTTAAAAGTAAAAACTATAACAATATCTGATACAGTTCTCAATGTATGTAGAAGTAACTACTATGTCATAAAAAGGGAGGACAAAATGACCTAAATGATGATGATGTAGCCACATTCCACTTGAAGTGATAAAATATTGATAATAGTTAACTACAATAAGGTATATATACTTAATGTAACCCCTAGAACAACTGCTTAAAAAAAACTCCCATGAAGAAATAGACTCTAAATGAAAAAAATAACACTACAGATAAATCAAAATAAAATAGCAAAAAATAAATGCTCAAGTAGTCTAGAGAAAGACAAAAAAGGGAAAAATGAGGAATTAAAAAACAGAAGAAACAAAGCAAATAATAATACAGCAGACAAATTCTAAAATATCAATAATTACCTTAAATTCAAATGACCTAAATATATCAATTTAAAAAAATTGGTATAAGGCCCTGGCCGGTTAGCTCAGCGGTAGAGCGTCAGCCTGGCGTGCAGAAGTCCCGGGTTCGATTCCCGGCTGGGGCACACAGGAGAAGTGCCCATCTGCTTCTCCACCTCTCCCCCTCTCCTTCCTCTCTGTCTCTCTCTTCCCCTCCCGCAGCGAGGCTCCGTTGGAGCAAAGATGGCCCGGGCGCTGAGGATGGCTCCTTGGCCTCTGCCCCAGGCGCTAGAGTGGCTCTGGTCGTGGCAGAGGGATGCCCCAGAGGGGCAGAGCATCGCCCCTGGTGGGCAGAGCGTCGTGCCGGGTGGATCCTGGTCGGGCGCATGCGGGAGTCTGTCTGACTGTCTCTCCCCATTTCCAGCTTCAGAAAAATTAAAAAAAAAAAATTGATATACACCAGGGGTCCCCAAACTACGGCCCGCGGGCGCATGCGGCCCCCTGAGGCCATTTATCCGGCCCCGCTGCACTTCCGGAAGGGGCACCTCTTTCATTGGTGGTCCTGGAGTACTGTATGTGGTGGCACCACAAAGCTCAGCGTCGCTGACGTACAGTACTACTTCCGGTGACACAGGACCAGGATGCATGCATCACGGCTCCAGAAGCGCGTCATATTACTTGTTATGGCTAGCAGTGACAAATATGGAACCAGACATTGACCATCTTATTAGCCAAAAGCAGGCCCATAGTTTCCATTGAAATACTGGTCCGTTTGTTGGTTTAAATTTACTTGTTCTTTATTTTAAATATTGTATTTGTTCCCGTTTTTTTACTTTAAAATAAGATATGTGCAGTGTGCATAGGAATTTGTTCATAGTTTTTTTATAGTCTGGCCCTTCAACGGTCTGAGGGACAGTGAACTGGCCCCCTGTGTAAAAAGTTTGGGGTCCCCTGGTGTACACCATGACTGTTGCACTCACTTCAAATGTAGTGATGTAAGTCTGTTAAAGGTAAAAGGGTAGAAAATGTAGCATGCAATCACTAAACAGAAGAAAGTTGGAGTTGCTACATTAATATTATATGAAGTAGACTTTAGAACAAAGAAAATTACCAGGGAGAAAACAAGACATTATATAATGATACAAAGGTCAATTCACCAGAAAGACATAACAATCTTAACTGTTATGCACTGAATATGAGAGCTGTAAAGGAAATGAAGCCAAACCTTCCAGAAATGAAAGAAGCAATAGAAAGTCAGCAATTATAGTTGAGGACTTCAATACTCATTTGTTAGAAATTGGTAGACACAGTAGAAAAATATGTCAGCAAGGATTTAAAAGAACTGAACAAGGCCCAGGGCAGTGACTAGAACATCAGCCCTGTGTAAGGATGGTTCAGATTTAGTTCCTGGTCAGGGTACACAGCAGAAGAGACTATCAGCCTCTACTCTCTCCTCTCCATTCTCTCCCACTTCCCCTCTGGCAGCCAGTGGCTCTACGGTTTGAGGGTGGCCCGGGGCACTGAGGATGGCTCCATTGGAGCACATCAGCCTCAGGCACTGAAAATGGCTCAGACCTTGAGCACCAACAGCCAGGGGGGTTGCTGGGTGGATCCCGGTAGGGCGCATGCCAGAGTCTGCCTCACTATCTTCCCATCTTCCCTCTTCTTGCCTAAAGAGAGAGAGAGAGAGAGAGAGAGAGAGAGAAAGAAAAGAAAGAAAGAAAGAAAAATTGAACAACATCATCAAACAATAGAACCTAATTAATATTCATAAGAACACACTACTCAACCACACAGAATGCACATTCTTTTAAATGTGCATGGAACAGTCACACAAGACTGTATCATAGATTATAAAATAACTCTTAACAACTTTAAAAGAATTAAGATCAAATAAAATATGTTTTCTGATCATAATAGAATCAAACTAGTCTTCAATGACAGATCACCAAAAACTTAGAAATCAAAGCTACTTCTCAGTAAACCATGTGTCAAAAAACTAGTCTCAAAGAAAATCTTTTTAAAAAAATCAACTGAATTAAAATAAAAATATAACATATCAAACTATGAAAAACCAATATGAGGTACTATGACATACTTACAAGAATGGCTTAAATAAAAATGTAATAGTAACAATACCAAATACCGGTGAGGACCTGGAGAAACCGGACATTTCATACATTTCTGGTGTGAACGTAAAATGGTATAGCTAGTTTAGGAAACAGCTTGCCAGTTTCTTAAAAAATAAATATACAGCCCTGGCTGGTTGGCTCAGTGGTAGAGCGTCGGCCTGGCGTGTGAGGGACCCGGGTTCGATTCCCGGCCAGGGCACATAGGAGAAGTGCCCATTTGCTTCTCCACCCCTCCCTCCTTCCTCTCTGTCTCTCTCTTCCCCTCCTGCAGCCAAGGCTCCATTGGAGCAAAGATGGTCCGGGTGCTGGGGATGGCTCCTTGGCCTCTGCCCCAGGCGCTAGAGTGGCTCTGGTCGCAGCAGAGCGATGCCCGGAGGGGCAGAGCATCGCCCCCTGGTGGGCAGAGCGTCGCCCCTGGTGGGCGTGCCGGGTGGATCCCGGTCGGGTGCATGTGGGAGTCTGTCTGACTGTCTCTCCCCATTTCCAGCTTCAGAAAAACACAAAAAAAAGAAAAAGAAAAAAATAAATATACAACTATCACATGACCCAGCAATTGATGAAAGGTAGTTTTTAATACATAAATAAGAATAAAAGAGGTAAGCAAAACTAGATTATAAGAAAGAGATTAAAAATATTAATGAAAAATATTAAATACTACCTGACAAAAAACAATAAAACTGTTATTTAAGATATTTCTAATGACAGCTTGTCACCCCCTGGTTGTTTGGCATTTTTTCCTCTTTAGGTTATATGTTTGTTTACTGAAGTAACAAATGTGAGGGTAAAATGTAGTATTTCATCAAAGGTATAATGAGTTTTATGAAATGAATAAATAAATATTACAAACATAGTTTTCTCAAAATTTTTTCACCTATGGACAGAATGAACAGTACTATAGGCACTTAGAATACACTGTCGCGCAGATGAACATTAAAAAATAAGGAATGTAAATTTGTCATGTCCACATTGAGCGGCTGCCCAGGCGCCCACCTTAGAGAGAACCCTGATTACAAGTGCCATTTTAACAAATAGTTCGCCAAACTCAACAAAAAATTAGAAATCGGTTCTGTGCGAACCAGCTGAATCCCACTACTGCATTTATCCTAGCAAAAATGAAAGCTAATGTTGTACACAAAAACCTGTAACGTTCATAGAAGCTTTATTTGTAATAGCCCCAAACTGAAAACAACCCGTATGTCCTTTAATAGATAAATAGTATGTAATCCAACTGCCTATTTAGTTCTACTGTGGCATAATTCTCAGCAATAGATAGAAACAAAATACTGGCATGCAACAACTTGGATGGATCTCAGGCCATTATTCTGCATGAAAAAAACAAAGTCAGTCTCAAGGGGTTAAATACTATGTGATTCCATCTGCATAGCATTCTCAAAGAGACAAAATATGTATAGTGATGAAAAACCAGTGGGAGCCAGGGGGTTAGGGCTGGTGAAAGTGTGTGAGCGTGAAAGGACAACATGAAGGAGTTCAGTTGTGATGATGATGTACTGTATCCTGATATGATAATAGTTATTTGAATCTATGTGATAAAATTTTACAGACTTACCTCCCCCTCAAAAAATACATAGTGTAGCCTGACCAGGCGGTGGCGCAGTGGATAGAGCATCGAACTGTGATGCGGAAGGACCCAGGTTCGAGACCCCGGGGTGCCAGCTTGAGCAAAAAGCTCACCAGCTTGGACCCAAGGTCACTGGCTCAAGCGGGGGGTTACTAGGTCTGCTGAAGGCCCACAGTCAAGGCACATATGAGAAAGCAATCAATGAACAACTAAGGTGTCGCAACGAAAAACTGATGATTGATGCTTCTCATCTCTCTCCATTCCTGTCTGTCTGTCCCTATCTAACCCTCTATCTGACTCTCTCTCTGTCCCTGTAAAAAAAAAAATAAAATAATACATAGTGTATAGCACTGTCATTTGTAACAGCCAAAAAGTAGAAACAACCCAAATGTGCAGCAACTGATGAATGGATACACAATATGTGGTATATCAATATAATGAAATATTACGTTTAGCAATAAAATGTAAAAAAGGGATGAAAGAGTTGGAAAATCTAGAGCCGGAGGGTAAATGAGTGATTACCTAGGACAGGAGGGAGGGTAATCGAGAGTGATGGGTAATGGGTACAGGATTTGTTTTTGGACATAGTAAAAATGTTCTAAAATAATTCTGTGAATGGACTGAAAATCATTGAACTGTATACTTGAAATGGGTGAGTTTTGTGGCATATAAATTGCATGGCAGATGGTATATGAATCATATCTCATTAAAGGTATTTAAAGAAATAAAAGGAGTACATGTAAAAACTAGTCAAATCTGAATGGAGTCTTTATCTGAGCTGACAGCATCGGACCAACATGAGTTTCCTCACTTTGACAGTGAACTCTGCGCATTGTACGAGTAAAGGGTAGATGAGAATTCTTGATATTCCTTTGCAACTCCTTGTGAGTCTTAAACTATTTCAAAATAAAAAGTTACTTTTAAGAAAGGATGCTGTTTGAAGTAGGAGGGAGCCCTTGGGCAACAGACAACAAGATACCAGGATTCTCGCAGTAGAGCAGCCAAGTAGGTCAACCACAACTTGCTTCTCTCTGTGTAAAGCAACAGGCAAGAGTGGTGCCCACATTCACAGAGCAACAATACATGTGGGGGCCTTTATTGAAAGGAAGAACTAGGGCCTTAGAACAGTGGTCAGTCAGGAGGAACGGGGAGTCCGCACCCAGAGACTGACTACCTCAATCAGTAATCTATTCTGCCTCTCCTCCAAAGTGACTAAGTCGCTAGGCAGTCAGCGTAGCCACCCCCAGCAGCACTCCGGGATCCCCTCCTTATGCAGACTATGGTAAATTGATGGAACCTTTCCAGGATGGCTCAACAGAACAGCACCAATACAAAAATACACACACAACCATGCATCAGCTAAGATATGTCAGCTTGAAAGAGAGGCAGCAAGCCTGGGAGAGTTCACACACAAATAATAGTTATTACAAAGAAATAGTTAATAGAACAGGCAGCACCGGACTTCAGAAACACCATAATTATTTCATTTAACACATATTTCTTGAGCCTCTGTTGTAAGTACTAGACACGTTTTTAACTTCTGGAGATACCATGGTCCACACAACAGGTGAGGTTCCTACCCTCATGGATTTCCAGTTTACTGAAAGAGATGGACAACATAAAAAGAAACAAAAAAAAGTCAGAGAAAAAAAAATATGTTTTAGATTGAAAATAAAATCAGGGTAAGTAAGGGGTGTGGGGGGAAAGAATGTATGTGTGTGAAGATATTAAGTGCTACTTTGGATAAGCTAGTCAGGGAGGTAAGCTTTGTGCAGTGACCTGAACTAGGAGCAGGAACAAGCCTTAAGACTTCCAGGGAAGAACAGGGGAAGCAGGTGGAGGAACACGTGTATGTGTTTAGAGGGTTTGAAATGTTGACAACAACAGGGAGACAAAAATGTTTGAAGTTGAATGGGCAAGGGGGAAATGTTCAGAGAATCCACAAGAGTTTGATCATTTAGGACATTCTGGGCCATTCTAAGAACTTGTGTTTTTATTCTAAGCTTAATTAATATTATATGTTCCAAGGGATAAAAGAGACTATTTTAACCAACAGGTTTTTATTTTTATTTTATTTATTTATTTATTTTTTTTTCTGAAGCTGGAAACGGGGAGAGACAGTCAGACAGACTCCCACATGCGCCTGACCGGGATCCACCCGGCACGACGCTCTGCCCACCAGGGGCGATGCTCTGCCCCTCCGGGGCATCGCTCTGCCGCGACCAGAGCCACTCTAGCGCCTGGGCCATCTTTGCTCCAATGGAGCCTTGGCTGCGGGAGGGGAAGAGAGAGGACGGAAAGGGGGGAGGGGTGGAGAAGCAAATGGGCACTTCTCCTGTGTGCCCTAGCCGGGAATCGAATCCGGGTCCTCCGCACGCCAGGCCGACGCTCTACCGCTGAGCCAACCGGCCAGGGCCTTAACCAACAGGTTTTTAAAAAGAATCAACCAGCAATCATGTAAATTATAAGGCTTCATCTTTGAAATGAAACATTTGATAGATGAGTAGAACAGCAGATGGGACACAAAAAAGAGCAAATTTTGTTGAGTTGGAAGAAAAATCTAAATATTTTTTCCCTAGAATAGATGACACATATAATAAAAATATGTAAAGTGAGAAAATGAAGACAGAGACTCTTAACAATTCATCCAGAAGATTCGAATTTTATTTGAAATAAAACTGTGAAAGGCAAGTGAGAAGTACTATCAGAAAAGTCCTTTTAGGAAAAATAGAGAAGAGATAATATTCAAAACAATATAAATATATACTTTACTAATTCCATTAAAAATCTTTAATTTAGCCCTGGCCGGTTGGCTCAGCGGTAGAACGTCGGCCTGGCGTGCCGGGGACCCGGGTTCAATTCCCGGCCAGGGCACACAGGAGAAGCGCCCATTTGCTTCTCCACCCCCCCCCCCTTCCTCTCTGTCTCTCTCTTCCCCTCCCGCAGCCAAGGCTCCATTGGAGCAAAGATGGCCCCGGCGCTAGGGATGGCTCCTTGGCCTCTACCCCAGGCGCTAGAGTGGCTCTGGTCTCGGCAGAGCGATGCCCCAGATGCCCCCTGGTGGGTAGAGCGTCGCCCCTGGTGGGCGTGCCGGGTGGATCTCGGTCGGGCGCATGCGGGAGTCTGTCTGACTGTCTCTCCCCGTTTCCAGCTTCAGGAAAAAAAAAAACAACTTTAATTTATAAGAAACAAAGCAAACTGCACTTAGGAAAGATATAAATACTTATCAAATATTTATGGATCATTAGAAAATTTGATCATATACCACACAAGAAAATAAAAGGCTACACAGTTATTTTATAAGGCTATTTTAATCTCAAGATGAAAATAAGGCAACTCCTACTCGAAAATAAAATCAGAGATCAAGTCACTTAGAAACACGGAGGTAGATTCTTAACTATATATTAGCAAATCAAATCTGGCAGTGCATTTAAAAAATGACCAGGAAGGCCCTGGCCGGTTGGCTCAGTGGTAGAGCGTCGGCCTGGCGTGTGGGAGTCCCGGGTTCGATTCCCAGCTAGGGCACACAGGAGAAGCGCCCATCTGCTTCTCCACCCCTCCCCCTCTCTTTCCTCTCTGTCTCTCTCTTCCCCTCCTGCAGCCAAGGCTCCATTGGAGCAAAGTTGGCCCTGGGTGCTGAGGATGGCTCTATGGCCTCTGCCTCAGGCACTAGAATGGCTCTGGCTGCAACACAGCAACAGCCCAGATGGGCAGAGCATCGCCCCCTGGTGGGTATGCCGGGTGGATCCCGGTTGGGCACATGCGGGAGTCTGTCTGGCTGCCTCCCCCTTTCCAACTTCAGAAAAATACAAAAACAAAACAAAACAAAAAAATGACCAGGAAAAGTTTATCTCTGTATATTAGGTTGTTTACTATTTTTTAAAGAAAAAAAAAAAATATATATATATATATAATTTTCCAGTTAACAGGTTCAAGTAAAGTAGCATGATTAGGTCTAAGTCATTCAGTGAACTCCTGCACTGTGAACGTCACCAGTGCCTCTAAGTTTTTTCTCCCTCTTGGGTGGTCCAGGATAACTACAGGGGTTGGAGTCAGGAATGAATGTGCCTTCTCCCAGATAAGTTAGGCTCTGATAAAAACCCAGCTGGTTAAATTCGGTTAAAACAGTTTCTCCTTAGGACAGCCTTTGTTAAGAAAAACAAAATGCAGTGGCATATTTCCAAATGGTTGTTTTAAACTACATGGGGATTTTCCTTTGATATTCACTGTGAGAACCTGGTTGAGCTCCTAGAGGCAAAACCTACGAAAGTGTAGAGATGACCCATATGGCTAGGTCTCCCAGGAAGTTTTAACTCTCAGATTTGTTCATACTAGACCTCTAGCAATTCATTAATTTTTACGGTTCAGGATTTCCTGCTATGGCACTGGTTCCTACAGAGGTTTCTTCGCATGGGTTTCTGCCCCAGGAAGTTGTGATTCTCTGTATCTGTCTTCTATCCAATTTTAGGGACAGCAGTTTGCCTGGTGACCAAATTTCTCTAATAGATCTAAATAGAGTTCTTGATTTTTCAATTTGTTTATCTTTTTACTTGTTATTAGGATGGAAGGATGACTTACCTTGCAAAAAGTTATCTATCAAAAACCTGAACTATATTTAATGATTAACTTTTAGAAACATCTTCATTAAAGTCATTTCTTCTCCTTTTACTAAATTCACTGTATGTTTGAGAGCTCAGGCCGTGATAAAAAATGGGAAGGAAGGAAAAACTCATTAGGAGAAAATGTTATTTTTAACTAGAAAAATCTGAAGTAATTAATTAACAAACTCTTAGAAGTACAAAGAAAGTTCAATAAGGCATAAAAAAAGATCAATTTTTAAAATATTATTTCTATATATCAGTAAAAACAAGGTAGAAAATACAATGTTTAAAAGATCTATTTTACATAAGCAACAAAATCATGAAGTATTTAGAAATAAAACTGATTTAAAATATGTGTAAGGCCTTTGTGGAGAAACTATGAGACTATTGAAAGACATGAAAAAGAGTTGAATAAATTTAAAAATATATTCAACATTTTATTAGAGGTCCTAAACAATGAAAGAGATTGAGGGGAAAAAAAGTATAAATGATCAGAAGAAAGGTTTAACATTTATCTTTTTTGCAGTTAAAAATATTGGTAGCTCAGAAAATTTAAGTGATCCTAAGAAGAAACTGGCTAAATGTTTTCCTTGAATTTTCAGTAAGGGAGCCTAGATATATGATCTACATGCAAAAATTAGTATCTTTCTTATATTCTCTTAGTAACCAATCAAAAATAGAGTGGTTTTATTTTGGGTTTTTTTTACAGAGACAGAGAGAGAGTCAGAGAGAGGGATAGACAGGGACAGAGAGATGAGAAGCATCAATCATTAGTTTTTCGTTGCGACACCTTAGTTGTTCATTGATTGCTTTCTCATATGTGCCTTGACCGCGGGCCTTCAGCAGACCGAGTAACCCCTTGCTCAAGCCAGCGACCTTGGGTCCAAGCTGATGAGCTTTTGCTCAAACCAGATGAGCCCGCGCTTAAGCTGGCGACCTCGGGGTCTTGAACCTGGGTCCTCCGCATCCCAGTCCAATGCTCTATCCACTGCTCCACGGCCTGGTCAGGCTCCAAAATGTTTTTTAAAAGTGAGTTTCTATTTATGATGGTTTGCATAGTGTCTGTCCCCCCCTAAAATTCATGCCTGCTCAGACCTCAGTCTATGACTCTGTTTGGAAATAAACTCTTTGCAGATATAATTAGGTAAGAATCTGAAGACAAAATCATCCTGGATTTAGGATGGGTCTTAAAACCAATGACTGATGTCTTTATAAGAGAAAGGAAAATGATATTTTTGAGACACAGGCAAAGGTGGATTTAACGGCAGGTGCATTGGGTACGCGCCTCAGGCCCGACTTCTGAAGGGCCCCGCAAAACCCCAACTTTACACTTTTTTTAATGACACCAAGTTTGGTTTCACATGTGCAATTTTACATTAATAGTACATAATATTTTTTATTTATTTATTTTTTTTAATTTTTTTAATTTATTCATTTTAGAGAGGAGAGGGAGAGACAGAGAGAGAGAGAGGAGAGACAGAGAGAGAGAAGGGGGAGGAGCTGGAAGCATCAACTCCCATATGTGCCTTGACCAGGCAAGTTCAGGGTTTCGAACTGGCGACCTCAGCATTTCCAGGTCGACGCTTTATCCACTGCGCCACCACAGGTCAGGCCTTTTTATTTATTTAAAAATAAGGTTAACATGTGTTTTTATTTTCCCTGTCTCTCTTTTTTTTTAAGGGGCCCGATATTTTCTTCTGCGCCCAGGGTCTGAATTGACCTAATTCGCCTCTGGACACAGGGAAGAAGGACACATGAAGATGGAGCAGAGATAGGAGATATGCCAGCAGAAACTGGAAGAAACAGGAGCTTTGGAAGGATGTGTGGCCCCACCCACACATTGATTTCAAATTTCAGACCTCTAGAATTGTGAGAGAACAAATTTCTGTCATTTTAAGCCATCTAGTTTGTGATAATTTTTTATGATAGTCCTAGGAAACTAGTATGCTATTCATGATACCACAAAAACTTTAAATTACCAATTATACATGTGCACATTCTTAATAGGGAAAAAAGCATATATTTTTATGCAAAAGCAAAATGAAGACCTCAATAAATGAATAAATCCAAATTCATAGATTGTAAGATTCATCATTTTAGTGATGTCAATGCTTCAAAAATCAATAGAATTTTCTATAAACTGTGCTAATTATAAAATTTATACAGAAGTATGAATTTTTTGAGAATAACCAACATATTTTTGTTTTCAAAAGAGATAACTGATCTGGGGCAATAAAACTTATTCAATCTAAATGCAATCATATTATATATCCACAGTGATTTAAATAGTGTGTTACTGGCACAATAAAAAATGATCAATGAGGCCCTGGCTGGTTGGCTCAGTGGTAGAGCGTCGGCCTGGCGTGCAGGGGTCCCGGGTTTGATTCCCGGCCAGGGCACACAGGAGAAGCGCCCATCTGCTTCTCCACCCCTCCCCCTCTCCTTCCTCTCTGTCTCTCTCTTCCCCTCCCGCAGCGAGGCTCCATTGGAGCAAAGATGGCCCGGGCGCTGGGGATGGCTCCTTGGCCTCTGCCCCAGGCGCTAGGTGGCCCTGGTCGCGGCAGAGCGACGCCCCGGAGGGGCAGAGCATCGCCCCCTGGTGGGCGTGCCGGGTGGATCCCAGTCGGGCACATGCGGGAGTCTGACTGTCTCTCCCCGTTTCCAGCTTCGGAAAAATACAAAAGAAGAAAAAAAAAATGATCAATGAGGCCTGACCTGTGGTGGCACAATGGATCGAGCATCGACCTGGAATGCTGAGGTCGCCGGTTCAAAGCCCCGGGCTTGCCCAGTCAAGGCACATATGGGAGTTGATGCTTCCTGCTCCTCCCCACTTCCCCCTCTCTCTCTCTTCTCTAAAATTAATTAATTAATTAATTTTAAAAAGTTTAAAAAAAAGATCAACATAAAAAGGAATAAAGATTCTAGAACAGACCCATGAATATATAAGAAAGCCAAATTGCAAAAGTTTACAGTGGCAAACAAATATTCAAAAAGATACATGGCTTCACAAAGATTCAGAAAATACAAATAAAAAGGGAAATCAAATACTTTTCTTCGTGCAGTAGTCTGGCAAAAAATAAAGAGGTCAGTAACAGGTAAGGATTAGAGGAAAATGTATTTTCACATTGCTGATGTGTTAAATTAATACAGCACTCTGGGGAACAATTAAAACAGTGCCGTGTTCAATTAAAACTATATATGTGCATACTCTAAGGCTCAGCAAATTTATTTCTGAGGACTTCCTCCATAGAAACATTTGTATTTATGTACAAGAAACCATATTGCAGATTATTTATTGCATAATTTTTTATAATAGCAAAAATTAGAAACAATCTGAATACTGATTAGAAACAGTTAAACTATGGTACATTCATACAGTGGAATACTATGCATCAAAGAGTTAACTATTTCTACAAGAACTAGTAATGTGGAAAATATACATTGGTGACCACATGTTCAGAGATATAATTTAAATATGTATAAGAGTGTTATGGGGTCTTAATAATAGACAATATTAATAAATAGTGTAGTCATGTGCTACATATACGACAGTGGTCCCATAAGATTATAATGAAGCTAAAAGATTCCTATTGCCTAGTAATGTTGCAGTCTTAATGTCAGAGTGTAATGCATTACTCATGTGTTTATAATGATGCTGATGTAAACAGACCTATTTCTCTGCTAGTCATGTAAAAGTATAGCACATACAATTGTGTATCATTCACAAAACTTATTGATAAATTACTGGTTTATATATTTACTATATTATACTTTTTATTGTTATTGTAGAGTGTACTCTTTCTAATTATAAAAAGTTGGCTATAAAACAGTATGCCACCTGACCAGGAAATGGCACAGTGGATAGAGTGTCAGACTGGGATGCAGATGACCCAGGTTTGAAATCTGAGGTCTTGGGTTTGAGCATGGGCCATCCAGCTTGAGCAGGGGCTCACAAGTTTGAGCGCAGGGTCACTGGCTTGAGCATGGGATTATTGCGAGCTCAAAGAATTAAATAGAAATACATTTACTTATTTTTGCCTTAGAACTGGACATTTTAATCAAGTGATGTTACCAAATGGGTAGGATTTCCCAATCTAATCTGATTTAAACGATGAGTAATTGTGATGGTTAATTTTATGTGTCAAATTGGCTGGCCCACAGTGCCCAGATATTTGGCAAAGTGCTATATTGGGTGTTTCTGTGAAAGTGTTTTCATAGATAAAATTGACATTTAAATGGTTGGACTTTGAGTAAAGGATATTGCCTCCCTAATGTGGAAAGGACTATCCAATCTGTTGAAGACTGATTGGATAAAGCAAAGACTGATGTCCCCTGGGTAAGAAAGAATTCTGTCAGCTGATTGCCTTTGGACTTGAACTGTACCTCCTCACTGGAACACCAGCCTGCCAGCCCACCCTGAAGATCTGGATTTACCAAACCTCCATAATCACATGACCCAGTTCTCATATTCTCTTTCTCTCTCTCCATATATACATTCTACTGCTTCTATTTCCCTGACTACTCCAGTAATGACAGGACTCATATCCAGGGATGGAAGCTATGTCTGTAGTCAACCCATCCGTAAAGTTATAAAATCATTGGTGTTGCAACTTTTCATATAAGTAAAGATTAGTGTATACTATCATTGTCTCAGTGATCCGGTTTTATAACGTTTTATACTCTCTGTGTGTTGCAAAAATCCATTTTAAAAAACCTCAAAATTATATAGGAAAGTAATCCCAAAGTCATGGGAGATAAAATAATTTTTCTTTAGCAGATAAGCATCTTTCAACCCTAATAAAATTTGAAATTAAGAATAAACTTGTCAACTTTGGATGGTGAATGCACAATATACAGATGATGTATTACAAAATTGTACACTGAGGTGGTTGTTGTACGGCCCGCCACTCCCTTTTGTCTCCTCCTCCAGTGTGCTCCCCACTGTCTAGTTCTATACAGCCCCTCTACCAAGAATTCCCATTATTTTACTTGCCTGCTTGGGTACACTCCTATGATTCTCATAGTTTATGGTCCTCTAGGCCTCATATCGATTAGAATTGGCTTTATTTACCACTCAAATAACTTCAATTTTTTTGTGTGTGTGACAGAGACAGAGAGAGGGACAGAGAAAGGGACAGATAGGGACAGACAGATAGGAAGGGAGAGAGATGAGAAGCATCAATTCTTTGTGTGTCTCCTTAGTCTCCTTAGTTGTTCATTGATGCTTTCTCACACGTGCCTTGATGGGGGGGGGGTGCTACAGCAGAGCGAGTGACCCCTTGCTCAAGCCAGCAACCTTGGGTTTCAAGCCAGTGACCTTTGAGCTCAAACCAGCGACCATGAGGTCATGTCTATGATCCCGTGTTTAAGCCAGTGACCCCACACCTAAGCTGGTGAGCCCATGCTCAAGCTGGTGAGTTCACACTCAAGCCAGATGAGCCCACACTCAAGCAAGCGACTTTGGGGTTTTGAACCTGGGTCCTCTGTGTCCCATAGCTCTATCCGCTATGCCACCGCCTGGTCAGGTTTCTTCAATTTTTTTCTCACAATGGAAAAGTCACAAGACTTACTTTTTTAAAGATTTTAAATATATATTTATATGTGTAGCAGTGTCAAAAAATGTGAAATAAATTATTAAAAATAAACCATAAGGTTATAAAGAATACTGAGGACCTAATTTAGCATTCCTCCTTCATTTCTTCAATTAATCATATGTTTTGAAGTCATAAAGTATTAAGTCAACATACATGATAAACGCTATCTGTGTCTTAAAAAAGGAATAGGCCTGTTGTATTTCCCATACTAAAAGTGAGCTCATCTTTCCCCTAAGGCACCCAGGCAAATTCAAGTTCCACAGCTTCTGCAAAATATAAAATAACAAAAGAAAAAGTACAGGCTTAAAAAGAAATAATGATAGCCTGACCAAGCAGTGGCACAGTGGATAGAGCGTTGGACTGGGATGCAGAGGACCCAGTTTAAAACCCTGAGGTTGCCGGCTTGAGCACAGGCTCATCTGGCTTGAGCAAGGCTCACCAGCTTGAGCTCAAGGTTGCTGGCTTGAGCAAGGGGTCACTCACTCTGCTATAACCCCCTCATCAAGACACATATGAGAAAACAATCAATGAACAACTAAGGGGCTGCAACAAGGAATTGATGCTTCTCATCTCTCTCCCTTCCTGTCTGTCTGTCCTTCTCTTTGTCTCTCTCTGTCTCTGTCACAAAAGAAAAAGAAATAATGATAATAATAATAATAAAACACTGCTCGCAGGAAAAATAAATAAAAAATAGAAAAGGAATAGGTCTCCAAAAGTAATTCCTTAAGATTCTCATGCCTACTCTCTTAAAATAATACATAATAAAATCCAAATTCCTTCTGCTTGTCTGTATGTGCACACACAGTTCATTAGCAGAGAGGGTGGGGCTCCTGGAAATGGGAGCATTAACTCAGTGAGCAGTTTTCTGGTCTGTATAACATTGCAACCGACAGAGATAGTGCTTGACCTCTCCCACTGCTGGAAACTGTCACTTCCCTCTCCCTAACAATAGTTGCTTTCAGCACTATTGAAAATGCTGGCCTATCCTCTTAACCAGGATGCAGTCAAGTCATAATGCCCCTGACAGTGTTAAGGACTAGCCTCAGCATCTAATAGTCATCGGGATAATCTTTACTTCTGTTCCTCAGATAGTTCCTTGAATGGGCTTTGAACCTCTTTCTAAAACCAAAATGCACCGTGATGTTCTTTCTTTATTTTCTGTGGCAGGCCCAGTTCTCTCCCTTGCAATCCTTTTGTCCACCTGTATGTGCCAAAGCTGTTCACCAAAACAAAGAATAAATGGCATGAAGAAATTACCAGAATTGATTTTCACTGGCTCTTACTATATAAGAGTATATGGTTGCCCTTAAAACTTAAGAAAAAATGTATATAGTTACAGTATACTACACTGGCTTTACATACATATATGCTAGTTCATTTAAAAAATCATATAACCCTGGCCAGTTGGCTTAGTGGTAGAGCACCAGCCCAGCATGTACAAGTCCCAGGTTCCATTCCCAATCAGGGCACACAAGAGAAGCACCCATCTGCTTCTCTGCCCTTCCCCCTCTCCTTCCTCTCTGTCTCTCTCTCTTCCCCTCCTGCAGCCAAGGCTCCATTGGAGCAAAGTTGGCCCGGGCGCTGAGGATGGCTCCATGGCCTCCGCCTCAGGTGCTAGAATGGCTCTGGCCACAATGGAGCATTGCCTCCTGCTAGGCATGCTGGGTTGATCCCAGTCGGGTGCATGCGGGAGTCTGTCTGTCTGCCTGCCCCCCCCCCCAGCTTCTCACTTCAGAAAAATACAAAAAAATAAAAATAAAAAAATCACATAATAGCACTGGCCAGTGGCTCAGTAGATAGAGCATCAGTCTAACATATGGACATCTTTGGTTTGATTCCTGGTCAGGGCACACAGGAGAAGCGACCATCTGCTTCTCACTTCTCCCCCTTCTCTCCTTTTTTTCCTCCAACAGCCAGTGGTTCAACTGGTTTGAGCATGGACACTGAGGATAGCTCGGTTGGTCCAAGCGTGCCAGCCTCAGGTGCTAAAAATGGCTCAGTACTCAAATATTGGCCCTAGATGGGATTGCCGGGTGGATCCCAGTTGGAGCACATGCAGGAGTCTGCCTCATTATCTCTTCTCTTCTCACCTGAGAGAAAAATAAAATAAAAGTTTTTAAAAATCACATTATATACAACTGACACTATGCAAAGTGGAATTAAATGGAGTATGTATGTATTAAAAAGCAATGTTGTTTTTGTTTTGTTTTGTTTTTTACAGAAGTCAGATTTCAAACCAGGATGAAAACGGATTACCAGAAAGAGTGAGCTAAAAAGGTGAGAGGTGGGTGATTGTAAAATAATACCTTTGGTGGTGGTGTAATAACTGGCAAGATACTAAAATCTTCAAGTATCACCACAGACATAGGTGGCAAAGTAGGGTCATTGGAGGAAAGGAGGTTATGGAGCTGAGAAGTTGGGGCTGGAAGGGTTATACAGGTGGATGTTTATATCACCAAGAACATTGACAGAACAGTATAAAAAGGACTGACTGTCAATCAAGAGCTAGAACCTTTTAGGACAGATGGGAAAGTGTGTCAGGGTTGAGGGGTCAGTACATAACACAGAAAGTTGAAGAGAATATTTAGAGAAGATGCTGAGGACATAGAAGATTTTGTTAGGGCAGACCGTGAGTTCCAGAGGGCACAGCAAAGAGTTTTGGAAATTGGGGTGTGGAACAGGGAGACGGGAGAAAGTTCTCAGCCATAGGAAAAGAGATTCTGAGGGATGACAGTTGACTAAGGAGCCTGGGGTTTCTGGTGGTGATCACATAACACATTAAGAAAGGTTCCAGGCCCTGGCCGGTTGGCTCAGTGGTAGAGCGTCGGCCTGGCATGCGGGGGACCCGGGTTCGATTCCCGGCCAGGGCACATAGGAGAAGCGCCCATCTGCTTCTCCACCCCCCCTCCTTCCTCTCTGTCTCTCTCTTCCCCTCCTGCAGCCAAGGCTCCATTGGAGCAAAGATGGCCGGGGCGCTGGAGATGGCTCCTTGGCCTCTGCCCCAGGCGCTAGAGTGGCTCTGGTTGCGGCAGAGCGACGCCCCGGAGGGGCAGAGCATCGCCCCCTGGTGGGCAGAGCGTAGCCCCTGGTGGGCGTGCCAGGTGGATCCCAGTCGGGTGCATGCGGGAGTCTGTCTGACTGTCTCTCCCCGTTTCCAGCTTCAGAAAAATACAAAAAAAAAAAAAGAAAGGTTCCAGTAAGATTACTCAGACTTTGGAGGTGAGCTCGTGGGTGGTGAAGAAGAGAGATCTCCTGCCAGAAGCAAACTCCAGGGCTCCCTTGTCCCCCCTGACATGGACACAGAAAGGCCAGGAGAGGGGCTGTCTTAGGTCAAACACAAATAACTCTGGAGAGTTCTTTCCAATTTTCCCCACTTTCATCTTCTAAACGGTTCCCAGTTCCCTATGGAGGGATAGAAAATAGCTTTCATTCTCCATGGACAGGGAGTAAGTTTCTGGAGCACTGTGGTATGAAGATCTTCAAGTTCATGTCCAGTTCAGGAGAAAAGGCAAATGGCCACCTCTATGCCAGTATCTGCTCTCCTGGGTTTAAAGTGATCCTGAAAGCACAATTCAATTCCTAACTCTTCACCTCATGCCGCACTTTTAACCTGCCTGAAACACACATAATGCGTTTAGGACTCTTACGTACACCATTTCACTTCAGGCTACAACCTTCCACCATCCTGAAGGCCATCTACTCAGCTCGCTGCTCTCTCAGCTGGTGAGCCCTAGGTCTTCCTGTCCAGACAAGACCTCATTCCTGAGAACCTGAACTTATCTCCTGGGTTTTCAGTGCATCCAATGTGCCCTTCAATCCTCCCTTGTCCCTGTCACCCCAAAGTGTTCCTCTCCCATCCAGTTAGCGTACACCCTTTCACCCATTTGAACAACCAAAGTCATCATCTCCTCCTTTTCCCCAAATCACATTAGTCACCCATTTCCACTCATCAAACCTCTGGAACTCCTGCAGTCTGCTCCCTGTTCTCCCTCCTCACTGCCTGGGCCTTACTCATATCTGTATAGCGTCGCAAGTAGATTTGGGAAATGTACTCAACTCACCTTCCCACAAACAGCAAAGTGACCTTTGTCAAACACAAATGTTTCTTCCTTAACATACAGGATAAAGCTCAAAGTTCTTAGCCCTTGACACAGTATAGCACAGTAAAGCCCATTTTGACACAGAACACTGCCAATGTCTGCCTGGGTGCCTCTCTCTCATTAGACTCTGACCTCTCACAAGGCAGGAATATGTGTCTCGTTTATTTGAATTTCCAGTTACTACTTGGAGATGTAAAATATACTCAATACATGTTAACTGGAGTAATGCCAGCAGGTAGAGGAAACTTATGAAAAGCAACATAGTTTTAAAGACTCTCATGAGAGTGAGACAAGCTGAGCCTCTCCTAGATAAGTTTCAAGTTTCTCTTCAAGCACTCCCAAAAGAGCTTGGCTCTGCATTTGCCAGAGTTGACCTCAGCCCATGGTGGGAGCTTGGAAAGCAAAAAGCCCCACTCTTCATCTTCGCTGGTTGATACCTTCCCAACTCCGGAACCTTGGAAACAAAGAACCCAGGGCTACATAAGCCTGATTCCCGCAGCAGTTCCGGGAGCCATGTTTCCTTACTCTCTGCTCCCTTGATGCAACAAGCTCCCTTTCTCCTTTCCCTCCATCTTGTTTTTCAGTAAACCTGGATCTGTTCTGCTTCTCCTCTTTTGATTTCTACCTTGAGGGAAGACAAGAACCCCTTCACGGGTGACAAGAATGACTAGCAATTGATTCTACAACTCTCACCACCAGCTCATTCATCTCTGCTTATACCACGGGTAGCAAAGGAATAGCAATCTTTTAATTCAATAATTAACAAAAGATATATCAAGGGTGGAATTGGGGGGGTTTTAATATAAATTTTTTCTTATATTGGGTTCTGGCTCTATCATTTTCCAAGTGTGTAACCCTGGGCAAGATACTTAATTTCTTGCCTCAGATTCATCAGTTATAAATTGAGATGATAACAGTACTTAAGTAAAATTATTATTCTGGGGATGAAATGAGGTAGTACATATGAGTGTATAAAATAGGAAATGTCTGATACATAACAGCTGTGGTTGTGAACTCTTTGTTTCTGGTCCATGATGAGATAAGTAAGAAAATTTGTGAATAGGCATTTAGAAACTATAATAGAAATTTGACAAAGTAATTTTATATCTGTTAAATCAAATAATAAAAGATTTGGGCTTGTATTTTGCATGTCTGATATGTTTTACTTCATTTACTTCATTTCCTGGTAATTATTTAAAATTGTACTTTGAAAGTCAAAGAAAAACCTATTCTTCACCACGCATTGTTTGAGAAGCATTGACAAAAGGTACTATTATTTCTGAAATTTTGCTGAAAAACCATTAAATTTTTAATTATAAACTACTTATATGTCGTTATATGAGACACATTGTTTCATACCAAGTTGCCAGCATACAAACAACTTCCAGAACCAGTTTGCTTTGTATTGAGCAACTTGATTATTTAAGAGTCAGAAACCATTTTCCCATGAGAGAACATAAACCCAGGGTTATGTTCTTGGTATGGCCTATAAACTCAGTTATCTCCAAGGATTGCTAAGCTATACTAAAACATTCATGGTGATTACCGGAGGGAAAGGTAGAAGAGAGTAAAGTAAGGGGATAAATGATCATGGAAGGACACTGGACTTAGGGTGGGGAACACAATACAGTATACAGATGATGTATTATAGAATTGTACACTTTAAACCTATACAATTGTATTAACCAAAGTCACTCCCAATAAATTCAATAGAATAAAATAAAATTCAATAACTGGCATGTAGTATAAAAAGTAATAGCCAGTGTTCTCTGACCTCTTACAATGGAGAAAAAAGGCTTCTGATTTCCAAATATGAAAATATCTCTCTTCCCCATTTGCTTGTGAGAAATGGTGGCAGAGATGGGAGTAGAGAGAGAGCTACTTCTTCAAAAGTTGTTTTCACAACAACACTCAGAGAGAAAAAGAGAATGGAGCTATAATACTCTTCACATTGAGTAATGAGGAAGTTAGGAGGTCAAGTCTGAGGGAATTCACTGGTGATGTTACTAAAACTGAACTGAGATGACTCCAAGATTCTCTGAGACTGAGGTTAGGTAGGTTTTGCTGGATTTAAAAATCCTGGTTCTTGCCTGACCAGGCAGTGGCACAGTGGATAGAGTGTCGGACTGGGATGTGGAAGACCCAGGTTTGAGACCCCAAGGCCGCCAGCTTAAGCGTGGGCTCATTTGGTTTGAGCAAAAACTCACCAGCTTGGACCCAAGGTCGCTGGCTTGAGCAAGGGGTTACTCGGTCTGCTGAAGGCCCACCTGTGGTCAAGGCACATATGAGAAAGCAATCAATGAACTAAGGTGTTGCAACGAAAAACTAATGATTGATGCTTCTCATCTCTCTCCGTTCCTGTCTGTCTGTCCCTATCTATACCTCTCTCTTTGACTTTCTCTGTCTCTGGAAAGAAAGAAATAAAGAAAGAAAGAAAGAAAGAAAGAAAGAGAGAGAGAGAGAGAGAGAGAGAGAGAGAGAGAGAAAGAAAGAAAGAAAGAAAGAAAGAAAGAAAGAAAGAAAGAAAGAAAGAAAGAAAGAAAGAGAAAGAAAGTCCTGGTTCTTTACCACAAATGCCTCCATCCTAAACTGCAAGACACTGCCCTCATTGGTAGCTTGGCACCAAGATGGTGACGAGGTTTCATCCTGAATTGAGATCCCTCCTTGGCTACCACAGGGATTATTCTCTTTTTTTATTGTTTGAAGTGGTTGGGAGGACAAGTCTAGACTTGGTAAGAAACACTGTTAGAATGGACTAGTGATGTTTGCCATGGGCAAGGGAAGAAGGAGCCTGCACAAGAACTACGCTTTGCTATCCTGAGTGCATCCTAACATATAGAACTTGAACTCTTTAATTTCAGCTGAAAACAGGCTGAATTATTAAGAACGTAACTTACAAAAAAACACAACACCTTGGAAGAGCAAATGGGAAATAGACATAGAAAATAGCACGCAACAAGGTAACCTTATTTATAATTTATGGTTTACTCATTTGGTGACACATATGGGAAGGCATTGGGCCTGGCTTCTGACCTGGAGTTCATGAGGCTTAGTTTTATGTCCTAGCTACTATCATACTTACAAGATTTTCAGACCTAAGACAAACCCTGGCAAAAGTCTCAGTCCCTCCCTTTTAGAGCTTCATTCTAAATTCTGATTTCATACGTGACACTTCTCCAAAAATTAATACCTAAATGTCACTAGATAAGAGATCTTACCCCTACCCACTTGGTCATAAGGTACTATGGCAGAATTCTTAACCAGAGTAGTCCATAGATAGAATTCCAGTGTCTTATGACCTTGGAAAAGAGAAATATCTTGATTTCAAATTGAATTTAGCATGGCCCTCAATTGAATTCAATGGAAGTAGAAAGTAGGTTTGTCTCAAAAGCATTAGTAGTACTTGTGACCTCTTACTAATGGAAATAGTTATTTTTATTATTCTATTATGGTGTTGCAGGTATCTTAAAATAACATTTATGCTTATCACTATTTAAAAGAATTGTGCTACACTGTGTTACTTAGTATGTTAATAATGTAGCATACATTTACAGGACTATTTAAGACTATTTACAATAACACAAAGGTTTAAAAGAATATTTTGATAATTGTTTTACTTTGTAATCCTTTGTATTTTATTGTATGCACTTATAAATATTATTCTGAGAAGGTGTCTATGGGTTCGCTATTTCCAGAGGAGCCTGTGGCACAATAAAAAGTAAGTTTCCTGGACTTTCAAAGGATGACTATTTAGCTTTGTATCTACCATTCATATAACCTAATGTTCCCTGGGACTGAATCAGAGATATACACAACAGAAGCAGAAGAGTCTTTTTCTTTTTTCTCTGGGTGGGGTGCAAAGGAGAAATGGGCATCTTCTTTTATCTACTACTTATTTATAAAACTGATATTTGTTGAAAATTTGCAATTGTGACATTTTCTGCCTACGTACTGTAAGGTGGCAATTAAATACCGGCAACCATGAGAAGATTATTTCAGGTATGCTCACTTATCATAACTGTTTCCATCTGGACAGGTTCGTTTTATATATATATATATATATATATATATATATATATATATATATATATATATATATATAATGTTATGGTTGTTAAAGTAAGAAAGAAGAAAGAGAGAGAAAAGAGAGAGAGAAAGAAAGAAACTGCCCTTATTTCAATAAACTGAGTTTAGATCAAAAAGAAGTGTCCAAGTCCTTAGGTCACCAGTCTAGATGAAGCATTGCTAGAATCAGGATGTTTCTTTCCTTTCACCTACATTCTGTTATAAAAAGTAGTGATTCCAACAGGAAATATTTACAGGACGTGACCAGCATCCTTGCCTGTGATAAAGAAGCTTTTAAATTCCACTTCTGAAAAGTTTCTTTCTGGAATCTAGAATAAGGAATGTCTATGAAGACGAGGGAAATGAGAAAGGCAGCGGCAGCCCGAGTGTCTTGGGGTTGGGGGTGTTCATTCGGGAAAGGAAGTCACGCCCTTCGCCTAATGTGGGGCGTGGGAGGACGGTCCCCGTCCCAGGGCAGCCGTCCCGGGAGGTCGGGTGGCAGGGACAGAGGCCCAGGGCTGGGTCGAGGGCGGAGCCGCGGCGGCCGCAGGAGCCCGCCTCGGCCAGGGACGGGGCGGAGCGCGGCCCCGCGGCCCGAGCTGGAGCCGGAGGCGGCGCCGCCCTCAGTGCCGCCGCGCCGGGCCCAGCGAGCGCGCCGCGTCCCGCGCCATGGGGCGGCTGGTGGGGCTGAGTTTGCTGGGCATAGCGCTGGGGCTGCTGGGCGAGAGGCTCCTGGCGCTCAGGTAGGTGGGGCCCTCCGGCCGCGGGCCGCCCGGCCTCGGGACGCTCTCCCGGCCCCGCGGGTTCCCGGACTCCGGGGGCCGCGGGGCGGACAGGGCGGAGGCCGCGGGTGGCTGCCCAGCGCCGGGGACGCGGCCGGGTGAGGAACTCTCCGTGGCTCGGACCCCCGCTGGGGAACCCCTGACTCCACCCCCAGCTTCCAGCACCACCCGGCACGGTGTGGGCTCAATCTCCAGACTTGCTAGAAAGTTTGTAACCCTTTGCCGCTTCCAAAGTTCTTTCCTACCTAGATGGACACATCAGTGCTTTGCAAGTACTCGGAGGCAAACCTAAGTGCTTGAACTTGAAAACAGAACGACCCCTCACGCATCGAAACTTGAATTCTACAGGTTTATAGGCGCTGCTTCTCTTCGTTGCCCAAACCAGCCTCCGTCTTGAATCTAGTTCTCCATCTCTCCCGGCTTAGTTGGAGGAGCTCCCTAATCTTGGCGGGGTGGATCAAAGACACTAGCGGTACTGGCTGACATCACTTCCTTACACATCTCTTCACGCGGGAACTCTGAAGCCAGAATGCCAGACAGTGCAAGGCTAGTCCATCTCACATTTTAGTGCTAATGAAAAAACACGGGTGGGAAGACATCATTGTTCCAAAATTACTAACTCAAATTCGATAAGCCTCATGCAAAAGAATTCCGGAAGCATTGAGGACCTCCTATGTATGTGTGCTTTGCTAGGCTCTTGTAATAAAGCTGTCTTCGCCTTTAATAAGTTTACCCTATTACAGGGGAAGAGAAAAATATCTATTATATATATATATATAGGGATGTTTAGGGTAGGTCCCACCAACCCCTACAAGCTTAAGGAGGAAAGATTACATCCCTTAAAGGTGGAGTTCAGGAGGAAAAGACATTGGAAATTGGCCTTGAAGGATGGGTGAAACATATGGCGATGAAGGAGTCCATCTCAGATGGAGAGTGCAGCTTGAACCAAGGGATTATGATGCAGAAGTTTGCAGACTAGCAGTAGAATGATTTGAAGAGAGCATAAAGGTAAGGTATGAGAGTAGTGGGGCGAGGGATAGATTTGAGATGGTTAAATATGTTACAAATTGGGACCTGCTTTGATGAGCAAAAGGTAACTAACTATTGATGTTTGTTGTATGTTCTGTTTGTTTGAAACAGGAGCCTGTTAAACCACATAAAGCACAGTCTGTTGTGCTGGGTAGAGAAGAACTTGGAAGGATGGATGGAAGTAGAGCAAGTAGTTCTCAGTCCTGGCTGCACATTCAGGTCCGGGAGGACTGATGTCTGGGCTCTACTCCCACAGATTCTGGTTCAGTTGATCTGGGTGGGCCCCAGGCATGTGAATTTTTTTATGTTTAAAAATTCTGATAATTCTAACGTGCAGTTAGAGTTGAGAAGTACTAGATTAGGGAGCAAATTGACATGGGAAACTAAATAGTTAGGGTGTTGTAATAGTTTGAAGAGAATAACAGGGGCCCCCAGACATGGGGGGGTGTCAGAGGTGATAGATACCAGAGTTCTCAGTTCTACTGTCCAATAGCTGTAGTTTCATCTGCAGATAAAGGGATGCAAGGAGGAGGAGCAGTGTGTGAGTGTGTGTGAGTGTGTATGTGTGTGTGTTGGAGATGGTAGTTAGAGTTGGAGGAGGCTCTTCTACTGGTAGGAAATGGACATGTTGACCTTAATTTTCGTGTTATGAAATGCCCATCCTGCTCCGCAGAACATTCTTGAGTTGGATAATTTTGTATGACCTAACTAGCTCTCAGTTTCAAAGACAAGACCACCAAAATTCACAAGCTCATTAAGTTGTCCCTAAACTTCAAAATTACTACAAGTTGAAGTTTTCTCAGTTAACAATTTTATTCTTACTAATCTTAAAGCTTCAAATTTAAGTCCCTCTCAATAATAAATGTTACCATTATAAACCTAAGAAAAACTACATTAAGCTTATGTACATAGATCACCTGATAGGTAATTTACAATTTAATGCAGTTTTTTTCTGTATAAAGATTTGACTATAATACACTTTTTTAAGCAGTGACTTTATATGGTGGTAACTTCATTGGATAGTTGAAGTCCCAAGTCGGCTGATGTGAGAATGTTAAAGTGCACGATGATGGCCAGATTGTGCAAATAAAAATGCAGGATGCCCAATTAAATTTGAAATTCAGATAAACAATGAATCATATTTTTTTAGTATGAGCATATCCCATGCCATACTTGATACATAATTATACTAAAATATCATTCAGTATTCATCTGACATTTAAATTTAACGGGGCATCTTGTCTTTTATCTCGCAACTCTATGATTGTAGAATATCAAGTACCCATTGTCTACAGAGTTTGGTAAAGTGCTCAAATGCATAATAACATTTCTTCTTTCAGACACTTAGAGTCAATTTCAAAAAGCAGCATGTTCCGTACTCTCCATAAGGAAAGGCTCTTCAAAACACAAAGTTTTTTCTTTGTTTGTTTTTGCTGTAATCTGGTACCTGCTATTTCATTATTGTATTTTTAGAGATGGCACTTGGGCACTCAAGTTATTTCTCTCCCGCAGGGTGCCCACTTAACTTTCAGATAAATAATGAATAAGTTTTTAGCATAGGTATGTCCCAGATGGATTAATGAAATCAAAGTTGTCTCTTTCCTTCTGAACTGTAACTGCTCAAGTTCCCTGGGGAGGATGGTATAATATACCCAACTTTTCCACTCCTCCCTGGTTGAGCAATAAAAGGAAAACTAGAAACACACAGATGTCCCCAGGCTAGTTGCTCCCTGTTGCAAAGTACACACCTTGGAATGAATCATGAGACCTGAGTGCATCAGAGAACTTTGTGTGGGCAGTTCCCAAAACAAGTGTCTGAACATTCTGCTTCTTGCCTGACACCTTTTATAACAGCTCCCCCAAGAAGCTATCTGGTCTACTTTTGAATACTTCTACAGGGTCAGGCTTTTTTCTTTTTTAATGTTTATTTTATTGATTTTCAGACAGAAAGAGAGAGAGGTGGGGGAGGGGGGACACATCAATTTGTTCTGTATGTGCCCTGAGGGGGGATCAAGCTGGCAACCTCTGTACTTTGGGACGTCCCAGACGGGCTATCTGGCACAGCCGGCTTTTGTCTTAAACCACCATCTTTAATATCATGTATTGCGTAAGATGGTGTGCTCGTCTTTGTGTCAAAAAGTTCTTTAAACCTAAATCTACATTTACTGACATTTGGAAAGTAAACCCTTTTCTTATTTCATTGAGTCTTCATATATGTCTTTCTGTCTATATTATACATGTAAAAACCGAGGCTGGAGAGGTTAATATGTTAACTCAAATAATTCGTGCTGAACCTGTACTCTAAGCCAGGTCTTCTCATTCCAAATCCTGTTCACCCCAGGTCCCACACATTCTCGAGCTTTTCTGCCGCTGGAATAGATTTCCCCAGCTTTGCGTGCCTAAGCACAAATTCTTAGTTACTAAGTGCAAGCATTATAGGGGCCCACGGGGTAAATGCCAAGGGGTTTTACAAGTCTGTATATGAGAGATAAAGCCTCTTAGTTCATATATAAGTCTGTACTTAAAAAGATAAAACCCCCTCAGTGGCTCGTAAATGCAGAGGCTGTGGGATGTGGAGCAAAGTAATGGCTGGTAGTCAGACTGGGTTTCAGACTGCTCAAGGCACGATGGTGCCACAGCCTGGCTCGCCTTGCCTGCTACCGCCCAAGGAGGCATGGGGTAACTGCCCGCCACTCTCGCATTCCACTCTGGGTGGGTAAAACTTTCCCAGTGAAAGAAGTATCCATTGAGTTCATGGTAATGACTGTGGATTTATGCTTTGTGGCCAAGTAGCCTGAATTCACTTCCTTTCCGTGTCTCAGTGTTCTAATCTTTAGGACGGGAATAATAATCCTACCTGCTCCATAGTGTGGCTGTGGAAGATAAATTAGGTCGCTCTTGGAATGTTCTAGGACAATGCCAGACACTTTGTAAGTGCTCAGTAAGCTTACCTCTGGTGACAGTGATGTACAAGCAGGGGGTCTTCTTAGGCTTTCTGTGCCAGAGACCCCACTGGCAGTCTGGTGAAGCCTTGACTCAGCATTGTGTTTGTAAATGCGTAAAGTACAGGGGGTACAAAACAAACCTGCATACTATTTAAGTTAATACTTATTTGAATACTTAAATGCTATTGCCAAAATATTTTTAAAATCTAGTGTATGATATAATACCATGGGCTTCTTTATTAAAGACATAAATAGATTGAGAGGTAGTTAAATATCTAACAGATATTTTGAAGTAGTGATGAGTATAATTGGTATTTTGAGATGTCCACTACCACAGACACGGAACGGTGTCTGTAACTTCTCTTAGTGACAGAATTGCACATGCTGCTAGTAGGAAGTTCTACGGTTTGTGGCCTATACTCATCATCAAAGGAAATGCTGAATTTCAGAAAGATGTTTAAATTAAATAAGTATCTATTTATTTTCTTCATCCAAATTCATGGATTCCTTAATCTTAACCCACGGACTCCTTGGAGGTCACTGGATGCCAGATGAAGGCCTGTGAGGTATATGCGTTTGGTGGCTGTCATCTTAAAAATGATTGCTGGCTCAGCTGAAGGAAGGCAGTATTTATTTTCTATGTTACACCTATCATATACTTGTAACTAAAAGGAAAATGACCAGATTTTAATGAAAAAGAAAAGTGAGAAAAACAACAGGAACCTAGAACAGAGAATGCAAATGGTTTTCATCTTTAATGTCCACATTGATAGTTCCAGGCAGTGGTTGCCTGGAACGTTGTGTCTGAGGCTAACTCTAGAGCAGAGGTCCCTAAACTTTTTACACAGGGGGCCAGTTCACTGTCCCTCAGACCATTGGAGGGCCGGACTATAAAAAAAAACTATGAACAAATCCCTATGCACACTGCACATATCTTATTTTAAAGTAAAAAAAACAAAACGGGAACAAATATAACATTTAAAATAAAGAACAAGTAAATTTAAATCAACTGACCAGTATTTCAATGGGAACTATGCTCCTCTCACTGACCACCAATGAAAGAGGTGCCCCTTCCGGAAGTGCGTTGGGGGCCGGATAAATGGCCTCGGGGACCGCATGTGGCCCGCGGGCCGTAGTTTGGGGACCCCTGCTCTAGAGTATAGGAGAGAGTGCTGTGATTGATTAGCAATGTCTGCATGAGATCAGGGTGGAATCAGCCATACCATCTGACCTAGTCCATTCGTAAGCATGCTATGGATACAAAATGTTAGGGAGCAGCAATAAGCTATAGCAAAAACATCACTTATTTGTGTTTATACCATTTATCTTTTTTTTTTTTTTTTTTTTTTTTTTTTTAGCATGAATGCATTTAGGCTTATTGATTTCCTAGTCCAAAGACGCTTGTATAGCTCTCTCTTTTATATTCCCCAAACTTCTTAAATCTATATATTATTAGTTAGGAGCACTTTTAGCTGCAAAAAACATGCATCAAATTAATGGTAACTTATACAAACAGAGGCATATTTTTCTCAGATGATGAAAATTCGGTAGGTGAAACCATTTTAGGGCTTGTCCATTGAGTCACTGATCACATAAAGGAACTAGGTTCTTTGATCCTTTACTAATGGCTTTATGACCTCACTCTTGTCATGTTAAAGACCCTGAAAGGTTGTTATAATCCCAAGCACTGCACGTGTGGTCGAATCCTGAAGAAGGGAAAAACTGATGCCAGTTAGCTCTCATCTTGTTCCTGTCTTTTCTATCAGGAACAGAAACTATCTCCCCCAAGAGCCTGGGTCATCTGATTATCCTGAAATACAAAAGAGGTTGGAAAGGCAAATATTTGGCTTGCCCATGTCTGCAGTGGAAAGGTTCAGGGAAGAAAGCGGGGGGCGGGGGGTGAGAATGACTTTAGGTTTGTCAGCTAATAGGGACTTCCACCCTGGAATACAGAAGTCCACCAGCGAGCAGGAAACTGGTAGTCTGCCCCACAAAAAGCCTTGTAGTTCTCTACTGAAAGAATTTGAAACCTATGGATCCCAAAGGTTGGGAACGAAAGCCTCTCTTTTATCATAAAGACAAGAAAACATGATTTGATTAACCAGAAGTGATGCATGGCCCTGTGTAACTTCAGTTTTAATAACAGGCAGTCTGCATATCGGGAGATGATATTGCACAACTGAACCAGTTGATGAGGATTGCCCTATTAGCAAAGTGTAATCATCAGTCATTTATGCAAACTAAGTTGACTCTGAAAAGTACTCCGTATTAAACTGTTCAAACACATCTGGATTTTATTGTATCCATATCGTTTATCCTTAAAATAGGTAGATGACAATCATCATTATCCCTGTTTTTATACAGTCAAATAGGTATAATAGTCAGTTGTATAAAACTGACACCCACATGAGCAATACAGAAACATGATTAAAACTGCAGCTGTGACCTACTGCCATAGCTACACCTGGGACCCTATGTGTCAGCAGAACCTTCGAGGTCATCTAGTCTCATCTTTATTTTGTACATAGAGAAGACTGAGGCTAATAAGAGATTGACTGACTCGGTGATGGTATGCAATCTTGCTGCGAAGACAAAAACACAGCTCTCTTCTCTCCTTTCTGAGAAAAATACAAGAGCGGGTGGGAGCATTGCCTCTCTACGTGGTACCTCCGTGCCTTATGCCGCACCTCAGGCGAGCTGCTTCACCTCTGAGTCAGTTTTCTCATCTGTAGAATAGGAATAATGGTACCGCTTCTTAGGGCTATATTAATAACTAGACGAGTTCATTCAGATCAATCACATAGGACTGTGACAGAATCAAGCCCTTTTCGCTATTTTCATCATTGGTTTTCTTTTACCACCTGTACTTATCGACAGCAGCATCCTCATCACTAGTATCGCTACGAGCGGTGCTGCTATGACGTGAAGCTAATCGTGCTTGTTTTCCCCTTTCAGTCACTCCTGCAGCTCATACATGTGGGAGTTACTGTATTTTTACTGCTTTATTTTTAAATTTTAGTTGCCATTTTGTTCATTTTTTATTTTATCGATATGTTTTATAGACTTTATTTTTTATTGCTTTCTTGATATATTGTTTCAAGAAATTTAACACTATTTGAGTTCTATGATTCCAAATACATATTAACAGAATTAATTAAAAATTTTATATGTGTTATACATTGCCAAAATATATAGCAGTTGCCACCAGCTGTTAGTGATGCGGGGTTATCTAGGCCTAGTATTATTACTATTTTATTTATTTATTTTTAGTAGCCTTCCCCATATTCAGTGTCTAGAAGTCAGAAGCTGTCACAGAGATGAAGAGGAGAGAGACAAGCAGCAGATTGTCCCTCGGTTTCTTAAATGTGTGGATGCATGAACCGCTCTGAAAGATGTCGATTATGCCACACTGGTGTCATTATTTATGACTGTGGAGAAGAGATAGAGAAGGCGAGACAATGAAAGAAGAAAGGGGAAACCTAAAGTAGGGCCTTCAAAACAATAGATCCCAGATGTGTTTGCCCAGCTGCTTTGTGGCCTTCTCCTCTAGGGTGGAAGAAAGAGGGCGGATACTTTTTTAGAGCTCAACATTTTCTCATGGTTCCTGCACTTTAGTTTTCCTACAACAACAACAGCAAGTAGTTTTGCCAGAGTAAGTAGTGCTTGCCAAGCTTCTCAGCCCAATATAGATTGTCACAGGGATGGGACCTCCTCCACTCATTTCTTAATAACTATTTGTGGGCTGTCTTCTGCGTGCCAGGCTCTGAACAATGCCATTTTCTCTTGGCCTCCCTTCAGTCACTGTGTCACTTTGCAGACGACCTGAGCATTTCTTGGCCCTTCTGTGTCCTCAGAGGGAAGACAGGGCTTCTGGTTGTCCATCTGGATGGAGCTCTTCCCACAGCTCAGAGCTGGGAGGCATGTGGCCTGGGACCAGGCTCAGATCTGCAGACACAGTTGCATTAGAAGTTTTATTTGTTGCGTCACCGACTTTCTTTTACAACCCACGCTCACCTGTTGAACTTGGCGATGTGCTCTGTTACTTTAACTTCATTTCTGGTGCTGTTTTATGTTCCTTGCCATGTCTTTCTTACCTTCTTTTTTCTCTGCTTTAGAGTTACTCTATGTTTTCTGTATGGCTGTAAGCCTCTTAAACCCTTTCTGCAACAAAGCAGGGAATACCTAAAACAAATTATTATTATTATTTTTAAAACAGGAACCGACTAAAAGCATCCAGTGAAGTAGAGTCCATTGACCTTCCAAACTGCCACCTGATTAAAGGCATCGGTAAGCATGACAAAATGCTTGTTGTACACCTTACATTTTTGGTCAGTCACCAATATTCAAAAACTCATTAACAGTATTTTGGCACGCAGTCACTGTTTATCAGAGGAAAAATCACTTTAGATCAACCAAACCCCTTCAGCCAACCTCTTTTGATCTCATGCACCCTGTATTTCTTCTTCTCTTTTACTCTGTCTGTAATTTATTAATAATTGTCTAATTAATCCTCTATTTATTGTTTATGTTCTTGCTTAGTGACTTTTCTGAGCTATTTGTGTGAAGTGTGTATTCTTTGTCGTCTGTGGCCGCCCCGATCTGGGTTCTGTTAGCCTAGGAATCAGCTAGCAGAAGAAAGACAGAAGGAAAAGAAGTTATAAAATAGAAAATAAAAATCTTTCAACATAATCTCTATTGTCCACAGAAATAGACGCAGAGATAAAGGTTTTTTTCTTATCCTTCCTGAATTTCCAGTGAAAATGCAAACATACCTTAGAGATACTGCTTTTTGGTTCTAGCCCTTCGCAGTAAAGCCAGTATTGCAGTCAAGTGAGTTGCCATCTTTTTGCTGATGGTAGGTCATGCTTTAATTCAGGGGTCCCCAAACTTTTTACACAGGGACCAGTTCACTGTCCCTCAGACCGTTGGAGGGCCGGACTATAAAAAAAACTATGAACAAATCCCTATGCACACTGCGCATATCTTATTTTAAAGTGAAAAAACAAAACGGGAACAAATACAGTATTTAAAATAAAGAACAAGTAAATTTAAATCAAGAAACTGACCAGTATCTCAAAGGGAACTATGCTCCTCTCACTGACCACCAATGAAAGAGGTGCCCCTTCCGGAAGTGCGGTGGGGGCCGGATAAATGGCCTCAGGGGGCCGCAGTTTGGGGACCCCTGCTTTAATTTGTAAAAAATGCAACATCTGGGAAGCATATATATATATATATTTTCCCCCACAAATGGCATTTTAGGATAAGATTATATTCTGCAACCTGCTTTATTCCAAATGCAGTGTGAACAGCTGTTCACATCAGCACATGTGGATTTACCTCATTCTTTTTGGTATTTACATGTAACATGATTTATTTAATCATTTCTCTCTTAAGGTCCCTTTGGGTGGTTACAGTTTTTTGGAACTACAAACACATAAGCGAACATCCTTGTGTCTATAGCTCTTGCGTTTGTCTGTCTGCAGGATAAATCCTTAACAGTGGGATCGTTCTTCAGTTGGCATATATTTTTCAAGTTTCGATTGTCATGGTTACATTGCCCTTGAATTGACGACACTCATAAACCCAGTACCTTGTATTTGTAGCCACATTCTCTCTTTTATTTATTTACAAAAATATTTATTGATTGATTTTAGAATGAGAGAGGAAAGGAAAGAGAGAGAGAGAAAGATAAACATCAGTTTGTTGTTCCGCTTATTTATGCATTCATTGGTTGATTCTTGTATGTATCCTGCATCATACCCACAACCTTGGCATATCAGGATGATGCTCCTACCAACTGAGCTACCCGGCCAGGGCCACAGTGCCTTTTTAGCAAAAACCAAAAGTGTGGCAATCTTTCTTGATCACACACAGGAGGCTTCACTTTCATGAACTCGGTCAATTTTCAGAAGAGCCTTTTCTATCTCAAAGTTTCTTTTTGATCTGTCTCCTCTTTTTTTCTGTTGCTACTTTTCTACTCTTCCCAGTCCCATCTCTCTTCCTCTAGATGCCTTGACTTCTTCCTCATGGGCTTCTCTTTCAGTTGCCCAAACATTTAGCAGGAAGATACAAAGTCAGGCCTGACCTGTGGTGGCACAGTGGATAAAGTGTCGACCTGGAACGCTGAGGTCGCCGGTTCAAAACCCTGGGCTTACCTGGTCAAGGCACATATGGGAGTTGATGCTTCTTGCTCCTCCCTCCCCCTTTCTCTCTCTCCCTCTCTCTAAAAATTAATTTAAAAAATACAAAGTCAGTATCAAATACTAGATGGACCAGATCAGTGCTGAATGATACAGACAGTTCTAGAACTAAGGTTGTCTGGAATCTCAAGAAACGAAGCAGTGCATCCTGCCTTCTGGCTGCTGTCACGAAGAGACCCCTCAGAATTGGTCACTAAGCAAAAGCCAGATGGCATCTGGAAGGGATGTTGTAAAAGTTGGGAGGTTGAGTCTGTGATCTCTAAGGTTACTTTTGCTACTGAGTTAATAATTATCAAATTATTGAGCAGCCCTTGGCCTTGTGGAGCCTGCCTTCTGTGAATTCAAGTCTCAGAATAGACAATAAGGAACAGCCAAACACAATGTAGGACAGACTGCCAAACGGACTGCGGACGCTGCTCGCGGGGCTGGAGGGTGTTGTCAGAGAAAAACAAGCCCAACGATATTCACATTCCGAACAAGCATCTGTCCGTGTTTGTGACCTTTATGTTGTGATGTGTTGTGAGTTGCTGTCTGGAACTGGGAAGAATCAGGGAATATGTCACCTATGGCCCCTCTTGTGAAGTGCTTAATGCCTCTGAGGCACTTCACAAGGCAACAGAGCGAAGACGATGAGTGATTAGAAGCACATTTGGGATTCATTTTTAGATCTAATTAGAATTGTGCCTTTTTTCCTTTCTTTTGGCTTTTGCTCTGTGGTTAGCGCACACCATAGGAACATTTGTTGAATGCTATGTTAGCGATGCATAATGGTTAATAATAGCTTGTGGTTATATGTTTTTAACAACAGTGGCTTATTCGGTGGCCTTTGATTACAAGCAATAACTGAGTGCTGGGCATACGTTCCCGCATAGGCAAAGGCAACTTCGTACTGTATGCGGCAGGGAGAGAGAGGTTCTCATCGTTAGTCTCTACTTTGGAAACAGTAGTAGCCATGGAGCTAAGGCCAAGTAATCCCTCCAAGAGGTAAGACCACCAACCTCTTCCTCTTCACCCCACCAATACACACACACATGCACACCCACACTCACACACTCACACTCACACACACACACACACACACACAGAGAGAAAGAGTGCACAATTCTTATAATTACCATGACTGGAAATGAACTCTTTGCAACTCTTGGGTGCTTTGTACATATCACAGCATATCATGTCTGTTTTAATAAATAATAATTATCTACCACATATCATATAGGACTTATACTTTCTGTGGGACAGAAAGTGAGTTCGCTATTCCATTTTCAGAATTTCTTTCCAGTATATCTTATAGGTAGAACCTAAACTTTTATACTCTCAAGTTTAACATAATATCACTATCTAAATAATAAAAATTATAATGACAGGAACTAATTAATTCTGTTTGAGGCTTGCAAGTTTAAAACATTTTCTAAATGATTTTGAAAATGCTGGCATTCAGAGTCCCCAACTAAAACAAAATTTTGAATGTATGGTCTCCGTTGAGTGAATTAACAATTTTATATACTTGGCAATCAAGACCTTTCAATAACTGCTGCTTGGGAGATTTTTTAAAAAGCATTAACATTTGTAGCCCTTGTCATTAAGTTCTTTATAGTCTGCCTATGAATAGGAATCCAAGAAAAAGCCACTACCATGAGATATATTTTCTTTTTACAATAGATAAAGACCCAAGGCTCAGAGAGATTAAGTAACTGCAAATTCTCTTTCTAATAACACTCTCCAAGAGTGATTAATACACATAACTGACTAGTGAACTAAAGAAAATGGAGAAAAGGGCTATATTACATATTAGATATTCTACACTGGGTATAGCAAGGGGTAATTTGCTGTTATAAAATCACACTAAGTAATTTAGAGAACTGAGAAATGTATCTCCTCTTACCTCATAATCCAAAGATAAGCAAATGGCCTATGGTGATTAGATGACTGTGTTCTGTGTGGTTATTCTGAGACAAAGACTGATAAAGCAACACAACTGTCTTCTCCATATTGCTTCCGTCTTGCTCCAAGAAGACTAGAACCTTGGTTAGTTGCCACTTTCCAGCAGGGAGAAGTAGAAAGAAAATTTACATGAATATTATTTTTACTTTATTTTACCTGGTAGTTGCATACATCTTATGTTATCACATCCCGTTAACCTAAACTTAGAGAAATGGCCACATCTGCCAGCAGGAGAGGGTAGGAAATGTCTGAAGCTATGTTGCCTGTAGCTGAAAAGGAGGAAGGGGAATATGGGTACTGGGGAGCAGTTGGTCCTCTCTGACACAGATTGGTCATTGCTAACAGAATAAGAAGGAATCAAAATCAGATGTACTAAGCCTGACCAGGCGGTGGCGCAGTGGACAGAGAGTCAGACTGAGATGCAGAGGACCCAGGTTCGAGACCCCGAGGTGGCCAGCATGAGCATGGGCTCATCTGGTTTGAGCAAAGCTCACCAGCTTGGATCCAAGGTCGCTGGCTTGAGCAAGGGGTTACTCAGTCTGCTGTAGCCCCCAGGTCAAGGCACATATGAGAAAGCAATCAATGAACAACTAAGGTGTTGCAACGAAAAACTAAGGATTGATGCTTCTCATCTCTCTCCGTTCCTGTCTGTCTGTCCCTGTCTATCCCTTTCTCTGACTGTCTCTCTGTCTCTGTTAAAAAAAAAAATCAGATGTACTAAGCTAGAAGACCGTCTGGAGAAAAAGGGTTTTGCATGAGGTTTTGAAGACAAGTCCAGGATATGAATTGGTAAAGATCTTGGTGAGAGGCATGGAAGCAGCATTTTGGGGGCAAAGCCAAGCCAACATATGGAATTGACCACAGTTGAATTTACAAAGGGAAGTGTCTGAAGAGAGGAACCAGGGGATGGTTCTGACAGAAAATTCATTAAATGCTCAATTGATTTTTTTCCTATATGCTTTTAAGTCAGAACAAAAGGATCTGAGTCCTAGCTTTCCAGTCTGTGATCTTGAATAATTTGCTTAACGTTTCCAAACCTCCAAATTCTCTACTCTAAAATAAGAGACAATGATATTGTTTTTTAGTGTTATGAAAATTATATGAAATAATGTATATAAATTACTTACAAGAAGCCTGGTACTTGGTAGACAATATATGTTAGTAGCTATTACTGCTACTACAACTTTTAATATTGGAGAAAAGACTTCTCCAGAATTGACTGCCTCACTGTAATTGCCCCAGGAGGCAGTAAGAGATGATAAAAGCCCATGTAGTGATGGCTGTAGAAATGAATGTGCGGGAGCAGATCTGAAAAATGTTCCAAAGAAAGCTATAGACACACCCCCTAACCTTGGAATTAGGCCATGGGATTAAACATAAAGAAGTCACAAAGTAATTGAAATGAACGTATCTTTTAAAAATATTGTTCTCGATTATTTAAACAATACTATTACCTGCAGAAAATTTTACATAAAGTATGAAGAAGAAAAATGACAGTGCCTCATAACCCTTCTGCCCCCCAAAAAATTGTTAATTTTTTTGTGTATATATTTTTTCAGTGTGCAAATATGTACACATCGAAATTAAATGGTCTTAAATAATTTTTCAGGAACTAAAAATTTTAAATGAGCTCCTAGTAAATGCATCCAGGAAGCAAAACTTGAACTAGAATTCTGTGTGTGTGTGTGTGTGTGTGTGTGTGTCTGTGGTGTAGAGTTCCCCTGGTCCCTCCCTGCTCATTACCAGTTAAGAACCACCAAGGGACAAGAGGCTGGTGGTTCTTAATTGTTTCGGAGTATCACAGACTCTTTTTGAATATTCTGAAAGCCCAGGACCCTTTTCACAGAAAATTTCACATCTGCACATACAGAAGACATTTTACATTGCATAGAATTTCAAAAAGTTCATAGACTCTTTGAAACCCATTTTGGCTCCTTAGGGATCCACAGACCCCAGGTTAAAAGTTCTTTCACTATATTATGCTTAAGCTGATATATATCTCCTTTCCAAGGAAAAGGCTGATGGATCATCTTTTCAAAGTCAAGTTCTTGGCATTTTTATTTATTTTTTTACTGTTCAAGCCAGCAACTGGAGACAACCAGCCAAATGCAAACTCATGAATCAAAAACAAAATGGCCTGATAGATGCTGTTTGTTTTTTGACAACCTAGAAAATAATCTTGAAGAAATCTTATAGAAAGGTCTTGAAGGGGAAGATTGGATTTTGTAGACTCAAAGAATGTGTCATGATTTGGCTTAATCTAAGCCATTTTTATTCCTCTTTTCTAGTGTTTGGGGCTATTATGTGCCTGTGGAATTTACACAGGGAGACCGGTGGGAAGGTCTTATGTCTAATTATTTGCTGTGCTATGTGCAGTGTACTGCGGACAATCAATAAACAATCAATAGTAATTGTAGTCTGCCTCAGAGACAAGCATTAGAAGCTTCAAATGGCTTAGGTGCATGGTATTTTTCATTAATTTTCTTTTGCTAGTTTTTTTTTTCCTCCTGTAATTTAAAGCCTAAATTTAAAGGTTAAACAGAGAGTTTCTTTGCTCATAGAACAAGCAGGCATTGTTTTTTTTAGAGAGGAAATATGTAATCCCAGGTGTTTTTATCTCTGTTAATGAGAGAAATGTCTGTGTTGGCTTCAGACTGAATGAGCAGAGGAAGAAGGGACGAGGCTATTTGCATGGTTAAATGGCTACGAGCCCTTCATTTTAAAAGTACTATTCCCTTGATGTCAATTACTTTTGTACAGACATCTGGATGTTCATCATAAGAGTGTACAGATGTCAACTTTTTCTGTATTATTGCTGGAAGTGTGGTGATTACTTGACTTTGATTTGAGTAAACATAAAACATCTAACATTTAAAGTCAGAAGTTCACTGCAGGAAGGGATTTAGACTGACGTTTATTGAAGAGAGTAGTTCCTTGGAAAAAAATTTGAACTATTCCTGAGGATGCAGACACTGATGAAGTAAACAAGGTCCTAGTTATGCTCGGTTTAACAAATAACAGAATTTGAACATGACATTTATCCACTTCTTGAACTTGCAGACGCTGGTGCTGAAGATATTGACATACTTCCCAATGGTCTGGCTTTCTTTAGCGTGGTGAGTACCTTCTTTCTTCCCCGGTCTCCATGGAGGAGGTACAAGGGAATTTGATGCGGCCTGCAGAGCAGTAATTTATTTTTTAAATTACTCATTTCAAAATAATGTCCTGAAAAAAAAGACAGGTCAAACAGGATCTTGGAAAATTTCCTCAAACTTTTCTACATGCAGAACTGAAAAAAGTCTTTATTAATTGATTTATTGCTTTCTGTATCCCCACTGTGTTACTAAAATATTCCAATGCAATCTGTGTTTTAAAAGTGTATTATTAAAAAAGATATTTTGGACGTTATTGTGAATTTTTGATATTACATTATACTGTTTTAAATGCAGCACTACCTTTTTTTCCATTCGACATTCAATTTTGAGCTAATATTCTTGCTGTATTTATTTATTTTCAAACAATATACCAACTTTTCCAGACAGGGCCAGTGTTTTCCTTTGTTCCTTGTCTGCCTGAGTAGCCTATCCTAAGTGGAAAGTCATCGGCTGAGCTTATTTGTACCATTCACTGTGACTTAATTCTTGTAAGCTGAAAAAATAATAACCTCATATATTAGAAAAATTCAAAGTTGATTGGCTTGTATGATGCTGGCCTACATTAATATCCCTTTGTCACTAAGTGAACCAATGAGGATGCTCTGACCACCTTTCTTTTCTAGCTGGGATTGAAGTAAGTGTCCTTGGCATCTTCATGGGTTTGGGTTTTTTGTTTTTTTTTTCCTTGAGAAAGAAGTATCTAACTTTGAAGGCAGCCTGTACTTAACTCTTGTTCCTCTCAGCATCCATTAGTTTCAGGCTCAGAGATCCAGGTGGGATGAGAAAGAGTTGGAGATGCTTTTAGAAGAGAGTGACAGCACTAAGAACATAGTTGTCAGACAGGAGAGAGGCGAAAGAACTCTCAGCTTAGATGAGAGTGAGGTTAGGCCCCTCTGCGGGCTCGAGGTGGTTTTTATATGAAAGACAGTGAGCAGTCGGTTGTTAGCACTGAGGGGAGAGGAAATGCTGTAGGCTTTGGCAGAAGCCCCGATGTTTATGTAAAATGTTTAAAACATAGTTTTATAAATAATTGTATTTAATAACCTAACAGAATGAGTAAAATGATATTTCTAGTAGGACTCTGGGTTTGTTTAGAAGCACTTGCTTGCACATATGCCTATAGGCTTAGAAAAAAAATACTAGGACTACTAGTCAAATTATTCATAACTAGAGATGCAGAAATCCTGAGTAAAGTAGAAGGCAGTGGCTTTTTTATTTTTTGGAAAGGATGTGTTCTCAGAGATTTGTGTGATCCAGAGCATACCCATTTCAAGAATTTCTCCCTCTAGGAAGAAATCTCAGTTTGGAGGAGTGAGCTCTCCAAGCACAGAAATGTATAGCCATTTCAGCTGAGGGGCTCGTAATAGTCACAATGATCTTATAACTGTGCCAACAGAATTTCCTGTTTTCTTTCTACATTCTTCCTTGGTTATATGACTTTCTCTTTTTTTTTTTTTTTTTTCAAATTTAGAAATAAACCCACTTTACTCCTCTAATTTACTCAGCATTGTTTCTAATATTTTCCAGACACGCTCCTATCTAAGTGAATAACTCACACATCGTGTCAGTTGTTTGTTCTCCTTCCAAGCAGTTTATCCCATTCAGCCCACCCTACCCCATAGTCATGGCTTTGAGCAGGGGTCCCCAAACTTTTTACAGAGGGGGCCAGTTCACTGTCCCTCAGACCGTTGGAGGGCCGGACTATAAAAAAAACTATGAACAAATCCCTATGCACACTGCACAAATCTTATTTTAAATTAAAAAAACAAAACGGGAACAAATACAGTATTTAAAATAAAGAACAAGTAAATTTAAATCAACAAACTGACCAGTATTTCATTGGGAACTATGGGCCTGCTTTTGGCTAATGAAATGGTCAATGTCTGGTTCCATATTTGTCACTGCTAGCCATATCAAGTGATATGATGCGCTTCCAGAGCCGTGAGGCGTGCGTCCTGCGTCACCGGAAGTAGTACTGTACGTGAGTGACGCCGTGCTTTGTGGTGCCGCCACATACAGTGCTCCTCTCACTGACCACCAATGAAAGAGGTGCCCCTTCCAGAAGTGTGGCGGGGGCCAGATATATGGCTTCAGGGGGCCGCATGTGGCCCGCGGGCCGTAGTTTGGGGACCCCTGGCTTTGAGGGTCACCTCAAAGCTAACATCACACTCAGTGAGGAACTGCACGGCATAGAGTAAACTATAAAGAAGATTTAAGTGGCAGTGTGGATGTACTTAACACTACTGAACTGTGCATTTGGAAATGGTGACGATGGTAAATTTGTGTATATTTTAAAATAAAAAGTAAAATTTTGAACAGGAGGAAAATCTATTTAAATTATAGGGATATTAAAATAAGCGTAAATAGTTATCACCACCCCTGGTACACCTTCCTGTGCAGGCAGCTGTTCTGTTCTTTCTGGGATACCGAGATTATTAGATAATAGAGATTATAATAGATTATAGATAATTAGATAGCTTAGATTATAAGATAGAGATTATTAACCACCGAAGTGGCACTGCCAGGTAGCAATAGCGTGATTCCAATTTATTCTACTTACTGGCCCTGTCAGCCTTGAAGTTACGTCATTTTGATGGAATTGTTCTGAATTGGAAAGAATTTTGCTTATACCCAATTTTGTGCATAATGTAAGACTTCTTTTGGTACTCTTTTAAAATACGGCTGAAAAAATTTGAAGGAGAAAAGACCTTGATTATTTCAGTCATGCCATAAAAAAACATTAAATATAATTCAACACTCATTCCTGATTAAAAGCTCCAGGAAAACTAGAAATAAAAGAAAACTTTTCAGAAACCCATAGCAAAATTATTCTAAGTGGTGGAACATTAGCTACCTTCCCATTAATGTTTAGAAAAGAAAGAAAATGCCCCCAAATGCTATAACCATCAGCAATCTACTGGAGTTCTTAATAGCACAAGAAAACAAGAAGGAATATGAAGTAGAACAAAAGAGAAAACTGCCATTATTTTCAGTGTGATTGCCTGTTCTTTTAACAATCCAGGAGATTCAACTAACAGATGATTAGACCTAAGAGGAGAGTGCCTGTTCTTTTAACAATCCAGGAGATTCAACTAACAGATGATTAGACCTAAGAGGAGAGTTTAGTGAAATGGTTGGATTCAAAAAGTACGTATAGAACTCAGTGGCTTTTCCATGCACTGAGAAAAACCACACAGAAAATGCTGTAGTAGGAATAATGATAATATTAATAATAAGGTTTTATTCAGAAAAGCAACTTATTCCCAAAATTTACACTGAAAATAAATGAGCGGAAATAGTTAAGATTATAATGTAAAGATAAAGCAATGAATGTGGGATATAGGAACTTGCCATGTATGTATATTACCATATCTATGTATCTATATCTCATATCTTATAAATAAAGCTATAGTAATTAACCCTTTGAGTAGTGAGTTTTTTTCAAAAAATGCAATTAGTTACAGTTTTATTAACTTAAATTATGTTTGATAACCAACTTATGGAAACAAGAACATACATTTGCCTTTTTTAAATGTTGCCGTCCACATTTTTTGTTTTGTTATTTTTTAAATTGTTTATTAATTTTAATTTATTGTGTTCACATGGATTCAAGTGTCCCACTCAATATAACTCCTTCACCCCTGCCCCCTTGTCCCCTATTACACCATTTTTGCCCCCCTCCCCCTAACTCCCTCCCTCCTTCCCTCTGGGATTTGCTGTCCTGTTATCTGTATCTATGTGTTATGTATTTATAATTTCACTAATCCCTTCATCTTCTCTGATCCCATCCCCTCATCCCCCACAGTCACTGCTGTCCCTCTGCTCCCTGTGACCCCACCTCTGCCTCTATTCTGTTCCTCAGTTTGCTTTGTTCATTAGATTCCACATAAAGTGAGATCATGATATTTGTCTTTCTCTGTCTGGCTTATTTCACTTAGCATAATAATCTCCAGGTCAATCCATGCCGTCGCAAATGGTAATATTTCCTTCTTTTTTACGGCCGCATAGTATTCCCTTGTGTATATGTACCACAGCTTTTTAATCTACTTGTCCATAGCCAATATCGGGAAACAGCCCAAGTGCCTTACACATTTTTAAAATAAAAATTTTTGTATAGTCATACTCTGGATGGTCAGGAGGCACAAGGACCTACATGAATGTTCGTACTACCCAAAGGGTTAAAAAGTGGGTTATGGATAGGCATGAGTCCCCAAACAGACCAATGTGTAAACAGGAACCTAGTGCATGATAAAGGTTACATTTGGGATCATTGGAGAAAGGGCAGCCTGTGTGCCATTCACTGATCCAGGTCTGGGTTCTAGCAGTGAACAAATAAGGCAAAGTACTAACTCATGTTCCATTGGAGAGACAGAAAATATATATCAGATAATGGCAGCACTTTAACAAAATACAAAGTAAAATGAGGCAGTGGAAAGTGACAGCTCTGGTGAGGGTGGAGTCAGGCTGCCATTTGTATGTCAAATGGCAATAAGTATCATTTGGTGCAGATACAAAGAGATTGAGGGAAGGAGCCCTAAATCTCGGGAGTGGGGAGCATTCGCAGGCAGAAGAACAGTGTGTATAAAGGCCCTGAGGTGAGAATATGCTTGATTTGTTTGAAGAGCATCAACTCACGTCAAGACAACATGAGTGAGGACAGGAAGTGCGGGCACAGAGATGGAGTGTTTGGGGTGGGGTAGGGTGAAGGAGGGTGACCAGGGCAGATATAGGGCCTTTGGGCTATTGTAAAGATTTTCACTTTGAACTCTGGATGAAATGAGAGTTTTTATCAGAGGTGTGAAACCATCTGACAAAATTTGGATGTTGATGTGAGACTAGATTTCAGCAGGGAGTTAAGGACAGAAGCAGAAAGGCCAGTTAAGAGGCTGTTGCCATAATCATGGTGGTGGTTTGGACCAGGGCAGTCATGGAGGAAGTGGTGAAAGAGGTTCACATCCTTATGAAGGGATATGTTTTCAGAGTAGAATCCAAAGGATTTTCCAATGCATTGGATGTGGGATATGAGACAAGGAGGGGAGTCTTGACTGGCTCCATTCACCAAGACTTTGGCTCTGTAGAAGCAAAGTGCCAGGTGTGGGCTTGAGGGCTGATGGTTGGTATCCAAGCTTTCGCACATCTCCACCCTCAGCTCTACCTGGATCTCCCAGTCTATCACCCTTCTGATGACCCTCTGAAGAGACTAAACTCCTAGTCCTTTGCCTAACTCAGAAAAATCAGTTATTATTCATCTTTCAGATCTTTAGCTCCTAATTATTATTTTTTCTGTTGTCTCATTTCTGCTTTCTTTGTGTTCATAGTTTTGTGCCACCATCTTTAACCAAACTCTCTATTTATTTTTTATTTATAGTCTCCATGTTAGTCCATAAAAATACTTAAGCTGTTATATCTAACCTTTTCCTCTGTTTTGAAAAGGGTCTAAAATGTCCTGGACTCCACAGTTTTGCGCCAGATAAGCCTGGAGGAATACTAATGATGGATCTAAAAGATGAAAACCCGAGGGCCTTGGAATTAAGAATTAGCCGTGGGTTTAATTTGGCTTCATTTAATCCACATGGTATCAGCACGTTCATAGACAGCGGTAAGAGCTGATGAGTGACCAACATGAAGAAACTTACAATGGTTTGTAAATGACTGTGGAAAATAGATTCAGATTATATCCATACTAAAAGAACAATTAAATCGTGAATTATTCTTGTATTCTTCATACAATGAAGTTGATCATTTGCTCTTCAGCTAACTGTAAGTTATGTTACATTTTGAAATTTCTTACAGTAACACCTGCAAGAATGTTTAGATTTCATAACCTTTTTATATACCTATGATCATTGCATTTAAAAAGAACTATATTTCTGAATTAAACTATAAACAGATTATTCATGAATTCTGTATGTGGAGTGGGAAACACTTTTATTAAAGGTCAGGGGACCAATGATCAGAAATAACACCAGCAAACAGTGATGGGAAGACAGGGAAGAAGAATGATCTGTTAGGTCATCTAACAGCTTAGACATTTACCCTTTCCTTGCCTGTGGTATTTAAATGTCAGAGTCTGCCCAGAGGTCCTATGGTTGTGTCTTGTAAATTAACGGCTGCTCTTTCCATTTTTTCAGATGACACCGTTTATCTCTTTGTTGTAAACCACCCAGAATTTAAGAATACAGTGGAAATTTTTAAATTTGAAGAAGAAGATAATTCTCTTTTGCATCTAAAAACAATCAAACATGAGCTTCTTCCAAGGTACTTAGTCCTTTTGTTCATTCTCAAATTTATCTCTAGCATTTTCAGGTATTCCCCATGGTGGTCCTCTCACCTTAAATACACACACACACACACACACACACACACACACGAAAACATGCATCTCTGTGTGTGTATAGTTTCTTTGTAGAGCAGGGAAAGTCAATGTTCCTCCTTGTCATAATCAGTCTTCTAATTGGATTCCCTTGAGGAATGATGAAATGCTGGACAGCAGGGGAGATGCTTTTCAGGGCCATCATGGGAGTAGAAGACAAACCTCAGGATTTTTCCTGCCGTCACATTCCATCTCAGATGACTCATCACCCAACTAACAATAATCCCCGTCCTGAGGAAAGAGGAGCCTGCTTTTATACGGAGTTGGTGTGCTTTGTATGGGACTAATCCAAAGTGCTTTCACAGGATTACTGGTAGCTGCGGGCTAATGGCCCTACAGAACTGGAGGAATTCGGATTGAAAGGGGGTTGCTACTACTTTAAGAACACACAGCTGGTTGATAATGTGACTAAAAGAGACTCGTGTACTTCCCTGGCTCAGCTTGCATTAGCCTACCGCTTCTTTAAAGTTTGAACTTGATGGATATTTTTAATTTCTACTTCCCTATCTAGGGAAGCATGTAACTTCCAATCATTCTTCCAGAAATGCACTTCATAATAAATAGGAACATAAATACCACCCAGGCAGCCTCTGCATGATGGCGCTCTTTCAGAAAGATGGGACCCACCTACCCTGTAGCTCTGTTTTTCATTTAACAAAGAAGAAAGCAGCTCTTCCAGAAAATTTTGCATCGGGTAATTGGAATTTAAATTTAATAACACCCTTGCTTAACTGGTTTTTAAAATGTAATTGTTTTTAGCATATAAATCTCTCACATAAAGCATTATACAATGGCAATTTCATCATCCATCTCCCCGCAAATGTTTATTGAGTGCCTGTTCATTCTCGGCTGGTTGGCTTTGTGAGTCAAGTAAAAATTGAACAGTCAACCTTAGTTTGACTAATAACTAAGCAAAGAAACTCAGAAAAACCCAGCCGCTGAGTAAATGGAAGCTAGGTAAATGTTATTGGCTTCCCAACCAGCTCACCAGCTCAGGAGGCTCTTTATCCAGCTCTAGACAAAGCATAGCTGTGTCCCTACACAGTGTCGTTAAACCCTACATTTCTTGCTGTAAAGAAAATACTGTTGGCACCGAGTCCTTTTTTTCTTTTATAACCATCCTGCCTTAATTACTAAATGACGTGTCTTTAAGTTACCTGGTACCGTACAAAATTGTTCTTTGGCAAATGGCATTATCGTAGATTGCATATGATTATAGCCGTGTGATTTTAGCTGAGCTTTTCCTGGGAAGCCTCATACTCAAAAGTAAATCACATATTGTGTGTAAACCTTCTGAATTTCTAATCTTTCATGTGATGACCACCTGACTTTTTTATTTCTCTTACGTCATCTTTCTCTTTCAGTGTGAATGATATCGTAGCTGTTGGACCTGCGCATTTCTATGCCACCAATGACCACTATTTCTCCGATCCTTTCTTAAAGTATTTGGAAACATACTTGAACTTACACTGGACAAATGTTGTTTACTATAGTCCAGAGGAAGTCAAAGTGGTAGCAGAAGGATTTGATTCAGCAAATGGGATCAATATTTCACCTAATAAAAAGTATGATTCCTTATAAAAGTAACTTCCTTTCTTCTCACTTGTGGTCATGGGCAAATTCTTTACTTGTTTTTTTTTTTTTTTTCCAGTGTGGAAATAGTTTACTTGATATTTTTGATAGAGAATATGATATTTAATATAATAGATTATATGTGAAATATGATTACATATGTATAGGTAATATATTTATTATGTAATTATATGTACTATATTTATATATTACATGTTTACATACAGTATCTAAAATTTGGTATATATTATATAATCTAATTTTATAAATGTAATTTTTAAATTAAGTGGGATCATATTTATATATATGTATCAAAATATCAGGTAGGTGTTTTCTTTTAAATAAATATCTCATTGTTTTATTGGCTGTATAGTATCCCTTTATAAGGATGATTCTAAACAAGTTTATCTAATTCTCTGTTGATGGATATGTAGGGGTTTTTTTATATAAAAACTATTTATAAAAATATTTTGTATTTTTTTTATTTATCACTTAAGCTTATCCAAATAATTCTTCAGGAAAAACTCCCTAGGGTAGTATTATAGTATAATAGTAAAATCTTCCCATCTGGGAGTCATACAGACCCAGGTTCAAATGCCAGTTGGGTGCTGGCTAAATGTGGTGCTAATGTGCCCCTCCTCTTTGCACATTTGTGCAAATGTTTCTGTAGAAAAACCCTTAAAACAGACCTGTTTGCTCAAAGAGTAAGACCCTTAAATATCTTTAGTGGATATTTTCAAATTGCCTTCCATAAACATCTTACTATTTTTATATGTTCAACTTTTCCTTTTACTGCCTTAGCACTCTGAATGATTACTACAAATATTGCATGAAATAAATTTGGCAGTCTTTGACAACTAAATGTCTTTATTTTTACGTTACAATTTCTTCTTTCTTGTTGGATACAGAAAATGAATGTGTAATCATTTCATTTAAATTGTCTATAATTTACCCACTCGTACCTCTCCAGCCAAATCTGGTTTTCTTTCCAATGCTCATCTTTCTGAGTCAAACTTTCCAGTCATTCAAACTAAAATGATGATGATGATGATGATAACAACAAAAGGGATTTCGGCTTTAAATTCCTTCTCTTGCTCCATTCCTTTTTAAACAGTGAGCAGGTCCTGTTGGTGCCACCTGTGCAGCTGTCTGTCCCCCACTCTCACCCCTTCCCTTTCCTCTGACATCTGCCTGGTTTACTTTCTCACCCTCTCTGGCCAGAGTTAGATTTTATCGTCCAGCTTGTTTTCTGTCCACTTCCATTTTCTGCCACTGTTGCCCATTCTCTCTCTCTGTATTCCACTAGCCTTTCAGAGCCTCCAAAAGAGGGAGCTCTGTCGGCTTCATCTTTGACTCATGCTGAGCCCTGCCAGGTGCAAAACAAATGCTCAGTAATTGTTGAATGGAACAACCTTTTGTTATTATGCCTTTTTGTTATTCTAGAAATTCAATGGACCTCAATTGCTTATTAAATCAAGGCAGGCTAAAGGGTGGACGTTCTTTAATAGGCTCACTCCAACCCCTCTTTTCCATTGTTTTGATTCTTTCCATGCTTTAAAGAACTCATTATTTTGCAAACGTGCACTCTGTCATTCCTGCCGCTGAGCCTTCCCTCACAAGTTTTCTTCTGACTTGAAGGTGTTTTGTCCTCATATCCTCAAAGCTGGTCTCTAGGTCTGTATCACAGCTGATGCCCCTCCCTTCGGGAGCCCTTCTGTGTCCTCAGGCATTAGGTTATTTCTTCGGTCTCGAGACCTGAAGTATTTCTTACGGTACCAGTCATGCTGCATTCTTTGTTTACTGTATACAGACCAGTCTCATCATTCCAAAATACTATACACTTTTTAGGGAAAAGGCTGTGTCTTTTTTATATTTCTGTCTGTCATAATGCTAAATCCATGGCTTTACACATGATAATTGCTTTATAGAACAGTTGCCATGAAAGAGGCAATTCAATGAGTGAAATTACCGTAAAATAGCCCATTAATTCCCCTTTAGACAGATTGTTCTGAATAGATACTTAGCTCTTACTCTTAAAATTTCCAATATGTTAATAAGTTTTATTAAATATGTATGAGAATTAATAAATATTCTAGTAAAATGTGTTCTGTACCATAATATGGAAATGATACCTAGAATATCAACTTATATTGTGAAATGTAAAAACTATTTTTCTAAAGCCAAACATTGTTTTATTGTGCTTTCAGTGACTAAAGATCACAGACTCTGTACTCAAAATGATGTCCTGTTTTTCCTTACAAACCTTTTGAAAAATAATTGAACAATTCTGTGATTGTTTTAGCAACACTGAATTGATTTGGAAGCTACTTTTAAATAAAAATTGACCTTTATTAAGCATTGCTTGAGGGCCCATCATTGATTAACTTTGTGGCAGGTTATTAAGACTTACTCTTGCATACTGTGTTAATGAACTTCATACTGTCATGGAGCACTAACCAGCGTGTCCTTTCTGCAAAGGCACATCTATGTTGCTGATATGTTGGCTCATGAAATTCATGTTTTGGAAAAGCATCCTAATATGAATTTAACTCACCTGAAGGTAAAAAGTTTCTTTTTTTTTTATATATAAAGTCAACATTAATCTATTATACTTGGGAATTACATAGTTATACTATATTATTGCAGTAAGTCCCTTAGAAAACAGTATAGATGCCAGTGTTGCTATTTTGGGCTTTAAAATATTACCACCTGATACCAGGCCAGGTCTCCTGTGCCAGCAGTTAGGAGTTCCGACCGTGAAATGCAGCAGTGGGTGGGGAGTGATATTTGAATCAGATGTAGATTCCATTCCATGAGGCGCCGATAGCACCTGATGAATTCCAGTAAGAATTTTCACAATTGAAAAGACTAATAGATGAATTCTGAAATGAAGATTTATGCACGTTGTCAGTTCTTTCAATAATAAATGAAGGTAGAAATTGGGTTCCACACCATTATTATTTTCTTCCTGCTTGACAACACATATTTTAGATTGATTAAGAATTTCCTATTTTGTTTTGAATGAGTTCTTTGCGCTAACTGCTCACTGTGCATCTTTTAAGGGAAAAGGAGTTCATTTTTTAGAGTGATTGATTATCATCCTAACTTTCTTAATTTCAGGGAGGATGAAAAGTGACTCTAAATCAGTTTTTATTGAATTTATTTTAATCAATATTGGTGTTAAAGGGGTGGAAGCAGGGAGGTGTGTGTAATTTCCCCGCATGCATAGAGGCAGGACAGGTTAGCTCTAAATTATTTAATCAAGTTTCTCATGTCATTTAGGTATTGACATTTTTTCATTTGGAAGGTACTCAAGTTGGATACATTGGTGGATAATTTATCTATCGATCCTTCCTCGGGGGACATCTTGGTGGGCTGTCATCCTAATGGCCAGAAGCTCTTCATTTATGACCCGAACAATCCTCCTTCATCAGAGGTTTTTATATTTTTTGTTTTTCAACATTAATTATTGAAGTATTTTTGAACTAATCATACAATAAACAGCTATGGTTTGTTTAGTCCTTTTAAACCAATAATACAGTAAACTAATGTAGTGATTTTGCAATTGCTTTAAGCCAATAATCAGCAGAATTTCACATTGCTCAAATACTTTTAGAAGGGTAATCTTTTGATGTATTAAATTATGGTAGCAGCTAGTCAAAGGCATTTTTATAAAGACATGTGGCCTCCCTATGTGGTATACTGGCAATTTTTTAAATACCTGGCTTATTGTCAACTCACCACATGATATGACTTTTGTTCAAGCTAAAGAAGTGTAAAAGCAAGCACATTAGTGTGGAAGTATTTCTATTAATGCTCAATTACTGTAATAACTCTAAATCCTGTGTTGGCATGAAATAACTAGATGGTTTAAGAAAGTACTTTCTTTGAAGGTTTAAGAAAGTACTTTAATTTAAACATTAAAAAGGATTGGTAACTGCTGTTTTTCAACATCATGTCCTCTTAATCATTGTTTCATTGTGGAAGACAGGGATTATTGGTGACAGAGTTACATGGTGTCTGGTGGTTCCATAGTAACCCTTGGTCTTTCCTGATTAGGTTCTCCGCATCCAGAATATTCTATCAGAGAAGCCTACGGTGACTACAGTTTATGCCAACAACGGATCTGTCCTCCAGGGAAGTTCTGTGGCCTCGGTGTATGACAGAAAGCTGCTTGTGGGCACTTTGTACCACAGAGCCCTGTATTGTGAACTCTAAATTCTACTTTTAGTACACAAGTGTGCCGCCTTCTCTTAACTCATTTTCTATGCTAATTCTGAGGGAACTTACCCAGCAAAGTTGAGCCGTAAATGGATGACTTGTCTAGGTAATTATTTCAGTAAGGAAAAGCCCCTTCAGTTCTTGTAGCACTTTTAACATAAAAGGAATAAACAGTTGTTTTTTAATGCCAAGTAAAGGGAAGAGAAGAAAGCTGCTTTCGATAAAATGAATACACTTTGCACAGAATAAGCCTCACCTGTTCCTTCCAACCGCCAGAGCATGGATTCCACTGAGACAGGGTAGATCCTATTTCCTTAAAATGTGAGTGACTTCTGCCCCCAACAGTGTGACCACTGTGACTGTTCGGAACTACTGATAATGTGTTTGGATGTTTTATACTTCCATCATTGTTTACCATTGAAGAGTTGGAGTTATATTAAAGACTAACTAAAATCCAAGTTTTGTCTGTGTTTAATTCTCAAGGCCAGTCCTCAGGGACAGTGGGAAAGTGGCTGCTTCCTTGTGTGGGTCTCCTTGAGACAGGCAGGCATGGCCATGTTAATGTCTCTCATTTCTCATTAAAAGCTGACAGTAGATGAGCTCTTTATTTGAACAAAATAAAGCAATCAACTATACATACGGCAACTCGAATTCTCAGTTAGTATGAGTGTTCTATCAGCTGTCTTCCTAGCGGCAGCCAACCCTGCCTACTAAGAAGAGATAAAAGGTTGGAGCTGGAAGGTCAAGCCGCCCTTGTTGAACTGTGAACTTCATCAGGAAATATTGAAGTCAGGACCACATGGTTAACCTAGCAATGCTAGGTTCAAGGCCAAGGGCGCCTGCGTCATAGGGGAGCATGCTTTCCATTCAGCACACCTCCTGTCAAACCAACTTAAGCCCTTGAGAGAGGCTTTCCATTGTAACTTCCCAAAACGCACTTCCCGTCTCAGACTTTCCCATCTTCTGCATTATTATCATCACAATGTTGGTCAGTTACTTACCATGTGCCAGACAGTGCACTAAAAATTGCCCATTCGTTATCTTATTTAATCCTAATTACAGCCCAGAGGGATAGGTATTGACACTGTTAACATTTCACAGATGTTCAAAGTCACAAACAGCCACTGCCACGGAACTGATCAGGACCTTGTTAACTACTCTTTCTCCTAATGTATAGTTTCTCTTGTTTGCTTCGTATATTAGTTAGATTTCTGCTTTTAGATGAATCGTGTAATGGCTTTTCCATGTAAATTGCAGAAGTATTCTTAAACTTAGCCTCTGTCCATTTTGCCTGTGTTTTTATTTATATTTTTAAATAGTCTGTTACTAATGTATATTGGAACTACTTGATGCTAAAAATAATTACTGGTTTTTGCTGTTTCCATTATCCACAGGAAAAATGTTAAGTCATAGATGAATAAAGCAAGATTAAACATTACTCACTAGGAATCCAAAACCAAGAACCTTATATATTTTAGTTTTAAATTATAACAATGACTAACTCAAAAGCTACTCTCATTAGAAGTACCAGAATACAGGAGGCATAAAATAAACTTGCTTTTTATTGTATTTATTAAAGGTTTATTTGGAAAAAAGTATATATAAGTTAATAAGTGCATGTATTATTTGTCTTAGAAATACGAATTTTTAAAATAAACTCTGGCCTCTGGGCCATGAAGGATTCTCTTTTATCTCATCATAAGTATACTGTGCACTTACTTATGGTGTTCTTACTGTGGTCATGTATTGAGTTTAACTATTTGGTTATGAAGAGGTTGCCATTCAAAAGGGGTGAAATTGCGATGGAATATGCCACCCCTGGGTGGATATAGGTCATGGGTGTGTATGTGAGTGTTTTAATCCCTTTTAATCTGAGATCCAGTTCGGTGACAGTGAATAGCCTTTTGTTTTTTATATATAAAACCTCCATTCCTGTGCAACAGGTGAATGTGAACACAAATGCCTGATACAAGGAGCAACGAAAATAAAATTTAAGCTATTTTAGAATATTTTTTCTCACTTTGTGTATTGATTATATACAGTTGGTTGGTGATAACTAATTTAAGGCTGATCCCTTTTTTTTAGAGTTTGATTTGCTCAGTTTGAATCCCTTCTTTGGAGTCACAACCTGCATAGCCTGGGAAATGTCTGTCTGGTAAAGCAATGAAGAGCTAACAGCCCTTATCACCACACCACCCATATCACCTTTCTCTGGCTACTTGTCATTTTCATTACTCACTCGGCTTTCTGTGAAAGGATATCCACCGTGAGAGGAGGAGGACTGGGAGAATTCTTGCAGCTCTCTTACCTTTCCGCTCCCGGTTTTCAAAATTTTTATTCTATAAAAAGGCAGAGAAAACAAGAAAAGAGACTAGTCTTAATTTTTATAACTGCAAAAAGAATAAGTTCACTATTAGGTTTGAGTCCAGGGCCCCTTAAAAAAACTTCAATTAGCCAGAAAAAACTTCAAGTGTTTGGCTCCAGGGCAGTTCCGGTAGCTCTCCTCCTATTACCTATCTAAAGATTTCTCTTGGTTAGTGATCAACCATCACCCCACCCCAGGGCTCCCCTTCAATGTTAACTCGCCTCAGGGTTCCCCATCAAAGGCTAACCTCCAGGCTAGCCTCTCTAACTCTAGAAAGGTTTGTGTTCCCATACACCTAATGCCACTAGGGTCTCAGTCCCTCTGTTAGCAGATGCATAAATAAATTATAAAACTCGAGGCTTTGTGTGTCCTTCCTTCGGCAACCTAACATTTAGTGCTGAAACCCGGAAGGGTCCTATGTAGGCAGGATCAGAGTGGTGCCCTGGTCCTGACCCTCTCAGGCTAGCAACTCAGAGAGCAGCAGGCAGTGGCAGCTCATCCTGAGCGAACCTTCAAATCCGCTCGGTGTCACGGGACCAACCTGCACTGGCTCCCTCTCCCGTGACCGTTCTGAGCCAGCCAGGGAGGCCCCCATGATCCTCTTGAGGCAGCCAGGGAGGACTCCAGACATCGGGAATTTCTCCTCTCCATTGCCAACTTCTCAGTCCACACCGATCCTCAATTCTGGTGAGTGACCCTTCGGTCCCTCTCACGCAGTCTTCCGACTTGCTTTCACCCTCACTCTCGCTCTCACAAGCCCTGGCGCTAGGCTGGAAGACTCTGCCACCTCTGGGTTTATACCCCTTAGACTAAAGGACACCTGATCTAAGGGACTCCCCTCATACTCACAGGGTGGTTCATCTATCGACAGGGATGCCTGTCCTTAGCGAGACACTCTCAGGAATCTAGTCACTCACCTCATCTTTATGGCCTTACTCTCTTAACATACACTCCACCTTTTCCAAAATCCACTCCCTTAAGCTGCTAAATCGTCTCAGCCTTGGGGGAGACATCAAGCCTAAACACACTCAATGGTCAGAGAATAGCACTTCTGAGACCTCAAGAACTTTTGTCACAGTAATGAAAAATGGTCAGAACTTCCCTATGCCCAGGACTCCTTCACGCTTCATTCCTGACCCTCTCTCGGTCAATGATCAATCCTGTTCTACCCATCAAATTCTCTGTCAGTCAAAAGGCATATCCTCTAACACCCCCCCCCCATTGGATAGTGTTGCTTTAAAATTGGAATATGTAAAGGAGCAATCATTTAAACTTAACTAGAATAGAATGTTGGATCCTGAACTTCTTTGTTCTTCAAGGTCTTGCCGTGTTAACTATTATGCTCTGTGTTTGTTGTAGGTTGTGTTGGGGGCCAAGTTGCAACTCTATTATTGGGTTTAATTGGGTTTTATTTATGTGTCATGCTCTTGTCTGTATTGTATTTGCCTTGTTTGTATGTAAAATTGTACTCAGGTCTGCGAAATAGGAGGAGTCAATTTCACTTTGAGAACTCTCATTTGTCTCATCTACAGTGTGTCCGTAAAGTCATGGTGCACTTTTGACCGGTCACAGGAAGCAACAAAAGATGATAGAAATGTGAAATCTGCACCAAATAAAAGGAAAACTCTCCCAGTTTCATATCTATTCAGTGCAGTTCGATGTGGGCTCATGCACAGATGTTTTAGGGCTCCTTAGGTAGCTATCCCGTATAGCCTCTACAGACTCGTCACTGACTGATGGCCTACCAGAATGGGGTTTCTCCACCAAACTGCCAGTTTCCTTCAACTGCTTATCCCACCGAGTAATGTTATTTATTCCTATGTGGTGGTGCTTCGTTATAAAGGTGCCAATATTCACGTTGCACTTTGGTCATGGATTTGAATTTGGCGAGCTACAGAACACACTAAACTTTCCTCTGTACCGTCCACATCTCGACTGGCATGGCCGTGGGCTGCTCCGCTGTATACACGGTGTTACATCATCATCTGCACATGCGCACATGCTGCCACATCATCCTACAGAAACTGGGAGGGCTCTCCTTTTGTTTAGTGCAGATTTCACATTTCTATCGTCTTTTGTTGCTTTCTGTGACCGGTCAAAAGTGCACCATGACTTTACAGACGCACTATATTTGTCTGAAATTCTGGCTATTCTATACACGTTGGTAACCCTCTGTCTCAGAGGTCATTTGCAGTAATGGTTAATGTAAAATAAGTTTTCGAGACTAGTGTCTCAGTCCCTCCTTCTAGAGGATTTGTCTATAAATTCCTTTTGTTTGAACTTTGTCTTTATTTTTTATTTTGTTCATTATGTTATGTACCAGCTTTCATGTTGTTCTTATTAAAAATTCTACTCAAAAAAATAAATGAGTAATTTAAAGTGGGGAATTTGTGGCCACACTTGATTTCATTAAAGAATACAAAACGTCTTTTCTCCCTTCTCTTTTCCTCCCTCCTTTGCTCCTTCTTTCTCTCCTTCCTTCCTATCTTCCTTCTTCTTTCTTCCTTGCCAAAATATATTTCCCCAGAAAATGTAAACTCCCCAAAGGTAAGGGTATCTTGTTCCCACTATGTCTTCAATGCTGAGCAAGTAGTTGTAAGTGATCATCAAATATTGCTATATGCTAAATGCTAAGAGATGTTCCTTCCCTCTCAGCCTGCCATGGCCCCACCACACACCATTCCGAGAATAACGGACACTGAATGGACTTGAACACATCTGGTTAGTCATCAGGGCAGAGTGATCAATGAGGTCTGCCGTTCTTTGAAACACATGTGCCTAGTGTTGGTATTGACTGAATAGCAGGAACAGCAGCTTCACCCCACGTGTGTGTATATGTGGGTGCGTGTGTGTGTGTGTGTGTGTGTGTGGTGCATTTGCTTCTGAAATGTGGGTCATTGTTTTCATGGCAGTTTCTTCTCACTTGTTTCAGAAATCAAAATGATATTAAAAAGCATACATTGAGAAGTCTTTTCATTTGCCCCATTTACAGGAAACTTATTTATTAGTTTCTTGTGTATCTTTCCAATTTTTTTGTATAAATACAAGCAGATACAAATATATACTTTTTAAAAATATATTTTAATTATTTTTATTTATTCATTTTAGAGAAGAGAGAGAGAGAGAGAGAGAGAGAGAGAGAGAGAAAAGGGAGAGGAGTAGGAAGCATCAACTCCCATATGTGCCTTGACCAGGCAAGCCCAGGGTTTTGAACCGGCAACCCTCAGCATTCCGGGGTGATGCTTGACCTATTGCGCCACCACAGGTCAGGCCTCTTTTTAAAATTTTTATTTGTTGACTTTAGAGAGAGAGAAAGAGAGAGAGAGAAAGAGAGAGAGAGAAAGAAAGAAAAATCGATTTGTTGTTCCACCCACTCATGCATTCATTGCTTGATTCTGGTTTGTGCCCTAACCGAGGATCAAACCTGCAACGTTCACCAATACATATTCTTTTTCACCCCTTTACTTCACAGAAGATAACAGACTACCAGTAGTTCTGTATATTCCTTTTTTCATTTCAAGATCATTTTCTTTTTTCTATGAGGTGAGAGGCAGGGAGGCAGAAACAAACTCCCCCATGTGCACTGACCAGGATCCACCCAGCAAGCCTCCTACCCAGCAATGCTCTGCCTGTCTGGGCCACTGCTCCACTGCTTGGCAACTGAGCCACTTTAGCACCTGAGGTAAGGACATGGAGCCATGTTCAGGGCCAACTTTGCTTGAACTATTTGAGCCATGGCTGTAGAAGGGGAAGAGAGAGGAAGAGAGAGGTGTATGGGGGGGGGGGGTGAGAAGCAGATGGTTGCTTCTCCTGTGTGCCCTGGCTGGGAAAACCAACCCAAGACTTTCACATGCCAGTCTGGCACTCAATCACTGAGCCAACCAGCCAAGGCTGTAAAGGTCATTTTGGACATTTTTCTAATCATTACAAAGAAAATTTCACTAATTCCTGTTTATAGCTGCTGAACATGACATTATTTATTTAATCAGCCCAATTATTTGCTATTATACAAAGTGCTACAATAAGTAATTGTGTGCATACTTTATATGTGAGCAGGTATATTTGTACAATAAATTCCTGGAAGTGAATCAAAAGAGATAAAATGTAGGTCAAAAGTAAGTGCATTTCTAAGTTTAACAGATATTTTATAACTCACTGACGCAATGCAACTTTTTGCAATTGTGTTAAGAATTTCCCCAAAGCTTCAGCAACATGTTTTATTGTCAAACTTGCAAATGTTTGTAAATTATATAACAAATAATATCCTGCGGTGTTTTAATTTTTATTTTCTCATTACAAGTGAGGTTAAGCACACTTTCAGATAATTAGGAGCTGTGTGTTTATTTTTCTGTGAACTTCCTTGTCTTTTCATTTGTTTTAGATTGTCGGCATTTTTTAAAACCTTTTCTAGTTCTTTACACGTAAAAAATGGAATTATTTTTCCAGTTTATAACTGTAAGTCATTAGTTATGCAATGCTTGATAGGGTTTGAAAGTTCAAAGAAATGATGTTTCTCTTTAGAGCAGGAAGCAGTACACAAATTTTAAACATTCAGAACCATGGAACCCAGCTAGCTGTCCATTGCCTTTGGTATTGAATCACAAGTCACATCACCCAGGGTTATCTTCACGAAGAGCCAATGTAACAATAAACAAATAAATTTACTTATCTGGACTCAGTTCAGAGCCGGAAGGTGATGATCATGACAGACACGACGTTTGACACTTTGCTTGAAGAAAACTGAAATATTTCTCCTGCAACATCATAATGAAAACCAAAGCTTTCAATGAGCTCCATTTTTCTACTTATATTGATAGAAAATATTAATATTTTTGTTCCCATATTCGTGAATTCTCCAAGCCAAGGCACCGTTCTTTTTTTTTTTTTTTTTTTACATAGGCAGAGGTAGACAGGGACAGACAGGAACGGAGAGAGAGATGAGAAGCATCAATCATTAGTTTTTTGTTGCACGTTGCGACTTCTTAGTTGTTATTGATTGCTTTCTCATATGTGCCTTGACCATGGGCCTTCAGCAGACCGAGTAACCCCTTGCTGGAGCCAGCGACCTTGGGTCCAAGCTGGTGAGCTTTTTGCTCAAGCCAGATGAGCCCGTGCTCAAGCTGGCAACCTCGGGGTCTCGAACCTGGGTCCTTCTGCATCCCAGTCCCACGCTCTATCCACTGCGCCACCATCTGGTCAGGCCAAGGCACCGTTCTTAATTTGTCCCTCTCCGTCACCACCCACTGCCCACATCCAAGCAACTTTCAACATTACCAGTACGGCCCACCCGTCTCCACCTGAACATTCACAAAAATCCTACAGTTCTAAGGACTTTGGGAAACAATCACCGGTGCTTCTCCAATTACCATCATGTATCTCATTCTAGATTACTATAACAAAGGCCTCCAATTATTCTTCCTGATTCCAGGAGAGGCAAGCCTGTTGTCCCTTGTTAAATTCATTCTCACTATTCCCTACTGATGTTTCTAAAACACCCACTAGGCCCTGTTCTCCAACGGTTTCTCCATGCCCCCTGGGTACAACAGAATTCAAGTTCCTCAACTTGGCCGTCAAGGCCCTGCCTATCCAAGATTCACAAGCCCACCCAGTCAACAGCTTGACCTGGGCGTCCACCATATTCAGCATTCTGAAGGCAGACAGGAAGGCCAGATGAGGTCCTGTGCCCGGAATCCTAGAGATCTTCATTGATCCGTCCTCCCACTGTCATGGAGCAATTCTCCAGCTCACTTCCTTCTGCATTTCAGAAACCTGAAGTTCAGGTTCTGAACACGCCCTCCTGAAGTTCCCGTCAGTTCATCTGAGGAGCGGAGGTGGGATTGCGCAGCTTCTAGCAGCAAACTGCCTCTGCACAGCATGGGGTGCGCCCTGGACAAAGCTACCACGAGCACGAACCCGGGATTTAACCTGCGGGTCCGGGCTCGCCCGTCTGTACTTTGAGCCTTGAGGGGAAAATAAAGAGAATTCCGCGAGACAAGGTCTCGCTTTGAACCTCGTGCGTAAAGGTGGCCTTGAACAGCAGAAAGGTGGCCCAGAACCCGGGGCGGGGCGCAGCGGAGAGGGGCCGAGGGACACGCGCCACAGCCGGGGCGTGCAGCAGGGTCCCGCAGAGTCCCGCAGAGTCCCGCCGCACCTGCGGGGAAGGCGGAGGGCAGGGCGGGCCGAATCAAGGGGCGGGTCCGGAACCTCTCGCCACGCCCTCCAACAGGACTTGGGGACGGCCTACTGTTACTGGGTCCCCGGAACTATGGGGAAGCTGGCGGTGCTGACCCTGCTCGGGGCCGGCCTGGCCTTAATTGGGGAGAGGTTTGTGGCATTTAGGTGAGTTTGCATCTTGATGGGGCGTCCTCAGCTCTTTTTCCTCTTGCAAGTTACATCGTCGTCTGCCCGGTGCCACCTTGCTGGCCCGTAGGAATGAGCAGTTTTGGAACCTCGCTCCTTACTTCAGCTAGGCAAACTGAGGTGGAAAGTGAGCGAACTGCTTCCCGTTCCTAAAATAGTGGGGCAGAAGCGCCCTCATTTGCTTCCTGGAAGTCACCGTCCCAAATCTCCCTTCCAGGTCGCTCTCTGCATTCTGCTCCTACAAAAACTCCTGCTCCTGCCAAAACTCCGTTGGAAGCGGTGGGTTTGGGATAGGGGACCAGGCTACCACGTTAGATTCTTGTGGCGGACTCTGACATTGCCCAGGGCCAGTTTAACCTTGATGAAGACTGGGTTGCAGAACTCATCTCAGAGCTATTCAGACAGGAGGGGAATGAGCTGAAATGTTCAGGTGGTAACTGGCATTTTGTTGGTATGGGACCTTTTGAATTGAAAGATCTAAGTATGATAGGCAGAAATATCTCAGGCCTGAGTTAATACTGGGCTGGAAGGGGGAAATGTTGGGTGATGCCACACATCTCTGAGTGTACCTAAAATCTCTGGTTATCTTCACCTGTGTTTGGGGTGCTTTTATTTATTTCTCTACATAGAAGTTGGAATATCTTGAGGACCCTTTTGGTAATACTATCTATTTCAGCTTGAGTATGTATATTATATTATATACATATTATAACATATAATATTATAACACTTGCTCACAGGGCACTCCAATTAAGATAATTATTAAAAATAATTATTATAAAGTAGAGCTAAGGCATATATATATTTTAAAAAGTGACAGTAAGGTAAGTCAAAAGTGTAATCTTCCTGAATACTGCTTAATAAAAATTTAAACTTATCCCTGGTATTTAAATGAATATTTCACTGTGAAAACAATAACACAATATTGAATATAATGTGGCCAATTCAGCATAAGAATTCTTAAATGATAAAGTTAAAGCAAAGGCTACCGGGTTTAGTTACAAGGGGAATTTGTATTTGGGGAAAGTAGTTTGGGGAGGTAGATGGGTCAAAAGGCAAGGCCATAGTGGCTTAAGGAGAACCAAAGTACAGATTTATATTAGACAGTGATTTATCAAATTAAATAATATATCTTATACGTTTAAGTGAATAGTACTATCATCAATAAATATCATCACTTATTTTGGCAACAAAGTGTTATTCATGTATAGTTATATTTTAGTCTTTCAACAGCAACTGGGTGAGGTTAGTTGATATAAGCACATTGCCCACATAATGTCCACATTATGTAAATTAAATGTAAATACAAGGAGCCGTGTACTTACTTCTTATGCTACCTATAAATGATGAAAGAGAGTTAATGCCTATGAAAGTAATTAAAAACCGTGTTTAGACATTGATTTTGGAAGTCATGTGTTGACCTCTAGTGTTTTCGTCTTCCACAGACAAAGATTTAATACGCTTCGAGAAGTAGAGCCAGTAGAATATCCTAATTGCCACCTCATTGAGGAAATTGGTATGTATGGGACAGTCTCCGGAAGGGTCCGCACAGTTTTTTACTCACCATCCACATGACCGAGGCTGCCAACTGGTTTAATCTCCTGCTACACCTGAACCTTTCAAGTTACCCTAGCCACCTCATCCAAGGTTTTCATGGGGCCCCTTCATTGCAAAAACTAGCTGCTTTTTCTCAGTTCTCTTTCTTACTGATGTGTATCATTTGAAGAATGTCACTGACAAGTACTTGGCCTGTCCCTCGCCAAACTCTCTTCCTGGCCCTTCTGTGATATTTCATCCCCTTCTCTATCTTCTTCTGTTGCCTATCTTATTTCTCCTTTTTCTTCTTCCCTCTCCTTGATATTTCTGGCTTCAAGCGTCACTTTCTTCAAAACCTATCTGTAAGTACCAAGAAGAATATGACTTAGCCCTTATCCTCAAGGATCTCACAGCCTACTGAGATGTCTTTAAAGAAATTAGTTACAAATCCATAGCTGGATCCTTAACCTCTCAAATGGCAGGTGTTTTTTTCAAGTTTCAAATCTACTTTATTCTACTTTGCAGTTCTGATATTTCCTCCCTTAAACCCCCACTCACAACCAGGTCTTCTTCTAGACTTCTCTCATGCATGACACCCCCATTCTCAAAGAGACTCAGTTCACAATCCAGAAACCATTGTTTTCCTCTTGTTCTTCATTGTTCCACAAAACACATGTTGACATCACCCTCCTAGTGACCCCGTATAGGGCTAATCCCACCTGCTAGTTACTGTGTGCCTGCTTATTTGGGCTCCAAACCTCCCATTTCCCTAGAGAAGTATACTTGAAAAGAAAAGTTCAGCTAGATTCTGTTTACTGTCCCAGGAATGAATCCAACTTTCACTTTCTCACCTTCGCTTATGAAATTCTCTTCATTAATTTCTTCATCTTTGCTTTCTGAAATCAGCTTAATTCTTATCTCTGAATTATCACATTTCGAAAGCCTGGTTCACTTATGACACCTACCACCTACTTTATTTTATAGCTGGCAGTGTTTTCTCTTTTCCCCAATATCAGAGTACAAACTCCCTAAGGTCAAGGACTGGAACTTATCTATCAATATGTGACAGGATGACAGCATAGTTTATTGTGAGAGAAGTTTATAATATAGATGTATCAAATCAGAAATAAAAAAGAACCCTTTTTTTTTTTATAAGGCACACTCTTAGGTAAGAGGTGATTTTTTTTATTATTTGTTTTAGAGAGGATAGGGAGAGACAGAGAGAGAGAGAGAGAGAGGAGAAACAGAGAAAGAGAAGGTGGGGAGGAGCTGGAAGCATCAACTCCCATATGTGCCTTGACCAGGCAAGCCCAGGGTTTCGAACCGGCGACCTCAGCATTTCCAGGTCGACGCTTTATCCACTGCGCCACCACAGGTCAGGCTAAAAAAGAACCCTTTTTAAATTTAGTTTTCTTCCTTTCTTTCCACCCCCCCTCAATTTCTAAAATAAAGTTGTCTGGCTCTTGTGCACCCTGGTCTTTGAAGAGGTTTGTGCTACTGGCTAGAAATCAGGAAGAGTTGAAGACCAACTCCTTCTTAACTTTTGTTTTCAAAAGCCCTAGCTCTTGTACGAAATTCTGATGGAGAAAAGATATGACTAGGTGGGTTTCTGAATAACTGGGAACCTTGCCCAGCTGCATGACAGTATTCTGGGGAAGAAGCAAGACCTGGGAAGGAATGACTACATGGCATTTTTAGGCAGGCTGGATTCTTTGCGTTGTGTGTCTCAGCCTGAGCAAAAGTTACGTGCCCATGCAGGAGGTAGATGATCTAAATCAGAGCTTTTCAAACTGTGTGATTGTCAAATAAAAAAGAAATGACAACAGCCAGCACAACAATAGCTGTCTGGTATGAGTGATTAAAAGTTATACTAATTTTTTTGTCAAATAAGCAAAAATCATATTTGTTGGTGTGCCACCCAATTTTAGTAATTAGTTTGTGTGTGCCATGATATGAAAAAGGTTGAAAATTGCTGGACTTGATGATTACTAACATCCAGTTCTTCTCTCAATTCAAACAGATTTGAGAAACTAAAACCATAGTTATCTTTGTGGGACATTAATCAATGTACTGATTATCCAAATATTTTGAAGTGAATGATTTAAAAGAAGCAAGCTGGGAGTAGAAGAAAAAACATGCCATGTTATTTCTTGTGTCTAATAGAATATTTACATCTTATTACGGAGAGCTAAACAAGTTAGAATGATCATGGATCATTTGTCAATGGGATTTAAAAATAATAATACTGCCTAGTGCAGTGGTTCTCAAACTTTTTGAAGTCGGGGTGCATTTAAAATCCTACAAATAATTTTAGGCACACTATATACAAATTTCTGAGAAATATGTTATAATAATTAAGTCAAATATTAAATAAAAAAATATAAAGTCCAGATGTGCTTTTATGGTAATTAAATGAAATAAATATGACAAAATTAAATTTATTCTGAGATTAAAAAATATTTTTATGTTACATTTTTTGTTATGCTTTTTAGAATTCATAAAAAAGAAGGGTTAAAAAATAAAAAAACAACAAAAATGTTATCTTTTTACATATATACACACATTCTTAGTAAGATTTAGTAAATTCGGCAGGTCCTGGCGCAAATGTGTTAAGTTTTTTCATTCTTGTGTTTATGAGAAACATGAGCCTGATGTGTCCTAGCAATTTCTTCAGTGTTTGGCCATATATTTGAAAGGCAAACTCTCATTTCCTCGTCAGTACATTGAAGAATTCCTGTCATTTTACTCTTAATTGTGTTGAGTGTAGAAAACCCCCACCATACATATCATCTTAACTTTATATCAAAGGATAGAAGAAACTCGCCTCCAGTCTTTCCGGAGAACATGGGGGGTAGTGTAAACAATCCAGCACCATATATTGCTTCTCGGCCTTTTGGCTAAGATCAAGTGCAGCACCATAGCTTAATAGCCTTTTGCAACCTAATCAGGCTAGTAAGATGGGGGGTTGGGCAAACTGTCAGCTTACAGCCAATTCCCCACACCTCTGTCCCCCAAAAATCTAAACTCCAAAAACCCTGTTGGTTTTTTGGTCCTTAACAGGCACATATTTCTCTGGAATACCATAGGGCGCACCTGGAAATCTTTTAGGGCATAGCAGTGCGCCCTAGGGCACACCTTGAGAACCACTGGCCTCATGTCTATGAACCTTCTGCTGAGTCCTCAGCCTCAGGATGGGGATATTTACATTATCTTCATAGCTGAACTGTAAGGTTGGTGCTGCTAACTGTCCTTGCAGATTAGGAAACTGACATACAGGAGAATGAAATCACTTGCCAATGGTCTAGAACTAGGCAGATTATGAAACAGAATGGTTTTCTTCTATGCATTGTACCCTCTGTTGTGTAGCACCGCCTTTCTTATATACTGCCAACACATTTTTATTATGAAAGATTCAGGAAAGTACAATGGTAGCAGAAAACAGAAAATCTGAGGTGCAAAAGGTGAAATATTAATAAGTTGGTCTGACTAAAAAAAGGCGGGCTGAATATTAAAGAAAAGCTCACTAATGAGACAATACTCACAAGACCCAACTATTATATTTAATGAGTGGATGGCTTTCCGAGGCAGTAGAAACCTACGGAAGGATTTTAGGCAGCGTGTGCTAGGCCGTAACAGAGTTGGGGGAAAATTCTGATTTGTGTTTTCTTTAAGACCTAGACTTTTGTGGTTAATTTTTATTGATGAAAGAAACTCTCTTTTTGTTTTCCTTCCCCAATATTCTTTGCAGGTAGAAAGGATGAAAGGTAAAATAATCCTAACCTCCAGAAATCATGTCTTATAGGTCTTTTTTTTTTGTATTTTTCTGAAGCTGGAAATGGGAGAGACAGTCAGACTCCCGCATGCGCCCCACCGGGATCCACCCGGCACGCCCACCAGGGGCGAAGCTCTGCCCACCAGGGGGCGATGCTCTGCCCCTCCCGGGCGTCGCTCTGCCATGACCAGGGCCACCTAGCGCCTGGGGCAGAGGCCAAGGAGCCATCCCCAGTGCCCGGGCCATCTTTGCTCCAATGGAGCCTTGGCTGCGGGAGGGGAAGAGAGAGACAGAGGGGAAGGAGGGGGTGGGGGGTGGAGAAGCAAATGGCCACTTCTCCTATGTGCCCTGGCTGGGAATCGAACCCGGGTACCCCGCACGCCAGGCCGATGCTCTACCGCTGAGCCAACCGGCCAGGGCCTCTTATAGGTCTTTTGTATTAAGTTCATCTTTCCCTCAAGGCTTTGCCGATGATTGTCTCAACCAGGCAGCTATTCGGCTGCCCTGGTCTCTCCTCAAAGCTTCACTTGAAATCTAAATAGTTTTATTAGAACTTGTCCTGAGCAGGATTATCAAGTGGGCAGCTATTGTGTTTTGGTGTCTTCTTACCTTCCAGTCTTCCCTTTCCCCTCCTGCAGTTTCCTGGGTCCCCACGATAGATGTCTATTCCACAATAGGTTATTTTTGATTGATTGCTTGTTTGTTTGTTTTTTGGCTGGCTGTCGGAACCTTTACTCCAAGGGGACATGATGGTAGTATTAACTGATAGCCATGCTTTGGCAGGACCCTTTCTATGGGTCTGTTAGGGCATTCTTTCTCTACGTTGTATGTAGTCACTCCTGAGTCACTTGAAAGTAGCTAGATTCCTTACATTTGGGTTCAGGGGTCCCAGGGCTCCTAAGGTTCATGGTGTGTGTGTGTGTGTGTGTGTGTGTGTGTGTGTGTGTGTGTGTATGAGAGAGAGAGAAGAGAATATAGACTTTACTTCTTGATGGAAGAGTATAAACATCACATGTTAAGAAGAGCATGTGGCCATGATACATATTGATTCTACCAGATTTGTAAAATACATTTTGCCATACTGGATAACCAACGCCTTTACCCTCAGCCCTGACTGTTTGGGCCATGTCACTGTTGCTCTATCTCTCTACTAGGAGCCAAGCAAGTCCTTTTTCATCCCGATCTCTGTCAGCACTTACTTATTATGTGTTTCTTTCCAAAGAAAAATACTCAATACTAGCTCTCAATGGAAATCTGACCAAACTCTTTCAAATTCATTTATATTTAATAGTTTATCTTAGATGTATTACCTTTGTAAAAGAGAGCAAATAGTATAAAAAAATTCCCGATATGATTAGAATAATAAACTGTTTAAGCCTCAACAAGTTGGAAGAAGAGAAATGCTTGGCAGAGAGGCTTTTAAGAGATTTTTACAATAACAACTTTCCAAATGTTATCACTTGGTCTATAGATCAGTCTTCTATGGGAAATAAAGTTGAATCTCTCAGGACAGACCCTAGGTATAATTATTTAAATAACAAATCTAGAATATCAATTTATTTTATGGTCATTTATTTTTTTCTCCTGAGATGGAATTCTAAAAAAAAAAAAAAAAATTTGTATTGGAGTCTGACTCGGGTTTTACTTTACAGTAACATGGCTGTGGGATTCTTAATAGTCAATATAGTTTCCCAAGTAAATAGTTGCAAGAGTCAATGTAGTTTCCAAAGGAAGCTCAAAGTTTTGACTGTGTGATTTATCTTTTAAACTTTCAAACATTCATCTTTCTGGTCCTCCACTTCTTTTGCAGAAAATGGCTCTGAAGATATTGATATACTTCCTAGTGGGCTGGCTTTTATCTCCAGTGTGAGTATTTCCCATACCCCTCAGATACTTGTGTCAATAACTGTGTAGACAGCACATTAATGTAGCTGACTACAGCTGCCAGATGGACCCCTATGCACTCATACCACCTGCGGGTAAACCAGTCAACTAAAAAAAAAGTCAAAACAAGATTCTGGAGGCCTCATCAGGACACCACAGGAGTGCTCAGGCTTGCTCCCTGTGGCAGTTGCATACTCAGTGGGGTCTCAATAAATGTGTAATGATTTTTGTTAAATTCCTAGACTAATGTCTAGATCTGTCCCTTTGCTGTCCGTTCCCATCTTTGCTGTATTTGGCTGGGCCTCAGCTTCCGGTAGCCATCTTATCACTAACTAATATTCCTCTCATCATATGTGTCTGGAGCTCTGTAAAGCTCTGTGGATTGAACGTGACCATGTTGCTCAATTAAAAACCCAAAGTACTTTCCATCTTGGGTTCTCTTTTATGCTTTCCAGCTCTTCTCTAAGGAGAAGTAGCAAAAAGTCTGCATTTCATCCCCAATACCACCTTACGGGCTTGCAATGATCAGGAAACTATGCAAGTGATTTAATTTCAATTAACTAAATGTATATGTTATGAAAATGTTGAAAATCAGCATAAGTTTGTTAAATCAGTTACAATTTGAAATGGGACATAAAATGTTGAAAAAGCAGATTTCTTTTCAGTGTGAATTCTGATTTCTGGAATTGTATGCCCAATGTTCCATTTTAGCCCCCCCCCCCCCAAAAAAAACAACAACAAAGAACATGAACTTTTAAATCTATATAATATTGGCCAAAAGAGGGGCACACATAATGACCTTTAATGGCCTGTATTTCTAAATTCTTAAATATGCACAGTATAGTCAGGATCTTGTCTGTATTTGAAATTGCTGGAGATGGTGGGTAGGTGGGAAGAATTTTATTTCTTTAGTTTTCCTCCAAAATCAACAATAAGACAAAACTGTCTAGAAAACCCATTTCTTTGTTGACTTACATTTCTATTGCCAATTTAGATTTGCAATGTTATACCAAATAGACCTTTCAAAATGATTGTTGTATAGCTAGGAGATTTCTTTGCTGTTAGGGAAATAATATCTGTGGTTCATACTGTGTGCTTCTTTTCTATTTTCACTGGAACTAAAAGTACCAAATTATCGCTATACGGAAAATAGAGATTTTCATCACAAATAATTCCATGTGAAATGTTAACACGAAGTGTTAAATAATGGAGCTCTATTTGTAAACTAATAAACAACTCATACCTATGGGCTAAGGAGGATGTTCTTTGCTTGGTTTTTTTTTTTGTTTGTTTGTTTGTTTTTTGTATTTTTCTGAAGCTGGAAACGGGGAGAGACAGTCAGACAGACTCCCGCATGCGCCCGACCGGGATCCACCCAGCACGCCCACCAGGGGCGACACTCTGCCCACCAGGGGGCGATGCTCTGCCCCTCTGGGGGGTCGCTCTGCCGAGACCAGAGCCACTCTAGCGCCTGGGGCAGAGGCCAAGGAGCCATCCCCAGCGCCCGGGCCGTCTTTGCTCCAATGGAGCCCTGGCTGCGGGAGGGGAAGAGAGAGACAGAGAGGAAGGAGGGGGTGGGGGTCTTTGCTTGTTTTTAATGTTCATGACTGTAGTAAATCAAGCCCCTGTTCTTATTTTCCTCCTGTCACCCTTTCTTGCCGTCCTAGAACATGTTTGGAAGCTGCTGATTTCCAAAGTAATTCTGTGTGATAGATATTTTTAGTCTACGTAGAGGCACTGAGCAAGACATTTGCTTCCTTACCTTGGTCCTTGGCATGCTTCTCTTTGCTCCCTTCTTTACACATGTAGGCTAGCTTTTAGTTCACTGTGAGGCCTCACTGTGGTTGCACTTTACTTCTTGAAAATAGTCTTCTCTGACACTGTTTCATTGGGTGAGGTGCCTCTTCTCTGGTCCTTGTGTGCCCTGTACTTAGGCCCTTACATATGATACTAAATCTGATGAGTTTTCCTGGTGCTGCTTCCCTAGATTTCAAGCTCCTCAAGGTCAGGACTTTAGAGAATTCACGGCCATTCTCAGCACATAACGCACTCCCTGGCATACCGAGGTGCTTGAATCTTTACGGAATGTATGTGCTGGTGAATGAGGCCAGTGGACAATTTCAATGCCTGTCCATACCTACGTGTGGTCCGTTGGGGAAAAGAAGATGCCTGGACCTCCAGGTGATTTTCAGCGGGGAATGGTATCAACAGAATCGCTTGCAGTAACTGGCCACACATTCTTACTCAGCTGCCTTAAACAGAAAACCAAGAGACTGTGAAGCCATTTTTAGAGATGTTTTATTCATCATGACACTTAATCTAGGTCAAGATTTTTGCATTTCTCCACCCTTATTTCCGTATCAAATTAAATTCCTCTCTAGAAGAGCCAGTCCTTTTACTCATTGGCAGTGCTCTCACATTTCTCCAAGCCACCATGGCACACTTGCTGTGGTGTTCTGCCTTGACCTTCCTTCCTGGATGGTATTCTCCACTATCAAATCTTTCTGTATGTGTGTGGCAAAAGAAGCTGACTAATTAATGACCTGAATGATTTAGGCAATTGGCTTCTCTGCGCTTAATTTTCCTCATGTGAAAAAGTAAGGTTTTTCCTTGGCTGCTAGCTTAGTTGATTGGAGTGTTGTCCTGATATGCCAAGGTTGAAGTTTCAACTCCGTGGTCAGGGCACCTGCAAGAACCAACCAATTAGTACATAAATAAATGAAACAACAAATCAATGTTTATCTATCTATCTCTGAAATAAATAAACACATTTAAAAAAAGAAAAAGTAAAATATTTCATAGGTAAACAGGGAAGGATTAGATGTCTCTGATATTTTTTCCGCTCAATGGTGCCATTATCTAAGCCACAGGATTTGAAGACCAATTGACTATGGGGTAAAGAGTAGACTTAAAGACTGAATTTTATGGTGTGATATTGAGGAGAACAGTGATGCCCTTAAAGGAGAATAATATATGTGGATGAGAGGCAGGATTCGAGGAGAGAATATTGATTTAGGTTACAACAATTTGATTATGCGCTATCCTTAGGAAGAAGTTGGGAATGCAAGATAGAACTTCAGAGGGTGATTCCAGTTAAATGTGCAGATTGAAAAGTCATTGGAATAGAAGAACTTCCTGATGCCTTATGAATAAGATCTGCAAGGAAAGAACATAGAGCAGGAAGGAGAGAAGGATGGGTGAGGACAGACAGAAGGTGGAAGAGGCAGGAAACCAAGCAAGACTTCTATCAGGAAATCCTAACTTTTTTTTTTACAAGAAACAAAGGGGTTTACCATTGTGCCCAAATGCCACAGAGCCATAAGCAAGAGAAAGTAGAGAGGTTATCAAATAAGAAATTTTGGAGGCCATTGATACGACCTTTACAGAGGCATTTCTATGAACTATAGAATACTGATTTCAGGCAATTGAGAGTTCAAGCAAATCAATTCAGGCAACAAGATCAAGTGGTTTCTAAGAAATTTGATAGTGAAGGGAAGGCAATATAAATGTCTGTTTAAAGAAGTAGTAAAGTTAGGGGCCAATGAAAAATGAGAAAATTTTCAGGAAAAAGAAGGGGGCTTTGGTAAAAATAAATGGAGAGGATATAATTTCTAATGACAGGCCCTAGAGAACAAGAAACCAAATAAACAGGTGATGGAGTTAACTTTCTTTCTATCTTTCTTTCTTTCTTTCTTTCTTTCTTTCTTTCTTTCTTTCTTTCTTTCTTTCTCCTTTTTAGGTGATATGCAGGAAGGTGGGGAGGCAGAGAGACAGGTTCCTGCATGTGCCCCAGCCTGGATCCACCCTTCAAACTATAATCTTCAAACAACATCAGGGTGGTTAACTCACAGTCCAGCATGAAATTTCTGAGGGACTGTATTGGCAATTGAAAAACACTGGCTTAGATGACATTGGTAATCCCTCAGATCAGAAATTGGCAACAGTTAACAGAGGCAGAAGTCCCAGATTCTTAAAGAAATTCAAAGCTTTGAACAGTTTTGCTAGGCTTTGAGCTTTTTAACTTCCACATGAAAACATTGTTTTAATATGTATAAGATGTACATACTTACTCTCTATTTTTTAAAGGGATTAAAATACCCAGGTATGCCATCCTTTGCACCTGATGAGCCAGGACAAATCTTCATGATGGATCTGAATGAGCAAAACCCCAGGATACAGGCACTAAACATCAGTGATGGTTTTGACAAAGCATCATTTAATCCACATGGGATCAGTACTTTCATCGACAAAGGTAAAGCCTGAATGTTTCGGAATAAGGGGGCAATGAGGGAAATAGAAATCACTTATCCCCAACGACTCGACATGCGTGTGAAAGGAGAAAAGATGTTATTTTACATAAAGATGTACATGTGTAAGGTAATAAATGAGTGTCAGAACGTTTTTAAACATTGCGTTAAAGAAGGAACACTAGAAGTCGTAACTCTCCTCTTCCTCCGATCTCTTTTTCTTCTCATTTGACCATCAAGATCATTTGCATATTGTTCTCAGAAATCTAACTTAGAAATGAAAGGCCCTTTGAAAACAATTGTGTGACATTTAAAACATAACATAGAAAAAATAGATAAATCAGATTTCATTAAAATTAAAAGTGTTCTGTTTCAAAAGACACAATGAAGAAAGTGAAGAAACAACCCAGAGAATGAAAGAAAACTTTACAAATCATCCATCTGATAAGAGGCTTGTATCCAGAATATATAAATAATCATTACAACTCAACTACAAAGAGACAAATAACCCAATTAAAAAGTGGGCAAAGGATCTTAGACATTTTTCCAAAGAGATATACAAATGGCTAGCAAACACATGAAAAGCTGCTCAGTATCCTTAGTCATTAGTGAAATGCAAATCAAACCCACCATGAGATACCACTTCACACCCACTAGGGTGTCTATAATGAAAAAGAACAGACAATAACAAACGTTGACAAGGATGTAGAAAAATTGGAACTCTCCCACTTTTCTGGTCTGATTGTAAAATGGTGCAGTCACCTTTGAAAGCAGTTTAACATAGTATTAGCATATGATCCAGAGAGTCGCTCTTTGGTACATACCCAAGAGAATTGAAAAGCTAGGTCCACACAAATACTATGCACAGATCTTAATAGCAGCATTACTCCTAATACCCCCAAGTTGTAAATAATACAAATTCCCATCAACTGATGAATGCATAAAAAAGTGGTATATTTATATAAAGAAATATTTTTCAGCAATTAAGGGAATGAAGTACTGATATATGCTACAACATGGATGAATCTTGTAAACATTATCTTAAATGAAAGAATTTGATCATGCAAGGCCACATATTGTATGATTCCATTCATAGCTTGCCCAGAATAGACAAATCCATAGAAACAAAAACTAAATTAGTGGTTGGCAATGGTTGGGGGGAGTGGGGAATAGGTAGTGACAGTTGTTAGATATGAGGTTTCTTTTTTGGGGGTAATGAAAATGTTCTGTTACTAAATAGTGGTTATGGTTGTACAATTCTGTGAATATTCTAAAAACTACTAATGTGTATATTTTGAAAGCATGAGTTTAATGGCAATGGAATTACATCTCCAAAAAGCTGTTATAAAAAATATATTAATATACTGTTTATGCTTTAAAACAATTTCCATTATTATTTTTCAGTTGTTGATAGTTCATAACTCCAGGTTAATTTAATTTATAAATATTTGTGGGTCCACAGAGCACGGAGAAAGTAAGCACAGTGAATCTAATTAATAATAACTACATAAAGAAAAGGTCAAATGGGAGTGTTACAATTCAGAATCTTTCAAGACATGGTGTATTAATTCTCCCAAATACAGACTAGAATTACAATGCATTATTAAGTATAAATTTGCTGAACTGATTTAATGAATAAAAAGAAATTATTCATAATTATTTCTATTCACTTCTCCAATAACGTTGGTTTGCACCAACACAGACTTGTTGAACTTTAAATAAATGGGTACCTTTAAAAATGCTTGAATACTACCTTATTAAGTAGGTTAAATATTCCTCTGAAATCTTATATGGGATGGGCAAAGTAAGCTTACGGTGTCTTAGCGACAGTCTTTTGCATAATAAAGCTATTGAAATAATTGTAGCCCTCACGTCTTTTTCCACATGAACAACTGTAAACTTACTTTTGCCCAGCCCTTTATATCTGTTTATTTACTTAGCAAACTCTTCTTTAAAAGATAATTGGACCGGTCCTGGCTGGTTGGCTCAGTGGTAGAGCGTCGGCCTGGCGTGCGGGAGTTCCGGGTTCAATTCCCGGCCAGGGCACACAAGAGAAGCGCCCATCTGCTTCTCCGCCCCTCCCCCTCTCCTTCCTCTCTGTCTCTCTCTTCCCCTCCTGCAGCCAAGGCTCCATTGGAGCCAAGTTTGCCGGGTGCTGAGGATGGCTCTGTGGCCTCTGCCTCAGGCTAGAATGGCTCTGATTGTGGCAGAGCCTCAGGCTAGAATGGCTCTGATTGTGGCAGAGCGACGCCCCAGATGGGCAGAGCGTCGCCCCCTGGTGGGCATGCCGGGTGGATCCCAGTCGGGCGCATGTGGGAGTCTGACTGCCTCCCCGTTTCCAACTTCAGAAAAATACAAAAAAAAAAAAAAAAAAAAAAAAGGATAATTGTACCAAACAGTATTGTATTGCTTTATAGCTTATAAAGCATTTTCATGTACCTGTACATATAATTTACTCATTTCTCAAAATAAAACCCTGGACCCAACTTGACACTTTCCCTTTCCCTACCCCAGTCAGTCAACTAGTTACAATGTCCTGTCTGATTTCCATCTTAAATATCTCTCCTTGCTGTCCACCTCTCTCCATCCTCACCACTCCCATCCCAGTTCAGGCGCCAAACATGTCTTTACTATGATTGCACCTCCCCTCTATTTTCATAAGCAAGAGTTATTTTTTGAGAATCTGATCATGTCACTCTTTCCTTGAAATTCTCCATGTTGTTCCCATACTCTGACAATAAACCTCAAACCTCCACATTATCCTGGGGTTCTAGGCACAACTCCCACACATTCTGGCATCTGGGTTTCCTCTCCACCCCACTAGACACCACTCTCCCCCTGACTCTTTGGACCGGCCACATTGATTTTCTTCTAGTCCTATAAAATGAGAGACGCCTCAGTCTTTACATCCGTAGGGAATGTCTTCCCGCTACTTCTGGCTTCCTCTTCCTCATCATTCAGGCCTCAGCGCCATTGTCACCTTCTCAGGGAAGCCTTCCCACCATCTGTTTCAGGGTATATATCTTTTTGATGTACTTCTATTAACATTCATCAAAATGTCAATTAATGTTGTTTATTAATGTTAAAAAATACTTTCTTTTTCTCCTCCACTAGTGCTCTATAGCGAGCTCCTGCTTACCTTTGGAGCCAAGTCCAACTGTCACTTTTCCAGTGGCTGCCGCTCTGTGAAGGAGGCATCTTCCACTTCCGTTTCTTTTATTTACTGACTATATCCTCCCTGTTTTCTTCTCTAGAATGAAATCACCATAAAGCACTTATGACTTGTTCATTGCTGGATTCCCAGAGTCTAGAACTATACCTGTTGCTCTATGAACATGCATTAATTGAATAAATGAACAAACTCTATGAGACAGGAAGTTTGGAAATTAACACTGTTTTATAGATGGAGAAATGGAGTTTAAAGAAATGCACTGAAGGATAGCTTCACTTCTGTCATCAGAAAATGGCAGTTCCAGAACTAGAACCCAGGTGGTTTTACTTCTAATTCTACACCTTTACTTGAGTGAAAATAAAGTTCCCGTCTCTACTTGAATCATACAAAAGCCACCACTTCTTTTGACATTCAGCAAGACATAGGACGCTTCACCAGAAAATGTGGAGTGATCAGATTAACCTGGAGCTATTTTATTGCATGGAATAGTGTTAGAGGTGAAGGTTATCTTGTTTCTCTTTTTGTTTTTTGTGGTGGAGAGTGAGGATTGGTTTGGGTTTGGGTTGTTTGTTTGTTCTCAAATGGGACCAGTTTATAGTTTACATGTTAACCTCAGGCATATAATCAGGCTCTCAGAAGCTGAGTATATGATTGACATCTGATTTTGTTAGTCACCTCCTTTAATTATGCATTTGATTCATAAGGCCAAAAGACATATACATTGGAATGGAATGAGAAGACCGAGAAGAGCATTATCCTCTCCTAGCGTGGCTTCTCTGAGGGGTCCTGTGGAGACCTGAAGAAGGACAAGGCCAGGCAGCACATGTATTGCTCCTGCTGTGTCCACAGGAGAGTCTGGGTGGAGGGCCTTGTGAGGGCTAAAATCCAACTCAGTTCTGCTTGCCTGGCCCCTGGCCCTGGAGCGGAGCTGGGTCAGACCGAAAGAAAGATTCATCTGTGAGGGAGCCCCTTTCCTTCAATTGGATCAAGGTGGTTCGGGGGCCATTCCAGTGCCTGGGCTTGCTGTATTATATGCTCGGAAACCCATCAACGGAGGGAACAGGGGAGCTGAATGCAGGTCAAGTCCAGAGGAGAAGATGAGGGTGGGCCTTTTCAAACTCCAGAGCTCGTCCGACCTAGAGCTCCTGAGAAGCCAGAAAACGACTTCGTGAAGTCGGATTTTTCCCCTCAATCCTGTTCAGAGCAGTTCACGTTCCAATATGAAAACAGTTCAACATTCTTGAGGTTAATAATACCCCAAACTGGCTAGGCTGTTTCCTCTGGCATTTATATTTACATTTCCTGCCCATTGGGCTCATTAAATATTGTTACTGCAAACTTAGGTAGTTTGACTTGTGTCAGAAGTTCATTCTCTAGCTGGGAAGTGTTGCTTATTTTAAGATACAGAGCCCTGACATTCCTTGACCATATGTTGCACTGTAGGCAATTCTCACTGAAAAGAATTCTCAACAAAGCTTTGTGTGCTTGCACCCACTCCTCCTGTTGAAGAGTCATCCAGGGAAACTACATTGTTTATGCACCACTGTAGCTGTATATCTTTCTGTTAGAAAGGAAGGGGGCAGGTGAGACTATTGTAGAGGTGTCGGGGCTTGGCTTTGCCACTTGGTTGTGGTGGGAAAATTGCTGATAAGTCATTCACTTTATGAGTCTCAATTTCTTCAATAAAATAGGGATACTGGCTTTTGTCCGACTTACCTATCAGATGGACTGTGGTGATCAAATGCAAGATGTATAAGAAAAATCCTTGGACGTGACCAAGTTGTATACCAGGTCTCATAGTAGTTGCAATAGAAGTAAACTTATGAGAAATTATGCTCTTTCCACTTCAGACCACACTGTGTATCTTTATGTTGTGAATCATCCCCACATGGAGTCCACGGTGGAGATATTTAAATTTGAAGAAAAACAACGTTCTCTGCTGCACCTTAAAACTATAGAACACGAACTTCTCAAAAGGTACGGGATTAATTTGCACTTCTATTTATTTGGCACCTCTGCTGTGTGCTTTGTTTTCCTGGGTTCAGCAGGCTTCCTTCAACTTTTGTTTTGTAGCATTGTTTTCTGAAGCTTTGTAAAGGTTCCCATGGTGACACTGCCCAGCACCTCGATAGAAATTGCTGTGTTAGTATTGAATATCTTTATATTTTCCAACCTCTTAAAAGCGTTTTAATCCTTTAAAGGTGTTCAATTAGATTCCCAGCTCTAATTCTATTCTTTATTCCGCAGCAATGCAATACTAGTCAGTATGGGGCTCTCTTTAAACACCTACACCCATTTCTAGTTGTCTTGGTAGGTTGTGTTCTGGGAGTCGTACCCACTGGGAGTTAAAACCAACCTCCGGATGGGCTATTTCTTTGTTCAATGAGAGCTTTAAAGTAGAATTTGAAAAAAAGCCAGTAGGCACATATAAAAATTCACACTTGCCAAGCTTTGATAATGTGCCAGGCACTGTACCAAAATACTTAATTCTCACAACAGCCTTTAGTGGTAGGCATGAGTAAACTGAGATTCAGAGTTTTAGATAAAATAATTGCCCCTTGTTACATAATTTGTAAGTGGCAGAACGAGAATATAACCCTAGTTCTGCCTGAATTTAAAGCTGGGCTCTAATCACAATGATAAACATCTTTCTTATAGTCTTGAAAGAATAGTAAGCTGTTTAGTGGATAGGTTGCCTGTTTGAAGGCTACAAACAATGAAGAATTTGTTTAGACTCTAAAACAATAGAGATTAATCTTTCGTTGAGCTAGAAGAATGGGAAAACAAGAGGAAGTGCACCTTCTAGTCTTTGTTCTCTTTTTCAACATTGTGTCTGAGCTTCTCCTATAGAATCTGAGAACCATAACAGCCAGAGGGTAGGAGACATAAGAGAAGTTGAAGTTACTGAACTCTTCTCATGATATTTTGTGCTGGGTTCTGAGGCACAGGGGGACCAGACTGCCATGGAGTGGCTAAGAAACTGGACAGGTCCCTTAACCTGTGCTTAATTTCTAAAGCAAAATGGGGATTCTCTTATTGGCATAACTCACTTGACCAGTGATTGCAAGGACCAAATGCCATAATATATGACCTCACAGGAAGAGTTATTTCAGAAATCACAGCCTGAGGAAAATCCTCATACATGACTACTTGATTAGGAAGTACAATCCCAGGACACAAAAGTGAGGCAGGTTGGAAAGGGTGTTATGTGTTGAATTGCGTTCCTCTCAAAAAGATATGTTGCAATGTTAACCCCAATATTTCAGAACATGACCTGATTTGGAAATAGGATCATTGGTAGATGTTATTAGTTAAGGCCCACCATATTGGTAGGCCCTTAATCCAATCTGATTGGTGGCCATATCAGAAAACAGATTCACAGGGAGAATGCCATGTGAAGATGGACAGTGAGGTTGGATTGATGCCTCTACAAGCCAAAGAATGCTGGGGATACTGACAGCAAGGAGAGACCACAGGACATTCAAGGGGAGCATAGCCTTGTCAACACCTTAATCTCAGAATTCTAGCCTCCAGAATCATAAAACAATAAATTACTGTGGTTTTATGCTATCACCTAGTTTGTGGTACATTGTTATAACAGAACTTCTAGAAACTCACATTGGGGACAGTCCATAACAAATACATTATTAAGTCAACCAAGACTAAATGCATGGAATTGTCTCCCAAAAAGCAACTTAAGGACAATCTGGCCAAAGTAAGAAAGGAAGAAGAGCTTATCCACCAGCTCTGTCTCCCACTTGTCAAAGGTTTGCTTCAAGAGGTGTTAATTCCCATACATGCACAGTCATATCTGGTGCTATCCTGTGCTTTGATGTCAACACAGAAGCCTGCAGTGGGAGTAAGAGGCCCCTAACAGGCCTGAGGTAAAGCACTATGAAGCTGCACTGTGGAGCATCTGTCAAACATATAGAGCTGGTTGAAGTAGGGCCAACTGGAACAGGGCAGGGGAGGTTTTGAGGATCTACTGAGGACCTTGAGAGATGCCTCATATACACACTGACCAAGCATTTCAAGGGGGAGAACAAGGTGTTATGAAATGCATCATGAGAGAATTTAATTTAATCTGTGGGGTCAGGCAATGCTTTTTAGAAGAAGGAATGCTTACACTGAGATCCAAAAGATGAGTAGCCCAAAGACCTTGGGAAAGTCATTACACATCAAAACTTCAAAATATTTTCCTGACTGATCCCAATTTTTCTCTCCCAATTAAATCTAAAAAGATCTAATCTTTTTTGTTTTACATTGTTTTCAAGTCACTGTCTCCTTTTTACTTTTCCAAAATGGAAATGACTTTTTTTTATGTTGTAAGAGTAAGAATTGCTTTATTTAAAAATGTCAATGGCATTGAAGAACATTTATCATATAAGAAAGAACAGCACTTATAATTACATTACTCAGATAAAATACAAAGACCAGGACGGACTGGGTTATAGGACAATAGCAGAAAAGAAAACCCTAACATCTTCAGTGGGTTTGAAACCAGAGTTTTGTCTTGTTTTCTCACGATGCAGTACCTCTGATGTAGATGATACAGGGCCTAAGTTTTACATCATCCTCCTGTAGGATGCTAGGACCATGCTATGTATCATCTGAAAAGCTGCTGGTTACTGGGGAAGAGGAGAGGAAGCATGGTGGGTCACAAACTGTCTCTTAATGTCTTCCATCCAAAAGCCACACACGTCACTTCATTTTATTTGCCAAAGCAAGTTGCAAGGCCAGGCATGATATCAAGGACATTGGAGAAGCTTAATTCCAGAAAAAGGCGAACCAGAACTATTGGTGAACGGCACTACAACTGCCACAGATCCTATTATAAACACTTACCAGTCAAAAGATGTGGAGTTTGAGGCTTATTTGTGTAATTATTTGTTTTTGCTGACTATTGTGGAAGGAAAGAAGGAGAAAACAACAAATGGCTAAAAAATAAAAAATAAAAAATCATGGGCAATAAAAACTTACATACTTTTTGTAGATTTTTAAAATTCCTACTATTTCATGTATACTTTTTCACACAGATGAACATACTGGTCTTTGCAGAGATTTGGTGATTTTGACAACAATCACTATTTTAAAATAACCCATGGCTTTCTCTCCCTCTCTGTCTCCCATTTAGTGTGAATGACATTGTGGTTCTGGGACCGGAACAGTTCTATGCCACCAGAGACCACTATTTTACCAGCTCTTTCATGATAATATTGGAGATCTTCCTGGACCTTCAGTGGACTTCTGTTCTTTTCTACAGTCCGAGAGAGGTCAAAGTGGTAGCCACCGGATTTAGTTCTGCTAATGGGATCACAATCTCACCAGACAAAAAGTAGGGTTTTTTTTCTAATTTTTCTACCCTGTGGCCTTAATATTTTAATTGACTCCTTCCCTTAAGAGGTGGGTTACTTTCTCAGCTTATGTAGTCAGTATATGTGTGGAGGTATCAGGCATGGATCAGGGTTTATACTGAATGTGTGATCTTAAGTAAACCATTTGTCATCTTTGCCCGTTAAGCTCACTCCAATGAAATGAAGCATTTGGACTCAAGGATATAAAGTCCTTGTTCCAACTTCTTATGTGACTTTAGAAACACACTCACCTAACACACTGAAAAGGAGAATAGAGTCACATTATCTCTGCTTCTTATGAAGCTGGAAGGCCTTAACCACAAATACTAAGTTTAGTTCCCCAAAAGTTATTAGGGAAGGAGGCCCAACCTAGGTTGGGAATTGCAATTGTTAAAGTTTCAGACTCACTGATTCTCTGCAGCAAAATTTTCTATAAGGAAGCACATTTTATTTAGCATGCAGTTGTATGAAAAACTCTTTTAAAGTGTTTTAAAAGAGAAGATGTTTTCAAAAGAAAAGTACCTTGAATATTGGTATAGAAATTTGAGGTGAGGAATAGAGATAATCTCTGTGGAAAACAACTGTAAGTTTTCTTCCTCTTTTTAAAAAATGACTGTGGCTGAGCTTCATGGTCATCTGGTTCTTCTTTCCAAGGGCCAGTTTTTGGAAATATAGACTCCTTTTATCCTCTAAGCAGTCCACTTACCTCCATTCAATTTAAAGAGTAAAATGTGACTCCCAAGTAAGGAGATGGTGCCTGAATATCATCTAGAAACACCAATGGCATTACTTTATAGTCACAGCACATATTCAAAGTTTATTTAAAGCATTTTAAGAATATTAAATATAGTCCTGGCCATTTGGCTCAGTGGTAAAGCATCAGCCAGGTGTGCAGATGTCCCAAGTTCAATTCCTGGTCATGGCACACAGGAGAAGCGCCCTTCTGCTTCTCTACTTTCCCCCTCTCACTTCTCTCTCTCTCTCTCTCTCTCTCTCTCTTGCTCTCACTCTCACTCTTTCTCTCCTGCAGCCATGACCCTATTAGAGCAAGCCATGTGGATGGCTCCATGGCCTCTGCCTGAGGCACTAAGAAGAGCTCTGTTGCCGAGCAACAGAGCAATGCCCCCAGATGGGCAGAGTATCGCCCCCTAGTGGACCTGCTGGGTGGATCCCTGTCAGGGTATATGCAAGAGTCTGTCTTTGCTTCCTCTCTTCTCACTAAATTAAAAAATATATATATTTAAAATACCACTCCATGGCCCTGACCGGTTGGCTCCATAGTAGAGCATTGGTCCAGCATATGGACGTCTGGGTTTGAGTTCCAGTCAGCATATACAGGAGAAGCAACCATCTGATTCTACACCCCTCCTCTTTCTCTCTTTCTATGTCTCTCTTCCCCTCCCACAGCCATGGCTCAGTTGGAGCAAATTGGCCCTCGGTGCTGAGAACAGCTCCATGGTTTTGCCTTAGGTGCTAAAATAGCTCAGTTACCAAGCAATAGAGCAACAGCTCCAGATGGGTAGAGCACTGTCTGTAGGGTGTTTGCCTGGTGGATTCCAGTAGGGACTCAGGTAGGAATTTGTCTCTCTTCTTCCTCGCTTCACACTTAAGAAAAACAAAAAAACCCACTCCATTATCTCTCTCTCTCTCTCTCTCTCTCTCTCTCTCTCTCTCTCTTTTGGCTGTGTTTAGAAAGGCATTACATTGGTACATTGAACTGTTGTGAATTTCTATATATATTCTTTAAAATAAAATTTAGTGTCATCTCAATACTACTTGCTTACATGTAAATATTATTTACTTCAAAGGTATATCTATGTAGCTGATGTATTTGCTAAAAACATTCATATAATGAAAATACTTGACAACTGGGATTTAACTCAGCTGAAGGTAAGATAACTCAGCTTGCCCACACTATATGCCTCTTACAGTAACTCCCAGGCTTGACCTAGGAATGTGCTCCTTGAAAGAAGGAATGATAGCTATTTTTTAAAAATGGCTGTGAGAGTATGCTTGCACTTCTTAAAATTCAGTAACAGAGCCTGTTAAAAATACCAATTTCAGGAGCCAGAAGGAGCTGGTATGAGGGGTAGGGGTAAGGTAAGGAAGAAAGTCAAAACAATGTCTTCACTACTTCCTCTTTGTTGGCAGGTAATACAGTTGGACACCTTCGTGGATAACTTAACTGTTGATCCTGACACTGGAGATATTTGGGCAGGATGCCATCCTAATGCCATGAAGCTGTTCATGTATAACCCTGAGGATCCTCCAGGGTCAGAAGTAAGTTCTTCACCTTTCTGAGCTCACAGGCAAGGCTATGAGACAAGCCTATGAGACAATTTGTTGAGGTGACTTGGAAGAAGTCAGTGGGTCACATGTGATGTTCCAGACCTGAACAAATGTACATAGGAGGCCCTGGCCGGTTGGCTCAGTGGTAGAGCATCGGCCTGGCATGCAGGAGTCCCGGGTTCAATTCCTGGCCAGGGCACACAAGAGAAGCGCCCATCTGCTTCTCCATCTCTCCCCCTCTCCTTCCTCTCTGTCTCTCTCTTCCCGTCCTGCAGCCAAGGCTCCATTGGAGCAAAGATGGCCCGGGCGCTGAGGATGGCTCTGTGGCCTCTGTCTCAGGTGCTAGAATGGCTCTGACTGTGGCAGAGCGACGCCCCAGATGGGCAGAGCATCGCCCCCTGGTGGGCATGCCAAGTGAATCCCAGTTGGGCGCATGCGGGAGTCTGTGTGACTGCTTCCCCGTTTCCAACTTCAGAAAAATACAAAAAAAAAAAAAAAATGTACATAGGGAATGAGTAAAGATTTTGTCAAGGAGAGGATATATGGTCCATTAACTCTTTCAGGTTACCGGATGCCAATTTAGTATCAGTGCTAGCTAGCGTGTCCCATCCAGCAAGGGTTATACCTGCCAATGGGAATACTGGAAAAATATGAATTTGAGTATTCATATTGACCCAGATAGCATTCATATTGTCCATCAGGGTTTGGGCTTAGAGCAGGCCCTGACATTAGACAAAGGGAGAGCCACATATGGACCCACTTTCCAACATACTACCAAGCATGCAGCTCAAACAAAGGGTTTAAATGACTGTAGTCTAAAAACAAAATTAATTAATTTTTACCACCAGGTTCTAATATATATAATAGTGTTAAAGAATGTCTCATTTTGAAGATGTTATTTGTGTTATTTAACATTTCTTTTAAGACAGTAGCATATGCCATTGAATTTTATATGGCATTAAAAACAATAGCATAATGCATTGCATTTTCTTTTTCTTTTTTGCATTACATTGCATTTTCTATAGCATTGAGTTTAAGAGTAAAAAATATCTTAAGTTCAATACAGATATAAATTCTTGGAAGTCATACTCTGAGGTATTTATTCTCAAAATTTATTGAGCACTCATTACATATCAGACTTTGTTTTTATGGTTAGATTATACCAGCAAACAAAATATACAAAGATCCTTGCTCTTAGGGGGGAAGAGGGAGACAAAAAACAATAAGGAAAAGAAATAGTAAATTATATAGTAAGTTTGAAGTTGGTAAGTTCTATGAGAAAACGTATAATAGAGTAAAGAAAATCAGGATTACTGAGAACAGGGGGGCTGGGCAGGTCCTATTATTAAATATGGGGATCAGGGTAGGCTTTAGGGAGAGGGTAAGGTTTGAAGAAAGATATTATGTTTCAATCTAAATTTGGAAAGTTGGGAAATTGAGATTTTAAACCCTCACCTGATTGGTAATCAGCCAATGGATAAATTTTAACATACAGTTATTTCTGCTTCCAATATTGCTGTTCTTCTGTTTTTAAAAAATGTTTCTCTGGTTAACATATTTGTCACAGCTTCTTAAAAAACAAAAAAAGACAGCAAGAAGTGTAAAAATAAAAAAAGTCCAGCCTGAACCTAAAACCTGAAGAATTGTTACCCTAAGCTAGTAAGCTATCCTCCCTTAGATATGTGCCCCACAAAGTGATAATGTAACTGTCTTACAGACACCCAACAACAACGTCTGCTTTAAGAGACCCCACCAGGGTCGCGACCCATAGGTTGAGAACCGCTGATCTATATGATGATTTGAAAAACTGTATAGGATCTTTCTCATGTCTCTATTTTCAAGTTTAATCATTTGTTTATTTTAGCTAAGACTTCTTTCTTTGTGATCACTGACACCCTTCCCTTGAGTCTGGTGTTTTCTACATGAGGTCCCAGCTTGTGTATTTTCCTGTAACAAACCTGAGACAACGTTGTAGGATTTTCCTTAAGATAAAAAGCCAAAACTCAACTCAAAGTTATTCTAATAGAAGATATCAATATAGACTCATGAATCATGAATTTCAAATTGGTTTTTTTCATTTCTATTATGTCCTGTTTGAGTGAACTTCCTCCAAGCTGTTTGGAAACCTGAGCTCTTACATATTTGCTGATTAGCAACCAAAAGTCTGGGTATCCTACTCCTGGGGACCACTGGCAGTATGAGGTCATGATTGAGTTCTAAAGTATGCATATTTTATGCTTCCTAGCCACTTCTCAGATGTGAGGCTGTGACCACTACAACCTTACTGGTTCTGATATTGGATTGGTCTGCTAGCTAGAGGTCCCTTTTTCATTTTTTCTCACGTTTCCCCCACTTTGCTGTAGGCCTGGTCCAAAGCTAAACCCTTCCCAAAGAGAAACACTATTCGTTCAAGAATTTGCTAAGAGCATCCACTGGTCCTCACCTCCCTCTGTAGGAGATGTCTGAACTATCAAAACTGTGTAAACCATCCACAGACCAGGCTAATGTCAGGTAACCTGACTGCATAGATATCATTAGTACATTAACATTCCCATTAGAAGAAGAAGAAAAAATGAAGATATACAGAATTTTTGCTTATTGATTTCTGAGAGATATATTAGTCCTGCAGTATTTGGGGAGGGAATGCATTACTGAAGGATGATTGTTCATAGGGTGCACTAACAGATCATGTTTTCCTGGCAGGTACTTCGCATCCAGAATGTTCTATCTGACAAGCCCCAGATAAGCGTCGATTATGCCAACAATGGCTCTGTGCTTCAGGCCAGCACCGTGGCTTTTGTGTATAAGAGGAAACTTCTCATAGGCACCATATTTCACAAAGCTCTGTACTGTACGCTCTAGGCTCCAGATAGTCCAGAAAGGCTACATGTTTGATAAAAGTAAACCCCTAATTCTATGATAAGTGGAACTGAAAATAAATGACTACACCCATAAAAGTGTGTCTGGATTTTCTTATGGACAGAAGAAGCAAAGAGATGGCATAATATTCACCAAATTGCAAGTCACGGTATGACAGTTGAACAATAAGCCACATCTCTCAACTCTTTTTGTCTAGTACCCTCAACATTCTGTCTACAGTAAGATGTGATGAGTGAGGTGTCCAGCTCATTTAGGACTGTTTGGTGACTGTGTGACTATATCACCTCCTACAACGGTCATGTTCTGAGCTTCCAGCTGTCCAGACAAGGAGAAAAGCTAATGGTCAAATTTTTACAATTCCCCATCTCTTCTTCCAACAGTGCTAGGCACAAACTGTGAATCAAATGTCCAGCCCTTGGGTAAAAGCAAGAATTGGCATCATGAGACTTCCTAAAGAACTCTTCATACTTGCATTCTTCCCAGGAAATCAGGTTCTGGAAAATCTGGCAGAGAGAGGACTCTTCTTTTGTAATGGCTCATTTATATACAATTGTCTTCCTTCCCCCCACCTTGATCTGTGGCTTCACTTCCCATAGTTTCAGTTACCTGTGGTCCACCACAGTCCAGGAATATTAAATAAAAAATTTCAAAAATAAACAAAAGTTTGAAATTGTGCACCATTCCGAATAGCATGATAAAACCTGGAGCCATCCAGCCCTGCCGCTGGGATGTGAATCATCCAATGTCTCCAGGCTGTATATTCTCCCTTCTTCCTTAGTCACTTAGTAACTTTCCAGGTAACCGGGTTGACTGTCACATGGTATCATAGTGCTAATGTTCAGGTAACCTTATATTACCTAACAATGGTCCCAAAACCACTCACATAAATTCTATTGCAGTATATTGTTACAGTTATCCTATTTTATTGTTAGTTATTGCTGTTAATCTCCTACTGTGTCTAATTTATAAATTAATCTTTATTGTACATAGGTATATGTGTGTAAGACCCAACAGTATATACAGGGCTTGATACTATCCACAGTTGCAGGCATCCACTGGGGGTCTCGCTGATGTAGGGAGACTACTTGAGTGGTATCTGAATCTTAAGTATCACAGTTCGCTCAACTCTGAACCATGAGATGGAGCCTCGGCGCCCTTACAGTTGAGTGCTTTAATCTTGCTTTCCTGGTTAATTCAATAAGCACTTATCAAGCAACATCTCGCAGACTTGGCCCTAAAGAATCAGAAATAAATAACAGATTTCTGGCCTAAATTTCTATCTTAATGACCAACTCAATCCTAGTTGGATTAGAATGAATAGAAATGTCCCTTTCTTTGTCAAAAACCTGGCAGCCTTTAGCAAATCTTAATGAGAATCAACATATGCAAATACCCCACACCCTTCCCTTTCTGTGACTTTTTTAGGGAGTAAGGGATTGATATTTTTCTCTCTCCTCTCTTCTGAGAATGAGGGGTTGCGGAGGTCTCTATTTCCTAAAGAATTTTGCTCAGTTACATCAAAGTTTTGTGGCGCAGTTAAATTCTACTTTTTAGCCCATGAAACTCTTTCTGTTTTAGACAGTAAGATCAGTAGTTTCCATTGCTTGGGTGAGGAATGACTAAGCAGAGTATTTTAGTCAGTTCTCGGATTATAAATTCCAAAAGCTAAACCACCAGGTGGACATCGAAAAAAAATAAGAACTAGAAGCATGTATACTAGTTTGAAAAATATAGTAGACTTTTCAAATCTTTCCTGCACCTAACCCTTCCACCTACTAGATTAGACAAAGTTTACCGGATCAGGGAGAACACGTGGAAAGTCACAGATGGGAGATGCGATGGGTTTGGGGCTGGTGGGTTCCTGAGAATTGGCTCTGCCCTGCCTTCTCCCAGGCCACCTGAGGAAAGTGTGGCTGATAAACCCCCCCAAGATTTGGAGGGTCTGATTGCTGAAGGACCGATGTGTGCTTTCACAAGGAGGGACTAGGAAAGTCACAGGCACTGGAGTTCCTCTTCATCTAGACCAGGGGTCCCCAAACTACGGCCCGTGGGCCACATGCGGCCCCCTTAGGCCATTTATCCGGCCCCCGCCGCACTTCTGGAAGGGTACCTCTTTCATTGGTGGTCAGTGAGAGGAGCATAGTTCCCATTGAAATATTGGTCAGTTTGTTGATTTAAATTTACTTGTTCTTTATTTTAAATATTGTATTTGTTCCCATTTTTTTTTTTTTTACTTTAAAATAAGATATGTGCAGTGTGCATAGGAATTTGTTCATAGTTTTTTTTTTATAGTCCGGCCCTCCAATGGTCTGAGGGACAGTGAACTGGCCCCCTGTGTAAAAAGTTTGGGGACCCCTGATCTAGACACTCCCAATCATTGTGCGATTATCTGGAGCCTCTTTTCTTACTTGTCTTGGGAAGGAGAGGATTGCCCTTCCCAATGCAGCATTTAGATGATTCATTTTTTTCTCTTCCCTAGTCTTTCTGTTTAAATTGTCAGAGATGTGGGTGTGAATACTATGGTAATGATTAAAGGTAGTTTAGCTCAGGAAAAAGAATAGTAATGGTAAGAACAAAATGTGGTAGACAGCTACAAAACGGCCCTCAATGATACTTCCTTCTTGGTATTCATTCCCTTGTACAACTCCCTCCTGCATCCAATATGGCTGACCTGTGTAAACGATAGGCTATAGTAGAAATGAGGGTGGACTACTACTGAGGCTAGGTTATTTAAATATCTTGCCATTTCCATGAAAAACTGTGCAACCAGTGATATCTGTTTCCTTGATTGTAGTCTAACCACATATTTAATGTTATTTTTAGAATCCTACTTTTAGATTCCAATCCCTATATTTTTAAGGTCACAGTAAACTACTATTACAAAGTGACCTCAAATAAAGTGGCTTAAAGAATACAGACAAATTGCTTCTACTGGCATTCTATTAATATGAGTATAGCCGTATGGCTATACTTAATTGGAAGGGAGGCTAGGAAATTTAGTTTATCTGGATAGCCTTGTGCCCAGAAAGGAGGAATTTGGGAAGGTATTTAAGGTCTACAACCATAGCTCCTTAAAATTACTCAATAAGTGTTGGAAATCATTATATAATTCTAAAACCACGAAAGAAATTGAGTTAGTAATTTAAAAATCATCACATTAATAGAAACCAAAAACTAGAGACAATCAAGTGATAATCAAGTTAACATGGATAAATAACTTGTAGCTAATTTATAAAATACTACACAGCATGTGCACTACATGCAGGGACATGTATAAATTTCACAAGAGTGATATCGTTCTAAAGCAGCGGTTCTCAACCTGTGGGTCGCGACCCCGGCGGGGTCACCTAAAGCCATCGGAAAATACATAATGCATATCAGGTATTTACATTCCGAATCATAACTGTAGCAAAATTATAGTTATGAAGTAGCCACCAAAATTATTTTTTGGTTTGGGGTCACCACAACATGAGGAACTGTATTGCAGGGTCACAGCATTAGAAAGGTTGAGAACCACTGTTTTAAAGAAAGCAACAATTAGTACATGTGTGTAAAGCCAGTAGCCACAGCCACCATCACAGCCACCTGGCCTGTGTAGGTTTGCGTTTAATTCGGATCAATCAGAAAGAAACTGCAGAGCCCAAAACTGGTGGACCATTTTCCCTTTATTCTAGACTTGTACCCTCCAACGAGTAAAAAAACAAACACACGGGGCAAACCCCTCCCCCTTTGTTCCTCTGGTTCCACAACCAGGAGAATCTTTCTGGTCTTCTTAGAATCAAAGGCTTCTACCTCACCAGTTCTATTCACTTCTGTTCCCCATCTCATTCTCCTGCTCAAATTCTGCACAAACTGGCTTCTCCTTCAGCACTCCGCCATCTTGGCTGCCTCTCCTCTGCAATGCTGATGGCAGGAACTGAGAGAGAGAGAGAGAGAGAGAGAGAGAGAGAGAGAGAGAGAGAGCCCGGTCTGCTTTATTTTATACTGTAAAAATTAAAGCCTTTAAGCCAATATACAAATAAGGAAGTCTCTGATACAAAGCCACTTATCTGAGGCATAATGGGATTCCTTATAAGAGTGCACCACTCCCCATCATGCAACAGTCAAGGGTGTGGGGAAAAGCTTAGTTTTGAGAAGGTCTTAGTATTAAAAGGATGTTGAAAAGATCTTAGTCTTAAAAGGGTGGGAAAGGCTTAGTCTTAAAACTAAGTCTTAAGCTATAAGGACTTTGCCAGCTTATAGCCTGTCTCCCACACCCCAATGCAAACTATAAGCGAGCAAACATATACATCATATTTACAAACTTATTTGACCAACAATGGGTATACTTTTATTTAGGGAGAATTCCAAAACAAGCCAAATTAAACAATGTTATTTGAGGATGCATGCATAGGTAGTTAAGTTAGAAAGAACAGGGAGGCGACAGTTACCACACAGGTTAGGACAGAGGTTGCCTCTAGGAAAGGTAGCAATCGTGGTCAGGACAAGATATGTGGGCAACTCTTGTGGTACTGGCAACGTTACATTTACTGACCAAGATTGTAGCTTACATTGATAATTCTTTTCTAATTACTTTATAATTATACATATTTATTTTATAAACTCTAAAGTATATATGATATACCTCACAATAGATTTTTCATGAACGTATAAAAGCTAAGTCAACTTCTGAATATAAAATAAAGGGCAGGGATAGGCCTAATAATAAAAACTGTTTAGTGTTTGTACAAGATAAACACAAATGGGTAAATAGAATAGAACAAAATCTTGGACATATTTCTCGTTAGGGGATTAGTATAAGATTAAGTTAGCAGACCACTGAATAGCCAATGGATGTTTAGGCCATGGCATTGTGAGAACAGACTCACTCTATGGAAGGGAGTAAAACTGTCTTAAGCTCACTAGATAACTACTGAGCAAAGATCACTGACCTTTAGAGTTAATAGGAGATAATGTAGGAGAATATCTTTATGGCCTAATGGTAGGGAAACACTTCTCAAACAAAATCTGAAAAATAGAAACCCTAAGACAAAGAAGTACATTAAATCTGAGTCATCAAAATTGAGGATTTTTCATTCAGGGTTGGAGGCCATTGACAAAGGTAATAGATTAATATAATAATGAGATATATTTGCAATGTTAAACCAACGAGGTATCAATAAGTAGAATATATTAGGAACTCTTGAAAATAACAAAGTGGAGATAGTAACCCCAGGGTATAGAAGCAAATGGTGCGAAGATACAATTTACAGATTTACAGAAGTGGGGTGGAGAATGAAGCACATGAAAAGATGCAGAGTCGTTAGTAATCAGGGAAGTGTCAATTGAAACAGCACTCTTACGTCACTTTAGATGTAGTTGACTAGCAGAAATTAAAAGGCTAGATACTGCCAAGTGCTGATGAGGAGGCAGGCAGATAAGAAATCTATGCATCATTGGTAAGAACGTAGATAGTTGCAGCCACGGAGCTAAGACCAGACCAGAGCTCAGGGAATCATAAGCATTACAAGGGTCAGAGCCATGAGTGCAGCCAAGGGCCCCGCTAGCAAAATGTGCTTGCAAAACTGCCTCTTCCCTCAACTGCTTTCAAATGTTAGTGTTGCTCAAGTCATTCTGATTTACAGACACAAAAATACATACTGTATTGTGCCTTCAAGGGAGGTATGGAAATATAGGTTCTAGTTTCTACCATTACAGGACAGGAAGGCACACTAGAAGAGTGGAATCCCACCGCCTCCTGCCCGGCTGGGGTTCAGGCATGGTCATTTTATACATCTCCCCACGCTGTTCTAATATGTAGCTGGTGTTTAAAACACTGCACCCAAAGGATATTGGAAAAGAGGTGGAAAGTGCTGATTTGATGTCTCCACCACAACATCATACAATGACTGATACACACTCGGTATTATTGATGTACTGTGTTCTTATTGTTTGTTACAGTACTGCAGGAATTTGTCCATAGCAAGGAAACAAATCACTTACTTTTTGCCAAAATTCATTTTTACTATACCACAAGACTGTTCAGAAAAGCAATTAAATGGGGCCTTGGCCGGTTGGCTCAGCGGTAGAGCGTCAGCCTGGCGTGTGGGGGACCCGGGTTCGATTCCCGGCCAGGGCACATAGGAGAAGCACCCATTTGCTTCTCCACCCCCCCCTTCCCCTCTGTCTCTCTCTTCCCCTCCCGCAGCCAAGGCTCCATTGGAGCAAAGATGGCCCGGGCGCTGGGGATGGCTCCTTGGCCTCTGCCCCAGGCGCTAGAGTGGCCCTGGTCGCAGAGCATCGCCCCCTGGTGGGCAGAGCGTCGCCCCTGGTGGGCGTGCTGGGTGGATCCTGGTCGGGCGCATGCGGGAGTCTGACTGTCACTCCCCGCTTCCAGCTTCAGAAAAAAAAAAAAAAACTTAAAAAAAAAAGCAATTAAATGGAAATGTAGAAGACCGCAGTTAGAACAAAGGCAAGTCATCCAATTGAGGAAAACCAAGAGGAACGTGCCTAAGTAGGAGCACAGAATGTAATGGAAACTTTTACTACTCAGCTTGATACTGTCTGGAACAGACATTGCAGAAAAAGCTCAGCCCACCAGGGATGACTTCGAGAACTGCTGAAATAAATACTTACCACGAAATTGGGTTCAGCGAGCTCCAGGCATTCTCTGCGGAGAAACCCTGTGGTTTCTCACAGCTAACCAATGAATCACATAAACCTGCAGACTGTCATTGATTCCATTAAGAAGTAAAACCTAAATGAAGCGCAGATGGAACATTCTGTGGACTGTAAGCAATTTCCACCACAGAATAAAAAATAGTGGTTTCTGCAGTGAACCTGAAGATTGTGGGTAGAATGAATGTAAACTCAGGGTCATTGGAAAATAAGTTGTTCATGAAAGGAGTCTAGAGAAGCCCACTAATATTCAAAACAATCATATTACTAAAAGTCTTATATTGCTAAAAGTCTCTCTCACACACACACACACACTCAGTACATACATAATTAGTGGAAATTAATAAAGTCAGATGTGCCCTACCATTAACAGATTTAACTATTTTGGTCCTTTCTTTATCTTTATCTTGCTACTCTCACTTCTTTCCAAAATTTTTCCTGATGGGCACTCTTTTATTAAATTATATGCTGAAATTCTCTCTCAGCTTCTACTTCTAAGAAGTCAGGCATAGATATTCAACATGATTAACTACTAGCGAGGGAGAAAAGGCAGACACTTACTTTCTCCATTTCTATGGTGGATTGAATAACTATTGCCCAAATACCCTGGTTCTCTTTTTAGTGTGGTGCTCTCGGTCAATAATACATCTCTGTTCTCTTCAATTCAAGAGTGGCCATATGACTTAGTTGGTTTGGCCAGTGATATGTTGGTAGAAGTGACCATATGTCACACCCAGGTAAAAATTTTAAGTTAGCATGTGTTTCACTGTGTCTCTTTTATCTTTGCTCCCAAACTGTGCTAGACTGGATCCTGGCTTGGTCACGAAAGGAACTAGAGCTGCAGCCAAACTTCAATAGACATGTAGCATGAAAGATAAATGAACCATTGTTGTTGTAAGCCTCTGGTTAGCATGCTGTAATCATTAATTCTTTTTCATTTGTCTCATATGGTATTTCTTTGTACAAGTAATCCATAATTTATATATCTATTCTACTATTGATGAACATTTATGTTGTACTCTTTTTTAAAAAAAATATTATGAACTAAGTTCCAAAGAACTTTCTTGTACAATGCACTTTAATGTGCATACATAAGCATTTCTGTTAGGAATACATACAGAATTGGAATTATTGGATACTGGGGTATGCATATATGCAAATTTAGTAGATACTGATAAGCAGTTTTCCAAAGTGGTTGTACCAACATATCCTTTTATTCATAATCCTGGGGAGTTCTAGTTGCTCCACTTCCTTGCCAATAGTTAATAATGTCTTTTATTATTCTTTATTTGTTTTTACTAGTTTCTTTATTATTCTTCTTTTAAAAAATTAAACTATTCTTATGGGTAGATAAGAATATCTCATTGTGATTTTTAGCAATCCTCAGATAACTAATGGAAATTGACCTTTTCCTGTGATTAATAGTCATTTGGAGTCTTTTTGTGTGTGTGTGTGTGTGTGTGTGCAGCGAATTTTTAACTTTTAGCCTTTTAAAAAAATTAGTTGACATTTTTCTTATTGATTTGTAGGGTTGCCCTTTGTGGATATCTGTATTAAAAATATGTTCTTCTTCTTTTCTGTTTATCAATATTTTCCTCTATGGATGTGGCTTCATGTATTCTGTTAAAAAAAAAAAACTTTGCATAGGTTATAAAATATACTTTTTTGTTATCTTATAAAAGATTCATTATTTTATTTTCCACATTTACATTATCACCTATCTGGAATATATTTTAGGGTATTATGTAAATAGAGATCAAGATTTATTTGTGGCCACGTGTACATCCAATTAATAAAACATTATTTTTTTAAATAAAAATTCTTTCCTTACAGTAGTGGCACTTTGTCATAAAGTGGCTATAGATGTCTGAGTTTATATCTGGACTCCTTGTTCTATTCTACTACAACATCACATTTTTAAAATTATGATATGTTTATAATAAATCATAATTTTGAGTTGTAAAATCCTTCAAATTTATTCTTCCTCAAAAATTTTATAGTTAATTCTTTACTCTTTGCATTTCCACTTAAATTTAAAATTTGACAATTGCTACAAAACTGGTAGAATTTTGACTGGGGTTGCATTGAATGTAAAGGTCACTTGAGGATAATGACATCATTAAAGTTTGAGTCTTCCAATAACTGAAGTCAGTATATATGTTTATTTAGCTCTTTAGTTTCTGTCAGTAAAATTTTGTAGTTTTCAGTGTAGGGTTTTATATGTCTTTTGTTAAATCCTAAGAATTTAGTGGCTATTATAGATAAAATCTTAAAGTTTTTTTCCTTTTCTATTATTACACAAAAAAATATTACTTCTTTATACTAACCCTGTAGCTCAGGGGTCAGGAACCTATGGCTCGTGAGCCAGATGTGGCTCTTTTGATGGCTGCATCTGGCTCGCAGACAAATCTTTAATAAAAAAAAATAATGTTAAAAATATAAAACATTCTCATGTATTACAATCCATTCATTTCCTACCGCGCATGTTCATGGTTGCAGGTGGCTGGAGCCAATCACAGCTGTCCTCTGGGACAACACCAAATTTTTATTGGATAATGCGTAATGTACACGGGTTGTTGTGTGGCTCTCACAGAATTACATTTTAAAATATGTGGCGTTCATGGCTCTCTCAGCCAAAAAGGTTTCCGACCCCTGATGTAGCTAGTAATCTTGTTAAAGTCATAGATTACTGTAATTTGAATAGTTATCTGTAAAGTCTTCTAGATCAGTGTTTTTCAACCACCAGTCTGCCAGAAATTTCATGCTGGTACTCAGAAGAGTTAATCACCCTCTATAATCTTCATACATATCAGGGTGGTTTACTCTTTCATAGACCGCCACAAAATTTCTGGTGGACCAGCACTGGTCCATCCACCAGTGGTTGAAAAAGTTGTAACTTATCTATATACCAATCATGTTATCTGTGATCAATGAATGCTTCAGATATTATTTTACAATTTTGTATCTTTTATTTTTTTAACCCCTAGTTTAACATTGAGTATGTGTGATAATAATGAACATCCTTGTCTGTTTCTCAATCACCATTGAAAACTTTCAATTTTTCATCAAGTATGATGTTTGCTGTAGCTTTTCTGCTTTGATAACCACTTTGTATTTGATTAATAATTTTTCATTTTATTTCTAATTTATTAACAGTTTTCAAAATCATAAATGGGCATTAAATTTTTAAAATATTTTTTCTGCATCTATTGAGATGATATTATTTTCTCCTTTATTCTTTTAAGAATATGACTATTTAAAACATTAAGCTAGCCTGACCAGGCAGTGGCACAGTGGATAGAGTGTTGGACTGGGATACAGAGGACCCAGGTGCGAAGTCCTGAGGTTGTAGGCTTGAGCATAGGCTCATCTGGCTTGAGTACAGGCTCACCAGCTTGAGTGCGGCATCACTGGCTTGAGCATGGGATTGTAGACAGGACCTTATGCTTGCTGGCTTGAGCTCAGGTCACTGGCTTGAGCAAGAGGTCACTTTCTTTGCTGTAGCCACCCACCCCCGTCAAGGCAATCAATGAACAACTAACAGGCCTCAATGAAGAATTGATGCTTCTCATCTCTCTCCCTTCCTGTTTGTCTATCCCTATCTGTCCCTCTCTGTGTGTTTCTCTCTCTGTCTCTGTCACAAAAATATAAAATATTAAGCCAAACTTGTATATTGAGAATATATTCCGCTTGTTTTATGAAATACGTTACCTGTTTATAAATCGTGGATTCCATTGACTAATATATACTTTGCTTAAAATATTAATGTTCATGTTCCTGATAAATATTAGCCTATAATTTCAATTTTTCTTTATTTTAATTAACTTGTCAGGTTTTGGTATCAAGGTTATATTGGTATATTAAGAGTTGTGAAAAGAGATTTATTTCTCTAGAACAGTTTGTGTAAAATTGATTATTTTTCCTCTCTTAACTGTTCATTCATGAAGTAATATGGGACTTAATATTTTAATTCACTCATTCATTATTTAAATCTATAATTTCTTCAATAAATATAAAAACATTGAGATTTTCTATTTCTTTTGGTGTATTTTTGGTAAGTTTAGAAATTCATTCTTTTCATCTAAATTTGCAAATTTAGTTCAAAGAAGTAATTCATAATATGCTTTAAAATATTTTTCAGATCTTTGGTAATTATCTTTTCTTTATTCTTTACATTCAAAATTTATAATCTCTTTCTCTCTGCCTTACTAGGGGTTTATACATTTTATTAGTATTTTTAATAACTAACTTTTGAATGTTTTGTTTTCTCTAGTTGTTGTGGTAAAATTCATATAACATAAAATTCACAATTTTAACTGTTTTGAAGTATACTTTCAGTGGTATTTAATATTCACAATGTTGTACAGCCATCAACACGCTCTAGTGTCAGAATATTTTCATCACCCCTAAAGGAAACCAATATCCATAAAGCTACTATTCCCTGCTACCTTCTTCCCTCAGCCCCTGGTAACTGCTAATCTGCTTCCTGTCTCTGCATTTGCCTCATTTAGCTGTTTTGTATAAATGGGAACAGACAATATGTGGCCTTTTATGACAGGCTCCTATCACTTAGCATATTTCCAAGGTACATCCATGTTGTAGCATGTATCAAGACTTCATTTTTTTGTGACTGAATAACATTCCATAAAGTGGACTGTAAGGTCGGTAGATGAGGGATGGTCACTGTGGGGAACTCAGGCCCGCCCACTTTGGCTAGGACCGCCCACAATCAAGCCCGCCAAAGGAAGCTTCCCAGGAACCATTTGGAAAGAAGCGATCGTCTGCCAGCCAGTGAAATTTTACCACGTCATAGTAGCTCCACTTCCCTAGAGGGACCCTTTAAATATCTCCCACGCGGTTTAATCTTTGCAACTTCCCTGACCTCCATCTTTCACCTCCATCTCTCTTTCTTTCCTCAGAGCCAGGGAACCTTGCCGGGCGGGGTGTGCGCTCTGTACTCAATAAAGCCGTTTATTATTCCACACTTTGCAGCTCTGGCCCGTTCCTTCCTTCTCGGTGGGGAAAAATACCTTACATGGACATTCCTTTAAAAATTTTTTTTTAAATTTCCTTGATTGCTGGTCTTATCTTTATCATTTATACTCTCTTTGGGTTTTTCAGTTTCTGAGATGCATGTTTACATTACTAAAGTGAAATGGGAGGGTTCTGTGCATTTTTGTTTTATATACAGTACTTCAAAGTTCTGTTTCACATAAATTCTGGATTGCTCAGGTTAGACATACACGTTTGGCCCTCCTACACTTTCTAACTAGATTATAACATTGGTTGTATCCCATTTACCAGCATATTGGAAGATTGTGTGGGTAAAGTCGATTTTAAAAATCATTTCTACACTTGGTTAGTTTGCACTGCCTTATATCTGCACAGAGGATTTCGCAAATATTTTCTTTGTTTTATTTCATACAGCAAAACCTATAGGAGTTATCTTCATTTTACAAATGATCTTTCTCCTACTATTGAATTTCAGGACGTGACCATGAATCCAGTATTCAAAGTTCGGTGTGTTTTTGGTGTTTTTCCTCTTCCCTAGATCTGCCTAATGACGCAGGCAGAAGGGTGTCGCTGGAGTTCTTAGGACATGGGTATTTCAGACTGTCAGACATTTGAGGACGTTGCAGTTACTGCCAACGAGGTTTGGCATCCTCTAGAGCACCCACAGCAGTCACTAAATCAGCCCTTCTGTGACTGCACAGAATGGAACTTCTCAAATTTGGCTTTGGCTCTCTGTCAATGCATTGACAGTTTTTACTGAATACTCAGTACATTTGTGTTGTGTGTGTGTGTGGGGGGATAAAAGAATTAGCAGATAGTCTTTTTACCAAATATATTTAGGAAGTAACATTTAAACATAAATATTTGGCCCTGGCCGGTTGGCTCAGTGGTAGAGCGTCGGCCTGGCGTGCGGGGGACCTGGGTTTGATTCCCGGCCAGGGCACACAGGAGAAGCGCCCATCTGCTTCTCCACCCCTCCCCTCCTTCCTCTCTGTCTCTCTCTTCCCCTCCCGCAACCAAGGCTCCATTGGAGCAAAGATGGCCCGGGCGCTGGGGATGGCTCCTTGGCCTCTGCCCCAGGCGCTAGAGTGGCTATGGTTGCAGCAGAGCGAAGCCCTGGAGGGGCAGAGCATCGCCCCCTGGTGGGCAGAGCGTCGCCCCTGGTGGGCGTGCTGGGTGGATCCTGGTCAGGTGCATGCGGGAGTCTGTCTGACTGTCTCTCCCCGTTTCCAGCTTCAGAAAAATACAAAATAAATAAATAAATAAATAAACAAACAAACATAAATATTTAGCTGATAACGACTGAGGGAGGAAAGAAAAGAAATTATGAAAGTCACAATGATATCTGAGTGTTTTATAAGAGCTTTTATTTAAACATTATGTTATAAACTGCTGGTGATAAAAGGAAACTGTGCCTTTTTTTAAAAAAAAAGCTCCATAACTTCTGATAAATTTTAAATTTTCACAGACTCTAATATACTACTTTTTACTTATTTTGACAACTCTGAATTAGGAAATTTTATAATTGATAGTTTTTTAGATTTTTATTATAAGATAATTGATAGTTTTTTTCTTTATTGGTGGCACATAAAATAATAAAATAATTAGGTAATAAAAGAATAAAAATAAAGTAATTATGTATTTAACATTGATTGTATTTTAAAGTCAGTATAATATGGCATATTGAAATATTCCAGAATACAACAAGGGTTCTTGTAATGGTTTCAAATCTGTATTCACTTATTTTTTCAAAATATATATTGAGCACCTACCCTGTGTTAGGTGCTATACCAGGTATAGGGCTCTAACAATAAGCAAGGCATTGCTAAATAGGGTAATAGTCTAATGAGACAAACAGAAAAGTAATAATAAAGTGATAAGCATTATAAAGAATCATGATACAATGGATATTTGAGAAGGGGATTTAAGATTTAAGGGTCAAGAAAGATTAGCTCAGCCCTGGCCGGTTGGCTCAGTGGTAGAGCATTGGCTTGGCGTGTGGAAGTCCCGGGTTCGATTCCCGGCCAGGGCACACAGGAGAAGCGCCCATCTGCTTCTCCACCCCTCTCCTTCTCCTTCCTCTCTGTCTCTCTCTTCCCCTCCCGCAGCCGAAGCTCCATTGGAGCAAAGATGGCCCTAGCGCTGGGGATGGCTCCTTGGCCTCTGCCCCAGGCGCTAGTGTGGCTCTGGTAGCGGCAGAACGACGCCCCGGAGGGGCAGAGCATCGCCCCCTGGTGGGCAGAGCGTTGCCCCCTGGTGGGCGTGCCGGGTGGATCCCGGTTGGGCGCATGCGGGAGTCTGTCTGACTGTCTCTCCCCGTTTCTAGCTTCGGAAGAATACAAAAAAAAAAAAAAAAAAAAAAAAGAAAGATTAGCTGAAATAAATTCTAAACTGATGCCTAGAGGAGCATGTGGGATTTGGTCTTATTGAAATTTAGCAATAAAGAGGTTATGGGGGGAAAACGTGTTTTAAACAAAAAAAGTCAGTGCAAAAAGCCTCCAAAAGAGGAAGAGATGGATGCTATCGGAGAGAGAAGGTGTAACTGGGCCCAAAATCCTTAAGAAGGAAAGTGACCTTGGCAATGGGAGGGGCAGGCAGCTAGTGATTCCCGGTGACAAGAGGGACCGGTGTGCAGAGGCAGTTCCTGTCTGGCTTCGCTCTAAGTCCCCTTATCAGTGATGCTTCCTTTAAGTACCTCATACCTCTCCTTGCTTTACACATCATGGGAGGTGTGCACTATCCACAGCACGGTATGTGCAGTAGTAATATATATAGTTCACTGGTTCCTGGCACTCAGCAGGTACTCAATGTCAGCGAGTGTGAGAATGAATGAATGATGTCCTGAATAGTTGTAGGGTCAGGCGTGGTGCTGAGACAATGAGATGCTTACCCAGATATTTGAAGGTGACAGACAGTGGCATGCTAGTGAGAATAAAGTTAGATCTTCAGGTTTAAATCACAGCTCTCCCTGGCATCCGTGCCTTTTCTGGCCGAGTCACGGGGATTAAGCGACTGGACTCCCCTGAGCCACAAGGATTGGGACCTTGTTGGCACAAAGTGAGCGCTCCTCGAAGCTGGGCCCTGCTTTCCCCAGGCTCTCCACCGGCCCCGACACGTTGTTCTCCTCTTCTTTCCCGGTTTAGGCAGCTGTCGCGGTTTCCTCTGTGTAAAGTCTCAGGGAGCAGAGCAGGCAGCCCCCGGCCTCAGACAGCTGCTGGCCCTGACCCGGCGCCGTCCGTGCGCCCGGCCCGCGAGGAGGGCGGCGGCCAGGTGGGCGAGGCCGGGCGGGCCCATCCCTCGGCGGGCGGGACCCGGAGCGCCTACCCCCCGGCGGCGCGAGAGTGGCTCCGGCTGCAGCGAGTCCCGTCCTCCTCGCCGTCGCCGTCGGTGCATCCGCGTCCGCCGTCCCTCTGTCCCCAGCCATGATGAAGATGCTGCTCACCCTCTTGGGGCTGACACTGACAGCCTTCAAGGATCACCAGGCTTCCTACGAGTAAGTCCAGCTGTGGGAGAGCAGCACCCGCCCTCCGCCAGCCCAGGACACCCCGCCCCCGACAGGGGGTCCCGGCTCTCAGCACAGAGTCTGCAGGGAAGTGTGGGGTGCCCAGCGCGCAGGGTTTGCGTAAATGATCGTCCAGTTTTCTTGTGCCACTTGAAAACATCCCCTTGCTTGCGGTCTGAGAGATGGGGTGAGGGGGCAGTTGTGAGTGGCGTGAGTGGCGAAGTGACAAGTTAATTTTTCATGAAGTTGCCTTGGCTACAAATTTACTTCTCAACCTCTCTTCAAAACATGACCAGACTGGGGTCAACCTGACATTGTGTGGATTAGGGAAAGGAGCCCCCACCGTGGCTTCCTGGCCATGGAGCGAAACCCGCCTGCCTGGGAAATTCTCAATTTGAGGCCGCAGAGAGATGAGTGGAGCTGGGGCACAGCAGGTGGAAGCTGATGTGCACTCCAGTGGGGACTGGGGGAGGGGACAGGGAAGCGAGGGGCTAGAATTGGCATTTGATACCTGGGTTCTCCCCTGCCCCAACCCTCCGTTCCCCTGCCCCCCACCCCCGTGGTCCCTGTCAATGCGGGATCTTGGTCAAATCGCTCTACATCTCTAACACGTGCTGCTTCAGTAAACCTGAGCGGGTAATACACACTCATACAGGAAGCTACTGGCTCTGCCTGGGACATAACTGACTACCTGGTGATATGCCTTGCCCTCCTCAAAGTATTTTACAAATTGTTAGATACTGGCGGGGGTGGGGGGGCATCGTTTTTGAGAATGTATCAGTAGTTCTGTGGTAACTTTTTACAAGAGTTCAAAGTCTAGAAGTTATCTAATCCCTACGATTTAGTCAATAGTCTACTGTTGTTTACTTTGAAGTAAAACATTACTAAAAATCAAATTGAACACTTGGAATTAAAAATAAATTATATAACCCTATGGACTAATTACAAACTTACATTCAATAGAGGTTGTTTTAAAAAAACCAAACAACTATTGATCCCCCCCCCCTTTAAATTGCTGGTTATTTTTAGAACCATAAACTGTTAGAAAAAAGTAAAAAAAATAATTATTTGAAATAATTATTTGGGGTTTTAAATCATGTGAAAATTAGTTTCTGGATTTTTATTAATCATGATTCTATTTGCTACCAAAGCAGAATATCTATGCTCCAGTGTAACACATGTGTGCATTGTGATATCACCCTGGATGGAAAAGAGTGAGACGAGATAGAGCCATCGAACACCCGCTCTAAGCTTTCTCCTCTGGATTCTCCATTTGCCAGCGCACCTGGGTTTGTTCTACCCACAGTCTCCTAGCTGTCTGTCATGGCGATGTCTTACAGAGAATTACAGAGCTGCCAGGAAAGAGTGAGGGTCTATCTGTCTGGATTACCTTCCTTAATTTACTCTATGAAAGGAGAATGTAGGCATCTTGTGTATGTTTTTGTGTAAAAGTATAGCTTTGCCACTCCCACCCTAAAAAGTTTCTCTCTCAATATGAGGTCTTAGCTTATTTTATTCAACATTAATATTTCCCCAAGTTTGTTTTTTGGAACGTAAGTCTCAAGCCTCGGTCCTCAAGTGTGCAGTGACACGGCCCCGTGTCCGTGTGGCAACTTCCCCATCATACCGGGCGAATGCACCGAGTTTCCCTTTATTAGAAGGAGGCTGCAACACCAACCTTAGACCCCTGGTTGTGTTTCTGCCACCTCCATGCCCACTCCAAGTGACACACTCTAGTGGGAGGAGGGCAGAGGTGGATTCACCAGCCGACCTGGGTTGCATCTCATTTCTACAACTTTCAAGTCATTTTATCATTTTGAGTCTCTTCTCCACCTAAAAATTATGGGATGATAATACACATCATAGTAGAATATATAATAAAACCTGGCACGTGAAAGGTGCTCTGTAATTGTTAGCTTTTATTATTGCCATCTGCTATCTCAAAAATCCACTGATGAATGATCCACCTAATGAGTGATACTTGAATATATTTTGTGGTACTACCTCACTGAGACCCCAAGCTAAGGACAAATAACCCTCCAGTCTTTACATTATTATTTTTTTATCCTTCTTTTTTTGTATTTTTCTGAAGTTGGAAATGGGGAGGCAGTCACACAGACTCCCACATGCGCCCAACTGGGATCCACCCGGCATGCTCATCAGGGGGCAACGCTCTGCCCATCTGGGGCATTGCTCTGTTGCAACCAGAGCCATTCTAGCACCTGAGGCAGAGGCCACAGAGCCATCCTCAGCGCCAGGGCCAACCTTACTCCAATGGAGCCTCGGCTGCGGGAGGGGAAGAGAGAGACAGAAAGGAAGGAGAGGGGGAGGGGTGGAGAAGCAGATGGGCGCCTCTCCTGTGTGCCCTGGCTGGGAGTCGAACCCTGGACTCCTGCACGCCAGGCCGACACTCTACCACTGAGCCAACCGGCCAGGGCCCAGTCTTTACATTATTAATGCAACCATCACCATCTCCTCCATGTGACACACTCGTCTGCTGATCCTGTGAAACAATTCAGCAGCCTTCTCTGTGTGAGCACTGTGTTTATGCTGGAAGTCACGGGGATGAACAGGATGCAGGATTCACTCATGGATCTCAGAGTTTACTGGGAGGAACAGGACCCAAAAGTGATAACTATAAAACAATATGATATGAGACTTGATTGATGTATATGTGAAGGTTCATGAGGCTAAATAAAGGGGTTATTAATCCTACCTCAGAAGACGAGGAGGAGTTACCGAAGGGCAGTAACTAGTGGGAGTCTTCCCAGTAGATTAGGAGGTAAAGGATGTCCTAGATGGAGGGAAAAGCATGAGCAAATGCAAAGAAGTATGAAAACAATAGAAGCCAGGGTCTTTGGTACCATGACATCTAATTTCAGATCTCAATTCTACCCTTTTAAATAAGTGACCACAGGCAAACTACTTGTCTTCTCTGTCCCTCAGTTACTGACCTGTAAACCAGCTAAAATGTTAATTCTTGCCTCAAAAGTGACAAAAGAGCGGTAGAGCATCGGCCTGGCGTGCGGGGGACCCAGGTTCGATTCCTGGCCAGGGCACATGGGAGAAGCGCCCATTTGCTTCTCCACCCCCACCCCCTCTTTCCTCTCTGTCTCTCTCTTCCCCTCCCGCAGCCAAGGCTCCATTGGAGTAAAAATGGCCCGGGCGCTGGGGATGGCTCCTTGGCCTCTGCCCCAGGCGCTAGAGTGGCTCTGGTCACGGCAAGAGCGACCCCCCGGAGGGGCAGAGCACCGCCCCCTGGTGGGCAGAGTGTTGCCCCTGGTGGGCGTGCGGGGTGGATCCCGGTCGGGCGCATGCGGGAGTCTGTCTGACTGTCTCTCCCCGTTTCCAGCTTCAGAAAAGAAGGAAAAAAAAAGTGACAAAAGAAATTAAGGAAGGTTGTGTGAGAGCCCTGAGCACGGGGTTGACACATCATAGACCCCAACAGGGAATACTGAATGAATGAGGATGTGCTGTGTCAGAAAATAGACTGATGATGCTGAGTCTGGCCCCAAGGAAAGTTCCAGGATGGATTTCTTAATACATAGTTGAAGATCCTCACCTTCTTTTGTAACAAGCAAACACCTATTTGCAAAGAATAATTCACAGCAGGAAGTATGTGATTTCCAGCTAGAGTTCAGAAGCTTATGAATCAGGGACACATCTCAGATATTGTACTTTATTCCTTAGACCTGGAGCATTTGGACTTAATCAAGCCCTTAATAAGATATTTCTTAATTATTGAGAATAAGAAAAATATGAGAAGGATTATAATAACACAGGCAGAATTGCGCTCTGGTGCTTCCTGCAGCTTTTGAGCGGTGCTATCTGTACATTTTGCTTGGGTAGAGCTTTGCATTCATCCTTGAGTTCCGATTGCAGCTCAACCACTTCCTAACTTTGAGCCTTGAAAGGCCACTCAATCTTAGTCATCTGTGAAATAGGAGGAATAATACTTCAGGGAGGTGTTTGTGGATTCAATGAGAATCTATGCAGTACCTGAAGTATAGTAGCAATGATTACCCCGTTGAGATATGACTTGTTCTGACCACAGATTTGAACTCAAAGCAACTTAGAGCTGAATTAATGCCTCCTTATCTTCCCTGGACTCCTTTAACTGGTCGTCATTCTATGTTTTCCAGGGTAGAGATTGTCTTCTGTGACAGAGAAGCCAGAATTAGGGTTCTGATTTTCAGGTTTTTTTCTATGCCCTCTCCAAACCCATCACATTTAATGACCCTTGAGCGCCAGGCAGTATGCCTACCCATGTGGTTTTGACTCTGAGAAAAGCTAATTTGGCTATATTTGGCATTTTTCACAAGCCTTGGCCCATTCATCAATTCCACATCGTTGAACCTCTTCTTCCATGCCACACCTTGCACTGTCCTGGTTATGCCATCGCCCTTAACGTCTTGTACCACTTCTTTAAGTTTCTTGTGTGCTTCATGAATATTCACTGAGCTTTCTCTAGTCCAGTGTTTTTCAAAATGGTAGGTCACAACATCCACGTAGCAGATCATGACCAGCATTTTAAAATAAGTGAAATAGAATTAATTAGAAAAGTTAAGCATGTACCTATTACATGTAGTAGGATGAGAATATTTTTGTGCACCTTATTTCAAATGTGTGTGGTGCGTGTGTGTGCTGTGTGTTTCAACTCTGTAAAATGCTTTTTGTAAGCTGGGTCTCAGTCTGAAATCTTTCAAGCCACTGTTCCATCACTTTCCCTTTTTATTTCTCATTGTAAATTTTTGTGATTGTATGTCAACTTTCCAGTGTTTGAAATACCTTTCTTAGTTTCTCAGGTCGTGGGGCAGATCCCAACTTTCCTTTGAAGTCTGTCTTCTGAGTTCATTCCTGGCATCTGGGGAGTCCCCAGCTCCTTGGAGGCGAGGTCTTCCTCACCTCTGGCTCTCTGGCAGTCAGACCGGCGGTTCTTTCTCCTGGTTGGGCCTCAGGATGAACTATGGTGCTTCAATAAAGCCAAGGCCCGGACCCCACTCCTACCTTTTTAGATCAGACCTTCTTAGAAGGTGGAATCGATAGCCAGTGGCATGGTAATAGGAACATGCTACATTTTTTCCCCGAATGAATAATGAAAGACCAATTGCCCCCAAATTCCTATCATTTTGTACCAGGTTGGTAAGAATTTTATCCAAAGTGTCCATTGATCTCTAGCCCATCCTCCGCCTTCTGTGAGACTAAATTATCAGTAAGATAAGTTAATTTTATGGCCTAACTTTAGCCAAATAAGTTTTCAAGGGATTCTTAGATGATTGTTGCTGCTCACTATGGCTGTGATAATAGAATGTATCGTTAGTTGTCCCCCAAAAAGTTTATTGTATAAACCTCTTGACTGTGCTCACGCTGTGCTCCATTTCTTTCAAATGCCTCCATAGCTTTGCCCTGCTCAGGCAGCCTGCTGCTACGTCCTTCTCACACCTGCTCTGTTTTCCTTTGTCCTTCACTCCAATGTTCCCCACGATGCTCATGCATTCAGATTTAATAAGTTGCTTGTTTGCGTGTTTGTGTGAAATGCTGTTTTATATTCTGGCCTTGGGTATGATTTTCTGAAGTTGTAAATCCTTTTAAGCACACCTACCATTTTTCAAGTAACACACCTGGAAGCAGATGCCCAGTGCAGGCTTTGGAGTCGGACTGGGCACATGGGCCAGAGGCCCATCTGTCAGCGGTCCTAAAACATCAATGGGATAAATTGGAACCATGTTGCTATTTAATCCAAATGTCCACACAGGACTCTGTATGCAGCTGATGAAATAGTTCCTGTTCCTGCCAAAGTGCACAGAGCCCTGGAGAGGACATTATGTATCTTCTTTGTGTCTCTATCCACCTCTACCTAATTAATAACTAAATGTGCGTAGAAGCCCATGTGTCTTGCTCTGGCCTTGCCTGGTAGAACAGCCCAGGTTCAAGGACAACAAACCCTAGGGTTGCGACTCAGGCAAAGTACAGTTATGGAAAACTTTGCTGGCTACTTACTTTTGCAACATAATTATAATTTCTGAATGCTTTCACGTGCATTTCATTCCTTTTTTCTCCCCTAGAACACGAATGAATGCTTTTCGAGAAGTAGAACCAGTAGAACTTCCTAACTGTAATTTGGTGAAAGGAATAGGTAAGTATGTGAGAGAAGGAAGTATCTCATTTGAACCTGCAGTATTATCTTGCTATTTATGTGATTACTACACCTGTTAAATTTTATTTAAAAAGAAAACTATGAACCAGAAGAGCATTAAGTCAGTGAATTATTAGTATTATTACTTCTAAGAAAGAGGAGGGAAGAGAGTGAGACAGACTCCCTCATGTGCCCTGACCAGGATCCACTGAGCAACCCCATCTGAGGCTGATGCTCGAATCAACCAAGCCATTCTCAGCACCTGAGGTCAATGCTCGAACCAATTGAGCCACTGGCTGCAGGAGGGGAAAGGGGAGAGAAAGATGAGAGGGAGGAGTGGAGAAGCAGATAGTTGCTTTTCCTGTGTACCCAGGACATCCATATGCTGGGCTGATGATCTATCCCCAGAACCAATGGGCCAGGGCAAGTCAGTGAATTTTAGATAAATTCTTTGTCTTTGACTTCACTAACATATTGCCAAGGTGTTGCAGGGGTTTTTTTTTGTTTGTTTTTGTTTTTTAATTTATTCATTTTAGAGAGGAGAGGGAGAGACAGAGAGAGAGAGAGAGAGAGAGAGAAGGGGGGAGGAGCTGGAAGCATCAACTCCCATATGTGCCTTGACCAGGCAAGCCCAGGGTTTCGAACCGGCGACCTCAGCATTTCCAGGTCGACGCTTTTATCCACTGTGCCACCACAGGTCAGGCCTGTTGCAGGGTTTTGATAATTTGTTCTTGTTTGGTCAGTTTAGCAATAGAACAATGTTTGACTTCATGGCAATACAACCTTAGGGGGATGGCAACCTAGGAAGAGATAGAAGAGGGAGAAAAAGCAGTAAAGGATAAATTTTCACAAAGCTGTCTCACACTTTTGCAATTACCACAAAGCTTCTCCTGCATCTCTCTTTTAATATTAAGGGGGAAGTTTTTCCCAGAAGCTCTCAGCAGATTTCCCCTCAGATCTCATTGTCAGAGTTAGACAACCAGCTGGTGCCCTCACTGCAAAGGAAGCTGGGAAAGGAGTGACCAGGCCTCCATTGTAGGAGCCAGACTCTGTCAGCAAAGATAAAAGGCCAGGGGACAGGCAGTTGTTAGGGAACCAACAGGGAGAGTCACAAGACTTGAGTCCCCAACTGGTTCCAACCAACCAGCTGTGTTATTTTATTTATTTATTTATTTATTTATTTATTTTTAATGGGGTGACATCAGTAAATCAAGATACATATATTCAAAGGTAATATGTCCAGGTTATCTTAAAGTTCAATTATGTTGCATACCCATCACCCAAAGTCAGATTGTCCTCTGTCACCTTCTATCTAGTTCTCTTTGTGCCCCTCCCCCTCCCCCTTCCCTCTCCCTCTCCCCCCTCCCCCCGTAACCACCACACTCTTGTCAATGTCTCTTGGTCTCAGTTTTATGTCCCATCTACGTATGGAAAAATGCAGTTCCTGGTTTTTTCTGATTTACTTATTTCACTCCGTATAATGTTGTCAAGATCCCACCATTTTGCTATAAATGATCCGATGTCATCATTTCTTATGGCTGAGTAGTATTCCATAGTGTATATGTGCCACATCTTCTTTATCCAGTCATCTATTGATGGGCTTTTTGGTTGTTTCCATGTCCTGGCCACTGTGAATAATGCTGCAATGAACATGGGGCTGCATGTGTCTTTACAAGTCAATGTTTTTGAGTTTTTGGGGTATATACCCAGTAGAGGGATTGCTGGGTCATAAGGTAGTTCTATTTTCAGTTTTTTGAGGAACCACCATACTTTCTTCCATAATGGTTGTACTACTTTACATTCCCACCAACAGTGGATGAGGGTTCCTTTTTCTCCACAACCTCTCCAACATTTGCTATTACCTGTCTTGTTGATAATAGCTAGTCTAACAGGTGTGAGGTGATATCTCATTGCAGTTTTGATTTGCATTTCTCTAATAACTAAAGAAGATGAGCATCTTTTCATATATCTGTTGGCCATTTGTATTTCTTCCTGGGAGAAGTGTCTGTTCATATCCTCTTCCCATTTTTTTATTGGATTGTTTGTTTGTTTGTCATTGAGTTTTATGAGTTCTTTGTATATTTTGGCTATTAGGCCCTTATCTGAGCAGGTGTTTAAAAATATCATTTCCCAATTAGTTGGCTGTCTGTTTATCTTGTTATCAATTTCTCTTGCTGAACAAAAACTTCTTAGTCTGATGTAGTCCCATTCATTAATTTTTGCTTTCACTTCTCTTGCCTGTGGTGTCAAATTCATAAAATGCTCTTTAAAGCCCAGGTCCATGAGTTTGGTACCTATGTCTTCTTCTATGTACTTTATTGTTTCAGGTCTTATGTTTAGATCTTTGATCCATTTTGAGTTAATTTTAGTACAGGGGGACAAACTGTAGTCCAGCTTCATTCTTTTGCATGTGGCTTTCCAGTTTTCCCAGCACCATTTGTTGAAGAGGCTTTCTTTTCTCCATTGAGTGTTGTTGGCCCCTTTATCAAAAATTATTTGACTATATATATGTGGTTTTATTTCTGGACTTTCTATTCTGTTCCATTGGTCTGAGTGTCTATTTTTCTGCCAATACCATGCTGTTTTGATTGTCGTGGCCCTATAATAGAGTTTGAAGTCAGGTATTGTAATGCCCCCAGCTTCATTCCTTTTCTTTAGGATTGCTTTGGCTATTCGGGGCTTTTTATAGTTCCATATAAATCTGATTATTTTTTGCTCCATTTCTTTAAAAAATGTCATTGGAATTTTGATGGGAATTGCATTAAATTTGTATATAGCTTTGGGTAATATGGCCATCTTGATTATATTTATTCTACCTAACCAAGAACAAGGAATATTCTTCCATCTCATAATGTCTTTTTCGATTTCCCTTAACAATGGTTTATAGTTTTCATTGTATAAGTCCTTTACGTTCTTTGTTATGTTTATTCCTAGGTATTTATTTTTTTTGTTGCAATCGTGAAGGGGATTATTCTTTTGAGTTCATTCTCAAATGTTTCATTGTTGGCATATAGAAAGGCTATTGACTTCTGTATGTTAATTTTGTATCCTGTGACCTTACTGTATTGGCTTATTTTTTCTAGAAGTCTTTTTGTGGATTCTTTGGGGTTTTCGATGTATAGGATCATATCATCTGCAAAAAGTGATACCTTTACTTCTTCTTTTCCGATATGGATGCCTTTTATTTCTTTGTCTTGTCTGATTGCTGTGGCAAGAACCTCTAGTACCACATTAAATAAGAGTGGAGAGAGTGGACAACCCTGTCTTGTTCCTGATTTAAGGGGGAAAGCCTTCAGTTTTGTGCCATTTAGTATGATGTTAGCTGATGGTTTATCATATATGGCCTTTATCATGTTGAGATATTTTCCTTCTATACCCATTTTGTTGAGAGTCTTAAACATAAAATTGTGTTGTATTTTATCAAAAGCTTTTTCTGCATCTATTGATAATATCATGTGGTTCTTGTTCTTTGTTTTGTTGATATGGTGTATTACGTTAACCGTTTTACGTATGTTGAACCATCCTTGAGATTCTGGGATGAATCCCACTTGATCATGATGTATTATTTTTTTAATATGTTGTTGTATTCGATTTGCTAGTATTTTGTTTAGTATTTTAGCATCTGTATTCATTAGAGATATTGGTCTGTAGTTTTCTTTTTTTGTGCCATCCTTGCCTGGTTTTGGTATAAGGGTTATGTTTGCCTCATAAAATGTGTTTGGAAGTATTGCTTCTTCAATTTTTTGGAAGACTCTCTGTAGAATAGGAACCAAGTCTTCTTTGAAGGTTTGATAAAATTTGCTGGTATAGCCGTCTGGGCCTGGACTTTTATTTTTGGGGAGGTTTTTAATGGTTTTTTCTATTTCTTCTCTACTAATAGGTCTGTTTAGGCTTTCTGCTTCTTCTTGACTCAGTCTAGGAAGGTTGTATTGTTCTAGGAATTTATCCATTTCTTCTAGGTTGTTGAATTTAGTGGCATAAAGTTTTTCATAGTATTCTACAATAATTCTTTGTATATCTACGATGTCCGTGGTGATTTCTCCTCTTTCATTTTGGATTTTGTTTATATGAGTTCTTTCTCTTTTTTCCTTGGTAAGTCTTGCCAAGGGTTTGTCAATTTTGTTGATCTTTTCAAAGAACCAGCTCCTTGTTTTATTAATTTTTTCTATAGTTTTTCTGTTCTCTATTTCATTTATTTCTGCTCTGATTTTTATTATCTCCTTTCTTCGCCTGGTTTTGGGTTGTCTTTGTTCTTCATTTTCTAGTTCCTTAAGGTGTGAAGTTAAGTGGTTCACTTGGGCTCTCTCTTGTTTGTTCATATATGCCTGAAGTGATATGAACTTCCCTCTTATCACTGCTTTTGCTGCATCCCATAGATTCTGATATGTCGTATTATCATTTTCATTTGTCTGTATATATCTTTTGATCTCTGCACTTATTTCTTCTTTGACCCATTCATTCTTTAAAAGTATGTTGTTTAGTTTCCACATTTTTGTGGGATTTTTTCCCTCTTTTTTGCTGTTGAATTCTAGTTTCAAGGCTTTATGATCAGAAAATATGCTTGGTACAACTTCAATTTTTCTGAATTTGCTGATGGTGTTTTTGTGTCCCAGCATATGGTCAATTCTTGAGAATGATCCATGTACACTGGAGAAAAATGTATATTCAGTCACTTTGGGATGAAATGTCCTGTAGATGTCTATCATATCCAGGTGCTCTAGTGTTTTGTTTAAGGCCACTATGTCTTTGTTGATTCTCTGTTTGGATGACCGATCTAGAGCCGTCAGCGGTGTATTGAGGTCTCCAAGTATGATTGTATTTTTGTCAGTTTTTGTTTTAAGGTCAATAAGTAGCTGTCTTATATATTTTGGTGCTCCTTGGTTTGGTGCATATATATTAAGAATTGTTATGTCTTCTTGATTCAGTGTCCCCTTAGCCATTATGAAATGGCCATTTTTGTCTCTGAGTACTTTTCCTGTCTTGTAGTCAGCATTATCCGATATGAGTATTGCTACACCTGCTTTTTTTTGGATGTTATTTGCTTGGAGTATTGTTTTCCAGCCTTTCACTTTGAATTTGTTTTTATCCTTGTTACTTAGATGAGTTTCTTGTAGGCAGCATACAGTTGGATTTTCTTTTTTGATCCATTCGGCTACTCTGTGCCTTTTTATTGGTGAGTTTAATCCGTTTACATTTAGTGTAATTATTGACACTTGTGAGTTCCTCATTGCCATTTTATAGATTGCTTTCTGTTAGTTTTGTGCCTTGTTTGATTCTTCTCTTTCGTTTTTCTATCTTTTGTTTTTATTTGGTTGTGTTCCATACATCTTTCCTCTATTGCTATCTTTTTTAAATCATGTGCTTCTGTGGTGGTTTTTTCAATGGTGGTTACCATTAAGTAATGAAAAGGGTTCCTACCCTGTTCATTGTAGTGCACTATTTTGTGAGTACTTTTGCCCTCCATCGCCCTTTGCTACTGTTAATCTTCATCCTCTCCCCCCCTTTCTTATTGTTGTCACAGTTTAAAGTTGGTTTTGTTATGTTCTTCTTGGAGCTTTTACTTGTGGCTTTGTTGTTGTTGTTTTTTTATTCTTTGTATCTGATTGGAGAACCCCCTTTAGTATTTCCTGGAGTGGGGGTTTTCTGGTGATAAATTCTCTCATCTTTTCTGTATCTGTGAATGTTTTTATTTCTCCTTCATATTTGAAGGTTAGCTTTGATGGGTATAGTATTCGTGGCTGAAAGTTCCTCTCTTTCAAGACTTTAAATATTGGGGTCCACTCTCTTCTAGCTTGTAGAGTTTCTGTTGAGAAATCTGATGATAATCTAATGGGCCTTCCTTTATATGTTGTATTCTTCTTTTCCCTGGCTGCCTTGAGAATTTTTTCTTTGCAGTTGGTTTGTGCCAATTTTATTATGATGTGCCTTGAAGTAGGTTTGTTGGGGTTAAGAAAACTTGGAGTTCTGTTTGCTTCTAGAATTTGAGGTTTTAGTTCTTTCCAGAGGCTTGGGAAGTTCTCATCTATTATTTGTTTGAGTATGCTCTCCATTCCATTTTCTCTCTCTTCTCCCTCTGATATACCTATTATTCTTATGTTATTCTTTTTTGATGGAGTCAGATAATTCCTGTAGGGCTATTTCATTTTTTTTAATTTTTGAATCTCTTTCTTCTTCTCTTTGTTGAGCCTCAAGTTGCTTGTCTTCTATTTCACTGATCCTCTCTTCTATCTGGCCTGTTCTATTAGCTAAGCTTGTTACCTCATTTTTCAGCTCATGAATTGAGTTTTTCATCTCTGTTTGATTTGTTTTTATAGTTTCAATTTCCTTGGAGATATACTCTTTGTGTTCATCGAGTTGTTTTCTGAGCTCCCTAAATTGCCTTTCTGTGTTTTCTTGTATATCTCTGAGTATTTTTAGAATTTCTATTTTAAATTCTCTGTCGTTTAACTCCAAGGTTGCCAATATCTTAAATTTTTTCTCCATAGATTTTTCCTCATCTCTCTGTGTTACCTCTCTATCTTTTGTATCCATGATATTCCATTTTCTCTTCTTTAATGGCATCTGAGGGTGATTTTCTTGATAGTATTAATGAGATTTTATAAAGAATAAAAGGATAAAAAAATAAAAATAAAAATAAAAAATTGCACGTTTTTTTAAAAAAATTAATCATTAAATAAAGAAAAATAAAATAAGATAAAAATTTGAGGGGAAAAAAAGGGAATAATTCCTTCCCCTCCTTTTTTCCTCTCCTCTCCTCTCCCCTCTTTTTTGAGAAAATCTTGTGATGAACTGTGAATTATATTGTACTAAATAGAACAAACAATACCTGTAGTGGAGGGCCTGAATTGGGGAGAAGTAATATAGGGGTAAAGGAAAAAAAAAAAGAAAAAAAAATACAAGAAAAAAATATTTATATATAAAAAAGGGGGGAGCAGTATAGACCCACAAAAATCAAATTAGGAAAAAATTTGGGTCAAGAATAAAATGTTTTGCTTTTAGGTGTTGGCTTACTCAGAGATATGATGAGAGGAATAAGAGGGAAACAGGAAAAAAGGGTGGAAAATTAAAAAATTACTATTGTATTTAGTGGAACAAGAACTAGATAAAATGGAGAGCCAGGGATGGGAGCACTGCTAATGTGTTAAAAAGGTGAAGTAAAAACCCTCCAAAATGCCACAAACTTAAGTTTGAGTCCCAGATAATTTGTTCGTTATTGAAGTTTGAATGAGAGAAGACGTAAAGGAGAGAGGAAGAGACTAATATAGAGGGAGAAAAGAGAGAGAGAGAGAGAAAAGATGGAACCACTTAAAGAAGAAAAAAGAAAAAGGAGGAGAGAGAAAGAGAGAGTTAGGGGTTTTGGATTGCAACCCTCAAAGAGAGAAAGGAGGAGGAAAGAAAAGATAATGTGAGATGTAACACTTATGGGTAGTGTAGTTCAAAGAGAGGCGAGAGTAAGACTGAGAGAGAATTAAATGACCAAATTGGAGTAGAAAAAAAAATCAAGAATGAAGAAAAGAGACACAGACAAACAAATATAATAAGATGGGATAGGTTATAAAATCTGCAGATTATTCTTGATTTTGAGAGGTTGTCGTCTTGCTTTTTCTTTTCTGTCTTTCTGGTCGGTGACTTTGTACCCCGGGTTCTGCCCCTGTGGCACGCTCTGGAAGAGGTTTGCAGTTGATAATTCTCTATGGCAATGTCATGTATTGGGCTTCAGTCTCGTTGGCAGCCAAGGTTCATTAGTGTTTATAGGCTCCAACAGAGAGGATCTCTCACTGTGAGAGTGTTCCTGGAGCCTCTCTCCTAGTCTTTCCTTCCACAATTAGAAGCCTGATAATCCAGTTATGGGGTTGCTGCTGCCTCTGCCTGGATAGTAAGAGTCTCAAAGAGCTGGCAACTCCCCACTCTGTTCCCACTCAGCACAGGGCTCTGAGTAAGGCTCAGTCAGTCAGACCTGCCAGCATAATCAGGCGTGGCTTCCTCTCACTCAAAGATCTCTGGCTCTGCCCCTCTGTGGGATAACTCGAGTGCCCACTCCTGAGGCGTTCGGAGGAATCTCTAGCCAGACAGGTCACACTTCGAGTGAAATCCCTACCCACACGGAAAAGATCGAGCTTTGGAATTGGCTTTCGCTCTATCCTCGTGCGGCTTTCCCAAAGGGCTAGGGCTGCCTGAGATTCCGCTCCTGGCCCGCTCACAGACCTGCTCCTCTGTGGGAAAAACACGGGCGCCCACCTCTGAGGAGTTCGGAGGAATCTCCTGCCCACTTTGCGTGCGTGCGCACTGACCAGATTATGAGGTTCACACGGGACGCCTCTCGCTCCGCGAAAGCCCTCCTCCCGCACAGAAAAGTTCCGCCGTTGGAGTTGGCTCCAGCTCCCTCCCCGTGCCCGGTCCCCTCAGGGCGCTGGGGCTCCTAGGAGATGCTGCTTTTTGCCCACACAGAGGCCTCTGACTTTGCTTCTCTGTGGGTTAGCACGGGCGGCGCCCACCCCTGAAGTGTTCGTAGGAATCTTTTGCCCACTAACCACGCCAACCAGGAGATGCGGAAAGTGGCTGCCCCACTTGTCTTTCTTTGTCTGGGTTTGGCGCGCGTGTTAGCTTGAATTGCCCAGGTTTTTCCACGGCTTGGATCTCCGTGCCACAGCCTGATTTGGCTGTACCGCAGCCTGGAACTATTCACTCCCTACACCTGCCTTAGTTTCTATATTCTCAGTTCTCAGTGAAAGCCATCCTGTTTGGATTAGAGAGGAAGGCGGAGCATTTCTTACTCCTTATTTCCCCCGGAGTTTGACCATATATTTAGCCAATCTTTCGCTTGATCCTACCTTCGGGTGTGTTGTGAAGCATCTGAAGGCTCCAAGGATAGGTTTTTCTGTTTCTGGTTGAAGTACTTGTTGAGTTTATGGGGAGATTTTCGGTATCGCTTCCTACCGCGCCATCACTGTGACGTCATTCCCCCATAGTTTCCAGCTGTGTTATTTGAGGGTGACTTCTTTGAGATCCATGCTTGTGTTGTTGTGCATGTTTTTGTTTGTTTCTTTGTTTTTATTAGAATTATTTATCTTAGTTGTCTAAGGTTAGAAAGGCTATAGAACAGATGACTTACTCACTTCGCATGAATAAGCTTGGTTAGATATCTTATATTCCAATTTTATTTTAGAGAACAAACATAATATTGATATTAAATATCACTAGATATTTAAAAGACAAACAGCTCCACTAAGAGTGTTACTATAAAACTAAAAGATCTCATTTGTTTTTATACTGATTAAAACTTTAAAAATTCACACATATTTATAACTAACTTGGTGATATTTTACTGATGTTTATAATTAATAGAAAATGCATACTCTGCATATAAAATGTATTCCCACTTTAACTGAAGTGGTTAGACTTAGCTTATATTCCAATGTGATTTACAAGGAGTTTATTTGACTTGGAACTATTAAAAATCAATATGTATTGGAAGTTTACTCTGTGTCTTTAAAAAACAGCAACTTATTTTCAAACTCTTGTACCTTTTATACATTTTTTTGAATTTCCATAAACTTTATATGAGATTTCAGACTTTAAGAAAAAAAGTTCCAGTCCATCAATTTTAATTTTTAGTTACAGTTAAATTGTACATTTAAATTATACTTTATATTAATGCCTTTTAATGTTTATATAATCACATTAGTCAATTGGGAAAATAAATGAAGGAATAAATTATTCTGAACGTATCAAAGAGATCTCAATATGTAACCCCATTTTCAAGTTCTATATATATCGTATATATGAAGTATATACTTCTTGCAGTAGTGTGAAACAGTCTGTGCTGTCTCTTCTCTTTCTTGGCAGAAAATGGCTCTGAAGACTTGGAGGTACTTTCTAATGGACTGGCTTTTATTAGCTCTGTAAGTGTTTCCTTTCACTAGACTATTTTCTAGAACCAGTAGCTTAAGTCTTTCATTTAAGCCTTCTTAAATACCCATGTCCACCTTCAAATAAAAAGAGCTGTTACATACTTCAAAAAACAAACTGTACATGCACTTACATGCATTCACACTGGTGTTATGAGTATGACAGTATGCACTTCATACATATTTGTATTTCTCTGTTCACATTGAACTTTTACATGACCTTATCTTCTATCATAACTATTTGTGAGCCTCATGAGTTTGAGAATAGCTTCCCATTCCCATTTATTGATTGATTTCTAAAGAGAGGAGAGAGATAAAAAGGGAGAAGAAGGAAGTATAAACTCATAGTAGTAGTTGCTTCTCACAGGTGCCTTGACGGAGCAAGCCCAGGGTTTGAAGTGGCAACCTCAGCGTTTCAGGTCAACGCTTTTTATCCACTGTGTTACCACAGGTCAGGGGAATTTAGTGTACTTCTATAAACCTTCACATGTCATTTAGATTTTTACCATTTTTATACTTTTCAGAATAAGTCCTTTAATTTAAAATTGCTGATAGGGTATTCCATAATTTCCCAACTTTTTTTTTTTTTTACAGGGACAGAGAGAGAGAGTCAGAGAGAGGAATAGACAGGGACAGACACAGGAACAGAGAGAGATGAGAAGCATCAATCATCAGTTTTTCGTTGCAACACCTTAGCTATTCATTGATTGCTTTCTCATATGTGCCTTGACCGCAGGCCTTCAGCAGACCGAGTAACCCCTTGCTCAAGCCAGCAACCTTGGGTCCAAGTTGGTGAGCTTTTGCTCAAAACAGATGAGCCCGCGCTCAAGTCAGGTCTCAAACCTGGGTCCTCTGCATCCTAGTCCAATGCTCTATCCACTGCGCCACCGCCTGGTCAGGCTAATTTCCCAACTTTGAAGAAAAAATTCATCATGTTTGTGGAAACTCTCATGCATACAAATCACTGTGGTAGTGAGATAGCTCTAAACAAAAGTGTTGCCAGTCTAGTCCAGGATGACAGAGTTAATAGAATACAGTATATAAGTCATCCAGCCATTGAAAACCCTATGCTGCCAACTGTCATTTATTTAGTTGTTTTCTCTTATGAAGAATGAGGACTAGTCATCTTCTACAACAGCCTCTTGCAAACATTTTTACATATTTAAGCAAAATCTGATATAGGGCCCCAATGTCTAAAACAAGAGCTCTGTTTTTCTAATTGAAGGCTAAGAAGTTGTTTCCTGGCTCACTAGTCTTCCCCTAAACCTATGTCCCTGAGATGCTTGCAAGGAGCCTTCCAAGGGACAGTCTAAAAACCATAAACAGTGTTCTCTTCATATTCCTTGCTTATATTGTTAAACCTCATTAGTAAATGCCCCTTGCATCTGCTCTTCCATTTTTTATCTTTCTCATGGGTTGGTAGCTATAATATGGAACTCACATGGCTTTGTTTCTTGTGATGTGTCCGTGTCTGTGAGTGTGTGGGGTCCTCTGATGGAGCCAGTGGCTCCCAGAGGCCCCCTGTGGGCCTATTGCACAGGCCAGCCAAGAGACTCCCATGAGGCCTTGCTGCATGAAGCAGGCAGAGTGAACCCACAGGCCATTGACCACCTCCATCAGCATTTGTAATGTTCCCGGTCTTTTCTCCATTATTTCTAAGGGGTTAAAATATCCTGGACTAAACTCCTTTGAATCCGAGAAGCCTGGAAAAATACTTTTGATGGACCTGAATAGCGAAGATCCAACGGTGTTAGAATTGGAGATCACTGCAAATAAATTCAATGTGTCTTCATTTAACCCTCATGGGATCAGCACATTCACAGATAAAGGTAACAATATTGAATGTTTCTTAGAAATAAAACCCATTTTAAAAGAAAAAAAAAAAACAAAAAAAAGATAATGCATACATATTCCTTTTCATCCATGTATAATCATGCATATTCTTATTTTGCATTTTAAACTTACCCCTTTTATATTAATTAAATACATTATAACTATTTAAATGCTTGAGAATGTTAATATACTTAAGATGACTAAAGTACCTTATTTTAAAAATACTACCAACATTACCCATGAAAGAAACGTCATTACTCTTCATCCTTTCTTTTCCACTTTATCTTCCCACTGTATCACTCAACACCAACTAAAGTAAGTTAAGTCCTTGTTATGAATGAAGAGCCTCCTGGATAGCTTCTCAGCTCAAATCTGTTCAGTTCAGCTTACTAAACTTTGCATTGTTTTCCTTTAAACACCGATTTGCTCATGTCAAAAGTTTCCATGGACTCACTGATTCTTAAGGCAAAGACTATAATCTAACTCTACTTGCCACCTTCTTGACCACTGAGACTGGTCTCTTTCATGTTCCAAAGTCATACTGACTCACAGAAAGGGCCTCCCCTTGATACTCTCTCTCACATGTTCTTTTCATAGAATTGATTTATTTTACACTGTGTTAATTGTACCTGAACACACCTTCTCATAGTAATATTTCTCATCTCTTTTATCTCAACTCTACATCTCACGCAGAGACCATCTGCAATGAAAAGATAGCTTAACAAGCTTTATAGAGTTTCAGCATCAAGAGCTGCTCATTCTTAATTTGAGGATATTTCTCCCTCTGTGGAGATTGGAGTTTTTAAGAGACTGTCACTGGTTTCTCCTTTAGCCATTTCTCTTTGGAACAATCACAAATACTTTTCTCTACAAAGAGATGACAATATTCCATCTGCTTGACACCCTAAGTACTAGTTGGAGGTGGGTTGAAATTGCTTTTTGGAGACAGTTCTGACAGCTGAGAGCTCAGTTAACATTTCAATTTTTGTTTCTAATCTCTTTTCAGATAACACCGTGTACCTGCTGGTGGTGAACCATCCAGATGCTCACTCTACTGTGGAGTTGTTTAAATTTCAGGAAGAAGAAAAGAGGCTTTTGCATCTGAAAACCATCAAACATGAACTTCTACCTAAGTACTGAAATCTATCTTATTTCTATTTCCCTATAACACTGGTGGGTGGTTAATCCACTTTTAAGTTTTTCTTTTTGGCTGTGAGGTAAGAATAATGGCTGTTCAACTCTCCTTTCTAATAATCACCCACTCCCCCAAATGTTCTTCTGCAGAAACTTTCGAGGAGCCAAGCAGCTCAGAGAAGACTCATTCTCTTTGGTCCCCATTTCTCAGGCTGGCTGGTTACTGGTTTATGACTCCTGTCCTCAGAATACTTGTTCAAGCATTTACCAAGGAAAAACTCTGCTCTTTTTCAAGAACAGACTTAGTATTCAAGCAGTTTTGTAGATGAATTCCACATTTTGAGTTTATTTTATTTGTTATTTATTTATGCGGGGTTTTCTTTTAATAAAATCTAAGTTGTTTCTATGAATTAGAAACACATACCTTAGAGCAGATCCAAAATCTGGTGCCTCTGCCCTGGCCGGTTGGCTCAGCGGTAGAGCGTCGGCCTGGCGTGTGGGGGACCCGGTTCAATTCCCAGCCAGGGCACACAGGAGAAGCGCCCATTTGCTTCTCCACCCCCCCCCTCCTCCTTCCTCTCTGTCTCTCTCTTCCCCTCCCGCAGCCAGGGCTCCACTGGAGCAAAGATGGCCCGGGCACTGGGGATGGCTCCTTGGCCTCTGCCCCAGGCGCTAGAGTGGCTCTGGTTGAGGCAGAGCGACGCCCCAGAGGGGCAGAGCATCGCCCCCTGGTGGGCAGAGCGTCGCCCCTGGTGGGCGTGCCGGGTGGATCCCGGTCGGGCGCATGCGGGAGTCTGTCTGACTGTCTCTCCCCATTTCCAGCTTCAGCAAAATACAAAACAAAAACAAAAACAAAATCTGGTGCCTCTAAGAGCCTCCTGCCCACCTCTGCTGCTGTCAGGTTGCACATAATTTATGAAACAGCGGATCCATGGTAACACTCAGCTCCGTCCTGGGTTCCTTGACAACATAATATATGGAAAAAGGGAACACTCAAGGACCCCTGATCTCCATCAATCCAACACTTACCTTAGAATTTGTTATATGAGGCAAATGATAGATCTAGGATAATTTGACACTAACTTCCCCAACAATTTTTATCCTCAAATCATTATAGTTTTCTAGAATCCCAAACTCTATTTGAATAAGTCACTTACCATTCGACTACTTCAGTATTTGTAAATCTAGATTTCTTTTAAACCACATGCTGTTTACATGCAGGCACTTAGCAAAGCACCTGGCACATAGTGTGTGCTCAGTGTCACCAGAACCCTTTTCCTCTTCTTTCTTATCCGGTGATCTTGAAGATAAAGAAACAGTAGAGAGAAACTGAATTACCGGATGAGTCAACCAAACAGTGGTCAATTAGGAACGATGACCCAGTCTTCTTCTGCATCCCAAAATGAGTGAAAGTTCAGAGAAGAGGTTTGGATGGGAGAGTTTATTCATGCATTCCTTCCATAAATGTATTTTAGAAAGAGAATGAGGACACTGAGAATGTGCCAACTATCAAGATCTAAACTGAGGAAAAGTAGGTAGAATGGAGAAGCTGGGTGAAAAGAATAATAGTAGTCATGGTAGTAATAATAACTTAATGCTCTCTACCTATGCTAGGTGCTGCAATAACCAGTCTAAACAGGTTATTTTATTAAGTTTTTACAAATACCTTCTTTTTAAAGTTTTATTATTACATTATTTTAGATTTAAAAAATTTGAGGTGTGGCGTTTTTAACTTGCCCCAGACAGCACCATCAGTAAATGGCACAGCTGGGGTTTTTAGTCCTGGCAGCTTGAGTCTGGAGCCAGTGATCTGAACCACTACAAAACAGTGAGAACGTATTTGTTCACCATCTAATCTGGAAAATATCAGATTTGTCTGATTTCCCAGGGTTGGAGTATCTTTTTCCTGGGCCACTTGCAAAAATATGAGTCTTTGGTAATGTAAAACAAAATAGAAAATAACACTAGTGCCACAAATCACTTCAAATTGTGCTATCTCAAACCAAAGACTACCCATGTATGTTTTATGCTTTGTATCTGATGGTTGGGTTGTTATAGTATTAATTCGTACATTACTAATCTATTCTAATTGAAGCACGTTATTATTATTAACAACACAATGGTCATTATCGATCATTTACTATATAGTAGGCATGATGCCAAGGGCTTTGAGTTTCTTATTTCAGTTTTATTTTTACCACAGTGTCTCAAGGTATAGAGTGGAAACTGAGGCTCAGAGTTTAGTGATCCCACAGATGAGAGCTAACGAAGTCAGGATTTACATGAAGTCCATTAGATTTCTAAAACTACTACTGTAACCCATTCTGCTCTGTTCCTTTGTTTGAAAAATAGCAAATGATTGTAAAGCATACTAATTCTGGAAATTTGCTTTTCAAAAGGAGAGGGGACTAAAACCTCTCAGCTTGCAGGTTTATGCCTGGAGCCTGTACAGACTAATCTTAAATTTCTAGACCTTTTTTTTTCTCATGTAGTGATAGTGGCTACCACTGACAGAAGATTTAGTGAGTGACAGGCCTCTTGCATAGCACACAGCAGGCATTGTCTCATAATTTCCACTACAAGTCCACAAATTAAGATTCTGACCCTTAGTCTTATACTAATGAGCTGTATGACTTTGGGCAAATCACTTAACCTCTCTTTACAGATGAGAAAACTGAGGCTTTGTCCACTTACCTAACTCGCCCAGTAGCCCAGAGCAACGTCAGAGCTGATGGGCTGGCCATTATGCCTTCCACACAGGGCAGAGATAATTCTTTCCCAGATAATGGCCCTGGGGAACTTCTGTCACCTCAATCAGTAAAGAATGGCTCACTTATGTGTTTGTTGTTGTACCTATTAAAGCAGAAAAATAGACTCATATATCTTAGATTTTCAGTAACAGAGAGAGAATCAAAATCAGAAAGAAAGAAAGCCATAGCATCCTATTTCTGAACAGTCTTGTTCAGTTTAGAATCATGAAACTTTAAAGCTAGAAGTGGCTCTTTAAGGTGGAAAGAGATCAGTCCATCTCATCCTCCTTTTACAAATAAGGAAAACTGAGGCCCTGCCACGTGAAATGATTGATTTCCCCTAAAGTAATAATAGTAATGCAATCACAATATCGCCAGTGTTTTTTCCATTGCTTGATCACATCTTAGACTGTTCTCTATGAGAGTAAGAGTTATATGACAATAATTATATCCTATTTTTGCCCTGATAATGTAGTCCTGGCCTAATTTAATGTCTACTGAATTTTGTACACACACACACACACACACACACACACACACACACACACACTATAGCACTATTTATGATACAATAAATAGAACTTTTTATATTACATTGTAATCACCTCTTAGGGTTTCTTAGAGTAGTTATGCTCTTTGAGGACTGTATAGGTGGGACTGATTTCATTTTAATTCTCTGTCATTGCAGTAGGGTGAAGTCTCCCATCCCACATCTTGACTTTAGGAATAGAAATTAAAGAATGCTAATGTATAATGCTGTAATGTACAACATCGCCATCTGTATATATCATATGTCTGTGTTTGAATTGCAGCATGAATGATATCGTTGCTGTGGGACCTGAGCACTTTTATGCCACTAACAATCACTATCTTGAAAACCCCTTCTGGAGACACTGGTTGATATATTTGGGTTTAGAGTTGTCAGATGTTGTTTACTATAGTCCAAATGAAGTGGAAGTGGTGGCAGACGAATTAGATGTAGCTAACGGAATCAACGTTTCACCTGACGGCAAGTACGGAAACTTTAAAATGTCGTGCATTTCCCCCTATTTTCAGTAGATATATTTTGAACATGTTCCTTTTCTAACTAATGTGATACATTTTAACTGTTATCCTAGTATGAGGAAATAAAGAAAAATGTGAAATATCTCAATTTTTCAGGAGGTAAAATTTATCAGATAAAAATTTCCTATTTTGTGAAGATATACTTTCAAATTTTTTTTGAGGGGGAAAGTAGTTTTCAGAAGGGTGAATAAATATTTAATATTATGAAATATTACTGTGATAATTGTTTAATATTGCTAAACAATACTGTAATAAACATTTAGTACTATTAAATAGTACTGTGATAATCGTTTACTATTATTAAACAATGCTATGATAAATAGTATTACTAAATAATACTATGATAATCATTTAGTATTACTAAATAGCTTTGCTTTGAGGAAAGATTTTTTAGTGTATAATAAGATTAACAGCATCTAGGTATATATCACCAGTGGTGGTTTATGACAAGATAAAGAACTTGCACCTAAATGTAAATTGAGGCACTGCTTCCTTTATGAAAAAAATGTTACTACGGGGAAGAAAAAGTTGACTACGCAGTGTGCTGAGTGATATAACTGATTTACATTATTATCTGATGGTGGCCCTGAAACAAACAATGCACAGATCAGCATCGGTCTGGTAACCACACTTTGGGTAGCATCAGCGTGTACATAAAATCTATGTCTCCATCCATCAATATCTTTCCTCATTTTGCATCACCATGAATTTCTGAGGGTTAGTACCATAGTTAGAGAAAGCAACCTGGACAGCTTGCAATTATTCATATGATCTACTGGTCTTCAAAAATAGCAGATAATCAAGCAGTCATTTCTCTTTTTGTTCTGAGCTGATTGTGCTTAGACTGATCTCAGGTCTCGATGGTAGGTGTGGCGTTGCAGGTGCGCAAAATACGAAACGCACAGGGTCAGGACTAGGCTAGGGGTAGGAGGGGAGGAAGACTTCTTGCAGATCCAGGATAAGCATCTTGTCTTTTCGCTCTCTGACCTAAAACAAGGAGCTGTTTGTGAAAGGGCTTCCCTGCAACATGTCTGAGAGAACCCACTATCCTCTGACACGCAGAGCCCGGGGCTCACCACTGTATCAATAAAGTAAGGGAAGCAGTGTAACACTTTATTTCTCAGATGTAAAAGCTGGTGTTTAGGGCTAAGTCTTTCCCTACTGATCAGGACCAGCTAGGATTCTAACCTTAGAAATACTTACCAGGCCCTGGCCGGTTGGCTCAGTGGTAGAGCGTCGGCCTGGCGTGCAGAAGTCCTGGTTCGATTCCGGCCAGGGCACACAGGAGAAGCGCCCATCTGCTTCTCCACCCCTCTCCCTCTCCTTCCTCTCTGTCTCTCTCTTCCCCTCCTGCAGCCGAGGCTCCATTGGAGCAAAGATGGCCCGGGCACTGGGGATGGCTCCTTGGCCTCCAGTGGCTCTGGTCGCAACAGAGTGACGCCCCAGAGGGGCAGAGCATCGCCCTTGGTGGGCATGCCGGGTGGATCCTGGTAAGGTGCATGCGGGAGTCTGTCTGACTGTCTCTCCCCGTTTCCAGCTTCAGAAAAATACAAAAACAAAAACAAAAACAAAAAAACTTACTAGGATTCAAGTTCCTCCTGTGTGTACTGTTAAGCTCATTAGTTCTTTCAGAATTTGGCTGCTTTGAGATGGGTTCCATTTTCCAGTCTCTAAGCCAAGTTCTTCTCCACGAACAGTCATCACAACTGCCCGGCACCTTTTGAATTGCATCACTTTAAGCGCTTTGATGTAGCTCTTTCTCCTTTGAAGGTATGTCTATGTAGCTGAGACTCTGGCTCACAAGATTCATGTGTATGAAAAGCACGATAATTGGACTTTAACTTTATTGAAGGTAAGATGTATTAACACAATAAGTTTGCAGAGTGATAATTAGATTCTAATTGATTTGTGAAATTAAATTGAGGAAAAAAGGATTGTTTAATTGGAGTGGGTGAGAACCAATTTTTCACTCCTTTATTAAGAGCCATCAGCATTTCTTTCTGTGTTGCTGTTCACTTTGACTCAGCTGTGGAGTGGGAAGCAGCTGACCACACATCTTACCTGCAAAACTCTGATTCCTTCTAATCTAGTGAATTTTAATCTTGGCGTTGGGTTCCTAGACTATCTTCCTCCCTCCTTCCTTCCCTCCCTAAACTCCCTTTTCTTCCTTTCTCCCTTCTTTCCTTCTCTTTCTTTACTCCCTCCCTCTCTTTCTTACTTCCTCTCTCCTTGCTTCTGTTCCTCTGTATTGTGGCCAAGAAGTAGCTGCAACTGGTACTTAATATGACAGAGCTCTTCACAATATTTATGAAGCCGAAGTACCAGCCCCGGCCGCTGCGCGCCCCTGCGTCCTATCACTCCGCTGCGCTGTCTCCAGCCCTTGTTCTTCTGCTCAGTCTCAGCTGCCCGCATCCTCCTGAAGCTTCCCTGGCATGGCCCCACCTCCGGCTGCGACACTCTGTGATCTGCCCCCAAATCGCCATGGTTCTCTCCTTCATATCCTCTCAGAATTTACTAAAATATCACCTCATTTTGCCCACCCTGGATACCTAATCTACACTTGCAACTACTCCCCCTCTACACACACACACACACACACTCTGTATCTCTATTACGATCTTATTTTCCTTTCAGCGTTCATACTATAATATATACATTTTATTTATCCTCTCCCACGAGGGTGTAAGCTCTATGGGACAGGTTTTATTTCCTTCAATTTGTTCCGGGAAGAGTTCCTATCATCTGGTGGTATGAAGGGGCTGGGGGTGTTTCGGGGTTTATCTTCTTATCTCCACCAATTCTGATTTGTTTTGAAGATTTGGGTCAAAAGAGGTAAAAATATAAAAGAGAGGAAAGAGGAAGTAAGAGCAAAGTGGAGCATTATGAACATTGTCCCTGCCCTGAAAAACAAGACATCGCTCTCCTGCCATGGCTGGCCACAGCGTGAGCCTGTCACCAGGATCTGTGACTGTTCCCGTCAGCACATCCGAGGAACTGTCACAAAGGGCTTCACTCGGAGAAAATTACCTTGAAACAACATCAAATGTCACATTATGTTTGACATTAAAAACCATTGGCCTGTATACTTTGGTATTAGCTGAAGTAAAATGAAATTTCACACACTCATATTGGCTAAGGGAATAAAAATAAACCGTGGTTATAGCAACACGTACTTCTGTCAACTGAAAGTTACAGAATTTCATAAGAGGAGAACCGCATTTCATAGACATTCAACCCATAATGATAAAGGCCCGGCTCTCACCAAGGCGAGATTGAGGGCGGGGCTTACTTCGGGTTTGCCTTCCACGTTTGGCAACAGATCAAACCTGTCTCCTGCAATAACTCAGCTGAGACTACCACTGCAATTGAAATGTCATTCTTCCTTTTGAAGAGTCATATTAATTAAGCCAGTTAATTATTACCCGGGATGCTAAGAAACTTGATAAACCAACTGGGAGCAGTCTTAGAATTGTCAGTGACATTTGGATGGGTTTCTGTCCTGTCACAGGAGGCTATCTACATATAATGAACTATTATTCAGCCTTAAAAAAGAATGAAGTTCTAATGCGTGCTACAACATGGATGAGCCTGAAGATACTATGCTAAATGAAAGAACAGTAAGCTAGATACAGAAGGAGAAATATGGGATCTCACTTGTATGAGGTACCTAGATTAGGCAAATTCACAGCTGGAAAGTGGAATAAAGGTTACTAGGGACTGGGGGAGAGAGGAATGAGGACTTACTGGGCACAGCTTCTGTCTGGGATGATTAAAGGTTCTAGAAATGGATAGTGGTGATGGTTGTATAACATGGTGAATGCACTTAATGCCACTGCATTGTATACTTAAAAGTGGTTAAAATGACAAATTTCATTTTATACTTATTTTGCCACCAATATTTAATTATTTAAAAGTAATGCCCTCCCACCCCTAAAATTTAACTCAGCTAATAGATTAATCTCACTTCAATGAGTTGTAATTCTTTTAAAATAGGGATATTTGTTAACAGGGGATACAATTCTTTCCCCAAAAGAATAATTTATTAGTTTTCCTTGAGAAAGAAATACACAATTTCCCAGTTGGCTTTGTGGAGGCATAAAATGTAGTGTGTGCGCGCACGGTGGTGAGTTGGTATTGCTAGGATTTATAGATTTGCAAGGCAGAAGCCCAGCAGCGGCTCCCTACTGGGCCGTCAGCATGCCCTTGGCAGGAGCAGTCTGGGCTTCCTCCATTCTCCCCAGGTGCTGAGCTGCTTGCAGGACACGTGGTAGGAGCTCAGGGGTTGTGTATTGAATGAAGGGGACCCCAGCCTTCTGTGACCTTCTTCCGCTCTCACCTCCTCTTCCCCCACCTCCGACTCCCACCTCCACAGGCTTTTATCTGCCATGGAATGGTGGTAATTGCTATAAACACCTATTGGCTATTGCCCCTTCCAGAGATAATGGGAGAACCCCAAGACACACATTTCCTTTGCTTAAGGAAAGTAACATACGAGAGTAGACTGACATTGATAGATGGGGCTTGGCGGATGGAGAAGGCCTGGAGCTGCTCTTTGCCAGAGCACGCTGGCTCAGCCGCCTCCGTTGGCCAGCCTCGTCTGTTTCCAGGGTTTAAATGAGCGATGGCTTTGCGTGAAGGTGAAAAGGAGACTCTGCCACAGTGCCGGAGCCCACTAGTCCCTCAGGGACTTGTGAGGATGGCTCTCATTTTGAGTAGGGAGCACAAGGCCACACTGGCTCCCTGCAGCTGCCCGCCCACGCTCTGGCCTGTGCAATGACTCACTGCCAGTTATTACGGGGTCTCTGGACGCTGAGATACGCTGGCCCCTGTGTGAGGTACACGGTGGATATTGCTTCTCCAACCGAGAGTGAGAGGGAAAACAAATAGATGTGATTTTTTCCCAGTAGAAGGCAGCCAAGATGATGAATGGTGGAATTAAGAATCATTGCTATTATTTATGATCCTAGTCCAAAGCCTCGACAGCAATCTGTGCAGTCATCACATGCTTGCAACTTATATTTAGAAAATAAACAGCAGAGGAACAGGGAGTTGAATAACATCGGGAAACGAGAGAAGAAACTTCTTCCAAACTCCAACACAAACAGTTGACCAGGGTGATCATTTGCCCTCTGGCTGCACAGCCTACAATTAGCCACTAAAGTGGAACGTCCATTTCATTGACATTCTCATCAGAAACAAATCTGCATTTCCTGGTTGTTTCCTGAATGCTTATAAAAATATCTGTTGCACATGCTGTTTTAGAAATGAACTGTTTTATGCTGCGCTTACAACTTTTTTTTTCCCCCTTCAGTTTTAGGTTCAGGGGAAGATGTTAGTGCTCATGATGTCATCTAGTTTTAATAGTCCTTCTTAGTTTTCTGTATCTTCCTGCTTCCTCATCTGTCCTAGAAACTGATGAAACACTAATATGGATGGAATTCCCTGAGTGCTATTGAAATAGGCAGAGTTCTTGTGTCCTTGGAACCCCGGTGTGGTGACCAAGGGCAAGATAATAGTTTTCTTGGACATACAGCTCTATTGTCTCTCAAATTATTTTTCACTTTCTGTCTTTCGTTCTCTCCATGTTTTAAAACTGGAAGTCCGTGGTTCTTAACACCCTCGTGGATAACATATCCGTGGATCCTGTGACAGGGGACCTTTGGGTTGGATGCCACCCCAATGGCATGAGAATCTTCTACAACTCGAAGGAGCTCCCCGCATCAGAGGTTAGTTTGAAAAAGGAATCAGTTCAGCAACTTTATTCCCAGATGTTTTTCACTTGAAAACATATTTCTCAATTATATGGACAAATAAAGGGGAGACACAGATAGATGGTCCCAACGATCAGCTAGAAAAAGGAATTGGACTTTGGGAGGCATTTTAGTCAGAGTCCAGGCAGGAGACAGATGGTACATTTAAACTGGGTAATTTGAGGAGATAAGAACACCACGTAAACAGTTGTGGGCGGAAGGTACAGAAATTGCAGGGGATAATGCAAGACCCCAGGGGTAGCGAGGAGGTAGAGAATGGTTACAGAAGCCAGAACAAGAAAGAAGCCGAGTAGGCAAAGGTCGTCTGAGAGGAGCATGGCCTCTCGTTGAGGGATGTAGCTAACTGGCAGAGACCCACAGGGAGGAGGCCTGAAGGACACGCACCCTGCCTCCCCCTCAGCCCTCCATCCCCCACTGCTGCCCCTTGGTTGATCCTAACGGGAGAGCTGGAGGGCAAGGAAGCCCTCAAAGTCAGTCTGGGTACATCTGAGCAGAATAGAGAGTGGATTGGGGACTGGGTTAGGATAGCTGGCCCTGAACTGGGTCTGGAGTGAGTTTCTCCAGCTTGGGAAGTCACAGTGGTTTTAAAAATATAATGTATCACATTGCTACGGTCTCATCTTCATAGTCAACTCCCCCTTCCTGTGTGCTGGTCCATGCACAAGGGGACCCAGGGGACCAGTCCTAAAGCAGAAACGAGCAACCTCTCAGTTTCTCTGCTGATGGAAAGATAAATCACTTGCTGGAATGATTTTGGATTAAAAGACCTTTTTCTATCTTAGTTTTACTACCCAAAGATCCTATTCATGTCCATGGTCTTTATTCAGTGGACTATTTTGTCAGTGCAAGTAAGAACTTAAATTCACTTTGCCACAGGCATTTAAAGGTTTACTATGAGTTACTGGGGCTTTCTATTGTGAGTTTTCAATATTTACTAATTATACCTGTTATTTACACTGACTGCATGGTATTAATTTGACAAAGTCTACTGCTTTGTATTTTTTTTTCCAGCTTAGTTTTAAGAGTCACTCACACACTACCACCATCCCACAGGAAAAAAAAAAAAGTTTATAACCTGTGTCTTGGATTAAAAAAGCAACCAAATGTGTATTTCCAATTACATTATGGTCCCTCATACCATTTATTTTTAGGTTTACAGGACAATTGTGATTATATTTAATGGCAACCCCCTTATGACTTCTGATTGTTCTTAGCTAGTAGAACGCAGTATGGGATGTTTCCTAAGACTGAAGAACTGTATGCTGTTGTGTGTTCACTTGAACTCAGCAGAATGTTAGAGTCTACTTTATTCTTGTTCGCTAGATCACTTAGTAGTAGACTTGGGTCATTTGCTATAGCACGGACTTGGTTTACTGTTCGGGAAAACACACTTGCTTTTTAACAATGGAGCTGTTAAAGCAGAGCAAAAAGTAGTAGCAGTTCATTATCTAAAGCACTGCCCTGTAGAAGAGTAATTTAGCTTTATTAAAAGAGGTTTAATTACTTAAGCCAAGGTGCACCATCAACTATTTCCCAGCAAATAACTACTATATTTTAATGCTATGGCAATTGTCTAAAACATCTGTCTTTGTCTCTGGCCAGGTTGCTCAATGGTTAAAGCATCAACCCTGCTGGTCAGAGGTTGTGGGTTTGACCCCCAGTCAGTGCATGAGTAAATAGAACAGCTAAGTGAAACAATGAGCTGATGCTCCCCCAACAAGTCAATGGATCAATAAAACAACAACAACAAAAACCTGCCTTTTGGTGCTAGTTGTTTTTTGTTTTTTTTTACAGAGACAGGGAGTGAGTCAGAGAGAGGGATAGACAGGGACAGACAGACAGGAATGGAGAGAGATGAGAAGCATCAATCATTAGTTTTCCATTGCACGTTGCAACACCTTAGTTGTTCATTGATTGCTTTCTCATATGTGCCTTGACCGTGGGCCTTCAGCAGACCAAGTAACCCCTTGCTGGAGCCAGTGACCTTGGTTGGGTTCAAGCTGGTGGGCTTTTGCTCAAACCAGATGAGCCTGCACTCAAGCTCGCGACCTCGGGGTCTCAAACCTGGGTTCTCTGCATCCCAGTCCGACGCTCTATCCACTGCGCCACCGCCTGGTCAGGCGGTGCTAGTTGTTTTAAAAAGGCCCTTTAAGTGCTCCCACTGACTTTTCCCTCTCCAGGCCCTGGCCTTCCTAGTTCTGCCATATCTGGTGTTTTTGTATGTAGGTATCTTTTCTTCAAGTGATTGCATTTATCCTGAAAGCTTGAGAATAGAAAGTTAAGAGTCGAAAGGGAACTGAACCTTGTCCCTCCCATCTCATTCTACAGATGAGAGACAAACAGTAAAGACAAGACCCGAAACACAACTTCTCACTCCAGACTTCCAGTGTGCCTTGTATAGCAGGATGACTCATGTGAAATTGCCATTTTATTAGACAAAATGGTGAAATATTGGCTATTCCGTGTAGTCAGCCTAATATACTACTACACTGTTGTTAATGATAGACTCACATCTGCTCAGCTACATGAAAGGAACTGACAAAATCTTATGCAGAGTTAGAACCTTAAGTTCAGAAGAATGGATAAGTGTGGATATGTTCTTTTTTGGGCCATATGTTTTTGTTTTTGATTACTAAGATTTAAAAACCAAGAGTTAAGTATAAATCCAAATTCCTAGTTTATCAGAAAATACACAAAAACAATCCTGAATGCCAGCCTGGCAATAATTTAACTATTACTGACTTACCATAGTTCCTAATGCCTCATACCCAAGCTCTGCTACTCATTTGTATTTCTTGCCTTACCTCTGTAGGCCTATGGCTCTACCTCTGTTAAGATCATCTGATCAGAGCCTATCATTCTGCCAGTGAGGAAACAGTGAGGGCAATTTTGGAACAAAATATGGTTTGCCTAAAGGCTCCTCCCTCTAAAGAAATGACCCCATGTTTAAAGTTATGTTTTGGGCCTGGCCAGTTGGCTCAGTGGCAGGATGTTGGCCTGGCATGTGGATGTCCCAGGTTCAATTGCCAGTAGGGCACACATGAGAAGTTCCCATCTGCTTCTCCATCCCTCCCCCTCCCGCTTCTCTTTCTCTCTTTCCTTCCTTCAGCCATGGCTCAATTGGAGCAAGTTGGCACCAGGCTCTAAGAATGGTTCTATGGCTTCTGCCTAAGGCGCTAAGAAGAGCTCTGTTGCTGAGCAACACCTCAGATGGGCAGAGCATTGGCACCCCAGTGGGCTTGCTGGGTGGATCTCAAGTGGGGTGCATGTGGGAGTCTGTCTCTCTGCCTCCCCTCCTTTCACCAAATTAAATAAATAAATAAATAAATAAATAAATAAATAAATGTTACGTTTTAAGTGACTTTAAAAAATTAACTGAGTGTTATTTCTTTGATAGGTGCTCCAAATCCAGGACATTTTAACAGAAGAACCCAAAGTCACAGTGGTTTATGCAGATAATGGTACAGTGTTGCAAGGATCTTCAGCTGCCTCTGTGTACAAGGGGAAATTGCTGATTGGCTCGGTGTTCCACAAAGCTCTCTACTGCAAGCGCTAACAGGCCAATGCCACAGAAACCATGAGTCCATCATGCCACCTTGAGGGACCACCATGATCTCCTCTGAACAGTCCACATTCACCCTAACTTAGGACATCGTTAGGGATGAAAGTACTGTTCAACCGAGAACAGAGATTGGTGTGTAAAGATTTTGAGAGTACAGTATCAAATCAATCTTGGAGTACCTGAAAAACTCATTTACCAAATAAAAATAAAAAGAAATCTTATACAATAAAATGGTTAAAATTGTCATGTTGGCTGTCAGGTATGAAATTGTGCAACTGGATGTGACCCAAAAAGTGCTTTCCCTATGACATGGGCTCCCCGAGTGCACCTGAGCTCATTGATGCCTTGCTGGATCTTGTTCAGAAAATAAGAGAGTAAGTTGGCTTGATGGCCATCAGAAGTCCAGTACCCATCCCGGGACTCCAGTTCACACGCTGGAAAACTGGACAGCAATACAGATTGCCCAACTCCAGGCATTTCTCCTTGAGCAAACTTGTTTGACATACTACGCAGACTCTCTTACGTTTTTCTCTCTACGTACAACTTTCTCAGTCAATGAAAGCTTCAGTAGCCCAGCTCCCCTTCTATGCTTGCTCATTCAGTTCTCCTCTAGTACATGGCATATAAGGAAATCTTAAAATTCTTGGGAGTGTTATCACACCTGAGAATGATTTGAGTGTCTGTTATCTCAGCACACGATACAGGTTAGTTTCTTTGACGTGGTAAAAGGAAGACGTTTGTTGAGATCATTGACTGGATACAGAACCCATAACTGAGTTGAGGGTAAAGCTAAGTGCCCCCCAAGACAACACTGTTGGTGAGGTGGTGGCTGTTCTATTCTAACTTGCTGTGCAGGTTAAGAAGAACACAGTAGAAAAGTAAATAAACAAAAAATAGAAACGATCAACCACTTCTGACTCTCTTCTGAGGGCCATGACTTTGAAAGAAAGCTGTGTGGAAAGGGGACCTGTCCTCGCTGACTTGTTTTTCTGCTCTGAAGGTCTGGCTTCCAGCCTGAATTATTTCACTAGGATGTTAAGGCAGTCACGTTTGAAACAAAGTTTGTCCAAGGCGTTTGACATGATGATGGTCTGGCATTTGGACAAAGATGTTGCTGATAAATTGAGAACTTCGAATAGTTTAAGACCACTGACTTACAGTAATAAACAGGAACATTTTGTTTGAATTGGAAAACAGTTTGCTCCCATCAGGACCAGAGTTATTTTTAGTCACGATTTCAGTGAGGTCATGTGCCCTGTGAGTGATCAACTCAGCATGCTGTCCACAGCCCTTAAACCTGGGGTCTCTGAAATATTGTGTTGAAACAATCAATAGCTGTGACACTTAGGTTGAGAAAAAACCCACATATTTCTTTTAAAAAGAATCATTTGATATAATCAATAAAATGACCAGTCTGTTCTCTCTTGTTTTTAACAAAATAAGCAAATTCTACCCCCACTCTTCCCCCCAAAAGAGAAAACTATCCAATTTGACATAGCTTACACTCAAGATTATTCAAAAAGGGACACATGCTTCCCCTTGGTTAGGAATTTTTTTTTTTTTTTGTATTTTTCTGAAGCTGGAAACGGGGAGAGACAGTCAGACAGACTCCCGCATGCGCCCGACGGGGATCCACCCGGCAGGCCCACCAGGGGCCACGCTCTGCCCACCAGGGGGGATGCTCTGCCCCTCCAGGGCGTCACTCTGCCGCGACCAGAGCCACTCCAGCGCCTGGGGCAGAGGCCAAGGAGCCATCCCCAGCACCCGGGCCATCTTTGCTCCAATGGAGCCTTGGCTGCAGGAGGGGAAGAGAGAGACAGAGAGGAAGGAGGGGGGGGTAGAGAAGCAAATGGGTGCTTCTCCTGTGTGCCCTGGCCGGGAATCGAACCCGGGTACCCCGCACGCCAGGCCGATGCTCTACCGCTGAGCCAACCGGCCAGGGCCGGTTAGGAATTTCTTAACACATTCCAAGGAAAACAATTTAATTCATTTATTCTGGTGCTTTGATCTAAAGTTTTTCCATTGCACATTTAGTCACCCATAAATTATGTTGTGTGTGTGTGAAAGAGAGAAATGAACACCCCCTCATTTGATATATTTAAGCCTTCTCAGCATTTAAAGTTTTGGGAGGATGACGTCAGAGTAATGGCGGGGTAGGAAGCGATACTGATAAATCTCCCCCAAAACTCAACAAGATCTTCAACCAGAAACAGAAAAACCTATCCTTGGAGCCTCCAAGATGCTTCGCAATACACCCGAAGGTATGGTCGAGTGAAAAATTGGCTAAATATATAACCAAACCCCGAAGGAAAAAGGGAGTAAGAAATGCTCTGCCTTCCTCACTAACCTAAACAGGGCGGCTTTCTCTGGTAACTGTGAATATAGAAACTGAGGCGGGCAAAGGGGGTGAACAGATCCAGGCCGCGGCATCAAGTTTTGGAAATAAAATTGTTGAAAGGAATCCCATACTCTTGGATGATGTGATTCTTAGCTCACCTCACCGGGCTGTGCGAGGCGAACTGCTAACGGATTTGCCACTCACCTTCTCCCAGCTGACAGGTGTCCTGTGATGAAGCCACGACACCAACAGGAAGACAGGTGAGGGAGCTACTAGTGGGAGTGCTGATCTTTTAACTTTATGCCCAGTTCCATAATTATGCTTTCAAATGTAATTCTAGCTGCCAATTTACACTTCACCGGGGCTAAACTTATTTTTAGATCATTTTCATGGAAAATGTACACTTTGCTCTTGATTGATAGATGTATTGTGACAGTTAATACTGGTTTACCCAGTCAAGGCTTGTTTTAGTGGAAGGTGAAAATGGAAGAGGGGAAATAAAATCACTTTGACCGATCTCAGTATTTCTCTTTTTATTGCATTCGTTGTCTAACAACAATAATACTCATTGGCAAGAAATTTATTTACACTAACAAATTAAATTTAATCACACATATTTTTCGATTGATCAGAAAACAAAGGATATTTTGTTTTGAATGCCTCTAAAAACCAAAGAGTAGGAAATGTTGTTTGAAACAGAACAATCTAGAGAAATACGTATTAACCAAGCACAAGAGAACAATTCAGACGTGGCACTATTGTCTCTTCCATGCAAATGATTGGACACCAAAATGTAGAAATCAAAAGTTTCAGAGAACATGCTATCCATATTTATTGGACTTAAAATTACTTTCAAACAACTTTTTTTTTCCTTTATATAAAGAAAGATGAAAATAAATCAACTTCTCACAATGGAACAGAATTCATTCTCTCTTTTTTCATTTTTTTTTAGCTGGCCAGCTTGTTAGTGATATGCAGCAAATATACTTGTGGTTTAATTGTCACACCATTAAAAAATACAAAAGCAGTAGTGGTGATCATAAATAATATTTAGGAAAGCACATACATAAATATTTAAGGATTTCACTAAGCACTAACAAAATCTGATGTTGTTGGGAGGTATTATCTAGCCGGAGTGCCTCTTAATTCCCACTTTTTAAAATAGTTTACTTATCTTTGGCCAATTGTTCTCTCATAGGTGAAAGATTAAATCCTTAACGGAAAACCTGGGTGTGTAAATAAAATTGCTGAGAGAACTAGAAGTGTACACCTTCCAACAACATACTCACACTCACATCCCATTTGGCAATGACCTAACCAGGCCATCACTCGGCAGAAAAGGAAATAAATGGTCGTGTGATGGCAGTGTTGCCACCAGAGAGCCAGTAGTTAGTGACTTACGCATCATAGATACCAAATATGTCATATAAGAGCATGAGCCAATGCACAAGAACACACAGTGCAATTTTTAGCAAAGGAAACTGCAGTCTGCAGTTAAAAATGCCCAAAGCTGCATAAACGTCTGAGTTTCAACTCAGCAATGTGCAATGTTGACATCAAAGCATCAACCAAACATTTGAGAAAATTTTATCTTACTAAAATACCAAGTTTCTAATAAATCAATTATACCAAAATATATAGACATGTAGAAGGATAAGTGCATTTAGTAGAATACATTTTAAAAATCTCTTAAAATCTTATGAGTCATTCAATGTATACACAACACAAAAAGTGGCAATAAGGCTATGACTACTGCTGGGGGTCCTAACGGAGAACACCAAGTTCCAAATACAACATCTATGTTTTTATGCCATGTCATTGCGGGATGTGTATGTAAGGTGGGAGATAGAGTCACACATTTGTAGTCTGTATATCTACACAAGTGGCATGCATGTGATTGAGGAGTTGCCTCTTGTTCTCTTACTCCTTCCCTTATTCAGTTTCAAATCCTTAGCGGTTTGGGGGTTGGGATTGGGGTAGGCCAAATATTGGAAATTATCATGTTTCTTTCCTTCCCCACTCTGTAGATTTGGAAGCAGGCCATGTGCTATACTTGGGTTACACACTTACACAGTAAGCCTTTAAGTAACAACCATGCCCTCAATGCATTCGCACAGACACCCATGCACAGGCATGTAAGGATCCTCTGTTTATCATCGGGTAGAACTTGATGCTTTCATTTTCTAAGGGGAAATTGATTTTCCAGGCTTTTTCTTTGCCCTCTGACTTCTTGGTTGGGTCTGTTCTATACTACTTCTTTAAGCTAGCTATGCAAATATTACTAGTGTACTGCCTGGTGTTAATTTTCTTTCCCCCAGTGTTTTAGACCAAGACTAAATTTCCTGAGACTTCAAATAACTAAGACAAATATAAATAAAATCTTTCTGGAGACCCTGGCTGTTTTTCAGGAGTAGATTGGAGCAACCACATTCATATTTCTTACAACACTGTTTTCTTTAGAAATTTACTTCCCACCCATCATCTTACTGAAAACAATTCTAATAGAAATTATGAACCTTTTATTTCTGGACCTCATCATTTAAGGCTTAGCTTTTGAAGAGTGTACAGGTAGATCCTTGGTTAAATGCAAATTTGAAAAGTTCAGAAAGCACTCAGGACCTAGCATTTAGTAGGAACATGAACCCCGTGACGGCTGTCTACCAAAGTTAAATGCCCCCTCATCCACAGCTCTCTTGGGACAATAAATTCAGTTACTCGGTTAAGATTTCAGGCTAGAAATGACAGTCATATAAAAGGCAGCAGCCAAGGTTAATTTAGTACCTCACTCATCCTCTTGCCACTTTGTCCCCCACGGTAACAAAGGAGCAAGAGATAGAGGTGTTCCCATTCATGCCTCTTACAAGCAGAGTTTGGCATTAGCACCTGGGTTAAAAACGCTTATGTGATGTTGAGGGTAGGAAATTCATCAACCCCAGCTAAAGAAAGGTAGCATAGGATAGCTTCATTGTCATAAAACTAGAGGTGGACTTCATCAGTTTGTTAGAATGGGCAAAATTAGGTTTCTGCCCTAACGTTATCACACTGATGTTAACTTCTGATTCAATAAAGAAGAAAAAAAACCCAGAAAACTATTACATAAACTGTGAGTTATTTTAAGGGAGATAGTCTTAAATGAAGGGATTGTGTTGTAAAACTAAAGTCCTTCGATGGAAAACCCTGACCCAGACATTCAGCTCATACAATGCTCTCGGTCCACAGCGTGGCCACCACACATTTCCTGACCCTCAAAGTACTACCAATAACCCAAAACACTTTTGGCTATTTTCAAAGTAATCTAGAGCTATTGTTTAGGGAATATATAGCTTATAATAACCAGATATTCCCTTTTTGTTCATTTTCTGATAAAAAAACAAAACAAAACAAAACACTGTAAAGTCTTCAAGGTTCATGAAGCAACAACTCCGTGTTAAATTGTATGGACACTGAAAACCACAAGCATCGAAGTAGGAACTGGGTAAGACACTGAAACCTCAATTAGGCATCATGCACTAGAGTCAATTAAAAAAAATAGTAGGAAAAGAAAATGCTCACAAGTTCTGAGGTCCTTCACTCTGTTTTCATACCCTTTTATCAATCAGTTTACATGTTATCCTTTGTTGGACAATCAAATCAAGTGTCTCTCATCATTTCAGCAGTTTTAAGTAAAAATGTTAAAAATAACTCATTAAGATAAAAATTACTATAATTTAACTTAAAATATCAAAATAGTTATAACACAAACTAAATGAGTTAAAAAATTTGATTAATAATATTGTCAGTCGGTAACTAATCTAAACAGTGGAAGTATACAAATAAGTTGAAAACAAAGAACAATATTCTAAGACATTTAAGAAAATGCAATATAATAGATCATAAATTATGTGCAGAAACTGAGACTTATAGACTTTTCCAGTATGTACATCCATTTTCAAATATTACCAAAGTGTAAACATAACTTAAGATAACCATCCTTCAATTTCCATTCTTAAAATGAATACATTGAAACTTCCAGTGTGTTCCCAAACACTTTTTCCAAAGATAAGCAAAAATTTCTAATAGCAAGCACTAGAATTACCAGATTTTGACTAATTTAGTCTTTTAGTATTAGAAAAGGTTTGTTGGATTTTGTAATTCATTAATAATGATTCCTTGTTTCTCATGGCATTAATAAATAGCAAAGCACCACACATCTCAAAGTATTAATAGAGTATCCAGTATGGCAGTTTCATCATTATACCCCATAATGAAGAGAGAAAAAAAACATATATAGTGACTCTGATAATTGTCAAACAGTTTCTGACAGTGTTGCTGAGATCCAATGAATGATCTGTACCTGGTGACACAAGCCCTAAAGCTTAATGGATAATACTTGTCACTAAAAAGGGAAAAGGCCTTTGAGAAAGAACAGAATGATGACTTTCTAGTTTAGACAATTCCAGATTTCAGATAGTCAGACAAGCAAAAAAAAAAAATCATAATGTTCAAAATATAAGATGGAGCTCAATGGGTGGGAGTTCCTTGACATTACCTGTTACCTATAACCTCTAAAGTCCCCCTCCCCGAGCTCTGCATACATAACATTTCTGGTAGAATATGTGGACAGACGTCCCACATAGTAAAGGAAGGAAAATACTTGTCTAAGAATTTGTCTGCCTTCAACTGTTATTTTGAAACCCGTCCCTTGGAAAGTGGGTGACCTCATTTTTAGAAGCAGTCCAGAGAATCAGCTATATAAATATAAAAAGAAAAACAACATCAAAAATAAAAACAAAAACAAAAAAAACCCATCATTTGGAATTTCTCAAGATGAGTTTATTTTCTCTTCCTTCTACCCTTGTCTCTGGCCTTAGATTAGTTTAATCAAATACTTAGATCCTTCCCACTGGCTTTAAAATATTTGTAACTGCCCCCACTGCTATACTGTAGCCTGTGCACTATCTTAAACAAACTTTAACTATAAAATGAAAAATCTCTAAAGAATAGAAGAGAATGGCTCAGAAAAACCATTCAAAGCATCTCTAAACACAACTGACAAGCTCTCCTTTATGGGAACATTCTGTGTGCTCAATAAAATCTCTTCTCTGGTTGAATATTACTCAAATCTAAATTTTCTTGAATTGATATTTCTATTTTTCATAAAAGTACACGTGTTAAAATATTAACTGAGTCCACTTGGGAAATCTTTTGTAGAAAATATGTGACCGTTTCCTGACTATGTCCTAGTCAGCCCGAAGACGAGCCAGAATGTTCCCCAGGAGAGGAAACCTGAAAATGTTGCTTTCCTTAAAAATCAATTTCCTGTTCAATTTGTTAGGGAAAAGGAATTGTGTTGTGTGTGTCAGAGTTGCTGAAATACTGAAACGCAGCTGTAGCAAAATAAACAACAGATCCCAATATCCCATGGCCGCATTAACGTCTGATTTTTTCATTGTTCGGCTAAATCTGGAAGATAAATGTTACCCTCAGAATCCCAAGGTAATACCCATATCCACATTCTTAAGGCTTTAACTTCCTTCTGGGGTTAACAAATAACTGTAATTCTTTTCTCTCTTTTGGACACCCAGCAAGCAGAACAGTCTGCTTGCCTTCTGCCACAGTAGGTAGGTATGTGGCCGAGCACCCACGTTTCTATAGCGGGGCTGTCTCACTTTGCAGACACAGAAATGAGGAGGAACCTGCCCCACACACTGGGATGGATCCTGCAGCCACAGATCGCCTGGCAGAGTGGTGCTCTCAGCCACGCAGATTTGTGCAAATGCCCCGGGGTCAGGATCCCATACTGAAAATCATGGCACTCCATTCACAACACAGGGTGTGTCATGCTCTTGTTGGGCACTGTCATGCTAGTTTTCCAAGTGACTCACTCAACCAGCACAAAGCAAGATGTTGGTAAGTAAAAGAAGAGAAGCATAGCTGCTTTGCATCTCTCACAAATGTGCTCCTTGGTTTGCTAATAAACTAAAGGTGGCTTGGGATTATCTCAGTAGGTTAAAATGAAGGGTATTCTATTATCACAGAAAATGCAGTTATTCACCACCAGGTTCCCCAATCTGCCTCCAACACACTACCCCTGTCATCAGTTTCTTCTTCACTCTTCCAGAGGAGAGCAGGGCAGGAAGAGGTGGAGACCCTGTGGAGCCCGCCCTCGGTAAGAGGGGCTGTTACTGCTCACCAGCACCCTCTGTGGCACCCATCATCTTTTCCGTCTTTTTAGATTTCCTCTGCATTTGCTCTTGTTCCTTCCTCCTCAGCTTCTCTCTTTGTTTTTCCATTTTCTCTTGAGCTTTCCGAGCCTTCTCTAGAGACACCTTCATTTCCTTGAGTTTTTTTTTGACCACGGCTCGGTCCTGGGATGATGTCATTCCAAGAGCCTAGGAAGAAAATATAGACAAACTGAATATAAAACTGATAACACCTCTCTGCTCACGATGAGGTCAATATCACAATATGTTCAAACTCAAAAAGTAATTTAAACACAATTGAAGAGGTAAAAACTGAGAAAGCTGATTACATTTGTCCAAAATCTATATACTGGGGGACATGGCTTTATTTGTTCCTTTGTTATTTGAAGTTCCTACAGTACACACGAAACCTTATTAAGTAAGTGCTTTCCAGATTGTTAATTAATAAGTGAATGAATGAAAAAAGGGCAGAATTCAGCTTCTCCAACCATCAGTGTGCAGACATAACAAGTAGAAGACAGGAGTGAGCCCCTGTTGCCCCAGAGGACTCCAAGAAGTGGAGGAAGAATCAATATGGCTTCCTTTCTGTGGATGTATTCATTTACAATAAAGACCAAAAGTGGGATCAGAATGCTCCTGTCAGCATGGCTAGCCATTCTCTCCCTGTAAGCAGACCTATAAAGGAAGCCAGATCATAATGAGGAGGTCACTCAATGAGCTTGGAATAAGGGGAGCTGATAATGTACTTTAAATGTTTCATGACCTTCAGAATCAACAGCAGGACGCATCTATCTCCCCAATGGGGACAGCCTTGTCAATGGGGCCTTCATATGCACGGGCTATTGATTGATCTGACCTTTTTAAGACTGTCAAAAGATACTCATCTGCCTATCCACCCAACGGGGAGCTGAGGTGGGGGGTGGAGAGCTGGCCGTAAGCTACTTTTGCCCTTTTGCCACAGGGAAGAGTGCCAACTTAGTCTCTAAAAAAAGATGGACTGGACGGATGAGAATGAGTATGTTATGGAGGGGGAGGAAAGATATGGCCCGCACATATTTGGGGAAGAAAGTTCTGGGAAAAACAGCACCTCAGTTTCAGAGTGGTGTGCATGGACGAGTGGCAGTGGAGAAAATGAATAAAGACGGGAAAATTCATGGATTTGGGTTTTAACTCTTACACAATGTAAGAGTCCACATTGGCCATTATTAAAACTCATACTACATAGAAGTAGGTAGAGTTAATACATTGATCATGTGTCGCTAGGTGGAAGCAATGGAATGAGTCCCTCACTCTCCTGCTCAGCAACCTGCTCTTTAGAACCTTGATTGACTTTCCAAAACTTCACTGACTACTCAGAAACAATTGAACGTCCTTTCTGCTGATCATCAATGAGAATTACCTCTGTCATAGGCAGAACACTCTTATCTAATGAAAACATTTCAGGTGCCATGACTAATACAAATTATACTTGGTAACCCAACACAGACAGGTAATTCTTTACCTTCAGTTTATTGCCATCCAGCTGCAGGAGCTGCTCTCCGGTGATGCTTTGGGCACTGAATTCAGCCACATACTGATCCAGGTTGAGGCTCATGAGCCAGTGAGAAACCTGCTGCACGCTCCACTCCCGAACGGCCCGGTTCTGAGACGGACTGTGTTTGGGAGACTGTCCGTCATCAAGAATCTGAGGCAGGAACAGCACGCAGTGTTGTTAAGGACTGAAGCGCAATGGCTCAGCATGGCATATTACGTTATCAAAAGGAACTTCTTGCCTACTAGAGCCATATTTATTTTTAAACCATAAAACAAGAAGCTAATGGCTCTAGCTGTGTATGTAAGATACATACAAGTATTACCTACAGGTTAGTAGATACTTGGAAATTGAAAAAGTCTCCCAAATAAAACAGCATTTTTAATGTAGGAAATTTAATATTGACAAATACACTCTACTATTGCAAGCCATTACATTAAAACACTTTGGAAAGATTATCAGATGCAGAAAACAAATACTTCATTAATCCCTATCTGCATTTCTCCTGAGACGATATTAGAGATATGTAATAACACTTTTAAAAATATGGTGGTGTCTTTCATTAAGAAGGGGAGAGCATTAAGCACTCAGGCATTTTTAGGGGGGATTTCACAGCCATTATTTCATTTGAGTAGCAAGCAAACCTGTGAGGAAGGTGGGGCAGGTAGTATCCACAATGACTTTTAATAAATGAGGAAACTGAGGCTCTGTCCAATGTAGAGCAGTACTTTTCATAGTGTAAAGGGCAGGCTGATCCCTAGGCTCGCTAAGCTGCAAGGTGATGAGGTGATGACGGGTCTGGGAGGAGAGACAGAAGTCACCTCAGTGACCGACGGAGAAAACGCAGAGGAGGGGATGGGAAAGCCGAGATGAAGGCACAGGAGGTGAGACGGGTGAGCTGTGTCAGTCAGATAATGGTGATTGGGGACAATTCTGCAGGACTCCAGAGGAGGAGCCTGCAGACCCGCTTGAATCCGCAGTTATCTTATACGCTGAGATACAGACAAGGGCAGCAGGTGAGGCTGCTTAACACAGATCGCCTCCACTACAGGAGCAAGCGCCCTCGTGCCCTTTTAGATCATCTGCAGAGAGAGGAACGACTCAAACGAGACCAGAAACAGCCCCCACACAGCCCAGGGATAGCTCACCTCATCGTCTATCATATCCAGGCTCTGAGGGAGGAGCAGCAAAGGAACCAGAGAGAAAGTATTATAGAAACAGGAGACACAACAAACAGTACAAAGCCCTAATCAAATCAAAGGCATGCCAAGCCTGAAGCAGCAGCAGCAGAAAAGTTTAAGAGAAAAAAAAGTTTTACAAAACAAAAATGTTTGAAATAACTAAGACCGCATATTTAGACAAAAATATCTTTATTTACAGTGCCTCTCCCCCTCGCTTCCATCCCAATACTGGTATTTCTTCTATTTATCTCACGGGGGACTAAGTGAAGTCAATCACTAATGTGATAATATCCTGCCTCTCTTGTATATACTTACCACCTGGGAACCCTTAGCATGGCTATTTTGACCCTGGCTTCTAAATTAGAGGTTTTTACCTAGTTATCCTTTCTCATCTGAAATGCACCTCTCTCCTTTCTCAGTCAGGGGCTACGCCCACCTCAGAGGGATTATCAGAATCTTAGGGTGGAGGTGATGGTGGGAAAGGTGAGAGAGAACGGGGGTGGGTGGGGTGGGGTGGGGGAGGGCTGAATTTGTAAACTCCATGAGATTTCTGAACTGTTGCCTATTTTTGCTCTCCAGTGCCCAGCCTCCCATCCCCATACCTCTGCTGAGCCATCCCCTTTAAGTCAGACAAAGGCTGAGTATGTGTATATGGTAAGGGAGGGTGTCCCTAGACAGCTTCAAGGGGCTCAGGAACAATACTATGCTGTCATGTTGACACTGAGAGGGAGAGGCTAAGTTTCTAGCAGGTATGAAGCCATGGTCCTGATGATCTGCATGCAAAATCGACCTTAAACACATGTTGCCCGTGACAGTTCACGGGTAGAAAGAATGACTGGGAGACAGTTCCACTGTAAGTGCCATGAACGTACCTCATCTGATGACAGCGCTAAGGACTGAGAGAGCCCTGGGGTTTTGGGTTCTGCTCCGAGGCCACTCAGGTCTGCTGAGCTGGTGCTACTGGGGCTGAAGTCATCGTTGAAGGTAAAATTCTACAAAAATAAATGAAGCTCAGTGTTAAGTGAGCACCAGAAAGGAACTTGAGGTAAGCGTGTTCGCAAATTCTAAAAAGCTTATCGTGAGGTAATCTCAGAAAAAATACATTTGGTCTGGTGATGACCTCCGAGCAGGGAGGGTTTGCAAACACTGCGCGCTTCATGGTGAATGGGGAATTCTGAGTGCTTCCTCCGTGGGGTAGATGTGGTGGAGTAATGATTCTTCAAGCTCTCTTCAAGGGTACAGCATTCATTATCCTCTGCCACTGCTCAGAGGAGTAATATTAATGAGCCTATCTTCTTTGGCCCTAATCATGATGAGTAACAGTGTAAGTAAAAACTACAAGGTGGTGTGGAGGGGCTGAGTTATTAAGAACAGATGGCAATCCGTATTAGAAAGGTAGCCGGAGCAGCCGGGAAGGATCGCTGTTGGATGTGATAAATACTGTGAGAAATGGCAGATCTTCTCCCGGATGTGACCTTCGAGATGGAAGTGCTGGGGGAGGTCACATTCTGACACTACACTAGTCACATGCTAACGGAGAACTCTCACGCCGCACCAAGAGAGTGACAAAAAGGCTGCTCCATGAACACAGGCATGTTCCCAAATAATTACCTGGGGCTGGGGGAGTTGGGGGTGTATAAAGAACATGTCCTCAGGACTTTGTTAAAATGTTCAGTGGATGCTGAAATTCAAATAAACTCACCATGAGTACAGAGCTGCATTTGTGAAAACATTTTAAAACCAAATCTGGAGTCTCTCCAGTATAAGATAATGGTAGAATTATACAAACACCATTGAGATAGGTCAGATAGAATACTGAAAATGTTTCAAGGCAAAAGTGCTCTATTGCTGTCAGAACCCCTTTTCTAATTCTAGAATGACTGGCTTCCCAGGGACTCTAAGAAACTTGACCAACACCATCTTGTTTCCTATTCTACTTCCTTAATAATTGGACTGTTAGTTTTCCATTAGGTTCTCTTGTACTGGGTTTAGTTGGCTGTCAAGAATAAATACCATGCCCGAGGCTGGAGAACTGAGTACCAAACAAACTCCAAGGTTTACTAAATCTTCAGGAGAGGAGATGAAGTCAAAGCACACGGAGCTGGGATAGCAGAACATTTAAGCAGGAAGGCATTTAACACAGCACATTACCATTTGATACTGTCAGTGGAAACACAACCCCAAAGCCCATCAAAACCCTGTGAGCTGTTGACCACAAGAAAAGAATTCAATTCAGGTAACATTAACCACATGTTTCTGTTTGAGAGAGAAAAGTGAACAGGGATAAAAGGAGAGACCAAACAACATGTGAGTTAGCCACCGTACGTGTTCCAATAAATTGTTAGAGGAAGTTTGCAGTGTCATGCTGGAAATCACCATCATGCATTTAAACACAAGCGGCATCCATGCACATAATTCCTAACTTTGCTAATGTTCAAGAACTTTCATGATAGAATTAAAACAGCTGTTTGACTCTGAGGTTTGATTTAGAAGATGAACTGAGTAAGGTTGCTATGTCAGCTTTGGTTTGTTTTAAAGTTTCATTTAGGTGTATTGAACACATATTCAGTCCCAAATTTCTTTGTTTTACAGTAAATCTTGAAGAGCATAGCAAAAAGTTTTATAATGTCATTTAAAGGGGAATACTTGGTAAACAGATCTATCACACTGTGCAATGATTCAAAATGCAGCTTTCCCAGCATGGCTGAACTGTCAAACGGAGATTAAATAGCAATATGTGGAAAGACAGGCAAATCAAAGATTAATGCACAATCTAGAATGGAACGGTATTAAAGAAGGTGATGGTTAAACGAGGCTTTGTTTTTCCCCACACAGGAAATACCATGCATTGTTTATCGCAGTGTTATCACATTGGTTTCTCCGATCCAGTGCACAACACACAAGTTGAGAATGCTTCCCAAAGACTGAAGAGGGGGAAGAGATTTGGGGTTTTCTTGTTTGCTTTTTTTTTTTTTTAATCCATGTGTTTTCTACCTTGGACCCTTTTTTATCTGAAATGAGAGTTTCAGGAGAAGACTGGAGGGGACTTGTCGGTGAAGGCAGGTTCCTGAAGGAGTAGGTTCCCTTCCGGCTGTCGTGAAACCACGAGAAAAGCGTGCAAGGTGAGCGCGGGGAGGCGGGCGCGGCGGACGGCTTGGGTTTCCAGTGGTCCAGCCTGCCCCTGAAGATCCTGTGTTGGGAGAAGAACAGGGCTGTTAGAGCAAGGGCAGATCTGAAACCCGCTGAACGGAATTCTGAAGGGACTCTACCCAGAGTTCGAAGTAACGACTTGAGAAATGGACCTACACAACAGATAAGAGTGAAAATTTTCCACTTTTGACTAGAACGTTTATCTTAGTCGCTATCTTTTATTTTTGCATCTAAATGGATTCTGTAATAATAAACATTTTTTGACAGCTATCACAATGATAAATTTTTATAAAATGTGCCTCATAAACACTGTATATGTGGATGAATTAAAACCAGGGAGGAGCATGGTCTGTTAGGAACTGCTATGAGGTTACTCATCACAGTATTCTCTTTATTTGGGTCACACGTAAGTACCTCACTGCTAGTGGCATTTAGCCCGTAATCAGCATTCTTTCCTGGCCTCCTCTGACCTCATGTTCCCAAGAGTCTAAACCAGGGGTCCCCAAACTACGGCCTGCGGGCCGCATGCGGCCCCCTGAGGCCATTTATCCGCCACCCGCCGCACTTCCAGGAGGAGCACCTCTTTCACTGGTGGTCAGTGAGAGGAGCATAGTTCCCATTGAAATACTGGTCAGTTTGTTGATTTAAATTTACTTGTTCTTTATTTTAAATATTGTATTTGTTCCCATTTTGTTTTTTTACTTTAAAATAAGATATGTGCAGTGTGCATAGGGATTTGTTCATAGTTTTTTTTATAGTCTGGCCCTCCAACGGTCTGAGGGACAGTGAATTGGCCCCCTGTGTAAAAATTTTGGGGACCCCTGGTCTAAACTTTAGAAAATGATCTACTTAAATAATTTGGAAATTACAAGCCCAGGATACTTTAAGCAGAACATACACTTTGTTAGTTTTTCATCACAATCTTAGTGCCTTTTTATAGGGGGGCACCAGAACTGAGGTTTTAGAACTTGACTTGGAGGTCCAGGGTCTGTCATCTCTTGAACACATAGCCTTGGCTTTATCTGGAAACGGTGGATATTTTATGTATGTTATGTGTGGTTGAGAGTTCAATGAGCTTGACCAGTATAGAACATAGGACTGGGACACGGAAGACACAGGTTTGAAATCCCAAGGTCACTGGCTTCAGCACAGGCTCATCTGATTTGAGCAAGGCTCACCAGCTTGAGCCCAAGGTCGCTGGCTTGAGCAAGGGGTCACTCACTCTGCTCTAGCCCCCTGGTCAAGCACATATGAGAAAGCAATCAATGAACAACTAAGGTGCTGCAATGAAGAACTGATGCTTCTCCTCTCTCTCCCTTCCTGTCTGTCTGTCCTTATCTGTCTCTCTGTCTCTGTCACAAAAGAGTTAAATGAGATAATATGTATAAAAAGTGCTTTAAAAACGATAACAGTCTGTGCTTATTGTTTAACATTCAGATGATTCAAAGGCATTTGAGATCACATTTGAAAATATATTTTTTCTGAATATATTGCATATTTATATTTGTTTTGGTTAGAAAAAAGTATTAGGAGCTGAGGCAGGAATGGGCGGTAGTTTCTGTGCATCTTGGAAGGATTACTCAATATGTCCAAATGGTATTTGATGCAATGCCTATAATTTGTTAGCTGTTGATGTCATGACAACACAGATTCCTTTTCATTTAAAAATGCCTCAGCACCTTAGCTAGGCAATTTATGTTAAACATAGATACTGAATTTTAATTTTTGCATATCTCATTTCAAATATTTCAAAATATTACATATTTCAAGTTTACATAAATAATATAACTCCTAACAATTCCTGTTGATTTCCAAAGATTGTTGTGAGAATCAAATGGGACCATAAATGTAAAAACATCTGGTAAACTGTAAAGCAATATATAACTGTAAAGGGATTATAAAATTGATAACTAAAGAGAATGGAGAAGTCAGTGAAGTTTTGGTAGAATACTGACATAATAGGTTGGGGGAGAAAAAAATGTTGGTCACACTAGATTCCAGAATATATGATGCTTTAAATCAGTGGTAGTCAACTTGGTCCCTACCGCCCACTAGTGGGCATACCAGCTTTCATGGTGGGTGGTAGCGGAGCAACCAAAGTATAAATAAAAAGATAGATTTAACTACTATAGTAAGTTGTTTTATAAAGATTTATTCTGCCAACCTTAGTGAAAATCCGACATAAAGTACTTGGTAAGTAATTATTATTATATGCTTTAACTTGCTGTAACTCTGCTTTATAAATTTTATAAAGTAAAGTTACTTCCCTACTTTATAAATCACCATTACTGTGGAATTGGTGGGCGGTTAGAAAATTTTACTACTAACAGAGATACAAAAGTGGGCGGTAGGTATAAAAAGGTTGACTACCCCTGCTTTAAATGGTGCATTCCTTAAGAACAAATAGCCACAAAGGGGTCTGCAAAGATAACAGAGAAAGACCAACCAGAGATGTGTTAAACTTTAATTTCATTCTAAAGTTAAAAAAAGTTTTTATATCTTTAGTCCACCAACCTACTATGAAAAGATGGAGGAGAGGAGTACAACAACTGAATTTAAGAATGCATGCTAGCAGAGGCAGACTGGTCCTCTGTAGGAAGTTTTTTATATTCCTGGGTCATGGACCAGGTAAGACTCACTGGGGCAGGGACAGAATGCTGATTCTTGGACACCCAGACTTACTGAATTAGAATTTGGAGAAGAAGGGAGGAGTTGACCTGGAATCTATCTTCACACATATCTGAGCTGCCTCTTAAAGTTTTTAATATCTATATTTATTAATATTACCCTGAGTGCAAATATGAGGCTTCTGGATCAGAATAGGTTATTTACTTATAGAAAATTACTACATCGGTTTACCATACTGTAATTTCCTCTCTCCAGGGTGACAGAAGGAAATTCAGATGTCCTAAACTTGGTCTACACTGTAGTGAGAAATATAAAAACCATGAATCTGGGTGGTTATATAGGAAAAAGACAGCTGTCCTCCCAGGCTTTCACCACTCTGACATTATGCTGTTGGCTTTTACTGAAGGCCACTGTTATATTTACTATGAATGTATTGTTGAAGATGTTTTATTTTAGGCACCGACCTTAGTTTTTGTTTAATCTTGTTCCCCTATCCAATTTATTTTGAAAACAAATTCTATTGTATCGTACATACTTTTGTATGTAAACAAATCATACTTGGAATGAAGAGAAGTACATATAGATAAAAAATAAACAAATGAATACATGCTAAATTATAGATTAACCAGATAATGAGTTAGAAATCAAAAGAGTATTTGTTTTTTATAGAATCATATGGATTAACACTGTCCAGTAGAGACAATTATGTAAATTAAAATTTTCTAGTAGACATATGGAAAAAAATTTAAGGTAAAATTAATTTTTATAATATATTTTATTTAACCCCAAATAGTCAAAATATTGTTTCAATATGTAATCAGTATAAAATTATTAGTAAGATATTTAACATTCTTTTCTTCATACTAAGTCTTTGAAATCTAGCACACATATTCCCCAATAACACATCTTAATAACGAATACCCGCATCTCCAGTGCTCAATGGCCACATCTGTCCAGAAGCTACCATATTAGATAGTGCTGATGGAGATGGATGGAGGGATAGAGACCAGGTTCTTTTAGTCCACAATGCTTATTTTCTGGTAGGAAAACAAAGTCCAAGGAATTCAGAGACTTACCTATGGCAAAATCAGGATGAATACTTGGGTTCCAGCTCAGTGCTTTTCCAACTGTTCACACTGAAGGTAACTGACGATTCACTTCCCCAAAGATGCGCCATCTCTCTTCCCTGTCGTTTGCCCACATGCCACCCTCTAGCCCTGTGAGATACTCAGAGCTGCGCCCAGGACTTTCCATTCAGTGACTGAACTGGGAGCTTCCCCCGCGGAGCCCACGGTAGACGGTTCACTGACATCAGTAGCTACTTTAGAATTCTAAAGGGTATTTTATTTTACTCCTTGGTATGTTTAGGAGATAAAGAAGCTCTGACAACTAAATGTTTCCTGCTTTTGTTCTCTGCTATGTAACCTGTTTAAACCAGAATGTTCACTGAGTATATACACACTTGATAAAAGGATAAAATCAAACCTATTGCTTTGTAGGGTTTGTTTACTATTATTTTCACTTCATTTATTTGTTTCAATGATGGTCATGCATTTGAGTCATTATGTCGCTACAAGGAATACAATAAAGGAAATTCTTTACCCCTTGGGAAGGATAAAAGGAAGGACAAAAAGACTAATTTTAGCAAATGTCTTGCCTTTTTAATGTCTACTAACCTCAGGCTATGACTAAATGACTTCACCAAATTTTTGCAACTTTATAAGAACTAGAAGAAACCCCTAGGAGATAAGATTACCAATGCAATCCATGAATTAGACTCTGCTTTTTCTGAGAAAGCCTCACAGGGGTTATGAATTTATTCCCAGTTCTCCACAGCTGCCACAGGATCTCGCGGCTAATGGTCTGTATCAGCCAGCTACTTTCAGGGACCCTGTGTGTGGGTCAAATAAGTTTGTAAATATGATGTATATGTTTGCTCGCTTATAGTTTGCATTGGGTGTGGGGGACAGGCTGTAAGCAGGCCGGGTCATTATAGCCTAAGGCTTAGTTTTAAGACTAAGCTTTTCCCCACACCCTTGACTGATTGCACGATGTGGAGTGGTGCACTCTCATGAAGAATCCCATTATGCCTCAGATAAGTGACTTTGTATCAGAGACTTCCTTATTTGTATATCGGCTTAAAGGTTTGGATTTCTACACTATAAAATGGGGCAGACCGGGAGCTTGCTCTCTCTCGGTTCCTGAAATTAGCATTGCAAGGAGAGGCAGCCAAGATGGCGGAGTGCTGAAGGAGAAGCCAGTTTGTGTGGGGAGGAGATGAGGAACACAGATGAATAAGGTTGGTGAGGTAGAAACCTTGGATTTTAGGAAACTCAGATAAGTCAGTGGCTTTGGGAGCCCTGAATGGAAAGGGAAGTGTTTTCCCACTGTGTGTATTTCTCGCTCGCTGAGTGTGAACTAGGATTAAAGCTAATGGCCCACCAGTTCTTGGCTCTGTTGTTTCATTACCATCTGTCTGAATCAAACCCGAACCTACACGGGCCAGGCGGCTGTGTTGGTGGCCGTGGCTACTGGCCTTACACTGTGAAACCAACTCAATGGCACTAAGCTCCCATTGGGCAGTAACTATTTTTCCTGGAGTATGTTTTACCAGGTTTGGACCCATTATCCATCTACATAGAAGAACAAAGGCTCTCATGAAATTTGATTAGTGTTGACCAAATGACTGTGATAGCTCAAAAATTATTATTTTTTGAAACAGGAAGTCTCTCTTCTTCCTTATTCTACTATTTCCGTTACCTGAATTCCTTTCAGTTCTGTCAAAATTCTACTGTAATTACAAATAATTTGAAAATTCTAATTCAAAACTATTTAGTAGCATTGGTACATGTGGAACTCTCTGTGGCTACCGGACTAGAGAGACTCCAGAGTTCATGTTTTATAAGTACAGAGTGGCCAGCAGTAAGCGAGGAGCCAGGCTGGTTCATGGGTTGGCATCAGCCACAGCGAGGTGGTGTGTGGATGACAGCCCACCGGTGACTACCATGACTGACTAGATTAAGGTGGGCAGTCACCAACAGAACCAGGATTTGCTTGATTTCCATCTGGAATGTATACAAAGTACCAATACTCTCTGGCTACTCTGAGGACATTCAAGCGAATCTTTTCATGCCTCCTGAATGCCTGCGTATCGGTCCTTGCAAGCCTCAAAGGTGAGCGGGAGTGACTGCCTCAGAAGTCTAGGGGCCAAAGAAAAAAGAGTCCTTTCAGAGGTGTCTGAGTATCTCTCCCATTGTGCATCTGGGCATCTCTCTCTCTGTTTTTTTCTCTCACTTAAACAGCTTCCTTAATTGTTTCTTTGCTTTCCCCCAAGTATACTTGGTAATTTTCTATTCTTAACTTTAAGGCACAATTATATTTCTTACTCTAAAATCACACACAGTTAAATCTCTTTTGAGTTGCATTAGGTCTTCTTTTTCCTGAGACTGTTGTCCTCAATACAAACAGAGATTTTGACTCTTTTTTCACTTTACAGCATAAAGGAAACCCACACTAACAAAAATAATTAATTGGGGATTCTCTCTCCTCGTCCCCCTCCCCATTCTTCTGTAATCCCAGGGAACTGTAATTTCTCACCAGGGCGGATGCCAGGAAAGAGAAAAAGAAACAAAGGAAATAGCAGAGGACAAACTATGAAATGGATACATGGTTCCCAAATGATCGTATGGCTTTTTATTCTTAGCATTTTGCCTATACCTTCTTCAGTTTCTGCTTTTGAAATGATCCCCAAATTTCATAAAGAAATATAAATCAGCCAGACAGAGATAAACCAAATACGGTATGATTTCATTTATATGTGGAATCTAAGGAGCAAAATAAAGGAACAAACAAAATAGAAACAGATTCATAGATACAGAGAATAGACTGATGGTTGTCAGAGGGGAGGGAAGATTGGGGGGTTGGGTGACAAAGGTGAAGGGATGAAGAAGTACAGATTGGCAGTCACAGAACAGTCACGGGGAGGTAAAGTACAGCCTAAGGAATATAGTCAGTAACACTAATAACCGTGTACGGTGTCAGGTGGGTGCTGGAAATATCGGAGGGACCACAGTGTAAAGTACATGATTGTCTAACCACTATGCTGTATGCCTGAAACGAATTTAATATGGAATATAAACTTTAATTGAAAAATAAAAAAACATTAGATGCATAAGTACCTGAAGATGACACGGGGTGCTGGAGGCACTAGCGCCCACTAATTGACATTAATTGACTATTGCATAGTCCTGCGGTAATCAATTAAATTATACAGAGGTGAAGTTCTTCGTCAATAAACTACAGTATTATTATCAGCGCTCCCGATCTTATTGCAAGTAAAAAAATGAGATGACAAATATAAAACCTCTCTGCAACTTGCAAACAATAAAACCAGCAGCAAATTGTTATCTTTATTATTTTTTAATACCTCCTATGTGCCAGGTACCATTTTAAATGTTTTATAGGAAAACTTAACCCTTACACTAATGTCATAAGATAAATACTGTTATTACTCTCACTTTACATATGAGAAAATGGAGTCACAGAGGCTAAATAACTTTCCAAGCATTTAAAGGTGGGAGCTCTGATTCAAAGTCAGGCAGTAGAACCTCAGAGTGGCTATGCTTTACTATCTCCCTACATAAACCTAAGTTTAAAATGAAGTTACTGCGGAATAAAATTGTGAAAACTTAACAACACGCTGAATAAAACTCACTCCTCTAAAAGGAGACTTTATTGAATGGTAGGCGTGGCCGACAGGACAGACAAACGGTGGAGCCCAGCAAGATACGCAGTCATTCTTACACACACGCAGACTGGGTGGTCTTGAAAGCCAGCAGGTACTTAACATCACACAGCCATAACTATGCTGCATTTAGATAAGTTTTTGGTGAAACTGCTCACGTGAACATAATTCTGCAACTAAGCCAATGGATATTCCAAGGCCCGGTGCAGACTCTAAGTGGAGTTCAGACAAATAGAAATTGTGAACATGTTCTTTCGTCTCACCTCTAGGTATATCAGAGATACTGACCATTGATTTTGGTTTACAATGGCGGGGGGTGGGGGGGGGCAGAAAGTTTAGATATTGGGATAAATCTACGCCCTTAGCCGCTCGCCCATACCTGCTACCTGGAGAAAACCGATTTGCTTCTTTTTCTTTTTCTTTCCATTTCTTTCCCTTGTTGGAGTTCCTTCTCAACGGTGCCCTGTAATGACAGCACACCGTCGGAAAGGGGAAGTTGACACTGTGTCCTTTAACCCTTCTTTCACAGAGGGCTCGCTGTTCACGTCATGAGGTGCTTACCCCAGGTCCACAAACTTCCGCTTAATTTTTCCCCCTTGCACCACCAATGAACTGGAAGCCCTGAGTGATCTGGGACCTTTCTCACCATCTAGAATACACACATATGTAAAAACAAAGACCGATCATTATTATTATTTTTTAAGCCATAAGTCAAAAGTCATCTACCCATTTCTGAAGGGAAATGCCTCAATTTTTAACTCAAAGATAATAATAGATGCTTTAAAAAAAAAAAAGATATGGGAAACATAACTATGTTGAGAAACATCCAGTTTAGCTGGGAGATGTCCTGTTGAACTGAGGCCCAAATACTCATGACAGAGAGCTTTAGCTTCAAATATCTTGAATAAAATAAGGAAGAATAAACACTCATCACACCACCCTTCACATTAAAAGCTGGGACCAGCATGACTTTCTCATCGTTCCTCCTCTGGCTCCAACCATGCTTCAGATGCCTGGGCCCTGTCCTCTCTGCCTCTGCGGCCCCTTTGGGTTTTCACATCTCCCGGCAGGAACTCACCCCCTTATCTCTCAAGTCCAGTGCAGAAAGTAACCCTGCAGAGTCTGGGAGATTCAGAGAGAGTCAGAACTTTCCCTTCTGGTCTCTCCCTTGTTAATGGCCTGTGGCCAGTCCTGATACAGAGGAGGGCAGAGGATGGGGGAGACTTTCTGAAGCAGGAGCTCAGCTCTAAGACGTTCACAGCTTTGAATGGTCTCTCTCTGAAGTTGGGTTGGAGCATAACTTGGCCAGCCTCCCGTGATGCTGGAGACGCCAAACGCTCCTCTGTGTCTGGAGCTGAGTGAGCTCTGCCTCTTTGAGTTACGCAGACACTCTAAATAGCAGCAGCTGCTGGAGATGGGCACACGCTAACTAATGCCAAAAACCAATTAGTGCAGAGGCTTTGCAAGTGGAGTTCAAAGTCAGATGTAGGAGCTAGATTCCACTGGTGCAACTTATCTCACCTTGGACGAGGCAGATAACTCCTAAGGTTCTTCCTGGAACTAGTAAGCAAAGGAAGCTGTTTGGTATTATTGTTCAGCATATCCAGTTCTCTGAGATGATTAACAAAGAATGCTTTAATTCCGATGCACATTAAAGTGTGAAACTACTCCTTCCTACTTGTCTGTTGGTGTTTAACTGTCTATCTCTTAAAAAAAAAATTCCAGAAACTTCCTGGAGTAGACTGCAGAGAGAATAGACCTTCTAAGAAAGTGTTCTAGTAACCATGCAGGTTAATTTTGTTTATAATTTTGTTTATTTCAGGAAAATTTCTTAATAGATATACTTATAAAACATGAAGTACACACACACTCATCACTTGGGAGTCGTGTTCAAAGCTCTAAAGGAGCACAGGATATTGGCAAACTCTCTTAAGGATTTTTCACAATGAGCTTTTCATATTTTCAGTTACTGATACTCAGATTACAATAATTACTTGAACTGTACATAATCAAATATAAGAGTCAGAAATAAGTCCATATCAAAATTCAGTTCTATCCTCATATATTTATTATGAGTATTTGCATCATTAGTCTTTGGCTAAGTGAATTAAATAGCCACAGATGTGATATGGATACATACAGGAAATCCACAGACATGGCAGAAACACCTTCTGAGGTGATCTTGCTAATGAATGTTAAAAAAACAACAACCCCAAAACAATTTCAATTCTCTTAAAAGAAGCCAAAGAAAAGAAAGTGCTGGGTTCTTCCAGTGCAATCCTACAGCAGCTCTTAATGGCTAAGCCCATGCAAAGTTAAAAAGAAGACTGCCTAATTATTTTCTGAATTAGACGTAGCTGGGAGATGTTTTAATGAGTGGTGTGAGGACCAGATGAGACAATGTACATGGAAATATTCCATAACCTATTAGTGTAGCAGTTATTGGACATCTTGGGACTAAAAGCCTAATTCTGCCCATCGCAGAGCCTGCTGCTAGGTAACCTCACATCATTATCTCACACATTTGCCAAAGTGTGTTCCAAGGAACACTCACATGGATGCTTTCAAAAGGCTGAAGAGGCAAGATTAAGTAACAGTGCACTTTCCCATTTAAAATCAATCAAGTACACATTAGTAGACAGCAGAACTTCTAGCCTGCATAAAAGCCAACATTGGATTGCTATGATTTCAGAAAAAGAAAAGAAAAATTAGAATTTTGTTTGTTTAGTTAGCTTTATGTAAAATTTCTGTTAGGCTTTTTGAAAGCTCTCTAATATTGCCTTAATAAGCCATTGTAAGTGTGGTGAGCTGGTCCTCGTTTTCAAAGGGAATGAAAGCTCTCCTGACTGCTAAATACTGAGGCTTTTATGGACTTTATTCTGCTCAATTTCACTGCAGAAAGACTCTTGACTACCTCTCCCTTTATTATGGGGACGCCCAAATCTACCTCCGAGGTCTGGCTTCTCTCCTGAGTGTACAATATGAGTCGATTCTCTTTCCCCCATAATACTTCTGATTTCCTAGTTCCTATTAAAGACAAGACCGCATTTTCTGAGCCTAGAAACCCTGTGATCAGTTTCACCCACCTTCCTTTCTTCCCCAACTCTAGTCAACATTTATTTCAAAGGTTCTTGCATGACTTTCCTGCCACTGTTTGTTGCTCCTCCTAAGAGGTGATGATTTCTGAGTGTCTCTTAACTCATCTTTCCCACACCTAGTGTCTTTTTCTTTTTATTCTTCTGTCCAAATATCTTACGGTTTCCTAGTAAAGTAAGGTACTTGAGGTATTTAAAATTTACCTACCAATTTAATTTTATGTGCAACCACTCTGAGCCACATAAACAAACATTTAAGGCTGGCTGGGCAGCCTCGTTCCTTTAAGTTCACCTTACATGTGCCTGTCTCTGGTGATGCCACCTCTCCCTGCTGACAGTCCTTCCTTCCCCTTCCTTTCTGTTTTTCAGCTCCTCAATGGTTACTCTAACTCAGTGGTTCTCAACCTTTCTAATGCCGTGAGCCCGCAATACAGTTCCTCATGTTGCAGTGACCCCAAACCAAAAAATAATTTTGGTGGCTACTTCATAACTGTAATTTTGCTACAGTTATGATTTGGAATGTAAATACCTGATATGCATTATGTATTTTCCAATGGTTTTAGGCGACCCTGCTGGGGTCACGACCCACAGGTTGAGAACCACTGCAACTGCATGTTTTTGTTGCATCCTGTTTACCAACTTCAGCTAGATATAACCTGCCCTTCCTTAAACAATGATAAAATTTACTATTTCTATATTCATAGGGGCCTAATGCAACATATTAATAGCTACATATAAAATTAGAATAATAATCTCTAGATATCACGAGTAGAAAACTGATGGTGCTTAATTTACTCTATTAAGTTGTCTGAAAAAGGCCCCATTGCTATGTAAGTCTGGAGACCAATAGTTTAGAATTTGGTTACACAAAGAGTAGACATGAGGAAAATATGTTCACGCCTCCTCTTACCACATAACCTGTTTTACAAACTTCTAGAAACAATCTTTTACTTCCTCTAGTTCCAACTGAAAAGGGGTTAGATGTTTAACACTTAGCCAGTTATAAGGGGACTCTATCTATCCTAGTTTTCACTGAGTCCCACAACTATGACAACAAAGTGATGATTTATAAATGCAGTATTGACATGACTTAGAAAACACTCAACTTCAATTAGGTGTTTGATATCACCAGAGTATTATCCTCAGCATTGCAATCAATACAGCTCTAACTTATTACCTTCGTGGTAACTTCACAAACCAAAAGCAATGGTATATTACATTGCAGACACTTCAACCTTAACATATCAAGGTACTGATTTTTTACATATTTATTTTCTATCTTGTATACGTATGTATATATATTTATGTGCATTTCAGATGTGAAAGATAATACAGTTGACCTTGAACAACATGGGTTTGAACTGCCTGGGTCTACTTATAGATGGATTTTTTTCAATAAATATACAGTTGGCTTCTGTATCTTTGGGTTTTGCATCCGTGGATTCAACCAACCAAAAATTAAATACAGTACTTTTGATCTGCAGTTGGGAATCTACAGATGGAGAGCCAATTATGTGCCTTGTTCTATAAGGGATTTAAGCATTAATGAATGTTGGTATCCATGGGGGATCCTGGTCAACCTCCCATAGATCCTGAGGGACAACTATAGTTAAGTTTTTGGAAAATCAAAAGTTATACATGGATTTTTGACTGTATGAGGGACAGAGCTCCTAGTCTCACATTATTCAAGGGTCACCATACACCATATAACCCAATCGACTTGGTCACTTTAAAGAAACATGTCTGATGTGGTAGGAAGAGAATGAAACTATTTTTTAGTCATCTCTGCATCATTTAACTTGTTTAAACAAGAATTTATTACTTCTATAAATTAAAAAAAAACTAGTAAAAAGATAAAAGTCTACTGATACTGCTTTAAAATTCTGGTGTTACCTCTTTTAAAATCTATTTGAGCCTGACCAGGTGGTGGCACAGTGGATAGAGTGTCGGACTGGGATGTGGAAGGACCCAGGTTCGAGACCCCGAGGTCGCCAGCTTGAGCGCGGGCTCATCTGGTTTGAGCAAGGCTCACCACCTTGAGTCCAAGGTCGCTGGCTCGAGCAAGGGGTCACTCAGTCTGCTGTAGTGCTCCCTGCCTCAAGGCACATATGAAAAATCAATCAATGAACAACTAAGGAGCCGCAACAAAGAACTGATGTTTCTCATCTCTCCCCCTTCCTGTCTGTCCCTATCTGTCCCTCTCTCTGACTCTCTCTGTCTCTGCCACAAAAAAAATGTTTTTGGACTATTATACCTGGACTACCTTTATCATATCTTCCTTATCAGGTTTTTTTGCAATATAAATCATAATTGTGAAAATTTCTTCTAAATAAAAATCAAGTTAATGAATTAATACTTATATAACTTTTATCTTTATACACATTATTTTCTATATGTCCGTTAGTATTTATTAAACTCAGCTGCTAGCCCATAAAAATCCCTATAAGGCCTCCTGAAGAACTGCCTTCATCAGTAAGCTTATGGAGAGCTAAAGAAGCAAAAATACTAACCAGGTAGAAAGAAAATAAATAAATACAATGGAGAGAGGGTGGTCTCTTTTCCCATAACATAAAAAAAAAAGAAAAATTAATTATTAGCGGTGAGAGGACACAGGACTTAGAATTATGAGAGAAAAGCTATTTTTATATTGTACCATGCAAGGTGTCAGTGAAGTTAGACAAAATGAAAAAAAAGCAAACAAAAAAAAGTTCACAGTACCTTTTTCTTGTGATGTTTTCTTGGTGGTGGCTTGAGGATGGCAAGGAGAGTCTTCCATGTCAGGGTCAGATTTCGAAGGAGAGGAAAGTGAGGTATCTCCCCAAACAGAGGAGGAGGAGGGCTCCCTCTCTGGGTGCAGTGGTCCTTGAAATTCAGCTATGTGGTCAGACTCCGAGAAGGGCACACTGCCAGCCACAGAGGTGAGGGATGGAGCACCAGAATCTGATTCTGGAGAGGAAGTTCTCAGACCCTTGGGTAGAAGTGATTTGGTAATATGCATGTGGTTATAGAAACTGTTTGAAGGCTGTTGGTATAAGAGGTTATTAAGGAGGTTATGCCACTGAGCATCAGTTCTATGTGATACTTACTTTGAAATCAGCTTGACCTTTCTTTTTTAGTTAATCCTCATGAAAACCAATTTTGTTGTTGGTTTACAAGTGAGACTCCATAGTTCACAACAACTCACCATATTACCATTGTAATTAACACAGATATTACCGTTGTAATTAACATAGACATCTAAGACACACAGAAATAATTACTTGTGCATTGATTATTTCCCATTAGGTAAAACCAACATCTTAACATAAAAAACATCATCATGAAATATGCCAACATAGATAATGTTCCTGGTTAGTTCACTGAATGAGTACAGAAAGAATTTGAATTACAACAATGTGTTGAGTTGAGTAAGGATTTTGGAGACGAGAAAGTGAACTATTCCATTCTATTCCAGCTATTTCTAACTAAGGCATAGATTCTAACTGCAGAAAAATCAGTAAGCTGCAAGCAGAAGGATACAGCCCAAATTTTAAGTTAGAAAATGCTCAAGGGTGCTCACCTTTCGCTCCAGACTGTCCTCCCCATCAGTTGAACTGACACTGTCATAGAGTCTTGTCCTGGAGGGTCTCTGGCGTCTGTTCTTCATGGAGAGCTGGGCTCGGGTTTTCAGTGCTTTGGAATCCAGGCGCTCTGTCTCTGGGACTGCTTCATTCAAGTCTAAGAAAAAAAAAATATTGCAAAATAATCAGGGACGGGGAAACCTTTGGAAAAGATTAATGAAGAGGGCACAGACACTGATAACAGAACCTCAGGGTCCTCAGCAACACCAGGCAAGAAACAGGTGACGAGCATGACGACCTATCTGATATCCCACAGGACACAAAATAATGAGGGAGAGCTAGGATGAATGGACAAAGCCTTAGGGGGGAAAAACCAATACTAAAGAGGACCAAGACAGTAACAAAAATCTAACATTCAAAGAGCATTAAACCTTCCTACAACATAATTATAAAAATCACTGATTTGTATTTATGTACGTATGTGTATGTATGCTGGAGTGTATCTTTGATGAGAATCTACAAGAGGAAGATCTCTTAGAGCTGGGAGATCATAGGAACTAAGGTAAAAAAACCTACAAAGGTCACACGACAGGTCAAGTATAAGTAACTAAAGATGACCATCCGTGTAAATTTTCTTGAGCAAAATTTACTAGTAGACTTTTATCTTTTTTATTTTTACCTTTTCAGAGTGGCAGCAATGAAATAAAATTATAATGTTTAAGAAATTAATAATTAAGTACTTCTGGATATAAGTTATTAAAATAAAGCAAATAACTGGGTTGTAAAAAAAATAATAAGTATTGATAGAAAAGAACAATTTCTTACAGTAGCAGTACCACAGGACATTTCTTTTCACAGTATTATTATAAAGGTGTGCTCTAAATATATTCTATTACAAACCCAAACAAGTAAGTAGTACCTCAGGTGGTGCTTCTCTTAGCCCGTGGCATACGATTCTAACAGAAACACACGCACATATTTCTCCCTAGGAGATACATCCATTGAATGACAATATTTAAAGAAGATCTTGACTTTTTATTTCCAATATTTGAAAGAAGTGTGAAAATTCAGAAAAGCCAGAGATCTTCAGACAGCTGAATATTTTCTAATTAAGAGTCTCTTTATTTTTTTACATGTCAATGCAGAAAAATATAATCTCCATCACTTTAATTTCCTCTTTCCAATAAAATCTGAAATTGCAGCTACCCATTAAGAGTTCATTAATTGTGATAGCTGGGAGAGAACCAACTTTACAAGCTCTTGTTTCCATATAAAACGTGGAAACACCACATAGATAAAAGAAATCTTTTAATTAGGTATACTGTCACACGTGCACATTTGACAGCTTATTTGTTTTGTATTTGGATTTTTTGTTCTATGACAATGTACTGTCACATACATCATCTCGTGTGTTCCTCAAACCCGCTCCAAAGACAAAGCGGCCAAATGTGTTTTTTTCCTCCTGTGAGCTCAGAGAACTTGAAAACTTGCCATCGACTACAGAGCTAGCTGACGAGCTGACATGATTATTCTAGCTTTTTGACTCGCGGGCTACTCCTCTGTGCACTCCAGTTTTGTAAGCAGTGAATAAATTACTAGAATAAGATTTTAATGCCATTAGAGTTTAGTGTTTTGACTTGTAAAATCACATATGGTGAGACTACTCTAGGAAATTCACTACTTCAATAGGCTAGGTATGAAATTTTGCCATTAACCTTTCACATGCATGCAAGGAGAGTTTAAAAAAAAAGAAGATGCTGAAAACTACAGGAAAAAATGATTTTTTTTTTTTTGTATTTTTCTGAAGTTGGAAACAGGGAGAGACAGTCAGACAGACTCCTGCATGCGCCCGACCGGGATCCATCTGACACGCCCACCAGGGGCGATGCTCTGCCCACCAGGGAGCGATGCTCTGCCCCTCCGGGGTGTCGCTCTGCTGCGACCAGAGCCACTCTAGCACCTGGGGCAGAGGCCAAGGAGCCATCCCCAGCGCCCGGGCCATCTTTGCTCCAGTGGAGCCTTGGCTGCAGGAGGGGAAGAGAGAGACAGAGAGAAAGGAGAGGGGGTGGAGAAGCAAATGGGCGCTTCTCCTATGTGCCCTGGCCGGGAATCGAACCCGGGTCCCCCGCACACCAGGCCGACGCTCTACCACTGAGCCAATTGGCCAGGGCCAGATGATTTCTTATTTGGTTGGTTTAATAACAGCTTTGGTTACTTGGAGACAAAAGGACCTAAGGAAGAAGCTCATTCTACTTTTATAAACATGGCTCCTTTCTGCAATAGAATCCTGACCCTGGTGGACCCAACATAGCATTGAGCATCCCAGGTTGCAGTAGCTACTCCATTGCTCTGTACTGAACAGATAGGGTAAGGGAACAGAACTACTTACTAGCAGCGTTTAGAATATAGAGAATTTATTCTGGGACTTCTGGCTCCATGACTGCTCAGTAATTTGCCAGGTGATAGGTTGGTCAACCCCCAAATGGCAATCTGGTAGATCTTTAATATGAGCTGGCACTGACTAGGTTCAAACCATTAGAGTGCACACATGGAACAACTATATCTTTTACAGGTGAAGTTTGCTGGGATCTGAAAAGCAGTGCCTTAAATCCATTATCCAAATGGCCAACAATACTTCACACCCAACTAACAGTTTTTGGGTGTCTGAAAACAAAGATCTCAGGGCCACTTTATAGCAGCGATTCATGCATTACAAATCAGTAGTTTATATGCCAGTTGAGAAAAAAAAACAGTTTTAAAGTAAAAGAACGGAAAAATAGAATGTAGCTGACAACACTCACTTCCACCGCTCTTATACCAGAAGGAGGATGGAAGGAATGTTGTCCAGGAGACGCCACACACAGCGCACTCTTTCGGGGTGTTAGAAGAGATGTGTGAAATAGGAGGAAATGAGTATAGGACTTACGCTGCTGGGTACTGGGAGGATGATCTGTTCCACCACTGGGAGCCGTCTTTAACTGTCATGTTATATTTGAATCAGAATATTAAACTTCAAAAGAACTGTAAAGATTCTAGCCCACCCTTCATTCTCAGATAGGAAAACAAAGGCTCGGAGGAGATGCACTTCTCTGCTCACTGTACCACACAGTTTGCGGAAGACGCTGGATAGAGTTCAGTCTCAGTAGCCTACCCTTCCAGAAGGCCACTCTCAAGTCTGAAGGTAAACTTCACAAATAACCTGCCTTCCTCGAGTCCTGTTTATTCCTTATGTTCTAAACAACGATACATGTCAAGGACTAACTTTGCAAATCCCCAGAAGTATAAAGTACCAGAAGAAAAAAAAAATTGAGGGATTCCATTTGGCTTTATATTTTATCCGAGAAATAAAATTGTTACACAAAAATAATTATCTGTCAGTTTTGTGGATGGTGATGGGGCAGAGAGATCTGACCGGCTTAGTGATTCTAAGCTATGTGCTACTAAATGTAAGGGCTTAGGTGGACATGTTCTCTCGCTGTCATTCATTCTCTACAGATACTTAAGCAATAGCATGACACTGTTTTTATAAACCCAGGACTCTGGGTTCTTCTTCTACCCCTTCTCTCCAGGCCATTGCTCTATTGTCCTTGAGAACCAGAGAAGAGTTTCATTTTCCTTTCTCCTTTCTTCCCTATTCTTTCTTTCAGATCCTCCAGTCTCTGAAATAGCTTTTTTCTGACTCAAATTCAACTAGAAGTACAAAAGAAGAGTAGATCTGAGTGAATCAATGAACATAGACTGACAAATACAGAAAAGATATAAAGTAGCTGATGATAGAGCACTTTTAAGTGGGTGGGAGTTCACCTCAATATACCTGCATCTTAAGAATGGTCGTATTATTGCTTTGAATTGGATCCTTGAAAGGAATTTAATGGGTTTGAATATAATCTTAGCAGCTGTTATGAAAAATGTCCTATGAAATTAGGATGCTATATATCTTATTACACAGAGATCAGTTCCCTAAAGTAATGCTGTGAGTCATTCGGTTTTTTCACTAGATTGACGTTATTTTTGACGTAAGTGCAATGCTGCCCACGGCTTGGAGGCAGGTGGCGGGGAAGGAGGGGGATGGAGCAGCATAACAATGGGGTCTGCTCTGCATTCTTATGTGTATTATTCTCCCCCAAAGAGTCAGACCTCACACCATCACGCTGCCGCCTGGCTCATGCTATTATCAGCTGAAATGCTGAGCATGAGACACTTGGTGACATTTTTAAACTTGAACGCTATCTGTACATCATTCACAGTCACTGCAAATTCCTAAAAGATGGGCCCATGGGGCTTTGGGGTCATACATACAGCATTCAGAGGTAGGTTTATGTACCACACGGGGAGGAGTAAAATAGTTACCAAGGGCGTAGTCCTGGAGTTAGTATTCCTTGAATAGAAACCAGAATGGTGGCTCAGCCACTAAATTGGGCAGTTTACCTAAACTCTCCATCTTGAGAATCTGCAACTACAAAACTGGCATGACAATAACACAGCACAATAATAATTGCATTTTATGAGGATTAAATTCACAACAAGATACATAAGTATAGGAGAATGACTGGTACATAACAAGCACTCATGAATGTTTTTATTTATTTACTGACAATGAAAAGGTTAGCAAGGTATTCTTAAGTGACTAAAGCAAGTTGTAGAATAATATGTATTGTCATCTTAAATCTTTAAAAACAGCAACATAAGGCATATTTTTTAGTGGCAAATAAATGCATATAATTGCATAGAAAAAGCAACAACCAGAAAGATACACACTTCAGAATGATAATAATGGTGGTTACTTCCAAAGAAGGTATTAGATTTGAAGATGTTGGTCAATAGGCACTTCAATCTTATTTGTAATATTACAATGTTTTTGTATCATGTACTTTTTTGCATTTATGTATTAATTATGAAGTTAAATAGTAGAAAAGAAAAAACACATATCCAGCATATTTTCTTTTATAGACATCTTCAATTCCATGCTAATTTCAGAGCCCTGGTTTATCAGGCCTCAGTATTCCCAGATATTAATATTAGCCCAGGTAACCGTCAAAATTTGTGTGACTAACAGCCTGCCTCACGTGAGGAGGCCGTTCCGTCATGACATCTATGAAGAATGTTTGCTTGCCTGATGATTTGGCTTAATAATGTTTTATGGCTTACCTTCCAGTTACTACTTTGTTCTAGTATTGTATGGGGAAGATGTATTCAGTCAAAAACAGTTATTCGAGACCAAGTTATACAACTTCAGCTCCTTACGACGACACTTGGGTTGGGAACCCATCCACGGGTTCCTCTCACACTAAATTCTATTAATAGTTGGTTTCTTTATAACCACTTAAAATCTGATATATTTTTGTATCCCAAGTAGTAGTCATAAAATTTTAGGAAGCTGAGTTATCATTTCAGATAGAAGATTATTGCTGTTTCCTAAGCTTTTAATTAGGCCTGAGTTCGTTATTGCATGAACTATATACATTTCATTTGCTAATCTCTGAACAAATATTAAGGAATTCCTTTTTTTACCTCTTTGTCAATAAGTGCGATCTCAAAACTATGTATATTGCCTCTGGAGCATAATTGGGTTGTGTTGTACTGTATTGTTTCTTCAGTGTAGTCTGATACCCAAAGTTAGCCTTCTTTAGCTTAAGGTCAACCTATATTCCTGTTCTCAGAGAGCAGAAAGGTTCAAAGTCTTTTTTTTTTTGTATTTTTCTGAAGCTGGAAACGGGGAGAGACAGTCAGACAGACTCCCGCATGCGCCCAACCGGGATCCACCTGGCACGCCCACCAGGGGCGACGCTCTGCCCACCAGGGGGCGATGCTCTGCCCCTCCGGGTCTCTGCCGCGACCAAAGCCACTCTAGCGCCTGGGGCAGAGGCCAAGGAGCCATCCCCAGCGCCCAGGCCATCTTTGCTCCAATGGAGCCTTGGCTGCAGGAGGGGAAGAGAGAGACAGAGAGGAAGGGGGGGGGTGGAGAAGCAAATGGGTGCTTCTACTATGTGCCCTGGCCGGGAATCGAACCCAGGTCCTCCGCACGCCAGGCCGACGCTCTACCGCTGAGCCAACCGGCCAGGGCCAGGTTCAAATTCTAATACCTGTTATCTCAGTCATGATCTCAGAGGTAGTGACTGCAAGTCAGAGAACAACTATGTGAGATTTCCTAAAGTCCATCATATATCATTTGAAACTCTTGTAATAGTTGCTCGATTCAGAGACTATGCAAGGATACAGAATATAGATTTAGACAACAGGGAAAGTCATTTAAATATCTTAGGAGTCCTTCAGTGTCAGATGTCTTTACATTCTGATAGAAAAGATCTGCATAACCTAAAATTCAAAGAAATGTAAAGTCTAACCAATGGGCAAACTGGTTGGGAGCTGTAGACTTCTGTGAGTGGAACTATGAGGTCACATGCAAAAGTTGGGTCTAGGAAGGCGGGGTATACAAATGTCCTCTTCTTGATATTTAGTATCTTCGACATGACAGCAGTAAACAAGCTTCTGTGTTCTCACTCAAGAATTTAATCAGTTTCTCAGCCAAAAATCTCTGGACATTTCTAATCTCAAGCAATCTAAATAGGCAACTCTTGAAATTATGTATTTTAATGTAACAGCTTCCTTGATTAGTATAGAAAGAATTCAAGTTTTATGCCTTTGGTAGAAAATAACCTTAGTGACCTGAGATGACAGTTGTTGGTAAGGGAAGCCATGGGAAGCTATCATTTTGTAACTGAATGCCTCCTTTTTAAATTCCTTGTTGATTTGGCAACAGAAGTCTTTGTGGCTTACACAGACAGATGCAAAACTCACACAAAACTTGACAGGCACTTCGGGTGCTTTGTTTTTTGAGTAAGAGGACAGAGTTTGGCTTTAATGATATGCCAGAAAACAATCGATAAGTATTGATTTCTCATTCATTTGGTTTGTTCATTAAAATTTTCCATAGTGATTTACAGGAAATGTTCACCCTTTTAGTAGTACAATTCTATAAAAATCTCATGGTCAAAATTATTTATCAGGGATTAAGAGTTATTGAAAATAATTAGTTTTTCCCAAAAATGAAAACTTAAAGTTTACCAAAATTACATCCGACCTCATAATATTATAAGACAGTTTTGATCTACTCCAGAATTATCCTCTGCCCCATGTTAGAATTAACCAATGTGACAGCATGGAATAATCATCTTCTGGTTCTGTATCTAATTCTGCTGTTTAAGACACTCCTGATAATGTAGTGCAAGCATCCCCTTTCCTTTTAATGACTTTCCATGTAATGAATTCTGGCTTTCATCATGTCTTTAACTTTATTGTAAAATTCTGGATTCCAATGCTAGAAGTGAATATTGAATGTGCTCTCAGACTCCATCAGGAAATAAATCAAAAGTGGTGGGAGAGATTGGGCCTGGCTTATGGCCACAGGTATCTGAAAAGAGCCACTGACACCAACGGTTCAGGGAAAGGCAAAAAAAGACAAAGGCAACACATGGTTACAGCCTATGCAGAAAACGAGTTCTCAAAGAACCCCAATGACCTCAGGAACTTCATGGATGTAATGTCTGCCTAGGACTGGCTTTTTTTTTTTTTTTACACTAAATCTTAAACTAATATTTTAAGCCTAAAAAGTCTTTTGTGATTTTCCTCATTCTTATCTTTCAATGCTAGTTAATTATTTTCTATTTTAAAATACTTTATGTATACCAAAATGTATGCCTGGCCCTGGTCAGGTGGCTCAAATCAATGGAAAACTTAAAAAAATATATGCCATATGTGTCACAGAAAAAGGATGGGGAGAAAAGATACTCATGTACCTATCACTGAGACTAAAACATAAAATTAGTGCATTTGAAGCCCTCTCTATGCCCCATTTCTCATTGTAGACTATTTTTCCTCCTAGTTATTCTACAAAAGTATCCTTAAAGAATGTAATAATTAACTTTGCTTATTTTTTAACTTCATATACATGGTAGTGAACTCTACGTAATATTATGTTTAATAAAATGGTTCTGGTTGCTTGCCCAACATTATTTTGAGAGGCAGGACTAGGGCTGACTCTTCACTGCAGCTATTATGAACCCGTGACTGAGCATTTGTGAACATGTCTTTCAGCACACGCTTGGCATTCCCAGAGAGCATATATATATCGAAGAGGACTTACTGGGCCATAGAACTTCTACGTCTTCATTTCACTGGATAATACCAATTGTGTGTGTGGGGGGGTTGTTTGTTTGTTTGTTTGTTTTGTTTTGTATTTTTCTGAAGCTGGAAACAGGGAGAGACAGTCAGACAGACTCCCGCATGTGCCCGACCGGGATCCACCCGGCACGCCCACCAGGGGCGACACTCTGCCGCGACCAGAGCCACTCTAGCGCCTGGGGCAGAGGCCAAGGAGCCATCCCCAGCGCCCGGGCCATCTTTGCTCCAATGGAGCCTTGGCTGCGGGAGGGGAAGAGAGAGACAGAGAGGAAGGAGGGGGTGGGGGTGGAGAAACAAATGGGCGCTTCTCCTATTTGCCCTGGCTGAGAATCGAACCCGGGTCCCCCGCACGCCAGGCCGACGCTCTACCGCTGAGTCAACCGGCCAGGGCCAATACCAATTGTTTTAACAAAAATTGTTGTAAAAGTTTTCCTCCTTTTCCAACATGCTAGCAATGACAGTACTTGAAACTATCTTCGCCAGTTGCTTTATTTTTACTAAGGACGTTGAATGTTGATTTATATTTACCAGCCTTTGGGTTTCCTCTTTGTAAACTGACTGCTTGTGTCTTCCATCCATTTAGTTGTATTTTCCTCTGACTGGTGTGAGTTCTTAGGATATTCTGAATAACAACCTTTTTTCTTGGTTATGTATGTAATAGGACAGGTATCCTCTCTCAATTTTTGGCTTTTCTTTCCAAGTTGTTAACAACATCTTTTGAGGATCAGTTTTTCTTAATATTATTGTGGTCAAATTTATCAAACTTTTCATATGATTTGGAATTTTGCATTCTTAAGAAATCATATAAATATCCCCCTAATTTTCTTCTAAAAGGTTTAAATATTGCCTTTCATATTTGAATTTTTAATGTATTTGGAATCTATTTCATGAATGCTATGAGGTCGGACCCAATCTCATTTTTCTTTATAGTAGGAGTGGTTACTTTTCTCAGAACCGTTTTTTAGTCCACCCGTTCTCCACTAATCTGCAGTCAGTTCTGTATTATTCTCAAATTGGCATAAATGGGTCAGTTTGCTTCTGGACCCTGATCTGCTGCACTGGTCCACTTGTCAATTGCTGAGACCACACCACACTGTCTCAGTCATTATTACTTTACAGTGAATCTTAGCATCTGAAAGAACACGTTCCCTCAAACTGTATTTCTTCAGAAGTACCTTGACTCTTCTGGGCCAAGTGTTCCATATGTTTCAGAAACAACTTGTCAAGTTCTAAAAAATATAATAATAAAGGCCCTGTTTAAATTCTAACCAAACTGTATGGTATATATGGGTTAATTTGGCATAACGGCATTTTTTACAATATTGAAGCTTTCTCCATCTTTTGATTTATATAGGTCTCCTTGAAAGTCTTTCCATAGGTCTTGAACTTCTTCTGTTGAATTCATACTGGCTACTTTATCTTTTTGTTGCTGCTCTAATTGGTATGTTGTAAAAAATATCCCAGAGACCCTTGGATTACACTGATAACACATGACCCAGTCCTGTTATGCCTCAACACTGTTAATAGGTCACAATGTTTACAGAACTCAGTCTAAACTCTTTTTCAGGCATTGAAAGCCTACAGTTACTCCAAGAATACCTTCTGGCACACCTTAATATAAGGCTCCACCTTTAACACATGGCCGATACATCAGGAAAATATTATTCACTGTTTTCTTTTCTTCAAATGCCCTCTCATCTCTAAAATAGATCTTCTATTTCTTTGTGTTATATCAAACCCTTTATCTTCCTCACCCTTCATCCAAGCTCTCCTGCAAATCATACAGCTTGTTGTATATTAACTAGGCCCAAACACTGTTCTTCCTACCTGGTAGCCACCTTTCCTCTGACAAGTCAGTGTGCCACCAGGCTCCCAGAGTTCAAAATCACTTTCTTAAAGGTGTGAGGTCTTACTTCTGGCCTCAAGATAGGATCATCATACTCTGCCCTCATACAATTTCTACCTATCAGTCCTAGTCTTTCTTTCACTACTTCTATGGAATATGTACAATTTTTCTTTAACAAACAGACTTTCAAAATACTGAAAGCTAGCCTGACCTGTGGTGGCACAGTGGATAAAGTGTCGACCTGGGAATACTGAGGTTGCCGGTTCAAAACCCTGGGCTTGCCTGGTCAAGGCACATATGGGAGTTGATGCTTTCTGCTCCTCCCCCTTCTCTCTCTCTAAAAAAAAAAACCCCACCTAAATAAAGTTAAAAAAAATACTGAAAGCTGAAAACAGTATCATCATAAGGATTCTGGAGGATCTGGCAGCTCAGGAAGAGCTCAGGTTACTTTTCTAGAGAATTTAATCAAACTAAACTACAACCCTTTTCCTACCAAGATGTCTCTAGCATGCCTGTTGTCTGCTCTTAGCCTAAGGCTGACTTACCTAGCTGGGCAACCACAGACCTATTTAGTCACTCAGGGCAGTTGGATACAATGTAGGGAACTCTTATATAGGCCAGAATTCCTTGGGCATTAAGAAATAGCAAACACACAACATAGCAGTAGGGCAAAATTATTTTTCGCATCCTGCAACACGTGTAAAATAATATTTGACCAGCACACTGCCACAAACTAGAAAGGATTTAGGGTTTGTTGCAGCTATTGGTGAAAACATAATTGTTATATTTGCTTTCTATATTATTATAAGAAAAAAGGATTTGAATATATTAAATTACAAATGTGCATATATATTCTATCAAATATTTAATGAGATATTTGATTAGGCTTAGTTTATAGGCTGAACCAAGCAAATAATGTTCAGATATAACTTTAATGTAATAAATTTGTGCATGGTTTGAAAAGTGGTTTTATCATTCTAAAAATTTACAATAATTTGATATTTAGAGTATTTAGAGTCACACCGTTAATTTATCCCCAGCTGGGAAGCTCTGTCCTAGAAGAACATGAGAGTATATTAAGAAATTGCTTATCCACTCTCCCTTTCCTCCTCTCTCTTTTCTAACTTCTTCACTCTCCCTTTCCTTTCTCTTTCTTTCTTTATTTCATTCTAGCATTGTTGTCATTGACCTGTAACTGATGATCCTTTTGCTCCATTGAGCTACCCCGAGGCCTGAAAATATGCTAATCAACTCATCCTATCAATAAAACATCCAGCACTTGGAAAGCAGATCAGAACTGGGCAGTCCCCAGGAGGTGAGGGGGCAGAGCGCTGGGTCTGAGGGGCAGGAACTGGCGAAGTGACTGCAGCCATGGGGCCCAGTCCTGCTGCAAAAGGTGTGTGTTTATAAGGGGGGATCCTTAAATGCCGAATGGCCTCTGTTTGGTCTGCAGTTTTACTTCCTTTTCTAAACCTCTAGGACTTCAGTGTTCCCTAGCAACAGAAGCAAAGGATCAATTTAGAAAAGTGCTTTCCTGAGCTTTCCTAACTAGCTACTGACCAAGCCATTTAGTTTATGTGATCAAGCAATTGAAATTCAAGGAGATTTATCACTCACTGTCCTCGGCAGCAAACCTGGAAGAGCACCTCCTGATATGTATACTGCTAATGTCTGCGCTGACTGATTCCACCCCCACTGCACGAGCATGGATGGGTTTCAGTAAGAATTAGTAGTCTCTGCATCTCACTGTGAACCGACAGTGTTGCTAGGGAAACTGATAATTATGTGGCAAAATGGAGGGTATAGAAGGGAGAAAGGGTTCAGAAGAAATGTGAAGCTTTGATCTAAATCAGCATGTTAGTAGTACAGTTTGTTGATCTTCTGTAGTCATATAATTTAATAAATACCGTTAATTATATGTTTGACAAGATACAGATTTCTGAACTGAAAGAAATGAGCTGGACTCTGGACAGCTACTGGTTACTGATCATACTTTGTGCATGTCACAGTATTTAAAGCACAATTACTTTTAAGAATTAAAATATTCAAAAACATGAAAAAATACCAATCTTACAGAGTTCCAGATATAAAAATCATAATTCTATAAAAGCTCTAATAAAATTGCTTTCTTTTTATCTCACAGACTAAGTCATACAGCTTCAAAACACCCTTTAGGATAGAGGAGAAAGAAGTGTTACTATTTATATATAATAGATAGTAAAACCAACTCAGCTGAGGTGAATGACCAAGCTCTTCAGTGAATGGTAAGGTTGTAGCTAAATACATATTTGAATTTAAACTGCCCGGGAGGCATTATATACAGATAATGTCTTATTAAACTCAGAAGAAAGATATAAATTTAGTGAATGGACTCAAATCTCTAGGTATCATTTTAGTTTTAAATGAAGATTTCCAATACTTTTCATTTTTGTTGGCTAAACGCGTAGTTTTAAAAGTTAACAATATGACTTAAACGCTTTGTTTATACAAAAAAAAAAATCTCATTGGAGACATCTGAATACATGAGAAAGATCATCAAAGAAGTAAACAGCTCATCAGCGAACAGTTTCACTGCATGTCAATCACCACCTGTTAGTTGTCAGTCCTCTCAAGACATCGCTGTCGCACAACATTCTTTTACTTTCCCTTTGCCAGGGACTACTCGGTAGCTATTCTAAGCAAAAATTTCATATCCTCTGGTGTCTTTATAATGACAAATTCTTATACATTTTTTTCTGATTTCTAAATATGCTATAGATATTCACATTCATATATGCACAACTTATGTATGGGTGTGTGCGTGTGCAAGAAAATTGTGAAGTATTTATTTATGGCTGGTGTATGAAAGAAGACAGCCATTTATATAGAAAATGTTTCCACTGTTTTGGTCTTACATGGTTTTTGACAGAATAAAAGAATGAGAATTATATAATATATAGGACAGCAAGGGGAAAAACACAAAACTAATAGAGAAGTTCTTAACTCAATGAATTCCAAGAGCAGGAAGTAGGCAGTCAGCTTTCTGATGTTGTATACAAGATCTTGACTGCTTTAAAATTTTTCAGGCTTTATTCATTAATATATAAGCAGTGTTGCTCACTCTAGATTATCACTGTAAGGTAGTTTATTATATCTATCAATGTTAGGATAGTTTTAAAATAATATTTGGCTTGCTTAAGTTGGAATTTTGTTTCTTTACATCAAAGTATTTATTTTTGATAAGACAAGCACTAAATGATAAATTCTTATTTTGATAAACCTTTTCTTTTCTCCCATGGCAGGAAGGCATTTTCAACTTTTACATCTCTGGATAAGAAAAAAAAGAAAGTAAAGCCAAATTTTATAGTCATTAGGAACAATTTTTGTAGTTAAGTTAAACAAACCTTGACTTAGGCCATCCTGACCAGAAGTCTGCTTGACATCCAAGTTCTCCATGGTGTCTCCTTTCGAGACTTCGCCAAGAGAAGTTCTTCTCTCGAAGATGTTGTTGTTATTATTAACTTGAGTCCCATTTTGCTTCAGGAGCCTGAATACCTCAGCTTCCAAATCTCTAATCTAAAACACAAACAAACAAACCCATTTATAAAACTCTAAACCAGCACTGCTCTCCAAGTACTAGGCAAGAGCATCCCACTATTTAATGGCTTTGATCACATCACTCACCCGTACTTGCAGGCCTTGAACTTCCACAAGATGAGCTTTTTCCAGATCTTCTATTTTCTTTCTTTCTGCTTCCTGTCTCTTGATGAAATCAAGTTCTCTTAAGAGGAAAATAATAGATCTGATTGCATCAAACACTCAATAAATGAAGAAATGTGAAAGTTCTTATCAGAAGCAATAAACTGCACTGTGAGCTAAATAACTGGACAGCTATTTAAATAAATAAAACTCAATCATAGTTAAAGAAAAGGTATATAGTAATGAAAGCAAACAAAACATTTTAATGGATCACAAAGTAAAGAAAGATGCCTTGCTTCTGCTTATTATAATTTTCATTTGTAGCTACTGATTCTAGAGCCCCCCTACATATTTAAATACGAGCTAATGGACTAATGACCCACCTTGAGTAATTTAGGGGAGATAATTACATGACAGGTGCACATAATTCCACATTTACAAAGCAATATATCTAGTAAATTGATGGAACTGACTGATAAAAAATAATTATAATAAGATTGCTTCCTATGAATGACAGTGGAAAAGGGCTGGGTGGGTCAAAGGAGTTGACAGGGAATGTCACTTACACACCTGAGGCTAATATGGGGAGAAGGGGGAATATCTCCATTTTGAGAGCCTGGAATATAATACGCAAATGTAGAAAAACCTATAAAATTATTACATGACATACAGTTATAATATTTTTGGCAAGAAAAGTTAAAAGACTGACTTACTAAATTTACAGTTAGAGGGAGCGATTTCCCTCTTTTAGACAATCAACTTTTTATATCATTTTCTTTTAAATATTGAAAACATTATTTCCGTGATAGGAAAGAACAGAGATATGGTGAATGTTACATATATGCTTAGCTTCTACACCTTGGCACAGAAATCCAGAAGAGGGACTGGCATTATATGTTATTGTTCTAGCCAGCCTGAAGTAACTGACGAAAAAAACCAGTAAAAATCTCCCTGGTCTGTCTCCCTGAAATCACACCAGGATCCAACAGGGGGAAGCAACGCAGCATTGGCTCAGAAAGAGCTGTTGAAATTCAAGAGCAGAATGTGGTGAGGGTCTCTTACTGCAGTGAAGTGGCAGGGCAGGGGGTCTTGCTCGTCAATATTTATGCTGTCTCTTGCGGGAAAATTCTGCAGTTAACTGATTCTAAGGACAGAGTCAGAAACAGTCTCAGCAAGGCCCCGACTGCTGCTTTGCATGTACTACGTCCAGTAGCCACTCTGCATGACTTCAGCGGGGCTTCCTGCTTCCTAATTACAGGGATGTTTCAAAAAGGATAGAGAGTCAAACGTTTTACACAGTTACTATCAATGATTAATGGTCAAAATTTTTTTCATGATGTAGCTGGTTACCAAAATATGATAAAATAAACAATCTATAATCTCCTATAAAAATGATAGAAGTGTTTCCCAAAATTAATGCTATTTTTGCTTTAACTTTGCTTCCTAGAGAAATAACATATTTTTCGCTCCATAAGATGCACTTTTCCCCAAAAGTGGAGGGGAAAACGCCCGTGTGTCTTATGAAGTGAAAAATATGGTATTTTTGAGGTCATCTTTTCTATTTCACTAGATATTACAAAACTACTGAATGTAAGCCTTCTTTATATGCACACTAGTACGCGTTAGTCGTTAGAAGCTGCTTACTTTTGTTGAAAATCCTTGATCAGTTTCTTGGCCTTGTTGTACTTCTTTTCCAAGGCCTGGTACTGACTTTGCGTCTCTTTGAGATGTTCGTTTACAGTGTGGCATAAGGTCTGAGCCTCGATCCAGTAGCTCTCCAGTTTCAGCATTCTTTCTTTATTCTCTTCTATGTTTTGCTGGAGTTGAGTTTTTTCTAGTTCCCACCTCACTTTCTCATTTTCTGCTGCTTGCAGCTGGATAAAAAAAAAAATGTCACGGCAAAGATCATCTGGGCACTTCTGTACCAAAAATCCCTTAATTTTTATAGCATGTATTTGATTAAGTTCAATTATTACACCTACTCAATCCCCAAACACCTTGAGATGAGAAGAGCAACTACTATTTTCATTATTTCATAGATTATGAAATGGAAAACTTGAAAAGTGAAAATGCTTTGTCCAAGGTCACACATCTGATAAATGACAAAACATGCGATTGACTCCAACTCGATCATCCCAGCAGAGTACGTGGTCTGAAATTCTGTGAGCAGCGAAAAATGGGGGAGCTTTTGTTTGTTTTGTTTTTATGTGAGCAGTCGAGTTTCAACAGGTTTTCCTTTAGATATTTTTAAGAAACACATACTTACATGTAAAAAAAAAAGTTAACTGAATAAGGAGGGAGAAGAGACCAGCTGAGGGGAGGGAGAGAAGCACAGTGCAGCAGGGGCGGGGTGGGGAATCTGGACTCATTAGGTTTCGATTTGAAACCCCCCTCTGCCACTGTGGGCCCCCCCCATTTTATCTTATTTTTTAAACCATTTTTTTTCAATTACAGTTTACATTCAATATTATTCTGCATTAGTTTCAGGTGTATAGTAAAGTGGTTAGAGAATCATGTCTTTTTCAGAGTGCCCCCACCATGCTTCAAGCACCCACCTGGCCCCAATATACAGCTGTCACAATGCCACTATTGGCCTTCAAACCTTGGGCAAGTAACTCAAATTCTCTAACATCCGCATGCTTGGAACAGCTCCTTGTGCATAATAAACACCTGATAAATGTTAGTTTTGTTTTGTTTTTATCCTTTTTGATGATTCTATTACATCCTTCATTTCAATGGACGAGAACACAGTTTGCAGTTCATTATTTGGCTGGCAGTGTTCTGAGCCTTATAAACCCCAATCTTCATAATAGATAGTGTAAGTAAAAATATAAATTATTGTTGTATTAATTTAAATCCCTCCAATGGGATGGAAAGGCAGCTCCCTTGGTTTCTGCTTCTAGGGACCATTAGGAATAGACAATATACTCATCCTATTGGCTCATTTCTACAGAAACTCAAAGCTGATCGTTTAGGTGAGAGGCCCACGGTCATTTTTTCACAACAACTATCTGACCTTTAAACAAGTGCTTCATCTATTTCACATGCCTCCTTTAAAGTTTAAAAAGATGCCGAGTCATTATAAACTATCAATTTTCCAAATCTAAGACATTCCAAAAGCATTCGGCAAATGAAAAAATATATTTCATGTATAACTTAAAACTAAATACACTGGCAAAACAGATTACAGAGTCAAAAGTAGTCAAAAACATTTCAAAATTAGGACTTGTGTTATCAACATGGACATAGAGTCATAGTGAAACAAGCCAATCTATGTATATTATTTATATGCCAAATAATAATGAGGAAAATATAAAATACTAATTTATAGGGTTTTCTAAGTTAAATGTTTATAGTTTAAAACATAAGCTTTGCTAAAGCACTTACACTCACAGGTAATCTTTTCCCTAATTGTAACTGACAATTTAAAAAAATACTTCTATTCTTCCATTCTATGCCAAGAAACAATAGCAACTTAAAACAGTACTGGGATTTTACTGCATCTTTTATTAAGCAGTGTTTTGCACTCAAGTTGTTTATTTTCCCACTACTAATTTAAAAATTATTATTCACAGAGCTTGGCTGATACCATGAATGATGTATAGACATGTTTTGACTAAAGAGCTACAGAGTTATTAGCTGCGAATACCATTTAACCAAAATAGCCTTGCTAATTCATCTCCATTTAACACACATGGAGAAACCAAAACAAGTGTTCAGTGTGAACAGAAAAACAGAGTTTGTGATGGGGGAGGAATTATATCTTAATTTTTAAAAGACCATTAGAACAAGAAAGAATATTGTTTTCAAAGTCATTTTAAAAATATTTTTAAATGTCTGAAATGACATACTTGATAACAACTCTAGAAATTTACAAGTACCTTACAACCTAACAACTAAAAATGCCCTTTTGAATCTTATATTATATGTAAACTAAAAATACGTAAAACCTTTTATCCCGGACTGTTTTTTCCCCCCACACTTAAGAAACGTGAACTAAGTAACTAAAAATTTCCAATACAAATTATGTAATGTGTTATGTTAAAATACATTGTTTTTGATGAATAAGTGAAAAATAAATTATTAAACCTATTTAAAATAAGATAAAGAGAAAAAGATAGAGTATAATAGTTTGTGCCTAGGGATTTAGTGGTCAAAATGTAATTCAGATGCATGAATCATCAAAAATATTTACTTTTTTGGGAAAGCTCAAAAGGGAACCACATATGTGTAAATACGTATTTTTAAAATATTGTGCAGTTTTTACTAAGGGGATAGAGCGATGCTTACCCTAGGGGTCCTTTCATTTAGGCATCTAACCGTGGAAATGTATTCTTTCTAACATTTGTATTCTTTCAAATGTACAGGAACAAATCCTTTGGTCCTAGAGCTGAATTTATTCATAGCCTCCGAAGTTTAAAAAGTACAATTCAAACACCACGTATTGATTGGTGCTTACCTTCGTCTTCAATTTTTGAATCTCTGCTTCTGTAACTGCATGTTTGATTTGCAACTGAAAATTGAAAAGAAAGAAAAATCGGAACTAAGAATGTGTATCTGTGCTTTTCAAGCCTCAGCAACTAGAAGAATACCGTGTTACCCGGCGGATGACCTAGGCAAGTGCAGTGCCTCAGGTTGTAAATTAAAATGTCTAGGGTGTAAAATGATCACTAGGTGCAAACTAATTATACGCAGGGTCTAAGCCCACACTCCCTAACATCGGATTAAGTTATACATTTAATTGCTCTGGGACCAAAGAAAAGAAAGCTCATTTTCTTGCCCCCTTTGCAGCTCTTCCTTTATGATTCGACTGCCAAGGAATTGTTTCCTTGTAGTCCTGTAGTCTGAGCAGCTTAAGCAAGCAACTCGGCCAAAGGCAGCGTGAAGGTTCGATTCCAAGTTTGGAAGAGAGGGGGCGCTGTGGTACCGCGACTCACTAGGCCGAGCAGTTCTTTACAGCTCAAAGCGGGAGACTGGATGATGCAGTTCCACAGAGAAATTTGTTTATTTTTTAATTGCAGGAAAGGTACAGAGCTAGATTTCTGTCCTCCAAAATATCTACTTTTATTGCGGACCCGAGACCCCGAAAGCTGCAGTTACAGTTTATTACTAATTATCACGAGAGCCCCCCTTTCACATTTGTTTTGCTTCTCCCCACCCCCTACTTCTCTCTGGGAAGGAAAAAGAAAACGAAATACTCATTTCCTTCAGGGATAAATAAATACACCAACATTTACGGAAAACAATATGTGGGTTGACAATCTCTTTCCTGAAATCCTTGGGGCCAGATGCTTTTGGGATTCAGAATTCTTCCAATTTCAGAAAGGTACAAAGATGCATTTCCCATAAATTGTATATTGCGCACAGCCGGATATGTGGAGGCACTCTGTAATCAAACGCACGAATATTTTTGCATTTGAATAGTTCCACTAAGTGAGGTATAGAGAAATTGTAAATAATATCCTGTCAGCTTTAGTCATGTTTACCCCCAAGTGAGTCTGCCACAAAATTATTTTAGAAATCTGTCCCCCCCCCAGGCCATTTTAAATTTAGGATCGAACAAGAGGGACTGTAAACTTCTAATATTACTGTAATCAAATAAGTCTAAGGTTTTCTTATCAGAAAAAGTGAGTGAGGCGGCTGATGAAAGGATAGAAACGTGACCCTTTGGAGATCATGACGCCTTAGAAACCTCAGCTCTTTGGTTTGTAACCTGCATTTCCTTGACTGCTAGGGGCACACAGGACCAAGGAAGAGGCAAAGAAGTCAGCGCCAGGCACGGGCTGATACACCCTTAGATGCCCGTGAATAACCCCCCCCCCCCCCCCCCCCCCCCCCCGTGCTCCTTGCTAAACGCTCCCTCCTCAGCGCTCTCAGGGATCCTGCTAGTTTAACGCCCTGGGTTCTACTCTGCCACAGCTCTGATACTGCTCTGTCTTGAGAGGTCATTTTGAAACTGGTTTACAGCTGATTCTGCCCCACTCACAGCACTTCTGTTACTGCCCCACTTGCAAACCTAGTCTCTCCTGCAACCCTGCTCACGTGGCTCTTGCTTTTTCACCAGCGAAGGTTTCTAGGGGCTTCGGAGCCCTAACAACCTCTCCACAGGAAGCACTCTAATCTGGAGAGTCGTCTGCACCTGACAATGCCCGGCAGCCCAGCCTGACGTGCTGGAGTGCCCAAGCTGGTGCTCCCACTGTGGGCCCCGCAGCAAACACACGACTGCAGAGCCACTCATCCTTACCCTCCGGGAATCATATTGGGTAAGGAAAACCAGGACTCCTAGCTGAAAACTGACCCGGTCTAGTTCCCGCAGTGAACTGCTCTTAAAACAGGGCTTAGAATCTGGATCTTTTGGTTCCTGATCCAGTGCCATTTTCCTTAGAAAATAGGGATTAATTCAACAGGTATTTATTTATTAACAAGCTGTTATATGCAAGGTGAAGTGGAAACAACTCTTTCTCTTTCTAATGAATACCAGTGTTAATCTACCCTACCAATATAAATTAATAAATTAAAAATGGCAGAAGTACCTAGATGTTAGGCATGATACATTATTTATACATAAACAAATATATTCACGCACATGCACACATACACACATACATGGCTATAAGGGATTATTTTCCATGGAGATCTTGTACTTCAGTGTAAATATACTTGGCCACCTGGTAAATCCATGGCCTAGGTGATTTTGGAGTATCTGCAATTATTATTGACAAGATGATTTATTCCTTGTTTTTTCAAATGAGTGCCAAGTATGAAGAGTACTGCAGGTCCTTAATGTCCATTTGGTCGCTGAACATTGTTTCATTAGAATGAAATACTAAACTCTTGTTTTTATCAAATAGCCTGTGGTAAAGCTGGTCTTGTTACCCATCCCTTCACCACAGATCGAAGAACCTATCCACAACATTAAATGAAGACTTATTATAGTTAAGTCAGGACTGATTGAATTCATCTCCGGCCTTTCCTGTACTAGCTATATGATGTTGGAAACTGACTTAACCTCTTCTACCTTCACTTTTCTTACCTGTGCAATGCAGTTCCTCATAGGTCTTAACCTTCCTTATTGGAAGGTTAAATGAGAGAACCCATGTAAAGCATTTAGCACAGTGGTTAGCAGAGAATCAGCCCTCTAAAGAGTTTTAAGATTAAGAAAGAATGATCAGAAGAACTCAAACCTCAAATCTACTTCACAGTTAAAAGTGCTTTGTGCTATAAAATGTCACACCCAAAAAGAAACGAACACCTCCGATTCTATTTGAATAGTAGCAAGAAATCAAAGGGTAGATTTTACAAAGGACACTTGCAGCTATGGGGAGGTGCCGGGTTTTCTTTTGTCCGTGGTTTACTCCCTGGAGGATAACCAAGTATACAGCATGCAGCTTATTGAGACTTGGGATTTTCTTTTCTCAATAACTCTGGCCTCCAGCAAGCTGCTTCGCTGGCCCCAGTTTCCACAAGAAAGATGCGAAGGCTAGACAGTACAAACTCCAAGGCCCTTGCAAGTACCACGAGTGTGACATTTATAAAATGGACAGCCTGCGGATGGTTGTCATGGTTGCAGAGTCTGGAAAGTCTTGTCCAAAGCCAGCATTTTCATTCCTATGAATGCATATGCCAGATTAATCCACTGGTGTGTGGGACAAACTTAGGTAAAACTGTGCAATAGACAAGTTGGTCTTCAGTCACCTCTCCCCTCCTACCTTACCAAAACAGGTAACAGAAGAGAGCTGACCTCAGTGGAACACTGATAAATACTTGGAGTGTTCCTAAGTACAGCACAATTCTTCAGATATAGGATAGCAGAATGAAGTGTGTAAATTCAGATATTCTTTAGAAGATGGACAAAAGTTTTAGTATAAAGTATTATTAGTTATTCATAAGGTCTAAAATTGTAATGTTATTATTTTAATCCTGTATGGACATTATAATAATTTCTACAAATCCCTCACTATTAATAGGATACACATCAAAAGTATACTATAGGCAAACGATTGGTTAATAAAAACAGAGCATGAAAAACCTGCTGGGACTTTTGGGCTTCAGAGAATCTAGGACTAGAGAAAAGAATTGGGAAGGGAGGATATAAGTGAAATTGTAGGATAGTGTGTTTCAACTATAAGACCAACCTCTTTCATCTCTTCTGTACTCTTTAACATAAATGCCATAGACATCTACCCCAGGATTGCAGTACAAAGAAACATATGCATCCCTACAAAGAACAGTAGCTCCCATGTAACATTCTGCAGATGTACCTGCCATGTATACTTTCTGTTTATTTCTCTCAAAAGAGATGAATTCAGAAGATGTGCTCAAATCACTGAATCAACATAATCCAAATAAAACTACACTAGAAATGGAAACATCCTTATGTATCAATGTAAATAGTAAGATAGAACTTTTGCACTGTTTTTTACTTATCCTGTGGATGCCTGGGAAACATTTTTCTTTAAAAAGTGAAAAATAGCCCTGCCAGGTTATTCAGTTGGTTAGAGCATGGTCCTGATACACCAAGGCTGCCGGTCCAAAGCCCCGTCAGGGCACATACGAGAATCAACCCGTGAAAGTATAAATAAGTAGAACAACAAATCAACATTTCTCTCTCTCCTTCCTTTCTCTCTAAAATCAATAAAAAGATTAAAAAATTTTGAAATAAAAAGTGACATTATTATCTTTGCAGGAGAGATTTTAAGAGAGCTCTCAAGTAGTAGAGATTTTATAATCACATCAGAGCAACATTCTCTGCTCTTACTTTAGAAGGGCAAAATAATAACTGATATTTGTGTATAAAGTAGTTTCAGCATCAGAATTATAATTTTTACAATTCTCTTTGTGATTATCTGAGGTCTGTCTTACCCATGACCATGTAAACTCCACTAAAGAAAGAATCAGAGCTGTTTTGCCTCTACTTCGGTGCTATTAAAATGAAGCTATGCCATAGTTCTTTATAATTTCTGCTCAAAGCCTTACAGATGGTACCTATCTTTACATTAACAAACTTATTATTCTCAGGAAATAGTTTATGCAAAATTTGCTGAAACCGGCTGATTGAACATCATAATCCAATCTGAATGACAACACTAATTGCGGCATACGCAGCACAGGGTGAGATATCCAGCAAGGTCACTCTCTAAGTAGCTGTTCATCAACTGGTGATTAATGAGGAAGGTGCTGGATGGAGGTGACAGCCTGTAATTACAGTCCCTTTTAAAATAAATATCCATTTACTGCTAGGTAAGTCCCATTTTATAGCTACTGAACATGTTAATGGAAAGTTCCATTAAAAAAGCTTTATTTTACTATCTTAATGCATTCATATCTTTTTAAGATTGCTTTCTGTACATTCTTTATGACTGAAGTAAAGTAATGCATTTTTTGCACGCTTTTGTTCCCTCAAGACTATGGATTGTTTTTATTGGGTGTTCGTGCCCCTGACTGCTGAGGACGAGTGGAGGACCGGAAAAACACGCAGTCAGTTTAAATTCCTGGTTAGCAGTTTCTGATGCAAACTCTTCCTACTTCCTACTAAATTTCCAGTGAAATCACACTTAAAAAACAAAACAAAACTCATAGCCAAGTGGACACTAGAACTAAAAACAGCTGTTACTAGAATATGAAAGAGTTATGAAATTGAATCAAGAAATACTAATCTAAGATTTACTCCAAACACAGAGAGGTGCCACCCTCAGTAATGCCTTGAAGTCGCGAGTCTGTCTAATGAGAAAGTTGGGCAGCCTCTACTGTCTTTCCCAGGAACTGTTCTCCAGCGAGGTTCTCTAACTCTCTCAGTAGTCCACAATCATTCAGAAAACAACCACTAGAACAGAATACGACTGCATTGCAGGAAGGTGGCTGCCAGTGTCACATGGCATACTTTTAGCTGCAGACCCCAAAGTAGAGCAATAGAGACAGGGGTGATCATTGTAGGTGCTCTGAGAGCAGAGAATAATCTTTTTTCTTTTCTTTTCTTTTCTTTTTTTTTGTATTTTTCTGAAGCTGGAAACGGGGAGAGACAGTCAGACTCCCGCATGCGCCCCACCGGGATCCACCCGGCACGCCCACCAGGGGCGACGCTCTGCCCACCAGGGGGCGATGCTCTGCCCCTCCGGGGCGTCGCTCTGCCGCAACCAGAACCACTCTAGCACCTGGGGCAGAGGCCAAGGAGCCATCCCCAGCGCCCGGGTCATCTTTGCTCCAATGGAGCCTTGGCTGCGGGAGGGGAAGAGAGAGACAGAGAGGACGGGGGGTGGGGGTGGAGAAGCAAATGGGCGCTTCTCCTATGTGCCCTGGCCGGGAATCGAACCCAGGTCCCCCGCACGCCAGGCCGACGCTCTACCGCTGAGCCAACCCACCAGGGCCCTGTTTTTCTTTAACTTAGAAAACTAAGCGGTGAGATATGGATATCTATCACCTTAGTAGAGAGAACTTTACTATGTTATAGACTGCCAGAAAATAGCAACCAGGCTGGAAACTGGGCACATAGATAGACCTGTTCTCTTCATGTAGGTCTAGGATGGGATCCATAACTACAACGATGAATCAGGGCTGCCTGACATCAAATACAAAAATGTTTCTGTCTCATCTCAAGGTAAAGGAGAAGAAAGCAAGTGATACCTTCAGAACAAGGAAAGAAGAGTATTAATTTGGAAATGCAAATAAGTAAACCTGTGAAAAAGATGTATTCTACATGTAAAAAGATATTTTAGGATAACTATGAAATGTCAGGGTGAAGAGAAAGTAAAGAAGCGCGAGGAATGGATGGAGAGTAAGGAAACTAAAAATATAATAAGAGAATTAAGTCATGATAAAAATAAGAATAAATGTTCGATTCCCGGCCAGGGCACACAGGAGAAGCACCCATTTGCTTCTCCACCCCTCCGCCGCGCTTTCCTCTCTGTCTCTCTCTTCCCCTCCCGCAGCCAAGGCTCCATTGGAGCAAAGATGGCCCGGGCGCTGGGGATGGCTCTGTGGCCTCTGCCTCAGGCGCTAGAGTGGCTCTGGTTGCAACATGGCGACGCCCAGGATGGGCAAAGCATCGCCCCCTGGTGGGCAGAGCGTAGCCCCTGGTGGGCATGCCGGGTGGATCCCGGTCGGGCGCATGCGGGAGTCTGACTGTCTCTCCCTGTTTCCAACTTCAGACAAATGAAAAAAAAAAAAAAAATTAAAATTTAAAAAAATAAGAATAAATGCATTTGAAGTTAAAAGCGTAGTTAATGCTACAGAAAATGGAATCATTGATATGAGAGGGCCCATCTGAGAACAATCTCAGACATTGAAACAATAGGAAATGAAATAAAATGTAAAAAAGATAACATTTCTAGAAAAGAAACAAAAACAGAGAAAAGTAACAAAAAATGAAAAAATATTCATGAACTAAAACAAAAAGAATCCAAACATAAAACCAGGAACAGATTAGAAAAGAAATCAATGAAGGAGGGCCTACTTCCAGACATTACGATGAAAGAGTTTAAATACAAGGCTAAAATAATACAAGCATCCAAATGCCAGGTCGGCATTAGATTTTTCCTTTACAATATGCAATGCCAGCCTAGAACAAGGAAGCTTGTCCTACTGCCTTTTTTGGAAATCAAAATAATCTACCCAACTAATGACTATTTCTACGTCATAAATGAAATGGCCCATTCTCAGTATGGGATACTCATAAAAACTGTATCCTCCACGAATACTTAATATATTACTCTAAGATGTACTCTGAGAAATAAGAAAAGGTCCAGAACTTACTAATTAATTAGGAAATTCAGGCATAAAGGAATAATAGGTGAAACTGAGTAAGCTGAGAATATACTTGTACCTATTTTATAAAGCTAACATAAAACGTAAGTTTTAAAAAATGTGATAATTAAATTTTAGCAATAATCTTGTCTTAGAAACCAAGTTGTATCAAAAGCTTCTATGTGGAACATTCAAATGGTATTGTTTTGTTCTTAATTTTGAAAATTATAAAAATAGAGAATACTTTTTTAAAAACTTGAAGTTAATCCTTAGTAAAAAAAAAACCCCAATAAATATAAAAGAAATGTGAAATATAAAATAAGATCAGCTCAATTAGACCTTAAATAATTAAACAATAAATTTATAAAAATAGATTTAAGTTGCTGAATATTCTTAGGTTCCACGATACATATAGTATTTTTAAATTTTACAATAAAATAAACTGCTGCAATTAAGTTTATGTTAAAAGTAGGTACACAGGCCCTGGCCGGTTGGCTCAGCGGTAGAGCGTCGGCTTGGCGTGCGGGGGACCAGGGTTCGATTCCCGGCCAGGGCACATAGGAGAGGCGCCCATTTGCTTCTCCACCCCCCCCTTTCCTCTCTGTCTCTCTCTTCCCCTCCCGCATCCAAGGCTCCATTGGAGCAAAGATGGCCCGGGAGCTAGGGATGGCTCCTTGGCCTCTGCCCCAGGCGGCAGAGCGATGCCCTAGAGGGACAGAGCATCACCCCCTGGTGGGCAGAGCGTCGCCCCTGGTGGGTGTGCTGGGTGGATCCCGGTTGGGTGCATGCGGGAGTCTGTCTGACTGTCTCTCCCTGTTTCCAGCTTCAGAAAAATACAAAAAAAAAAAAAAAAAAGTAGGTACACAAATATATTCTGGTGTGTTTATCCAAACACTACAAGCAAAAGTAGTAGATTATTAATGGTCAGGCAAAGAATACTTAAACATCTTTAAGTCATGGCCCTGGCTGGCTAGCTTAGTCAGTTGAGCATCGTCCTGAAATGCCAAGAACATGGTTGGATCTCTGCTCAGAGCACAGATGGGAAGCAACCAATGAATGCACAACTAAAGTGGAAAAACAAATGAATGCTTCCCTCTCTATTTCTCTCTCTCTCCTTTCCTTTCTCTATCTAAAACCCATCAATAAATTAAAAACTTTTGAAGTCCTATTTTATGTGCTTTCAACATGATATTTAAATAGATAATCAAAGTCATTGGACAGAAAATGTTACAATGAGGTGTAATTTTACTAAATGGCTCTGTTTTTTAAGTTAAAAGGAAAAATTAATTAGGATACAGAAGGTATAAAACACATAATACCACCTTTATCCCAAATATCTTTATTAATCTATGATAAAAACACTACCTTAAATAAATCAAAACTTGTAAAAACAATATTATCTGAGCACAATGTAAGAAAATATTAAATTAATGCAAAAAATAAATTAAAAGTTGTTTCCTTAACTATTTAAGTCAAAGACAAAAATGAAAAATATAGACTATTTACAAAATGATGACAAGAAGGTGTTCAAACACCTTTTTGAATCAGAGAGATTCATAGTTTTAAGTGCTTTGGTGTTTAAACAATAAAGTATTACAACAAATTAAGCATTTATTGCAAGAAGTCAGAATTTTTAAAATTCAATATTTCTAACAATAATAGGATGATGGAATATTTTTTAAAAGGTAGAAATGACTAAATTCTTTAGGGAAAAACTTATATTTTAGTACAACATAGCAAACTAACAAAAGGTACTTACTGACTCTTTTGAACTCAACTTTGGAGATGCCAAGAGAGAGAAAGAAGGAACACTGGTGGGTTCATCAATTACAAAAATCTTGTCAAAACTAAGACACAGAACACAGATGTTTCTAGACGTTTTGAAGGGAAAATGAGTTCTGAAGCAGGAAAAGTGTCCTCAACTAGGAACAGGAGTTAGCAATCTAATTAATCTAAAATCTTTCATAGGTGACGCAGGTAAGCCTGTATCTGGAGGTAAATCAGGGACAATCTATCCTGCTGTCCTGAAATCTGGCTATACTGGCCACTAAACTTAACCTTCAGTTCCATGTGGTGAGTAGCAGCAGCAGGACAATGGTGAATTCACATCAGGGCGGCACTGAAATCCCATTTAGGTGAGTAGAAACTGTTTATTTTATTTTAGATTTTATTTCTTGATTTTTAGAGAGAATGAAAGAGAGGGGGAGAGAGAAAGAATGGGGAGAAGCAGGATGCATCAACTCCTAGTAGCTGCTTCCTATATATATGCACCTTGACCAGGCAAGCCCAGGGTTTCTGACTGGTGACCTCAGCATTCCAGGTTGACGCTTTACCCACTGCACCACCACAGGTCAGGGGGAACTGTTTATTTTTATAAAAGGCATATCTATAAATATACTTACCTAAAACTCTTGAAATGCAAAAATATTGGAGAGGAGATGTGGATGAGGGTATGCCATGGCTATTCTTTTGTAGTGATGACATAGCTATTGATCTGCTTTCTATATCGCTAGGAAAAAACACCTAAGGCTCAGTCAGTTACTCGTGGGTCATCTTTAGAAAAATAAGGAAGAATGTTTAGCTTTTAAGTAGCAGATGAAAATTTTATGTATCTAATGACAAGTAGGTTAAAACAGTGGTCCCCAACCCCCGGGGCTGCGGACCGGTACTGGTTCGTGGGTTATTTGGTACCGGTCTGCAGAGAAAGAATAAATAACTTACATTATTTCCGTTTTATTTATATTTAAGTCTGAACGATGATTTATTTTTTTAAAATGACCAGATTCCCTCTGTTACACCCGTCTAAGACTCACTCTTGACGTTTGTCTCGGTCACGTGATACATTTATCCGTCCCACCCTAAAGGCCGGTCCATGAAAATATTTTCTGACATTAAACCGGTCCGTGGCCCAAAAAAGGTTGGGGACCACTGGGTTAAAAGATTTAAAAAAGAAAAAAACAAGAAGCATGAAAATTGTTTAATATGAATTAAGTCAACAGATTTAAGTTCTAATATTATGGTGATTAAAGTGGGTTAAACTCACCAATTAATTGACAGACTCCCAGCATAGTAAAACATAAGATTTAGGAATAGGTTAACTAAAGAAAACATATTTGAATAAAGGACACAAAATGGCTAAAAATAAAAAAGAAAGAACAAAAGGAAGGGAAGGGAAGGGAAGGGAAGGGAAGGGAAGGGAAGGGAAGGGAAGGGAAGGGAAGGGAAGGGAAGGGAAGGGAAGGGAAGGGGGAAAAAGAAACAGATGCTGGGAAGCTACCATGAAGTAAAAGAAAAGCAGTGTTGAATTTTTAGTATCAGATAAAATAGAATTCGGGGTAAAATGCTTTATAAGGTATAAGAGAGGTGCTACAATAAATCAAGAAGTTGTAATGATCCTGAACATATATGTAGATAACAACAAAGGTTTAAAAATATATAAAACCACAAATGATGGCATTATAGGAAAAAAACTGTAGCTTTTGATTTAACATATGCTTTTCAGCATATAGTTGCTAAGACAAAATGCAAGCTGTGCTAAAGAAAAATATGTGTCTGTATTGTTAACCTTATATAAATGGAAACATACATAAATTTCATACCCAAACATAGAATGAGTGCTTTTTGCATACATCAGAAATATTTAAACAAACCTGTTATGAATTAAGCTACAAAAGTCTCAAAAGTTCTAAACACTTAACATATGGAGTATCTTTTCTGAACAGTGTGATAAAATTAAAACCCAATAACCAAAGGATAGAAAAATAAAGTTCCATATGTCTAGAAAGTAAAATATGCCACTAAATAATTTTTGTTAAAAAGGAAATCCCAAGAGAAAATGGATCTAAGTGACTATAAATGTAAAAGATTGTGACATGTAGTTAAGGCAATATTGAGAAAAAAATTTAAGCTTTAAATCACTTACAGAATGTAAGAGTTATCAAAACTAAATGTCGTAAGCACAACTGATTAACGCCAATAAGGAGAAAAGGATGAAAACTAAACATATTGGGAGAAAATAATAAAGTATTTTTAATTTAAAAAGAAAAAAATGTAAAAAATACATTACAAAGTTCTAGAAAAAACTAAAAAAATGAAAAAAATTCAAGTAAAGAAAACAAAGACTCTAAGAAAGATAACTAATTATACATATTAAATATTTCAGTACTTTAAAATTATATTATAAAAATATAAGGTAATAAATATGAATGCCTAGGATATATAAAAGAAATGTATTCTTGAGAAACACAAATATATCAAAATTGGGTCCAGAAACACTTGAAAACTTGAATAGAGTCCTATCTATTATGAAAGGTATTTAAAATCTTCCTCCTCAAAGGCACAGATGGTGTTACAGCTGACTAATGACAAACTTTCAGGGAACAGTCATTTCTACCTTATGCAAGTCATTAAATCTCTTATTAACTTCATTTCTGAAAACAGAAAATAAAGAAAGCTGGTTAACATATATCAAAGCTAATACAACATTGGTGGTAGCTTTTGATTAATCCATTCTAGCTAAGATTATCTGTTACTTACAGGTGGACGCTTATGTAACTAATAAGGGGGCTATAAAATTTTAGAGATCAGAAAAAAAGATTTGAATTGAACAGCTATATTAAAAGAGTCAATGTGATAAAAATGCCAGTTTTCTGCAAGTTAATTTACTAATTTAATGTAATTACAATAAAAATGACAGAGAAGTTTTTTCTAAGGGGATTAATAAAGTGATTCATGTGTTTTATTCAATAAGGTGAAAAGTAAAGAAATTTCTGAAGTTAGATAGATCTAATTTGTTCCATCAATGTTTAATACATATTCTGATACTATTTCAGCAAAGAGTGAGAAAATGGAACAGAATATGAAGGCCAAAAGCAGTCCAAATTGTAAAAACACAAATTCTGTAGCCTCTCAACCAGAGGGAAATGGGTAAACAAGCACTTAATAAAAGTGCCAGCCATCTTGTTAACTATGTTAAAAAAAATTAAGCTAAGGTATTCCTCTTCTTGTATACAAAATAATTCCAGTAAATGCTTGATAACATTCATTCACCTAATATTTAACTACTATCTGCCAAGGATTGTGCAAAAACTGAGGATACAATAGTGAGCAAAAACAGAGGAGCATAGAGCCTACTAAAAAGATACGTAATAGGCCAAAAGTAGGAACTGATTGAGATAATGTCTTGCTAAAGTGCTTTGCCCAAATAGTATAACATGTGCTTTTGCTTGAAATAATGTAATTAAGAGAACTTTCTGTAATATGAGACTTTGTACAGACACCAATACAACATGACTATGTATCTCCACCCCAGGTTTTGTGTATAATCTTATGAAACATATCTGGTGCTGCACAGTATTTTTATGGGGATGTTAATCGCATGAAGAAATTTAAAACTGGGACAGTGGCATTGTGCAAAATACAGATGCTATGTAAGACTGCCACACAGCTGATACTTGATGGCAATGTCCTGAATATGTTAATGCTAAATATAACAAAAGAATATCAATATATTAGAAATAAAATGATGTGGTATTTGTTCTTGAGGTGGGGACAAACCTACAATTCTTAAAAACCAAAATTAAAAGAAAACTACAGATTTGGTTATTCAGACTAAAAATAAATTGGCAGTGTTATACAGAATGTGTCCAGATCATGCAGTGGTCTTCCTCAAGGTCAGCAACCATTTTCTGTAAAAGGTCAGATAGCAAATAATTGAGGATTTGCAGACCACATGGTCTCTGTAAGACTACTCAGCTTTCTGTTGTTACATGAAAGTAGCCACAAACAATAAGTAAATAGATGTCCATGGCTGTGCTTGAGTAGAACTATATTTACAGAAATAAGTAAGGGGTTAGATTTGGCCAATGGATAATAGTTTGCTGAGCCCTGGTCTAGATCAGGCAGTTGTCTACACAATGGTGTACACTTCAAATAATATTTATGAAGCACTGAGTCCTTGGCTCCATTCAGAAAATGAAGGATATAACTTTCCATATACTATTTCTGCTTTTTAGACTCTGTCTTGCATAAAAGAATGTGGACCCTACTTCCTGCTCAATTATCTACCAAAGGGCAGGGGCCACACTCACCTGGCAACACGCAAGAGTCATACTGTAAGCTTCTGCCAGGGTGAACCACCTTGAATTTACTGCCTCAAAATTGGATTGAGAGTTACAACATTCAAGGAAGATTTCTTAAAGAACAAGGTCTATCTACTCTTCTAGATAATCTTTATTCTTGAGCCAAATCAGAGCCATGGAGAAACAGGGACCTAGATTACACCCCTTCCTTCCACCTCCACTCCCTGCAAAAGACTTTTCTTTTTCTGCAGTGCTCTTTGGTTTGAAGATATCAGTTAATCTATATAGAAAGCCTCTATAAAAAGTAGTCTTAAGGTAGGCATTGCTGTAAGGAAATTCTGAGTTTTGTGATCATTATGTAATAGTATACCTCATTGTACTGAGACGTTCATATCTGATTTTGAACTAAGAGTAGTTCTAAATCCTCTGAAAAATCCATGGGTTCTGCCTTAAGGACCCCGTGAACTATATAAATGGAAATGATTTAACCTGACTAATAACAGGTGGAAGAGAAATGGGCACTCTCAACACACAAATACATTTCTATAGCTACAAGAATAGTCATCCTGGCTGCAACATGGCATTAAGTATCACAAGTCCCCAAAATATTCATATTCTTTGATTTAATGATTCCAGTGTGAGAAATTATCCCAAAGATAAGCACACAGGTATTTACTGCAGTATTACTTGTTAATTATAATAATTTTAAAAAAGAACTAAAAACAAAACAAAAAATGTTTCAAAATAAAGAACATAAAACATGAAAGATTCAGAAGACGGAACAGTGGAGAAGCATCCCTTGGGGAGAACATTTGATGGCATGGGAAAACCCTAATAATACAAATTTACATACAAAAAGGAGGAGTTTAACACAGTATATGTTATATAAACCCAAACAGCACAACATTGGGCTTCTGAATGTTTAGTATTTATACAATTCTGTACTTTCCAAAACTCTATAATGAACTAAAGTTCTTTTTAAAGAGAAACTTACACTTGAAAAGTATATTCAATTTGATACTTCTCTCACAAATGTAAATCTGTCATATGAATTAAAAAGGTAAGTCAACACATTAGGCGCATTAAGCATAACATCAGAATGTATAAACCTGACCTATTTATGATAATCAAAATTTTAAAATATAAATAAAAGTTACAAATAAGACTAGAAATCTTAAATCAGTATTTATCCTTTTTAATCTATAAGACAAAATTTTTTTTCCCAAGTGGTCAAGTGTCTGACAGACTCGAACCCACAGAACAGAGGCTTATCGTCAACAGCGGACGGTGTTCCCTGAAACAATGAAGAATACACTGTGTGTGGGCTCTTTCATCACCATGTCTCTTTCACGTCTTGCGGTTCTGAGTAGTTAATTTGGAAAAGTGGTTTGGGTAAGCATCTGCATTTGCCCCCTCAGGATGGATTTTTGGCCTTTTCTGACAGCTCCGGCCTTGGGAGCACTGACCTCATTAGATTTCAAGACTGCATCTCCCAGACTGCCCTGCCTAACTTTGCCCAACAGGAGGCATCGGCAGGAAGAGAGAAGGGTCTAGGTATATATCACCCTGTCCCCAAGTTGTAGTTTTTAGTAGTGGCTGCATCTTATAAAGCTGCAGATGTTGAATGGGCCTCCTTCATAAAAGGTCATCTACCTTTTGACCATTAAGCCACAAGATGGTAACAACTTCCTGCCGTTGCCAGGCCCTGGGCACTTCATCCCTTGGCAGTTCTGTTAACTCTGTACAAAGTTCATTCACTAAACTTTCCTCAATTAAACCCTTTGGTTGTGTCATCTCACTGTTGTTGGGACTTGTCTGTTTTAGGAAAAGAAAAAAGAGCCTTTTTAGAAATCAATCCCTTAGAGGAAAGCTTATTTCCAGGTCCTAAAACGTCTATCAAACTGAAAAAATATAACTTGAACTCATTAGGAAAACTGCATTTAAGCAATGGCTTGAAATGATGGAATGGGCAAGTTGTAAGTTTTCACTACGACAAATGCCAAGCACTTAAATTAATGATTGTGGCATGAGATCCACTTAAATTTTCCTTTGAAATTCAATGTGATTCAAGACAATCTGTTATTAAAAGGCTCGATATTGAAAAATGATTCTTTTTTATGAGAGAGACAGAGAGAGGGACAGATAGGCATAGAGAGAAGGAGAGAGAGATGAGAAGCTCCAATTTTTCGTTGCAGCACCTTAGTTGTTCATTGATTGCTTTTTCATATGTGCCTTGACCATGAGGCTATAGCAGAGCAAGCTTGCTCAAGCCAGCAACCTTAGGCTCAAACCAGCAACATTGAGCTTCGAGCCAGCGACCTTTGGGCTCAAGCCAAGGACCTCTGGGCTCGAGCCAGAGACCACTGGGTCCTTTCTATGATCCCACACTCAACGCCAGTGACCCTGCGCTCAAGCTGGTGAGCCTGCACTCAAGCCAGATGAGCCCACACTCAAGCTGATGACCTTGGGGTTTTGAACTTGGGTCCTCTGTGTCCCAGGCCGAAGCTCTATCCACTATACCACTGCCTGGTCAGGCAAAAAATGATAATTTATAATACATTCTTCAAACAAAAATAGATACTTAGTAATGAAATGAACAGGTATAGATAATATGCAGGTGAGCAGCTTACCTCTTTGAACTTGTGACTGAGCTTGGTTGTGTCCAGGTCTGATGGGGAAAACATGTCCTCATTCTCAGGCAGCTCAAAAACTTCAATGGCCATGTCACTGCCAGGAAGGACAGGTCCTACCTCATCCTCCTCTTCATCTGTGGCATATTCTCCTGTCTGAAAGGAAGGGGATTTCAGAAATCTAGCTGTCCTTAACCCAGGTGGCAATGGGTTATTTGAAAATATTTTATAAGAGAAATAAAATGTCACCAAATGGTAAAAGTGTAAGTAGGCTTTTAAGTCAAACATGCCTCATGCAGCCAATGTTATAAACAAAGGTTAGTTCAAAGATTCGAAGTGACATGTCTGTTCTGAGTATAAGCACACTTCTAAAAATCTAATAGTGTCAGTAGTATCTTTAGTATAGCCACAAAAAATTGTTTTCGATCTAAGTATTTGATGGCTTTATTAAATTAAATTATGTTGTGAAAGGAAACAATTTCTTTACATTCTCACCACCTGTGTGAATAAAAGTCACCTGATTCTAGAAGCAGAAAAGAAGGAAGAGGAGATCAGAAGGTTCACAGAGTGGAATGGGACCTGAATTAAGCCTTACAAAAGTTTAGCAGGCTAATTCACCTAAGCTTTTGAATTCAATAAACTCTGTTTCATCTACTTGTTTAACTAATGTGGTTAACTAGTGACCTAAAGGATAATCCAAAAGGTTTCTAAATTTACAGTCCACGCAGCTATATGTATCGCTTTGCCTGCAGAGTACTTTGATACAGTCTAGATTTCCAGTGTTTCTTAGGAAAACCAACAATCTGGCAATACAGGCATATTGTGGCATGGTGACAATTGGCCAGAGTCCCCAGTGGTTGCCCCTTTTGGATGGGTCACACTCTTTCCAATCCCCCACAACTTCTCCATCTCCACATCGTTCTACGCTGTCAGCTTCCCTCCTCTATGATGCCTGCAGGCCCCTGAAGGCATCTGAACTCATGACCCTGGGAATAAATGTTTCCCCGCACCACTAACTTTCTGAACATTATTAGAAGGTGGCTCTGCTCCTGGCAACATCAGGATTCAAAATAATTCAAAATAACTGTGTGAAATCTATACCTTATGATAGAACTTACAGACAAATCACCAACTCACAGCTGAAAGACAAAGTTCATTTAATTTATCTTTGTTCATTCAGGTAGTAATAGCCAATACATAAAACAGATAGGAATGCATACTGCCTTTTAAAAACTTTCAGAAACAGTGTACAGAGACCTATTTCTTTGACTAAATAGGCTTAGTATCTCATTGCTGTTTTTTCTTTTGGTTCTGTACTATGTTTTTGCGAAGGCTGAAACTCTATGTCTTGTGCTAGGGTTGTATATGGAGGAAATATGCACATTAACTCAGTGTAATAATTCCCTCATGTTTGGAAGACCATATTAAATTGCCATTCTGACTTCTCCTTTTCATGTAAAACAATTCTCATTTTCTTAGAGGTCTCGTTCTCTGCAGTTGTCTTTGAACCTGTATTCTGATTCTCTCCAAGTTTTCCACGTCTATCTTCCATCATGGAGCCCAGAAGTAGACACAATTTCTATTGACTGTGATGAACAAACTTCAGACTCTCCTTCCCAAATGATGGGTTATTATCATGAAGACCTTGAGTTTGGTGACTTTTGTGTATAAAAGCACCTAAGACTCTTTAGAGATCAGTTTGAGAAATGTCTAAGCTATAAACGCCATTCTGAGTGCCCTTGGGAGCTGAAGAGCAGGCTCACAGTTGTTCATATGGAAAATAATATAATAGTTAATAAATTATAATACAAGAATAAACTTTTGTAAAACTAGATGTGTTTATTTCTATATTAGCATTTATTAATTATTGCATTATTTTCCATATGAACAACTGTAAACCTACTTTTGCTCCATCCTGTATGTGTCCAGGATGGGGTCAGACATACAACAAATATTTTTAAAGAAATAAATTCAATCACATTTACTTGTATTATCTATAACTTTTTAAGGAGGTTTTCAGTAATATCAAGAAAATATATTACAAAGTCATTTGTTAAGAAGGGAGTAATTTGTCACATTTGTTTTTTGACACTTCGTATACTGAATAACAGAATTAAGGTGGATACAATATACACAAATCTTACCTCTAAGCACAGTTCTAGCTTTGTCGTCCATTTTAGTTATCAAAATTATCTTCATAAATGTAAACTATTAAGAGGTCATCCTTTTGATTCTTTTATTTTTGACTTTACCCGTTGCCTTTTCATCTCAATACCCAAATTACCAGCAATTCTACTAAAATTTCTTTTTTCATTTCATATTTTTGTTTACTACTGTTTCTCTCTCTAATTAGCCTTACAAGCATGCTGAGGACAAGATAAGTCTTTTATGTCTTGATTATATTTACTACTAATTAGAGGTTCTGGATAGGGCACTTAAAAATTAATGTTGCCCTTGCCTCTCTCACTGGTCATTTACCATTCCCATCCTCAGTAGGCTTTAGACCACGGGTCCCCAAACTGCAGCCCCCTGAGGCCAATTATCCGGCCCGCAGCACTTCTGGAAGGGGCACCTCTTTCATTGGTGGTCAGTGAGAGGAGCATAGTTCCCATTGAAATACTGGTCAGTTTGTTGATTTAAATTTACTTGTTCTTTATTTTAAATATTGTATTTGTTCCCGTTTTGTTTTTTTACTTTAAAATAAGATGTGTGCAGTGTGCATAGGGATTTGTTCATAGTTTTTTCTATAGTCTGGCCCTCCAATGGTCTGAGGGACAGTGAACTGGCCCCTGTGAAAAAGTTTGGGGACCCCTGCTTTAGACCAAAGAATGCACTGACCATAGAACCTTGTAAACAACCAAATGTCAAAAAGTTACACTTAGTAGACTAAGAATAATGTGTTCTTCTGATTCTTTTATCTTTATTGAAAGTGAACATTACTTTTATGATTAATCTGCAAGTAAAATAAATTATGTGGAATGATGTATTAGCATAACTTCATAAACCTCAACATTAGACTGCACTGATTCTGACATTTATAGAGGAAGGCGGACAATGATGTATAAAAAAGCAATTGCTATAACAGTATTTCTATCGGTATCTGGTTCAAGTAAACACAGACTCTTGAAAGTTCTTTGTCCCAACCTGCACATCCACTTTGAATGAAGCAAGAATAGTTCTTTGTGTAAGAATTGATAAAGATAGTAAATGTTCCTTTTTATCTCCTTGTCTACATTCTTGATTACTATCTTATACTTTTTTTTTTTTTTTTTTTTTTTCATTTTTCTGAAGCTGGAAACAGGGAGAGACAGTCAGACAGACTCCCGCATGCGCCCGACCGGGATCCACCCGGCACGCCCACCAGGGGCGACGCTCTGCCCACCAGGGGGCGATGCTCTGCCCATCCTGGGCGTCGCCATGTTGCGACCAGAGCCACTCTAGCGCCTGAGGCAGAGGCCACAGAGCCATCCCCAGCGCCCGGGCCATCTTTGCTCCAATGGAGCCTCGGCTGCGGGAGGGGAAGAGAGAGACAGAGAGGAAAGCGCGGCGGAGGGGTGGAGAAGCAAATGGGCGCTTCTCCTGTGTGCCCTGGCCGGGAATCGAACCCGGGTCCTCCGCACGCTAGGCCGATGCTCTACCGCTGAGCCAACCGGCCAGGGCTATCTTATACTTTTTAATAGCCCCCAAAGGGGGGCAAAAAACGAATAACAGTAACTTTGCAACTTATTGTATGTAATGTACATTTCTTAAAAACTGTGCAATACAGGCCCTAGCAGGTGGCTCAGTGGATAAAATATCGTCCCATGCATCAAGGTCGCAGGTTGGATCCCTGGTCTGGGCACAGACGAGAAGTAATCAATGAGTGCACAACTAAGTGGAACAATGAGTTGATGCTTTTCTCTTTCTCTCTCTCTCTAGCAATGGAAAAACTTTTAAAAAACCTGTATGATATAGGTATTACTATACCATGTTAATTGGAGAAGATGGAGACTCAAAGACTTTACTCAATGTCAGACAATTAGTCATGTTCTTCAAGCTACATCTAACATATTCCAAAGCCCATGCTCTTCTTTCTATGTTACGCTGCTTGCAGTCTATGTGAACTAAATCTCTGCAGGAAACAAAACTCACAGGAATAAATTCCTTTCACATTTCCCCAACCATAACCCTAGTGCATAACCCTCCTGTGTTGAGATTTCCCTTCCCCATCTTTGAATGCTACCATTCAATTCATTTTGAAGATTTTGAAGAAGGTCTCTAATGAGCTCCAAAGTTCTTTTCCTCTTCTTTTCTCTCATACTATGCTCATCCTGGGCAAGTGCATAAAAGTCTACTTCATTATATTCGGCTTATGACTCCACGGACTGATGTTTCATGCACACTTTCTTAAATGAACCAGAACTAGAGCATACAATCTATAGAATCACTGCAGTGTCTTAGAATGGATAAAACAGATACTTGCAATGCAAAATGACAGCAAAATTTTGCTAGGTGTTTATGGTTTGTACCTTTTACATTTCCTTCTCAAATCTATTTTTCTTGTCCCAGTCTTCACTGAATCTGCCCTAAGCATTTTATCTCATTTCAACAGACACAACTTCCTTTATACTCACATTACGTCACAGCATTTAATATATTTTACTAAATAGTTGATTACAATAGTAAGTGAAACTGTCCTGCCACTTAGTAAACATATAACTTTTGACTGATGGGAGCAGAAGTGTATAGATATACTAGAGCTGGGAATGCCCAGGAGGGCTGTAGATCTCAGCCTAGGTTGTAGAAAGAACAGTGTCTGCTATGTTGGTGAGTTGCTTAAGTGGAGACCAATGAAAGAATCTCCGTTTGGAAGTTGCCTAGGACGACGTTCAAATCTTGGCTCTGTGATACCATGGTTGTCGTGAGATTAAATTAAATGGCGCCTGTGAAGTGTTGAAAACAAAGCCTGGCACATAGTAAGTGCTCAAAATAAGCAATTGCTGTTGTTGCAGCTGCTGAATCTAATACTGTAACAGTGACTTGCCAAAGCTCCTCCAACTCTGTCTTATAGCCAGACCGTTTGCTAATAAGTTTTGTTCTCATAAACGTAACGTCTTAGATGACCTCGCCACTTGAATCTTTTATAAGCAAGTAGGTCATTTCAGAAGTAAAATTTCTCCATCCCTTGAATTTGCTCCTCCTCTTATATTCCCAGATCTGGAGTCTGCATCAGCTGCTACCCCGAGCCAAGAAAACATCAAGGCCTCTGTTCTCACAGAACTGGTTCCCCTCCTACCCTGGTGATCAGAAGTGAACACTCATCTTCTGAGCACACGCTGTGAAGCTGCAGCCTTCTGCCCCCTTGTATTTCTGCTATTTGCCTTCTCTATCACTCAGACCACTTGGCTGTTTCCGTCTGCCTCCTCCCATCAACTTCTTCCAACGGCACGTTCCTTGGGAGTGCCAGGGAGGATGTATTCCCACAGCCCACTGTGGCTAGCACACTGGCCGGCATATAGTAGGTGCTGAAGAAATGTTTGCCGAATAAATTCATACAGTCTTAGACGCATCTGCACAGCGAAGCGCAGCCTAATTTTCCTGTTAATTCTCAGCTTTCAAGTAAGAAGTGTAGTGAAGCACAGCTGGAGAGGGGGCCTCAATGACCCTTTGGGGGATTTTCTCTTGCTGTCAGGCTTAACCATTAGCAGTAATTTTTGCTGTAGCAATGTTTGCTCTGGTAAATTCAGGGAAACTAAATGGTGCTAATCATAAAAATCGCCTAATTACGCAGTTTGTGTTGGAAGTTGGTTAATGGAGTTGAATTTGCTTATGTATATTTTCAGACTCAGTTCTGTGAGTGAAGAGGAGAGAGTTGCTTTTTCTCTGGAGAAGAAAAGACCTCCAACTAACACTTTAATGTTTAAAATTCCTAGATCTGCGCCAATAATCCAGATGGCTTTCAGCAAAGTATCCCCTTCTCTTCAAAGGCCTCTCTTGTTATTTACTGTCAGTTGACTTTTGTGTGTCCTAGTTTTATAACGTTAGGCCACTTTGTATCTTTTAACATCATCTGCTCATGTATACAGCGGGAATAACAGCCCCTTCTTCCCAAGTTTGGTGGGAGTATTTCCAGGATTCATTGATACACGCAAAGTATTCTTCACAGTGTTAATGATTTAGAATATGCTAAATGCGTAGATAGCGTTATGATTCTGGTTATCTCCCCACCCCTAGTGTTCCCAACACAACCACAGAGCAGTACAACAAACAGAGCAGGGGCTTGGGGTTTGGAGAGGCCAAGGCCCCAAAAGAGAAAAAGCAATGTCATAGCTGCATGAAATTGGCCAAGTCCTTTGGCCTGTATCTGTTGTGCTCTCTTCTTCTATCAATATAAAATGGGGCAAAAATACCAGTCTCGTGGGGGTACTGATAGGATCAAATAAAATGTGTAAAACACCCCACAGGATCCCAGGCCCACTTCTCCTCTCAATTAGCAAGTCACTCAAAATGTTCTTGTCAATCTTTGTTCTCAGAATGTTTTCTGATATTTCACTCTATTCTGTCTAGTCATCGAATCAAGAAACATCACAGCCTGACCAGGCAGTGGTGGCGCAGTGGATAGAAGCATCGGACTGGGACATGGAGGACCCAGGTTCGAGACCCCGAGGTCGCCAGCTTGAGTGCAGGCTCATCTGGTTTGAGCAAGGCTCACCAGCTTGAGCCCAAGAACGCTGGCTCAAGCAAGGGGCCACTCGGTCTGGGGTAACCCCCTGGTCAAGGCACATATGAGAAAGCAATCAATGAACAACTAAGGAGCCACAACAAAGAAATGATGCTTCTCATCTCTCTCCCTTCCTGTCTGTCTGTCCCTATCTGTCTCTCTCCCTGTCTCTCTCTGTCTCTGTCACAAAAAATAAAAAAAAGAAAAGAAAAGAAACATCACAAAATCTGCATTTAGGTCTCGGAGGTGGCCTTCCGTGTCCCCTGCCTTCTGGTGCCCAGCTCTTCAGGCCAAGGATAACAGTGCTGACAAACAGGTGTTCTTCCTAAAATTTCTGACTGGATAAAGATTTGCCTATAAAATCTTTCCTAACAACTCAAACTCATCTTTCCCTTCTTAAAATTTTCTAGCAAAAATGGTGGTAGACCATTTATACAGTAGCATTTGATTTTCTAATATTTTAAAGCCTTCTCTTGCACTCCCTGCTTCCTTTTAGAAAACATGCTCCTCAGAGAGCAAGCCTGGATTCCTCGGGATGGCCCGCAGGCTCCACACAACTCCCATGGACCCTTCTTCCAGCGTAACTGCGCTCCTGTGCAGTCTTTTCTCTTCGAACACGGACTGGGCCTAGAGACTGGCTTCTGACAACCAGAATACAACAGAAGTGATGAGACATCACTTCTGAGATCAATTTACAAAAAGACTGCAACTTGCATCTCTTTCATCCTCTTGCTCTTACGAAACAACTTGCTGGGGTGTGCACGGCCCTATGGAGGGCTCACACGGCAAGGAGCGGATGTTTGTGGCCCACCGCCAGCAAGGGCCTGCGGCCTGCCAACAGTTCACATGAGGGAGCTTGGAAGTGGGTCTTCTGTGTTCTGCCAACAGCTGTGAGTGAGCTTGGAAGCGGCTCCCGCCCCAGTTGAGCACTTAGATGACTGCAGCTCTGGCTCACACCTTATTTACAGCCTTGGGAGAGATTGTGAGTCAGAGGCATCCATCTAAACGGACCCACAGATACTGTAATGTGTAAATATTACTTATTTCACATTGCTACGTTTGGGTGGTAATTTGTTAAACAGCAATAGAAAGGGGATATACTAAATACCAAGCAATGGGAAAGTGGCTTTGGAAACGGCAATGATAGAAGGCTAGAAGGCTTTTGCAGGGCGTGTTAAACAAGCCTAAACTGTCTTGCACAGAATGCAAGTGGAAATCTGGAAGGGGTCCCTTGTTGTGTAGTGACAGGAAGCTTAGCAACAGTCTCACCTCTCTAAGGAGAAAGTGGGAAATGTCCCTAGTGAACTAGTGATTCTAAAATTAAGAAATGGATTCCAAACAAAGTTCAAACCCAGGGTATTTCCTGGGAAACATGGTCTAAAAATGAAGCAGAAGGTGTGATGTAAAATCTTTCCTTAAGAATTCTGAGCTTAGAAAACCCAATTTTTTTTTCTATAATGGGCGACATACAAGTCTGCCACCTGCCTTAGAGAGACACTATCTCTATTTTCTAAGGCTGTTCACTAGATGGACCTCATTGAAGAGATAATCTGGAACAAAGACCATCTGTGTCTCTGCTTAAAAGACATGCCTCCAAACAATGTCCACCCTCGTTTCTACATCATCTTGGCTTCTGGTGGATTTTCCCATGAGTATAATATTCCCGTGGCTACACTGATCAGTATGACCAAGAGTGGCTAGCACCAAATCCACTTTGTCTGTCTCACTGCATATAATTACAGTACTATTCAAAGATCTCTAAGCAGCAGACTGAGTCTAACCTGCTGTACTTGGATCAACCATATTCCCCAAGGCTTCCAGACTCTACCGATTACACAAATAACAAAAACCATCAGGGTCTACCTTAGAAGCCCAGGGGCTTTGTCCGTAAGTTTCTTTACTGGCCTTTCCACTTGGCCTGGGGCATTAACTCAGATGCAGCGGGATGTATCAGTGATGGCACACTGGTGTTGGCCCGCAGGAAGGAAGTCCAGGGCTCAGAGCCTCTCTATCATCTATAACAAGTTTGGCCAGCAAGTTGAGGTTGACCTGAACGCCTTCTAGGATTGAAGTGGTGTCATTGATCACATTACCTAAAGTCAGTCAAATTTTGTACCACTTTATCTAATTAAGAGAGTCTGGTTTTAAGAATACTTGTCTGCAGGATGCGTATCAGCTCTCCCCCAGGAAAACAACCCTGAGTAACCAAGAATAGCCTCCTTTCAGAGGGATCTCTGGATTACCTGAGCACTCCATCATCGAAAGATGGTGTTTCTTTCAAAACACAAAAGCCTCTGTGACCACCCGAGGTGCAGCTATGTGAATAGAGTCCAAAGAATCTGACCAATGGCCGCAATTGGCTGCCACAGTTTGCCATCCCAAACTTTAACCTGCCAGTCTGCAATTTTCCAAGTGACTAAACAGTTAGGTCACTGACAATAGCTCAAGAGTCAGTAAAAAAAAAAAGGACTGGCTGGAACTCTAAGAACAACCTTGAGTTCTGCCGATTGATTGAGCAAAGTGACCAAGTCCAATTTGGGGTGTGCGTAGCTGGTGCTGAGGTTGGAAGGCAGGACACAGTACCGGACAGCTTAGCTGAAGCCTCAGGGAACCAAGCCCAGGCATTGAAGGAAACCTCTGCGCACTGAAGCCCCACTGAGCTAGAGGCCTCGTTTCTGGAGGTAGATCAAGTTTCCGAGATGGAAAACTGGACGTATAAAGCTAAGATGTTCCTGGGCCAGGCTGGCAGCTTTCTGAACCTGTCGTTTCCATTGGATGAGCAAGGTTTGTTGGGCCCTCTCAACCTTACTGGTCAGTGAGTTCAAGTTGATCCATTTCAAAGAGAAAATTTAGGTGAGAGAGTCCAAGGCCCTATTGGGTCAGGCATTCAGTTTCAGTTACCACAAGAGCTTGGAAGATTAATAGCTTTCCCACCTTGTGGTGTTTGTTTTTTATTTGTTTCTTGCTGTATCAGACCTGAAGTGTTGCAGTACTGGGAATGCCCCATGTATTTAAATAAGCTGTGATTTCCCCTTCTCTTCCTGGGAGTCTATATATATATTGTTTCTGGATGACCTGGGAGAAAACAGGGAGAGTGATCTATACATGTGTCCTACTATTACTGCTCTACACGTGCAGTCCCTGAATGGGAGGTCTCCACTGGCACTGATGGGAAAGGATGTGCAGGCATAGAGCACATCAGTTCCATTGTACATCTAACAGCGGAAGCTGTAACAGCGTTACCTTGCATTTGCCCAAAGGGTCCCATCTACAAGGTTGTTTTAGCTTCCCTTCACACTGTGAACACTGCCCAAACCATATAAGCTGAACTTAGACATCTTTTCTCACTCTGGGTCTGGGTGCCATGGTGATCTGTGAGATAGTACTTACAGGACCATAGTGTCTGGGTGCCTCCCCTCCCAAAGTTCCCCAGCATACTCAAAGGGTACACAGAGCATTTGGTCTCTCTAGCGGACAAAAATATCTCGGCCTTATCTCTAGTCATCTTCTCCTTAAGGTCAGGGAGGAGAGAAGAAGCATCCAGGGGCATGAAGGCAGAGAGCAGCTCTGTACCAGTAATAAGGTGCAGTCTTTTCCAGTTTTGAGCAGTGTGGTGATTACTCATGTTTTAACCAAACTTCCAATGTCCACCTAAAGCACAATATATATTGAGTCATCATTACTAACACAACCTATTTAGATGTGGGGATTCTGACTCAGAAGCTACAGCCTTAACTCCCACAGCTGGACCTCTGCTATGGAGTACATCTCAATCTGGAGTCCAGTAATAAATCTGGTTCAAACATAAGGCATGGAGCAGTTTTCCAAGGTGATGAGGCTGACTGTCAGAATTTGGGACAGCTTCTCATCCTCCCGAGGGTTATTTTCACCTGCATTATAGACCAGTTAGGACCCAAATTCTCTTCTGTGGTTTCCCACATGGGCTTGTTTCTCTCGAGGAAAGCTCCTTTACAGGACCAATATTCCCTTAGAGCAGCCAAGACCCATGGCAAAAAGCTTTGAGATCTTTTGCTGCCCGAATGGATCTAAAGTTGGCATAATAAACTGCAGGAGGGGTTGAGTTGAAAGGCAGCCAGCTGTTGCTATTTCTCTTTAACTGGCATTATGTGCCTTGTCCCATTATCCCTCCAGCTAACCAGCCAGAGCTCTAAGGTTTTACCAGACTTCAGACCATGGTGATGGTAAATTCCCTCCTTCTGTGCTCAGTGTGGGTGTGCTTCTCTCTAAGTGTTGTCTGAACACGGGCAGAACCTTCCTTTAACCCAGAATGGTTCTTCATACTCAGTGATACAGTCTATCATGGTTTTTGTGCTGACACCTCAAGATGCAACTTCCAAAGAGTGATGAGAAGAGGGCCAGATGATGCCTGCACACATAGATACAATAGGAGGAACCCAGAGCTTGGGTTGCCTGCATTTTTTATAATAGACAATAAGTATTACTGCTCTTGCTCCAGAAGGAAAGACTATCTCTATCTCCCAAGGCTGTGTTCATACGCAAACACTTGAAAAGATAGTCTGGAGGACATTTCTTTTTTTTCCATTGAATTTTATTGGGGTGACACTGGTTCACATAATTATACAGGTTTCAGGTGTCCAATTCTACACTACATCTCTGTAAATCATACTGTGTGTTTATCCCCCCAAGTCAAATTTTTGTCCATCACCATTTATCCCTCCCCTCCCATCCTTCACTTTCTTTCCCCTGGTAACTACCACCCTGTTGTTCTAAAGATTCAGAAATGCTTAAGCCCAGTATAGCATCATTTCTCAATTATTATTTCATAGGAAAAATGTCTAGAAATTCAGCTCATTTTTAAAGTTTCTACAATATTATTCAATTTACCTACTCAAAGACTTTCCAACCACTATCCCTTTCTACATACACTGTTCTGCAGGTAAACTGATCTTTTTATTTCCTGAACACACCCAATATTAAGCTGGTTTCTCAGTTATAGAAAACAAACAAAAAACCTTCTTCTAATCAAATTTGAAACCAAAAATCTCAAATTCATGCTTCTATATTGTATGTCCTTAGCTGTGATGCTTCTTTTCTATTATGGTTATCTGGCCTTTTGACAAGTTGTCTTGGAAGTTATTTAAATTCCTTACCAGATATATTTACTGTTTCCACAGAAAAATAGCAAGCTTCTTGGGAGTATAAACTATATTTTTTCCATGACTCAATAGTCCCAATTCAATTCCTCTTAATAAATGTTATCCACTTATGAAGACATAAATGCTATTGTCTTTAAGTCCATGATAAATATATTCTATCTATATGAGGAGGGAACCAGTGATCCCTATTTTTCCCACTGAGATCCAGAACTGAACAGCCAACAGACCAAAGTAGACCTCTGTAATTCAAATGTCACACTGCAATTTCAAGTTGGCAGCCTTCCTTGAGTTTCATTTTACTTGCCAAAGAAACAATGAAGCACTTATTCTGATGCCAACAGAACTGTGGGAAGAGACTAAGTGATTTGTATTTCCTTGAATTTTAATCTGCAGAAGAGAACTACACTAACCAAAGTGGTACATGTTAACATTATTTTAATAATTATATAATTACACAACTAATTGAGTCTTGGAAAATGGTGTGTTCATATAAAAACTGAAACAATTGCAAAAATGCTAACAGGTCAATTAGAACTGGAAGTTATACAGAATGTATAGTAATCATAAAGTAAAATCAACAAAAATATCATTCACGGTATTTCTATGGATTATCTATCAATTAATAAAAAATATAATCTTAATCTTACAATTTGCTTGGAGGGAGAATAATTCTACTCTTTTCCTCATTATGACTATCTAGTGGTTTCTGGCAGCAATAGCTTTGTGCAAGGTCTCTGCAATACCAGGACTTTTTACACCAGTTTTTCTGGCATCTTTACAGTGGACAACTCCAGCTCTGCCTGCTTCTAACAACCCCTTTCCACAAACTGCCATTATCCTAGACCCTCCACATTGCATACTCTATTTCAGTAGGTCTGAGGCTGGGGGAAGAAATCTGTAATTTTAAAGAAGAATCGTGAGGTAAGAGCAGGAACTAAGTTCTCTTCATTTTATATCTACATTTCTCCTAAATGGAACCAATTGTATATGGCAGATTTTAATTATTTCATTAAATGTTGAGTCAAAGAGTATTATGTAACATAGTGAAAATAATAACAAACATAATAATGAAAATAATAATGAATACAACCACCAGCAATTAACTAACAACCTGCTTCAAGAACAGGAGCAGAATCACTACATTTTCATTATGGTCCTCTGTGTGTGTCTCCTGAATCTATTTCAAACACTTGCCCTGTAGAGTAATTCTGCTCAATTTTATCACTCTTAATTTTCTCTAGTTTTATTATATTTTTATTGTAACTAAACTATGTGTTATTGACTTTTACATGACTTTAAACTTCATATAAATGAAATCATATTGTTTGTATTCTTCTGTGCCTTTTTGTTTTTAATGGTACACTTCTGAGATTTCACCAGTTGTGGATTACTGAAACAATGTCTGAATATTTCTCCACTGTATGAATATACTACAATATATTTACCCATTATCTTGTTGAGAAAGATATCAGTTGTATCCATTTTTTATTATAAGAACAATACTATACATTTCTTGCAGTTTATTTAAGAGTTTAAAGTGTTTAGTAAGAAATATAATTGTTGAGTCAATTTACTAGACAATGGCAAATTGTTTTTCAAAGTGGGTGGGCTGATTTACATTTTTATGTGTAGAGAATCAAAGGTCATTTAACTCCACATTCTCACCAAAACCTACAATAACCCATTTAAATCAATTCAGTAGGTACCAAATATTTTACTTTGGTTTTTAATTTTTGCATCCTCACTTCATTGCTTATATGGTTGGGCGTCTTTTCATATGTTCATTGGTCACTGAAATTTCCTCTCTCATGACATGACTGTTTAAATCAATGGCCCAAACATAGTCTTTTCTTATTGCCTCATAGCACTTTTTATATAATTCTTTCACTTATTTATTTTTTCAAATATTTTCTTCCAGCTTCTGGTTTGTATTTTTGCTTTCATAAAGGTATTTTTTTTTAATAAACAGAAGCTCTTAATTTGAATGTCAATATTCTCAATCCTTTACTGTATGGGTTTCCTTTCTTAAATCACTCATGTAAGAGATCATTTCTTAGATTAAGGTATAAATAAATACATATATTCCTCTATATCATCTTCTATATTTTATAGTTTTGCTTTTTGCTTTTGAGTAGTCAGTCCATCTGGAATAAACTTTTGAATGCTGATCAAGACAGGGTTTGCATTTCCACCATTTTTTCCCTCACTGAGAAGCCTAATATTTATATCTTAACACAGCTAGAGTGTTATCTGTGTCACAAATTAAATTTTCATATATGTGAAAGTCTGTTACTGGGCTCCTTGACCAACACATATCCATTCTTTTGCTTGGGGGTTAAACTGCTATAGTTTAATAAATAAACATCTCTACTTTAAGGCATGCAAAATGTCATGGTGACTTCTGAGGCATTGTTCTTTCAGATATGTTTTTGCAATAGCTTACCAAAATTCTATTTAAAAATTCTTTAGAATTATTTTTGCTTGAATTACATTGAAAGTATAAATGAACTTAGAGAAAATTGACTCAATTAAGCTATTGAGTCTTTCAATCCACAAACAAGTTTTCTTTGTAATTTTACATAAGCTCTCTTTAATATGTTTCAATAAAATTTATTTTTCTCCATGAAGGTCTTGCCTATCTTTTATTAGTCAAGGTCTTGCCTTTTACCAAGGTAACATATAAATTATATTTTCCTTCTGAAACACACTGAAATAGATCTCATATGTTATATTAATTACATATCCAGCAAATTTGCTAAAATATTATTTCTAATGATTTATCTGTAGGTATGTTTAGGGTTTTCTAAATAGAACATCACATCACTAGTGAATAATATGAGTTTCATTTCTTTCTTTCCAATCTATTTCTTATATTTCTTCTTGCCATCCAATACAGTGTCAAATGCAAGTAGTGACATTTTCAAAAAGTAAACCATACTTACATTATTGGCTAAACTCAACTGAGCTATGCTATCCCTTTTATATGTTATTGGATATGATTTTCTAATATTTTGTTGAGGATTTCTTTTGCATTATTCTTGTGAATAGGAGGGGACTATAAGTCTTCTTTCCCATCATTATGTGGTTTTCAGACCAAGGTTATACCTAATTACCTTATACATTTCACACTCTCAGGTTGCATTAGTAACAGAGTTGTACTACTTTCCTTTTCTTTTCTTTTCTTCTTCTGTTTTGGTCTTCTGGAATCAGTTATATGTGACTGGGGATATTTGTTTCAGTTTGAGATAAGTGATAAAATAACTTGGGTCTTGTCTTTCTTTCTCCCTTCCCTTCTCCTTCTTTTTCTTCTGCTGATTGTTACTAATCGCGATTTGTTTGCCTTTGAGTTTTGTTCTTTGAAATTCAAAGCACTTATTTCTTGAAATTTTAACTTTTAGGCTTTCACTGAAGGTGAGTGTCTCAAGAAAGAACATGTTTTTGTTGTTGTTTTTCCCCTTATCTGAAAGGGGGCATACATTCAGGCTGCTCACAATTCTCAGAAGAAATTTTTCTTCCTTCCCACTCAGCATCAGGCTTGACAGTGGCAAATTCCCGCACAGTCCTTGAGGTGGAGGATTATTTTCATTTTATAGAGCAGTGGGGCCCAGGGGGCTCTAGCTCTATGTTGAAATTCTCCATTTGGGGTGAACCCTGAACTTTGTCTACCGTAACTAAAAGCAATACCAATTCCAGCATCATCACAATATATAGAACACTCAGGATAAACATGACACTATGAAAACTAAAAGAAACCAGACATAAAAAAAAGTATGTACTTATGTCATTGAAATGAAATTCTAGAATTGACAAAACTAATCTATGGTGTCAGAAAGCAGATCGAATGGTTGCTTAGGGCTGAGTGACTACAAAGTTCTATAAGGGAACTATTTGAGGTAATTAAATTACTCATATCTAATTGTGGTGGTGGTTATTCTTCAAACTGTTAACCTAACCATATTTTAAATTGGTATATTTTATTGTATATAAATTATTCCTTGTTAATATTTATTTTAATATTAAATGTCAATATATAATGACAAAAATAATCAAGTTATACAATTAAGATATGCACATCTTAGTCTATGTCAATTTTATTCAATAAAATAATTTTTAAAACTACTTTAAGAATTGGAATTTCAGAAATCAAGTCAGAGTTTTTACCACCACCATTATTAGCATCAATTTTAGTTTAAAATAAATAGAGCACTTATCAAGTTCTGATAAACCCACATGATAAGGAAGTTATAGGACTTAGTCCTTGGCCGGGTCACCATTTAGCTTTTATTGCTGATGGAAATGTATTTCTGTGACTGACGTCTATTTCTACGTTAATGCACTGGAGAGACGAGGGCTGTCTGTGTGTTCTTGACAGGCCATTTTGACTACTATTTCTATTGCATGTTTATTCAGTTATGGCTAAAAAAAAAGTCATGACAATGTGAGTCACCAAATTGCCATTTCTAAGGTCCCTAAGGTTTTCAAGGAATGAAAAGGTATATTCATTTTTTTCTGGTTTTATATGCAGACGATTTTAGTGTAGGGTGATCAAGCTAGATAATCTTCTTGAAAATTCCTGGTCTTTCAGAACAACTGAAATGTGGAAAGAAAAGGCCATGGAAAAATACTAAAGTCCAAAGTGCCAAGGACAAGCACAGATAATTCCTTCAGTCCTTTCCCTCCCTCCAATCTCTGGTCTTACGAGCTTCAGCATTCCTTTTATCCCTGTATTCTATGCCATTCTTCCATCACTATCTCAGATGATGTTTCTAACTAAATTTCATTCTCTCATCTTAACATCTTTTGAGTGATTCAATTCAGTTCAATTTCTTGGCTTCCTCTAATTTGCCAAATGCTGTGTTCATCCCCGGACATATTAAAGATCAACCAGCTATTTTAAACCTGTCATTGAAGAAATTACAAGCTAGTGAGGCAAATTTATGGGGAAGTAATAACAGAGAGAGACACACACACGGTGCTAGTGACTCATAAAAAAACAAGGACCCCAGCCCATCCGAGAGAGTCCGGGAAGGTCTGTGGAGGAGACAGGTGAAACCTACCCAGATCCCTGACAGGTGGATAGGAGTCACTGGGCATCCAGGGCAGCCAGGAGTTGTCAGACAATGGCAGTCAAGGGAGAGACACCAGGAGGAGCAAAGCAAGGGGACACCACAGGCCACTGTGGCCACTGGGAAGTAGTCTGCAAGGCCCGTCTCTCACTGTGATTTTAGCCTTTTAGAACTTTACGGTAAAAAATGATACTCAACTTAGTAATGTTTCTAAAGTTGAAAAATACAGTCATTTGTGTTTGTTTCGATGGCATCTGTTTAACCCTGCAAACTCCAGTTCATCGCTGTAATGTAGAATTGTTCTAGCTTGGCTTCTAGGATGTACAAAGTATATACTCTCAGAGGAATTTAATGGCATAGAAGGATTTGATAAAAGTTTATTTGGTATTTTGTATCTGGCTCCTGCATAGATATTACCACAATGTGGAAGTTGAAAGAAAATAACAAGAAAACACAGTCAAGTTACTTGCATTATGATAAAATAAAATAAAGCTACTAGGAAATGACATTGTGAAGCAAAGATTTTTATTCTAACTTTCTATTCCGACTTCTATCTCTGTTGACACTGCTCATCCTCCTGTCTGTGCTCAGTGTTATAATAAAGTTTCTACATACAAAGAATAGTTCTAAAGAGGCCTTTCTTTCAAACAGAGAAGGTGACTCATTTCCTGGGGATAGGTGTGTGTGCGTGCGTGCGTGTGTGTGTGTGTGTGTGTGCACATGAGCATGAACGCACACACAGAGGGACATTACTTAGGTTAAATCAAGCACGATACAGTCTTCAACTGAATATTTTCTAAGTACCTTGTGATTCTGAGTTTCAATGAAAATGACCACTATTGCAGACTTGGGGATTACAAACCAAAGAATAGAATTAAATTTAATAATTTTAAAGATCCAGTCAAATTGGAATCTGTGAACAACTTGTTTAAAAGGTTTTCCATTTCTCCTGTTCTTCAGGCCCTTCTAACCACCAGAAGCCAATCTCTCCTCCCTCCCTTTTTTTAGCTAGAGAGACAAAGAGACAGATAGGAAAGGAGGGAGATGAGAAGCATCAACTTGTACTTTTATCACTTTTAGTTATTCATTGATTGCTTTTCATACCTTCCTTGAGTAAGAGGCTCCAGCTGAGCCACTCACCTCCTACTCAAGCCAGCAACTTTGGGCTCAAGGCAGCAATCCTGGGCTTCAAGCCAGCGACCTTTGAAGCCAATCTCTCTTTTAAATACTCGCTTCCACTTTTAAGCTCCTCTATCTCTAACAAGGGCCAGCTAAAGATAATGAGAGTTATTTTATTTATTGTATAATACCTTTCTTAGACATTTTGGCATGTCTGCCATATAAATCATGCAAACAAGGACTATCATAATGAAGATACATGCATTTAATTTTTTTTGAAAAATTAAGAACTTTGTATCAGAAGATTATTTTCTTTAAAAATAATCATTGGACTTAAGGACAATATAAATCACTGCATACACTGTATCATACCAACATCATACAGCACAGCTGCTAGGTAGCTTTTGTTTCCCTTTAACATGAATTACAAAATATTCAAAGTGTTAGGGGTTAAAAACATCCACGGTTATATATTAGGAAGTGAGTCCAAACTGCAGAACCCACACCTAAAACACTCAGAATAATGTTTCAGAATTAAGTTTTCTTTTTTTCAAGCAGTAATCTCCAAACTATTACTCAACACTCAATACACACAGCCCTAGAGAAGTTCTCAGGAGCATAAAGCTAGTTAGTAAGACATGGAATATTTAATTTCACACACAGAAGAGGAAAGTACAGATAAGCATTATTTCCCACCAGCAAACAAACCTTAAGAAAAGAGTTGTTATTGTTATTGCAGTTGCCAGACACTCCTTGCAGTTCAGCCACAGTGTTCTAAAATGGTTGACAACAAAAATTAAAAGGAGGGTTTTCCCCCACAAAAGAAAATATTAAAAAACAAACAAACAAACAACCTAAGTTCTAGTGCCTGCTATCACATACGCTTTGAGAACTAAAAGAACGGTCCCACTGAATATTATAAACACAGGATAAAGTCAATTCTCATTATTAAAAGGCTGTCTATAATAATTGCAATCTCTTGTTCACACAACACAAGCTGCTCTCAGCCAGGACCTGCAGACAGCACGAGTCAAATGTAGTGTTAGGCGTTAATGCTTTTCACGTAAAAATTCTATTCATCTAAACCTTTGAACACGTATGCAAACTACAGCTTCCATTATATTTTTGCCTCTAATTATTACGTGTTAACACAAGCAATGAAAATGCATATCCATGTAGGTAGCTACTCTAAATAGTACTTAATACTTTAAAAGATCCTAAAAAATTAACTAATATTGTTACAATATAGTTATAATGCTATCAATTTTCAGTAATGGAAACAAATTATAGAAAGATTAAATTATGTTTTAAAAAAGGGGACCGACCCCCTGATCCTGGAATGATGATTAATATTGTTATAAACTACTGACTAAAGAGACTTTGAAATGCTTACTATAAGACTTCAAAATGTAATAAACAGTACATTTTAAAAGGATATGTAAATAGGCAAAAGCAAAATAATCATATAACTTTAAATGTGCATGAAAATAGCTCATTTTAATATGAACAACCATATGTATTTTCTAACTCAAAGAAGTAGTACAGTACCAGTTCACATTTCATTTCCAGTCTGAGCCCACAGCGTTTCACATTGTAAAATGCTCTCTGATCGAAAAATACCAAAAATATATATACAAGACCCACAGTACACAAAACATACCAGAATTACATCATCCCACCACTCGAAGGCTAAAGATTGTCTGGAGTATAACAGGAGATTAAATTTGTTATTAAAAATTAAAATCTAGTTGAAAAATTTACCATACCCCCATTATTTCATGGGATTGTGCTGAGGGGTTTACTCAAATCCTCCATGGTTACCTTTCAGATTGTTTAAGAAATGGAAGGAAGGAAGGAAGGAAGGAAGGAAGGAAGGAAGGGAGGGAGGGAGGGAGGGAGGGAGGGAGGGAGGGAGGGAGGGAGGGAGGAAGGAAGGAAGGAAAATGAAAGGAAGAAAGAAAAGAATACAGATGAACAATAATTCTATTATATCCAGAAATACAATCACTAATCATAGATCTATGTTTAAATATTTCAATTTTTTAGATTTCTCTCTCTCTTCTTTATAGGATCTTTTTTATTCTTAAGTCTTCAGATAGAACCATTTTAACTTTGCTTTTTAAACATTAGAATGTTCAACATTGAGCCTAAAAATATATAAGAATGCAAATTAAAATGGAATTGGTTGTTTACTTATTATAAACTCTTCTAGTTTAAGTACTCGGAGAAAAAAGTCTAGAAAATGCAGAAATTTAAATAGAGTTTGGGTATTATCTATATATATTAAATTCTTTTGAAGTATGATTCATACTTTCCTAAAGCATTAAAACAGATATATCTAAGCGCACACTATACATGATAAAGTATTCTTAATCCTAACTATAGTTCCGATAGAGAACCACTGTACTTTTACAATTTCTGGATATATTTATCACATTGAAATGTTTTCCCTGTAGGCAATTCAAGCAAGCAACTCCCCTCTGTCAATGTGCCAAGTTCCAAGTTAGAATCAACCTTGGAAGATCTGACCAAAACCAGAAGCTATCTATCCTTTAGGAGACAATGCTGACCTAAGTGCTGGCTCTGGAAATTACGTACTTGGATGAACTTAGTTGTTCTGCATTTAATTAGAGGTTTTCCGGGCTGGCCCAGAGAATGTCACAGGGGATACTGTCAAGTAAAAATGATTCTCTCTTAGAAATCACAGAATGATTCTATAAATAAGAAGAATGAGAAACTAAGTGATTGATTACACAATTGAGGATTAACAAAGATGTGAAAATCAGTAACAGCTCAATTACATATAAAATTAACTAAATTATTCATGGACTTTTTACCCACTGGAAAACCAGTATTGATTTGTCTCATTTCCCTTAAGTTTCTTGGACATTTTACTTCTGATTAACAGAGAAAGAGAGTAAGTAAAAAGTAGGGATATAACATTGAAATCTATTTTAAAATATTTGGTAGCATTAGTAAAAAGATGAATTTAAGTCATGTAGATAAAGTGTTCACACAATTCCTCTCTTTTATGCACAGAAAATTCAGTTAGTTTTAGCTGGGCACGTTTGGGTGAGATGTTAAATAAAAGCAAGACAGGGAGAAAGTCAGAGAGGAGCATGAGAGAGAAAAAGAAAGAAAAAGGCTCCCTGACCATTTCAATAAAGTGAAGGTTACCTAGAGTAACATAATAGCAAGCACCTGATTTCTATTTCTACAACTTGCAGACAGAAGAAAAAGTTTAACCTAAAGCTAAACTTTAAAAAAACAATTTGTATACTCAATTATTCTTCTCTTTAAGCCTATCTTCATAGGATACTGAGGGATTAAGTATTTGCCTAGAGTAAAAACATGCTTGAAGAATTCAATTTCCTTATTATTAGAAATACAGAAGAGTCACAGAATCCATCACCTGAAACAAGGATCCTTCACGCAACAGCTCTTGTTACCCAATTATTCCGTGTGTGCCTGAACACAGAACCCCCAGCAGTCCACTCCGTTCACAAATAGCAAGGCGTTGCAGAGTCTAGGCGCTGGAGCCAGGAAGACCCTTTCCTCATTCTAAATCTGACAAGTACTGGCTGTACCGCTAGAGAAAGGTCCAGCGGCTGCAATTCTAGAGAAAAAAAAGACTCTCTTCTGGTGGCAGTCAGGGTTACATGAAATCGTGTGAGAAAGGCACCTTGTAAAGCGCTGAATATTTATTTACCCCCCTTACCCCTGAAAACATCTGCTTAGGTGACGATCAACTCTGCTTTCCTTACAAAACAGGCAAAAAATAAGTAAATAAGTAAATAATCCATATGATATTTTCCTAAGTATAAATGTTGAATAATAATATTCCTTTTGTTACACTTACTCAAATTATTACATTAGATTAGAGAAATATATAGCTTTGGCTGCTTGAGTCAGAAACTTTTGGGATAAATGTGATCAATTCCTCTTAATAACTAAAAGTTTCAAAAATAACTAAAATTTTCACAAAATAACTAAAAATGTTTCCTATTTCCTGGTTAGACCAGATGCTTTATTTCAGAGATTCATGGAATATTAGAAGCTGGAAAGGATTTAGAAACAGCCCAGTGCTGTACTTTGAAGTCGGCACGGAGGCCCAGAGACAGGAAAACTGGGTCTCCAGCTCCTACCACTTGATGTCACCCATACTCCCCGGAACCTCAGATCCCAATTCTCTCTCTAGCAGAGGGGGCAGGTAAAAACCAGTCCTGCAGAGAATAATTCTACAATCCTGAAGCAGGCTTGTAGCCAAAGCAAATCAATATCTCTGTGAAAACACAAAACACCAGCCCAGAATGAAAAACCAGGTAAGAGGAAAGTTCAAATATCTGAGGAAATTGCTTTTTTAGTTTCTAAATTCAAGTAAACATTTTCCTATATAATATCTCAGTATAATGAAAAATACTCACCATTTCAAGCAAACTCTGCAAGTGAAAAGACTAATCAACTAAATAGAATTCTAAGAGACTAATTATTCACATGAAGATGTTCTAATGTATACTCTTTGATCAAAAGTTAACTAATGCATCATTTAAAATTTCCTATGATAATAAATGGGGAGGACATCCTCATTATACTATAAGCACGTGAAAAATTAACATACATTTGGGATAAAACATTCCAGAGTAAAAATACATAAAATACATTTGAATGTCTGTTTATTAATCTTCAGTACATTCTGGCTAGAAACCAAGACGTGTTCTGGACAAAGAATACATTCAGAGGAATAGAGGTTGAACATATGAAGTTGTACTGTCCTACATCAGCCGGGATAAAGAATACGGGGTGTGGCAAAACTAGGTTTACAGTACTGAGTACACGAAACAGTTTATTCTTGTATTAGTATTTATTACCGCGTTTTTCCATATGAACAACTGTAAACCTACTTTTGCCCCATCCTGCATTTATTTTACCTGAATATTTACTATGTTTATAGAGTATGAAACACTACAACTAAATTGTTGGTGGATCTTTTGACATGCCGATATGAAACACATGCATGTTTAAAAGAAAGCATGTTGTCCCATTATATCAATGTACTTTTGGCATTTACATCAGAACTAGACCAGCATCTGCATTACATTATAACACACAAGGGTTCCGGACAGCCGTTTTCACTTGGGGCTTAGCTTCTATTCATTTACTTGATCTTCTACAGAGAACAGGATGCAAAATTATTCCAATATGTATCTACTCTATGGAATATGTGCTGGTGGAAAAGCTTTGTTCTGCATTATGTTAGCACAAATCATACTGAGCAGATCCAAAGAACTTTCTCTTCCTGGAGAAAAAGAAAAGCCTCTAAACACTGGGAAATTTTTAGGACTTTTCTGTGTTTGCACATGTGTGCATTTTCACGTAAAATGTTTACTGACTTTTTTTGAAAAAGCATTACATACGTGGGAGAAAATTTGCTAAAAATTGAAAAAACATAGAACAGAGAAAGAAAATCACCTAATTCAAACAATACAGACACCTGGGCCCTGGCCGGCTGGCTCGGTTGGATAGAGCATCGTCCCAAAGTGCAGAGATTGCAGGCTGGATCCCTGGTCAGGGCACATACAGGAACGGACCAGTGTTCCTGTCCCTCTTACTCTCTCCTTTCCTCTCTCGCTAACATCAATAAATAAAAATAAATTAAAAAAAAAAAAAACAGCTGGTGTTTTTATTCTTTTTTGTTTCAATGAATTTCTTTTAACAGCGTGATAAAAGATGACCTCCTTGATTCCAGTCTTCACACTGTAAACAGAATATCATTTCTTGATTCATACGTGAATAACAAATGCAAGTAATACTTCTTTTCTTGAGGTTGAATGTAGACCCATTCTCCTTTGGGAATCGGCAAAGAAGCTGTCATACTGTTATGAAGTAAAGTGAGTTTTCTACGGTAGGAACCCCGGGAGAAGCAATGGAGGACAAAGGACTTCCGCGTGGGCACCTACCTCGTCGTCATCGGCGTCGTACTGGGCGTAGTGCTGTTCCAGCAGCTCCCGCTGGCGCCTTTCCTGTTCCAGCGTCTGGCTGATCAGCTGGGCAACCTCACTCACTTGTCCTGGTTTTTCTCGCCCAATAACAAATCTGGAGGAAGGTTAAAGAAGGCTACTATAGTTAGACAGTCCAGTAAAAAGGAGTGCTAAGAAAAGTAACCAAGTTTGATGTCACATCAGGGTCCATGAAGCCTCAAAAAAATAATAATAATAACAATATCACCTCTATACTCTAAATGGTAGGCCTGGGTGGCAGAAGAAGTTAGCTGAGCAATTAGAGTGATTTTTGCAGCTGCCCAAAGGAACATAAAGGACCGTAAATAAATTATTACCTTGGGAAAAGACAAAACGGATGTAATTAATTAAACAGTACTTTGCACATTTTTGATGTTCTATAAATGGAAGCAAACTCCTAATTTCCTGTGCCACCAAATTTAAGATTTCCATAATATCCTCTTTATAACACAAAAACTGCTTCAAAACTTTTATTTTGAAATTAAATTTAATGGGGTGACATTGATCAACAGGAGTTCACAGGTTTCAGGTAAGCATCTTATAGCCTTTGAACTGTTAATTGCATTGTGTGCCCATCATACAAAATTCAAATCATTTTCCATCATCATATATTTGTCCCTTTTATTCCCCTCCCTTCCACTGCCTCCCCTAGGTTATTATTTCATTTTTATCTATATCCACGAGTCTCAGTTTTATATCCCACCTATGGTTTATCTACTCTTCTAGTGATAGCTATTTGGGTTAGATTTTAGATATTACAAACAAAGTTACTACAAACATGTGAGTGCAAATGGAATTGATGTCATATGTTTAGTATATGTTTAACTTTTTTTTTTCTTCCTCTTCTTTATCCAAGTGAGAAGAGGGGAGATAAAGAGGCAGACTCCCTTATGAGCCCTGAACGGAATCCACCTGGCAACCCCTGTCTGGGGTCAATGCTCTGCCCATCTGGGGCCATGCTCACAACTGAGTTATTTTAGCACCTGAGGCAGAGGCTCCTAGAAGTCACCCTCAGCATCCAGGGCTGATGTGCTCAAACCAATCGAGCCATGTCTGTGAGAGGAGAAGAGACAGAGAAGAGGGATGGGGAAAAACAGATGGTCACTTCTCCTGTATGCCCTGACTGGGAATTGAACCTGGAACATCCACATGCCATGCCAATGCTCTACCATATGTTTAACTTAAAAAAAATTGCCAAATTGTTTTTCAAAGTGGTGATACCATTTTATATTCATACTAGTAATGTATGAATGTTGAAGTTGCTTTACCTCCTCATCAGCACTTAGTATTATCTTTTAAAACTTCAGCCATTCTACTGGGTATCTAATTGTATTTTATAATGATTTCAATTTCCAATGCCTTGATGACTAATGATTTTAAGTATCTTTTCATGCATTTTTTGACCATTCATATGTCTTCTTCAGTGAAATTTTAAAAATCTTTTACTGATTATTTTTTAAAGAATAGGTTTTCTCTTGACTCCAATGGCAAGAGAAGTGAAGGCAAAAATAAATGAATGGGACTACATCAGAATAAAAAGTTTTTGCTCAGCAAGAGAAACTGATATCAAAATAAACAGCCAACTAAATGGGAAATGATATTTTCAAACAACAGCTCAGATAAGGGCCTAATATCCAAAATTTACAAAGAACTCATAAAACTCAACAACATGGTGGGAATGTAAAGTAGTACAATCATTATGGAAGAAAGTATGGTGGTTCCTCAAAAAACTGAAAATAGAACTACCTTATGACCCAGCAATCCCTCTACTGGGTATATATCCCAAAAACTCAGAAACATTGATACGTAAAGACACATGCAGCCCCATGTTTATTGCAGCATTGTTCACAGTGGCCAGGACATGGAAACAACCAAAAAGCCCATCAATAGATGACTGGATAAAGAAGATGTGGCACATATACACTATGGAATACTACTCAGCCATAAGAAATGATGACATCAGAACATTTACAGCAAAATGGTGGGATCTTGATAACATGATACAAAGCGAAATAAGTAAATCAGAAAAAACCAGGAACTGTATTATTCCATACGTAGGTGGGACATAATAGTGAAACTAAGAGACATTGATAAGAGTGTGGTGGTTACGGGGGGGAGGGGGGAATGGGAGAGGGATAGGGGGTGGGAGGGGCACAAAGAAAACAAGATAGAAGGTGACAGAGGACAATCTGACTTTGGGTGGTGGGTATGCAACATAATTGAACGACAAGATAACCTGGACTTGTTATCTTTGAATATATGTATCCTGATTTATTGATGTCACCCCATTAAAAAAATAAAATTATTAAAAAAAAAAGTGAAAAAAAAAAACCTCAACAACAAACAAACAAACAATCCAATAAAAAAATGGGAAGAGGACATGAACAGACACTTCTCCCAGGAAGAGATACAAATGGCCAACAGATATATGAAAAGATGCTCAGCTTCATTAGTTATTAGAGAAATGCAAATCAAAACTACAATGAGATACCACCTCACCCCTGTTAGATTAGCTATTATCAACAAGACGGGTAATAGCAAATGTTGGAGAGGCTGCGGAGAAAAGGGAACTCTCATCCACTGTTGGTGGGACTGTAAAGTAGTACAACCATTATGGAGGAAAGTATGGTGGTTCCTCAAAAAATTGCAAATAGAACTACCTTATGACCCAGCAATCCCTCTACTGGGTATATACCCCAAAACCTCAGAAACATTGACACGTGAAGACACATGTAGCCCCATGTTCATTGCAGCACTGTTCACAGTGGCCAAGACATGGAAACAACCAAAAAGCCCTTCAATAGAAGACTGGATAAAGAAGATGTGGCACATATACACTATGGAATACTACTCAGCCATAAGAAATGATGACATCAGATCATTTACAGCAAAATGGTGGGATCTTGATAACATTATACGGAGTGAAATAAGTAAATCAGAAAAAAACAAGAACTACATGATTCCATACATTGGTGGAACATAAAAACAAGACTAAGAGACATGGACAAGAGTGTGGTAGTTACCAGGGGTGGGGGGAGGGAGGACATGGGAGGGAGGGAGGGAGAGAGTTAGGGGGAGGGGGAGGGGCACAGAGAACTAGATAGAGGGTGACGGAGGACAATCTGACTTTGGGCGAGGGGTATGCAACATAATTTAATGACAAAATAACCTAGACATGTTTTCTTTGAATATATGTACCCTGATTTATTAATGTCATCCCATTACCATTAATAAAAATTTATTAAAAAAAAAAAAGAATAGGTTTTCTAACTTTTTATTATTTAGTAGGAATAGTCTCATATATTCTGGATAACTATATATCCTCATCTATATCTGTGACAGATATATATATATAAATACATATACAAATACAAATAATATATGTGTATATGCTTGTTTGATTTATTATCTTCTGCCAATCTGTGGTTTACCTCAATTTTCTAGACTGATATTTTTATCTTTCTTTAAATGCATAATAGAGTGAAGTTTAAAGGAGTATAGCCTATAATAAAGTTAACAGAAGAGTAAAGGAAGCAATTAATGCACAAAATGCACATTAATCAAAAATAGCAGCCAAGCTCACAGTAAGTAAATTAGAATTCACATTCATTTAAGCCATAAGTTCTTTAAACACATTTGAGAATTACACTGTCAGATCTTTTAGTTTAATAGTTTTCCATAAGAATGGAGAAGTTTATTTCTCCTGCAAGGCAAGTGTTTAAAGCTAATCTAAACACAGTTCAGGGAGAGAAAAACGTAAGATGTGGTCCACCTGCCAAATAGTTAAAAGTGATTTTAATTGCTGATTTTAGAGATGAATGAAGAAATCTTAATAAATACCTTATGAGAAAATTTAAAGCAGATTATTTTTAAAGAGTAAATTAATAAATTATGTAATTTATAAGTGAAAATTCTAATGTGATGTGCAACTTTCCTCCTATCTTCAAAACATGATCCCTAATTTCAAACCAGAATTATTTATGAATGCTAAAACTAAAATAAATGAATACATATAATCAAAGCTTCAGAGGAAATATGAATATTTCCATATTGCATAAGAAACCAGCATTTTAAATCCTGAAGGCATAGTTACTCAAAATCAGGGTGCCTTTCTTTTTGAATTTACCCCAATTTAACATTATTCACTATTTGCCCAATATTAGTTTGCATTCAAAATCACTTTAGAGTTGATGAAAGAGAGGTGATTTGAACTGTATATAAAATGGACGATTTTTCTCCTGAAATATACTTTTTAAAGTGTTATGTGAAAGCAGTGTTTTTTGACTGCTGGTCAGACCAGTCTGTCAAAAATTTTGTAAAGGTTCACAAATAAGTTAACCATCCTGATGTCATATGAAGATTATAGACCCAATGCTCTTAGTTGAAATCACTTGTGCTCAGGGTGATTTCTGCCTTAGCGGTCCCTGAAATAATTCTCCTGTTTTCACTGGTCCCCAAGTGTAGAAACGTTGAAAACCACTGTGTTCAAGTACACATCTCTTCATTATTGCAGGTATTCTGGGGGGTAATGATAGCACCTAACTGTACACATAAAGTCCTGTGATCCAGTATAATTTATAGTACATATTTGCAATAGTAGAATTTATTCTGATAAGTATGGCCCAGAGGGAAAGCATCAGGAAGTGCAACTATTCTCTATATTTCATTGATTGAAAATTAGTATCTGCTCCATGTGTCTAAAGGAGTAATAAAAGAATAAAATGTGATATATATATATATATATGTCTTAGGACACTATTATTATGATGACGCAACTGATAAAAAGCTCCCATTTGGAAAATTTATAACACTCAAATTACTCTTCTTTATGTTCTCAAATGTTTGGCCCATTTTAAAGCTGTTTTTATAAATATGCCCTATAACAGTATATGTACAATTTAGCACAGATAGAATTCAGTGGAAAACATAAAATTTTAAATAAGGTTACTATTTCAATTATGGATTCATATTCATAGTATGGATCTGCTCTGATAGTATATAGCACAGGGGTTGAACAGGTATGTAAAAGGGAAAAAGGGTTTTCATAGGACAAATACACTGAAACATACACATGACTTGGTAGCTCTGTGAACCTGAATATTAGTGTTTCTAATCCTTCATTTCTGTATTTATAAAATGTTTATAACTTTAACAACTAAATATTACATAATTCATCCAAAAAGCTTAACTAGTTACCTGGCACCTAGAAAGAATTTAATAAATGCTGACTCTTGTTTTTTTTGTGTTTTTTTTTATTTTATATTTTTCTGAAGCTGGAAACCAGGATAGACAGTCAGACAGACTCCCGCATGCGCCCGACTGGGATCCACCCGGCACGCCCACCAGGGGCGACGCTCTGCCCACCAGGGGGCGATGCTCTGTCCCTCTGGGGCGTCGCTCTGCCGCGACCAGAGCCTCTCTAGCGCCTGGGGCAGAGGCCAAGGAGCCATCCCCAGCGCCTGGGCCAACTTTGCTCCAATGGAGCCTTGGCTGCGGGAGGGGAAGAGAGAGACAGAGAGGAAGGGGGGGTGGAGAAGCAAATGGGTGCTTCTCCTATGTGCCCTGGCTGGGAATCAAACCCGGGTCCCCCGCACACCAGGCCAACGCTCTACCGCTGAGCCAACCAGCCAGGGCCTGACTCTTGTTTTTATCTAGATATTTTATTAATATCTAAATAGGGTTCAGTGCATTTAAAAGTACTATCTGTACACACTGTTGCAATGACCTCTTATTTGAATTACATCAGTTTTGAAAACACTAGTTTTTTGTGAGACAACCACAGGAAAAAGATCAACTAGTTGGGCTAGTGTTCTGCACACGCTGGTATCAGTCATGCTCAAAAGATTCAAGTATAGATCACATGATCACATTAATTTTAATTTAAAAAAAATCTTCAACAATATAACAAAAGTCTGCTACTATCAGTCCCTCTAAATATGTGATATTTATGCACAATGATGATGTATATTTTAGACATCATCTCCAACTGAAATGACATACATGAAGTCAAATCACCCTGTTTCTAAACTTCAAGATCCTTTAAGAAAAAATTATTTTTTTCTTGCTACTTTCTAAACATTTTTTTTCTTTTTGGCTTCAATAAGAAATGGTATGATCTTTTTTATTTTTTAGCTATAAAGAATGAGGTAACAGAAACCACACTGTAATGTGGATTTAAGTAAAATCAGGGTTTTTTCTAAAGTTATATACAGTATATATAATGGCAATATTAAAACTAAAATCTCCACTGTATTCATCTTCTTTTTATCATCAGTGAATGTTAACTATTCACATATATAAGATACAAAGAGCTCCACAACCCATGGTCTGAAATCCGTAGCAACTGCTGCTCTTGTCTGTGAGCAAGGGGGCTGTCTTAGGAGTAAACAAACAACCCACAAGGGCTGATTTCCACGAACACGACAACTCCTTCATTGCCCTCCACTAGATATGACACACCATATGCACAGTCACAAAGTCACTTTGACAAAAAGTGAAAATCTCAAGTTCTCCTTGTGTGTAATGGCAACAAACACTCTTATTAAAATGTTGAAAATGAAATCAAAACATTTCAAGATTTAATGCATTTCAAATGGAAACCTCAGATATACCAATTATTTTAAGTAAAAAAAATTTCAACTTCCATATCTAGAAATTACATGCCCAGGTATGAATCCAAAATAAATTGGTCATATCTATAAAAATTCACTTATCATGCATTTAATTTTTGTTTAATATTATATAGCATCTTCCAAACAGGGCAGAGAGATATTTAAGATCCTCAATTAATTTATTTCTTATAGTGTGTAACTATAATTCCTCTAAAATCCTGACCTCCAGCAGTAGTATACGGCTCAATGTCAAAAAGTTGTTAAATACATATCTGGGGATACAAATATTATGACTACATAATGATTGTAAGTAGCAGGTACTTTGCAGAAAACATGTAAAGTTAAATGTGAATGGTGTGGAGAGCAAACATATAATTATAGACATTACTCATATCGAAGCACAAATCTCTATCCTATCACATCACTTTTCATAGTTGCTGTTCTTCAGTATTAGGACAGCTGTCTGGAGTTGAAAAGAATACCTACTGGTAATCCTCACCTTTTTAAGCTTTTTAAAATTTATTTATTCATTTTAGAGAGGAGAGGGAGAGCCAGAGAGAGAGGGGGGGGGAGACAGAGAGAGAGAAGGGGGGGAGGAGCTGGAAGCATCAACTCCCATATGTGCCTTGACCAGGCAAGCCCAGGGTTTCGAACCGGCAACCTCAGCATATCCAGATCGACGCTTTATCCACTGCGCCACCACAGGTCAGGCCCTACTGGTAATCCTTTTTCCAGACTTCACTCTTTCAAATGCTTTACAATTGTTACCACGTCTCTTTAAAACTTTCTATATTTAGGCAAAAGTTTGTAGAGTCTTCTACTTTTATAAATAGAAGGAAAAATGGTTAGACTTCTCATGATCCTGGTCAATCTTTTTTATATAGTTTCAAATTTTTCAGGGTCCTTCTTAAGATAAGCTATGCAACAGTAAACAAATAAATTACAGGGATGGACAAAAATAGGTTTACAGTTATAAGTACACGAACCAGAGTTATTCTTGTATTATTATTTATTATTATTATTAACCTACTTTGGCCTACCTCTGTATACAAATTATTGGTTAAAAGATATCTGAACGGTCTGTCCAGTTTTCAGCTATTATGAACAAAGCTCCTATGAATATGCAAACATGAGTCTTTGGGTCAATATATGTTTCTATTGTTTTTGAGTAGGTAGCGAGGAGTAGAATCGATGGCTGATAAGGCGAGCATACATTTTAATTCATAAGAACCCGCCAAACTGTTCTGCAAAGTGGCTGTGCTATTTTGCATCGCTACTGGCAATGAATGAATGTTAGAGCTGCTCCACATCCTTGTCACTGCGTAGGATTATCAGTCTCTAAATTTCAGCCATTCCAGTGGGTGTGTAGTAGTACCTCATTGCAGATTGAATTTGCATGTCCCCAGTAATCGATGATGTTGAGCAGCATTTCATGTGCTTTATTGTATGTCTTCCTTGGAGAAGTGTCTCTTTAATTGATTTGCTCATTTTTAATAGGGTTATATATCTTCTTAATAAACTATAAGAGTTCTTTATGTCTTCTAATAACAGCGCATTATCAATTAAATGTTTTGCAAACATTCAGTCCTTAGATCGCTTTTTCACTTTCTGAGTTTTTCAAAATAAATGTTTAAAATTTTCATGCAATTTATCATTTCTTTCTCTTAAATTTCTTGCTTTTGTGTCTTAAAAGATTTTTGATTAATCCAATCATTGAGATTTTTGCGTGTTCTCTAGAAATTTTAGTTTCAGTTGTTGCACTTAGTCTATGATCAATCTTGAGTTAATTTTCCTATAGACCATGGAAAGAGGTCAAGTTTTGGGGTTTTAAAAAATGTAGTTATCTAACTGTTCTAGCAACTACTTTTGAAAATACTGTAATTTCCTCCATTGAGTTACCTTGGTGCATTAGTCAAAAATCAATTGTTTATGTCTGGTCTACATTAGAACTCCCCATTCTGTTCCATTAATCTATACTTCTACTCTTGTGCCCCAACTTAACTTCTATAATTAGTGTAGCTTTCAGTCAGCGAAAGACCTCAACTTTTTTCTTTTTAAAAATATATCAATTTCTAAAAAAAAAAAAAAAAAAAAAGGCCTTGTGAGATTTTCATTGAGATTGTGTTTAATTTGCAGATTTGGAGAGAAAATTGAAATCTTAACAATATCGGGTATTTTGATCCAAAAACATGGTCTAGTTCATCACTCATTTAGACTGTCTTTGTTTTCTTGCAGAATAATTTTACTCAATAGTTAATATAATATATATCAGGTTATCCCTAAGTATTTCGTGTTTTTGATGTTATCATGAATGCTATTAAATCTGAATTTTCATTCTTTGTTGTTGCTAGTATGTAGAAATAGAATTGATTTCTGTACATCAACCTATCTCCTGTAACCTTGCTTGACTCACGTATTAGTTCTAGTAGCATCTTTTGTAGATTCTTAGGATTTTCTACATAGATGGCCATGTTATCTGTGAATAAAGTTTTACTTCTTCCTTTTCAATCTCTGTGTTTACCACTTCTTACTCTTGCTTCACTGAGTGAAAGCTGGCGTGGTCTCCAGTACAATGCTGAATAGAAGTGGTGAAAGTGGACATACTTGCATTGTCCTGATACTAAGGGAAAAGCATTTGGATAGATGCTAGTTATCACATTGAGAAAACTCCTTTATATTTCAAGTTTCCTGAGCATTTTTAAAATCATATCTGCTCAGATGAACATATGAGCATATGGTTTTTCTCCACTATACTATTAGTATGGAAAATTCCATAGGTTAAATTTCAAACATTAAATCAAACATGCATTCCAAAGATGTTACTTGGCCATAAATTATTATGCTTTATATCTTTCTGACTTCAATCTGCTACAATTCTGTTGAGGATTTTATATCTATGTTCATAAAGAATATTGGTATGTAATTTTTATTTTAATGCCTTTTTGATATGACAGTAATGCTGAACTCATCAGTGTTGCTCAGATGTGTCCCCTCTTCTGTGATCTGGAAGAGTTTATACAGAATTGATATTATTTCTCCCTCTAATGTTTGGTAAGATTCATCAATGAACAAACTGGAACTGAAATTTTTTTTTGCTGAAAGCTTTAACTGTATATTCATCTTCACACACACACACACACATATGCATACATTTTTTTCTTCATTGAGCTGGGTGCTTTTTCATAGTATTGTCTTCTTAGAAATTTAACCATTTATTTTGTATTAACTAGCATAATATCCTTCATAATATTGGCTAATCCTTATTATTGTTATCAAATCTCTAATGATGTCCTCTCTTTTATTCTAACTTGTATCTTCTCTGACATGAATTACCCTAAAATATATAGACATTTTATCTTTCCTTGTTTTTCTGAGTCAAGAATTCAGGTTCTGGCTTGGAACTTCTCACAAAGTTCCATCAAAGGTTGACTGGGGCTGCAGTCATATGACGGCTTTACTGTGGCGGAAGGGTTTCCTTCCAGGGTGCCTTCTTCACATGGCTGGCAAGCGGGTACCTGTTTTGGGCAGGCCAAAGTTCTTCCCTCCAGAGACTGTCTGAATGTCTTCTCAACATGGCAGTGGAATTTCTTCAGAGCTAGTGGTCCAAACCCCAAGGAAGAAGCCATTCACGTTACAGACTAGCCTCAGAAGTCATACACCATCTCTTCCTCACACAGACTAGACAGGAGTCAATGCGGGAGAGGATTAAACTAGACAGGTGACATCAGGAGCAAAGGACCACTGGAGGATCACTAGATGAACGCTGTATAAAAGACATGGTCATGTAATAGAGCTTGACTTGGGGTTTAGACAAAAATAGTATAATATGACAAGAACTCATTCACTGAAAAAGTGATTTCTAAACTTAGCCTTGATAAGAAGGAATCAGCCAGGAATGATCACATAATAAGATACTTTTTGGAGGAGGGCAGGAGACAGGAAATGATACAAGTAAAGGATAATACTATAAACATATTAAAATTGATGTGCCTTTTAGAAAGCCACCTGAAGATGTCAAGTAGGATATTGGATAATTCATAAGTCCAGGAAAGAGAGGACAGCTTGAAATAGAAAGGGAAAATGGGGAAAAAGGGCCAGAAAAGCTATAACAGCCATGGTTTACAAATGAGCTGGTGAAGATAGAATCGAGAGAATTCTTAGAATGTATTAGCAAAAAATATTAATAAAACAGAGAGAGATCCTGAGAGAAAAGAAAATGCCAGAGGACAAGAGAATGTGCCTGGGACACATCATCTCCACGTGATACTGGTTTGGAAGAGGTAACTAGGACAGTGAAGAAAAAATGAAGAAAAGTAACATAATAATGGAGTCTCAAACACAGGTCTAGTTACATCCTGGTAAAAATTTCAAAACCCCAATTACAAGAAGAAAATCCCAAAGAGAAAACTATAAAAGACTATGAGTCATATTAGCAATGGGCAATTTCTTCATAATACTGAAGAAAGGAGATTTTGAAGTTTAATTATGATACCTACCATGTTTGAGGATAAAATAATGCCTTTTCAGATATGTAAGCACCCTTACAGCTATGTGTGACCAGATGAAATCAAGGAGGCTAAAAATAGGTTCCATTAGAATCTTCACAACTTCACAGGGACAAAGATGGAATGACAAAAAATTACATTTCATTTCCTATTAAGTCAGTCATACTGTTTGATTCTACAGAGAATAATATTTTCATAACAATACATTATACACACTGTTTATTGGTTTTAAACTTTTAGATCAACTGATACAAAAAGTACCCGAGATAATTGTAGTTATAAACTATTGTAAAAGTTATAAAAAATTTTTAATATAAAAAATTGATAGCTGAAGGTTTTATAACATGCAATCATTAAATTTTTCTCTAATACTGCAAAAGAAAGAAATGAAAACAAGAGTTATATTGTTACTTCTAAAAGAATTAAAAGGAGAAACTATTAACAGCGGTTTTCCTAGGCAGACTAGGACATGGAGTTAAAGAACAATCTGTTTTTATTGCTATACAATTTAATATTTTGACTTTTTTGTTAATGTGTATCCATTTCTTTTATTTTAAAAAGTTTAAAAGTATTTTAAATAAATGAAAGAGGAAAATGAGACACAGGTAAAATTTTTTAAAAATCACAAAGATTAAAAGTCAAGAATAAAGTTATACAAATTCATACACAAGATGCTGTGCTTTTTTAGAAAATGGCTGTAAAATTGACTTTTGGATTTCTAGAAATCATGAATATCTAAGAAGTGATCAGAGTTTTCAGAAGAAAGTAATAATAGCTAATACTTCATTGAATTGTAACTGTTTCTAGGCATTTTGATAAACACATAACATGTATTAACTCATTTAATATTCATCACAAATCTATGGGATAGATACTATCATGATACCAATTTTACATATGGATAAAATGAGTTATAGGGAGATTTAAACATTTCCATAAACTGATGCATTTGATAAAGTGTTAAGTCAGAATTTAAATCTATAAAGTCTGTATTCACATGAAAAAAGGCAGTTATATAGAAAGATAATTATTGCTGGTACTAAGAGCAATATATAATGAATATATTATATATTGTTTATAGCTTGTAACAGAATCAGCCTCTGATTTTTACCTCTGTGCTACCTCTACTATAATTCAAAATAAACATTTCCTCTTGTCCACAACAATATAACACAAGAGATTGAGCAAAATGTCTAAATTTGAATAATCTCTGGCAAAACAACATCACAGAATTCTAGATCCAAAAATAAATGGAAGGTGGTTTTGTATAACAATGAATTATTCTGTCAATATCTAGCGATTCCCACTTTCTTTCCATAGCTATAAAACCAGTGATTATTAGCTTTTGAACTGCTTCCTATTATTTTTCTAATGAATTAATAGTTTTGAGTTTAAAATGATCTTTTCCATAACTAAACATGGAGGATCTTTTCAGGATCTTTAAGAATATCATCATTTAGTGTGTTCTAATGTAAAAATGAACTGTGAATAGGTAGATAAATCTGCTGACACAAATGAACTAAATATAAACTATTAAAATTATTTTGTACATAATGCAGGATCTGACAATGATAACTAAACTTTATTTTAATTTTTTTAACTATATTATATTTGGCAAGTTACATTCTATCAACCACAAAGAGATCATATGTTTTTAAAGAACTGTTACATTTTCTTTTAGGTTTCATTAGGTAATATTGAGATGCATAATAAAGACATACTAAATAGTATGACTCTGAAGTAAAAATTCAAAGGCGTTTAAAGTAAATGTGTTATGCAAAACTTGTAATGTAGACGAGTTAACCTACAGTCATTCTGGTCTGACCAAGTGCTTATCTCCAGAGTTGCCTAGGGAATAGGGCTCAACCTTGGTCATAGTTATGAAACGTACTAAACAGGAATAAACAATGTTTCGCAAACATGGGTCTATAAGTAGTTTTAAGGCAGGACATACCAGCCTGTCAGATTGCTTGGTGATAATAACTGGATGTATTACTTCTACCTGGGTTCGGTGACGTCTGGAGGTTTTCAACAGTTGAGCTGTCACGTAGGAAATATATACCTACCTGGACAATTCACTGAGACACTACTACCACACATAGACTTTGGGCTTTTTGGTTCCAAGGTGCTACATGAACATGTCATGGTGGATTAAAAGCTGGAGAGAAACACATCCTAGGAGACCCAGTGGAAGGATGATAAAGAAAAACATGTTTGAGTCCTCTAAACCCACCCCTTGGTCCTATCTTTCTCCCACTGTTGCTGTGTTGCATCATTTCTGAATATGAACTGAATCCTGTGAGTCCTTTCCCTAATCGATGACCTAAAGCAATTAACATGGTATAAGCACAGTAATCATAGTACTCAATTTAAGTGATGCCAGTAAAATAGATGAAGTAATAATCATCTACCGATGCGCTGAGCCAGGCCTGGGCTTTCCACACCCAGGAAACAAGAAGAGGTTTGAGCTGAACCACTTCTTCAAAATGGCCTAATATGCTTACCTCCTATAAATGCTGTAGGATTAAAAAATATACATTCCCTTGGAGTTATATTAAAATACTTCTGTTATGAGATCTCTAGTGTGTTTACAATGGTATATTAATAGGGTCTTCATTAGTACTATTGGTTTATCAACTCAGGTATTGCAATTCAGAGGTTAATAAAATAAAGCAAACTAAGAACTCAAATAAAAAATGATTTTCAATTAGTGTGGATGAAGTTACAGAACTCCATTTTGTGAGTTTGAGTGATATCCAAATGTTGACATCGATTTCCTATACATTTTTGGAAAATAATTTAAAAACTTGATCTCCAGGCCTGACCTGTGGTGGCGCAGTGGACAAAGCGTCGACCTAGAAATGCTGAGGTCGCCGGTTCGAAACCCTGGGCTTGCCTGGTCAAGGCACATATGGGAGTTGATGCTTCCTGCTCCTCCCCCTTCTCTCTCTCTCTCCCCTCTCTATAATGAATAAATAAAATCTTAAAAAAAAAAAAGCCTAACCTGTGGTAGCGCAGTGGATAAAGCGTCGACCTGGAAATACTGAGGTCGCCGGTTCGAAACCCTGGGCTTGCCTGGTCAAGGCACATATGGGAGTTGATGCTTCCAGCTCCTCCCCACTCTCTCTCTCTCTGTCTCTCTCTCCTCTCTCTCTCCCTCTCTGTCTCTCTCTCTTCCTTTCTCTCTCCTCTCTAAAATGAATAAAAAAAAAAAAAAAAAAAAAAAACTTGATCTGCAATACTTAAAAAGCACTATACAAATCTCAATTTTAATTTTCTCATCACCATGAGCTTATGTTTGCCCTTCCTGGCTCTTTAAAGCCATGAGTTCCAACAAACTTCTCCCAGATCTGTGTTTAGTGATTAAAAAAAATATAAACTAACTTTAGTTACTTTTAGATGCACTTAAAAAAATAAATTTTAGTAGCCACTGAATGTGGTAGCTAAGTTACCAACAAATAAGAAATATAGAACCATAAATATTTTAAATCCTCCGTTTAAAACACTTCATTAAAACTACAGGTCTAGATTTTGGATCCTGTTTTTATATAAACAATTTATAAATAACTACCACATAAAATGTATTCAGGTGACTCAAATATTATTTTTAATAATTTAAAATTGAGGAAAGACTTTTTTCCCCTTACATTTAATTAATTAAGATCCTGGCTTACATACTTTTAGTCAATTAAGACCCAGAGTTAAATAATGTGGAGGGACAAAAGTGGCTAAAGGTCCCATTTTGACATCAAGAGTATTGCAAAGTGAATTGGGAAATAAGATGTATGCCTTTAAAAATGAAAGTAGAATGTTCTGTAACCTCAAGGTTAAAAAAGTGGAATGAATGGTTAGTATACCAGGAAGAAGAGATAACTCGGGACAATGAGGTCAAGGAGGACTCCTTGGAGGGAAAAGAATCTGAAATATGTTCCTCCAGATAAGTAGGTTCTAAACAGAATATTTAAAATGGCAAAAATGACAGAGAGAAAGGCACACACACAAAAAAATTCCCAAGTCACATTTGTGGACGATGACTACGCTAGTCTGATGACACCAGACCATGAACAGAGGAAGAAGTAAATGACAAGATTCTGTGATGAAGATTTTTAATACCGGGATAAAGAGCTTAGATCCTGCCCAGAGTGGATGGTTGCTGAAGGGTTTTGGGGAAGAGAGGGACGTGATGGGTGCAGAAGCACTATTTCTACCCGCCTGTCTTAGTTGTACTGCTAGAATCACACAGAATGAGTCAACAACTTTTTCTGATAACTCTTCATATATTTGAATACTGCTATTATGTTCTTCTATCAGGGGTAAGATTGGGAAGGGCAATTTCGAAAAGGGAGAGATTGTAATCAGCGAGAGCAAAGGAGACGCCTTCGGCAATTTGTACAAGGCTTGAAATGATAACAGCACAAAATTATGAAGAGAAAGAAAGGAATGACTATAATTTCACGTAACTACAAACTATTTTCTGGATAGAAAGTGTTTTTATAAGTTGAATGTGTATTTTATTTCACTTTTAAATTCACTTTAAAGCCTAATAGACAGCTTGAAAACCAAGTTCTGTATAGACTCAGGAAAGTGCTGTCTCAACAACTAAGAGCAATCTTCAGAGACCACTGCGTTTACTAAGGGGGCAGAGTGGTTTGTCCTGTACTCTTTCCAGTTCTCTTACATTCTTTCTCAGGATTGTGACATGCCTGAAGCATAAACACAGGACCCATAAAAGTCATGGAGGTTGCATTTCTTAAACATTCTCCTTTCAGCATTAAAGGTGTTTTCCAACTAAAAATGTCTATAATTCTGAATTAAACTCATGTGTGTGCGACATAAAATATGTTGCAATGAAATCATAATTTAACCCTTTTAATCCAATTAACTCATCAGTATTTTCAGAAAAGTTGGCCATTTCATTTTGATTACATTAAAACACTTTCATAATTATACACACTAAATAATGTCCCCTTACATATTCTTTTATAGGGATTTTGGGAAAATATAAGACATGAGCAATACTATAAATATATTAAAAAGTAAATATCCAATGACCAAATAAAACCAATTCTATATTTTGACCTTCATTAGCTCAGGAATACTTTTTATCCGTTTTCCAAGCTATTATTTTCAGAACTCCAGGATTGAATATAAATTTCAAGATCTAAAAGAATGAATCCTCAGTCCTATTAAAATTGGAAAAGTTACAGTTTACCAAAGAGTAGTCTTACTTGTTTCTTTAAAACAATAAAAAGAATTTCTTAAATGCATTTATTAACTCATTCTGCCTACTTGTCTAAACAATATGTATTATTGAATACATATATACTTATTTTCATTTCAATATACTGTGTAACTGGTTTTATTAAAAAGATTTGAGGCCTAAAGTCATATTAATTGAGGATATAACTAGAAATTCTATCTTCCCTGCAATTCTTACACTAACATAGCTCCTTGCAATAAGGCACACTAACATAGCTCAATAATTAAAAACCATAGCGATTCACACTGTATACTCCATATCTTCATGTCTTTCTAAAATACCGTAATTTGCCTGACCAGGTGGTGGCGCAGTGGATAGAGCGTCGGACTGGGATGAGGAAGGACCCAGGCTCGAGACCCTGAGGTCGCCAGCTTGAGCGCGGGCTCATCTGGCTTGAGCAAAGAGCTCACCAGCTTGGACCCAAGGTCGCTGGCTCCAGCAAGGGGTTACTCGGTCTGCTGAAGGCCCGCGGTCAAGGCACATGTGAGAAAGCAATCAATGAACAACTAAGAAGTCGCAACGCGCAACGAGAAACTGATGATTGATGCTTCTCATCTCTCTCCGTTCCTGTCTGTCTGTCCCTGTCTATCTCTGCCTCTGTTAAAAATAAATAAATAAATAAAATACCGTAATTTTTAGTTTTAAATTACATTTAAATGAACTAATTAAAATAAAGGACAAATTAAAAACTAAAAGCAATTTTTTAACATTTAGATAGAATTCCCATTGTAATTACATATATTTATAGATATAATCATAAAAAAACTTAAGTTTAACAAACTATCAAGTAACCAAATTGTGCATATATGATATGAAGCCCCAGGTTTACCTGACGTTGCCCTTGGTGTTTCTGAGAACCGTGGCAGCGAAGTTCTGTGTGACTCCCACCAAGCTGGTTCCGTCCACTTCGACAATCTGGTCATTGACTTGTATTCTTTGGGAAGAGGGAAAATATTACCCACAATTAATATTTCTGATGATACATTGCCATCCACATTAAATGAGTTGACAAGTTATTGGATTTTTAAGATACTTATATCGATACAAAATTTGTCTTTATATATAAGCTCCAGATCTTAGACAAATGCTAAATGTTTTTGAATGAGTGTTTTGAAGAATAGAAATACACAATACTAAATGAAGACATTAGGCTCACCCACATCCATATTCCTATCACAAATAATTGATAACTGTGAAGGTATGACACATTTATATCTTCTTTTTTGTCCTTAAAAATTAGTTAAAACATAGCAGGTCCACCTGAAATATGCTTTGAGTCTCATACCTAGTCTGACCTCTCCTCGCCAAGAAAAAACAAGAAATGCAGGGAATTCTTCACATATATAAATTCATATATATGTTTACACATAAACACTCACATATATATAAATCCATACATATATACACACACACAAAGGTATATGTTTAGTTCATAGAAAATACTAAGTACTTTCATAAATCTTATATTCTAGTAACTTACAAAAACTTTAAGTGTGCTAGACACTTAAGAAAAAAAATCCTTTTTATAAACTGCTAGAAGCTCAGAAATATTTTTTATAAGAGCCCAAGGTCATGCAATGAAAGTGAGTCTTTGGACAAATAAGACTAATAATTTAAGTTAAAAATACACAGCTTAAAACATGATTTTTGTACTTAATTATCTCCAAAGCATAGCTTTTAATACTGTATAGGATAAGCATTGTAAAATTTTTATTGAAAACAGAAGCTCAAAATCGTGTATTAACTGCCCCTGTTCATTATGTTTTTTGAGAAAATGTCTTTTTGGCTTTGGCTTAGAGATTATAGATCCTGAATCCAAAACATTTGTCTAGTAATTTTATGGTTACACACATATGTGTCTTTAATAAAGAACTAGTTACTTATGCTTCAGTCTAAAGGAAAACATTTTAAAGCATTTCCAGTTACTATCATCAATTATCAAATTAGCATGTGCTAATTTTATAGAATATTTAAAGTTATAAATGTAATATATGTCAAGGTTAAAAATTTGGAAAATATATAAAGAAATTAAAAATCTCATGTAATCCAACCATCTAGAGTTAACTACTATTAAGAGTATGCTAGTGGGATCTGGCTGAGTAGCTCAGTTGGTTAGAGCATCGTCCTGATATGCCAAGGTTGTGGGTTCAATCCCTGGGCAGGGTGCATACACAAATCAATTGATACATTCATAAATAAATGGAACAAATCAACATTTTTCTTTCTCTTTCTCTCTCTATCCCTTCCTCTTTCTAAAATCAATTTTCAAAAAGATTATGCTGGTGAATCACCTTCCAAATATTTTTCTTACTTAACAAAATTAGGATCATTTGAATGTATAGTTTTGCAGTGTTTTATACTTTATTTATCAAGACAATATTCGTTGAGTGTTAATATATGTCAGGCAATGTGCTATGTATGCTCTTTATATTTTACATGTTATTTAGTCCTGCTAGTTGCCCTGATTTGGCTTTGGCTTAGAGATTATAGATCCTGAATCCAAAACATTTTGTCTAGTAATTTTAGGGTTACACACATATTATTATTCTTATTTCTGTTCTACATATGAAGAAATTTGGCTCTCTTTTATAGTCATATCAAATAAGAGGTAGAGCCTGGCTGTGAACCTCATCTGACTCCACAGCAGATATTGAAATAATACATGATATCATCATATCATTAAATATTTCTTTATAAGATATTAAGGATATATTATCCTGTAGTTTAATATTTACATATTGTTATACTACACAGTATGTTGTTCCAAGGTGTTGATCTAGTTAGCATTTTTATATAAAAAATTTTTGTGAATATCTCTGATTATTTCTCTGAAATTATTTCCTAGGAGTGAAATTGCTGTGTCAAGGTGCATTACATCTTAAATGCTAAACTGCCCTTTAGAAAGCTTATTCAATTTGTACTCCCCCTTCCAGTGTTGAAGAGTAGTCTACTGTGCCCACAATAAAATTGAATACTGTGTTATAAAATACTTTCATAATCTGATAAATGAAACATGATCTTTAAGTTTTAATTTCTTGCCTTTGAGCCTCTTAAGATGTTTACTGGCTTTTTTTTTTTTTTTTGGTAAATAATTTCTGTTTGCTTCTTTCTTGTTAAATTTTTTACAAATACTCTATCATCCATTTTTTAGTGTTCATCTCCACAAATAAGTGGTTCATACCCACTGTCTTCACTTCTTAACTACATAGAACTTTCTCCTCTACTCCCCAATCTGATAACAAAAATAATAAAGTACAACAAACCAAATTAAACTGCAACTCTAAACTTAAACACAGCAAAATTCTATTTTTAGGTTCTAATTTTCTTCAAATTTATTGTTTTGAAAATGGTTTACCTACTCTTTGAGGCATCCCATAATTTTTTCTTAGAACTAATTTTCTTAAACTTTTCAGTTTATTATAATCACAGATCTCTAATAAGTGACTCATCCAGAGCAACTTCCAGGTCTGAAAGCTTCAATTATGGTCAGGGCCCTATACAGGTGTACCATTCTTTATATTTTATTCTATATTATAACTGTCCCTTTCCTATGTTTAGTTACAGAAATACCATTACATGACAATTGCTTACGGTATCCAGTACAATAGCATGCTCTGGGCTTGTAGCCTAGCAGTAACAGGCTACATCAAATAGTTTAGGTGTATAGTAGGCTATACCAGTTAAGTTTGTGCAAGTGCACTATGATATTCATACAATGACAGAATCACCTTGTGATGCATGTCTCAGTACACATCCCCATAAGTTAAGTGGCACATGACTATATAGACAGCTCTGCTTATGTTAAAATGTTACAAAGTTACTGTAACTTTGTATAATATTAAATGTGTTCATCCTTGCACTTTAAGAAGTAAAAATAGTGTGTGTGGCTACAGAAAAGGATATTTGCTAGTCTGCTAAATTGCTTGTGTATGATAGGGAACTATTACCAAATTTCTATCTGCCAGTGAAGATTGTTAAGTAGGAGTTAGTTATGTAGACAACAAGTTAAATTTAAGATGGATAATTGAGACTATGCAATAGTGACGGGAAAAAAACAATTGTGCAGATAAGTTAATGAAATAAATTTTTGTTTTTTCCACAAAAAGGATAGTAGTAAGTCCTTAAGCAAAGTGTCTGCCAGTTCTAGAATATGAAATAAAGTAATGCAGACCAAAACTTGACTGTGTATATTAGGTTGAGGAAGGTGTGAAGAATTAATATTTTTTAATAAATAATTTTTTATTAATTTTAATGGGGTGACATCAATAAATCAGGGTACATATATTCAAAGAAAACATGTCCAGGTTATCTTGTCATTCAATTATGTTGCATACCCATCACCCAAAGTGAAGAATTAATTTTTATTTGCTTGAATCTCTTTCCCTGAGAGAGGATAACTCGTAGATGTAACCTCACAGAACAGCAACACTGAAAAGCTCTCTTAAGTGTTGGCTCAAAATTAAAAGCACAGAAAAGACAAGGGATGAACCCCGGCTGTAAAAATTAAATGGACAGAGCTCTGCATCGGACCAACCCAAATATGAATAATATATATAATCTGGATTTGCCAAAACCTTTCCCATAATAGCAAAGAAAACAGTCTGCTTTCCTCAGGAAACACTATCTACTGGAATGGAATTCATGGGAATGTACCTGGCTAATCTGGAAGAGGCATCCAGGCCTGGCTTCTTCCTCAGCAGTTTCCGCGTGCGAACAAACCCGAGTGCAATACTGCTGCTCTTCAGCCGCAGTCTGGTGTTTCTGATACCCCTCAATTCTAAGTCTATAAACCCGTACCAATGGGGGTAAAGCTAACAAAAATACGTAAGTTGGATTAGTCTAGGGTTTGTTTAGTGTTATTGGGTAGGTATTTATTGACATGATGTATCAGGTAAAGGGAAACAAAAACAAAAATTTGACCTTGCCAGGCTTATATAAATAAAGCAACCAACAATGAATGAAAGGGAGACCAGCTGGAGCAACATTAATGAGCTCTGGTCCACCGTCTTCCCCAAAATGCTAGAGAGTGAAGTTCTACATGGCTATGAAAATACATACTCATCAAAGCAGTGATAGTCCAACTATCTAAGGGCTGAACAAGCAAAATGCTTGCTTAGAAGAGTGACACAAGAGTGTGTGCACAGAGAGGAAACCTTGAGGAAGACTTTATGACAAATGGGCACAATTAAAATAGCAGTTTCCATCCAGGGTCCCAGGCTTGAGGAACCTGAGGGGCACCTCCTACAACAGGGAGGGCTTACTGCAGGGTGAGCAAGAGCATAGGATTCTTCGTCTGCTTTTATGTTGGTATTACCCCAAAACTGGCCAAAAACAATGCAAATTATTTGAAAACCAACATTATTGAATAAGGACAAATTGCACAGCCTATTGATTTCACGTCTGATACCTCCCCCCCCCCCAACATGAAAAGAACAGCGCTGGAAAATGACGGCGTGCAGGCTGGAAAACCACCACCCGAGACAGACACAAGGCAGATCCCAATGCACTGTTAATCTGCCTCTTCAGCACAGCGTTACTATCGTCTGTCACTTTCACCCACGTAATTTATTCTAGCAGTATTTGCAATTAAATTTTCCTAAAATTCATTTTGCTTTATAGATTCATGAAAGAGAACTGGAGAAATAATTAGTATGTTAAAGGGTCCTGTGTACAATCATAACATTTTTTTGGTAGCCAAAACTAATGGTTAATATATTTAATATTATTTTTTAAATTATTTTTTTTTATTTATTCATTTTAGAGATGAGAGAGAGAGAGAAGAGGGGGAGGAGCAGGAAACATCAACTCCCATATGTGCCTTGACCAGGCAAGCCCAGGGTTTTGAACAGCGACCTCAGCATTCCAGGTCGATGCTTGATCCGCTGCGCCACCACCAGTCAGGCTATTTAATATTATTTTATTAAAATATCAGAACTGCCTGACCAGGCAGTGGCACAGTGGATAGAGCATTGGACTGGGATGCGGAGGACCCAGGTTCGAGACCCCAAGGTCTCCAGCTTGAGCGCTGGCTCACCTGGTTTGAGCAAAGCTCACCAGCTTGGACCCAAGGTCGCTGGCTTGAGCAAGGGGTTACTCGGTCTGCTGAAGGCCCGTGGTAAAGGCACATGTGAGAAAGCAATCAATGAATAACTAAGGTGTCGCAATGCGCAACGAAAAACTAATGATTTATGCTTCTCATCTCTCTGTTCCTGTCTGTCTGTCCCTGTCTATCCCTCTCTCTAACTCTCTCTCTGTCTCTGAAAAAAAAAAAATCAGAATTAAAACAGAAGGTGGACATAGTTATGTCACTCAGCTAAATTACAAGTTACCCTGTAAGAGGCATGGCTGCACACAAAGAGAGAGGAGAGAGAGAGAGGGAGAAGAAGAGGAGGAGGTGGCAGACAAGGAAAGAAAAGAAGAAGAAAAATGTTAGGCCCAGCTAAACGTTTTGAAAGTGACTGAAGCACAAGCATACAGTGATCGAACAATTATTTACGGAGTACCCTTTCTGTTCCAGGCATCACGTGAGGAGGAACAGAAACAGACAGAAGAAGCTTCACGAAAGAAAACTTAGAAAGTAGACACAATATCAAAGACTAAGAAGGACTCACAGTATTTTAACTACACGATATGACTCAGGAGATAAATACTCATGGCAAATTTTTAAAAGTACTTCAAATGTGGTGAAAATTTTAGATGTTTGTAAAGAGTAAAACCAATCACACTAAAAAAGATCTCTTGTGTTAGGGTGGGAAGGAAGGAGAAAAGAATTTTCTATATATATCTATTTCTTAACATCCCTTGAAAATAGTGTGGCCAAATCTGAGATTAAATTGAAATCATTTTCTAAAAAAAGGAAAAGTTATCAAGAAATTAAAGCAAGCTAGAAAGGTATAATACAGACTCTTTCCTGTATAATATAGAAAGCCTATAAGGAACTATAAAGACCATCTAACCCAGAACTTTCATTCTGTCCACAACTGAGTTCTGAAGAGTAACTTTCCTGAGGTCACATGGTGAGAACTTTATTATTTTTAGTTGTAATTTAAAATATTATAGAAGTATTATTCTCTACAGAAAAATCAAACACTTCATATGAGCTAAATCTCCAACCTTGCCTCCTAAAAAACCCCACAGACTAGAGTCATTCAACACTCAGTATACATTAATTCTCAGTTGACAGAAAGAGAGAGAAGGGTAGGGAAGCTGACGTGGGGTGCGTAAATAGAAAACATATATTTATATATACAAGAATGGCATCATACTAATCATAATGTTTTGTTAATCCTTAATGCAATAGTTTTCTATATCAATAAACATATATAACTTTAAAAATTATTACTGAATGGAGACAGCAACCATTTCTTGTCTTTTTATATTGATATCTTTTATTTTTATTTTTTACTTTTTTTAATTAATTTTAATGCAGTGACATTGATAAATCAGGTACATATGTTCAGAGAAAACATCTCCAGATTATTTTGACATTTGATTATATTGCATACCCCTCACCCAAAGTCAAATTGTCTTCTGTCACCTTCTATCTGGTTTTCTTTGTGCCCCTCCCCTCCCCCCACCTCCTCTCTCTCCTTCCTCGCTCCCTCCTTACCCCCCCCCCATTACCATCACATTTTTGTTCATGTCTCTGAGTCTCATTTTTATGTCCCATCTATGTATGGATTCATATTGATATCTTTTAAATAGTAAACCTTTAAATACTGTGCAAATAAGCACGCAAATAACAGTGGTAATAATAACATAATGATTTAAAAGATGTGAACACTACCATAGGTCTAATAATGAGACCATTTATTTTCATATTTACATATTCTCTATCTTCATACACATATAAAATAAACGGTTGAAAGATCTGTAAAATCCCTTTGACCTCCAAGATTTTAATATATTGTACATATTTTATAAATCTTTCTATAGTTTTTTACAAGAATTTCCTTAACTATTCTCTTAATACCTTTCACAGTTATTCATACTTCATTCATGAACCACACTGTAAAAGGTTTTTTAGTTACATAAGTTTATTTAATACTTACAGCAATGTAGATAGCACAAAAATTAAGTAATTTGTTCAATATCCCATAGCTGTAAGTAGAGGGGATGGAACTGAGTCTCCTGTCCACATGATTCCAATGATTCTACTCATCTCATTACATCAAGCTGCTTTTCTTACTATATTCACTGAGGCCTTTAGAGCATCTATTACAACAACAGAATGACTATACTAGGTAAACACTCATCTGAAGGGACAGAGGAAACTCACACAGGGACTGGTAAAGCGAAGTTCTCACATCGGTGTGGATACTAAAACTACACAGGAGAACAAATCAGGAAATAGGTTAATAGAAAACAAACCTAATTTCTAAAATGACTGATGAAAAGACGGGTCTGAGTTTAGAAAAATAAGAACTGGCTAAGTGCCAAACAATATTTTTTTGTTTCTAATCAATTTGCATTTTGGTTTGAACTTTGTGGCCCATTTACTTAAGAGGGATGGTTCCTAATAACTTAGTATGGCTTGGATACCACTGATAAGAATTATTTCCTTTCACTTCAGAATCACTTTTAAATATTTTATGAAACTGGCCCTGGCCAGTTGTCTCAGTGGTAGAGTGTCAGCCCAACGTGTGGATGTTCTGGGTTCGATTCTCAGGGCACACAGGAGAAGCAACCATCTGCTTCTCCTCCCCTCTTCCCTGCCTTTGTCTCTCTCTCTCTCTCTCTTTCTCTCTTTCTCACTTTATCTCTCTTTCTCTCTCCTCCTCCCGCAGCCATGGCTGATTGGTTTGAGCACATCATCCCCGTCCCCAAGCACTGAGGATAGCTCTGTAAAGCCTCTGCCTCAAATGCTAAAAATAGCTCGGTTGCGAGCAAGGCCCCAGATGGGCAGAGCACCAGCCCCAGACAGGGATCGCTGGTGGGTGCTGGCTGGAGCCCATGCGGGAGTCTGTCTCTCTATCTCCCCTCCTCTCATTTGAAAAAGAAGAAAAAGAAAATTTTATGAAACTCTTAAAGACAAATAATGTAGGTTTTACAAACACATTTTAGCTTACTTAGAAGAAAGGTTCTAAATTAATAAAGAAAAATATTTGCCACTACAACTATATCATACACTGATGGAGCAAAGAGGTTATTTCTTTACTCTGAAATGGACAAAGACTATTAATAATTGCTTTTAAATACGAAATATTAATAACCCACTTTCTGTAAGTGTGATGCACATTCACATTCAGTCAGCTGAATATTCACTCAAAAGATTCACTTCATACCTCCTCTGTCCACATGTTATGTAAACAAAACAAAGGCTACTAAGATGTGGTCCCTAACTTCATGGAAAGAGGTTTAAATAGATCAATTTAGTTCCATTAGGAATTGTGTATATCAATATGTGTTTTTAGGATTACAAAAGAAATAATGCTTCTATGGGTCTCAACAGAGATTCACAAATAATTTTCAATATGATTTATTATTTCTTGCAAAGATGTTAAGTGACATGTACTTAGACCCTGAAAAAAGCCAGAGCCAGGTATTCAATGTTCCAATAAAAATAAAATGACATTTCTTTAAATTAGTCACTCATATTTTTAGGTCTACTTTGATTTCTATTGCCAGCCTTCTGCTTCAGCCCCAAGCTTATGCATCAGAAACCTAGTGTGAGAATTAATCCAAATCTAAAGATACCAGTTGCTTAAAGTGATGAAGGCTAAGACATGAAACAATGACCATCTGATGTTCTGGTGTGCATCCAAATTACCCAACATGGACGTTTAAGTAAAAACTGCCTGACCCTCTCCTAATGACTTTAACTCCACTGGTTTAGGTGGCACGCAAGAATCTGTGGTTTTAGACAGAACACATTTTGAGAAACATTGACCTCTAGGATCACTATCATTGCAAAATTAAAGTTCCTGTTATCCCTCTGTCATTTTTCAAAAGTGTCATAACTACATCATTTGCTTTGATATTTCTGAAGTGAAACGATATGCTGATCTCCATAACACATATTTTTAAACGATATACACCGATGTTTCTGCCCATTTTCTACTAGAAGAAGAGATAAATAGACATCAAGTTAGACACAGATAATAGATACATCCACCCATTCTCATCAAATATTCTGCCTACATATCAGAAAGTAATTTAAGTGTTTCAACATTTTGCACATCTGAGATATACACTCTGAAATTCTGTCCTAAAAAATAAAAGAAGAAAGCTACCACTGAAAGAAATTCCCATAAAAGTTTCCTTGATTTTAGTTATCAACAACAGCAGTTAGCTTACCTGCCATCCCGCTGAGCGGCACCACCTTCTGTTACTGTCTTGACAAATATTCCCAGTTTTTCAAGTCCGGCATCTGCTCCAACACCCATTCCAATAATACTTATGCCAAGTCCATCCTCATCTGTAAAGAAAGAGGAAAAAATGCAGCAGTCTAAGTTATACTTGTCTACAATTAACTGATGAATATTTGGATTGTTCTCATTTTTTCTATGATAACCAATACAATGGCCCACAGCCAAATCCAGCTCTAAAAGCCATGGAAATGTGGATAAACTCATGATCTGTAAGTGAATTAAAAACAAAGTGTTTGTCAATATTATTCACAGGGTCAATAAAATGGAAACAAAAGTGAATGCCTATTAAATAGAGAAATGGTTGGTTATATTATGATACCATCTCATCATGAAATATTATGTAGTCATTAGAAGTGATTTAAAGCTATGTAAGGTGAAACCCATGAGGTATTTATTATTAAATTAGAAAAGTAGGCTGCAAAAAGAAGTAGGTGTCATATAATCTTATTTGTGTAATGCAAATAGGAAAGAAAAGCAAGCTATATGTTTTTTTTTTTTTTTATTCAGTGAGAGGAGGGAAGGCAGAGACAGACTCCCACATGTGCCCTGACCAGGATCCACCTGGCAAGCCTATTAGGGGGCAATGTTCTGCCCATCTGGGGTGTTGCTCTGTTGCTCAGCAACTGAGCTCTTCTTAGCACCTGAGGTGTAGGCCACATAGCCATCCTCAGAGCCCGGGACCAACTCACTCCAATAGGGTCATGGCTGCAGGAGGAAGAGAGAGAGAGAGAGAAGTGAGGGGGGGTGGTAGAGAAGCAGATGGGTGCTTCTCCTCTGTTCCCTGACCAGGAATTGAACCCAGGACATCCACATGCCAGGCCGATGCTCTACCATGAGCCAACTGGCCAGGGCCACAAGCCATATGTATACTGTAGCTGTTGATATAGTTATATCCTTGTATATAGAAGAGGGAAAGTACTGAAAGACACATGCTATATTATTGACATAAATAAGGATATGGAACAAATAAAAAAGACTACATAGGTATAGGGAAAATGCCAGATATATTATGATCACATTTATATAAAATAATATATATATGGCTAATCAGGAAAAGCTGAGTCAGAATGGCCAACCTAGAGTTATATTAAAAAAAAAATAACACTGTAAAATTAGTGAACCTCAAAGAATTATCAGTTAAAACAGGACAAAAAAATTGAATGACAGAAGTAGAATCAGGAAAACTCTGAGTGACTAAAAGGCAATAGAACATTCCTTTCTTTTTTTCAAGAAAAGAACATATGACTCAAGAATTTTAATTACCATCTCAAAATGAACAAAGAAGTAACAGAATATGCATATGTTGACATCCATGCTTTTGTGCTTAGAAGAGAGCTGTGTTTTAAGGTAGATTGGCTCCTCAGTAGTCAAATTATTACCTTTTCTTGGGATCACAATAAATAGCCAACTGCAGTAGTAAAATGAGACTAAACTCATGAGCCTTTTGGGTGGTTCTTATTTGACCACTCTTGCTTCCCAACGTAGAAAAAGATTCTGCCAAGGCAGGTGTACAGGATATGGAATATTTGATAGAATTATATTATAGAATTGTGTCTCCCAATCTAACTCTGATGGCACTGCTATTTAAACTGCATTAAATTTACATATAAATTTACAGGTATCAGAGACACAGAATGTGCTTTTTCACCAAAGAACATAATGTATCTTTCCATTTGCTTAATCCTACATCTGTCAAAATGATGTATTCTACAGGTAAAACCTGTTTTTCCTAGTAATTAACTTAATAATATTTTGTTGTGGTGGTGTTACTATAAATGATATACTGTTCTTATTTTCATTTCTGGGTTTTTAATGTAAATATAGAAAAATTATTTTCTTAGGTATCTGGAACCTGACCTCCTCTTTTATAAGTAATATTAGTAATTCTAACATTTTCAAATTAAAATCAATTTGGTTATATATATATATATATTTGTTTTATATATATATAAAATATATAATACATATTATATATATAAACAAAAGATCTTTCATTTTCTATTATTTATACTAATCATTACATTTAAAGAGCATTCAAAATATTATTCCTGGTTTTAATTGAAAATTTTTAGTGTTTCCTCAATTTAAAAGTAAAAGTCTCTGTTGATATTATATATTTAGGTTTCTATACACTAACAACAATCTATCAGAAAAAGAAATTAGAAAACAATCTCATTTACAATTACATAAAAAAGATAAAATACCTAGCAATAAATTTTACCAGAAGGTGAAAGATCTGCCAACTGAAGCTATAAGACACTGATAAAAAAATTGAAGATAAAAATTAATGGAAAGCTAATCCATGCTCATGGATTCAAAGAATTAATATTGTTAAAATGTCAATACTACCCAAAGCAATCTATAGATTCAATGCAATACTTATCAAAATTCCAATGGCATTTTTTCACAGAAATAGAATATCCAATTCTAAAATATATATGGAACCGGAAAAGACTTGAATAGCCTATGGGTACATGAAAAGGTGTTCGACATCACTAATCAAAAGGGAAATGTAAACCAAAACTTCATACCTGTAGGAGTGGCTATCGTCAAAAAGATAATAACTAGGGTTGGCTATGATGTGGAGAAAAGGGAACCCTTGCTCACTGTTGGTGGAAATGTAAATTGGTGCAGCCACTATGAAAACAGTATCATAAGGTTCCTTAAAAAATTAAAAATAATTATACTTTATTTGCCTCTCTTCCAGTTTAACCTTTTCCAGTTTAACTTTTAGTATGATACATAGCATACAAACAAAAGTTTTATGAAGCCATTTATCTAGAAAACATGTTTAAAAAATAAAACAACCATGTACTAACAAAGACTCAGAACATTACTAATACCCAGAAGCCCAGTCTGTACTCATATTGTATATCATAACTCTTTTCTCAGTAACCATTATTCTAAACATTGTGTTAATTATTCCCTCCATTTTTTAGTACTGCTTTTAAAAACCACCTATTTGTGTATCTCTAAACATATACTGTTTACTTTGTCCTAGCTTTGAAATTTAAGCAAATGGAATCATACTAAATGACCTCTGTGTTTTGCTTTACCTTCCTGCCCCTTCAACTTTATGTTTGTAAGAATCATACATATTGGCCCTGGCCAGTTAGCTCAGTGGTAGACTGTTGGTCTGGCGTGCAGAAGTCCCAGGTTCGATTCCCGGCCAGGGCACACAGGAGAAGCGCCCATCTGCTTCTCCACCCCTCTCCCTCTCCTTCCTCTCTATCTCTCTCTTCTCCTCCCACAGCCAAGCCTCCATTGGATCAAAAGTTGGCCTGGGCGCTGAGGATGGCTCCATAGCATCCACCTCAGGTGCTAGAATGACTCTGGATACAAAGGAGCAACACCCCTGATGGGCAAAGCATCGCCCCCTGGTGGGCGTGCCAGGTGAATCCCGGTCGGGAGCATGTGGAAGTCTGTCTCTCTGCTTCCCATTTCTCACTTCAGGAAAAAAAAAAAGAATCATACATATTGGAACTATGGCTTCCTCACTTTTACTGCTGAGTATTATTTTATTGAATTGATATGCTATAATTTATATATCCTTTTCTATCATAGATAAATATTTGGATTCATGAATATTGTTCCCATTTTTTCTGTGATAACCAATACCACGGCCCACAGCCAAGTCCAGCTGTATAGGCCATGAGCTAAGAAAGATATTAACATTTTTAAATAGATGAAAAATGTGCCTGACCAGGCGGTGGCACAGTGGATAGAGCATCTGACTGGGATGCAGAGGACCCAGGTTTGAGACCCCGAGGTCGCAAGCTTGAGCACAGGCTCAACTGGTTTGAGCAAAAGCTCACCAGCTTGGACCCAAAGTTGCTGGCTTGAGCAAGGGGTTACTCGGTCTGCTGAAGGCCCACGGTCAAGGCACATACGAGAAAGCAGTCAATGAACAACTAAAGTGTCGCAACGAAAAACTAATGATTGATGCTTCTCATCTCTCTCTGTTGCCTGACCTGTGGTGGCACAGTGGATAAAGCATCAACCTGGAAACGCTGAGGTTGCCGGTTCAAAACCCTAGGCTTGCCTGGTCAAGGCACATATGGGAGTTGATGCTTCCTGGTCCTCCCCCCTTCCCCTCTCTATAATGAATAAATAAAATCTTTAAAAAAAATGTAAGCATCATTCTTACATTCTATTTAAGATAAAATGTAAGTGCTTTTTAAAATTGAAATGATTAGCCAATCATACTTAATATAATGACTGATATTCTTTATATTTTTTTCATGTGATTTTATGCTTAATACTACTTAGAGAGTTTTCAACTCTTTTCCCACATTTTTGCTGTTTTCAACAATTTGCTTGTCATTTCTTTTCCTCTCTGCTCATTAGGAAGTCATGTGGGTGATGTGTTCTTTAAATTCTTATATATAGCCTGACCAGGTGGTGGCGCAGTGGATAAAGCGTCGAACTGGGATGCAGAGGACCCAGGTTCAAGACTCCGAGGTCGCCAGCTTGAGCACGGGCTCATCTGGTTTGAGCAAAAGCTCACCAGCTTGGACCCAAGGTCCCTGGCTCCAGCAAGGGGCTACTCGGTCTGCTGAAGGCCCGCCCATGGTCAAGGCACATATGAGAAAGCAATCAATGAACAAGTAAAGTGTTGCAATGCGCAATGAAAAACTAATGATTGATGCTTCTCATCTCTCTCCATTCCTGTCTGCCTGTCCCTGTCTAACTCTCTCTCTGACTCACTCTCTGTCTCTGTAAAAAAAAATAATAATTAAAAATAAATAAATAAATAAATTCTTATATACAATCATATTTTTCTTCACATCTGGGATGAATGTAGGAGTCCTACGTCACCATCTTTTTCTTCTCAGTGGTATGTGAAATATATGTACATCTCCCTACCTCCAGTGTTACAAATAAGTTTCATGATAGCCTAATAATTTTGCCTTTGCAAGTACCTTTGTGTCTTTGTTTGCTTTGATTTTGTCCTGTATTCTGTAAGACTTTCACTTTATGTTTGAAGATTAGGATTTTCCCCAGCCTATGCTTAAAGTAAGTCCTTGCAACCAGTTGTATCAGGAGCTTTTTTTTTTTTTTTTTGTATTTTTCTGAAGCTGGAAATGGGGACAGGCAGACTCCCGCATGCGCCCGACCGGGATCCACCCGGCATGCCCACCAGGGGCGATGCTCTGCCCACCAGGGGGCGATGCTCTGCCCCTCCAGGGCATCGCTCTGCTGTGACCAGAGCCACTCTAGCGCCTGGGGCAGAGGCCAAGGAGCCATCCCCAGTGCCTGGGCCATCCCTGCTCCAATGGAGCCTCGCTGCAGGAGGGGAAGAGAGAGACAGAGAGGAAGGGGGGCGGTGGAGAAGCAAATGGGCGCTTCTCCTATGTGCCCTGGCCGGGAATCGAACCCGGGTTCCCCACACGCCAGGCCGACGCTCTACCGCTGAGCCAACCGGCCAGGGCCAACAGGAGCTTTTTGAGCTCAGGAAAATTTTTTCTATTATTTGTCTAGTATGCCACTTATCCTCTATTGCCATTTGCCCTTCTGTTATCTATAATCTTTTTCCATTGAGCTTTTTGAGGTTACACTGGATAACATAATTATACAGGCTCCAGGTGCCCAAGTCTACAGCACATCTCTGTATTATGGATTCACCTCCCCAAGTTAAGTCTTTGTCAGACAATTCGTATGTTAGATCTCCTTCATGATTTTTCTTGGATTTTTGCCCTGCCATCTGAGAATTAGTTCGGGACATTTATTATGTTTGAACTTCTATGTCACCAATTTGATCTCAAAAGTAATCATCCTTTTCTCTTCACCTGACATTTTTTATTTTTAAAGATCAATGTTATTTTGATACTGTAAATTTGATTAAGAATGACTTTTTAATATCCTTACCTGAATATCCTTATTTGGTTTTTTATCTCTTTGTTTTGTGTGTGTGTGTGTGTGTGTGTTTTTGTTGTTGTTGTTACTCAGAGTGTCATTTGTTCTGTTTTTATTCTGAAACTCTCTGAGATGTGATATCCTGTTCAGTGGTCGGAGCCTCGCTCCCTGCGTCCCATCTGACATGACTGTAAGCACAGCAGCTTCTGCTCCTGCGGGCCCCCAGTTACTGCAGCAGGCAGGCTGGGGACCCAGGGCAGAATTCAGGAGGAAGCCCTTCTCTCCCAGTCTCCCTGCTCTCCTTCAGCCCTTTCCCCTCAGAGATGAAGAACAGTCCACTGTCTTCATTCCAAAATTCGTCCTTTTCTAAAAGCCCAGCTCTCTCTATGTCTACCACATTAAGATTCTAACCACGGCCACTCTTCCTCCACCAAACAGAAACACTCACAACAACACCCACCGCCTGCCCCCAGCTCTCCCACAGCTCCGTGTGGGCTCCCACCCCTCTGCCCTTTGCCAGAGTCCGACGCTACACCAGGCCTCACTCATCTCTCCCTGTGCTCCTAGCCAACAGCCATCCAGCTGACGTCAATGGCTTCCAGTTGGGAGGGGAAGAGTGGGGAGAGTCTTTCAAGCCAACTATATAGAATTTATATCAACTACTTTTGAAATGTCATAAATCAACTCCTCCATGAAAATTAAAACTTGATCCTTTCCTTAGGGGAAAAAGAGCTCTACTTAGAAAAAATAGTCATTTTGGTATTATTAACATAGTGATATAATATTATAAACATGGTAGAGCTCATTTACCTTTCTCCAGTTCCACTGGGAAAAGTTCCAGCTTTTCTACACGTTTTTCAAGTTCATACTCGGCTGAGGCAGCCACAGGGTCAACTTCATCATTTCTCCTGTCATAGTCCTCATTGGAGTACGTGCTGAAAACCTGTGGGAAGAGAGCAACAAAAGATGGTAATCCAAAAGAAAAGGCTTTCTTAATTACAAAAAAATCAAAGCAGCCAAAGGTAGATAACTTAAAAACTTTGTTACATTTTTTGAGTTATGCTTTTTAGAATTTGTAAAAAAGAGGGGTTAAAAATTGTTTTAAATGACAAAAAAGTTATCTTTTTATATATATAGATACATTCTTAGTAAGATTTAGTAAATTCGGCAGGTCCTGGTGCAAATGTGTTAAGTTTTTTCATTCTTGTGTTTGAGAAACATGAGCTTGATGTGTCCTAGTGATTTCTTCAATGTTTGGGCATATATTTGAAAGGCAAACTCTCATTTCCTCATCAATACATTGAAGAATTCCTCTTTTTACACTTAATTGTGTTGAGGGTAGAAAATCCTAATTCACATAAAAAGGATGTTGAAAATTGTAGTAAAATGTTCAAAGCTCTTTTAGATATTGCCACATATTCTTCTTTTATAGAAATCCAAAAGGCTTCAAGAGACAATTCCTTATGTTTAATCATCAATCCAAACTCCCCACCACACATATCATCTTAACTTGACACCAATCAAAGGATAGAAGAAACTTGCCTCCAGTCTTTCCAGGGAACATGGGGGGTAGTGTAAACTATCCAGCACCACAGCTTAACAGCCTTTTGCAACCTTATCAGGCAAGTGAGGTGGGGAGTTGGGCAGACTGTCAGCTTATAGCCAATTCCCCACACCTCTGTCCCCCCAAAAATCTAAACTCTAAAAACCCTGTTGGTTTTTTGGTCTCCAACAGGCACATATTTCTCTGGAATACCAGAGGGTGCACCTGGAAATCTTCTAGGACACACCAGTGCGCCCTGGTGCACACTTTGAGAACCACTGCCGTAGTGTGTCAGTTAGTACTATAATTATATTATAATCATAGAATCACTGAAACTGACTTCTAGTCTATACTGTACTGGGCTGTGTGAAGGTCTCACTTGTCATCTCTCATTTTACTTGTATGAAGATTTCAATTAAATTCTCACTGAACCTTTATAGTCATAGGAAATTTGTCCTTATTTCTGATGAAATATTTGTTTTATCTGAAAAGTAAATAAAAATATAAATATAATCCTTTGTTTAAAACACTGAATAATATTCAGTAAAAAAAACCTACAGTTCAAGTCCAATTAATACCCATAGTAAAAACTGACATTTTTAATTGAACAATTTAGTATATAAACTGAGCCTTAAAAAATTCTGTAATGTCCACAAAAATCTTAAATCAAGGAAAACGTGTTTTTAAAAGTATATATACATATAAAAAGCTATGATAAAAGTAGAAAGCAGAGCAGAAGGTCAGAGATGAAAGAAATCAAGTCCATTGCCTACAAAGCTGGCCCTGCTAGACCATTCACGTTGTTGGAAAGCCGGCAACCCTTGGACACTATATATGGTAACCCTATAAACCCGGAATACGTACTGCGTACAGAGAAGCAGATGTAGCATGGTTCAAAAAGGTATATGCTTCTCAAAATCATGTCATTTATAGGATGTGTGCCAGAATGAATTGTTTTTCTTTCTGACTTTCATTGTGATTCATAGCCTCGTGCCACTTGCTTGGTCTCTACATTTCTCTACCATACTAAACAATTACAACATCTAAGTGCACATTCCTAGACGGGTTTTGCTCCTTTTTATTAATCTTTTATAAAATATGCTTCTTCTTATGCCTCTTGTATAGAACTTTCTAATATTTTTCTTAAATTGTCAGATTTATGATTTTCTCTTAGTCTGTACTTTTGATTTTTCACTTTCCTTATATGTTTACATAATCACTAATCCACATTTATTCATTCATCAGACATTTACAGAACCAACTCTATGCCAGACATTGTGCTATCCATGGGAGAAGGAACAGTCTCAAGTAGCTCACAGCTTAGTTGGAACACAAAATTCAAAATAAACAACTAAAATATAATGTGATAACTGATGCAACAGAGGAATATACCAAGTAGCTTTTTTCTTTTTTTTTTTCCTCTCTTCCCATGAGAAAGGGAAGAATTTCATGGAGGGGAAAATATTTGAGTTGAGTCTTAAAGGACAAAGAAGGATTCATACATTTAAGTGTAGAAGAGGTGGAAGGTATATTTCAAAATAATAAACAAAAAAATCTTTTTCTGTATCTTTTGGGAAACATAATAGTTAAGTGGACTACAACGCAACGTGCCTAGGGGAACAAACCTTAAAGACATAAACAAAACATTTACCAATTTGGAACATACATGTCCTGGAAACTACTAGCACATGGAACTGAACTTATCCATTAACATTTGCCATTCGTCTACTTCTGGTTACAGGTCCGAGTACATGATCACAGAAAAAGAATTTAAATGATATTCATTTGAAATATAGCTCAGTTTTGATACTGCATAGTAAGTGAATATGTATATATGTTGGTGTATAGATATAGTTTAAAAATGTAAGTATGGGAGAATTATTTCAAGTAAATTAACATCTTCCTGACTTTCTTCAGGATCCTAAAACACTGTTTTCAAATGTCCTTCCTCAATCAGACTGGTTTACAAAATTCATTTTAGGGTATGCTAAAATCAAATAAAACAAACAAAAAACTGTCTGACTACATATTAGAAAAATGGTACTTTGAAGAATTTTGGGGGCATCTAGCAATCAGAGGATCACATCATCATTTCATTCTGCAGAAAAGAAATAATGTGGCCCTGACCAGCTGGCTCAGTGGTAGAGCATCAGCCCCATGTGTAGATGTCCCGGGTTTGATTCCTGGTCACGGCACAAAGAAGAAGTGACCATCTGTTTCTCCTTCTCTCCCCCTTTCCCTTTTCTCTCTTTCTCTTCTCCTCCCGCAACCATGGCTTGATTGGTTCAAGCGCATTGGCCCCTGGGTGCTGAGGATGACTCTGCGGAGCCTCTACCTCAGGCACTAAAAATAATTTGGTTGCCAGCATGACCCCAGGTGGGCAGAGCATCAGCCCCAGAGATGGATGTTTCCAGGCAGATCCAGGTCTGGGCGCATGCAGGAGTCTATCTCCCCTCCTCTCACATGGAAAAAGAAGAAAAAAAGAAAACAAAATAATGTAAAATACTTTTCATCTTCAGCTTGCATATAATCTGCTAAATTATGAGGGGACATAGGAAAAGAATCCATAAAAATTGACAAAGAAAAGCCAGAACTCATTATCTACAGACTAAGATATTATTAACCTAAAGAATACTAGAAATTTAACAGAAAAACTATTAGAACTAATAAGAGTTTAGGAAAGTAACAAAATTTAAAAAAATAAAACAGCACACACACATAAAACAATGGTTTTAGGAAATATAACCAAAAGATCAGAAACTATAAAATATTTAAGAATTACTGATTATAAATGTACATAAGATTATCCTTCTTTATAAAGGATACAAAAGCCATGAATAAGTGTAACAGCATACCATTTTCCTGAATTAAAATCCTTAACATTGTAAGACATCATGCTTCTAAATTATTCTGTCAGTTTGCCCTAATTTAACTTATGAATTCCAGACAACTGAAACTAAGTAATTAATAAAATTAGGTAAAAATATGTATCACAAAACTCAGATTTCTTAACTTTTCTGTAACATCTGCTTTGTTACAATCATAGCCAGAGCAGAGAGGTGATAAGGCACAATGCCCCGTCTTGGAACACATCTTCAATTCAGACAGCCTGTTAGAGGAAATATTTGAATATTTATTTCATGTAAAATATTAAATGTTGTTGTAACTGATGCTTTACAAAAGATTGTAATTCCATAAATTGTATATAAAGGCAACATTCTTTTATTTTTATTGAATCTGCCCAATACACTGACTATTTCCTACAAATAACTGCAGGCAATTTCTTAAAAATACTGAATATTAAGTGTTTGAACACCTATTCTCATTTACCAGCACTAATATAAGATTAAATACATTTTACCCTGAGATTTCCTTGAGTTAAATCATTGTCATGAATACAGTATTTCATTTCTAAATAGTCATCCTTTGGAAGTGCACATGTATTCAGTGGTATGGGTCTTCTGAAAGAAGGAATTAAGTGTACATTAGGAGAAGTAGGAAGTACCTGTAATACAACGTAGGCAGAAATAATACCAGAATTCTAGTGAACAAATAACTAACTGTTCCATGGAAAACACTGTTAAATAAAAACAAAGCATAAACTTCGGAAAGGAGTTGGGGGTGGAACATTTTTTAAGCATTCATATGTATGTGGCAGTATGTTTTTCACTTACATAACCTTGTTTAATCCTTCCAACACCTCGATGAAATGTAAAAAAAGCTGTAGTTGCGATTTGCCCAGGTGGTAGATTAATTCTCAAAATAATTACAAATATAATTAAGGAAAAACACCCTGCAGGTAGAGCAATTATTATGGATAAAACTAAATCAACTGAGGACCATTTAGTGCTGTAGATGATTATTTAGCCTGAACATTAAATTTGGAAGCTTAAAAATTGATATTTCAACATTACAGTTGTTTTAAGAACTCACCAATTCACTTAGTTTTCTGTTCAATTTGCTTCTCAAATGCACATGACAAAAACAGATTGAATTTCTGCTATTTGAGGGGGTTAGGGAAGGCTGGAATTGAATGTTTGATTTTGATGTGCTTTTTAAAAGCTTACAAAAAAAATAAATAAAAGCTTACAATTGAGCAGGGCACATAAGCCATGTCAAAAATAATGCACAGGGGTAGACAAAAGTAGGTTGACAGTTGTAATACAAATAAATAATACCATAATTAATAAATAATACAGAATAAACTGTTTCACATACTCACAACTGTAAACCTACTTTTGCCCGCTCCTATATGAAGCTAATTATTCCAGCAGAGATTGGATCACCTCCTGCATGTATTAGAATGGCATATCCAGTCTTTGCCATGGCACTTCACAGTGCCTTCCACCGCAGAGGGGATGTACATCCCTGCCCTGTAGAATTTGGGACGGTGAAATGCCTTGCTTTGGTCAGTGGAATGTGGACGAAGGAACAGTGCACAAGTTGTCAGCAGAAGCCTGAAGATGCATCCTGTGCTCCCACATCAACTCCTGAGCTCCTGTGATCCATGAATGAATAAAAGCCCGTTCAACAACAGTGGTTTCAGCCCGGGTCCCAGAATGAAGACAAATGGAGGAGACCTGAGCTTGAAAGAAAGCCTGGAGTCCTGCGTAGATCAATGGACTGGCAGCCAGCCTGCTCACTGGGGAGCGCGAGAATGCACGTTTGTTCTAAGTCACTGAGATTCTGAGATAGCCTATTATTCAGCAAAACAAGACTGATAGAATTCTCAGACTCTTTTTAGAAGGAGTCATGTTTCATCTTTTAAAATTTGGAAAATCTTCTAAAGAAAATTAATGAAAATTAATGCACTACTTCAATTAACTTCTTTAAGTACACTTATATCAATGAAATATTGTGCAATTAAAAAAATCAATGTTGGCCCTGGCCGGTTGGTTCAGCGGTAGAGCGTCGGCCTGGCGTGCGGGGGACTCGGGTTCGATTCCCGGCCAGGGCACATAGGAGAAGCGCCCATTTGCTTCTCCACCCACCCCCCCCCTCCTTCCTCTCTGTCTCTCTCTTCCCCTCCCGCAGCCAAGGCTCCATTGGAGCAAAGATGGCCCGGGCGCTGGGGATGGCTCCTTGGCCTCTGCCCCAGGCGCTAGAGTGGCTCTGGTCGCGGCAGAGACCCGGAGGGGCAGAGCGTTGCCCCTGGTGGGCGTGCCGGGTGGATCCCGGTCGGGCGCATGTGGGGAGTCTGTCTGCCTGTCTCTCCCCGTTTCCAGCTTCAGAAAAATACAAAAAGAAAAAAAAAATCAATGATAAAAACTTCTAGACAACAAAATATAACATTACAAAGTTATGAGTCAAATATTAGAAGAAAATATTGGTAAATATCAACATAAATATCCATAATATATAAAAAGTTCTAACAACTAAAACAACTGCATATATATATGTAGTGAAAATAAAATTAAGTGAGAATTCAACGAAGTCATACTGATGTTCAGTAAAATGATGTAAAGATGTTAACCTCATTAAAAATTAAGCAAATGTAAGTTTAGAACAAGAAAATACCAGTTATTCACCCATAAGGATACTAAAAAAAACAAAAACAAACAAACAAAAAAAACCTTGTAAATTCCAGTGTTTGTGAAAATATAGGGAAAATAATACTCTTAGAAAAGCAGAGGGACAAAGTTTGAGAATAACTATCAAGATTTAAATGTAAATGCCTTTGACCTAATAATGCCACATCTAACTATTTACAGAGATAGTTCCAAGTAAGCACAGACATACGTGCTTTCTGTATTTAGATCTATCTTCCCATCTATCTAACCTGTATTCCCAAATGGTATGATTCCAACGGTAATCTAATTTGAAGACCTCCTAAATTCTCTAGCAATGTAGTTCTTGCCAAATTGTAAAATCACTCTAAGTTTCAGTTTCTTTATTTACAAAATAGCCATTAGGATAATAATCCCTACCCCATAAAGTTGTGAAATGAAATAAGATAATCCATGTAATCATGTCTGTTTCAAAGGAGTGGGAGGGAAAGCTATTTTAGGCTAATATGAGATGAACAGCATTTCCCAAGATACCTACACTCACCTCATACTCTTGTTTGTGAATGCTGTATTTCATCAACTATGATGCTTAATGCCTTTGAAACAAAAATCTACATAACTAATCTGACATTATAATATAGGTTGGCTGCCAAATCCCTACCTGTGTCCAGAGCCGACACTCATTACACAATGTTCTCGGCACCTACCATGTTTTGTTTTGTCTTGACCAGGAAGAACCTCAAAGATGAAAGGAATGTTTACCTTGGTAAATACTTCCCGTTTCACCAACAGGGTCTTGATTCTTTAAATATTCTTACAATAGTGCTACCATTTTTGTTTATATTATAATTGCTTTGCAAAAATATAGATAGTTACTCAAATAACAATCAGAGACCCCTCATAATGTTAATACAATGCAAAAAGTCTAAAGCCCAAGTGCATCCTGGACTCTAATATTCACTATCAAGATATATATATTTAGTTCAGTCACCTTCACATTGTTTCTGTGTTATTTGATTGAGAAAAACAAACAGAAGGATGTTTAAATTTAAGACTCCTTGTTTCAAAGCCAACAAGTGATACTGAAAAGAAACAACACAAGACCTTATTGCTTTAAGGTGTACTTAAAGCAGAGGTGACAGGATTCTACAGAGTAGAATGTGTCTAACCTTCTAACTGGATCACTCAACAGAATCCTACATATCAGAAAATAGGACTGAATGTGTATGAAAATTAGTTGTTACTCCAAAAGCTATTAGCTCACTGGCCATGTCTGACTCAGTCCGTAAACATAAAATATTTCTAAGGCCAATTCATATCACTTATTTCACCAATTACTTATAATATCTCTAATGTTGAAAGCCTTCTTACACAGATTAAAAGTACCCATCTCTGGAGTGTAGACTTTTAATTTGGGTCTTTCTATATTCATGAACTAATAATCCCAGAGTGAGGATTCTTGATTGGTGTTCCTGGAATGCTAACTAAGGATTCCTAAAACAAAGTTAAACACAAAATTCTATGATGTATATGCTAAAGTAATACAAGTAAATTACAGACTACATAAAATTTTATATAATTACCATGAACTCATGTATCAACTGATCCAGTAAGAAAGTCAGAAACAAGGAGAGTGCCCACTTTTCATATTTTTGAGAAATTTGAAGCATAGAAAGCACTATAAATGGAGTACATAAGGATAATTACTGAAGGCAAAGTCTATAAAAACAAAGGCATATTTCACTAAATGTAAGCCTAGTGTTTTGATGGATAACTAAAAAACAGGAAGTAAAAAACAAACAAATATACTCTACATAGCAGTGGTTGAGAGCACAGCCTGCTAGTTCAAAAGGCAATACAAAGAATCCCAAATTGTCAGGATTCTCCTCTAAAACAGAACCAGCAGGATGTGTACATATGTATTTATACTTAGATATGATATTATATTGTATTTATAGTAAACTAGATTTGTTTTAAGGAATTGACTCACAGGGTTATAGAGGGAGACTAACAAATCCAAAAAAAATCTGCAGGGTAGACCAGCAGGCTGGAAACCCAGGGAAGAGCTGGTGTTGCAGCTCAAGTCCCAAGGCAGTCTGCTGACAGAGCTCCCTCTTCATGGAAGATCAGTCTTTTTCTATTGAGGCCTTCGAGTGGTTGGATGAGGCCCACTCTCATGATAGTGGCAATATACTTTACTCAAAGTCCACCAACTTAAATGTTAACCTCATTCAAAACACCCTCACAGAGAAATCTAAAATAATGTTTGACTAAATATCTGGGCACCATAGCCCAACCAAGTTGACACATTAAGTTACCCATCACAAATCCCTTAAAATAGAATATTCTCTGGCTCCAAAAACTAGTCTTTTGGCATGTGACAAACATAACCATATCTTGAGAGTGTTTTCCTCATATTATTTGGAGTACTTTAAATTTCCATATCCCCAGATATATTTGTAGAATTATTTCAAAATCTATGATAAAATCAAATATACTTTTTTTTTTGTATTATCATAAGTACCAACCACTTCATATTTGGAGATAATCAAAAACCAACTGGAGGATATAAACTCTTCAAATTTAGAATAGCTATGGTTGACTCTGTGGAAAGATAAGTTATATAGATGGAGACATTTAATAAAATAATATTTCAAGGTAAGTGGAGTTTATTAAGGTTAAATATTCAGAAATTATCAATGAAACAAAAATATCAGATGATCCTGTATCTCTTTCTTTTGACAAAACATAATTTAATTATAATTAATATCATTTATCTGCAAATATATGTTGTTAAGGTATTAAAATTTTTAAGTGCCCTGGCCGGTTGGCTCAGCGGTAGAGCATCGGCCTAGCGTGCGGAGGACCCGGGTTCGATTCCCGGCCAGGGCACACAGGAGAAGCGCCCATTTGCTTCTCCACCCCTCCGCCGCGCTTTCCTCTCTGTCTCTCTCTTCCCCTCCCGCAGCCAAGGCTCCATTGGAGCAAAGATGGCCCGGGCGCTGGGGATGGCTCCTTGGCCTCTGCCCCAGGCGCTAGAGTGGCTCTGGTCGCAACATGGCGACGCCCAGGATGGGCAGAGCATCGCCCCCTGGTGGGCAGAGCCTCGCCCCTGGTGGGCGTGCCGGGTGGATCCCGGTCGGGCGCATGCGGGAGTCTGTCTGACTGTCTCTCCCTGTTTCCAGCTTCAGAAAAAATGAAAAGAAAAAATAAAAAATTTTTTTAAGTGAGTTTATCTCCTTGCAAAAACAATTTATGGCACTGAAGTAATCAGAAATAAATTCCATCATAAATAAATAAAAAACTTAGCTCATTCTAAACTTGGACAAATTCTAAAACACTGAAGCCCAAACTGGTGAGTTTTTCTGGTAGACAGTTTAACAGAAAAGTGGGCAATTCCACTGATGCTCATGTTTTTTCACAGTATTTTTCAAATTATTATAAACAATTAAACACACCCATGAGAAATTAGCAATGGTCTCTTTCAGCTCAAATAGACTTCTGGTTTAAATTGGAGACATTTGCTTTACAAACTGACAACCGGTGGCTAGCATGAAATGCATTTGTGGCCTTGGTCAAGTTCCCACTGGACAGGTGTCAGCATCACAGAAACATTGAACTAATTAGCATCTATTGGCATCTTTAAGGGGGCAGGATACGGAGTCATCTCCTAAGAAAAATAGCTGACTTCTCATTCACAAAAGTTAATGCTCTTGTACAGATGCAACAGGATGAGTTAGTAAGTCCAGGTCTGTTCTAGCATTTGTCTCAGCAGTTGGTATTTGCTTCTTCTTTCATTACCAGAGAAAGCATGTGTTTCTTACGGCCTCTAGAGGGAGGTTACTTTGAATTGTCTAAACAGAAAAACTGGTAAAGGGGAGCACTACAGAATTTGTGGGTGCTGAGATTTAAAAACAAGGGGGGATGTTAGCCACACCAAAAAGTGTTTGAGAACTTCCCAAGGCAGGACGGGGGGGGTGGGGGGGGTGGAGGTTGGGGGGGGGGGTGAGACTTTCTTAGGGTTTCCTCAGTTTAGAAGTTTACACTCTACCATGCCAAGTCCCCAGGGGTGACCACACCTTTGATGGAAGGCCTAAAAAGTATCACGAAAACTAAACTCTGAGGTCCTGGGAACCTTGGGAAGAGCACCCAGTCTTAAAACTTTGACTAGAAACAGAGTAAAATAGGCTGGCCTTGACCATATTTTCTCAGGATCATCAAAAGTAACAGTGTGAGTTAACCCTTTGAGTAGTACATACATTCATGTACGTCCTCATGCCTCCTGACCATCCAGAGTATAATTGATTAATTTTAAAAATGTGTAAGGCAACACTAAAAAAAGGCAAAGGTATGTTCTTCTTGTTTCCATAAATTGATTATCAAACATGACTTTAAGTTAATAAAACTGGAAGTGGAACTAATTTCATTTTTTGAAAAAAAAAACCTCACTCCCGGGGGTCAGCAAGCATGAAAAGAAGTCACTATACTCAAAGGGTTAAAACCAGAGGGACTCGCCTGACCTGTGGTGGCGCAGTGGATAAAGCCTCGACCTGGAAATGCTGAGGTCGCCGGTTCAAAACCCTGGGCTTGCCTGGTCAAGGCACATATGGGAGTTGATGCTTCCAGCTCCTCCCCCCTTCTCTCTCTCTCTCTGTTTCTCCTCTCTCTCTCTCTCTCTGTCTCTCCCTCTCCTCTCTAAAAAATGAATAAATAAATTAAAAAAAAAAAACCAGAGGGACTTCTAACACAAGGAACTCTGTATACAAACTCACAGAAATTATGCATTTACCCAAAGTGGTGGAAGACAATGCAATAAGATAAAAGAGACTGAATGAAGAGTGTCCAGCTGCCATGCAACAGCAGGAGGAAGGCAGGAGGGTGGACACACTGACCTTGCATAAGGACCGGGAGGCAAGAGGGACACAGGCGTCATAGTCTCAGAGGAACGTGAGCAAACCAAGCACTGAGAACTGAAATCCCTCTTCCAAGGTCAGCCAGGACAGCAGAGGCATGGAAGTGACAACAGCAACAAAACACCCACCTTCACTGACGATACTATAACCTTCTTAGGGTGAAATGATGTAAAAATCATGAAATGATGTAAAAATCATGAATGTCTACCTAAAATCCTGCACTTAGATAGTGTGCTGGTCTCTGGACGAGAGATCCATTCATGAAGTTTATCACTGTCTACCAGGGTCAAATAATAAAAACAAACATTGCACCATTTTCTAAAATCTCAGACAGGTTCAAATGCTGACAGAGCTTAGAGGAAAAAAAAAAACTGTTTTAGCAAGCATTTCTAGCACCAGCTGAGACCTACTTAGCCAACTAAAAATTTTAATTTTTGTAAAGGTCATGAGTAAAATATGCCTAATTTTTAAACTCTGCAAGCTGAGGCCAGACATCACATGGTGGAAAGAACTGAAAAACAAGACCGCAACACAAATAACCAATTGTTCCGGAATGCATATGTGCATGAGGACACTGGTGCTATGGTACAAGGCTGAGCTTGGAAACCCAAGACCAGACTCAGAAGAACTGTTCTGGCCAGCTGTGATGCAATGTTAAAATTAATCATGTTACCCTACAAAGCAGGAAAGACTCTGCTTGCTCATAAACAAACTGTCCCTTCCATATAACTTCTCCAAGAACGAGAGGCAAATGTAATTGATTCTGGCTCATCTTTGAAAATGTAAACATATGTGAAATCTTACAAATGGGATGTGCCTCGTGCTTCCTTTATTTATAGGCAAAACCCAAAGGATAGAAGTGCTTTACAGGAAAACATGATAGTCAGCAATCCTTTTTAAAACCACGTGGGGGACAGTGCTATCACATTACTCCTGGTGTATTGGAGGTGAAAGCTACCATCCCCCCCACGGCCATTGGATTAATGGTCAAATCTGGGGAACCACTGACCCTTGAATCATACTAACTTTGACCTCATACACATATCTTGTAAAAGAAATGATGGCTTTGTAAATACCATGTGAACCACTGTGCTTCTTAAATCAATTGTCCATAAAAACAAAGATGCCAGCAAAGCTAAGTGGCGGTATGTTAAAAACAGGTGAATGTTCTGCAAAGGAGAAGACAATGCAATGATCACTGCTGCTCAGATCCCTGACGGCCACTTGACAGTCCACACCAGGGGTCGGGAACCTATGGCTCGCGAGCCAGGTGTGGCTCTTTTGATGGCTGCCTCTGGTTTGCAGACAAATCTTTAATTAAAAAAAAAAATCATAATGTGAAAAATATAAAACATTCTCATGCATTACAATCCATTCATTTCCTACCGTTCATGTTTATGGTTGCGGGTGGCTGGAGCCAATCACAGCTGTCCTCCAGGACAACACCAAATTTTTATTGGATAATGCATAACATACACAAGTCGTTGTATGGCTTTCACGGAATTACATTTTAAAATATGTGGCGTTCATGGCTCTCTCAGTCAAAAAGGTTCCCAAACCCTGGTTCACACGCTGGGCCAGTGTGATGTCTTTATAGAGCACCTCAGGCCTAACCAGGTGGTGGCACTGTGGACAGAGCATCGGACTGGGATGAGGAGGACCCAGGTTCGAGACCCCGAGGTCACCAGCTTGAGCAAGAGCTCATCTGGTTTGAGCAAGGCTCACCAGCTTGGACCCAAAGTTGCTGGCTTGAGCAAGGGATTACTCGATCTGCTGTAGCCCCACGGTCAAGGCATATATAAGAAATCAATCATTGAACAACTAAAGTGCTGCAACAAAGAATTGATGCTTCTCATCTCTTTCCCTTCCTGTCTGTCTGTCCCTATTTATCCTTCTCTCTGACTCTCTCTCTGTCTCTGTCAAAAAAAACAAACATGTTATAGAGCACCTCAAACTTAAAGTGCCCTTAAATTAAACTGTGTCTCCCATCCACTGCTTCCTGTGAGGTCTCCCCTGCTTGGTGTCAACTGAATTCTCTTGGTCACGTGGGCTTGAAAAGGCAGTCAGTCACGTAACAAATCTTTCTCTTTGTTTCCCCACACTCACCCACTCTAAATTAGCTGAAGTCGCCTGTTTATTTCATCTTTTAAAATATTTTTGTTCTCCAAGAATGTGATGGCAACAGGGGCGGGGGGTTGGGGGAGGGGGGATGGGGTGAAGAAGGAGAGAGGGGTTAGGGGAGGGGAGGGGCATAAAGAAAACCAGATAGAAGGTGACAGAAGACAATCTAACTTTGCGGGAGGGGTATACAGCACAATCAAATGTCAAAATAATCTAGAGATATTTTCTCTCAACAAATGTACCCTGATTTATCAATGTCACTGCATTCAATTTAATAAAAAAAAAAATATTTTTGTTCTCATCCTTTCCTGATTGCTCAGATCCCTAATAAATAAACTATTCTGTGACATATCCATTGCATCTGTTCTCATATAACTTATACACCACCTCTAGTAGCATGTCTAAAATATGGCTCTAATCATGCTTTGTGGTCAGGAACAAAACGGAGAGACAAGATTGAGATGAGGAACAGAAAGGGAGAATGAATTTATAAGAATTACATTTGTCCTGCGCAATGTTTCTGTAGTTTCCGATTACATATAGTGACCAAGTATTCCTTTCTAATGGGAGAGAACACTCTAAAGCAGGGGTCCCCAAACTTTTTACACAGGGGGCCAGTTCACTGTCCCTCAGACCGTTGGAGGGCCGGACTATAAAAAAAACTATGAACAAATCCCTATGCACACTGCACATATCTTATTTTAAAGTAAAAAAACAAAACGGGAACAAATACAATATTTAAAATAAAAAACAAGTAAATTTAAATCAAGAAACTGACCAGTATTCCAATGGGAACTATGGGCCTGCTTTTGGCTAATGAGATGATCAATGTGCTCCTTTCATTGACCACCAATGAAAGAGGTGCCCCTTCCGGAAGTGCAGCGGGGGCCGGATAAATGGCCTCAGGGGGCCGCATGTGGCCCGCGGGCCGTAGTTTGGGAACCCCTGCTCTAAAGGGCATCCTGACATTCTCCTTTGTCTCAAGAATAAAGCTCAAATATTTTAGGACATCAAAGTTCTCCAAGATCTGACTTCTGCCAACATCACGAGCCTTTACCTAATACTACTTCCTTTCATTCATCCTATCCTGCAAAAACTGTTAGAATTTATCGTATTCTGCTACATATTGTATGTCTCTGTGACCACATTTTCTATTCAAATAAACTGTCAGCTTCTTTGTGTGGGGTAGTCTTATCTATTTTTCTATCACCTCTTGGTTTGGGGTTTGGGGGTTTTTTGTCCAGCTTTATTGAAGTCTAACTGTATCTAGTTAACATCATCACATAATTATTTAGCAACATGATGTTTCAGTGTATATGTATGTCGTGAAATGTTTTCCACACTCAGTACCACCTACTGCTAACAGTACAATGTCTTAGAAGCAATGGGTCTTTTATAACCATCAGTGACATATGTATGCGTGGCATCTTAAATCAGAACTGCTCTGAACAAAAAGGAGAGTGACCTTTAAAAGACAAAAGACCCTGGCCAGTTGGCTCAGTAGTATAGCATCGGCCTGGCGTGCAGGAGTCCCGGGTTCAATTCCCGGCCAGGGCACACAAGAGAAGCGCCCATCTGCTTCTCCACCCCTCCTCCTCTCCTTCCTCTCTGTCTCTCTCTTCCCCTCCCGCAGCCAAGGCTCCATTGGAGCAAAAGTTGGCCCGGGCGCTGAAGATGGCTCCATGGTCTCTGCCTCAGGCACTAGAATGGCCCTAGTTGCAACAGAACAACGCCCCAGATGGGCAGAGCTCGCCCCCTGGTGGGTATGCTGGGTGGATCCCAGTCGGGCACATGCGGGAGTCTGTCTGACTGCCTCCCCATTTCCAACTTCAGAAAAATACAAAAATAAATAAGTAAATAAATAAATAAAAGACAAAAGGGAGCCCCAACCAAGAAAAGCTTTAAAATAAGACTTATAACTTCAAAACAAAGAAATCTTTCTGTACACAAAGCTGGGGATGACCTTTAGTGGTCATCAAATGCCAAATAAACCTTCTAGAGTACCCTGTTAGCAAAATCATTTACAAGGCTATGTGTTAGAAGTGATGACTTAATCACATGGTCTTAATGATTATTTGTCAGGAATTATTACCAAATTTGTTATTAAAATTGATTTTATATTCTATTGTGGATAATATGAAAAAAGACCATTAATCACCCATATTAAATGCCAATTATCTCCTATCAAGAAACTTTATAATACTCTCTTTTTGATCAATTTAGTATGACTGATAAGAGAAGCCACTTTAGTAGGACTGATCTTTTTCTTAATCTAGTTTGAAATGCTAATATAAAACATGCACTGGAATGTAACAGTCTAGGGCAATTAGCTTTATTGGTTATGAAAATTTATCATTTGAGAAATATAATAATATTGAATACTGGTTTGAAATGAGGAGCTAGAAGGAGGAATTTAAAAGGATTTCAACTGTGGCCCTGGCAGGTTGGCTCAGTGGTAGAGAGTCACTCAGCATATGGATATCCAGAGTTCAATTCCCAGTCAGGGCACACGGGAGAAGTGCTTATCTGCTTCTCCACCCTTCCCTCTCCCCCTTCTCTCTCTTTCTCTCTCTCTCTCTCTCCTCCTCCCGTAGCCATGGCTCAATTGATTCGAGCGAGTGGGCCTGATGTGCTGAGGATGGCTCCGTGGCCTGCACCTCAGGCACTAAAAACATGGCTCTGTTGCTGAGCAATGGAGCAACAGCCCCAGTTGGGCAGAGCATCACCCCCTGGTGGGTATGCCGGGTGAATCCTAGTCAGGGCACATGCAGAGTCTGTCTCTCTGCCTCCCCTCCTCTCACTAAAAAAAAATAATAATAATAATAATAATAATAATAATAAATAAGTAAATAAAAGTATTTCCACTAGGGATAGACACTGAATTAAATGTGTAAATATATAAAAGTGGCTGGCTCCCTTTGTAGCCTGGAGTCCAGCATTTGTCCCTAAATATTGTGGGGTGTGTTGAGGCCCCAATGTGCCACAGCTGGGGAAGACTTGCTGATTAAACTCCAACGGTCACTTTTATAGTTCTGCACTCTGGTCATGGCGGTCTGTCCATGAGAAATTTTATTTGATGGTGCCTCTCCAAAGAGAAAACAACAACCACCCACAAACAATCCAGTGTACAAGGAAGAGCTCGAGTCCACCAACACTTGCTCCCATGCCATCCCCCCGACCATGCCGACACCGGGAGGGCAATGTGTGCGCCCTGTGTCTTCAGTTTGATGCAATCAGATGCCCATCTGCCTCTTCTGACTCAACCTGATGTAGCCAAAGTTCTTAGAAGCAAAATTTAATACATTGTGCCTCACCCTTTCATTTAGGAAGAAATAAAAATCACTGTTTCAAAATATAAGACTCAATTTGTTGACTATTTTGGAAGTTCCTTATGACAATATCCTTCAATATTTAATCACTTCCTTCTTCTCCAAAACTCTTTGAGTCGTCTATCAAACATTTAGTACCTACATTCTTCCTTTTACTTGTCAATAATATATGTTTAACTCCATCACTGTCTGACGTCTTCAACACAGATTAGTGTCTGTCTTATTGAGGCGTGGCCAACAGTTTTTGCCCCCAGACCAGATAGAAAGAAAACTTTTTTCATGGGCCGGACGAAATATTAAAATTAAAAAATGTTAAATACAAATCAATTCATTTAAGTAAACAAAATTTGTTTATGAATAAATGTGAGTGAAAAAAAATTTAATATACAATATTATTTTAATAAAAATATATTTTAATAAAAATATTACATACCGTATAAATATCCAAACTGTATCGCAATCGAAACAATAATTAATAGAATGAACTTGAAGAGGTTATATCACAAATAAAACAATTATTTCATTTTACAAACAGCCTGAACACGTTTTCAGTTATTAACTGCAGCTATTGTCTATGCTACAATGTCACTTGATTCAGCACACTTAACCACAAAAATAACAAATTGTTTGACCTTGGGTGCACACTGGCAAACTCCGCCTAAAAGAATGTGGGTTTCACATCGCCACTAAACGTCAAACAGTTCGTATCGAGTACAGACGAGTACAAAAGTTGTAAATCTTTATAATGGAATTTTTTTAAAAAATAAAGAAGTATCGCGAATCCATTCAACTAATTATTGGAAATTAACCCTAGATGAGTCACATGCGAAATTCTTTTCCGCGTATGACTATCTTCTTAAATATCTCGATTTCCAATAATCAAAGACACTTACATTTCTGAGTAGCTGAGATTTTACAGTAGCGGAGAATAGCCTGACCAGGCAGTGGCACAGTGGATAGAGCGTCAGACTGGGATGCGGAAGACCCAGGTTCAAGACCCCGAGGTCGCCAGCTTGAGCGTGGGCTCATCTGGTTTGAGCAAAAGCCCACCAGCTTGGACCCAAGGTCGCTCGCTCAAGCAAGGGGTTACTCGGTCTGCTGAAGGCCCGCAGTCAAGGCACATATGAGAAAGCAATCAATGAACAACTAAGGTGTTGCAATGCGCAACGAAAAACTAATGATCGATGCTTCTCATCTCTTCGTTCCTGTCTGTCTGTCCCTGTCTATCCCTCGCTCTGACTCTCTCTCTGTCTCTGTAAAAAAAATAAAATAAAATAAATTTTAAAAATAAATAAATAAAATAAAGTAGCGGAGAATATTAAAAATTTAATCGCAGGCCACATAAACTCATTACGTGGGCCGGACCCAGCCCGCGGGCTGTATGTTGGCCATGCCTGGTCTTATTCCTCATCTCCAACTCTTGACACTGTGTGTGACACGGAGTACCTACTCCACGGATGTTTGTTGATGGAAGTGCCTTATAAGGGTGACTGTTTGATAAATACAGTTCTTTTGGAAATTCTGTAAGTAAACTCCTTTCAATAGGTGCTCCATTCATTCACTTAAACAGTTGTTCAAGTGTTCTAGATAAGCGGGCGAGGAATCTCCCTCCCCGTCTGGTCTACCCTGCTGGCCTCCACTCAAGCTTTGGCATTTAGGGCACTGAGATTCTGGCTGCTGTACCAGGAAGCATACAAAAGTGCAACAGGGAGCCAGCCCTTAACAAAAGGTAGTACCAGTCACAGAAAAGGCTGGTTCTCTGGCAGTTGGGCCTGTTCCACTGCTGGCTCTTTCTCATTGTATGTAACATAAATACAGGGTGGGGCCGAAGTAGGTTTACAGTTGTGAGTACACGAAACAGTTTATCGTGGCATTATTTATTAATTATTGTATTATTTTCCACGCAAACAACTGTAAACCTACTTTGACCCCACCTTGTATACATAGTCAGCCCCCCTCAATAAGTAATGAAAAGAAGATTTCAGCAGTGACCCTGCGGCGGACCATAAGGAGCACCTGCCGATTCTGTTGACAGGCAAAGAGCAGCCTGGATGAACTGCTCCTTCAGTTTTGTTCAAAAAGGTCTAAACAGAGAATGACAGGGAGATGATAAGGAGAAAAGGATGAGGAGGATAACTGTAGTTACCACTGAGTGACTCTTCTGAGATAAGTGTCTCATTTAAATCTCATAGTGGTCCTATTTTGCAGATCGGTGACCTTCAGACTCACAGACGACAGGTAGTTTGCCCAAAGACACATAGAAAATACCTAAGTGACAAGTGAAATCCAAGCTCAGGTCCGGCTGAATTAAAAGTTCATGCTCTTAGCCCTGGCCAGTTGGCTCAGTGGTCGAGTATCAGCTTAGCATGTGGATGTCCCAGGTTCGATTCCCGGCCAGGGCACACAGGAGAAGCACCCATCTGCTTCTCCACCCCTCCCCCTCTCCTTTCTCTCTGTCTCTCTCTTCCCCTCCTACAGCCAAGGCTGCATTGTACCAAAGTTGGCCCTGGCGCTGAGGATGGCTCCATGGCCTCTGCCTCAGGTGCCAAAATAGCTCAATTGCCAAGCAACAGGGCAATGTCCCAGGTGGGCAGAGCATCACCCGGTAGGGGGCTTGCCATATGGATCCCGGTTGGGGATCATGCGAGAGTCTGTATCTTCTCCTCCCCGCTTCTCACTTAAGAAATATTAAAAAAAAAAAAAAAAAAAAACAAAGTTCATGCTCTTTACCACATGCCATATGGCTCCAGGAGAGGAAGCATTATTAAAAACACCAAAGTATAAAATAAGCACCCTTAAATAAACACATACACACACACCACAACTGCAAAGGGCCAATAAATAGGGGGAAATTCAAACTTACTAGGAACTAGAGAAATGTAACTTACATAAGTCATTTTTCATCTACAATGACTTAAAACCAGGCAAAGGGATAAATGAGCTGTCACTCTCACACACTGTGGATAAATGGGCATGACTTTCTGGAGGGCAGTGTAAAAAATCTTAAAAACTTAAGTATCAATTGACCTAATAGATTCTAAAGATTTAATCTAATGAAGTCATAGATAAACAGAACTATTCATGTACACTGTCATTAATCATGATATTGTTTATAAAAAAGAAAAACTTCAAGGAAATCTAAATGTCTAAAAGAGAAGGAATGAATAAATAATGGCATATTCATTAGATGCAATACAGTGATGCTTTCAGATGGAGCATAACAATCGCACTCAGTAAGATTATTTAATGACACAAAAAATATTCAAATATATGGTATGTGAAAAGATGATAAGATTACATGTGTGTGTACACACCCAGAATATAAATGACGCCAATTATGTATACACATACAGACATAACACTTTTAGATATGGAGGTTATAAATATCATAATTTTCTTTTCTTTTTATTTTTCTGATTTTTTTATAAAATATAGAGCTTTAGTAAATAAATGATATAATAAATTATTTTATAAACACTCATTAAAAATCTGGAATGATCAAATAAGTTTATTCACTTACTATAAAAGCAAGCTTGCCTGGCTTTATATTAATTTGTATAGTGACAACTGATGTCTGCAATGATAAGAATAAGGAACAAAAAGACCTTGTGTTTTATAAAACTTAAAGTAAAATAAAATCATTATAATTTTTTATGATAATAGGCATATTTGTGCCACACAGTTTAAAAACTGCATTTTTACAGTGAAGGTCTCAGTGACAAAAACAAACAAACAAAAAATATTTGTGAGTTTTGACCTTGAATACTAAAACACTACCAAAGCCGTGACCCTCAAAAACAAGATCTAGACCTCGCTTCCTGCTCAAGGAAGCGTAGTGACTGGAGCACTGTGGTTTAACTCTGAGAATATGTTACATGAACGTCAACTTGCATTCTCTTCTTTCAGACATCTGGCTGAGGGTCTGCTCAGTGGAAAATCACTGCTCATGCTGAGCAAACTCTAATGCATGCTTCCACTGAAGTGTTTTGGGCTTAGTACACAATGGCTTTGTGTGTTTATATGGAATGACTTCTTCATTTTTTTTTCCATTCATATGAAAATAGAAAACTGGTCCCCTGAGTTACATCTATAGATAAGTATGCCATCCTGATTAGTCTGATGATTGGCTTTACTTAAAACCCAGTAAAATGATAAACTAGTTTAATTCAGGGGGGAAAAATAGCTTCTAAAGTATATGATTACAGAATTTTACAACTGGGATCTTGGCAGCTGCCCAAATAGGGATGCAAATAATCCCCACACATACCATCCCCTCGGCCAGGGGTGGGTCAGCCAGGTGAGTGAGGTCAGCTAGTCCAGTCATCTTCCCAGCATCTCCAATGCGGTCACTGCTAAGTGATCAAGTTAGGGGAAGGAGAAAGCAAGCATTTTTGCCATATCTGATAGAATCCCTTATTTTTGTTTCGGGGAGGCAATCCAAGATGACACAGTTCATCAAAGCTGATGTTAGAACAATAATTTCCAGGTGTGTTCTTAATATTACCTTGTAACCCTTCAGAATGGTTCTCTGTGAAAAATGACAAGTAGCAAAATAAGTCCTTTCACAGGGACCAAAGTGAGCTCTCCTCAGAAAACTCTAATTTGGATGCCGGTTACACTTCACATACAAGGTTTATGTGTTCAAAAGTACCTGAAAAATATACATATATAAATGACAGTAGCTGCTTTAAGGTAGCTGAATTATGACCTTGCTTCACTGTAGTCTCACATTTTGGTTTTCTGCACAAAAAGATGGAAATGAGGAAATTCACTTAATTTTCTAATGAGAAGGCAATAAATTCCTACTTATAAATAGATGTCGACAGGGTGACTCAGAAGAGCTGCTCTTTCACTTGTGTTATCTTAAGTAAGTTGACCTTTTTAGGCCCACATTTTCCCCATTTTTAAAAATGAGAGGAGTGAAGTAAATGATCTCCAAGATCTCTTTCAGCTCTGAAGTTCCAAAACCATACCTACAATAAACTCGGTCTTTGGAAGTAGCATAATACCCCATTAATGGTTCCCAGTCTTAGCAGTGCCTCTGATGGGGAGAAAACCACTTTTTCTCTGGCTTTATTTTCCATAGGAGGAGACATCAAATAGTGTAAACCCCCAGTCCCCTCACTCACTCACACCAACCTGTTTGGTCCTTCAGCAATAAGGAACTGGGTTTCGGCACTCATTTTCCCTTTTGAAGACAAGCTATCTACAGAGAGCTTATATTCTGGTCTGCTCCTCGATGCTGCAATTGTTAGGGCTTTCTCTTGGTCTGTGGTCTTCCAGTGCCAGCAGGGACTGGGTGGGAATGTCTAAATTGGGAGTTCAGAATTTAGGAAGCCGGCTGTTCCTATAAACCTAAGCTACATTCTCAAATTATCTTTAAGAGGGGATACGTTCATCTCTACAGCTATACCTTTTATTAAGTTATATCCCAAGTTGTTCCAAATTTATCAGAGAGGTGGAATATTGTTCAAACTTTAACTTCGAAAGAAAAAAAAGCAGTTTGTTCAAGACCACAGGTAATTATGGGTGTAGTTCATCTGAATGCTTACAAACTGGTGAGACTTCCAAACTTTAAATTAGAAAGTATGTTATACAAAATACCATGCCCTTAACAAAAATAAAAATGGTGGCTCTCATAAGGGCTTTTAAAGTAGAAATTGGAGGATCAGACCCTGTGTGTTCCACCCCCTTTAACGAGCCTGAGTTGGCGTTCCTCTCCTCCACAGTGACAAATGTTCTTTCCGTTGATAAATTACATTGATTATTACATACTGATTCTCAGCTGTTACTCGGTACTGCTCTAATCACCCCACATTGTCTCTAAAGTACTTTTCTAAAAACACTCATTTCATCAGGACTCTGCTTTGCTTAGAGAGCAAAAAAAAGTTTGCTTCAATTTTTAAAATCTCCAGTTGTTGGGCAGATAAAATGTATTATGCTCACTTTGTTAAAGATAACGCTGCCCACGTGGAGGCCTTTGCCCAGGTGATATTAATGTGTGTTGCGGGCAGGCAGGATTGTTGTAGCCTGGGGCTTGGTTTTGGGATTAAGCCTTTCCCACCCTTTTTGATGTGGGGTGGTACAATCCCATCATGCCTCAGAGAAGTGACTTTGTATTAGAGACTTCCCTATTTTGTATATTGGATTAAAGGTTTGGATTTCTACACTATAAAATGGGGGCAGAACAGGAGCTTACTCTCTTGGTTCCTGAGATTATCATTAGAGGAGAGAGCAGAGAGGAGAGCAGAGAAAGGCCACGTGGAGTAGGCCAGGAAAAGCAGCCAAGATGGCGGAGTGCTGAGTGAGATGCCAGTTTGTGTAGAGTTTGTATCTGGGATAAGGAAGGAGATGGGGAACAGAGGTGAATAAGTCTGGTGAGCTAGAAACCTTTGATTCTAGGAAACTCGGATAAGTCAGTAGCTTTGTGAGCACTGAATGTGAGTGGGTTTTGGAGCCCAGTGTGTGTTTTTACTTGCCCGCCGGGTGCAAGCTAGAATTAAAGAAAATGGCCTATCAGTTTTTGGCTCCATTGTTTCTTTACTGACTGTCCGAATCCAATGCGAACCTGCATGGACCGGGCTGCTGTGATAGTGGCCGTGGCTGCTGGCTTTACACCAGTGACTTCTTATAAGACACCAGATAAAGTTCCAACAATATAACAGATCTTATTAGATTTCTTTTAATATTCTCATTTGACATTCTTCTCATTCTCTCTCTGACACACATTTATCAGTATCTCCAGCAATCTCCAGATCTTAAACGATATAAAATGATCACAATTCCCTTTCATGATCCCCTTGTACGTCTTATAAATGACTTAACCTTTAGGGCAGTCAATGAAAAAACAAAAACAAAAAAAGATGCAATGCAGACATAACTTCATTATGAGCCTTTCTGACTGACATAGAAGCTTCTTCCACTCAAGGTCTATAGGCGCTTCTATATCACCACCTGGTGACCTTGGTGCAGTTCCAGATGTTCGAAGGTGTTGCCTAAAAAAGGATTTCCTGGCTACACACACCTGGAGGCAAAAAATCAAACACTACATTCTCCATGAGTACCGCCTTCAATTCTGTTGGCTGGCTCTTTGAAAAACTATCTGTCTTTCTTTTCTCTTTAATAAAGCGATGCCTGTGGCATACACATGTCACATGAAGTGAACGATTTCTTTTCTTTAAGGACTTTGAAGATGTGCTTGCTCTGTTTTCTACCTTTCACTGCTACTGATAAGAAATCTGTGGTCATCCTTTGTTTTGTTCCATTATTTATAATGTTTCTGTAGTCACTGGTTACTGTTACACTTTCTTTTTTATTATTACTCATTCCTTTTAAGCATTCTGATTATGGTCCACCTGAGTGCAGTCTTCTTCATATTTTTGTAGTTGGGTTCTTTGGATTCCTTGAATCTATGAACTTAGTGTTTTCATCAAATTTGGAAATTCTGAAAATGTTCAGCATTGTTTCTTTAAATGTTTTTTCAGCCCCCACCTCCTTTTTGGAATCCATTCACATATATCTTTCTTATCTCTGTTTGTGATGGTGGTGGGAGGTGGTTAGTGACTTTTCTGAATGAATTAGGTGAAGTTTAGATGCTTTGTGTTGTGTGGCCAGCCAGTCTGCTTGCTCAGCTTAGTAGCTCGCTGATAATTAACAAGATTTCTTTAGCCCGCTGGCCGCCCTCCATCTCCCAGTCTTTGCAGCAGAGCTGTGTGTGATGGAGCACACCTTCACCACCCAGCAGACAGCTCTGCCTCAGCCTTCACTCCCACCTTGCATAGCCTCAGGGTCAGCCAAAGTTGAGAGCTTAGGGCTTTCGCAAGTATTTCCTTAGCATGCTCACTGCCTCAACATATGCACAGTCTTCTAGATTCCCAGGAATATGTCAGAGGTTCTTCAAAGCCCCCTATGGACAGCTTACTCCCCAGCTTTCGTTTTAAGCTTTTGGTTAGCCTGTTGTTTGTTCCAATGATATCTACCATTGAAGCTAGCAGGAATGTTAAACAATTGTGACAAATACCCACTCTCCCAGAAAGTTATTTGCCTCTGAGTCAGGTCTAATAAAGACAAGCTTCGTGAGCAGGCTCTTCCAGACGATTTCTGGACAGGTCAAATAATGACCATTCTATGGAAACAGGGTTTCCAGCACCCTAGGCCCCCTCCAGTGATTGCCAGAGTGGTGGATTCCAATGCTACCATGGAGATAGGCGGTCCAGGGAAGATGCCACAAAGCTTACTGTTCTTACTGAGGTTTGGTTGTTTTTCTTGAATAAATGCTTCATAACTGCTGCAAGCTTTTGGTTCAATTCCTTTCATTACTTTCTGGAAAAGCTGATTTGGACCATTTTTGCCAGAATTGCTTTTTCTTTTCTTTTAAATTTTTATTTTATTTATTCATTTTAGAGAGGGAGAGAGAAAGACAGAGAGAGAGAGAGAGAGAGAGAGAGAAAGAGGAGAGAGAGACAGGGGGGAGGAGCTGGAAGCATCAACTCCCATATGTGCCTTGACCAGGCAAGCCCAGGTTTCGAACCGGCGACCTCAGCATTTCCAGGTCGACGCTTTATCCACTGCGCCACCACAGGTCAGGCCAGAATTGCTTTTTATGAGGGAGAGGCTCTTCAAAGGTCCTCACCCCACCGTTCCCACTGACATCACTGCAGGTATTTTGGCCCCTAAGGTTTTCGCACAGTGTACTGATGCACCTCTCAGGGTGCCCTGTCCCAGTCTTTCTCTCTGTTTCATTCTAGAGAGTTCCCATTGTTCTATCGTCATTTCCATTAAACTTTACTTGACTGTCTAATGTGCAGTTAAATCCATTCACCAATTTTTTTCATCTCAAACATTCCATTGCTTATCTCTAGAAGTTTAATTTGGATCTTTTTTTTTTTTTTAAATAACATACATGTCTCTAGCTCATAGTTTCATTTTTTTCTCAAACATCTCAAACATAGGGAACACAGTCAAAATAACTCTTTAAATCTTCTTGTGTACTGTTTCTACTGTATGTGGCATTTCAAGGTCAGTTCTGATGGCTTTTTCTTCTAGTTATGCTTTTGTTTCTCCTCTTCTTTGAATGTTTGGAAATTTCTAATTGAATGCCAGATACTGTGAACCTTAGGTTCTTGGCAACTGGAAATTTTTATAGTTTCGCAAATATTCTTGAGTTGGTTTCTTTTTTTCTGGGATAATGGTTAAGTTACTTGGAAACTGATACATTCAGGCCCCAATTTTAAGCTTCATTAAGAAGAAATGGAGCTGAGCCTGACCTGTGGTGGCACAGTGGATAAAGCGTTGACCTGGAAATGCTTAGGTTGCCGGTTCAAAACACTGGGCTTGCCTGGTCAAGGCACATATGGGAGTTGATGGCTCCTGCTCCTCCCCCCTTCTCTCTGTCTCTCTCTCCTCTCTCTCTCAAATTGAATAAATAAAATCTAAAAATAAAATTCCATTAGAAAAAGAGAGAAAGAAATAGAACTGTACTATACTTTGTCTGGGTTTAAATTTATTTTTTTATCCTTTAGGGAGGTGAAACACTTCTCGGGACACTCTAACCAATAACTACAGAATTATGAGGTTTTCCACTCCGCTGCTAGAAATAAGCTTTATTTAACACCAGGCACCTGTGCCCCTAATCGTTCGTGGTGTTGCATTCACCCACCTGGGGTAGGTTTTCCCACATGCATGCATTGATCAGCATTTAACTCAAGCTTTGAGGATCCTCTGAAGCTTTCCCCCGTGTTCCCTCTGCGTGAAGCTCTCCCCTCATCACTACTCCACCCTGGGGACTCGAGCTGTTTTGACTTCCCCAGACTCCCAGCTCTGGCACTTACTTCCTCTCAGCAACAGTGCCAAGCTCAGCCTGCGTTCCACTTAACTGCACCTGGTTCTGGTAACTTCCTTTAGGAGGAGTTAGGCCAGGGGTCCCCAAACTACGGCCCGCGGGCCACATGCGGCCCCCTTAGGCCATTTATCCGGCCCCCTCCGCACTTCTGGAAGGGGCACCTCTTTCATTGGTGGTCAGTGAGAGGAGCATAGTTCCCACTTAAATACTGGTCAGTTTGTTGATTTAAATTTACTTGTTCTTTATTTTAAATATTGTATTTGTTCCCATTTTGTTTTTTTACTTTAAAATAAGATATGTGCAGTGTGCATAGGAATTTGTTCATAGTTTTTTTATAGTCCAGCCCTCCAGCGGTCTGAGGGACAGTGAACTGGCCCCCTGTGTAAAAAGTTTGGGGACCCCCGAGGTAGGCGGTTGTAGGACTCTCCCGTTTCCCCCCATTTCTCAGGGATTACTGTTCTTTACTGCCTGATACCCAATGTCTTTACTTTGTTTCACACAGTTTACACACATTTTTTTTGTTGTTTGAAGGAAGAAGGTACATTTAATCTTTCTTAGTACATCACAGATGGAAGCAGAAGTTGAATTTACTCTTGAAATAAACTTAGATAGACCAACTTGTATTCAACTATGTTATTATTTAAGTTTTTCTTCAGGCAGTGCACCTGAAAAGGAGTTGAATACGCCGCCCCAAAATACATCACTTTGGCATGTGAATATTTTAAGGCTAAAATAAATCAAGACCCAGTTGACTCAAGAAATACTTTTACCTCTCCCTTCACTCTTTAGAGATTTTAGATAAGGGGCCTGGCCTACTGCAAGAAAGAGAATGTTATCGCCAGAGAGAATTTTTTTTATCTGAAAGACCTATCTGTATTGCAGGGCAATCATCTAATTACCAAATACCTGCTCTTCTTATCAACTCCTGAATTACCCTCCTCCCCTTTGAAGCCTTGGGCCATACTCCCATTCCTTAGCTCACAACAGCTTTTCTGCCTTATCTTTCCAACTTGCCGCTGAGTCTCATATCTCCTGTATAAACAAAATTAAATTTGCTTTTATTTCCTGTTAATCTGTCATATGATGATTTAATTATTAGACACACACACACACACACACACACACAAAATAATAACAATCTTAGGAGGATGGAAGGAAAGTTTTCCTGAGAAACAGGTAAAGATTAATAGAAAATAACTACATTCCATTAATGAGATCTCTCAGGAAAATGTGTGTTTGTGCATATTTGATAATGAACACCAGTCAGCCATGAGATTTACCAAAACATAGATCTCAAGAATTGAAAATTGATGCTATGAAAAGACTGTTTCTGAACTTCAAATCATTTGTTCAGAGCAGAATCAGCAAAATACAGCCTACAGCCTGCTTTTGTACGGCCCACAAGCTAACAGCAGTTTTTAGAGAGAGAATAAAGATAATAAAGAACACAGTGGTACCTTGAGATACACACAGACCGACAAATGAATTTTTAAGATATGAGCTGCGACTTGGTCTGTATTTTTGTTCGAGATCCGAGCAAAATTCAGAGATACAAGTCGTGATTTGGGAAGCTGCTGCTAGTTTGCATGTTGGCACATGGGTCCAGTATGGGCAGTTTGATATACGAGTTGACTGATTTAACAAGTTTGGTTACAGAACTAATTAAATTCGTCTCTCAAGGTACCACTGTATATGGGCAGAAACCATGTGTCCTACAAAACCAAGAATATTTGCTATATGGACCTTTAAAGAAAAAATTTCCTAACCCCTGATATAGAGAATGAAGACTAAACAACTCTGTTAATTACATAATAATATACAAGATACATATAAACATTTCCTATGAAAAAGTAAAATCAAAGAAAAATAATTTGTGTTCCAATGGAAACTATGCATCTTATATAGCATATCCTCCTGGATTAATTAATTCTAGTCCTATTATTATCTTTGAGGTATTTTGTAACTCTGCCAATTATAGTTTACTGGTAGATACTCGCATTCTGACCTGCCTGATAGTGGTATGATTATAGCCACTGTAAAAAAACCAGTTTCGCTTCCATCCACAAGTCATCTCAACATTTCTTTACCTAGTTAATATAAATCTGTGCCCTGTTGACTTCCTCTGAACCTATTATAACATTTGGTTCCTTCATATCATATGAGTTAATTAAATTCTTTAATGCATGGTCATTATTAAATCTTATAAAAGACACGATCACCTTTTTTCTGAAAATTATCTTTTACCAAAGTAAATAAAAGTAAAAAACATGAGCAAGAAGTCAAGGAACATGAAAATAAAAGCTGTAGGAAAGGAACATTGCTCCTCTACCCTCTTAGGTTCTATGACTGAGAACTACAAACTAAACTGACAGAAGTCATATTAACAGGAGAAAAGACACATGGATTTTATTGATGTCTTTAAATGCACAGGGCCTTCACAGAAAAAAACTAAAAACCCAAAGAGATGATCAGAAATGAGGGCTTGTTTACCAAGGGGGCATAACTGTGGAGAAGTGACTAAAGGAAGAAAAAGGGGACTTGGGCCCCCAAAGATGGTAAATTGTGGGAAGGTGACCAGGAAATGTATAATAGATAAGGGTTGTTTAGCAAGGTGTGTTATTTGGACTAAATCATCTCCTGTAATAAAAGTCATTCTCTTCTTCTTGGTACATCTTTACAAATAAAATTTTGATTCCTCTTTACAAAGGAAAACTATTCCCTGCTTTTGGGCAGAGAACTCCTCCTATATCAACTGTTTTTCAGTTCAAAATAACTGTTGTGCCCAAATGGCATATTTTCGGGTGGCATATTCTGATCCCCATCAAATTATACTAATATCTTTCGATTCAGTTAACAAGTTGGTAACAGATAGACTCTTAATTAAAATATCGCCCTGGCCGGTTGGCTCGGCAGTAGAGTGTTGGCCCAGTGTGTGGAAGTCCCAGGTTTGATTCCTGGCCAGGGCACACAGGAGAAGCACTCATCTGCTTCTCCACCCTTCCCCTTCTCCTATCTATCTCTCTCTTTCCCTCCAGCTGCCAAGGCTCCATTGGAGCAAAGTAGGCCCGGGTGCTGAAGATGGCTCCATGGCCTTTGCCTCAGGTGCTAGAATGGCTCCAATTGCAGCAGAGCAATGCCCCAGAGGAGCTGAACATCACCCCATGGTGGGCATGCCGGGTGGATCCTGGTTGACCACATGCGGGAGTCTATCTCTCTGCCTGCCCTCCCCCCCCCCCCACTTCTCACTTCGGAAAAATACCAAAAAAATAATAATAATCTCAGGTAGGCCCTGGCTAGTTAGCTCTGTTGGTTAGAACATTGTCCCAAAACACTAAGGCTACTAGTTGGACCCAAGGGCACATACAAGAAGCGACCACTGAATACAGAACTAAGTAGAACAACAAATAAATGCTTCTCTCTTGCCTCTGTCTCTTTCTCTCTCTAAAATCAGACAATAAATAACTTTTTTAAATTAAAACAATAATCACGTATAATATATGTATGGCCAGTAGCTGCCGTCATCACTGCCATGGCCATTTACATGCAGGTTCCCATTAGATTTGGACAGAAGGTAAAGAAACAATGTAGCTAAAAACTGGTGGGCCATTCCGTTATTCTAGCCTCACATCCGGCCTGCGAATAAACACACACAGGGCTCCAAAACCCACTCATTCAGAGTTCACAAAGCTACTAACACTTCCAGGTATTCCTAGAATCATAGGCCTCTACCAGCTCAGTCACCTCTGGTTCCCTATCTGCACACTTTCTCCCTTCTCATCTCTACACAAACTGGCTTCTCCTTTAGCACCTTGCCATCTTGGCTTCTTCCTCACAAACTTTTCTTGGTAGGAAAACCCCTCCTCCAGCAACATTAGAATAACAATGGCCCTTCCCAAGCAGGAAGGTAATTAGCAGTTTCACCTGGCAGTGCCATTTTTAACAATAAAAGTGAGCAAACTTTAAAAATCGTATTTTACAAACTCATTTACCCAACAATATAATTTGAGTTTTTAAAGATCACTACTACATGAAAATCATAAAAATATGGACCATAAAACAAAAACTGGAAAACAAAGGAAGCAGTAAAAACAAAAACTTTAACAAAGCTGGCAAAGTTACACTCAAACATTTTGTCATAATAATAATAATTGCTTACTGAGCAGTCATTTATTTGCATGAAAAAGAATTTCAGACTGGATTAAAAACTAAGAGTCAACTATAATTACACAAAAGGATGTTAGAATAAAGTCACTCAAAAAGGTTTAAAGTAAAATGTCACTCGTTGGAAAAAATCATCCAGTAAAATAAGAAAAAAATAACCTTACTTTATTAATAAAATATATACAATGTTAAAATAAGGGCATAAATTTTAGCAGGAAAAAATATAACTATAATTTGCAAGTAATATAACTAAAACAAAAAAATCAACTGAAAATGCTAGCAACACTATAATTAATGAAGGAGTCAGGCTATAAAACTAATAATTTATATATATAATTTATATATATATAAAATGAAAGTTTTCTCATATATAAAGTGACAGAAAGTCTAATGGCAAAATATTAAGCCCCATTGAACTTCTAAATCAATAGATTCTTAATTAAATAACCTACAAATGTTATGGTACTTTATTTGGAAATATAACAAAGATATATTTAAATCTGTCAGGAAAAACACACTAAAGAACTAAAAATTTCTGAAAGACAATAGTGTAAGGTGAGGGTAGCTAAATATCAGAGAAACTTTCAAGTACAGCAGGCCTTCAAATAACATCATTAGTTCAGAGTTATTTCATTACATGTTGGTGAGATACCTTATGGAATTCACTCTTCTATCAGCCTATAGTAAAACTGAATTCATTATATGTTGTTTGGCTTAAGGCTGTATAACCTTACTTTATTAATAAAATATATACAAATATACAACAATTAAGGTTGCTTCTTACTAGTGGAATAGCAGACTGACAGATTGGTGAACAAAATAGTCCAGGAAGAACCAACTCATATGTAATATATATGAAATTTCAATTTATGAGAAGTATAACATTTCAAAACAGTAAAGGGATTATTCAATAAACAATATTGGTAAAATATGCAAACCATCTGGGAAAAAATAAAGCTATATCTTTACTTCATTCCCAAGGTGAGTCTGCAATGGATTAAAGATTTATTTTAAAAATAAAATTATAAAAGCACTGAAGAAATAGATGAGTGAATTTTCTTAAGTATGATCCTGTCCTGGGAAAGACCTTTTGAAGAGTGACATAATACTCAGAAGCAATAACAAAATAAAAGTATGTAAATCTGAATACATAAAAGTTAGAATTAGCATGGCCATAAGAAAAGCCATGAATATAGTATTTAAAAGTCAATAATGAACTGAGAAGATCACAGCACAAATGAGCTGACAAATGGTTACTTACTTAAAAGACAAAGTGTTCTTACAAATCAATATGAAAAACATTGATAAACCAATAGAGAAAGGAGCCAATTACATGGACATGTATTTTAATGGGAAAAAAATACAGAAGGCCCAAAAACATTATTTATAGAATAATTCTTATTTTTAAACCTTTGGTCCACTGCAGACTCTCACTTGGGCATAAGAAATAAAGTAGGTTTTCATATTTGTTTCCCAAATGATTAATATGTTTTATCAATATTATTTATTGAATAATCCATCTTCCCTTTGTTATTCTGAAATTGTTTATATTCTAGTCTACTTATAATTAAATATAAAGTGAAATAAAAATTAGCATCACCAGTCACCAATCACATTAGCAAAAACTGAAAAACCAGTAATGTCTAATACAGAAGACAAAATAGTAGCCTCACACATTTTGTAAGGCAATTTGGCAATATCCAAGAAAATTTAAAATATGTAGTGTTTGACACAGGAATTATGCTTTAAGGACTTTATATATTTACAAGTGTGCAAAATCATAAGAACAAAGACAATCTTTTCAGCGTTGTTTAAATAATGTAAAATTGGGAAATAGCTCAACAGTCCATAATGGGAGACAAATCAACAAATTCTAGTAATATTGAAATGGGACAATTTACAAATATTGTAAAAAAATAAAATAAATTCTTGGTAAAATGACAGCTAAAATACTATAGCTCTGTACTGTCAAGAACTAGTCTAAGTACCTTTTCATAATTGTTAAGTGTAATAATTATGAGATAGATACTCTATGAGACAGATGCTAATATTGTCCACCACTTTAAACGTAAGGAAACTGAGACACTAAGAAGTTAAATAATTCCCCAAGGCATCACAAATTGTAAATACTAAAATTGGGGTTTGATCCCAAGCAGTATAGCTCCAGATACTGGGCTTTTAGCTGCAATGACTGATTATCCCATCAATGTAACTGTATTGTTCAGTACAGGCCAATGTAACATCTAATTAATATGCAAAGTTACCATATCCAAACTTCATCTTATGCACACATGAGAATCCATATTACAAGGTTATACAAGATTGATTTGTGAAATAAAAACTCCTTAAAATTAATAATGCAATTGCTTTCTCTTTCATCAAAATCCTCTATGAGAATATTTTTTCTAGTCATTCATTCCCTAGCGGCCTCTAGGGTCACAGCCCACCGACGCTCTGCCCAGAAATCTCAACACTGCTCACCATAAAAGTTTCCACGAATCAGACAAATGCTTTTGCTCTTTTGCACATTAGAATTTCAACTCTGCTTCATCACAATGGCGCTCCATCTGACCAGTCACCATGCAGTGGAAGTTTATTTTAACACTATTTGCAAGGCTGCAGCTGCAACCCTGCAACCCCCATCTGCCATCGAACACCCACAGCCCCACTGCTACTAAGCAACAGTCCTTTCAGAAAAGGAGAAACAGAGATACAAGCACTCTGGCAGCAAAGCCTGTGGTAGATATCTTTCTTTAAAACCTTGCGTGGCTCTGCTAGCAGCAAAATTAAAAAAAAAAAAAAGGCAGAGAGTAACGAAAAGATATAGCTTCATAATCAGACTACAACCACCACAGCTGAAAGGGGAAAACAATTCACTCATGGGTGAGCTGAGCTGCTTCTACAGAAGCAAAAAGGACCTGCAAAGGACAGTTTTGGTTCTCCTTTGCACCTGCACACACAGGGAAGCTGGGGTCTGCAGTTCCGTTCTTAAGCCCTCTCCAATGTTAACTGTCATGGGCTTTTCATAGAAAGCAGGCTGAGAGTCTGAGCCAGAAGACACTGGTTTCTGAGTCTGTACAATAACAGTCTCAGGCAGAAGCTCCACTCACCCTGAAAGGTCATCTCATTCATTCCCCCCACTCCACCACCACGTCCACCAGGCAAAGAAGTAGAGTCCCCTCTAACTTCAGAACAGATACAATTGCCCATGTCAAGGGAAAAAGAGAATCAAAACAATTAGGCCCTGGCCGGTTGGCTCAGTGGTAGAGCGTCGGCCTGGCGTGCAGAAGTCCTGGGTTCGATTCCCGGCCAGGACACACAGGAGAAGCGCCCATCTGCTTCTCCACCCCTCCCTCTCTTCTTCCTCTCTGTCTCTCTCTTCCCCTCCCGCAGCCAAGGCTCCATTGGAGCAAAGATGGCCGGGCGCTGGGGATGACTCCTTGGCCTCTGCCCCAGGTGCTAGAGTGGCTCTGGTCGCAGAACTACGCCCCGGAGGGGCAGAGCATGGCCCCCTGGTGGGCAGAGCGTCGCCCCCTGGTGGGCGTGCCGGGTGGATCCCGGTCGGGCGCATGCGGGAGTCTGTCTGTCTATCCCCGTTTCCAGCTTCAGAAAAATACAAAAAAAAAACAAACAAAAAAACAATTACCAGAGGATACAAGTTAATGAGACTCTCTTCAATGAAATGGCCTTGCTGGTTTAATTCGAAAAGAATTTGGGCCCTCAGCCAGCATCTTTTCATGGTAATCCCGGTTTGTTCAAACCACTAAGGCAGGGGTCCCCAAACTTTTTACACAGGGGGCCAGTTCACTGTCCCTCAGACTATTGGAGGGCCAGACTATAAAAAAAAACTATGAACAACTCCCTATGCACACTGCACATATCTTATTTTAAAGTAAAAAAACAAAACAGGAACAAATACAATATTTAAAATAAAGAACAAGTAAATTTAAATCAACAAACTGACCAGTATTTCAATGGGAACTATGCTCCTCTCACTGACCACCAATGAAAGAGGTGCCCCTTCCGGAAGTGCAGTGGGGGCCGGCTAAATGCCTTCAGGGGGCTGCATGTGGCCCGCGGGCTGTAGTTTGGGGACCCCTGCACTAAGGTATTTCAAGCAAATTCTCCATTTACTAGCCTAGCAGGTCACTGTTTTTATTTTACAAACCATTAATTTACAAGCCGTTTTCAGGTAAACTGTTCTGTATTAATAAAGTTGTACACTATCTTGGATAACAGAGACATTACCCTGCATCACGTTGCTAACAGAGACAACGTCACACAAGGAATGATGACAACCTATTTTGGAGGCCTATTGTATTTTTTAAAAACTACTTCATCACAGAAGTGATAGTATTCTAAGCTGCATTTATTAGAATATCATCTACAGAATTTTTCCCTATTCACTTAGTATTTTTATAGATGTTAGCCAGTACGTTTAACACTTCATGTAGATTACTGTAGAGAACTTCCCATTAGTAGCACAAGCCTAGGAAGGCAAGAAGGCCAGAAATTTTCAGGTGTCTTTTTCATCCAGGTGTTTTGTCTTTATAATGTAAATGATTTTTTAAATCCCATGTTACACAACTTTGTTATAATAAATTTATATCTCAATATACATAATACATATTAAAAGCTGAAGGTGAAGTTTCCATGTGTGGGCCCCAACATCACCCCCATATCCCAGCCGCTGCTATTGGCTGCCAACTTTGCTAGGTCCTCTACCTCATGAACTAGGAATCTCTCCTAGCCTAACCACTGTACCATCATAGTCTGAACTGTGCTGGGATTCATGGAATATTCACATTCACTAAAAGGCCTCATTTGGGGAGTATACAGTTGAGTGATGTACATAGAAGCTTACTGTTACACGCTAACAGGTTGTTAAGTTAAAGTCATATATCAAAATTGGTATACATGAATCCCCTACGACCAATCTGGCTACCTGACCCAACGAAGTTTGGGTGTGGTCTTAAGGCTAATTTCTGAGCTTGCAAAACCACTTTTGTTGATGCCAGCATCTAAATCTAATTTTAATTTGTGGGGAAAGTTTGGGAGCTTCTGACCTTCTCTCTTTAACTGCAGGTACATAGCAAACCAAGAATCAGTGCTTCCCTTATCTTACGTATGTAAACACCTGATCTATTTACAGAACTATGTATGAAAGACCCTGACAGGCACTGATGAAGGGGTCATGGCCTGGGAGATGAAGGGTCATGGCCACTTCATCCATCTTTCCCCTTCTTCCTTTCTCTCTTTCTTCCTTTTTCTTTCTTTCTTTCCTTCTTCCTTTCTTTTCTTTCTTCCTTTCCTTTCCTTTCTTCCTTTCTTTCTTTCCTCCCTTCCTTCCTTTTTTCTTCCCTTCTTTCTTTCTTTCTTTTCTTTTCTTTTTTCTTTCTTTTTCTTTCTTTCCTTCCTTCCTTCCCCTTTTTTCTTCCTTCCTTCCCTTTTTCTTCCTTTCTTCCTTCCTTCTTTCTTTCTTTCTTTCTTTCTTTCCTTCTTTCTTTCCTTCCTTCCTTTTCTTCCTTCCTTACTTTTTTCTTCCTTTTTCTTTCTTTGTTTCTTTCTTTCTTTTTCTTTCCTTCCTTCCCTTTTTCTTCCTTCCTTTCTTCCTACCTTCCTTGTTTTCTTCCTCTTTCTTTCTTTCTTTCTTTCTTTCTTTCTTTCTTTCTTTCTTTCTTCCTTTCCTTCCTTCCTTCCTTCCTTCCCCTTTTTTCTTCCTTCCTTCCTTCCTTCCTTCCTTCCTTCCTTCCTTCCTTCCTTCTTCTCTCACTGGCTCTCTCTCTTTCTTTTTCTCTCTCTCTTTCTTTCAAGAGGGGAGATAGAGTGGCAGATTTCTGCATGTGCCCTGACCAGAATCCACCCAGCAACTCCCTTCACGGGCTGATGCTTGGACTAACTGAGCTATCCTCAGTGCCAGGGCCAATGCTCAAACCAGCTGAGCCGCTGGCTGCGGAGAGGAAGAGGGAGAGAAGCAGATGGTTGCCTCTTATGTGTGCCCTGACCAGGGATCCAACTCAGGACTTCTGCACGCCAGCTGACTCTGTTCACTGAGCAAACCGGCCAGGGCCTCCCTTTTTTAAAATTTTTATTAAATTTATTGGGATGATATTGGTTAATAAAATTATATAGGTCTCAGGTGTATAGTTCTATAATCCATCATCTGTACACTGTATTATGTGTTCACCACCCCAAGTCACGTCTCCTTCCATCCTCATTTATCCCCCCTTCACCCGCTGCTACCTTGCCCTACTTCTCTCCCCCTCTGGTAATCATCATACTTTGGTCTGTGTTTATGAGTTTTGTTTTTCTTTTGCTTTATCCTTTCACCTTTTTCATCCCCCAATACCCCTCCCCATGACAGCTGTCAGTCTGTTCTCTCTCTACAGTGGTACCTTGAGATATGAATAGACCAACATATGAATTTTTTAAGACACAAGCTGCGACTCGGTCCGTATTTTTGTTCGAGATCTGAGCAAAATTCCGAGATACGAGTCGTGATTCGGAATTCGGGAAGGTGCCGCGAGTTGGCACACAGGTCCAGTATCGGCAGTTTGATATACGAGTTGACTGACTTACGAGCTTGGTTACAGAACGAATTAAATTCGTATCTCAAGGTACCACTGTATTTTGTTTATTTTGTTCATTAGATTCCACATATAAGTGAAATCATATGGTATCTGTCTTTCACCTTTCTTTTATGTATCTGCTCTTTATTAGTCAGTGTCCAAGTTCAGTTCCTAACATGTCCCTTAATCCTGCTCCCTAAAGTAATTTCCATGCCTCCGCCATTCTGACCCACCTCCTGGCCACACTGCATGGCTGCCTCGAGCTCCTACCACCTGAGGTGTCCTGTGTGAGACATATGGCTCACAAAGACACTTATCTGTCAGCCTCATGTAACTGTGACAAGAACTCAGATACTTGGGCCTGACCTGTGGTAGCGCAGTGGATAAAGCATCGACCTGGAAATGCTGAGGTCGCTGGTTCAAAACCCTGGGCTTGCCTGGTCAAGGCACATATGGGAGTTGATGCTTCCAGCTCCTCCCCCCTGTCTCTCTCCTCTCTTTTCCTGTCTCTTTCTGTCCCTCTCTGTCTCCTCTCTAAAATGAATAAATAAAATAAAATAAAATAAAAAAAGAACTCAGATACTTGGATCCCAGTTTCTTAAGTGAGCCTGGACACATGACAGGCCGGGCTTCAGCCCTGCTAGACTTAAAGGCACTGAGACAATGGGCTTAGAGAACCACCTACTCTATATCCTGGGCTTCCTTCCATTTTCAGGACCACTTCCAAGCTGTCTACTAGACCTCTCTCAGACTGCAGCTTCTCCTTCTCCTTAATCCTTCCCTCCATCAGACGCGAAGCATCTCCGTCACACAGTTTTCAGAAACTCTTTGATGTTGCTGTATGCTTCCGACTCTTGCAGGATGGAAGCGAAAGAGCTGAATCCGAGGTCTCCATAATCTGGAAGGGCCGCGTGCAGACTGGGAATGCGGGAAACTAAAATTCCAGTTCTGGTCTGGGAGGTGGGATATTAAGCTACAAAATATTGTGCTGGGGCTAATACATCACAGATATTTTTATCCTTAAAACCCACACTTAACGAAAATAAATTCTGTCATGCTCAGCATCACACAAGACATCAACCGCTTCGATTCTAGGATGACAGGTATAGAAAGATGAAGTAGCAGACATGAACTCTAGGGCTAACTGTAGTGCTCAGGCCCTAGCCAATTTGGGGGCCTATTTTGGGGGCAGTCAACTCAGTCAGTCACAGGGCGGGCCGGCTCCAAGCTCTCTGAATCCTGGACTGAGAACCTAAGAGCCCATTACTCTATTGTTAATTCACTTGTACTTTAGAGAGGGTAGGATTTTCGTGAGGATTAAAAAGCGATGTGAGGCCTGACCTGTGGTGGCGCAGTGGATAAAGCGTTGACCTGGAAATGCTGAGGTCGTCAGTTCAAAACCCTGGGCTTGTCTGGTCAAGGCACATATGGGAGTTGATGCTTCCAGCTCCCCCCCCTTCTCTCTCTCTGTCTCTCCTCTCTCTCTCTCCCTCTGTCTCTCCCTCTCCTCTCTAAAATGAATTTTTAAAAAAAGCGATGTGATAGGTTTCTCTGGGACTCTGTAGAAAGAAACATGAAAGGTAAACAAAAAACTAATAAGAATGGTTGTCTATACAGCGTGAGGTGAAGGGGTACAGGAGGCCTGGGATGATCATGAAGTGAATATTAAATGTACCTTTTTTATAAAATTTTGATTATTTTTAACCATGCAGTATCACCTGTAAAAGTAAAGAAGAGAGACAGTGAAAAATAGATAGAATGGTAATTACAAATGGAAAATATATGTGGAGATAATACATGAGTAACTAATGTTTGAAAACTACCTCTTTGATACAACAGCTCCCGCCACCCCCCATCCTCCCCCACCCCCTCTACTAAAGCTGGGTTTCTAGTCCTCATGTCACTTGACCTCTGTGGCAGGTTCAGGACATCTGAAAAAAATGTTCTTTTGTCCTGACTGTCTCCACACATCTTTCTTTTTTTTTTTTTTTTTTTTTTTCATTTTTCTGAAGCTGGAAACAGGGAGAGACAGTCAGACAGACTCCCGCATGCGCCCGACCGGGATCCACCCGGCACGCCCACCAGGGGCGGTGCTCTGCCCCCCAGGGGGCGATGCTCTGCCCATCCTGGGCGTCGCCATATTGCGACCAGAGCCACTCTAGCGCCTGGGGCAGAGGCCACAGAGCCATGCCCAGCGCCCGGGCCATCCTTGCTCCAATGGAGCCTTGGTTGCGGGAGGGGAAGAGAGAGTCAGAGAGGAAAGCGCGGCGGAGGGGTGGAGAAGCAAATGGGCGCTTCTCCTATGTGCCCTGGCCGGGAATCGAACCCGGGTCCTCCGCACGCTAGGCCGACGCTCTACCGCTGAGCCAACCGGCCAGGGCGTCCACACATCTTTCTTGTCTTCTTCCTACCTTTCTAGCAACTGCTGCACAATCTCCCTCTTCGACTCCTCCCCTTGCAACGCAGGCTGAAGAGCACATGGCTGCAACTCCACGGTCTCATTGACTAGGCTGGTTCCGGTCTCATTGACTAGGCTGGTTCCGTCTCCAGCACAAACACAGGCAGATACATAGTTTGTCTTTTTCCAGGAAAAACATCTTCTAATTCTTTGCATTTTCTACCTTACCCACCTAATACTACTAGTAACACAGCTAATACCAACTAAGAGTCCAGTTAATTATTTTAGGTTAGGCTAAATCATCCTTTTTTTACTTATAAGCCAACCAAACAATCTAGCTAAGGACAGGACTTTTGAAAAAGTGAATCTATAGAAGAACAAAAGGTTCTTTTTATACCATCCTTAGAGCAGTGATCTTCAACCTTTCATCTAGTGGCACACATAAACCAATTACTAAACCTCCGTGATACATCAAAAAATAGATTTTTTTTTTGCCTATGTGACAAAAAAAATAATATATATAGGTATAGTTTTGATTCATTTACACCAGACAGCTATTATTGTGTTGGCTGTTATAATTTTTTAATATGACAATCTAAGGGAAAAGAAGTCAGCACCCCTGACTAAACAGTCAGGTATGGCATGTTTTAAAAATCCCATGGCACACTGGTTGAAAATCGCTGCCTTAGATTACCAATTAAGGTGACTTAAGAACAACACTGTTTTCAGTTATTTCCAGTGCTTATTCACAGGGCCACTTTGGGCTAAGTAAAAATCTTTAGATACACACTTGAATGTACGTGTTACCAAATGTTTTCCATGACCTTCTAGTACACAGAGAGGTTTCTAACCACTGTTCTACGTAACTCTCTAATTGGCAAATATTGGTCATTCCAATTATTCAGACAAAAGTCTTTCCAATGCCCGATATAAAAAAGATCAGAATAAGAAAAAAAATGGATGATTAGGAAGGAGATAAGTGGGACAAATTTAAGAACAATTGTTCAAAAGAACTAATTTCTCCTCAATACCATACAGGGTACAGGAAGAAGGTATCCAATTGATTCTGTTACATCAAAACTTATTCCAAGTAGAAAACTGGGTAAGTGAAAGGGATAAAAATGAGTAAGTACAGATATTTTCAGAACCTTTCACCCTAAAACAGCAGAATATACATTCTTTTCAAGCGTTCATGGTACATTCTCTAGAATAGACCACATGTTGGAGCACAAAAGCGGTCTCAACAAATTTAAGAAGATTGAAATCATATCGAGCACTTTCTCTGATCACAATGGCACATTAAACTAGAAATCAACCACAATAGAAAAATGGAAAAACATTTAAACACTTGGAAACTAAATAGCATGTTATTAAATAACGAATGGGTTAACATTGAGATCAAAGAAGAAATTAAAAAATTCCTAGAAACAAACAATAATGAGCATACATCAACTCAAAATTTATGGGACACAGCAAAAGCAGTCCTGAGAGGGAAGTTTATAGCATTACAGGCATACCTCAAGAAACTAGAAAAAGCTCAAATAAACAACTTATCCCTGCATCTAAAAGAACTAGAAAAAGAACAGCAAGTAAAGCACAGAGCTAGTAGAAGGAAGGAAATAATAAAAATCAGAGCAGAAATAAATGACAAAGAGGCTAAAGAAACAATACAGAGGATCAATGAAACCAGGAGCTCGTTCTTTGAAAAGGTAAATAAGATCAATGAACCTTTACCGAGACTCACCAAGAAAAAAAGAGAGAGGACTCAAATAAATAAAATTAGAAACGAGAGTGGAGAAATAACAACTGACACAACAGGAATACAAAATATTGTAAGAAAATACTATGAAGAACTGTACACCAAAAAACTAGACAACCTAGATGAAATGGACAAATTCCTTGAATCATATAATCTTCCAAAAATCAATCTGGAAGAATCAGAAAACCTAAACAGACCAATTACAACAAATGAGATTGAAACAGCTATCAAAAAACTCCCAAAAAAGAAAAGTCCTGGGCCTGATGGCTTCACAAGTGAATTCTACCAAATATTCAAAGAAGAACTAACTCCTATCCTTCTCAAGCTATTTCAAAAAATTCAAGAGGAAGGAAGACTTCCAAACTCCTTTTATGAGGCGAGCATAATTCTGATTCCAAAACCAGGCAAAGACAACACAAAGAAAGAAAATTATAGGCCAATATCCCTGATGAACTTAGATGCAAAAATCCTCAACAAAATATTAGCAAACCAGATCCAGCAATATATGAAAAAAATCATACACCATGATCAAGTGGGATTTATTCTTGGGAGGCAAGGCTGGTACAATATTCGCAAATCAATCTATGTGATTCATCACATAAACAAAAGAAAGGAGAAAAACCACATGATAATTTCAATAGATGCAAAAAAAGCATTTGACAAAATCCAGCACCCATTTATGATCAAAACTCTCAACAACGTGGGAATACAGGGAACATACCTCAACATGATAAAAGCCACCAATGACAAACCCACAGCCAACATCATACTCAATGGGCAAAAATTAAAAGCAATCCCCTTAAGATCAGGAACAAGGCAGGGGTGCCCCCTTTCACCACTCTTATTCAACATAGTTCTGGAAGTCCTAGCCACAGCAATCAGACAAGAAAAAGAAATAAAAGGCATCCAAATTAGAAAAGAAGAAGTAAAACTATCATTATTTGCAGATGATATGATATTGTATATAGAAAACCCTAAAGTCTCAGTCAAAAAACTACTAGACCTGATAAATGAATTTGGCAAGGTGGCAGGATATAAAATCAATACTCAGAAATCAGAGTCATTTTTATACACTAATAATGAACTGTCAGAAAGAGAAATCAAGGAATCAATCCCCTTTACCACTGCAACCAAACAAATAAAGTACCTAGGAATAAATCTAACCAAGGAGATTAAAGACTTGTACTCAGAAAATTATAAAACACTGATAAAAGAAATCAGGGAAGATACGAATAAGTGGAGGCATATACCGTGCTCATGGTTAGGAAGAATAAACATCATTAAAATGTCTATATTACCCAAAGCAATTTATAAATTCAATGCAATACCGATTAAAATACCAATGACTTACTTCAAAGATATAGAACACATATTCCAAAAATTTATATGGAACCAAAAGAGAACACGAATAGCCTCCGCAATCTTGAAAAGGAAGAATAAAGCGGGAGGGATCACACTTCCGGATATCAAGTTATATTATAAGGCCATTGTACTCAAAACAGCATGGTACTGGCATAAGAACAGGCACATAGATCAATGGAACAGAACAGAGAACCCAGAAATAAACCCACAGCTCTATGGACAACTGATATTTGACAAAGGAGGTAAGACAATACAATGGAGTAAAGACAGCCTCTTCAACAAATGGTGTTGGGAAAATTGGACAGCTATCTGCAAAAAAATGAAACTAAACCACCAACTTACACCACTCACAAAAATAAACTCAAAATGGATAAAAGACTTAAATGTAAGCCGTGAAACCATAAGCATCTTAGAAGAAAACATAGGCAGTAAGCTCTCTGACATCTCTCACAGCAATATATTTGCTGATTTGTTTCCACAGGCAAGTGAAATAAAAGACAGGATAAACAAATGGGACTTTATCAAACTAAAAAGCTTCTGCACAGCTAAAGACAATAAGAACAGAATAAAAAGACAAACTACACAATGGGAGAATATATCTGACATTGCATCTGATAAGGGGTTAATAACCAAAATTTATAAAGAACTTGTAAAACTTAATACCAGGAAGACAAACAATCCAATCCAAAAATGGGCAAAAGAAATGAATAGACACTTCTCCAAAGAGGACACACAGATGACCAATAGGCATATGAAAAAATGTTCAACATCACTAATGATTAGAGAAATGCAAATTAAAACCACAATGAGATATCACCTCACACCAGTCAGAATGGCGCTCATCAACAAAACAACACAGAATAAGTGCTGGCGAGGATGTGGAGAAAAGGGAACCCTCCTGCACTGCTGGTGGGAATGCAGACTGGTGCAGCCACTGTGGAAAACAGTATGGAGATTCCTCAAGAAATTAAAAATCAAACTGCCTTTTGACCCAGCTATACCACTGTTAGGAATATACCCCAAGAACACCATAGCACTGTTTGAAAAGAAGAAATGCACCCCCATGTTTATGGCAGCATTGTTCACAATAGCAAAGATCTGGAAACAGCCCAAGTGTCCATCAGAGGACGAGTGGATTAAAAAGCTTTGGTATATATATACTATGGAATACTACTCAGCCATAAGAAATGATGACATAGGATCTTTTACAACAACATGGATGGGCCTTGATAACATTATACTGAGTGAAAGGAGTAAATTAGAAAAAACTAAGAACTATATGATTCCACACATCCATACATAGGTGGGACATAAAGATGAGACTCAGAGACATGGACAACAGTGTTGGGGTTACAGGGTGAGGGGAGGAGAGGGAGGGGCTTGGGGGAGGGGAGGGGCACAAAGATCATGGCTTTTCAGCATTTGCCATATTCCCCCTTTAATCAGACAGCAAATATTTACTTATGGTGTTTCCACTATAAAGACTGCTGTCTTAGGGACAAATGCTGATGAACTATTTCAGCAGTTCCTCCTTCTTCAAAGACTTATATGTCAACATAGAGCTCCATGGTTCATAGGACATACTCAAGCTCACTCCATGCTCCCTGGAGCTTTAACACAAGGGAATGCCCTTTTTTTTTCTATTTTCTTTTCTTTTTTTTTTTTTTGTGGTTGTTGTTGTATTTTTTCTTTTATTTATTTATTTCTTGTATTTTTCTGAAGATGGAAATGGGGAGGCAGTCAGACAGACTCCCACATGCGCCTGACCGGGATCCACCTGGCATGCCTACCAGTGGGGAATGCTCTGCCCATCTGGGGTGTTACTCTGTTGCAACCAGAGCCATTCTAGCAACTGAGGCAGAGGCCATGGGGCCATCCTTAGTGCCCGGGGTGGCTTTGCTCCGGTGGAGCCTTGGCTGCGGGAGGGGAAGAGAGAGACAGACAGGAGGGAGAGGGGGAGGGGTGGAGAAGTAGATGGGCACTTCCCCTGTGTGCTCTGGCCGGGAATCGAACCCAGGAATCCTGCACACCAGGCCAATGCTCTACCACTGAGCCAACCGGCCAGGGCCTAGGAATGCCCTTGTTGATCAAGCTACACAAAAGAAAATTATATGGAGCAACCATGACAGACCAAGCAAGTCAGTCTCATACTATTCATCACCAGAACGCTGCAGCCCAGTGTAAACAGTTTCAACTTTCTCAGAAAGCAACACGGCAGATTGGGAAATCCTGTCCAAGGGGTCCTATACTGCCCATTCATTTGGAGTTAACCCTCAAGGACCCCTAGCAGGACAACTTTGGCAGATGGATGTTACTTATATACCTTCATCTGGCAAACAGTCGTATGCCCACATTACAGTGGATACATATTCCGGATCTATAGTAACCTCTGTCAGAATAGGAGAGGCTGCTAAGCATGTTATAGCTCATGGTCTGTATGCATTGTTCTATTATTGGATTTCCTAAACTGGCTAAACTGAAAATGCTCCTGCATATGAAGCAAAAGCATTTACTGTATTTTGTCATGCTTACAATCTTTAAAGTTAAGGTATTATTAAAGTGTACTCAGCAAACATCCTAAGGTCAATTTAAAAAAATTTTTAAAGGGGGAAGTCATATCCTGGAACTCCTACGGGTCTACCATATCATGCTTTTTACTTAAAAAAAAAAATTTACATTTCTTTTGAATGCTGATGAACAGGAGACACCAAATCTTTTTCGCCTGCAAACTACTACCTTCTTTATTAGATCCAGCTAATAACACTGTTTTGTCTTTTTCCAAATAGCTCCAGATATATGAAAAGATTGATATAAGTGGATGGGGATCCTCAAACCCCTCATCAAGATCTTCTGAGCATGGCTTTTAAGATACCAAGAGGCAGAAAAAGCCCAATAGAGATCAGGGGAACTACCAGCTTTTAGGATACACCCTTAAAGGCTCCAACGCCCCAAAGGGGTCTCATAGGATGCCATCTGGGTCCTGCTTCAATAGTGGAAAGGAAGGTCATTGAGCTAAAGCCTGCCAGGCTTACATGTCTCTGCTGTGAGGAAACAGGGACACTGGAAGGTAGGCTTCCCCCTCGCTCCTCTAAGGGAGGGTTCAGTCTCTTCCAGCCCTGCTCCAGCCACCTATGACCTAACCTTGCCCAGAATGCTGGGGTTTGCCACTGAAGGCTGAAGGTACCCAGGGCCGTCGGCCCCATCTACGACACTGTGGACGAGCCTAGGGTATTTCTTCCAAGAAGCAGGTAAACTGATCTCATTTGCACAAGAGCCACTTAACTATGTTTTGCCTGAATAGTCAGGTTTTTTATTCTTCCCTCAAAGATCTCTGTTGTGGGTGTTGATAGTCCTATTTTCTGCTGCTTTGCTTAATATATAGTGTTTCCTTTATCCCTCCTACCTCAATGCCCCACTCATATTTCAGGCTGGGACCTACTCCTAATTTAGAGCTCTCTTTCCCCCTTTTGCCAACTTCTATTATGAATCTACCTTTGCCACCCAGCTTAGTGTATCCCAAGGTTCTCTTTACCAAGCCACAGTCGCAGAGCTCCAGGGAAAAGCAACCTGGTCTCATTTCTCCAGGCAGAGGAGAACAGAAGCTCCATATCCACGCATGCTGCAGATGGCTTTTCCAGTTTACCTGAATCATTACCAGCTAGAAGCAGCGGTCATTGGGACTCGGACATGAGCTGCAAAGTATAGAATGGTGACAACAATTCCAGTGCCATGCAGACTTTTCCTGGACTCCTGCTCCCTGTGACAGCTCCTAACAGACTGAACTGTGGTCGGGTTGCATTTTTCAGGGATTTGGCATGGTGATGGGGCCAACTTGGACTTGGTGAACATGTTAAGGACACTACTTTTTTATGGATTCTTGCTGTATTGGCCAAGAGTTTGCTTAAAGGCTTTTAATCACTGTAAAAAAAATAGAAGACTGGATAAAGAAGATGGGGCACATATACACCATGGTATACTATTCAGCTAGAAGAAATGATGACATCGGATCACTTACAGCAGAATGGTGGAATCTTGATAACATTATGCGGAGTGAAATAAGCAAATCAGAAAAAAACAAGAACTGCAGGATTCCATACATTGGTGGGACATAAAAGCGAGACTAAGAGACATGGACAGGAGTGTGGTGGTTACGGGGGGGTGGGGGAGGGAAGGAGGGAGGGGAGAGGGGGGAGGGGTACAAAGAAAACTGGATAGAGGGTGACGGAGGACGATCTCTCTTTGGGTGATGGGTATGCAACAGAACTAAATGACAAGATAACCTGGAAATGTTTTCTTTGAATATATGTACCCTGATTTATTGATGTCACCCTATTAAAATAAAAATTTATTTATAAAAAAAAAACGAGTAAGTACAGAAGAGGGTTATTAATAAATGAGCTCAGAGAGAATCAGAAAAATAAAACACAGGGGTCATTTTCCAAGTTGTAGAGGTTGTGCAAGCTTTCTGTATTTATTTCTGTAATGTACCTAAAATTTATCTGCCAGTTTCTTGTTGGGAAAAATGCCTCAAGACCATGGAACAAACCCAAATTAAACCTCTCCACCATGACCATACCTTCTTATAAACCACCCTAGAGATGAAGAAAATTCCACATCTGCCCTAAATAAGAAACAAACCACTAGCATTTGACGTTATATTAAAAGCAAGGTAGTCACTACTAAACTATAGCGTTTCGCCTGCATGAATTATTCAATTACTATGGAGACAGTTTAAATTTTCTATTTTGTTTTCTGTATTCTTTGCTTTTCTCCATATTCAGGAAAAAAAATCAATTTCATACAACTACACTATGTGGTATATCTAAAACGGCTGCGGCTGGATGATGTAGCATTTGAAATCCCCCAAATCACATGAGTGCAAAGACTGAAATTCTTGGGAACAACAATAATAAGGAAAAAAAGAAGAAGAAACTTGGCAGGAAAGCCAAATATATTCCTTAATGAGGCTTTTGATGAAGTCATAAATTCCTCCTGTTCTTCTAAGTGAGTCTCCAAATAATATGTGTCACCAAAGGGGTGAGGTGGGAGAGAGAAAGACAGAGAGAGAGAGATCAAAATTCAATAAAATTTTTTTTTACCAGTGTTTTTTTTTTTAATTTTATTTATTTTTTACTTATTCATTTTTTTTAGAGAGCAGAGAGAGAGGGCGAGAAAGAGAGAGAGAGAGAGAAAGAGAGAGAGAGGAGACAGAGGAGCTGGAAGCATCAACTCCCATATGTGCCTTGACCAGGCAAGCCCAGGGTTTCGAACCGGCGACCTCAGCATTTCCAGGTCGATGCTTTATTCACTGCGCTACCGCAGGTCAGGCCAAAATTCAATAATTTTTAAAGTAGTAAATTCCACTGATAATTTGATCAGTTTTTAGATTTAATTTAAAGTTGTCTCACAAATGTTAATGACGATGTGTCTGATTATTCTGAGAACCGCTCTGGCTGAAGTACACAGCACATGTCCAAACATAAACATTTCACTTAGATTTTGGCCTTGTCAAGATTCAGTAGTATATCAATTGAATTTCTCTTAAGAGCTGCTATTAAAGCAAATACCTGCAAAAATATACTGACAAAATATCTGGTTTAAACAGATCAGTGATAAGCATCTTGAGGTAAATTGGTATTACATACAGCTGTACATGCCATTAGTATTACTTCAGGCAAACTTGGCTATCACCAAGTGACTTCTGGGAATATGGTAATATAATGCGTGTAGTATTCGCACACTGAAAATGCAGCAAAATCATACTGCAGCAGGAAAATCATATGACAAAAAACAAACTGGTATTTTGTAAAACCGTGAACTCACCATGGCTAATAAGAGTGCAACATTTTATTAACCTTAAACCACCGTGAGCACCGGGGGTTTGAGAGCAGTATTAAAAAACCTTTTTTTAAAAAAAATCTGTGATGCTGCTCAAAGTATTCTACTGTTACCCTGAAATTATCTTTGCATGACTATAAAACCAGAGTGCTGATTTCTTGGGGAGGAAGGGTGAATACCACAAAAATTCCAGGGTCATAAAATTGTTCCTGGATAATGAATGAATACAAGGCAATTAGCAAATTCACTGAACTTTTGCCATTCCAATTTAATTGTTTAAATAAGAACTTCTCGGGTCATTAAAGTTCTTTAGCACACAAATTCATCGGTATCAAGTGTTCAGGATGATAAGAAAAGTCAGCTGTTAGGGAATATACAATTCATATGCAACTTTAACAAGTGAGAACTTTATATTGCTAATAGCATGAACAAGCGAGGAAATATATACAAGTCACAGTTTTTGGCTTCTGAAAGCTTTTAAACTTTTTAGATTGAAAGGGAGTTCATATACAACAGTTAAATAACAACACAAGCTAGTAAATAGTTGCTTTAACATCTTTCTTGGGTGAAGACTGCCCAAGGGGTTAGTCAATAATGGATCAGCAGAAGGGGAGACCAGAGACATGCGGGCATTTGTACGTTTCCAGTGTAGAAACAAGAAGAGCATGACATGCAGCTGGAGCAGGAGCAGTGATGGGTGAAGGTGGAGGTGAAAGAGATGCTGCAGACTGAGCATTGATGGCACCTGGTGACTGAGCACAGGAGGAAGAGCAGGAAAACCAAACACCATCCAACACTGCTGTCCTGAGCTCCTAACTTTTGGTTGATGCTAAACAACTAGAAATGGAACATGGAAGAAAAGTTAGGTTTTGGACAGATGAGGTACTGACAGGCCACCCATGTAGAGATATCCAGCAGGAAGAGGGAAATGTAATGACTTTATATTATAGAATTCCATGATAAAACATGTCTACATCTTCATTTACATCTAACACCTCTGGGTTGAGAATCAAAGGCCAAAAGCCACACTAGCAAATTATATACAACATAATAATTGAAAAGTATAGGCAGAAAAACAGGATGCTAAATCTTGTAAGCATTGAATACCTATATTAGTTATGTAAACATCTATAATTATCTGTCTACATTCAAGAATAAGGACTTTTTACATTGATCTGGGTTAAATTGGCTCAAGTATATTATAATAGAAAAAGAACAAATGGAAATCTATATATATATATAACAGTGGAAACATGAATTTCTTGGTATGCTCTTTACTTACTATGTATACTTGGCAAAATAGTTGAGTTTTGAGATCTTTCAGGAAAGGATATCTATTCACTTTATATTATGCTCAATGTGGAAGACTAAAAGCTTTTCCTCTATGATCAGGAAAAATACAAAGATGTCTACTCTCCTCACTCTTATTCAACATAGTACTGAAGTCCTAGCCAGAGCAATCAGGCAAGTAAAACAAATGAAAAGCATCCAAAGTGGAAATGAAGAAGTAGAATTATCAGTATTCACAGATGACATGATTCTATATACTGTATATAAAAAAACCCCAAAGATTCCACCAAAAAACAAACTATTATAAACAGTAAACAAATACAACCAACTGGCAGGATACAAAATCAATATATAAAACTCCACGCATTTCTACATACTTACAAAATATCAAAAAAAGGAAAGAGGAAAATAATCTCACTTACAATTGCAATGAAAAGGATAAAATACCTAGAAATAAACTTAGCAAAGGAAGTGAGGGATCTGCATACTGAAAACCACTAGGCACTGTTGAAAGAGATCGAAGAAGGTACAGAGATGACCTGTGGTGGTGCAGTGGGATAAAGCGTTGACCTGGAACACTGAGGTTGCAGGTTCGAAACCCTAGGCTTGCCTGGTCAAGGCGCATATGGGAGTTGATGCTTCCTGCTCCTCTCACTTCTCTCTTTCTCTCTCTCTCCTTCTCTCTCTCTCTCTCTCTCTCTTCTCTAAAAACTGAATAAAAAAAAGAAGGTACAGAGAAATGAAGGATATTCCATGTTCATGAATTGAAAGAATTAACATTAAAATCACCCTATTACTTAAAGCAATCTACAGAATGAATGCAATTTCCATCAAAATCCCAGTGGCATTTTTCACAGAGATAGAACAAAAAATCCCCAAATTTATATACAATCACAAAGACTCCAAAGAGCAAAAGCATTCCTGATGAAAAAAGATAAAAAATAACAAAGCCAGAGGTATCACAATCCCTAGCTTCAAAATACATTAAAAAGCTACAATAATCAAAGCGGTATGAAACTGACAGAAAAAAAAACAAAAACAGACACATAGACAAATGGAACAAAATTGATAACCCAGAAGTAAACCCACACATATATGGGCAACTAATGTTCAACAAAAGAGCCAAAAACATACAGTGACAAGAGAAAGCCTCTTCAATAGTTGGTGTTGGAAAACTGAACGGTGTAAACACAACTAGACTGCTGTCTAACACCGCACACAAAAATTAACTCACGGATTAAAGATGTAAATATAAGACCTGAAACCATAATACATAGAGGAAGACATAGGCACTGAGCTTACGGACCTGGATCTCAGGAAGGTTTCTGTGAACTTGACCCCTCTCAGGCAAAGGAAGTAAAAGCAAAAGTAAATGAATGGGAATTGCATCAAAGTAAAAAGCTTCTGCATAACGACAAAAACCCCAACCACTACCCCCCAAAAGAGGCAACAAATTGAATGCGAGAAGATATTTATAAGTGATACCTCCAAAAAGGACCCATTATACAAAGTATATAAAGAACTCAAGACATTCTATCAGACACAAAAATACACACACAGTTCAGTTAAAAATTGGGCAGAAGACCTGAATAGACACATTTCCAAGGAAAACATACAGCTGGCCAACAAATATATGGAAAAAAAATGCTCAACATCACTTGTTTGAAGGGAAATGCAAATCAAAACTTCAAGGAAAAACCATCTCATACCTGTTAGAATGGCTGTTATCAATAAGGTAAGAATTAACAAGTGTTGAAGAGGTCATGGAGAAAAAGAAATCTTCATACACTATGATGGGATGTAAATTAGTATAGCCATTAAATATGGAAAACAGTATAGAGATCCACAATAAAATTAATAGAGCTACTATATGACCCAGCAATCCCTTCTCTGGGTATCTACCCAACAATTGGAACCCCCTATTCATAAAGACACATGCAGCCCTATGTTCATTGCAGCATTATTCACAGTAGCCAAGAAATGGAAACAACCTAAGCGTCCTTTGATGAATGACTGAATAAAGAAGAGGTGGTATCCATATACAATGCAATAGTGCTTGGCAATAAAAAAGCTGAAGTATTGCCATTTTCAATGACATGGATCTTGACAGTATCATGCTAAATTAAATAAGTCAGAGGGACAAGAACAAGAACTACATGATTTCACTCATATTTGAAATATAAAACAAAAAGCAACAAGCAAACAAAACAAATTCATAGACACAGAAAACAGAACAGTGTTTACCAGAGGGAAAGGGAGGTGAGAAGGAGGACAAAGAGGATAAAAGAGGGTCAAACAAAATATGGTGATGAAAGGAGACTAGACTTCGATGAGCACACAATGGAGTATACAGATGTTGTATTATAAAGTTGTATACCTGAAATTTATATCATATTATTGGCCAATGGTACTCACCCCTATAAATTTAATTTTAAAAAACAGGCTTCTTTAATAATAAGAGGATCATCACCCAATAATATATTCTGACAAATGTTTCTTAACGCATATTGCTAATTCTACAAATGTCAACTCAGGTACATAAAACAGTTAAGAAAATTGAAACCTACTGCAAAGTTTTGTGAATACTAATAACTAAAACAAATGACTCAGTGCAGAATTTTCAGAAATATTAAACATTGCCTTTTCTTAGAAAAAGGAGATTTCTGTTCTAGTTTTATGAACTGCTCTTACTTTAAGTCAGTCACAAATGTTTAATTTTCAATCACTTGAAAAGGATTTAACTTACTCAAAGCAAAAAAAAATAATAGTAAGAGTGAATAAGATGACACAGGCTGGTATCACACTTAAACTATTCTGAGCAAAAATTTCATTGAAAATCCTTCAATGAAAATAGAAAAGGCCAATGTTGAAAGCAACAAGTCACCATGATAATGCTTGAAAAACTTTTGTTCTGAAAGGTAAGTCAGAGCCCAGGGTTTCTATGGGGGTAACATCCAACCACGAGGTAAGGACAGGTAAGATAAACTCTCTCAGTACTTAGTTTTCTAGGAGGCGCTTAACAGAAATGCAAAAGGTGGATCCAAATGAAAGCATTACGCAGAGTTGACAATATCACTCAGTTAAAGATACGAACATCGGAAAGGAGGCCAAATTAAAGAACCATTTTCAGCAAAGACTCAAATTTCTATTACAAACCATGAGAGCCCTGAGAATACCTAGACACGCTCTATAAAGGCAGGAATCCAACAGAAGAGTCTGGACGTTTATTTCCAAAATCTACAATTGTTACAGATTCCTCACATGATAGTGGAGGCATCTGAAGCATCAACGGACTTACAGGGCATATAAAGACCAAAAAGCTACCATGACTTTGATAACCACATAAACGAATTCACAGTTCATTGAATAGAATTTCTTCTAAATACAGATGGAAAACAGTAGGACCTATATAAGTCACAAATTATTCAACCCATAGTCAAGGCTGGCATTTGCAGAACTCTTAAATTTACCCACCACACATAAAATTGGAAATCACGGGTAAAGCTGATCCCCAGAGGTTTTCTTAAAAAGTAGAGAAGAGATGATGTAAAATAAACTGTTATAATAACATTCCTGTTACTGTACCATTGGCATAATATTTGTTTTATTTTTCACATCCAAGTTTTCCAAGTTGTCTCTGTGGGAAATACTACCCTATTTATCCTAAAACTTTGCCGGCCACATAATTTTTTGAATGACTACTTTAAAATCGGTAAATGAATGAAGGTGTTCTCATACAAGAAGTCGTAAGAGATTTAATGGATGCTAAATACTAAATAGGAAAGTGCTCCTGAATTTTTGTCATCTTAGTCAATGAAAAATATACGCTGATGTTTGTACTTCAGCTGGTTTTATGTTAGACATTTTGTACTACGACTGAATATACATTTTGTTTTATGTAAAATTAGATGAGGAATTAAAAGCATAATGAAGTCTTTCTTACTCTATTAACAGCTTTTCCTTTTTAAAACAGATGTTCAATCTGGAAAAATATAAAGTCTTTTTTTAACTTGATCATAAAATAAACTGTATTCTAAGGAAAAAACAGGAAATAATTAACCAGCACGCCTTTATAATTACATTTTGTTATATCTGTTTAGCCTACAGAATACTTTGAAAAAAAAAAACAACAACCCTCAAACAACTTCTATATGGTTTACTTCCAACTGCTAAAGCCTAAAAGAATAAAGCTACCTCAAAATGTGTCCACTTTAAATATATATCTCATACTACAATGCAAAAAAAAATGATGTGGTCCCCAATGAACTGATCTCCACAGCTGGCAACAGTTACTGCAAATCCACAAGGAAAACTGAAGACATGCATTAAATAAGCTAGCGAGTTTGAGGAAATTCTTCAAACTCTTCTTCAGTTTCAGCAAAGGTATAGCCTGAGAGAAAGTGTGCTTAAAATAGACTCTTTTGGGCTCAACAAGAACGTCAGCTAAGGCACTCAACTGTATTTACAAACAGAGCAGTATCAGAAACATTCCTTACTTGTGAATAAACAATGAGCTCTTTCACATCAGGCATGAAAGGATCCTGGAGAACTAAAGCTGTTATGGCTCAAGAAGTGGATTTAAAAAAAAAAAAAGAAATGATTACAGTGAGTTCGAAATGATAAAGATCATGTCACTGAAGGCTGGGACTATATTGATGGCTCCATGTAACTGACATGGTTACAACAATTAAAAATGTGCTTTAAAACATTTGTTCCAGAAACCTGACTTAATAGTCCCTACTGATATAAGTTATTCATTTATACTATAGAAGTAAAAAGACATTAAAAATAATATAAAGAGATGACACATTGACTTTAGCCTTGGGGCTGGAATGACTATAACTCTAGTGGAGAAAAATGTGAAATAATTCAGCTGTTGCCAATACTGGTGCAAGTTACACAGCACCTAGAGGGCTCCACCAGGTGCCCCTCCTTCTCCCTCTCGCTCTCCCCCCACCCCCTCTCTCTCCTGAATTACGCTATTGTTGAAAGCAAATCCAGGAGAGGGGCCAGCACCAAAACCAACATAGACACAAAGCTTTTTCCATGACAAATATCACAACACATTTGGCTCAGCAGTCTTAGATGGCTGCAGGTCATTGCTTACCTGCAAAGGAAGAAGGAACGAAGACTTGATCAACCAAGTTGATAATAAGCATTTAGAAATAATTTTGTAATTGCAGAGTCAACAAGATGTGAATGTTTTTTTTAATTGAAGATCCCTGTCCTTTTTATTTCTGGTCTAATTTAATCACAGATAAAAGATGTTTTAGAAACAAGCCATTTCAAACTGGTATGCAAAAGAAGGAGGTGAGAAGTCAGTAGCAGATAAACAACAGCTGATGTCCCCAAATCCAGAATCTACAGCAGAGAATGCTAAGCAGAGAATGCTCAGGACTCTATCCAACCACTACCCTTGCAGACAGCCATCTTTTCTTTCTAAAAACATATATCCTTAGAAAATGTACATAGTTGGGAAATTTTTAAATAGAATGGAAGAGGGAAAAATAGTATTTCATTGATGCTCCAAATCCCAATGTTATAGAACAGTAGAGTACAAATGATTATAGGCGATGCAAGAGGTCGTCATTAGGTCATCTGAAAAAAATATCTGAAACACTTTATAGAAATAATACCCAATCTTAATGATATACAATGTTGAGAATTCTACAGCTTCCTTTGGTAGCCAGTTTCAGTGTTTAATAACCCTTTCACTCAGACATTATAATGAATTATTTTCTGTTGCTGCAATTTAAGACCATTTTCTCCATTTGACTTTTGAAGAGACAAAGTATAGATGTGTCAATATAATAATATTTCATATAGTTGAAGGAGTGAGTCATCTTACCTACTCTCATAAGGACAAAATAAAGTCCCAAGCCTTTTTGATTTTACTCTTAGGAGCTATTTTCTCATTTTATCATTATTGCTCTTCACCGAACCCACTCAAATTTTGCTGCACCCTTTTAAACCAAATCTATGTCATTAACAAAAACTGGACTGAACTGTATCCACTCAAACAAGGGAAAAGATTGTTAACAATGACAGCTTATTTATCATCCAACCCTTTATGATTTTCAAGCTATTTTCCTCTTAGACTCATTAAAACCTTTTCCTTCCTCACTTTCTTCTTTTAGACTCATTCAAACCTTTTGAGTTAACAACGAAAGTGGACATTATATTCCCTCTCAAATGATACCGCAGGGGTAAAATGCTCACATTCTTTTCTTTTAAACTTTGCTTACATACGGTAGGAAAGGCGAAAAGAGAGGAAGACAGTGAGCGCTGATGAAAAGCAACAGTTAAGGCAGAAGCAGCTAAGGAAGCAGAAGAAAGTCACTTCAGGTGGCCTCGAGCCTTTCAGTAAATAGAAGGTGAGGATGATGGATCAAGTGTGGCTTTGGGGACTTAAGGAGAGAGGAAGCAGTTTAGAACAACCCCTGGGGGACAGTGACGGGAAATTAACTACAAACAACTGAAAAAACAGTAATGGCCTCATTTCCCTCCACTTACCCTCCGGCTTCTTTTGGTGTCGCTCCTTTTCAGTCAAATTCCTTCAACGTGTTATTTTTTTTTTTTTCTGAGATAAGTGGGGTTTTAAATCTTGGTCAAGCTAAAGAATGAGCCACTAAATCTTACCTCTGAACTACTTCAAAACCCAGGCAAATTAGTGAGTGAATAGTAGGCTTAGTATTTAAAGACAACTGGGGAGAATTATAAAGATAAAAAAGCCAAATTCGGACTAGAAACGAATGTCTTGTATTATTAGAGGAGTTACATCACTTCTAAGATTTTCATTCATTTATGTTGTATGTTATCTATTACAGTCCAAAGTGTTATTCTTGTATAGAAATCAGGGGTATTTATTTAGTGGAACGTAACTGTTTTTTCTCATCACAATTATTGAAAAGACTCAGGATTCTACCTGTCTTATCCTAATGAGTCACCACTAATTTCCTCATAGCATACACACCTCCAGTGAAAGATTACCCAAGGGGAATTTAGGTCTCCCTTGACTTTAATTTGGAATTTCATTCCCCTAAGTGATGGAAATATCACAAAGGAATATAATTATATAGTTTTAAACAGTAAAGAAGAAAAGATTTAATTTAGCAGTCTCATTTTTTATACATGCTACTCTGACTTCACAGTAGCAAAATTTCCATGTCTCTATCTACGAAGGGAGAACATTTTAAAAATATGGTTCTAAATTAGTGAAATGCTATAGCAGACGGAGTATCTAAAATTCTGTCTTAATGTCATTTTTTTCAGCAAAAAAATATACTTTTGTATCTATCAGAAACATAATAATTCTAAAATGAGATTTATCAACTAAAAGTCTAGGACTGTTTAGGATTTATTTCAACAGGTGAATAGTGCTTTTAGACATATTCTATTTTGGTAGTTTGATATCTTTCTCTTTGTCTTGATCATGAAAATAACATTAGACAATCTAATAAGTTCAACATCAGTAAGTTTTACTTTATATGATGCCATTATGAGGTTCTCATTATTATATACTTGTGGAAAACAGGTTAGTTGTATAGGCAGAGATATTTAGAGATCATATAATCAAAAAAACTGACACATTGCCAATGATCTCAAACTTAATGAATCACAGTGACCGGTTTGTTTTTCAATGCATCATAAATAAAGCATCGCTTTACCAGAACTGGCTATCTTAATTTGATGGGACTGAAATTGGCATAGATACCTTAACACAAAAACAGGATCATAAGATAGCACAGCATTCTTAACCTCATTTGATGTAAAACATTCTCTATCTGAAGAGAAATGCCTTCTAAATATTCTAATAAAGAATATCTGTTTCAAAAAGCAGTCGCACAGCAAGAATTTCAGGGTTTTTAGGCCTAACGTTTGGAAAGAGACCCGTCCCGCTGTCACGGTGCATTTGTGTCTTGGCCGCCCTCAGCACTCTTCCTCCTTCTCCTCCCCTAACTCTACATCTTCTGAGAGGTCAGTACTTCTGCTGTCATACTGAAGGTCAATGCTGTGATTTCAGCTTAAATAGGTATATTCCACACGCAACTAGACTGGGGACTCCATTGAAGCAGTCAGAACACGCCTGCCACCTGCCTTCCCAGAAAGCCCAGGGACACCTGCTGCTCATGGGCTCTGCCACGCCCAGGCCTGGCACCAGAGCAAGCCAGGCACAGGAGGACAGGAGGACCCTATCCCCAAGTCTAAGTGATGTCTCCACGACCTGCCTTGCACTGTGAGCTCCAACTCTATACAGGTCCTAAGTCAAGTTATCCTTTTCATTTGCAAAACCCAATGTAAACAGTCTCTCAAACTGGCCCTCCAGCCCAGGTCCTGAAAACAGTTTTAAAGATATAATGAATTTTTAAATCATCATAATATAAAAATTAAAACATAACATGTAATATAATAAACTATAATTACTACTGTTGATGTATCACAAGTCACTTAGTGATTCAGAATTCCCTACGGCCAGGACAATAAATATTCAATTAGCCCTATTCCAGAAAAGCAAAAGATTTCTGGTCACCAGAAATTTCAATAAATATATACATACTTAATGAACCTCAGCTTCTGTGACAGAAAAGAAACATTATCAACCATACATTCAGATTTTAGAATGACTATTGGATAAGTGTAAATAATATTTTAGAGAAGCTATAAAAAGCAGCACAAATAGTCATAAGAAGTGAAAAAGCATTATTCTTCTCAAACTTGCCAAAATGTCCTACACTTATATTGTTAAAATGAAATATAATCACAAGTGAAATAAAACTGAGCTCTCTGAAAGCTTTGCATTCTGCCAGCGCAAGTTTCCAAAAACATGGTTAACATCTTTCCCCCGAGATTGAAAGCGGAAAGGTTTTCCCTCCTATGTTTTCTGCATGACAGAGTCTTTGCAGATTATAAACAGACACAGAGGATCACTCCGAAAAATCTTGGAGGAGAAATCCGCGTTTTGATAACTGTGCATTAATGTGTGTCATGACCTCATCCGCAGCTGGCCCGTTCTCCGTGCTCTTACTACCGAGATGACTTTCGTCACACTCTCCCTCCCATTCCCGCTCTCCCAAGTTCACATTCTTCGTGCAATCCCAACATTTCCCCAACTGTGCTCTGCTGAACGTTAGAGACCCGGGAGACTTGTCAATGGATAGTTCTGCCAAATAAGTTTGGAAAATATTTCGTGGGGTATCTCCTCTCAGAAATCACAAAATGAGAGTTTGGGGCAGACAGCAAAGGTACCTGAAAGGTGTGCTAACGAGGTAGATTTTACTCTGCAGGCGATGTTGAGAAGCGTAAAAGGGTTTAATTTAAGCATGGGAGAGACAGGGTTAACTTGTTTCCTGGAGAATGTAGAGGAGGCTGGAAAGGTTATTGGGAGAAGATTGAGAGGACTGTCAAATTAACCATGCAAGACAGGCCCGAGGTGGTTTGTAGAAACAGAGAAGACAGTAAATGAAACAATTTCTGCAGAGAATGAAAGGGCCTTGTGAGAACTGGGTGTGGCACAGGGAAAGGGCGGACATGAAGATAGCCTACCTTCTCTGTTGTCACTATTTTCACAATGGAAGAGAAGGTCAGTGAACCTCAGTGAAGGGAAGATGAAAATTTAAAGACATGTAAGGAAAACAATGAAGGTCAAGTTTGGAGTCGACTTCCTGTGAACAACAGAAAATGACCGCTAACTACTTAATGTAAAATAAGTGCTTGACATCATCATTCATGAAGCTGGCCTGACCCGCCCAGCTGGGCTCTTTCCTCCCCTACATCCCCTAGAACACTTTTTTGGTTCCTTACTTGTGATAATTTTTTTTTTTTTTTTGTATTTTTTCTGAAGCTGTAAATGGGGAGAGGCAGTCAGACAGACTCCCGCATGCGCCCGACCGGGATCCACCTGGCACGCCCACCAGGGGCGATGCTCTGCCCACCAGGGGGCGATGCTCTGCCCCTCCGGGGCGTCCCTCTGCCACGACCAGAGCCACTCTAGCGCCTGGGGCAGAGGCCAAGGAGCCATCCCCAGCACCCGGGCCATCTTTGCTCCAGTGGAGCCTTGGCTGCAGGAGGGGAAGAGAGAGACAGAGAGGAAGGGGGGGAGGTGGAGAAGCAAATGGGCACTTCTCCTATGTGCCCTGGCCGGAATCGAACCTAGGTCCCCCCGCACGCCAGGCCGACGCTCTTCTGCTGAGCCAACCGGCCAGGGCCGATAAATTTTTTAAAATGTGTGTTATTATTATTTTCTTACATTCTTCTATTAAATTTTCACTATTTATTGGGGAAGAGGGAGGATATTAGACTTTATCAACTTTTATAACACATGCCATTTAGCAGGAACTTAAAATATCCTTGTTAAATTGCTAATTATGTATCACTGAATAAGGGTATATATGTATAATCTTGCTTCAACACCCACCGTTCTTATACTTGTTCCTCTGTTGCTAAAGTAATTGTCCCTCTGGCTTACTTCAAGGTTTTCTCTTTGACTTTAGCTTTTGGCAGTTTGAATACAATGTACCTCAGTCTGGATGGTTTGGTCTTTGTTTTTCGTTTGTTTGTTTGACTGTTTGGTTGTTTTGGTATTTATACTACCTAGGATTCTCTGTGCTTCCTGTGTCTGTGGTTTTCTGTCATTGATTTTGGAAGGTTTTGGTCATTATCAATTCAAATCTATCTTTTCCACTTGTGTTCCAATTATGGGAATGAAACACCTTAAAAATCGCCCCCCAGTTCTTCAATGTTCTTTTTTCTTTCTTTTTATCTTTGCGTTTCAATATGGGAGACTTCTAGTGACCGATCTTTAAGCTCGCTGATCCCTTCCTCAGCTGTGTTGTCCACTGATGAGCCCCGTGAAGGCGCTCTTCATTTCTGTGACACCGTTTTTTATCTCTAGCATGTTTCTTTTGATTCTTTCACATAGTTTCCATCTCCATTTTTATATAACCCATCTTCTTTTACATGTTGTCTACTTCTTTCATTAGAGCCTTCTACCCTTCCAATCATAGTTATTTTAAATCGCCTGTCTGATAACTCCAACATCTAGGCCGTATCTGAGTCTAGTACGGATGATTTGTCTGTCTCTTCAGTCTCTTTTTTTGTTGCCTTTGGGCATGTCTTGTAATTTTTTTGTTCAAAGCAGGCATGCTGCATTGGGAAACAAGAACTGAAATAGACAGGCTTTTCAGAGTGAGGATTTATGTTCATGTGGCCATGGGTTGTGTTGTATTTAATGTCTGCTACAGCTGCAGGGCTGAGAGACATCCAATTCCCCATGTCCTTGTTCTTGTGCCCCTCTTGACTTCGGGCTTCCTCACGTCCTGCTCAGAACCAGTGTGGGTCCTGCAGACCCTCAGCTGCAGCTCACTGTTGTCACATAGGGGCCTGCTGGTATAGTGGCACAATGTGGGTAAGAGGTAGCTTTCTAATCTTCTGATTACATTTCAGTCTCTCAGCAGCTCCGTGTCCTTGGACTATGACCTTTACAAGTGTTTCTTCTTGAGCAGCTCTAAAGCCAGTAGCCGCGGCCACCATCACAGCCACCTGGCCTGTGTAGGTTTGCATTTGACTCAGACGGTAATGAAACAATGGAGCCAAAAACTGGAGGGCCATTACCTTTAATCCTAGCTCACACCCAGTGGGCAAGAAATACACACAGTGGGAAGACACTTCCCTTTCCATTCAGGGCTCCCAAAGCCACTGATTCATCTGAGTGTTCCTAGAACCAAAGGTTCCTAGCTCACCAGCTTTATTCACCTCTGTTCCCCATCTCCTTCTCTCTGCACAAACTGGCTTCTTCAGCACTCCACTATCTTAGCTGCCTCTCCTCTGCAATGCTAATGGCAGGAACCCAGTGAGGGTGCCCCTGGTCTGCCTCATTTTATAGTGTAGGAATTAAAGCCTTTAAGCCAATATACAAATAAGGAAGTCTCTGCAATACTCAGAAGACCTTAACTCTTGAGCAATTTATCAACATTGCCATTTCAGTGTCACTCTTCAGCAGCTTCTGTTCCGGTCAGCAGATTCTGGCTAACGCCTCGACATATCCATCTCTCCAGACTTCAGGGTGGTGGCTAGCCTGTTAACCTCAAGTCTGTGATGGGGGACACTGATTTTTTTTAACTTGTCCATCGTTTTCTAGTTGTAGGGATGAGAGTGACAACTTCCAAGATCTCTCCATGTCAGAGCTGAAACTGCGAATCTCAACATCCGCTTTTTATATTAATATGGTGTTAACACACATACACACACACACACACACACCATTCTTTCAGGTCCCTATTCTTAACAGAAAAGGGAAGAAAATGCATGTAGAGAACACATTCTAATAATGAAGAACAATGTACGTATATTACAATGGGACAGACTGGGTATCTGGAGTAACAAGCTCTGGCCTTGAGACTTCTCAGATGTAATACATCACATCTTCCTTTAATTCTTCACATCTTAATTCAGGCAAATAGATATGAAACCACTTTTCGTCATAACATATCTGAATATTATTATTATCAAAACCACAGGGAGCATTTCCATTTTAAAATAAGAAGATGGGAGTTACAATGCTTTATATTTATGAATGCACTCATTAATAAAAATAATCTCAGAAAGGGAGACTCAGTATTGTCCTTTATATAGGTCTTTAGTTTCTTTGTTTCACTGCTGCTATCTGTTACTTCCCCCAAAAGTAACAGCCAATGTTTTAAGTAAAAGAAGTATAAGCAAAGATTTACATTTATATATTCTTAAATTTTCTACTTATGAAAAATTTCAAACACACACAAATATAGATAAGTAATGGATCGCTATGTACCCATAAATCCAGTCTCAATAATTATCAGCATTTTACTAATCTTGTCTCATCCCTCCCTCCCACTTTTTCCCCCAGAATACTTTAAAGCAAATCCTAGATAATACACAAATACTTCAGTGTGCATCTCTCCTGGATAAGAAAGTCCATTCACTGGGTAAAGTGACTTTGTCCTAATCCTCTTTGGGGGGGAAGTGAGCTCATTTCCTGTATAGGAGTGACAGTCATGCGGTCTGGCCACTAGTCTTGTTTGGAAACCTTAGCATGAGCAGGATAGATATGTGAGTTCTGAGAAGTGAAAGGGGTGAACTGAGTTAAATAGTTTGCACTGATTCTCACCTGTCCTTCTAACCTCCATCTACATAGCTGGGCAGGTCAATACTAAGAACATTTCTCTTGTACGTAGAATTCTGGGTGAGAATTAGTTATGCAAATGGAAGCAACTTATCTAAGAAGATAAAAACAGAAGTGCAGCAGAAGCCATTTTCCTACACAATTTTGGTTGTTTCAACTGCAAACAAAGACAAGGAAATGCGAGGTTTTGTGCAGTGGTGCTTATAGTGGCTACTCTCCAATTTTCTGGGTGTCGAGAGGCAATCATGGCCACAGCGGCAGCATTTAACTCTGACTTGCTGATTACTGGATGGATGCAGCCATGGGAACGTGGTCAATTCAGCACTCCAGCAGCAGCGTTAGGCAGAAGCAGCTCTTAGGGGGATCAGTTCTATTCTCTCTGGAGGTCATCCTATTAGGAACAGCCTAGAACCCATTCTTTACCTCTTCAATCAATTTCATAAGCAACTAATTCCCTTGCATTAAATATCTCCCTGCTTAAAACACATAATGTTTCTGTTTCCCAACTAAATCTTGAACTACACTATTTCATACATCAGTGTGTCTGCAGAACTGAAATAAAATTTTCATGAGCTCATATTTAATTTTATTATGCGACACACTAATTTTTCTATTCTACTTGTCCCATTTAAAATTCTCTTAAATTTATACTCACTTTTAAATTTAAATTCCCATACTATTCAATTCTATTAATTAAATAAAATGTTGATTACAGTGTTGTCATGATAGAATCAAATAAATCTATTTCGTGACCCATGGCAAGCCTCGGTTTAAAAGACACTGCTTACACCATAATCTTATTAAGAGAACTACAGGAATATTATAAAAAATCATAGTAGCACTTATTGACTTTTCTTTAATTCTACCCTAGCCTTCATGGTAGCAAGATGGAGTTTTTCCAGCTATCGTTGACCGTATTATTGACCTCAACCTAAGTAGGAAATAACTCTCAGGCAAGTCTCCATATAGCTAAGAAATATTTTTAAGAAACATGCAAAAATGGAGAACAGAAAATAAGAAAAAAAGTGGTATGACTGACATTTAAGTTTGGGGGAAAACTGTTCTTGACTCAAAAGAATGGGGGTTTTTCATAAAATCATTTTCTGAAAGCTTTCATTGACCAGACCTGACTTTTTTTATTATTATTAAAACAACCTCCAGAAACCATATGCAATGTTTGATTTTTCTTTTCCCCCTCCATCTACTCATTAGTCAAACAGAAATAAATCTAATAGGGACCAAAAGAACTTTTAAAAAAACTAAGCATCCTTAAATCTTGTTATATGAATAGGGAACTATAGTCAGTTTTTAGTTCTTCATTCCAAAACCAATAAAATCACAGCAAAATGTTAAATGAATCCACAGATCTCAGAGGATAACAGATCATAAAACTCCCACAGATTTGGCAAGGTGGCAGTCACTGACAGAAGGAGAAAAGATATATAAATACAAGCTAATGTTTCACATTTTTCAATCCTAAAGAATTGAGCTTTATGTAAAAAGTGGAGTTCTTAACCATAAAGTATGTTCGATGTTAACAAATAGATAGCGTTAATGAGTACTATATTTATGCATTCTATATATCCTACCTTCTATAGAATTTAAATCATAAAGCTCAGTAAGCTTAGACTTTTCTGTTAATGCATTGAACGGAAATCTTTTCAAAATGGTGCATCTTCTCTCTCTTGCTTAGTGATACAAAATAAAATGAATATTAATTAGTCTTCTGATCCTTCAGCTTTCCCATTATCCTAACCAATTACCACCTCATTCTGAAATACTGTGCTGCTCTCAGGAGTTATTGATATGTGACAAAATCCTGAAGTGAAAACATCCTGGATGTTGGTGTTAGACACAACCTGGTTCGGGTCAAGGTGCTCACAGCTCTCTAGCACTGAGATAATGGGAAACCTAATACATCCCTACATTTAAGTTCCATCTGCTATACAACAGGAGCCATAGTCTGTACTCATAGATTGTTAGGATTAAATTACATAGTAACACTATTAACACTGTAAAATCAAGTATCTGTTCCTTCTAAAATTAGAATATATCATAATTCTGAATAATTGATGCAACTGTCCAAACAACTGGCAGGTAAGTAGGGCACTGCTGTCTTGGTAGAATCAAATAGCATAAACTTTAGCAGTTGAAAGCACAAACTAAAGGTAGGAAATTTGAACCTTAAATTGAAATGTATTTAGAACAAATGTTCTTACAAATTGCATACTTAAAATTTTTATTTTGTTTGTTGCTGCATGTACATACAGCTAATTTTATTTTAATTTTGTATACCAGAAACCTTGCTAAATAGAAATATTTCTGATAAAAGACATAAGCTCCTAATGGTAACTTCATAAAATTTTATTGAGACGCTTAAGAAGATATAAATATTTATAAAAAGATACACCATTTATATGGATTAAAGGGTCACTTTTCCTCAGATTGTTCTGTGGATTCAATGTAATCACCACCTAAAATTATAAAAGGGTCCGTGTTGAAATTGACCAGCTGTTTCTAAAATGTAAATGCAAAAGACTAAGAATAAATGAGGCAATCTTGCAGAAGAATAAAGTGAAAAGCTATCGGACATAAAGAGTTATTATACTGAACAGCACAGTACTGGTACAGTAATACAAACACAAAAGACAACTGAGACAGACTAAAGAACCTAGAAACAGAAGACCCATAATATATGGAGAGTTGCTTTAGTACAAAAATAGCACTTAATGAAGTACAGAATATTTAATGTTGGGACTATTAGACATACATATGAAAATAATTAATTTGGATCCTTCCTTCACACTATCCAGAAAAAAGCAAAAAGCTAAAAACAATAAGCTTCAGGCAAATTTTCAGGCCTTAATGTAAGAAACAAAACGAGAAAGCTTTTAAAGTATAGAAGAATAGCTTCATGATCTCGGGGAAGGAAAATATTTCTTAAACAACATACAAAAAGCATTAATCATAACAGAAATAATTGATCAACTTAACTAAATTAAAAATAATAAATGTTTGTTCAACAAAACAAAATAACAGTGAAACACATGGTATAGATTGAGACAGCACACTGTAATCCACAGAAGCAACAAAAGGTTTGCAGTCAAATTCAATGCAGAATTCTACAAACTAATATGAAAACTTAGTCCATAGAATGAAACCATGAACAAAGGACCTGACTATGTACTTAAAATAGGAAAAAGTAAAGAACAAAGTGAGCTATTTAGGGACACATATAAAAGTTAAAAAGTGATTTTATTTGAAAAAACAACAAAGTGCTTACCATTCAAGTCAGAGATAGAAGTTACCTCCAAAAATCAGAAGGCCTTCTGAAGTGCTGAAAATATTCCCTTGAGTCATGTGGGAGGTGGGTATATGGTTGCTATTATTATTATTCATAATTTTACAATTAAAATTATTTTACACACTTTTGCGTGTTATAGTTTGTAATAACAGCAGCTTTTTCTTAAGTGTACTGAAAGAATTCAGTCAGATCAGATCATTACAATTTTCCAGATAACCCAGGCTATATACCAAAAAAGAAAATTCTCCTTAAAAACGTAACTTCTAAGTTCAGGGTCTCCCCATTTTGTTGTTCTTTAGTCAGACGACCCATGTTAGGTCATACATTACTTCCTCCAGAGCAGGCTACATGAAAGAGGCATCATTTGGTCTGTGTATTAAGGGATAAGATTTGGATATGGGTAGAATGGGGAAGGGATTCAATTAGCTCTACTAATCCTACAGTTGGTTGGAGGAGTAAATCTTTCTGAGTGAGCTGGCTTTCCTGGGTCATTTTTTTTTTTCATTCAATTAAAAAACAAACAAAACAAGTATACCTTAGTAAATATGCAAGTACCAAATTTTCTCTCCCTTGTGATATATTTCACAACATTCATATTTGAGAAGTCTATAGAGCTGCTCCTTCTGTTAAGTCTCACTGTGCCCTTAACCAACCAAGACAATACAGAGGATACGTCTGGCTGGTTACACAGGAACAGTGACACGTGTGAGTGGTGAAATTAGGTCAAGAACCAAGGAATGCTGAACTTTAGTTACCCCATACTTCAGATGGGAACAATAACTTCCATGCTACATATCTTGAAGGCCATAAAGTAAAAGTGTTGCCAAAGTGACCTGAAGAAGACAGATTAGCCTGACCTGTGGTGGCGCAGTGGATATAGCGTCAACCTGGAAATGCTGAGGTTGCCGGTTCGAAACCTGGGCTTGCCTGGTCAAGGCACATATGGGAGTTGATGCTTCCAGCTCCTCCCCCCTGTCTCTCTCTTCTCTCTCTCTCTCTCTCTCTATCTCTATCTCTCTCTCTTCCTCCCTCCCTCTCTAAAATGAATAAATAAAATTAAAAAAAAAAGAAGACAGATTAAAGAGTATACTGCTAAAACAAATAAGATACAGTAGCACTAACAGGAAACACATCAGATGTTCTGGCTCTGACATTTACCAGTTGGGTAACCGACCATACATGAGTCGGTCCATTCTGGTTCTTACCACAACTCTGTGATTATATGTAAATCAGTCCCTTCCAACACTATGTACTATCTAAGAGTCTATGCTTTCTTAATACTTTTTAATAACAAACTTCATAAATAAAAATTCAATATTTTAACTAAGATAAATTAAAATCATTTTATGAAGGGATTCAAAATAAGGTTTCTTTAAATAGCTTTTAATAAATAACAATGTAAGTTCTAAGAAAACTAGTATCTTTATATATATACCATCTTTAAAATGCAACTGTTATATTAAATTATATATACAACTATCATCCACAACTGATAAAAGAAGAAAAAAAAAGAACAAGTTTCTGTAAAATTAAATTAAAACTTAGTTATAATGAATGAATCCAGTTTGGATATACACAGTCAGGTAAAGCTGAAGCTGATACTCAATAGTTACATACAGATTTTTGTACTACTTGGCCAACAGCTGCTGTTTAACAGGGGCCCAAGTGCCATTCTCCCACACAAACCCAGACCCCTTGGCCAGAACCCTTGCATGGGCCAACTGTCTACACTCCCTAGAATTGGACAACGTAAGACCTAATCCCTGGTGGAAAGGGGGTGTCCCCCAGTACACTGTTCCAATCCTAACTCTTTGGTGCCTATGCCATACTGATGGTCAAATATTTGGAAAACCACTCTTGGGTAAACTAGAAGTAAGCAAAATACTTTTTATTTTTTAACGTTCTAAAGGAAGAACAAGAGGTTAAATGGGTCTGATTTATCAGATTTTACTGTATCATTGGTTGAATTGGTCAGGCTACTGGCAGCTTTATGTAGACAGGCAGTCAGAATTACCCTGTGTCCTGTTCGGAGTTGCCACATTCCTCTCTTTTGTTGTCATTGCAATAAGAAGTTCAGAACTAACACTTGGTGAAGGTAACTCGGCTAGGCTGAGTACAAAGTATCTGCCTCTAGAAATCAGGTATCTAAAAGTGTATGTCAGTCTCACTCCCCAATTTTCACTCTGTGGGGGGAAAAATAAAAAGGTTGTCAATGAAACATATTAAAATACACTGTTTTCCGTCCAACTACAGTCTCAGAGAAACTTCCCGAGGAAATTATTCCTCAGAGAATAATGCCTACTGGCTACCTAGAATACCACCAGATGCAACATGGTTATCAGTTCAATCCAATTTACTGACTTAACAGCGAGTTGAGATAACATTTGAATAATGCTTTTATTTAGAAAAAGCCTTTTCTAAATATTATATCATTTGGATCTGATCATTTATCTTGGGATACTGCTGTTATCTGTTTCACAGATGAGGGAACTGATACTCTCAAACATCTGCCAATACTCAGTTGGACTTGAACACTAAAATATGGCACTTGGTGTCATGTGTACAGTGTAAAAGAAACCTAAAGTGCTCCCTAAAGAAACTTAAAATTCTAACTAAAGACTCACTCAGCGAGATAAGATAAGGAGTCTAGGAGGGGATGTGTGACAGCGCTGGGCCCGCACTGCCACTACCACATTCACTCTGCTACACAGGCTGCTGAGCAGCGACGGAGGGAGCCCGGTCCCTGTGCCGGCCACAGTGCTCAGGCTAGTCTACTGTCACTTTACGGCTATAACACAAAAACTATTAGAGCCCTGGCCGGTTGGCTCAGCGGTAAGAGCGTCGGCCTAGCAGGCGGAGGACCCGGGTTCGATTCCCGGCCAGGGCACACAGGAGAAGCGCCCATTTGCTTCTCCACCCCTCCGCCGCGCTTTCCTCTCTGTCTCTCTCTTCCCCTCCCGCAGCCAAGGCTCCATTGGAGCAGAGATGGCCCGGGCGCTGGGCATGCCTCTGTGGCCTCTGCCTCAGGCGCTAGAGTGGCTCTGGTCGCAATATGGCGACGCCCAGGATGGGCAGAACATCGCCCCCTGGGGGGCAGAGCACCGCCCCTGGTGGGCGTGCCGGGTGGATCCCAGTCGGGCGCATGCGGGAGTCTGTGTGACTGTCTCTCCCTGTTTCCAGCTTCAGAAAAATGAAAAAGAAAAAAAAAAAGAAGAAAAAAAGAAGAAAAAAAGAAAAGAAAGAAGAAAAAAAGAAAAAAAAGAAAAAGAAAGAAAAAAAAATAAAGAAAAAAAAAAAGAAGAAAAAAAAAGAAGAAGAAAAAAAAAAAACTATTAGACACGCACTAATCATTTAATACAGTCAGTAACTACTATGGTAATGTATGTCAGTTCCGATTCAGTAAAATATGCATCAGAAATAAGAAATCAAACATATGTCTAAATAACTTTCCAAAAAGCAAATAACTAGCCTGACCTGTGGTGGTGCAGTGGATCAAGCATCAACCTGAAACGCTGAGGTCGCCTGTTCAAAACCCTGGGCTTGCCTGGTCAAGGCACATATGGGAGTTGATGCTTCCTGCTCCTCCCCCCCTTCTCTCTCTCTCTCTCTCTCTCTCTCTTTTTCCTCTAAAATGAATAAATAAAATTTAAAAATAAGTTTTTAAAAAGCAAATAACTAATTAGATAGAAATGACATGCTTCAAAATAGAATTTTCTTGTTTAGTAAAACTCTCATTTAAAAATTAATTACAACAATTTCAGCAGTAGAGTGTTATAACTCTGCTATACCTGATTGTACTTTACTGAACTTATTAAGGAAAAGAAACACCTATTTCACCTTACATACATGCGTAACTTTTCTGTAATTTCTTGAAACTGTTTAGCTTTTTGGGTTCCCTCCATTCTCTGACAATGAACAAGTAAGTTATCATTTCAATACGCATTCTAACAAATTGCTTAAAATTTTAACAACTGATGCTATTGCCTGATATCAATGATCTCAATCATGATTTTCCTAATTTTTTTTCCTGATTAATTTTTTTCTAAATCACAATCCAGCCTACTTCCAATGGGCTCACAACCTGCTTACATTTCCAGAATGCTAGAAAGTTCCATTCATATAAGACTTATTAACAATAAATATAATAATAACAATAATAAATTTCCACTGATGTTTTTATACCACTTTTAAAGTCTGGCCTGGCCGTGCGTGAAAGACGGCCTCGCCTGCGAAAGTGGCCGTGGCCGAGCAGCGTGAGAAAGTGCACAGGACGCACAGAGCTCTGCATGGCGACGTTTCCTCAATGCCACAGTGTCTAGGATACAGTCTAGAGCCTACACTCCAAAAAGCAAAAAATATTAAACGAAATTCTTCAAACAGAGGGGCTCGGCTGTGACACAGGAACCAAAAACAGGGGCTCTATTTTTTTTGGCTTTTTTAAAAATAACTTCTGAGAATTTCTTCTGAGACCAACCCGTAAATAGACTGCTCACACTGACCTCCTTGTTTGGCCAAGCGTGGCTTTGAGAGTGAAACCACACGCTTGGTCAGGAGAGCTATCTTCCTGCTTCAGGCTGCTCTCAAAGAGGCTATTCTGTCCGTGCAGCCCTGACACAAACAGCTTCTATGGGGCTTTCGTTTCCATCACCAGGGAACGTCTGTCTATGAAATCCGTGTGTATTAAACAGGATGTTCTTTATGTAACAGGTACGTTAGAGGAAAACTTATAGGCATATTCTAAGAGCATTAAAAAGCATTTTTTTCCTTAACATTGAAAAAGAGACTTGATTGTCTACACCCATTCCCCACTTTCTACATATATATTTAGCCAGGTGAACTCTAATTCCCTCACCATCCCTAAGGGTATCTAATACTTACCCCATCACATGAATTCTAATAAAAACTTATCTAGGTTACTGCATGAAGACACATGTGGTTACATTAACTATATATTAATAAAATTTGTGCTAATTTCAAATTTTCTCGAGCAAAGCGTAAGACTGCTTTTCTAAATCATTTCAAATACATAGTATGCAATAGGAATTCATTTTATATAATAAAAATTCATTTTCTTACATTTTATTTATACTCTTGATTCTAGCAGGCGTCCCCAAACTATGGCCCGCAGGCCGCATGCGGGCCCCTGAGGCCATTTATCCGGCCCCCACCACCACTTCCAGAAGGAGCACGTCTTTCATTGGTGGTCAGTGAGAGGAGCACTGTATGTGGCAGCCCTCCAACGGTCTGAGGGATGGTGAACTGGCCCCTGTGTAAAAAGTTTGGGGACCCCTGTAAAGACTAGTTCATCCAGACAAAAGACTGGGTTTTTTCTTTTGGGCAGTTGTTTTCCAACTTTGTGTTACCATCTAGGTCAAAAAGTATTCAAAATATTCTCTGAAAAGACTAACATGATCTCTATGATTAGACAGTCCTGATCTCGGTGTTCTTTTATGAGCTGATTCTGATTCCCAAAAGGCCAATGTATTCACAATCACAATTACAAGATTTCAGTTTTAGAAGAATCTTCGGTGATCTGATACAACCCTAAATTTGTAGCTGAGGGAAGTGAGGCCAGTTGAACTCTATTACTTTCATGTTATCTCTAAACCTAAGTCTGCGGAACAAGATGAACCATAAAGGAAATACATAGGCTAATCATTCTTGAGATCACAACCAAAAATGCATGAAACAAATAAAAATGTAGCTCTTTTCTATGATAAAGCCAAACTTAGAAATGAATATTCTGCCTGACCTGTGGTGGCACAGTATACCGAGTCTGAACCTGGAACGCTGAGGTCGCCGGTTCAAAACCCTGGGCTTGCCTGGTCAAGGCACATATGGGAGGTGATGCTTCCTGCTCCTCCCCCTTCTCTCTCTCCCCCCTTTCTAAAATAAATAAATAAATAAATAAAATTTTTAAAAGAAATTGAATATTCTAAAAAATAACAAAGTATTAACTTTAAAATTGTCTTCCTTTTCCAATTTTTTTGCGATTTAATTGATACACAGTGACCTATATATATTTAAAATGTATAATTTGATGAGTTCTGACCTATTTCCACCCAGGAAATCATTGTTACAATCAAGATAACAAACATTTCTACCAGTTCCAAGAACTTCCTTGCAACTCTTTATAATCCATCCCTCACTCTACCACTATTGTCAAGCTAACACTAACCTACCTTATGTCATTACACATTCATTTGGATTTTCTAGAACTGCATATAAATAGAATGATATAATTTGTATTCTTTGTCTGGCTTCTTTAAATGAAATTATTATTATTTTTTTGTGACAGAGACAAAGAGAGACAGAAAGAGAAACAATTAGGGACAGACAGACAGGAAGAGAGACAGATGAGAAGCATCAATTCTTCATTGCAGCACCTTAGCTGTGCATTGATTGCTTTCTCATTTGTGCTTTGACCGGGGGCTGCAGCAGAGCAGGTAACCCCTTGCTCAATCTAGCGACCTTGGGCTCAAGCCAGAGACCATGAAGTCATATCTAAAATCCCACACTCAAGCCAGCGACCCTGTGCTCAAGCTGGTGAGCCCGCATTAAAGCCAGCAACCTTGGGGTTTTGAACCTGGATCCTCTGCATCCCAGTCGGATGCTCTACCTACACCACCACCCGGTCAGGCTAAGTGCAATTATTTTAAGATTCATTCATAACATTGCGCATATTAGCAGGGTGTTCCTTTTTACTGCTGAGTAGTAGTCCACCATAGGGATAGACGCTGTTTTGTTTATCCATTCACCTGTGGTTGATGTTTTGGCTATTTCCAGGTTTGAGTATTACAAATGAAACTGCCATAAATATTCATGTAAAGCCTGTGTATGGGCATATGTTATCATTTCTTTTCTGTAAATAACTAGGAATGGGATGATTGGCTTATAGGGTATATGTATATTTAACTTTTTAAGCAATTGTCAAACTGTCTACCAAAGTAGTTATACCACTTTACATTGCATTCATATGTACAGCAATGCTTAAGAGTTTCCGGTGCTCCCCATGCTCCCCATTCTACAATAAAAATGTGAATTGACTTTGCATTTTTCTGGCAACAAATTATGCTGGTCATCTTTTCATGTGCTAATCAATCATTCATATATTTTCTTTTGTGAAGTGTCCAAACAGTTACCATTTTTTTAATTGCATTGTTTGTCTTCTCATTATTAAGTTGAGAAAGCACTTTATAATTCTGGACACCAGTACTTTGTCTGATATATGTTTTATAAATGTTTTCTCCTAGTCTTGCCTTTTTGTTCTTTAATGGATTTTTTTAAAAGAAAAAGTTTATTAATTTATATAATCTTATTAATCACTATGTTCTTTTATGACTTTCTGTGCTATACATAAGGTTGTAGAGTTTAAGTTCCAGTCCTGTGACAGAGAATATATTTTATATTTCTTCTAACGTTTTCATGAAGAAAGCCATAAAACCATGTTTCATGAAGAATAGCAACTACTAGGTTTATCAGCAATCAATAATTAATACAGCTTTGGTTATTCTAGGTTTTTTGAGCTTCCATATAAATTTTATAATGAGGTTGTTAGTTACAGTGAAAATAAGGATAAAAGGATAAAAACACACATATGGTGATTACCTTTGAAACATTATCGTAGGCTCTAACTTGATTGCTCAGTTTAAAGAATAAAACAATAAATACCATCTTTATTTCCCTTACAATCAGTAGTTCACAGAACAGAGCACCATCTGTTAGAACTTTCTTATAAAAAGAAAGTCATACTCACTCTGAACAAGACCAGGCTGGCCAAAATTTTTCAGATGCTTTTACTTGTAAGATAATCTAAAACATAACCTTGTAAAAGAATGCGGTAATGTAATTTCCACATTTAAAAGTATAAATTAGTTTTGATGTGCTTAATTCAGATATTAATATATGAATGACTCTCATTTTAAATTTAACATAATATTTAGCATGAAGTATTTGGTATGTAATATGCTGATATGAAAAATATCTTTAGAAAATGCTGAATTCTGAAAGGCAGTATTGTTATGTGAAAGAAATTCAGGCCCAGTATAAAGAGAGTTCTATTCAAAGAGGAAACTTCTTTTCTCACACCGCATTTCTACCAGGCAGATCATCTAGTTTATCATTTTTGTCCACCTGCTACGTATAATACTGACATCAGTGGGACTTGGGTATGGTTTGTGAAAAAAATAACATCACATACAACTGAACTCAGAACATCAATACAAGAATATCATTCCTTAACAAACACTCCTGTTTATTCTCAAATGTTGAAATGTTATTCATTAAATAACTGATTTAATATAAAGGTCTTATTTTTTCTTATAATCAAATAATTTGCTGCCCACTGTGTCTACAAAGCCCGACTGGCCCCTGAGCCTGTCCGGCAAGGACACTGCTTTCCTGCTGAGTCACTCTGCCTTCTATCCGCCAGTCTGCACAGCTGGGTAGCATGGCCTATTGGAGGAGGGAGCCATGCCATATCTGTTCTAGCCATGTTATATCTAAGTCACCAGTGTTTCCCCCTCTTTCTATCAAATTTATTAGGGGTGACACTGATTAACAAAATTATAAAGGTTGCAGGTGCTCAATTCTACAACACATAATCTGAACACTGTATTGTGTGTTCACCAGCCCAAGTCAAGTTTCCATCTTCATCATTTACCCCTCATATACCCTTCCCCTCCCCACACCCCTTGTGCCCCCGCAGCACTCAGAAGTCACCACAATGTTGACCGTGTCCATGAGTTTTTCTTTTTATCCTTTTTTGCCCAATCCCTCTACCCCTTTTTCCCAGCCCCTCCTTCTAACAGCTAAATTTTTCAAATTTCAGCAGCTGATGAATTCACACACACACACACACACACACACACACACACACACACATACACATCTCATTTCAATTGGCTCTCAATGATTCTAAACTACTAGTTGTTTGGCCAGTGACTCTAAGCCCTACCTACCTACTTGATTGACAGAAGTGCACTGTTTTCCAGAAGGAGCTGTATAACCTCTCCCCCGCAGTAATATCCAGAATCCTAAGGAGCACTTGAAGAGTCCATGGATTATTCCTGATTGTTACTTCCTATCACAGGTCATCTAGATCCAGCTCTGGTGGATTAAAAAGGCACTGATTAAAGGGGAGCTCATAACTCCCTAATACATAGACGCTGGTAGCACTGGAAATCCACCAATGCATATGTTAAAGTGGAGAGAAAGGTACCATCAAAGTTCACGCACCAAAGCATCTCATTTTTCAGCTGGGCTTAGCCTATTATATATATATTAACCAAGAAATTTTCTCTTCATGACAAGACTATGAAACAGACATCTCCATTTTACAGAAGAAAAAACAGGAACTTAGGCTTCATAACTTTGTAACAGTCATATAGAAAACTAAGCAAGGAATCCAAAACTGATCTAATAGATACACAAAACTTTTATGTATACTATACTTGGATTACACTATATTTCCTCTTCAAGTTGGTACACAAAAGTTGTAAAATAAAAGTTACCATTTCTATTTTTTAAAATTTATTTATTGGTTTTAGACAGAGAAGAATGGGGTGAGAGGAAGAGAGAGATAAACACTGACTTCTTGTTCCACTTATTTATGTACTCAGTGTTTGATTCTTGTCTGTGCCCTGACCAGAGATCAACCCACACCCTTGGAGTATCAGGTATCAGGACAGTGCTCTAACCAACTGAACTACCCAGCCAGGGCAAGAAATAAAGTTACTATTCAATTCAGTAGAACTTATTGTATTTTTGTTTTGTTTGTCTGTTTTTTTGCATATTATATATAATTAGGAGAGAAACATGTATGATTTTCAATTAGAATTTTAACCCCCAGAGGAGCACTTTGGGCAATGTTTGGAAACATTTTTGGTTGTCAAAAATAGGGGGATAAGGGAGAAGGTGCTATTGGCAACTCGTGGGTAGAGGCCCGGAGCCCTGCTAAGTGTCCTATAAAGCATAAGACAGCTCCCCAGATACAAAAAGCTTATCCGGTTTAAAAATCATAGAACATAGGTTGAAAAATCCTGCCATACAGCAATTCATACAACCTGGGGCAAAACTATACTCCAATGAAGCACCTAAAATTAGGATAGCCATTCAAACAAAAGTGATTGCTCCCATAAGATGGAAGAGTAGACCATGCACTTAAAAGTCACACTAAAACGCACACATGCACACCTTGAAATGTATTTCTCAAAGGATGGGAGAGGGGACAGTGACAAGATAACTCAGTGGTCGGCAAACTCATTAGTCAACAGAGCCAAATATCAACAGTACAACGATTGAAATTTCTTTTGAGAGCCAAATTTTTAAACTTAAACTATATAGGTAGGTACATTCCTTATCGAGGTAGCGCCTGCATGTGGTGTTTTGTGGAAGAGCCACACTCAAGGGGCCAAAGAGCCGCGTGTGGCTCTCGAGCCGCAGTTTGACAACCACTGAAACTGCACTGCTGTAGAAGCAAACCCCGTCTGACCTCGGGCAGACCATATCAGAATTGAGACTGGGGGTGGTTCTGACAAAATGATCTTCAAAATTAAAATGTCGTCACTTTTATTTTTTCTCAAAAGGTTACTAGAAGGCATTATTTTACCGAATGAAAAGTGAATTTCTCATGTTTTAAAAATACATTTAAACATTAGTTGTAACAGGTTGTACATCTTATTTAGGGCCTTCCTGTCAAAAATCAAAGGCATCAAAATGTTCTAAAGCTCTCAAATTATTTGCATCCATATGTAAATAGCAAAGTGGAGAAAGCGGCTACATCTCTCAGTGGGACTCTTCACAAAAATGAACAAATAAGGCTATTGGAGGAATATTAAGACAACAAAAGCTTAATAAAAATATCCCTTCATAAAAATGCCACCAAGCTTTTTACAAAATTATAATCTACAATCGAGATGCTTAAAATAAGCATAGATTATTTCTAAGACCCCCTCCATTTCTAAAATTATGTGATTCTGCACATCATTAATTTTTGCGTACCTTTAGGTGAGTATAATTTATGCCAGATAATACAAAAAAGCTAATTAATTTTTTTTACTAGCATCTGTTTATGGGAGTGAAAGAATTCACCAATGTTGTGAGCTGGTAAGTTTATAGCACTTATTTATACAGGCTAATATAAATACAGCCGTGACATTTTCTTGAACCAGACATCCTAAAGAAACTCTATATTAACTTTTCTGGTAGAGGTTGACCGTAACCAGATGCTAGTGTATATCATATTTTATAATATATGTGGTCTTGAAATTATCTGAAATTTGAGTTTTTGAAAATAAAATTAGGCTTAAACTGACTAGGTAAAGTAATTTAAAACCATCCTGGAGAAATTTTTTTTACACAGTTAAGTGTTTTGAAATGTAAATAAACCAGTATAATTCTGAATGGAATTCTTTAATATGTTTTATATCTGTGACTACATGCCTTGGAACACTTTAAAATCTTATTTAAACTCTTATAAAAGCTCATTATAAGAGAAAGGCTCAACACTAATGTTCAAGTCATTCATTTTTTTACCTGTCATTCTCTGTTAAATAAATTCATAAATTATTCACAAATCATCACTTTTACTGTCTTTATAAATTGTAAAATGTTAGTATATCTAACCCTGTGCAGAAAACTATAAATGGATTATATCCGATAATTACAAAATGGAATAACAAGCATGAAAAAGAAGAAAAAATAAATGACAGCATCAAAATTTAAGTGCTTTTAACTTTTATTAAGGTTACAATCGTGAGCAAGACAGACAAAATCCCTGCCCAGTTGGGGCTCAGGGTTTGGCCTAGAACCCAACCTACAGAATGCAAATCCACTTTAACAAAAGAGTGAATGTTGCCATAAAAATTACTTTCATCACTTTTGTTCTAGGATAATCAAAATTTTTTACCCAAAGGATCGAGGGAGAAAGTGTTCCTTTCTTCTGCCCCAGGAAACACTCATCAGATATTTGACAGGGTATTTGCTGTCACTAGTAGAAAGGAATCATCATTTCTAGTGTGTCCTTCCCTTAAATGTGGCAGGGTGCAGCAGAAAATTTGGGGTACAATGCATCCCTAACCAATGACTACAGGGTAGCAATACTTAACAGGACACCAGTGATACTATGTCCCACGCCAAACTAGGGGGACAAAAAGTTAATTTGGGCACAAAGTGTCCAGAACTGCCATGAACAAGACAGATCCTCATTCTTCTTTTCAGAGTCTTTCAACAGTTCCATATACATAGAACTCACTCTGTAAATAGATGTTCATAAATTAGTTAATTCAGAAATGTATAGTTTATATAAAAAGTGTAGCAGAAATGGGGGGATAGTGACAAAGTCAGCTGTCTTTAAAGATTTTTAAACCCCTCTCACAGGTATTGAAGGAGACGCCCCATAGCCCAGGCATGTCTCCTCTCTCAGGAGATAATATTTTCTCTTTCACTTCTCTTTCCTGTTAGATCATTTTATTTCTGATCTTAGGCCACATACTTGCTTTCAAGTCTATATTTTCTATTAACTCTGGATCCCAAGCCCACAGATCCATAGACAGGTCTTATTTGCTCTCCTCGCTTTCATCTGAGTGAGTGTCCATTTCTGTGGAGTTGGCCGGGTTCTTCTAACTGGAATCCCCAACTAGACTTTCCTGTGATTTTAGGCACCTAACCCTTTCTCTGTCCTCTAATGCTAGGTTTACTCCAGTCTTCACCTGTCCTGCCGAGACGCCCACCCAGCTACCTCTCAACTCCTCCTTCCTTCCTTTCTTTCCTGGAACTTACAGGACTTAGATAAATCCCAGATTGTTTATAATCCTGACTTCTGCTTTAAAAAAAAAAAAAGGTGGAATATTATTCACATCAACATATTAGACCTTCAATGTATAAGAAAGATCTTAATCTGTAATGTCATAATTTTTGTAGTAATTCATATCCTTAAAATGCCACACTCATATATTTCTAGCCACAATGTTTTGAACAGCGTGGAGCCCAGTTGTTTTAACAACTAGGGGTTTGCAAGTTTCAGTATGAAAGGTGATATTCACTCTCACAAAGTATTTTGAAAAGCTAGCTACTTCTCCCTTAATGGATCAATATTAGTATTGACCATAGACGAGGCCACTTTACTATCTCTGCTGCAAGGGCACTCATTCCAAAGTTTCTTTTTCTAAAAAGTGTGGCTGGTGATGCTCACACGAGTACCAAAACATTTCGGATTATTCTATCAGTGATTAACTTTTAGAGTGGACATACCTTAATTGATGTCACATAGAAATAACACTAAAGTTTCCTTTATGTGTTTTCAAAATGTGCCTCTGGAAAATAAGAGCTTAGTATCAGATTTTAATAAATTTCTTTGTCTTCAGTACATTTAGAAAACTGATATAGGTAGTCTTCAACTTTCAGAAGGCAGTGAAAATTAACTTCTTTTGAACTGATGAACAAAACAACACTAATCAAAAATATGAGGAATATGGAAAATAAAAGATAAGTAATTATAAATAAATAAGGCTAACAAATCTAAATAAAATTTGTGTTTCAACTAATTATAAATATTGCCAAATCTCTCAAGGCACTTTATTCTACTCATACAAGAGTCCGTGGTGGGAGTCACATGGCACTTATATCTGTTAAGAATCTCAGAATTACTTTTCTTCAATGTATTATATGACATAAAGGTTCTTTATTCACTGCAAAGATTTAATACTTCTGACCTCCAACTTTCCTACCTTTATATACAAACGAATGTTTATGACTGTGATAGTTATTAGGTATAAGAGAAAAAAAAGACCATTGTGAAAAGCTTCAAATTTTCTCCTCAAAATGAAGGTAACTTTTTTTCACTTTTAATAGCTCAAAGAAATAGCTACACAAAGATTCAAATTTTAATTATAATGCAGGCCAAGTTGTCTGCAACAACCTTTCTGAATTCTGATGAAGTACATTTCCAAATCTAAATAACACGGCTCCCCTGAGACATGAAATCCAGACTAGTCTCCCACTAGTCAAAATTCTTATCTGTAAAACATCAATTATCACTGTGGTAATAACAGATCTGGGAATAACTGTTTTCTTACCATCTGCTTATATCAGAAACTGTTGAATTGAGGATGTTAAGACACAGAGCCTTAGATAAGAAAATCACCATTATAAGATTCAAAAACTATGTATGTTTTAAATATATATGTATCTTCAGATCTGCTAGACCTGTCCATGAGTGCACTGAACTGTAACACAGCAGATTTGCTGTCTCAATCCACAAACAGTTTCTGAACACCTATCCTATCCTGTGAAAGCACTTTGCTGAATGCTGAGGACATGAAGATGAGTAAGAGCTAATTTTCCTACACTATTTAAAGAAGAGCTATATCAACTTCATGATTAACCTTAATACAAAAAGAAAGTAACTCAATTGGTTTTACCAAAGAATAATCACATTCTTTGTGTTCTGTAAAGTAGTGCAACTTGGTAGTTACATCATCAACAATTTTGGTGGAGGAATGTTTCTTGGTTTCACTGGGATTGGTTCATTTGTTCACTGGATAAATATTCTTCAAGCCTCTAATAGTTACTATAGATATAACTCAAAGGCAAACTTAACTTTAAGACTATACAACAAGGACATAATACAAACTAAATTATTTGGTGTTTTCTTTTGATTTTCCTTTTCAATAAGAAGAAAATAATTGAGTAGCAGCACCATAATTCAGTTTTAAAGTCTAGCTATATCCAGCCTGCTGGAAGTGTGAGCTAATACTTTATAACCCTGCATGTCTACTTCTCATTGATCTAAACTGCTTTTCTCACTTTCTTTGGCCCACTGATAAGGCAGTGAGAAACACAGGATGGTTTTCAGGATGAAATAATTAAACTATAAACTCTTAGATTCTGATTGCAGATGGCCCCAGGTGTACACAGAGCAGATTTTTGCCAAGAAATACAATGCAAGCTGTTGACAATCTGCTTCCTTCATAAAAACTTCCCCAACAATGCAAGGTCACCACCAACGATTTACCATTTAGAGTTCAAAGTACAACATTCTTAAGAATGCAGTCCAAGTGGTTTCCAGATTAAGTAACATAAGCACAACTGGAGGAGGGAGGAATAAAACAACTAGATGGCCATCTTCATACAGTATTCCTGTGAAACTGATAGCAGAAATCTAACACACAGAGATACTAAGAAAGCAGAATAAACCAAAATGCTGCAGTGTTTTTAAAATAAACTATTCTAAGGCTGTTTAAACAGGTAAGAGTTACAACAGAGAACATGTATGTTCAACACACTACTATACAAAGGTTAATAGGAAATGGAGTTCTCTAAGCATTTCATGCTGAAACAGCGCAAAATCAAAGGGAATGTGTTGTTTTTTTTTCCAATCAAGCTGACTAAGGAGAATAAGACACTGAATTTGAATACGAGGTCTTATTTCAAATGCTAGAAAAATCCTAGGAGCAAGATAGCTTAAGATTCATTACTTTAGGCCTGACCAGGCAGTGGCGCAGTGGATAGAGCATCAGATTGGGATGTAGAAGGACCCAGGTACGAGACCCCAAGGTCGCCAGCTTGAGCACAGGCTCATCTGGTTTGAGCAAAGCTCACCAGCTTGGACCCAAGGTCGCTGGCTCAAGCAAGGGGTCACTCAGTCTGCTGTAGCCTCACGGTCAAGGCACATATGAGAAAGCAATCAATGAACAACTAAGGTGTCGCAACGAAAAACTGATGATTGATGCTTCTCATCTCTCTGTTCCTGTCTGTCTACTCCTATCTATCCCTCTCTCTGACTCTTTCTCTGTCTCTGTTAAAAAAAAAAAAAAGATCCATTACTTTAGGACAAAACATTTGACCCTTTTATAAGTTAGTTCCCTCACATGTAAAATGAGAGGGGTAAATAGTTCACTGGTCTTCAAGCTTTATTTTCAGGAGTACCAGACTGCTCCGGGGGCAGGGGGAGAGCAAGCCAGGTCCAAACCTCAGCTAAATGAGAGCAGCTAAAGTTTTAACGATTTTCTATGTTGGTGTCCCATGTGGAATTTTATTTGAAAAACAGGGGAAGGGCTCTGCTGCTAAAAAGAATTACTCAGAAAACAACAAAAATAAATAACCTCAGATCACATTTATTCAAAATCAAGACTGCAATAATAAATAATTAGAAACAGAAACGGTTCCGCTTCTGCCATAATAAAACAAGTAGAACTGATCATGTCCTTTCACCATAAACAACCAGAAGACTGTAAAATACTATTTTTTTCAGACATTGGGATAATAGGAAGCCTCAGACTGTGATCCATGAGTGAAGAAAAGCAGATGAGTGAGTGAAACTCTTCTGCCAGGAGGCACTTTCCGTGACAGTGAAGGGAGGGAACCTCCTTCAGGCTGGTCTCGGCGGTCTCACGTAATGGAGGAGACAGCAGAAGACCTGGGGGAGACCAAAGAGACTGCAGTTTTGGGGGAAGAATACCAGAGAGGTGGGAGCTTGATGGAGAAAAAGGTCCAGACATGCACAGAGGTCCCTTGAGTCTACGGCTGATTATCAAGCTACCCACATGTAGAGAGAAAACTCTATGAGGTTGGACTAAGTATTAGGAAGCTGTAAGCTAAATACTCCCAGTTGGTCTCTCTGGGCTGGGAGACCTTTGAGTTCCGATGGATGTGAGTGGAGAGCCTTGTTGAACACCCCAGACATGGAGCTGATATCGCAGACAAGTGACATTTTAGTAGTGGTTCTAAACTAGCCTACATGAAGGCTAGACCCACACTAACAAAGCTTTGAGAAAAGCCTCAAAAAATCAAGTTAAAGCATAGTAACTTAGCTGCTACATGAAACAAATTTTTTTTTTTTTTTTTTTCTGAAGCTGGAAACAGGGAGAGACAGTCAGACAGACTCCCGCATGCGCCCGACTGGGATTCACCCGGCACACCCACAGGGGGTGACGCTCTGCCCACCAGGGGGTGATACTCTGCCCATCCTGGGCGTCGCCATGTTGCGACCTAGAGCCACTCCAGCGCCTGAGGCAGAGGCCACAGAGCCATCCCCAGCGCCCGGGCCATCTTTGCTCCAATGGAGCCTTGGCTGTGGGAGGGGAAGAGAGAGACAGAGAGGAAGGCGCGGCGGAGGGGTGGAGAAGCAAATGGGCGCTTCTCCTGTGTGCCCTGGCCAGGAATCGAACCCAGGTCCTCCGCACGCTAGGCCGACGCTCTACCGCTGAGCCAACCGGCCAGGGCGAAACAAATTTCAAAACACTTAAAGGAACACAATCAAATCTAGTCAATAGCATAATAGTCAAAATATCTGACATACAATCAAAAAATTACAGGCATGAATAATAAAAGAGAAAAATGTAATCAATAAATAGGTGGGGGGAAAAAGAACAAAACAGACCCCAAAATGCAAAACTAATAAAATTATCAAACATGCAGACTTTAAAACAATTTCTATGAATAGGCTCAAGTATTTAAAACAAAATATGATAAAAGGAAAATAAAAGACATAAAAATGGAACCAATGGAGATAAAAAAACAGTGTCTGAAATGAAAAGATCATAACCTAAAAAACCATACCAATAGAAAGAAACAAAAACGAAAGAGAAAAAGACTGTAAAAAACAAACAGACCCTAAGTAACCTGTGTAACAATAGTAAACAATCTGAAATGTAAAATTCGAATCAAGATAAGAAAAAGGAAAGGTCAGAAAAAGTATTTGAGGAAATAATGACCAGTAATTTTCCAGATTTTTATAAAAATAATAAACTTCTAGATAGAAGCAACTCAAGTAGGATATGCACAATGAACACCACATCAGAGTACATCAACATCACCTCACTGAAAACCACTGATAATGAGAAAATCTTAGAGCGGCTTGAGTTCTTCAAATTGTTTACATAGGAGTCTTTGTCAGATATGTGTGTGGCAAACATTTCCTCCCGGTTTCTAGTATTTCAGCTCATTTTTAACAGTGCTTCTGATAAGATTTTAATTTTTATGAAGTCCAATTTACCAATTTTTCTTTTATGCCTAGTGCTTTATATGTCTTGTACAATAAATTATCTCCTATCTTCAAGGCCATGGAAATATTTTCCTATGATCTCCTATCATTCATCACAAATTAATACTTGTATATATCATGAGCTAGAGATCAGGGTACATATTTTCCCAAAGATATATCCAGTTGCTCCAGTCAGATGGGAAAATATATAATTTATGGGCCATTGTGTAGAGTATTCAGAAGGGCATTGTCTCACTAAGTGAAGAATAATGAGTCATGGATTAAATGCTACTCTTGTCCTGTCCAACAAATATTTAAAAACAAGATTAATTTTATATATATATATATATATATATATATATATATATATATATATATATATGTAGTTTTAAAGTAACTTAACTGCATTCTAGGGGAGAAAAGCTCAAAAGTATTTATACAAATACAAAATATCTAGCACACAATAAAGGCTGGCATCTAAGCAAAGATGGTAAGAAATGCAAAGAGGCAGGAAATTTTGAACCATGGTGCTGAAAAAAATCAATCAACTGAAACCAACCTAGAAATGACACAAATTTTAGAAATGGTAGGTAAGAACATGAAACCGTCATTAAAACTGTATCAAAAGATCAAAAAGTTGATTAGATGATTCATAAAAGAAAAACTCACTAAAACAGACTTCAAAATTAAAAAGCTTCTTCTATCCAAAAGACATTGTTAGGACAATAAAAGGACAAGCCACAGACTGGGAGAAAGTATTAGAAAAAGCAAAGGGTTTGTATCCAGAGTATATAAAGAACTTTTAAAACTCAACAAATCTTACCCTTTGCAACAGCACGGGATGGACCTGAAGAGCATTACGCTAAGTGAAATAGCCAGTCAGAGAAGGACAAGTACCACAGGATTTCACTCATATTGGAATCTAACTGAAATGAACTCACAAGCAAAACAGAGATAGAATCATAAATAGAGAGCAGGCTTACAGCTGCTGGGGGGGAGGGGGCTGGTGAGGGGGCCTGGAAGGAATTAGCAAAAAAAAGAAAAATAAAAAAGAAAAGACTCATGGACACAAACAACAGTGTGGTGATTACTGAGGGGGGGTGTATAAAAGAGGGTGTAGGGGGATAAAAGGTGATGGAAGGAACCTCGACTTGGAGTGGGGACACACAATACAATATACAGATGATGTGTTGTAGAATTGTGCACCTGAAATATGTATAATTTTGTTAACCATCGATTCCCGGCCAGGGCGCACAGGAGAAGCACCCATCTGCTTCTCCACCCTTCCCCCTTGCCTTTCTCTCTCTCTCTCTTCCCCTCCTGCAGCCAAGGCTCCATTGGAGCAAAAAGTTGGCCCAGGCACTGAGGATGGCTCCATGGCCTCTGCCTCAGGTGTTAGAATGGCTCCGGTTGCATTGGAGCAATGCCCCAGATGGGGAGCATTGCTCCCTGGTAGGCATGCCAGGTGGATCCTGGTTGGGTGCATGCAGGAGTCTGTCTGTCTGCCTCCCCCCACTTCTCACTTCAGAAAAATAAATTAATTTTAAAAAATAAAAATGATAATAATTTTGTTAACTTGTGTCACCCCAATATAGTCAATAAAAGGAAAAAAAATAAAATAAAAATCAGCAATAAAAAACAATTTTTAAAATTGGAAAATAGTTCATCAGACATTCACACAATAAGATACATGGACAGAAAACAAAAGGCTCATTAAAAGATGCTCAATATAATTAATTGGTCATTAGAGAAATTCAAATTAAAACCAAAACATTGAACTACACATCTATTAGAATGACCAAAATTAAAAGAGAGACCATATCCAGTGTGGATGCAGAACTAAAGAAACTGAAATTCTCACACACTGTTCACGAGAATGTGCAGTGGTACAACCGCTTTGGAATAGTTGAGAAGTTAAAAAGTTAATCATACATTTACCATCTGATCCAATCAACCCACTATTATGTGTTCAGGCACCCCCCCCCCGCAAAAAAAAGTGTACTGTATGTTTATTTTTTAAAAAATCCTGTATACACACATTTCATTGCAACCGTATTTGTAATACCCCAAGCTGGAAACAATCTCTATAGCTTCCTCAGGTGCATGGATTAACACATTTTGGTATAATATAAACCAGAATCCTACCCAGCAATAAAAAGAATGAAGAACTGATATGTGCACAAGATACATAATTTTGTCATTCAAAACATCACACAAAAAAGGAGTACACCTCTATTATAGATTCCATCTGTATAAAATTCTAGAAAATGCAACTAATCTATAAACACAGAAAGCATCTCAGTAGTTGTCAGAGTGGAAGGGGAGAAGTTACAGAGGGAGTTTCAGATGTGATACGTTCATTATTTTCACTGCTGTGATGACCTGACAGGTGTATACGTTACCAAATGTTATACTTTAAACATATGCAAGTTATTGGATGTTGGCTCTACCTCAAAAACTTATTTTAAAAGAAGAAACCACAATCAATCAGGCTTTGAAATCAAATGGGAAAATGAAAGAGAAATGGTGAACTTAATAATTTCTACTGTGCAATACCCAAAGAATCATACAATGTTAGTGCTTAAGAAAACCTTGTATCTCACTTGGTCCTATCACCCAGATTTTATACTTGAGAAAACTGAGATCCAAAGAGCAAGCTCCTGTCATCACAAGAGCCTTACTGCATTTATCCTTGTCTCCCCACTAGCAACGTGGATTACAAATTCTATAATGTACTCGCTGTCAGATGGAACAAACCAGACCTGACCTCCTCAATTCAGTGCTCTTCACATGACACTACTTGTCCTCTTAAAACTGGGTCCTCTTAGAATTGAGATACATTTTATGATGTGTAAAAAGGCTAATTTAAAACATAGCATACTATAAGATCTTCAATTAAAGTTTTTAATATTTTGATACATCAAATGCTTTATGAAGCAATCTTAAAATGGATAAAAACTTTTTCTAATTATGTTCAAAAACTTCAGAGTGTATCAGAATCACCTGGATGGTTTGTTTAAAAAAAAGGTGACCACCTCTTTAAGAGCAAGTTCTACAGTAAATCACTGTAAGGAAACTGGAGAGGTGATAAAAGATTACAGCGTGCTCCAACGGAAAAATAAAAAGACTCTACGGTGCACACCCTCCCTTGTTAGTTGATTCTAGTCTATTGTTGACCTTGAACTTTTTTTTAAAGCAGTTTTAAGTTTACAACAAAATCGAGAAGAACAGCAGAGATTTCCCATATACCCGCGGCCGCCACTCACGCATGGCCTCTCCCATTAATAACATCACGCACCAGAGTAGCACAATATTTACCAAGGATGACACATGATAATCACCCAAAGTGCACAGTTTACTTTGGGGTTTGCCCTTGGTGATCATTCTATGGATTTGGTCAAATTTATAGTTATTTATATCCACCATAATATCATTCTGAGTATTTCCACTGCCCTAAAAATCCTCTGTGTTCTGCCTATTCATCTCTCTAATCTCTCCTCATTTTTAATAAAGTAATTTAAGTTTCTCATTTCACTTTCCTACTATTTTCAACAACAGTTAAGAAACTGTAACAGGCCTGACCAGGTGGTGGCGCAGTGGATAGAGCGTCAGACTGGGATGCGGAGGACCCAGGTTCGAGACCCGGAGGTCGCCAGCTTGAGCGCAGGCTCATCTGGTTTGAGCAAAGCTCACCAGCTTGACCCAAGGTCGCTGGCTCAAGCAAAGGGTTACTAGGTCTGCTGGAGCCCCACGGTCAAGGTACATATGAGAAAGCAATCAATGAACAACTAAGGTGTCACAACGAAAAACTAATGATTGATGCTTCTCATCTCTCTCCATTCCTGTCTGTCTGTCCCTATCTATCCCTCTCTCTGACTCTGTCTCTGTAAAAAAAAAAAAAAAGAAAGAAACTATAACAGAAAGAATTACCTACATAATTCAGATACTACTCAAAAATTGTTTTTATATGCAAAAAGAATTTACGCTGGTTTTGTAATCTAGTCAGATTTACTGGAAACTGGCTCATTCTTTCCAATTCACTAATTACTTAAATACACAGTATTATTGTTTGAAAATATTTAGGAAGAAAAAAAACTTACAAAACTGCTGACCTGTCCTGATTTCCAGCAATACATTACAAATGTCTAAAATAAATACTAGAATATGAGAAGATATAAAAGTTTTATCCTCAAATCACCAATGACCTATAATATTCTTGATTTTTTTTTGTTTTAATTGAATTATTTCCTCCAGGGTTGCAATATACACAGTTGGGTTATGTCTACATAACCTCAACATCTGCTTCTAACAAAAATTTCTGGTGTGGTGTTTTAGTAGTGATGATGACCAAATATCAGGAGATAAGAGCTTCCCATGTGGAGACACAGATGACCGATCTCTAGGTCTCTTCCCCACAGGTGTGAAGGTAATAAACATCTGGCCCAGCTGTGAGTTTTCACTGTATTAGCTACTTTCTAATGCAACCAACAAAAACTTGTACACAGAAGAATTTCTCCTCATGTTTAAGATAGGATAGTAAATAATTTAGAATAAAAGAGAGTTGTACTTCAAAGGACAATTCATGTTTTATAAGAATAAAGCTAAAATCTAAATAACACAAATGTATGTAATGGGATGAGGAGCAATTGGTATAAAAATAAGTTGGCAAATAAGTCAACAGGGAAAAATTATTCTAAATCTTTTCAAAAGGCAAGGGCATTCTTTTTTGAGATTTAAAAACTGGCTTATACATAAGTGGTATAAACTTCATGGTTTTAAACATTTTTACATAGCCCATGTTACTATATGACATATATACGGCCATACCACCCTGAACGCGCCCGATCTCGTCTGATCTCGGAAGCTAAGCAGGGTCGGGCCTGGTTAGTACTTGGATGGGAGACATATATATATATATATATATATATATATATATGATATATTATAGCATTCAAGAAAGATACCTAAAACATTATACTTTAGGCCAGGGGTCGGGAACATTTTTGGCTGAGAGAGCCATGAACGCCACATATTTTAAAATGTAATTCCATAAAAACCATACAACGACCCGTGTACGTTAGGCATTATCCAATAAAAATTCGATGTTGTCCTGGAGGACAGCTGTGATTGGCTCCAGCCACCCACAACCATGAACATGAGCGGTAGAAAATGAATGGATTGTAATACATGAGAATGTTTTACATTTTTCACATTATTATTATTATTTTTTATTAAAGATTTGTCCGCGAGACAGATGCAGCCATCAAAAGAGCCACATCTGGCTCACGAGCCATAGGTTCCCAACCCCTGGAATAGAAGGTTTTCTCCCTAGCCATCAAATTTTGACACACAGCATTTTCTACCTCAGAAAGGTAGAAAGAAGCTGATCTCAGGTTAGTTTCCAAAGCTTTAAAAAGTTATACAATCCCTATTCCACTGAAAATCTGAAAAGGGCTACTACTTCCTCTTCTCCCACATGCCCAATCTTCTTTAATATCTCATTATTCTCAAAAGTTTCTCACAGGCAGCCACACATGGCAACACAATCAGCTATTAGAATTAAATGGGAAAATATGAAAATTGTGTAATTCCATTTCACAGAGAGGAGTCTGGGAAACACTCTCACTCATAAGAAACCCTCCTCCATAATTACAACAATTTGTAACAACCTCATTTTTCTTCATGACTGCTATGGAAATATGGGTATTAATGTGAAAAAATTAAAAACAAAGTTATTTATATTAGAATGTATATATAAATATGTATAATTATAAATATAAGTTAACCATGATAAACTACCTAAGATGAGAATATTTTTTAAAAATACTAAATAAAGCCTGACCAGGTGGTAGCACAGTGGATAGAACGTCAGACTGGGACGCAGAGGACTCAAGTTCAAAGCGCCAAGGTTGCTGGCTTGAGAGTGGGCTCATCCGGATTGAGTATGGGGTCACTGGCTTGAGCCCAAAGGTCACTGGCTTGAGCCCAAGGTCACTCACTGGCTTGAGCATGGGGTCACTGGCTCGGCCAGAACCCCCCAGTCAAGATACATTTGAGAAAGCAATCAATGAACAACTAAGGTGCCACAACAAAGAATTGATGCTTCTCATCTCTCTCCCTTCCTGTCTGTCCCTGTCTGTGTGTCTCTCTTTTGCTAAATATATATATATATATATATATATATATATATATATATATATTTTATACACACACACTAAACAGAAACTGGAGGTTGAAAAGAACAGTATCTGTAATACAAAGCAAATAAATAATAATAATCTGTAATAGAAACAGAAAAAAATGCCCCAAGACAATTATCTTTAATAATAAGAGCCTTTAAAATTGAACAGTAGACCACCTGCTAAGAGGGCATGTAGAGAAGGGAGCACCCTGCCTGTGAAATAGGATCTGACCAAAACCCTAGGCTTCTAGCTCCCATTTTCACTCCTTCAACTATACATAAATGGGTAATTTTAAAACAGTGAGCAATCAACCGTCTTCCATTATTCTCTATCACAACAGTATAGTAATTGACAAATATTCACTTACTTGTTTTTGGTTTTTTGGTTTTTTTGTTTGTTTGTTTGTTTGTTTTTGAAGCTGGAAATGGGGAGAGACAGTCAGACAGACTCCCGCATGCTCCCGACCGGGATCCACCCAGCATGCCCACCAGGGGGCAACGCTCTGCCCAACAGGGGGCGATGCTCTGCCCCTCCGGGGCGTCACTCTGTTGCGACCAGAGCCACTCTAGCGCCTGGGGCAGAGGTCAAGGAGCCATCCCCAGCACCCGGGCCATCTTTGCTCCAATGGAGCCTCGCTGTGGAGGGGAAGAGAGAGACAGAGAGGAAGGAGGGGGGGAGGGGGGGAGAAGCAGATGGGCGCTTCTCCTGTGTGCCCTGGCCGGAAATCGAACCCGGGACTTCTGCACGCCAGGCCGACGCTCTACCACTGAGCCAACCAGCCAGGGCCAATTCACTTACTTGTTTTGTCATCTCTTCTGCTACACTGGAAGTTCCGCAGAGCTGAAGACGGCCTGGTTTTTTTCACCTTAGAACGTGCAGTGGTTAGCTCAGAGCCTGACACACAACTGCCACTCAATAAAGATTTGTTGTATGAATAAATTACTCCATCATCACCATTTCTTAAGAAGTCTGATGGTACAGATCACTTTTAGGATCAGTGGGTTTTAAGTAAATATTCAATACTTTTACCACCGTTCTCATGAGAATCAGAAAAAAAAGTTACTTTTATGTAAAATATTCTATAGCCTGGGAGCACCTTGGGGACCAACTAGGCTGGGATTACTCACTTAGCCAGTAATGAGCCAGCAGTGGGCTACGAAATCAACTTAGCTCTTGTGCAATATTTTCAATTAATTAGAGTAGAAACATTCTAATACACTGTATGACATAAAGGTATTTCATGAAACATATATCATGTATTACATATTATAACTATTAACACATGTGCACATACATATACACTCACATAAATGTGTAAGACAATGTGTAGAGTGGAGTGTAGAATGAATTCTTACCATAAATTACAAGTTGTGGTCAATCGTTTTGTAAAAACATTGATCTGGACAATTATACCAATGGTTCTTCACAAGTATTAATTTTCAGATCTACTATTTCAGTCTTCACAAGTACTAAAAGGTATTCCAAAGCCAAAAGACAATGGTTTTTTGCATTGTCAACCTGTATGAATTATACACAACTTTTCCTTTCCTCTTATTAGGTAATTGTGATTTATACCTATATAACATCAAGCTAGAATTTGGCTTCCACTATGTTAAATAACTGGCCATAGGCTATACAAAAGAGCAGTACAGTTACCATTCAAAACAAAACTAGGTGACAAGCCTTACTCATCCACCTAAGCCACCACAGATATCTCCCTGGTGGAAAATTAAGAGGTAATGTCTATACATGGTTCAAAGATTCTTCAGAATTCTTCTATGGGGTGATCTTGATAATAACAGATTACAGGTAACTGCCAAGTCAACTGAAAAAGTCTTTCTATAAATAAAAAATTTAAGTTCACATTATCTAGATGTAACCTAAAATTACTGTCAACACTGCATCTATTAGCTAAATAGCATTTATCATTAGCACTTATCTTCTGTAAAAATATAAGGGTGATACACTCACACCACACATCCCATTGAGAGACCTCCAACAAAACTCACGTGAGACAGCGCTGATTCATGGCAATGCTGTCCCCAGACTCATGACAGAGATGCGTGGAATATGTTGCCATTATTCAACTGAAATCAAGGCAGTTTATGGCTAAAACACAACTAAAATTTTGATCTGGATTTACAAGTACGTGACAGATTTGACATATAAAGTAGTATGAGTTTGTTCAAATAAGTAATTACTAATAGTAAAAGAACTATTTCTTCCTTCAGAATTTGTTCAGAAAGCTCCCTAAACTTAAGCAACTCAAATTCTGTCATTAAAAATTTTGATGTTTTGGGAAAGAATATTACTCTGAAACTCAAATCAAATGGAGACTGAAAAATGAATTAGTCTAGAATTTGTATGAACACTGAAAAGTCAAAACAGTGGTCAGAATACTTACACTGCGTCATGACTTCATTCTAAATATGACTAGTGTTTATTTCGAAGAAAAGTACCCTGCAAAAATTTGCCGGTTGAAAATGAATGCAGCCCCATAATAAAAGACCAAGACAAAAAAATACTGAGTAATGATGTGGCAATGTAGAATTATTAAGCAATGTAAAGAAAGGAATAAATATGTAGGAAAAATACTATTCACACTCAAAATTATTTATCAGGCATTCAGAAATTTACTAAAACATTTATGCATTCTCTCAAGAATTTATTCTTTCAAAAGCTATTTCTATTTTAGTCTAGTTTATTATCATAACTTGATTGAAAACATGCAGAATTTATCTGTACTAGATAGCCATAGTTTGCCTTTTGGGTACAGTTAATATCAGGTAAACTGGGGCAACTCACTTTCCTTGACTATTCCTTAGCAAAATGTTCTAAAAGAAACCATTTTATTGGCCAAGACCAAGGCTACAACCTTCATCAGCATTGACTCACAATCTACCTTGTAGACTACTGGGGCTTCATGTCCCTCCATCCCACTTCACAACAGTCTCCACAAGAAGCTCAAGGAGCACAAATCATACTTCACCACCTGGTCTCTGGTTCCCATGATGCTCTCTCTATTCCCTCATCTGGTCCCATCTCCCACCCTTCCTCAGAGCCTGAAACACTGCCAGCCACCCTCTCGAGCTCAGCCTGCCAATTGTCTGATTACCTGTTTCACTTCTCTCCGTTAAATTCTCTCCTGAACCTACCCCATGCAGGCTTTTTGTCTCCCCCTCCCATGAAAATGACTTGTCAGAAGTCACCAATGTGTTCAAAGATCCATTTTAATATTAGCTGTACTACAAGCAACTTGTAACAGAATTGACCATTCCCTTTTTCTTGAAACATTTTTTAACTTGGCACCAACTGCCTTGGTTCTTGTTCACTGGCTACTCTTCTCATCTTGACTGGGGATTTCGTTATCTCCCCAATCCTTTCTTTTATATCCACTCTCTAGTGACAACTGACAAATTTCTCTCTTCAACCCAGACTTTCCCTATTGAATATCTCAACTTAAATGCCTAACAGGTACCTCAAATTTAATACATTAAAACTATATTCTTGATCCACCCCAGAACATCTGAGCCACCATTTCCTGCGATCTTCCTCACAGTAAGGAAAAGCAATAACATGCTTCCAGTTGCTGAGATCCCAACACATAGTAGACCCTCAAAAGCTGTATGTGGAGAGAATAATTAAAGGAGTGAGACGTTCCAGATCCTCAATCCCCCGGAAAACAATAACCATCTCATCAAGGTAAAACATTCTTTAAGGTTAAACCTGAAAAAGGTTTAATCATTCTTTTACAGATCCCCTTTCTAATGAACACATATTCACCCACCATGAACAGTCAAAACAAAATACGCATTAAAAATAAAACATGTTTGTTATCATAGAGATAATTTGCTATGGATGGCTCACTAAAGGTCAAAGTATTCAAACCCAACATAACAGATAACGCTATGACATTTCGTACAATTTTATGTCATTGATAATGTAGTAGGTATTTCATTTCCTTGTGCTTGATAACACCAGTCATCACTATCCTTGCCAGATAACAGATGATTGCCCAAACAAGCTTTCCATCATAAGTCCTCACTAGCCTTGTTTAAGACAGAAAGTGATTAACCCTATTAATTAATGCCGGTTATGAAATAGAGGAACACTAGACATTTTGTAGCAAAATCTGTCACAGGCAACCCGACTTACGAACATGCACCCACATGTGGAGAGCAGAGAAAGTATAAAAAGGAAACTGTAAAAAGCTGAGGCCATCTTTCTAAAACTAATCACCGGGGAAATGAATAACCTAAAAAGATACCTTCCCATGGGGAGGGAATAGCTATTTACAAATGTACAGCTAATAAATTACTAGGACCAAGCCTGACCCTTGACAAGACCCTAACCCAGCTAGCTAATCAGTCAAAGATAACTGAGCTTTTAAAAAACTGATTTGGAATGTTTTTTCTCACAGAAACAAAAATATCCATTTAATAAAGTAAAACTATAGTTAAAATTTAAGGTACATTTTGGGTTAAAAAGATTTGTGAGCAGGCCTGGGATCATTGCCAATATTTTTAATACTATTTCAGTAAGACAGGGAAAAAAATGTGTTCTGAGTTCCAAACAGCTGCCTTACACATAAACTTTTGAAACACAACTGGCCTGTATGCTGGAAACTATCTGTATATAGGTTAGGTTTCATGGGATTCCATTTGGCCCATGGCATTTCTGAATATGTTTAAGAATAAGTCACTTTATATTAGGCCTCCTCCACTCAGATGGCGCAGTTTCAAAGACCTCAAGCTTGTCCAGAGGTGAATGAGCTTGCTTAACGTTTTATAAAACCTACTATTCTACAGCAAAGAAGGGCTTCAAGCTACCAGCCTACATTTCTTCTTGTATGAACGGACTCTGATTCCTTTATCACAGTGATCTGTATAATTCTGGGAGGTGAAGTACACTGTCACTACTTATTTGATTTAGAGACCAGAGCAATTTATATATGTATACCTAACTCTTCTAAACAGTACTATACAGTATTTGTTTTCAGAATTTAAAAAAAAAAAAAATTAGAATTTTTGAGAAGTTCAAAATATGAGCTAAAATTATCAGAAAAGCTTCCTGGGGTCCCTAAAAATGCAGATTAAGAATCACATATAGACCTGTGGTGGCGCAGTGGATAAAGCGTCAACCTGGAAATGCTGAGGTCGCCGGTTCGAAACCCTGGGCTTGCCTGGTCAAGGCACATATGGGAGTTGATGCTTCCAGCTCCCCCCCCCCCGTCTCTCTCTCCTCTCTGTCTCTCTCTCTCCTCTCTAAAATGAATAAATAAAAATAAAACATAAAAAAAAGACCTGGGAATTAAAAAAAAATAAAATAAAAAGAATCACATATAAACAAGGCTATTTCAGATGGTATTAACATAATAACAATTAAATGCCTACATTGAGATAGGTAAGGAATAGAGGCCACAGAGCTAAGTAAGTCACTGACACATTGTCACAGATTAGTACTCTAATAATTAACAGTTCTCTACTTACTTATGAAGTATTTTAATGCGCCTCAACTGAATAGCTGAAACAGCTGTCTACAGTGGTTGAAAATACTGTTAGCTCTGTCAGGACCAGCTTGACTCTGCCCAAAACATTTATGCATATTTCCCAGGAGTTGAGAAAACAAAACAAAACATGTTGATGTTCTCTAGAAGAAAAACAAGACTGAAGCTCCGCTGGGCTGACCTAACTGAAGAGGCCCCTCAGTGTGCCTGGATGTTTCAGAGGTAAGTTCATCAGAAGAAAAAGGTCACACTCTTGCTCTTTTTCCAACACCCTCCCTCTTTCTATGTCATCCACTCTCACAGCCAGACAGATGCGCTCTGTCCAGGACAGCTCTTTCCACTTGGATGTCTGACCATCAACTTCATTGTGGCATATAAAGATCACACTTGTCTAAAACCAAACTCACCATGTGCCTCACAGTTACTCCCTTCATCGGTTTCTGCACCTGTGATTATCCCAGTCTCTCTGGCCGGGAACTCTGATTTACCACAAACATCAGAATTACCTAGAGTAAAAAGGCAATCTACCCATCCTTCAAAAATCAGAACCTCAAAGGGTGGTATGTGGGAATTTTAACAAGCTCCTCAGGTGATTCTAGTGCACATTCAAGTTTGAGAACTTCTACTTATATCCAGACTTGCCTCGTTCAGTTCGTCCAATATCACATCCTTCCTCTTTCAAATCCTATTGATACCAGAGTCCAAGATCCTAAAACCACAACTAATTTCCTAAATGGTGTCATCAGTTTCTCAAACTTAAATTTCTCCTTATTTTCCTCTTCTCTATAACTTGTCTTCGCTTACACACTTAATTAAACTCGTCTTCCTAACTTCTGAGACTCTCTCTGATCTGATCTCAAGTTATCTCTCTCTCATCCCTATGAACCTTCCACTCTAGTCACAAACCCTCACTCAGAATACAATCCAATGACTGTACTCATCTTGGTCTTACATACTCCACCACTGACAACTCAACTCCCCCACATCAGCAATGCCCACTCGTCTCTTATCGATGTGTCCTTCAGGGGAAAGCTGACGTCCCAAACTCCTTTCTTGGCTCTCCACACATCTCATTATTGCAATTGCTATCAGACATTGTTCTAGCCTTCTGTTTGTCCCACATCTCCTAGACAACAATCTTACTAAATTACTTTCTTTAAATTCCCCTTTTACTCAACAATAGTCAATACTGGTCTTTATTACCCTTTTAATTACGTCCATATCCCAGGGCTAGCACATAAAGCCCCATCAACCTCAATCAGTTAATTCCAGTTGCCCCTAAAACATGATGTTATTCAAGCTACTCTTATCTAGAAAATCTTCTCCTTCCACCTACCAACACAAAAATCCTATACTTCTTCCAATAAGCAATACTAGACTCAACATCAGTAGGTTAAAAAATAATTTGGCCTCTTTAACTGTAGGAATTTCTCATCTGAGGCAGAAAATACCTTAGTAAACAAAAATCACCAAAATATGGGAACACATACATTATTTTTATAATACAGTGAATATATTTTTTACTTTTTTGTAACGTTCCTTGTTTTCACAGCATTTAATAAAAAGGGATTAAAATTTCATAAGGCTAATACCGTGAAGTAAAATCTCCCCATTGTTTCATATAACAAACTCAGAAAATGTAATAATTGCTACTTCTGTGTTGTATTTTTTTAATTACTCTGTCCAGGAAGCAGCTATTTTCTCACCATTGAAAATCTTTTCACTATATTGTATTATATTTGCATTATATTATAATACTACAATAGAATAAAAAGAACAGGGACCTTGGAGTCAGAACATATGTATTAAATTAAGAATGGGACAACTTTTGGGCAAGACTGTCATTCTCTCTAATACCCAATCTCCCTATCGGTAACATAGTAGCTACCTGGCCCCATGATTTAGGCCACATGTTACATTCAGATCATCCAAAGCCTAAAGTGTTACAGGTGATCTAAATCCATTTTCAGATTAATCTTCCCCAGTACATTTATTGCAAATCTAGTTAACTGGCCATTCATTGCCTTCTTGCTCAGAAAGGCCAGTTCCTGAGAAGAAAAACCAGATCCAGGAAACACAGCTGGAACAAGTTAGTACCCCAGCCGCTCCGCTAAAGCTACAGAAATCATAAATCTATTATTCATGGGATAATGCTTAGCTACTTGTGACAAATTGAAGGTTGAGAAAATATTTGCACAAAGAGCCATCGTGCCAACTCAGTCAGGGCCAAGGTAGAGGTCACTGCCAGAGAATGAGCAGCCTGTCACATTTGTAGAAAAAAAAAAAAAAATCCTAACAGCCTAAGTTAAGAATGTATTGCTTCATCTAAGAAAGGTTGTTTCCCTCCTCTCTATTCTATGTTTGATTTGCCTCATGGTAATAAATCATGAAAGCTGAGGTCAACATGAACCTTGTCCACTTATAGATATGGAACTAAAATTTGAGACAATCTGCCAAATTAAAATACCAAGACCCTGAAATAATATGTACAAAACCAAGGATATATGAAAAAAAAAAACTGCATTTATGAATTAAAATTAAGAGTTGTCATTCATGTCCCACAGTCATTTTCTGTGTATGTCTCAGTCATTATGCTCAGGAAAGAAATGTTTCTGCATTATATATCTGCCCTGTGGTGGGGCAGTGGATAAAGCATTGACCTGGAACACTGAGGTAGCTGATTCAAAACCCTGGGCCTGCCTGGTCAAGGCACATATGGGAGTTGAAGCTTCCTGTTCCTCCTCCTTTGTCTCTCTCTCTCTCTCTCTCTCTCTCCACTTTCTAAAATGAATAAATAATTTTTTAAAAGATATACATATATAATATAATATACAGTAAGTATTTATATATACTTAATATATACAGTAAGTATTTGTTAGACAGCAAAAGATACATACTGCATCATACCACTTATTTGTGGAATCTAAGAAAGTTGAACTCCTAGAAACAAAGAGTAGAATGGTGGTTACCAGAGGCCAGGGGGTGAGGGAATTAGGGAGACATAGGTCAAACGGTATAAACTCCCAGTTAGAAGATGCATAAGTTCTGGAGCTCTAATGCACAGCACTGCGATTATAGTTCACAATACCGTACTACATTCCTCAAAGTTGCTAAGAGACTAGATCTTAAATTTCTCACAACAAAACAGAAATGATAATTATGGGCTGATGGAAGTGTTAGCTAACGTCATAGTGGTAATCATACTGCAATATAGAAATGTATCAAATCAACACTCTGTACATCTTAAACTTACACAATGTTATATGTCAATTATATCTTGAAATAAAGAAAAGGAGGGAGGAAGGGAGGGAGGAAGGAAGGAAAAGGAAGAAAGAAATGAAGAAAAGAAAAGGAGAGAGGGAGGGAGAGGGGAGGGAGAAGAAGGAAGGAAAAGCGGGTGAGGCCAAGAGCCTCAAGAAAAGGCTTTGCCTTGAGAGGTCTCCTGGAAGAAAGCTGCCCTCCCCACATCTGACGCTGCAGCCAGGCCTCAGGCTCAGCCCCGTATCCCCACGCCCAGGGGGAAGCTAGCCATCACGCTAACAGCCATTTCTAGACCAATAGCACTACTCATTGAGGACCTCAGCCAAGGCCATTTCCCAGGCATTTCCTTGGGAGGAGCTATTTAACTACTAAAAAATTAAATGTTTAAACAAATAAAGTTTAATTTCTTCTTGGAAAAAAACAAACAAACTGAATTCCCAAATAGTTTTGATAGTAACTAGAAAAGTTCATGTAAGAGGTCAGGTAAATTTTGAAGGTGACTAGAATGATTCAAGTAAGAGTTCAAGTAGAGTTAAAAGTTATTTTAAGCTTAATCAGCTTGTTTTACATTCTTTTACAATGAGAAAAATAACTAGGAAGTCTGGCAATGAGTAGTAAAAAAAAAATGTTACAGCATTTTCTTCCTTGGTCAACCTTAACAATTCATTTAACTCAAAATTTTAAGCATGAATGATTACCAAGTAACTTTTGTTATATAATATCATTTTCCTCTTGATCCACTTGGCTGATTCCTGAGGATTGCTTAGGTGTCATTTCCACCAAGAGACTTTCCTAGATTGCCACCCATACCCTGACCCACGATGGGTGAGGTATCACTCCTCAATGGTCCCCAACATTAGTGATCACCACCCTTCTCTGGGCACGCACAATGGTTTCTAACTGTTAACTGAAGAGTTCCCACTCCCCAACTTCTTACTAGACTCCAGGCTCCCCTGAGGACTCACTAGTCGCGAGTCCTTGCACAAATCTGCTAAAGTAGATACTTAACAAATGTTTGCTGAATGAGGAAACATACACACACACACACACACACACACACACACACACACACTGAACGGGTTCTTCCAGTTCAACTCTCACTGGCCATGTAAAAAATTAGAGGTATAAATGGTTTAAATACTAGAACCAGAATTTTAAAAAACCATTTCCAATTCTCAAAGATGTTTTCTTATGCTAGTTCATTATACACAGAAAGTTCTTTACTTTTAACAATGTGAAATTAAAGTTTTCAAATACATACTACACACTTCTAGGTTTATATCCAAAAGAAAAAAAAAAAAACTATGTCCCTACAAAAACTTATACATTAATGTTCATAGCAGCATTAGTCATAATAGTCAAGAAGGGGAAGGAATCCCAAACATCCACCCAGTGATAAATGCATAAATAAAATGGTATGTCCACACACTGTAACGGATTATTTGGCCATAAAAAGCCAAAGTATTTGTTGCATACTACAACATCGATGAACCTTGAGAACATTTTGCTAAGTGAAATGCCAGATACAAAAGACCGCATACTGTATGATTTATATAAAATATACAAAACATAAAGATCAAGGCACAGAAAGTAGTCGAGCAGTTGCCTGGAGCTGGGGTTAAAAGGGCAAAGGGAGGTGGCTTGGTACAGGGATTCTTCCAAGGCTGATGCAAATATCTAAAATGGATTGTGGTGACGGTTGACTACATACAGAAGAAATTTTATGTTATGTGAATTATATCTCAAAAAGCTTTTATAAAATTAGTAATTATAGTTAAAAATAGATTTATCTGGCATATTAAAATTTGGAAATCTGCAGGCACAAATTTTCATTTCATTCTTCACCAATACAGGTGGTCCTCGGGTTATGGCAATCTCAATATACAATGTTTCCAGTGGATAACGCTCACTCCCATTAAAACTTGGAAAAAAAATGAGACATGACCGTTTAGGCTTACGCCACTAGGGTCACACTTATAGACTAGGTGGGCGAACTAGTTTGGTTGCGTAGGTAGGAAGAAAACACAGTAACACAGCTATGAGGGAGGGAGCTGGCGCCCCCAGTATGTTTATCTATGCCGTTCCAGACTGTACAAAGCACAAGGGTTCCATTTGTGTTACGCTATGCTGTGTTTCGACTTATACCAAAATTTGGGTTACATCACTGTCGTAGGAACAGAACTATGTCGTAACCAGAGGACCCCTTAGGGTAATGGTTAAATTCTGCTTGCTTGGTAAACCCAAAATTTATTTCAGAGGCCTAAAATGTCATGTTTACATCTGAAGAAAACACAGTACTTATATCCAAAGAAGTTTTGATATTAAAAATATTTTACTTTAATGTTTTGAGATTTAGTTGTCCATGTCAAAAGGCTATGTGGTTCTATAAACCTAAATGCTTGATTCTGCAATAGAGGGATATTTGCTATATTTAAATGGTTTTTATTTGAAATGTTAAAATTCAAAAGTAAGTCACTTCCCTGATAAAAGCGTATATGAAAAAGAAACCCAGAAAAGGAGATTTCTTTCTCTAAGAGCTCCTATGTATTATCCTGTGTCTGTGGCAAGTCTTCTGCCTACACAGAAACCCACAGATACAGAAATTCAAAGGGAGCTGTGCTCATACGCTCGCTTGACTCCAGTGGGAGGATACTCACCGTAGTCCTTTTGTGCTCAAGTCGATGCTGCAGTCACTCAGGTTCCCTAGATCATGTCTAAAATTAAGGTGTGTCATTGCATTTAAGGTATATTTATTTTTTAGATTTCACATACATCATTTCAAAGTTTGTTTGGTTTTTTTTTGTATTTTTCTGAAGCTGGAAACGGGGAGGCAGTCAGACAGACTCCCGCATGCGCCCGACCGGGATCCACCCGGCACGCCCACCAGGGGGCGATGCTCTGCCCACCAGGGGGCGATGCTCTGCCCATCCCGGGTGTTGCTCTGTCGCAACCAGAGCCACTCTAGCACCTGGGGCAGAGGCCAAGGAGCCATCCCCAGCACCCGGGCCATCTTTGCTCCAATGGAGCCTTGGCTGCGGGAGGGGAAGAGAGAGACAGAGAGGAAGGGAGGGGTGTTGAAGCAGATGGGCGCCTCTCCTGTATGCCCTGGCCGGGAATTGAACCCGGGACTTCCGCACGCCAGGCCAACGCTCTACCACTGAGCCAACCGGCCAGGGCCTCAAAGTATTTTTTAATGTAAGGTGATTTTTTAGCTATTGTATCTGAATTTTCAACATGAGGGTTTTTTTTTACTTGAATACTATGTGGTTATAAATAAACTCTAAATTTTCTCCGTATAAGGAATAAGTTTTAGATTTCTTTAAAAAGAAAAGTGAGGTTTTCTTGTGAGGAAAACGTTAAAGAAATCCAATTTAGAGTCATATGTCACAAACCCCAAGAGAGAAGGAGAAAAAACTCTTTTGAATATTTGTAAAACTATTCAGTGGAATTAAAAAGAAAAACACTAGTTTCAACTGACAACCCAATATAATAATATCGAACAATCTTGCTTTATCAGGAAGTCCTTTAAAATCTAAGAACAGCTAAGCCATGAGAGGTGACAGTATATACTTAATGAAATTAATAACAGATATTTGGGCAGTAGTATAGTTTTGTAACTTATAAAATTTAGGAACAGCAAGCTACACAGAAATACAGCATGAAGTTAATCTGGGAATGAATTGAACAGAAACAAATATATATTTTTTAATCGAATGTATTGGGGTGAAACTGGTTAACATGACTATACAGGACTCAAGTGCCCTACTCTGTACCACACCTCTGAACACTGCACCTGCTCACCTCCCCCAAGTCAAGTCTTCAGCCATCACCATTTCTCCACCCTACACCCTCCTACATTTTCCCTCCTCCACATTTACCTCACTGTTGGTATCCATGAGTTGTGGGGGTTTTTTCTTTTTGTCCTTTCTTGCTCAATCCCCCATTCTATATATAAGATGGATACTCAGGTAAATTATACCCCCTCTACCCACAAAACACACACACACACACACACACAAAAAAACAAACAAAAACAAAACCCTAATTATAGAAGAGTGATATCTAAATAAAACTAGGGAATCAGTTGCTCTGCCGTAAATCCTAGGGAAGTCACTTGACTGTAAAATAAGTTTTCACTCTAAAGCCCATCAAAGATTAAAAATGTAGATCTGATAAATCACTCAGAAGATACATATTAGGTCAATAATATTTCTGTTATCAACAATATTCATAAATAAAGGCAAAATGCGCATCCTCTGATAGTGACCCTCAGCCTCTGTCCAAGTGCATCTGCTGTAGAGTAAAAATCCATCTAGGACATGTGCTCAGATCACAAGTAAGACAAGAACACGTTAAAAGGCTAAGGCAAACATCTTCCAAATACTTTAACTCAAACTTTACATAGTAATTGGCAGCCTGGGCGGCCATTTGCATCCAAATTTGGCACTATTTGCTATCACAGTGGGTATAAGTATTTCATAATAGTTTTTGCAAAGGGGGCACCAGTCATTTCTAAAATTAACCTTAATTCCTTAGGTGTTCTAACTCCTTATAACAATAACCAGCTAGAACTCCTGACTCTATCTAATTTTATATTTATCAGGAACCTCATAGTCTTCCTTTTAAAAGATTATAGATTTTCCTCTCTGAATTAGCCCAAGGGAAGTGACTCAGGTTATTCATATTTTTTTTATTTTAGTTTACTTATTAATGAAGAAGGAAGCACACCTGGCCTATCAACCCACTGGACTATACAAAGACTATCCTAATGTCATTAGTCATAGTATCACTTTGAAAAGCATGAACATTTGATGTAGCCAAAAGATACCTCAGCTATATGAAAAATAAATTATTCCTCATAAAGTTCGAGTTTCCCTTCTAGGTGTCAAGGAGAAAAAGTTTCTTCTACTCCCTTACATTCAGTAATGGTGAGCCTACATATTAAACAAGTAAAAGATTAACAGGAGAAAGACACACAATTTCTATCAATATTTTAGATTTTAACGGAAAGTCATAAGAAAAGATGTCAAACACAAGTGGTTAGACTTGAGGACTTCTGAGACCATTTTCGGAAAGGAAAAAGGATTTGAGACTTCAAAGGATGATAAATTGTGGGTAAGTAACTAGGGAATAGATGGGGGAAGGGCTAATGGAAGATAAGACCTATTTCAATGGGGTTTAATTATGTAGACTCACCCACATCAGGTGATAAGAGTCCTTCTCCCTCTGAAGTACAGGCAGGGAAACACCTTCATAAGAGAAGTGTATGCCATAATTTTAGTCAAGTAAGAAGGTTGTTGGGCAAATGAGTTTGCAAAACTTGTATTTTTTGTTTGCTCACTTTTAGAGTTAAAAAATGGCACTGGGAGAGCCTTGGCCAGTTGGCTCAGTGGAACAGCGGCGGCCTCGAGTGGAGTCCCGGGTTCGATTCCCGGCCAGGGCACACAGGAGAAGCACCCATCTGCTTCTCCACCCCTCCCCCTCTCCTTCCTCTCTGTCTCTCTCTTCCCCTCCCGCAGCCAAGGCTCCATTGGAGCAAAGTTGGCCCAGGAGCTGAGGATGGCTCCATGGCCTCTGCCTCAGGTGCTAGAGTGGCTCTGGATGCAACAGAGCAATGCCCGAGATGGGCAGAACATCGCTTCCTGGTGGGCATGCCGGGTGGATCCCGGTCGGGCGCATGCGGGAGTCTGTCTGACTGCCTCCCCGTTTCCAACTTCAAAAAAAAACACACACACACACAAAAAAAAATGGCACTGGGCAGCAGCGCCAGGTCTGTGATCTGTGAAATTGCAAATTACTTCCTTCTTGGGAAGGACCATTGTCTTGCTAATGGTTGCTGAAGGAGGGGTTTATGTCAGAAAGTTTTGAAAAGAGAAGGAGAAGGAGAAGCAGAGAGAAGAGAAGCTATGTTTTGCTGGGAGAGCAGAGAGAATGCAGAGTGCTGAGGAAGAAGCCAGTTTGTACAGAGAGAGAGAGAAGGTGTGCAGATGGGGAACCAGAACTGAGGGGCTTTTGCGAGCTCCGCTGAGACTGGTGGGCCTTTGATTCTAGGGGAAGCCGGAGAAGATTCTCCTGGTTGTAGAACTGGAGAATGTGTCAGTGGGTGAAATGTGTCCCTGAGTGAAAGGGAAGTGTTTTTCCTGTGTGTGTTGCTCATCGGCTGGTGCGAGACTTTAATAAAGGAATGGCCCACCATTTTTTGGCTCCACTGTTCCTTTACCATCTGCCCGAATCCAGTGGGAACCTGCATGAGAGTGGCAGTGACGGCAACGACTACTGGCCACACAGGGTGCAGAGAACTCTTCCTGGATCTGTTGACTCAGTTTCCTTCAGATCAAAATAATCCTCATACCAAAGTTACATGTTTAAGGAGAGCATACCCGAACCCACTTCAAGGGCAAAACTGTCATTGTATTGGTCAGTTTTGTTTCCTTCTTATGAAGCAGAGGAAGAAGAAAAGAACAAACCACATCGGGAAGATGCTAAACTTAGGGGTTTCCCTTCCTGCCTAGAAGCATTACATTACTCAGCTTTCCCTCTTACCTTGTCAATTCACACAGAGAAAGGCTATGGCAACTTACACATGAATGTCAGCTCTGTGGAACTGTATCTTTCCCTGACCACAAGGGAGTCTACAAAAGCAAAAGGAGAAATTTAAGAAATTCACTGAACTTTGCTTTTCTACTAAATGTAGAGCAGGGAAAACCAGCAAATAGGAGTAAGCATACGTTTTTTTAAATAAACACAATCTCCATTTTATTTTCATTTATCTTCTGACAAAGCAGGGAAAGAGACCTGGAAACCAAAGATCTACATTCAAATTCCGGCACCATAATTTAACAGTTTTATGACCTTTGGCAAGTTATTAACCTCTCTGAGCCACTTGCTCATTATCTATAAATAAAAACACTTTATGAGGAACTAATGAGACCTATCTGACAGGTATATGGCAAGAATAAAGTGAATTTAATTTAGATAATACATGTAAAACATCTGGCAAAATATGGTGTTTTTCCTTTATCCTCTCCTTTCTAAAGGATTTCAGAGGTCTCTCTTTGATTTATTTTGACCTAAATCAAAAGGAATAGAGGCTATCACCCAAAATATAAAGATGCCACAGGATTGGTACCAGTATATCTTTTAAAAGCACTTTCTTTTTCTCCCCATACTACACAGAACTTACACAAACCCTTGAAGAGGGGTCAGGAGATGAAGAAAGCTCACTGATAATTTTTACTTAATATCAGCAGAATGACCTTGGAAGTTAGCTGGGACTGAACAAAGTCTTGACAGCACGCCAGCATTCAATCAGATACTTTTAATATCAGTAAGACTTTGTGCTCCAGCCAAAGAGAAAGAACATTTTTTTAAAAAATTAAAAGAAACCCATCAATTCAAAGGTTTTTAAAGTTTGGTTAAAGATACTGAATTATCTTATGAGTCAAAGAAATAAAAATATAACCCAGTATTATAGACATCATGCTATACATAAGCAGAATACTAATGTGGGCTATATATATATATATATGTAAGAAGAAACTGTATATGTCTTTGTTATTTATAAATAAAGTTTAACGTTATCTATAAAATGAAGGGAAGAGAGTCTGAGACGCGTCCTGTTCAGATTCTGCGCGCAGTCTCAAATGGTTGAGAAACTGCTCGGGGTGATACATACAATCTTGAGGAGATATAATTTTAAGTCAAACTCATATCATTATTATTTTAGGATAATAAGTTTGATTATATTTTAAGCATTTGCAACCTTTAAGAGAATATGACCTATCAGAGTGTTAGGAAAGCTTTGTAATTCCAAATAAAATACAAAATATAGAGTAACTGATTTAGGCCAAAGACTACAAGTGGAGACCTGACTATCTCTATACTACGGTATTAACATACTTTGGGAACTCTAGAGCCACTATATTTGTAACTTGAATTTGTGAGGTGTATAAAAATTATGTTGATTTTCAGGAAAGCACTCAAATCAAATATAATAAATTTTATATAAATAGTGTTTTAAGTAGTTTAAGGTTTTTTATGTTAGTAAATGTGACCAAATATGATTCAAAACCTTTAAATTGCCAAAATGCAATAGACTTATAACAAAAATAATGTGATACATAAAATGAATTTACAAGCCAAATGTAAAAGTAGAAATTCAATCCTGTAACTTTAAATAATTTTTAAAATCAATATAATTTCTAGATAATTTTTTCTGCACACTACCAGTATGCATAGGAGTACCAAAATATCATATTAAACAAATCTGAAAACACGATATTAAATAAATCAGATTGAATAGCAGGTTTAAAAGTAGCTACTTCCATAGAATGTGAATTCATAGAATCCCTTCACCTAGATGTGTTACTAAATACTGCAGGAACAAGTAAATGACTCTTTCCAAAAGTGAAATCAAATACTAATCTTGACACACTTTGTGCCTGTTCATTTATATTCAAACTAAATCTAGAGGAAGGACACTACATATAAACAAAAACTTTTATTCTCCTTTCTAGTGGTTGTTCTTTAACTGTTTTCATTACTTTTGTAGTAGTTGTTCATTAACTACTTTCCCAACAATGTCATCTGTAAAATATGTAATGCTATCCGTCCTTGGGATTCCAAGCCGTGCTGTTGTAAAAGCCCTGAAGAATATCTGGGCAGCGATACAGAAAATGTCTCTTTTCTTTGAAAATAACCAAGTCAATTAAAAAAAAGTGTTTGTTTATATAATCTGGGATTTTAGTCAGATTTCAATTTTTATGAATGTAAATAAATGTACACTCAATGTAACAAGAAAGCAAATACAAGTGCAAAGCATAAATTAATGTTGCTGATGACTTCATGTAACTCTATGGATTTCAGAGCCCTAATGTGACATGGCTATTTGTCACGTTTTAGAGCTCAACGATCATTTATTTTCATGAGAACTCCCACAGTATTGTCATAATGAATAATAACCAAAAAAGGGTTTGAATGAGAAAACATACACATTCTGTTAGTGAATATTTTTGAGCATGTCACTTGTGCCACAAAGTAGACCCTAGGGATGAAGAGGAGAGTTAAAGAGATAAGGTCTTGGCAACCTAGTACATACCTTTAAATAGGAAAAAAATAATTGAAGAAAACATCAGGCTTTAATAAGTTATATTGTGAGAATAAAAAGTGTGATATGATAAGACCTCAAATGGCTAATTTAAACCAGCGAACAGGGAAGGCCACTACAGAGGTGCCACTTGGGCACAGTGGCCCAGACATCAGGGACCAACCATGCCAATATCTAGAAACAGGGCGGTTCAGGCCAGACAGATGCCGAATTCAAGCTCAAAGGCCATGGTATCTGTAGCCAAATTTACCAGTTTTTTTCGGCATATGATTGACAAAATTTAAAAATTTCTACCAGAGTCTAAGCAAGCATTGGATCGACTGAGACCAACTATAACATCTTAGGCTTTTTATACACAAAATACTGTTTGGTGGACACTTAAAATTCACATTGTGGCTCATTAATGATTAATAAAAAGAAAATAAGGGTTTAATACCAATACCTCACCCACTGAGCCAGCTTTTGTTTTTTGTTTTTGTTTTTTTGCCTATTAGCCTATGAGTTTTTTTCTTTTTACTTAATTTATTGGGGTGACACTGGTTAACAAAAGTATACAGGATCCAGCTGTACAATTCTACAACACATCATCACTACACTGTATTGTGAGTTTACCCCAAGTTAATTTCTAATCTAAAAGAGAATATTAGCTGCTTGTAATATTTTTACCTGGAAATCATAATAAAAAACCTATCACCTCTACAGGTGCTTTCTCATAACTACTTGACCTAAGGTAGAAAAAAATTATAACTGCTTTACTTGTTTTTTTTGTTTTTTGTTTTTTTTTCTGAAGCTGGAAACGGGGAGAGACAGCCAGACAGACTCCCGCATGCGCCTGACCGGGATCCACTCGGCACGCCCACCAGGGGCGACGCTCTGCCCACCAGGGGGCGTCACTCTGCCGCGACCAGAGCCACTCTAGCGCCTGGGGCAGAGGCCGAGGAGCCATCCCCAGCGCCCGGGCCATCTTTGCTCCAATGGAGCCTTGGCTGCGGGAGGGGAAGAGAGAGACAGAGAGGAAGGAAGGGGCGGGAGTGGAGAAGCAGATGGGCGCTTCTCCTGTGTGCCCTGGCCGGGAATTGAACCCGGGACTTCTGCACACCAGGCCGACGCTCTACCACTGAGCCAACCAGCCAGGGCCAAAAAATTATAACTGCTTTACTTGTTATGGCTTACTTCCTACTGTTCCTGTTGCTCCTACAAAACGCAGTGTGACGAGGGGTTCCAGCAAAGTGGGCCAAGTACGATACTGCAAGTGCCCATTTCCAACTGGCCAAAGAGCTGTACCTTTGAAAGCACCAGGAAGACTAATTGTCCAAGTTCCTCCATTTGTTAAAGGATAAAAACTGATCTAAAATCTGACACAGATAATTTGAAAGGTAACAAATAATATATAGAAAAGGAATTAAGGGTGACTTACTTTTATTAATATATCAAATCTATTTGGGGGAAAAAAGTTAAAAATGAGGTGCATAGGTCTAGCGTGCGGAGGACCCGGGTTCGATTCCCGGCCAGGGCACACAGGAGAAGCGCCCATTTGCTTCTCCACCCCTCCGCCGCGCTTTCCTCTCTGTCTCTCTCTTCCCCCTCCCGCAGCCAAGGCTCCATTGGAGCAAAGATGGCCCGGGCGCTGGGGATGGCTCCTTGGCCTCTGCCCCAGGCGCTAGAGTGGCTCTGGTCGCAACATGGCGACGCCCAGGATGGGCAGATCATCGCCCCCTGGTGGGCAGAGCGTCGCCCCTGGTGGGCGTGCCGGGTGGATCCCGGTCGGGCGCATGCGGGAGTCTGTCTGACTGTCTCTCCCTGTTTCCAGCTTCAGAAAAAATGAAAAGAAAAAAAAAAATGAGGTGCATAGCACCTATAATAGTACAATAAACCCAAAACCTAAATAAGCATCCACAGCAGAAAACACACACACACACACACACACACACACACACACACACACACCAAGCCCCCTTTCTCTAACTTTGGGAATCCGGCTCCACCCACACCTGACAATAACCAGTTAGTTACATTTCCATCTGTCCTCTGACCCCTTTCTTCCTCAAATTATTTCACTCTTCCATCAGAACTCCCCCTCAAATAAATTTTCTCCTTTTCTATCCAGCAGAGGCACTTATTTTCAAAATTTCTCCTTCCTTAAGACAGAGTCTTGCAAGAATGTTGTCAGAAATGTTGACAGGATTGTACTCAGCGACACAAGCACTTTTCAGAGATAAGGAACTTTGAGGTGAAACCTTATCAGGGAGGACAGCTGACTAACTCGAATGGAGTCAGGGCTGTCCTAACCCTTGTGCCATGAATGACAGAGGCAGAAACTCTCCCCCTCCAACCATCTGATGCAGTGCCAATAATCCAGTAATAAGTCCACTCTATACTGCAGAATGTGCTGCAGTATAGTTTTAAAACGAAGAAGGATATGAAAAACCAAATTTTCTAACTACTCCAAAGAAAGACCAGAACACCTCAGGACTCTGTAATTCTACATGTCTCATATATGCTAAAAGAAATGAAGTATATAATGATCATTAAATTTCAAAAGATATACTTAAACATGATATAAATCACTTTGATGTTTAATACTTTACTTGTGAAAAGGAAAACTGATCATGTATACTGATACCTGGATATAAATAACCGCAGAAAAGTAGTTATCTTATAAATACCTATATATTTGCATAGTGTGACAAATGAAAATTCTGAATCTAAATGTCAACGCTAGCTCACCTGATTAATTTCTCTTCAAACATTGTGGACAAGCACTGAGCCAGGGACTATGGAATAAAGCAAGGTAAGATCTGCCTTCAGAGGGCTAGCAATCCATACATACATTACGTTTTTTACTTTAAGTGAAAGTGGGTATTCACACAAGAAAGTTAACGTAAGCTGGGAGGCATGGAAATTCAGAAGAAATTATGAGAAGAGAAATCCGATACATTTACTGCACCCATTACTCTTTCTACTTAAAGTATAACTCACAGAGACAAAAATGGACGTTCTGGAAAACATTTACCACTGCTGCATTAATTTATAAAAGTTCCTGCTGCTGAATTTTAACCAGTCATGCTATAGTGCAACTACTGCTGACTTACAAAACTAATCACTGGGTAGCAACTAAAAAGTGGGAGAAATTAACTAGGCATTGTTTCCATCCTGTTCAAAAATAATCCATTTGTTTAGTCAAATTAAATATGACAAAATAATACGAAATACAAAATGAAGAATAAAACTAAGAAATCAATCTTTATATACAAAACAATTATTTAAAATTCTATCTTTAGGCACACAGTTGGTGGTTATATTTTTGTTTGAAATTAACTACAACCAAACAAAGAATATTAACACTTGTTATGTTTTTAATAAAATTCCTTTAAAAAAAATGTTTCTTACTTGCAGCTATTTTTCTCTTTAAAGCTTATGTAACAAACCAACTTCGTCTTTTCTGAAATACCCACAAATACTTTACAAGAGGGGTTCAGGTGCCAACAAAATGTGCTGTCCTCTGAAATTAGACATGCCTACTGAAATGACTGGCTTGGAAGTCTATCCAGCAGCACTCCTGCTGGAAGGGTTCCAACTATGCTGGGGCCAGTCGTAACTGGAGAACACAGCATCAGGCAACGGGATAGAGTGAGCAGCACTGTGACAGGTACAGGCTGGCAAGCAGGGAGGCAACCCTGGCAGCAGCAAGGGAGATCCCAGCTAAGGTTGCCAAGGTACCATGAAGGCAGATAACCACATGCAGAGAGCCAGACAGAGACTCCCATCAGGGTCATGGGACACTAATCTTCTCCATCTCCAAAGAATATCATCCCCAAAGCCACAGTCAGGACTAATCCAAAAAATAAGGCAAGTTGGCCCTGGTCGGTTGGCTCAGCGGTAGAGCATCGGCCTGGCATGCGGGGGACCCGGGTTCAATTCCCGACCAGGGCACATAGGAGAAGCGCCCATTTGCTTCTCCACCCCCACTCCCTCCTTCCTCTCTGTCTCTCTCTTCCCCTCCCGCAGACAAGGCTCCATTGGAGCAAAGATAACCCGGGCGCTGGGGATGGCTCCTTGGCCTCTGCCCCAGGTGCTAGAGTGGCTCTGGTCGCAGCAGAGCGACGCCCCGGAGGGGCAGAGCATCGTCCCCTGGTGGGGCAGAGAGTAGCCCCTGGTGGGCGTGCCAGGTGGATCCCGGTTGGGCGCATGCGGGAGTCTGTCTGACTGTCTCTCCCCGTTTCCAGCTTCAGGAAAAAAAAAAATAATAAGGCAAGTTTATGAAAAACAGGTAGAATTTGGAGACACCTACTCATGCAGGTTATCACAATGTCAAAACTACAAATGGACAACTATCCAAATAAAGAAATTCTAAGTCCTATTTCTCCCTCAAATAAGCACTGAATTTTAAAACCATCAGAACTAACCCATTTGCAACAAATAAGAATGTACTGATAATAGCTAGTCCCCTTTTAGGAAGAAATTTAGTGCCCAGACAGTTAAGGAAACCAAAGAAAATTAACACAAGTCATGCTTGGATATTTTTATAGGACAGCAATTAGAACAAAAAGGAAGTACCATCCAGTGGGAATCAAAAGAAAGAGGAGAACTATTTTGGGCCAATTTTGTGACAGAGAAAAAGAGTCTGAACCTTTTACAGGTTATTTGTGATTATCCCTGCCACGCGAGGAATCCAATAGTATGGATGACACAAAGAAATAGACGTAAAAGTCATTGCACTTGGATACACATTTTAAGAAGTAAAAATGTTTACTCTAAATTTGTTTCAGTACAATAGGAATCAAATAGTATAACAATGTTGCTTAAAAATAAGCACAAAATTTCTGGAAAAATATATGGGAGGGCTTAATACCAATAATCCTTTATTAAAGGAGGTACACTTGGAAACTAATCCCAGAGGAAAATCTGGAATACATGAGTAAACAATAAAAAAAGAAAATTAAAAACAGGTACGCAAACCATACATAAATAAACAATAATTGTATTAACAATAATTGCTTAGTTTAACGAGTTTGTTAAAAGACAAAATATGGCCAATTCTGTAAATATCGGAAGAGGAATAATAAAAATTACTTTTATGGCTCGTAAGGGGTGCAAAAGTCCAGGATAACTTTAGACTTTGTTAAGATATACATACATACATGCATATATTTACATATAAATATACACAAAAACAAATAATTACACATTCTACAACAACCATTTTAAAAATAGATCCAGTGACTTTCAAACTAGTGGAGAGTACAAAACAAGTCAGAAGGAAAAACTCAAAAATTCACCAAAAGAGAGAGAAAAACAGCAAGAGTAGGAGTGTAAATAAAAATGCCCCAATAAACACAAATATATTCACAATTTTAATAAAACTAAGTAGACCAAGCCCCCTATTTTAAAAAAAAGTCTGATTTTAAAAATATAGTATGCTGTTTAGTCAAATGCCTAAATCGTAAGGACCCAAAAAGTTTAGTAAAAATATTAAAAAAAGATGTATTAAGCCTACAAAGGAAAGCTGATATAGCTCTATTTTTATCAGACATAAGTAGACTTTAAGTAAAAATAATAAAATGATATATAATGATACATAAGTAAAGACAAATGTAAAATTATAAGGAAAAACATAACTAAACGTTTTACATTTAATGGCCTCAAAATTGGCAAGTAAAAAAATCATCAGGGAAAGAAGAACACAATGCTTTCACTACTAATGAATAAAGCTAATAAAATGCTTAGCAAAGATATCAAGTTCAACAACATAAGTATCAGACTTCAGTTAATGCTCATATATATATATATATATGAAATTATTGTCAGAAATTGGCAAACGCAAACTTCTTTCAAAGGGACAGCTACCAAAAGTGGCCATAAATGTCTTAAAGTCAGTCTTAATTTTAAAAAAAAAAGTATTCTCTGATCATAACGCAGGTGAAATTCAAACTAAATGATAAAAACATAAATGGCGGAAAATACGCATTAGAACAATTTTAACTACACTTCTAAATAATTCATAGGTAAAAAAGGGATCACAACAGAAGGCAGAAAATACATAAAAATGAGTAAGAAAAACGCAATAGAAAAATATGAGGTTTAACTAAAGCAGTATATAGAGTAAATTTTAGCCTTAAAATTTTGTATTAAGCCCTGGCTGGTTGGCTCAGTGGTAGAGCGTCGGCCTGGCGTGCAGAATTCCCGAGTTCAATTCCCAGCCAGGGCACACAGGAGAAGCGCCCATCTGCTTCTCACCCCTCCCCCTCTCCTTCCTCTCTGTCTCTCTCTTCCCCTCCCGCAGCGAGGCTCCATTGGAGCAAAGATGGCCTGGGCACGCTAGAGTGGCTCTGGTCGCAACAGAGCAACGCCCCCTGATGGGCAGAGCGTCTCCCCCTGGTGGGCGAGCTGGGTGGATCCCGGTCGGGTGCATGTGGGAGTCTGTCTGACTGTCTCTCCCCATTTCCAGCTTCAGAAAAATACAAAAAAAAAAAAAATTGTATTAAAAGGCTGAAAATTAATAAACTAACATGAAACTAAAAATTTACAAAAGAACATAAATAAGAAAAATGGAAGAAAAAAATAAGTAGTAGAAATTAATAAAAAAAGTCAACAGGGATAAAAATGGATTCTTTTGAAGACTAAAAATGACATATCTATAATTAATTAATTAATAAGACAAGTCATCAATATTAAGATACAGCAGAAATATTTTTCAAAAGACAGTATTATAAACAAATTTAGTTATAATTTTGAAACTCAGACAAAATAGACAATTTCTATAGTGTACCAAAATTGACTCAGAAATGGCTGAAGACTTAATAGCGCTATAATCTTTAAAGACAGTGGGTGAAAATTTTAAATCTGCTCACAAACAACAAAATGCCCATATGGTCTTACAAAGAAAATGAATCACTTCAGGAAAAGATCAATCCATAATTACACAAACTTTTTCAGAAAATAGGAGAACTTCCCTCTTGTCGGTACAACCCTTACACCAAAATCCAGCCAAGATAACAGAAGAAAAGCAAAATTATGAGGCCTAGCTCACTCACAAACACTGATGCAAACCTTCTGAAGAAAATATTAGCCAAAAAAGGAATCAATTGAATAAAAAATATATAACAAACTTAGATTTATCCGAGGAATTCAAGAGTGAAATTCTAACAACACCTCGTATTATAATTAAAGAAGAAATCCTACATGATTATCTAAGTAGATGCAGGAAAATCTTCATTAAATTAAAATATATTTAAAAACAAAACAGCAAATGAATGGCAACTGAACAGAACTTCCTTAACCCAATAAAGGATATCTACCAAAAAAATAAAGCATGTATCATACATAGTAATAAAATACTAAAATAACTTCCATTAAAATCAGGAATAAGACAAAGATGTCTACTACCAGAATCTCTGGTCAATCTTTTAAGGGAGGTTCACATAAGAAAAAAAGACAAAAGTTTAGGCTTAGGAAAAAAGAAATAAGCCATCATTAAGCTATTATATGGTCATCTTCTTAAAAAATCCAATGTAAAGCCAGTAGCCACAGCCACCATCAGAGCCGCCTGGCCCACGCAGTTCACATTAGATTCCAACAGACGGTATTGAAACAATGTAGCCAAAAACTGGTGGGCCATTAGCTTTAATCCTAGCTTGCACCCTGCAGGCAAGAAATACACACCATGGGAAAACATTTCCCTTTCCATTCAGGGTTCCCAAAGCCACTGACTTATCTGAATTTCCTAGAATCAAAGGTTTCTAGCTCACCAGTCTTATTCACCTCTGTTCCCCATCTCCTTCTCTCTGCACCAACTCTGCATAAACTGGTTTCTCCTTCAACACTCCGCCATCTTGGCTGCCTCTCTTCTCCTCCACGTGGCCTTACTCTGCTCTCCTACAGTATGGGCTTCTCCTAGAACGTAATCACTCTTCTCACCGAACAACGCAATCTCTTTTCCTTTTAAAACCTTTTGGCGCAAAAGCCCTCCCCCAACACACATTCATACAATCACGCCCATCCCAAGCAAGAAGGGAAATTAATACTGTCACCTGGGCTACGGGCTTCCACGTGGGCAGCACCATCTTTAACAAAGTGAGCATAATGTATTTTATCTGCCCAACACCCAAGTAATCCGCAATCAAAATTTTTAATTAATAATAATTCAGACAGTCAGCAGTCGCAGGGCAATATTAAAAATCAACTGCCTTTTAATTCATTAACAAAAATGAAAGAGATACAACAGTAAACAAAGAAGTGCTAAACAAAAGTTATGCAATAACTTTCAAAATATATAACAAAGATATTAGAGAAGACCCAAAGAAACAAAGAAGGAATTGCCATATACCTTTCCATAGCCAAGGACTAGAAAACGAACTTATTATCATAAAAATCTCTCAAACTTAATGTAGATAGTCAGTGAAATTTCAATCAAAATTGAAAAAAGATCTTTGAGGAATTTCACAGGCTGACTATAAAATTACACAGAAGGCAAAGGACCAAGACGAGCAAAGCCACAGTTAATGAAGAACAAGATGGGGGAACTTGTGCTGTTGTAAGGACCAAGAGAAGATCAGAAAATAAGCAGGGCACTAATGGAACAGGGTACTTAAGGGTTACAGGCAGGTCCTGCTCCTGTTCTGTTAGGAGTAACATGCCCAAGGTTGTTCAAGAAGCAAAGACAGATAGGGACTCTGGGAGGCTGAGAGAGAAGAAAAAAAAGGAAAAGAGACAAACGTTTGCATTCTATTGGTTAAAAGACCCTTATCAGAAGTTTAGGTTTGGAATTCGCCAATAAGCTAGACCCCAGCCCCTGTTGCTATGCTATGTGCAGCCCCCTTAGCAAATAGGTTACCGCCACATCTGCTTCTGTATTAGGCTTGCTTGCTTAGCTTATAAAAAAATGTAGCTGTGAGCACTAGGTGTGATTCCCATCTGCAGCTCCTTGTGAGCACAGTGTCTCTGGACACCTCAGGAATTTGCCCCTGCGCAGGTAAAACTGGCCAATAAAGTTACATCTATACTCCTGAAAGTCTCCAACGTTTGTTCTTATACCCAGTGGATGTTACACTGTCTAGATGGAACAGAAATTGACAGAAGAAGTTCATGACAGCCCTTGAGTTTGCCCCATGTAATCCTAGCAAAGCTCTTCCACGGGCACAATCCCTTAACCTTGGTTCTTCTCACTATAGTCAAAACCTAACTCAGAAAAGGGGATCCAATGTGTGATTGCTAGAGGAAGGGGCAAGGAAACTGGAGGAGGACCTGTCAACAAGTACAAACTTCCCCGTATAAGATAAACAAGTACTAGGAGTGTAACACACAACACGATGGCCGTAGTTAACACTGCTGTCTGATATATAGTTCACCTTTGAACAACACACGTTTGAACTGTGCAATCCATTTATACACGAATTTTTTTCAATAGATACTATAAATTTATTTTCTCTTTCTCATGATTTTCTTTTCTCTAGCCTATTTTATTGTAAAAATGCAGAGTATAATACAAACAACACATAAAATATGTGTTCGATTACTCTCCGTGTTATCAGTGAGGCTTCCAGTAAACAGCAGGCTGGCTATTACGTTTTGTGGGAGTCAAAAGTTATATGCAGATTTTTTACTGTGGGGGAGGGTCAGCACCTTAACCACGTTAGTTATATGTGAAAGTTGTTAAGGGAGTAAATCCTAAGAATTCTCATCACAAGAAAAAAAAATTTTTGTTTCTTTCTTTGCTTTTAATTGTATCTATATGAAATGATTGATGCTAACTAAACTTACACATTTCACAATATACATGAAGTCAAATCATTGTGCTGAACACCATAAACATATAGAGTGATGTATGTCAATTATACCTCAATAAAACTGGCAGGCGGTGGCCCTGGCCAGTTGGCTCAGCAGTAGAGCGTCGGCCTGGCGTGCGAGGGACCCGGGTTCAATTCCCGGCCAGGGCACATAGGAGAAGCGCCCATTTGCTTCTCCACCTCCCCCCTCCTTCCTCTCTGTCTCTCTCTTACCCTCCCGCAGCCAAGGCTCCATTGGAGCAAAGATGGCCCGGGCGCTGGGGATGGCTCCCTGGCCTCTGCCCCAGGTGCTAGAGTGGCTCTGGTCGCGGCAGAGCGACGCCCCGGAGGGGCAGAGCATCGCCTCCTGGTGGGCAGAGCGTCGCCCCCTGGTGGGCGTGCCGGGTGGATCCCGGTCGGGCGCATGCGGGAGTCTGACTGTCTCTCCCCGTTTCCAGCTTCAGAAAAATACCAAAAAAACACAAAAACTGGCAGGGTGTGAAATCAACTCATGATGCTGCTGAAAATTTTACAAAAGCAGCATATTTAAATCTTCTAAAAAACTGGAAATAGATGGGCACGTGTTCTTCCTCAGTATTTTAGAATTTCTCTTTGAAAATGCTACCCTATATCAGCTGTGATTAAGGGAACAAAAGCAAAAATCATTGGACCATACTTGGACCACCAACCTCTTACAACCAGAACTTTCTAAGAAGCATTAAGGTGTAAGTTACCTAGGGTATTCCCAAAGAGCTTTAAAGTATTATACTAGTTATAGAGAGAGAGAAAGAAGTTTTCAGAACCTCTGCTGTAGTACAGGTGTCACTTAAGTTTGAGAAGAATATTAATACATCTTTTCCTTCTTAATAAAGAATCTCTTTACATTCTTGGGGGTTGGGGGGAAGGTTCTAAAAAGGGACAAATATAAGGTGATGAAAAATGATTTGACTTTGAGTGATGGGCATACAACATAATCAACAGTTCAAATGCTATAGAAATGTTTACCTGAAACCTATGACATTGATCAATGTCAACCTATTAAAATTAATTTTCTACACTGAAAAATTGAAAAACTTGAATCTGTACTTTCTTAGCAACTTACTAGCTTTCTGATGACTTTAATTTCCAAGATTTAATGCTATGTGAGACACTGATCTAATAAAATGAATTAAAATTAATACTCAGACTAATAAAACACAACCCAAAAAGTAAATAATGTACTTATGCAAATTTCTTTACTAACAACTTATTTTCTCTTTACAATGCTTTGTGTATATCAAGCAGATTACTAAGAAAATATTTAACATTAAACGGTTTTAACAAAACACATTTACATCTTTATTGATTCTTTTACTCCATTGTTTGTAAGTTTCAAAACACATGTTCATAAATATTTTAGCTCATTTTAACTGATGTACTTTAATAGGATGTTACTGTCTTCTCACTGTAACTAAACATCAAGAGGATATTTGTGGACTGGGCACAAACATGAAATGATGAGAATGGCACTTTATGCCAATTTCATATAAAATAAAAGATTGGCAATTTTTCAGTGAACTGGGACAAGCATAATGAATCAATTTAAATTATTTAGACACCCTCCCTAAAATGTCACTCTACCTCATAAAATGTTTTCCTCAAGGTTTAAGCCTTAATTATCCAGATAACTTCTGCTATGCTCATTTGACCTTAACAACCTCTGTCTTTCGTATATGTTATGAAAATAAGCTCCACAATCTCCACTTAAGAAGGTATAATTATTCCCATTGTGTAAGAAGGAAAAAAAAAGTACCAGAGGTTAAATAACTGACTTGGGGTTATTTAAGCTTGCATAGAGCTCACCTAAATGCTTTTCTTACCATCTTGCTCTGATTTTTTTACATACATGTATATCTTATGAAAATTAAGTAAAGGTACATATAAAGGAAAGGCAATCAACAAATCTTTAGAAACAAAAATCTGCATCTTAGTTACTGTGTGTGTTTTTTTAAATTTATTAAATTTATTGGGGTGACACCAGTTCATAACATTATATAGGTTTCAAGTGTATAGTTCTATAATACATATCTGTAAACTGTACTGTGTGTTCACCACCCCAAGTATAGTCTCATTCCATCACCCTCTATCTCCTCATTACCCTCTTCTACCTCCCCCTACACCCCCCACCGTGCTTTCAAAAAGTATTCTCTTAAGCAATATTACTAACACAACCTTTATAGACCTAGCCCCCAAAACACATTAGAACTACATGGAAAATCTGGACTTAGAATCTGAAATTTGATTAAGAATTTTTATTTCTTTGAAGCCTTGGAATCTAACTGTCCGTTCACATCTGAAACGCATTACCCCTAATGGCCTCAAATAATGGAATCCAATTAAAATTCTGCAGTAGCTCTCAAAATCCTCCTCTGAGGTAACTGGAATGCAAATCCAGGCAATCTGCTACTTTAAAAATAAAATTTAGAGAGCTCAGTAAAGTATACAAAAAGTGGCTATAGAAACTGCCCTGAAAAAGAATTTGAATTCTAAAATTAAGAAATCTGTTGAAAAAATAAAATTTTTTTTATCACTAGGTCATTCCTCTGGTTTTAGTCAGTTTAACTTATAACTGCAGATTTAAACTATGGGCCCTCTTCCTCCTTACGTAAAACTTAGCTGATCTAATGAGTCAACTCCAAAAAACAGTAGCAATGATCTTTTCTTTTTTTAATTAAGTACATTTCTACTATAATCACAAACTACTTTACTAAATACATGTTAAATGTTTAGTAAGTGTGTGGAGGACATGATGCTGAACCCTACGCTGATAACAGCTGATATTATTTCATTTAAATACCACAGAGAGGTCTAAAGCGACAGGCGATCAAAGGGGGTATATTTGTTGGGATGGGAAGGCAGGGAAGAAAGGTCAGGCTCAAGGAGAAGGTGTTATTGGAAATAAACTTGGGATCAAGGCAGGACACTCATATAGACAGATGGAGGTAAGTGTTTTACAAACCCAGGGAACAAACTCAGGAATGAGCAAATGACATTTAAGAAATACACATTCTGCACTGGCCAGTTGGCTCAGTGGTAGAGCGTTGGCCTGGCATGCAGGAGTCCCAGGTTTGATTCCCGGCCAGGGCACACAGGAGAAATGCTCATCTGCTTCTCCACCCCTCCCCCTCTCCTTCCTCTCTGTCTCTCTCTTCCCCTCCCGCAGCCAAGGATCCACTGGAGCAAAGTTGGCCCGGGCGCTGAGGATGGCTCCATGGCCTCTGCCTCAGGCGCTAGAGTGGCTCTGGTCGCGGCAGAGCGATGCCCCGGAGGGGCATGCCCTGGTGGGCATGCCGGGTGGATCCCAGTCGGGTGCATGCGGGAGTCTGACTGCCTCCCTGTTTCCAACTTCAGAAAAATACAAAAAAAAATAAATATATATAGAAAGAAAGAAAGAAAGAAAGAAAGAAAGAAAGAGAAAGAAAGAAATACACATTCCAATATTATAGACTAGAGTATATAATTATCTAACCACTGTGCTGCACACCCGAAACCAATACAAAATAATACTGAAAGTAAACTGCAGTTGAAAAAATTTAAAAAGAAATACGTATTCCAGTTTTGCTAAAATGTAGACCACAATTTGGCCTTCACTGATTCTCTCATAATCACATCGCACAGAGAGATAACTGAATCCTCAACAGGCTTCAGCCTCTTTCATAGCTACTACCATGCATAGAAGTGTTGATCATTCATAGGCCTGTCTATTGAAATGTAAATATAGACAAAGGTCTGCCACTGTGTCTGAAATATACTCAATAAATATTATCTCCACCCATTGCCATCTCCCAGGGTCTACCACAGGGGCCTGCACTGTGATAGTTCCGAATTCATTACTAGATGTAGTAGATGCAGACAAAAGCTTCACTTCCAAAAACAGGTGTCAAGTAACATAAAAACTTATAAAATTATTTTAATTATCAGTTTACTAAGTGTTAGTGACCTTCAAAAAAATTTCCTGTAATTTTGGAAAAACACATAAAATATTAATAATAAAGACTACATTTTCTACCCAAAACACCTAGTTAGCTCAAGAATTGAAAAATACTGAGATCTATGGATTCCAGACTACATTTTAGGTCTTCTAGACTCAGTGTAACAAACTGTCAAAAGTTGTAAGATGGGTTTTATTTTTTTTCTAATAAGAAAATTAATGCAGTTATTCAAACATGAGTATTTAAGCCAGTTTGTCAGGAAAATACTCACCTAAAGAAACTATCAAATTTTCTAAATTAGCAGTTGGCAGACTTATTCTGTAAAGGAAAGACAATAAATATTTTAGACTTGCTAGCCATATGACCTCTTGCAATTACTCACTTTGCCTATATAGCTTGAAAGCAGCCAGACAATATTTAACGGAATGGGCCTGGCTGTCTCCTATAAAACTTTATTTACAAAACCCAACAGAGGTCTAGATTTGGCCCAGGGGTCATAGTTTGCCAACCTCTGTTCTAAATTATTCAGTTATGGTGATTGCCTTTTAATGAGATGGTTGACTCATTCCTAGATGGATTCATACTCTTTTTATGCCCCTACCCGAGTCTAGGAAGTGGCCATTTCCTCCTGCAGCGCACAGGAGGAGAACTAATTTGAAGCTCATGTTTAACTCCTAGGCAATTCTATAGATTAAGGAAACTGACTTCTGTGTTATTATGGCTCCATAGTGATTAGCCCAGGGTAAGCATCAGAGAGAAATATTCTATCCAACTAAGAATAAGATAGCAGTGGGGAAATTAATATTTATTGAGTGAGTATATGTATCAGACACAAACTAAACCATTTGAAACACTTCATGTAATCTATAAAACCATGTAAAGTAAAAATCATTCTTATTTTCAGGTCAGGAAACACGGTCAAAAGAAGTCACGTCAGCCTAAACTCACAGGACATGAAAACTGAAACTTACGTAAGTCAGTCCATGCTCTTTCCAATAAACTATATTACCTCACTAAAAATTCAATGATGTTTTTCCTTGTTTCATTGACTACTTTAAAAATAAAGATAGCACACTAACTTTATCATCAAGATGAGTTTTTAAAGACTTTTAAGAGGTATAGAAATTAAAAGTTAATTGCACAAAAATCAAGATTTAAATAGAGATTAGGTTTCTACATTTGCCAGCCCACAAAAGCTTATCAGACCCCCAAATACGAATGGTTTTTCATTTTCGGAAATGGGTCAACCCAGGGCAAAAAAGCAAAAAAGTTACCAATTAATTGAGGCTTTACCATTTAAGTGTCAAGTTGTATTTAGGAACCTCTAGATAAACTCTTTTGTGAAATATGAAAACACACTTTCATGTCTTAAGAAGAACACAGTGAAAAGGTACAAATTATCAATGAATCGTTCTGTCACATATGCAGGTGCATAGACACCAATCAAGAAGGCTAAAGATACGATTCCTATGTCCATATCTTCACTGAGATTTAGGTCACTACCACACACGTGTACACACACACACACACACACACACACACACAATCTCATCACAGCACCTGTTTGTGGCCAAACTGATCTCTTCTTTGTGCTTTGGTTACTGTTTGTCCCATCTCATCTTGCAATAGCTTTAATGATCTTTTTTTTTTTTTTTTTTTTTTTTTACAGAGACAGAGTGTGAGTCAGAGAGAGGGATAGACAGGGACAGACAAACAGGAACAGAGAGAGATGAGAAGCATCAATCATCAGTTTTTCATTGCATGTTGCAACACCTTAGTTGTTCATTGATTGCCCTCTCATATGTGCCTTGACCGTGGGCCTTCAGCAGACCAAGTAACCCCTTGTTGGAGCCAGTGACCTTGGGTTCAAGCTGGTAGGCTTTTGCTCAAACCAGATGAGCCCATGCTCAAGCTAGTGACCTCAGGGTCTCGAACCTGGGTCCTCTGCATCCCAGTCTGACACTCTTTCCACTGCGCCACCGCCTGGTCAGGCTCATCTTGCAATAGCTTTAAAGCCACTGTGTAAAGCCAGTGGCTGTGGCTACCATCACAGCCGCCTGGCCCATGCAGGTTCGCATTGGATTCGGACAGTCGGTAAAGAAACAACGGAGCCAAAAACTGGTGGGCCATCATCTTTAATCCTAGCTTGCACCCGGCGGGCAAGTAAAAACACACACTGGGCTCCAAAACCCACTCACATTCAGTGCTCACAAAGCTACTGACTTATCTGAGTTTCCCAGAATCAAAGGTTTCTAGCTCACCAGACTTATTCACCTCTGTTCCCCATCTTCTTCCTTCTCTCTGCACGAACTCTGCACAAACTGGCTTCTTTTTAGCACTCCACCATCTTGGCTGCCTCTCCTCTCCTCCCTGCTCTCTCTTCTAATGCTAATCTCAGGAACCGAGAGTGAGAGCGCAAGCTCCCAGTCTGCCCCACTTTATAGTGCAGAAATCAAAACCTTTAATCCAATATACAAAATAGGGAAGTCTCTGATACAAAGTCACTTATCTGAGGCATAATGGGATTCCTCATGAGAGTGCACCACCCCACATCAAAAAGGGTGGGAAAAACTTAGTCCTAAAACCAAGCCCCAGGCTACAAGGATCCTGCTTGCCCACAGCCCACCCCAAAACACATTATCATCACCTGGGCAATGGGCTTCCATGTGGGCAGCGCCATCTTTAACAAAGTGAGCATAATATATTTTATCTGCCCAACACACTGATTGTTCTTAACTGCTTTCTCTCTCCATTTTATTTTACCTTTGTCCTTGTAGGTTACTCCGTCCTATTATTTCTCAATTTTCAATAGTATTGATCTTTCATAGATCACATCAATCCAAGCAAAAGATATTTATTTTTCATTCTTTCTGGCAAAATGAAGAATCACAGTGTGACTATACACAATGTAATCTTCACATTTTTAGCTCTGCTTTGATTTGGCAACAGCTTGAAGAGGTCTATTTCTTCATTATGAAAGATTTTTTTACAGCTTACAGAAAGATGGGGGCTTGGTAAGGTGTTTTATGGCAGAGTTCGATTTACTAACTTTTTTTTTGATGGGCTTCTGTAAAGCCAGTAGCCAGGGCTACCATCAGAGCAGCCTGGCCCATGCAGGTTCGCATTGGATTCAGATAGTCGGTAAAGAAACAACGGAGCCAAAAACTGATGGGCTGTCATCTTTAATTCTAGCTTGCACCCGGCAGGCAAGTAAAAACACACACTGGGCTCCAAAACCCACTCACATTCAGTGCTCACAAAGCTACTGACTTATCCGAGTTTCCTAGAATCAAAGGTTTCTAGCTCACCAGACTTATTCACCTCTGTTCCCCATCTCCTTCCTTCTCCCTGCACAAACTCTGCACTAACTGGCTTCTCACTCAACACTCCGCCATCTTGGCTGCCTCTCCTGGCCTCCTCCACGTGGCCTTTCTCTGCTCTCTGCTCTCTCCTTTAATATTAATCTCAGGAACCAAGAGCAAGCTCCTGTTCTGCCCCCATTTTATAGTGTAGAAATCAAAACCTTTAATCCAATATACAAAATAGGGAAGTCTCTAATACAAAGTCACTTATCAGAGACATGATGGGATTGTACCACCCCACTTCAAAAAGGGTGGGAAAGGCTTAATCCCAAAACCAAGCCCCAGGCTACAAGGATTCTGCCTGCCCACAGCCAGCGCCCAACACACATTAATATCATCTGGGCCTCCACGTGGGCAGCGTCATTTTTAACAAAGTGAGCATAATGCATTTTATCCGCCCAACAGCTTCTAATTTATAAAAAATTTTTCCCAATTTTAAAAAATAAAATAAACCTGTTTCCAATTTTTAAATTCTATGAATCTACCAAAAAGTGTATATGTTGTGTTTTTATTTTTTTTAATTGATTAATTTTAGAGAGAGAGAGAGAGAGAGAGAGGAACATTGATTTGTTGTTCTACTTATTTATGCATTTACTGGCTGATTCTTGTATGTGCCCTGACAGAATAATAGACCCACAACCTTGGTGTTTCAAGACGATGCTCTGACCAACTGAGCTACCTGGCCAGGGCTTGTATATGTTATTTTTTTTTATTTTTTATTTTTATTGCATTCTGGTCTTGAAGGAAAGCAGTTTTCTGTGGAGAAAGATAAAGTAGATATTTGCAGGGATCCAGAATCGACTTTTAATTATTTTCAAAGATTTTAAAGGTTCTTCTTACTTTGACACTTGAAGCTTTCCTTTTCCTTTATTACAAATATAACATTAATACCAGTATCACGTTTATGAAGTATGATTAGCCTCATCTTAGATTCTTCGGAGTAACTAGGAGTGAACTGGCGGGGAAGGGAAATAGTATTCAGGAGAATGTTGTACATCTGAATCAAACAGATGAGGCTCAAGTTAAGTAAGTTGTAGTGAAAGAAAAAGGAAAAGGAGAGGCAATGCTACATTTGATCCTCCTGAGAGGATGAAAAGAAACGGGAGTCGGCTTTAAGATCAGGCAGATTGCCTCACCTCTCTGAGATGCAAAGTCTTCATATGTAAAAGCATGAATAATAACAGTAGCCAGTCTCAAGTTATTAGGAGAGAATTAAATGAGTTATCACCTGTAAATCACTTAGCATAGGACATGATTCCTTGTAAGGCTGTAATTAAGGTTAGCCACTATGATTGTTATGGCTCAAGTCTTTCTGTACAAACACTGTTATCATAAATCAGGACCTTTATCTATTCAGAATTCAACAAATACTTACTGAGGACCGTACCAAGTGCTGGTGGCACAGGAGTGAATGAGATACAACCCTGCACTTGTGAAACTTGCCATCAGCAGTCAGGACTGGTCAAGGGAAGGGAAGACGCAAAGAGATGGAGTATATCTGGCAGGCTGTAAAGTGGGGTGAACTTAGTCACAACACTATACAATCCCTAGCGTCTGAACACATGGTGTGCTCCCAATCAATGTTTACCTAACTGATTAAATACTAAGTACACAGTATACGTTCAATAAATATTTATTATGTAAACTGTTTAACAATGTAAATAAGTTGTATTCTCAGTCTTTTGTTGACTGAAGTGCTTTATTGGCCAACTGAACACGGAGCATCCCACAATTATGAAAATCTTGTCTCTTGCTAAAAATCTATGCATTAAAAATTTAAGTCTTTTCTGCATGTGGAACGCACCGAAAGAAGAAAAAAGGGGGTAACCAGAATGCTGGTTAAGAAGGAAATTTTCTAGCTTAAGTTTCCCCAGTCCACTTATTGACCAAGCGTTTATGGTCTACCCACTATCTACCAGCACTGCACAATGTACTGGTGGTATACTAACAGTGTGTAGATAACACTTAAGTTTAGAAATTGCTTTCATGTGTTCCCTTCTTTAATTCCCAAAACAACATTGTGAAAAAGTATCATTTTCCCTTTTCCTAGATGAAGAAATTGAGATTAGGAAGAGCTATAAATAGAATAATACACAAGTAAGCTCAGGAGCTGAGTGCCAAGCCTGGCTCTTCTCCCGCCAAACCTAAAACCCATCCATCCTCTCAACCTCAGGCCTCCACAGTCATCCACCTACATCACACACCAGTGAATTTCTGGTTTAGCATAACTATAACAGCAAACAAGTAATAATATATAAATACTTCCTCTATATACTTGTTTTTAATCCATATACTTTTTTTAGTTTGGAGGAAGAACATCACCACTCATTTCGCCCTTAAAAACCATAGTAATAGTATTTAGCCACATGATGATACTTGTCTAAGATTATACCAAAACTCATTCAAACCCCAAAGCTATATATAAATACAACGTGACATATTTCAGTTCTGTACCTCAAAAGTGGAGAACTTCCTTAGAAAAGAACCAGCTAATCCTACCTCTGCCAGTGTATGCTCTTGAAAATAGTTTTATTGTTTGTTCACAAATTGATCTGATGAAATTTACAGATTAATTTGAAATGGGTTTGCTTGTAGTACTCCAGCCCACTGGGAACTACTAGTGTCGCGTGGAAAAATTTTACTCAAGACACAAACTTATGTCAAGAGGAAGAGAGAGGGAGGCCTGCTAAGGGAGGCAAAGAGGACCTCCTGAACCTCCTTCTCCCTCAGCTTTTATATCAGAAGCAGAACAGAGGTAACAGGATTACAGGGAGGGAGGCCAGGTGATAAGAGGAAAGAATGACTAACGGCCGTTTTGCTGACACAGAGAAAGGGCTAATTTGGTCAGAACATTCTTTTCGTTTGTTAATTAACAAGCACAAGGAAGGGGCAATCTAAAACCTCTAGGCCAGGGGTCCCCAAACTTTTTACATGGGGGCCAGTTCACTGACCCTCAGACCGTTGGAGGGCCGGACTATAAAAAGAACTATGAACAAATCCCTATGCACACTGCACATATCTTATTTTAAAGTAAAAAAACAAAATGGGCACAAATACAATATTTAAAATAAAGAACAAGTAAATTTAAATCAACAAACTGACGAATATTTCTATGGGAACTATGGGCCTGCTTTTGGCTAATGAGATGGTCAATGTCTGATTCCATATTTGTCACTGCTAGCCGTAACAAGTGATGCAACGCGCTTCCGGAGCCGTGACGCGCTTCCGGAGCCGTGATGCGTGTGTCCCGCGTCACCAAAAGTAGTACTGTACCTGAGCGACACCATGCTTTGTGGCGCCACCACATACAGTACTCACTGACCACCAATGAAAGAGCTGCCCCTTCCGGAAGTGCGGCGGGTGCCGGATAATTTTCTAAAGCCCTGTTCACATGCATTCCTTTGTGTCTACACCAGGGGTCGGGAACCATTTTGGCTGAGAGAGACATGAGCGCCACATATTTTAAAATGTAATTCCATGAGAGCCATACAATGACCCATTGTTGGGCAGATAAAATGTATTATGCTCACTTTGTTAAAGAGGCCGTTGCCCAGGTGATATTAATGTGTGTTGAGAATTGTTGTAGCCTGAGGCTTGGTTTTGGGATTAAGCCTGTCCCACCCTTTTTGGTGTGAGGTGGTACAATCCTATCATGCCTCATAGAAGTGATTTTGTATTAGAGACTTCCCCATTATGTATATTGGATTAAGGGTTTGGATTTCTACACTATAAAATGGGAACGGAGCGGGAGTTTGCGCTCTTGGTTCCTGAGGTTAGCATGGGAGAGCAGAGAGAATAGAGCCAGCAGCGGGAGGAAGCCACGTGGAGAAGGCCAGGAAAAGCAGCCAAGATGGCGGAGTACTGAGTGAGATGCCAGTTTGTACAGAGTTTGTATCTGGGATAAGGAAGGAAATGGGGAACTGAGGAGAATAAGGCTGTTGAGCTAGAAACCTTTGATTCTAGGAAACTCGGATAAATCAGTAGCTTTGTGAGCACTGAATGTGAGTGGGTTTTGGAGCCCAGTGTGTATTTTTACTTGCCCGCCGGGTGCAAGCTAGATTAAAGACTATGGCCCACCAGTTTTTGGCTCCATGGTTTCTTTACCGACTGTCCGAATCCAATGCGAACCTGCATGTGAATGGTCACGACGACGGCTCCTGGCCTTACACCCATGTACGTTACGCATTATCCAATGAAAATTTGGTGTTGTCCCAGAGGACAGCTGTGATTGGCTCCAGCCACCCACAACCATGAACATGAGTGTAGGAAATGAATGGATTGTAATACATGAGAATGTTTTATATTTTTAACGTTATTATTCTTTTTATTAAAGATTTGTCTGCGAGCCAGATGCAGCCATCAAAAGAGCCACATATGACTCACGAACCATAAGTTCCCAACCCCTGGTCTGCACAAAGGTCACTCACTCACACTTTCTTGGTGTTTTCATCAGAGACATTCACTCAGGGCTTTTAACCAAAGTTCTCCAATCCAAGTCATAGAGGGTTCAGTCAAGGTGAAATGGGTGATTCCCTACATTTGATCAAGAAAAATGAGAAACAGGAGCATTTCTGACCTTTTGACAAGTATAACTTGACTCACTTTGAAGCAGGACCAATCAAGGACATTTTTTAAAATAAACTACATTAAAGAAGATGACGAAGGAAAAAAAAGGTGCAGTATAAAATCATTAACAGTAGTAGTAAATTAGGAGCACTTTTCTCCCTGTCACAGACAACATATTTATCCCCAGGTGAAAAATTTCTGGGGGCAGCAGATATGTCTGAATAACAAAAAATGAACAGTAATTGTCCCTTGCTCTACCAGAGTCTTCAGCGGTACAGAAAACCATAATGGAGTATGGTCAGCCAGTTCCCCATAAGGATGGGAAACTTCGATGGTGCCTGGGGAGGAGGGAACTGACATTTACCAAGAGCCTAGCATGAATTAAGTTCCATATTAGGCATTTCACATTGCAGACCTCCTTTAATCCTTCCAAACCCTGCTCACATTATATACACTGCTCACAAAAATTAGGGGATATTTTATCGCTTCCTATTAATTTTGAAATATCCCCTAATTTTTCTCAGCAGTATATAATATTATTTTCATTTTACAGATGAGGAAACTGGTTCTCACACAGATCAATACACATACCCAGTGTCAATGACTCTAGTCGTATACCACAGAGAAGACACTTTCAAACATCTTACTCCAAACCCTGATTCCTTTTCACTCTACCACAATGCTGATTACATAAAAGTTCTCATCCCCTGATTTCTAATTAGGAGAATTATCTCAAGAGACTTGTAAAACATTCCATTCTGTAAGAAACCATGCCTGTGTAACTGGGTCATGCCAACCTTCTGAAACCCAAGTTGCAAAGAACAGAGGAGCTACGCTATACGTTGATGGCTATGGCTATCAGGAGATCTATGTTGTTATGATCCAAATGCACTGGAAAAAAAATGATTGGCATGTTAAAGAAGTCTGTGAGGGACAGGCCAGGACTTTACAATGGAAAAGCTGGATAGTGATTTTCAAGTTTCAAGTTCAGTTCACATTTAACTTTAACGACTATGTGCTCAGTGCTAGGGAGACAACAATAAATTAATCGCAAGCTGTATTGAGAAAGGAGATCCCCCCCCCCCCCGTTTTAAATAAGAGGCTTCAAGAATAGTTTATTATTTAGGCCAAGCATTCAGAGAGACTTTGTAAATATGATTTTTTGTGTAATTTACAAAATCTCAAGATGGATGATCATATTCCTGCTTAGGAAGGGCTGTTACAATGTAAATGAAGAGGTTTTCATACTCAGAAGGTTTTGTATAGAAGGAGGAAGGAGGCTTGGGCCCCCTTCCTGCTATACACCTGGGGGAAAGAAGGTAAACAGCCAAGAATATAGGAGGGGGAAGGGAGATTTGAGTAGCCCTTTCCTCCTCCTTTCTTTCTCCTTAACATGCGATTTACTAATGATTATTGTAAAGCCAGTTGCTGCAGCCACCATCACAGCTGCCTGGCCCATGCAGGTTCACATAGGATTCAGACAGACAGTAATGAAACAATGGAGCCAAGAACTGGTGGGTCATTAGCTTTAATCCTAACTTGCACCTGATGGGCAAGAAATACACACAGTGGGAAAACACTTCCCTTTCCATTCAGCGCTCCCAAAGCCACTGACTTATCCAAATTTTCCTAGGATCACAGGTTTGTACCTCATGGGCCTTATTCACCTGTTCCCCATCTCTTCTCTGCACAAACTGGCTTCTCCTTCAGCACTCTGCCATCTTGGCTGCTTCTCCTCTCCTCCACGTGGCCTTTCTCTGCTCTCCTCTCTAATGCCATTCTCAGGAACCGAAAGAGAGCAAGCTCCCGGTCTGCCCCACTTTATAGTGTAGAAATCAAAACCTTTAAGCCAATATACAAATAAGAAAGTCTTTGATACAGAGCCACTTATCTGAGGCATAAATGGGATTTCTCCTGAGAGTGCACCACCCCCTATCATGCAACAGCCAAGGGTGTGGGGAAAAGCTTAGTCTTAAAACTAAGCCTTAGGCTATAACAACCCTTCCTGCTTACAGCCTGTCCCCCACACCCAATGTAAACTATAAGCGAGCAAACATATATATCATATTTGCAAACTTATTTGACCCATAATAATCCTCTGGCATCCTATAAGCCCCCTCCCATCCTGAAATCATGCAATTGAGGATGAAGGAATCACGTGAACTTATGTTCTGTAAAAGATATATAAGATGTATGAAATCTAATTTCGGGGAGCACGTGTCTTTGGAGCTATAGCCCCGTGTGCTCCGCTGGCTTAATAATTTTTTTTTCTTTCCTCTTATATGTTATTTGATTGTCAATCCTGCGAAGTTTTGCTCTCTTGCAATAGTATCCCCTAAGAATGTCCGGTGAAAGGGACAGGCCCATACCTTCAATGAAACCCAGTTCAGCACTGTGATAGAGGGATGCACTGGGAACTTTGGGGGTTTGGAGGAGACGTGACCCCGCTTACAGGACAGGAAAACACCCCGGATAGCACCACTTCTAACAACACTCACATCTGTGCACAAAACTTATCAAAATGCTATCTGCAGCATGTCTCGAAGCAGCAAAAGATTTTGGAAGTAATAAAATGTCATCAATAGGGGAAAGATAAATAATAAATTATGACATCTATACTAAGGAGCAATTAAAAACAATGACACAGACATAGAATGATCTTATAACAGCTTTAAATGTTATACTATTAATTGAAAAAAAGCAATAAAGAAAAAAAAACATGGCCTTAATTTTGCTTTTAAATGTGTAAATGTATTTATATAACTCTAAACATATATGTAAACTGAGAAGTCTGAGAACTGGAAAAATTACTTTCTCCAGGTGAAAGAAGCAATGAGCTAGTCATTCATTAAACTGAATATATTACATAATTAATGTTTTACCATTTGGTAATAGTTGCCCTCAGTAATTCTAGAATTACTACTTATTAAATTATTCTTAGAAATAAACAAATATGATTCTTGCAGGGTGGGGCAAACATAGGTTTATGGTTGCAAGTATGCAAAACAGTTTATTCTTGTATTATTTATTATTGCATTATTTTCCATACAAACAACTGTAAACCAACTTTTGCCATACCCTGTATATATCTTTTTATTTTCCTTGTACTTAACAGAAATGTATTGATCTAAACAATTTTAATATTATTTCAGGATACACTACTTTCAAAAGAGTTTTCATATGATGTTTGCTCAGATTTCCATGTTTATAATTTAACATAAATGAGTCCTTCACAAATAAGATAGCTCGATTCAAATCCATAGAATAAGGAAGATAGTGCATGAAATGAGACAGGAAGAAAAAGAGAAGTTCTTTTTTTTTTTTTTTGGACCTCAAATATTATCAAAGAACAAAGAATGTTATTGGCCTAAGCCTGATTTGTATTAAAATCTTTTCGGGGGGGGGGCACCAAAAATTTTTGTTACAATATAGTTAAGAAAAACTAAGTTTAGGAGCTAGAAGAGATCCTAGAAAAACATGTAATAGGACAAGTTTACTTTATAGAAGAGAAAACTGAGGCCCTTTATAAAAGGATCACATATAGCTAATAATTGCCAACAGAAGAATACAGCCAGGAAATCCTAAAAGTATCCTTACTCCACATCCAATGTTTTCTCTGGTACCCACACAGCAACACTGAAACCGAGTGAGTCAAGAAAACTACTTTGATTTAGGCTTAATTATCCAAACAGGCTATCTCTACGGGATGACAATAGTGCTCAAATCTTCTTTTCCAAATGTAAACATAACCTAAAATATTTACTTCACTCTTACCAATTAAACAGTAAGAGAACAGGCTTTCAAAATTATTTTGTCATATTTTATTGCGATATGGTTATCAAGAGACAGAAATATTGCATGCTATAATCCAGGTTGATTTAGAAGATTAAAAAGGAAATTTTAAATACAGAATCTCTGCCTTCTAAAATAAAATAGCAAATATGAACTACTTGTTCAATCAACGCTCATTACTGAAAGTTGAAACTACTTTATCATAGCGATATCTTCATTAATTGAAAACACTTTATCATAACCCAACATTCATTGTTATAAAATTTCAGATTTCTGGGATAATCAATGAGGGCAGAAGTGGGAAGGCAATAAGAGCAACTGAACTTCTGAAATGCAATTTAAAAGAAAACATTCAGTTTTAAAAACTGTATGACAATTTTCCCCAAAATGTGTCCCACGAGTCAAGGAATGCTAAGTAATATCAAGGAGTGATAAATGTAAAAGAATAAGGCAGGAAGAGAATTCTTTTTAATTAAATATATGAATGTGGTCTCCTTAGAGCTTTGATAGGCTAATTGTCTTGTGATTCTCCAAGAAGAGCTATGGTAAAAAGTTTCTCAAATATATTTAACCACAGAATCATTTTTTTCGCAGTACTTCCTAAACAACCAATATTTGGTAAAATACATTTTTGGGGATATGCCCCCACATCTTGTCATTTTACTCTTTTTTTTTTTTTAAGATTTTATTTATTCATTATAGAGAGGGGAGAGAGAGAGAAGGGGGGAGGAGCAGAAAGCATCAACTCCCATATGTGTCTTGACCAGGCAAGCCCAGGGTTTTGGACTGGCAACCTCAGCATTTCCAGGTTGATGGCTTTATCCACTGCACCACCACAGGTCAGGCCTCATTTCACTCTTGACTGTACAGTGCCCTTGCTCACTGGTACTCTAAGAAGGGCTATGGAAAAGAATCATGTTTAGTTAGTAGGACAGCTCGACATCCTTTCTTACATTGTCAGAGAGAAACGAAAGAACTGAAGATGACCAGTGTCCGGCAGTGAAAATTACCTCTCCATAGATAATATATGAAAACACAGGGCACATTACTTATGAGCATACAATCTGTATGTGTAAAGCTCTAACTTCTCCATCTATTATTCTCACACTTTATTACATAATATTGTTAGAATTGTTGCTAATCAAAACATTGTATTCAGTATTCCAGAAACATGTACTTTAAAAGGATAATCTACAAATCAAGATAAAAGGGCAAAAGAAACGACAAAGGCTCAGATGATAGACTAAACAAGTACTGTGACTTGCGGACTGGACTCGCTTTGAAGTATTTTCTTAACTCCGCAATGAATCTGTTCTGAATTCCAAGTCTAGATCTTTTTGACAAAAAATAATAATTTATAAACATGAGGGCTAATATTTGGATGATAAAACTCAGGAGAGATCTTAGCAGTTAAGGCTGAGATCAGCTCTCAAATTTAGACCACATGTTAGGGATTTTGAAAGGTCACATTAGAGGAGATTAACAAAGGACAATATGTTCAAAGCAAGTGTTTGATGTCTAAATTGTGACGGGTGTGCTGTTGTGACTCAATTAGATACTTACTGAGCTGTCAGAGAGTCTGATACAGGAAAAACACATTAACTGATCGATGATCTCTGCTATACTCTCCATGTAAAAGGACATCCAGTAGAAGATCAAAATGTTGCCCAAACAGAACACTACATTCAAACTACTCCTGGGCCATCTCTGAATTACCCTGATTTTGGGGACCTGAGACTTTGTTTCTGGTTCCCCATTTAGGAAATAGAAACTATTTCACAGAAATTTTTCAAACGCTAGTCAATAAAATAACATTCACAAAGAAAAACTAAAATTGTTGGAGCGTTCTTGGTCTCAAGTGGAGAATCTGAAATTGATGCTGACCAGGCTGGGCAATAGTCCTCAGTTCTAAACTCAATTGAAAGGATTCATAGGAAAACTATTTTCCAAAGAGGGTAAAAATGTAGAGAGAAGACGGCTTATCATGAAGGGCCTACCTTAAAGACTGGGTCTTACAACAGTCAAGAGCACAGGCCTGGGGCCACTGCCTTTGCTACATGCCGGGTCCACCCGGGTCCAAGTGCTGTGGGCTCCAGGTCCAAGTGCTCTGCGTCCCGGTTTCCACTGCTGCCAAGTGACTGGCTGTCCCAAGGACTGGATGAATTAACACAAATCAAACCCTTTCGTCGTGCCTCGCAGGGTAAATGTGAGCTATTTTTTATCGTCATCACCACGATAATGGCCCATATGAGCACGTTTTCTTTAGAAACAAAAGTATACCTCCTTTCCAGTATGATTTTCAGGATGTGTAAGATTACATCTGAAGCAAAGAGAGCAACCAGTTCTGTAGATCTGCAGTCTTCACATTTGGACTCCTCTTCACTTTAGCCCGATTTTCTATTTTTACTTGTTTTTATTGTGTTTTCCTGTACACTTAAAATGTTTTGTGAAATGCCATGTGCAGAATTACCAAAAAAAAAAAAAATTCTAAAACTGAAATTTTTCCAGTGAAAAGCAAATATGTTTCCTAAGCAACCTAAATTAAATGGAAAACAGCAGGAAATATTAGCAAAAAGGAAACCTATAAAAAAAGAGTATATAACCTGACCTGTGGTGCTGCAATGGATTAAGCATCAACCTGGAATGCTGAGGTTGCTGGTTCAAAACCCTGGCCTTGCCCGGTCAAGGCACATATGGGAGTTGAAGCTTCCTGCTCCTCCCCCCCTTCTCTCTCTTTCTCTCTCTCTCTCCCCCCCCCCCTAAAATGAATAAATAAAAATAATTTTAAAAAAGAGTATAGAGGGACAGCCCTAGACATGAGAACAAGAAGTTTGATTATTCAGTGCATGGTAAAGTGGGGGAATGCTACCAAGAGATTTATGAGCAAAAGGGGGCCGTCCAAATGGCAATTTTGTAACAAAATTACCCATATCAAGCTAACTAGGGCGTCTGGACCTTACAAAAATTATAACCAAATTACAACTCAGATAAAACCCTGTTTAAATTTCTGTTGCTGAAACAGAAATACAATTTAGCTTTTTAAAAAATATTTATTTGGTCATATCTACTCCAACCATATGATGTGCATGCGTAGCAAGCTACAAAAGACAAAGACAGCAGACTCAAGGGCTCCAGTTACTTTCTCACAGGGGAAAAAAAAATTAAACCACGTGTAAAGAAAACCATTGAAGAGAGAAACAAATTCAGAAAAAATAAAAGTTACACATCAAACAATTTTAATGATGTAAAAAATTTCATTGATGTATTTCACAGTGTTTTAAATTTTAAAAATCCAAACAAATAAGTAATTGAAACACCATTTCTGTACACCCCCAGGTTTCGACAAGGGTACATAGCAACAAGATGCTTGAAATTCATAAAGCATCTCACTTCACCGGCAAAAGGAGGGAAGCATGTCATTTAAAGAAACAACATCTTAAATATCCGCTCCCCTACCATAAACAACGTCATAAATTTGCTGGTATAATGGAGAGGGAAGAACAAATCCCTCCGTGAACATATGGAGAAATGTCTAAAAAATAATATCTTGCCCAACACAAACATTCAACAAAATAAGAATATGCCATATTGCAAAGCTATAAAAAAAGACAAATTGTCAAAGTTATTCTAAATTAAACTAAGAAATGAGATGGTTGGCAACCTATCCAAAATACTACACCAATTTACAACAAAGGCCAATACCCATCATCAGGACCACCAATATAAGGGACTGATTCTTCATAGATAAAAAAAAATGCGTTGTTGTTTTTTAATTTCAGACACACACCAAAAAATTTTTGATTTCTCTAATTCTTCTCTTAAAACAGTTTCTGTGTGATTTATATAGTCCTGTATGAAAGCAAACCACTTACTGCCATAGATGTAATTCATAGGCTTCATTACTCTAATTAATGCCCAAGAGCTCTGGAAATCAAGACTTATGCTCATATAACTAAATTATGGCCCGATGGCTGTAAAGTTTCATTCATTCACAATTAATTAATGAGCACCTAATTAGTGCCATAGGCAGTGGGGACATAAAAACTACAAAGTCACAGAGTTCCCTTTCCCTTAAGGAGCTCATGGTCATGTGGATCACTTGGTTGAAGCAGAGTAACAAAAGCATCTGTAAAAAAGAGTTGTGTGAGATGGAGCACAAGTTAATTTTATGGAGTCTCAGAGGCTAGAATGAGCAGGCACTCAAATACTCGCTTGATTGCTGAGCCACAGGTAATGCATAGCATACCTATGCTCAAGAAACTACAGAAGCTATTAACTCCGAAAGCAAGGCTCTTTCTTCTTATTCTAATACTGTGTAGTGTTTAAGTGCTTTAGAAAATTCCTTCTATTATGAAGAAATCCTAGGTGATTACAGAATAGAGACGAAGTGATTAAACTAAAATTTACTCAGGGGAATTCAACCTGGGGGCTGTGAGCAACCTCATCTCACTGTATCTCCCTGCTTTGTCCTGTGAGGCTACTCTTCAGCTCATAGAGTTCTACAGGTTGAAGTCCCTGAACATACTGATTTTCACATATAAACACACAGCATTAACCACATTGGAAATGTCTCTAATACAGTGGAGAGAAGGGAGGAGAATGACTCCCACCTCAATTCTATTATGATCTCTCCGCCTATCTAAATTCAGTGAAGACTTAGGAAGCATTCTGATGCTTTACATGCTTCAGTGGCATTTATTCAAATACCTTAGAATATTATAACTTCAACTCGTACCTCTGACTTTTCAGAGGGAGTAGCCTGTACTTTAAAAAAAATGAACTACATATAATAAATTTGTTTCTGTTAATTGCCTTATAAACGTGCACATTTCCAGTGGAATAATGCCAAACTATGTTCCCAGAGAATTTCTTTCAGCTTTGTAGTTCGACAATGTAACCATTTTTAATAATGAAAGCACTGAAATTTTCCTAAATGAAGGTAGAATATGATAAATGCTATTATATATATACATGTGCACAGAGGTTGGGTCTCAGATATAGCCAAAGGGGCAGTGAGTGTGTGTGTGTGTGTGTGTGTGTGTGTGTGGTTTCATAGTCAAAGTCAACTCTTTCCTGGTTTATATTCATCATAAAGGCACACATTCCATCACACAGTGCTGTTCTACAGATATGTACTACACTGCACACCATCTGTTTCAGTTATGTGATACCAGTCACACAGGAAATCAGACAGTAGAGTGTAGATGGATCAAAACACTATTACTCTTCCTGACAACAAAGCATAGGCCCCAGGTAGATTGGAATCCTCATTACCATCATAGCAAATGAAGAGGATCATAAAAAAAAAGATGTATCATAATTATTATTGGTGAGAGTAGATGGCTAATTCAATTCCTGAACTGTCACAATGAGTTCCACCATCCCCTTCTCCCTTCCTCTCAACCACTCCTCCGTGGAATTCCAAAGTCAAATGCTGTGAATACATATTCCCTCAATTTTAACACAGGCCTGAATTTAACTTCCAGAATTAGCTCTCTGAAACTTTGCTTCAGTTCTAATAAACTTAGCAAATACTAAATTCGCACATCAAAACAGCATTCACAAAAGTAAGGGGTCTGACTCTTAATGTACCAAATTAAGAATTATAGAACAAAAGCTTGAAATTTTATATGTACAGAGATTTCTAGATATGAAGGTCATCTAATCCAGCACCTTCATTTTAGAGAATTCAAGTTGGGAGTTAGTACCAATTCAATCTTTTTGACACAATTCAAAAAATTGCACAGCAAAATATAACAGCACAAAATCCAAATCATCTTTCAACTAGAAAATACTGATTTGTTTAAAAATAATAATCATAATCTGTTTTTCTAAAGAGGGCAAATACTAAGCAGGTCTATTTAATACCCCCTCCCCAAGATAGAGAGGCTAGAGCACAGGTATTCGCCAGCTTATCGTACAAACAGCAAATAAAATAAACTTGTCTTTAAAACTGGCCAATGTCCAGTCCACCACCTACCTCAAATGAGGTAAACGCCAAAAGGCAGCTCAGCGTAAACTGAGTGGCAAAATATTCACTGAAGAAGTAACAGCCATGGAAACAGCCACTCCCATACAAATACTTTCAGAGGCACACATTGTTACACATGGAAGTGGTATTTTAAGAACCCACAGTCCATCTAATTCATGCAGAAAAATCCCTTAACAGGAACACTGACATTATTACAGTGTTGGTTAGCATACCTAATATTTGTGTAAACTTATGTTGTATGTTCTCTTTATTCATTTTCATGGCAAATTTTAGGATTTTTATAAAGCGACATCTATTTCCAGGAATGAAATCTCACTGCGTGACATTAAACCAATAGGAAAAAGATTTTAACTTACAATGACCTATCAAAAGGCTATTGCTTGAAATCAATGGGGTTAAAAATTAGGAGTTACCGGAGTACCATCTGAAGCTCCCAGCACCTTCAGAAAAGAAAACATACACAATATCCTACTGATGAATACTTTTATTTACAACATAAATTGAGATTGAAAGGCATACTATTTCGGTCTACTGTGCTACTGCAAATTTAGAATAATATTCATGTGTGTTACTCTGTAGCCTTTGTTTAGGACTATTACAAATCCATCATATCAGGGGGCCACAAACAGCTGAAAATATCTTCAACAGAAAAAAAGAAAAACTTCTAGCTTGGCCATGCAAGGTAATTCTACAAAAGGTACCATCAATCAGCACAACTGACTGCTGTGGACAGATACGTTGGCCATCCACCTGCAAGGCTCTGACAGCTGAGCACAGAACTAGTTCTATGAGGCCTTGAACTCTGCTCCCAATTTGCCACCAACCTTGTACAAAGCCCTCAGTTCCTATTATATATTTTAAATATACTAACTTAATTTATCAGGCCTAAAAATTGTTCAATATCTTTATATCTCTCTATATCTTTCCCCCAGTTTCAATCCATAAATACCACCGGTTTTCCTTGGAATTAATCAAGAGTTCTTTACTTCCACCAATCCATCAGCAAGGTCATTTATTAAACCTTTGTACTTCTTTAAATCTTTCTAATCTTCTCTAGAGAGCTTTCTCCAAGCTCTATTTCTCAGTCTATTCTTCCAAAATGTAGGCCTGCACCTTTGTGTCCTCTCCAAATACCCTCATGAGATCCTACCCCCTTACTCCGACTTCTTCTCTTCTCACAGTACCCAACGTGATAGATACTAGAATCCAACTCTCAGATCCACGGTCTTCGCTCCAAGGACCCCATCGGTTCATCTATCCTACTTTGCAAATGTTGGATCAAACACAATGAACTCCCTCTTTATGCCTGGCTAATTCCTCCACTCTCTCTCCTGTGCTGAATTATATACCTGTTATAAATCAAACACCAGGAAAGGTTCTTTGCAGGGAAAGAGGAATACATACTTGAATAAGAAATAGTTGCATATGATTTCTGCACTAAAATGTAAATTTAATAAAAATCAGCATCTCTCATCATCTACTGCCTAATCTGTCTTGACCCCCCCACCCTTACATTCACCAGTCTTACCCAGCTCACTTGGGCTCCTGCATCCCCATCCCACCCTCATCTGCACGCCTAGCCCTCCATCCATCTTCCACTCTCCATCAGAGTGGTCTTCCTCAAACACAAATCCAACCATGACTTGCGTTGCTCAAAATCCCTTCCAATGACTGAGTGTTCAGAAAAGCCTGCAGACTCCTCTGTCTAGCACAAAGGAACCTTCCTCACCTGTTGGTACGTTACTACGACCCAACAATATTAAACTATTTTAAGATCTGTGGGGTTTTCTTTCTTCTGTGCCTTCCCGCTTCCCTTGCACATCTACCCCTTTCCCTGTGAACAGTTACTAAACCTTCAAACCCAGAGTTTTATATCCTTCTGGAAGCGGCTCCTAACTTGCCCCCGGAACGCAGGTGCCTCTCTCTGCCCTCGGTGTCCTGTGCTCACCACCACCACAATCTTCTCTCACTGCGTTACAGCTGTTGACTTCTGTGCCCATCCCTCCCGCTGGAATGCAGGTTCCTTGAGAGAGGATATGCTCTATTAGGCAATTTAGGTAATTAGCATAGGGCCTCGCTTAGAGCAGACTCTCTTTACAAGAACACGGGCTCTCGGCAAATGCAATTTAGACCAAGAATATGTCAGCTAATTGAAAGAGGCAGTTCAAGTGGGGATTCATAAGAACTGATATATATTTTTTATTAGGTCTATATTAACATAAAAGACCTAAAAGGTGCAATTCATTCACCAATCATCAGGCCAGGCCTTTTATTTGAGTTTAGGTCTACAGATTTAACGACAGGAGTGATCTTTCTTACACTGGCTATGATGGCCAGCGTGGCCTTCATAAAGTGGAAAAACTTAAAGACACTTGCAAAATATTCTTCTTAGCTATTTGTTCCAACAGTTATATTCGTCCATATCACCCACATTTACTTCAACAGCAAGATTTTTACGTGTCCTCTTTATCAGATCTTTGCAAAACTTAATTTACATTATTATATATTTAGCCAATTTTTCACTCAACCATACCTTCGGGTGTATTGTGAAACATCTGGAGGCTCCAAGGATAGGTTTTTCTGTTTCTGGTTGAAGCTCTTGTTGAGTTTTGGGGGAGATTTATCGGTATCGCTTCCTACCACGCCATTACACTGACGTCATCTGTATTTACATTATTTATAGAATTAAATCTTTCTTCTCACAATCGTATTTCACCATTTTATACAATATTCAATTAAAGACTCTTAGAAAAATAAGTAACTTGAACAAAAATGGGTTTAAAAGAACCTACAAAACCAACCCATGGTCACCCTACAACGCAGCATGGTAGGATGGGTGGTGAGGGCACCAGAAGAGCCTGCAAGCTGAGTCACTCAGGTGGGCAACAGTCTGGAGGCTCTATCCGGCCAAAGGGAAACATCAGTTAACCCAGCAAGTTGGTTGAACAGAAGTTGGTTGAAAGCTTCTAAAATGAATATTCACTGAAAGAACAGAGAGAATGATGGAGAAGTGACGGATTTACTTCAACCTTACATAACCACCAACACACAGGAGGGAGGCACTACGGAAAGCTAACGAGGTCATCCAGACCTTACAGCTCTTCAGTGACTCCCTAGAGTTTGCTTGTAATTTCCAACCCCTTGCAATACTACCTGCCTTCATTCTTACATTACACGCGTATGCACGCACGCATACGCGCGCGCACACACACACACACACACACACTCCTCCCGTTCCTCCAGCTGCTGTTCTGCTTTATTTGTAGTTACCTCAAACATGCTTTCACCTCCCTTAGCAAGGCTCACATCTCCACCCAATTCTTATTCATCTTTAAAGATTCAAGTATCACTTCCTCTGAGAAAGCCCTCCCTGCTGACTCCCCTCTTCCCACTGACAGATGACACCTCTGCTCAGGAGCACCTTTGGACCCTGTGAATGTAGGTGACCATGTGTACCGGCTGCCCTGGGTCAGACCTAGGTTATGCCTATTATCCCAACGTAAGGATTAATAGCATTTTTCTCATTATCAAAAAGGGTCCCAGTTTGACAATAGACTGTGGTCACCCTAGACATTAAGCAATGGTTTATGCTCTTATTTAAAATAAATAAATAAAAATTATACACATACTCAGACTATTTAACTTCTCAAATAAGTATAATTATCACTCATCCCTTTTTTCTTCTGAAAAGAGTCACAGTTTGGACAATAAATTATAAATGGTCACCTTCTGTAGATATCGCTATCACAACACTTATCACGCGATTGTACAAATGTTTTCTTCTCTATCTAGCTCCTTTGCAAGATCATAAATTTCTTGAAAAGCAAGGGCTTGTCTATTTATATAAATATCCACGCAGCAGAACCCAAAGACCAACACATAGTATTTCCAATGTTTGTTGACTGTTATCAAGTCAGAAGACAATGCCTAAGTACCTGCAGCAAACCAGTTTTGGTTATTTTTTTTTTTGTCTTTTTTCTGAAGCTGGAAACAGAGAGAGACAGTCAGACAGACTCCTGCATGCGCCTGACCAGGATCCACCTGGCACGCCCACCAGGGGCTACTCTCTGCCCACCAGGGGGTGATGCTCTGCCCCTCCAGGGCGTCACTCTGTTGAGACCAGAGCCACTCTAGCGCCTGGGGCAGAGGCCAAGGAGCCATCCCCAGCGCCCGGGCCATCTTTGCTCCAATGGAGCCTCGTCTGCGGGAGGGGAAGAGAGAGACAGAGAGGAAGGAGGGGGGAAGGGGTGGAGAAGCAGATGGGCGCTTCTCCTGTGTGCCCTGGCCGGGAATCGAACCCGGGACCTCTGCACACCAGGCTGACGCTCTACCACTGAGCCAACCAGCCAGGGCCTGCAGCAAACCAGTTTTAAACATCCAAATAGTAAGTGAGTTATCAGCCTTGACTACTGCCTACACAGTAATTACAAAATGTTGTAATCATATTAATCTCAAAATAAAATATATCGGCAGTAATAACATCACATTTGACATACCGGTTCAAATTATTCAAATAACATGATGAACTTTCATATTGTCATATGTTCTTACTAGCATCACTAGCACTAAAAGGTGATTTTTTTCTTTTTATGGAACACTTATTTTGTGTCTCCAGAAATGTATACAAACTCAAGAAAAGTTATTGTAATTTTATTTAAAAAGAAAACTGCAGAAAATAGCTTAGCAATTCTCTTCTTTAAGTGCCATTAAAAGCTATTTCTACCAGGGGGAAATGATATACATTATGTACATAAACAAATTTACACAAACAAGAAAAGCCATTTTATATTTCAGCCTAATAACAACTGTCAAACATCTTCCAGATAATGTAATTCATGGAGGAAACATACAGACTAAAAAATATGATTTCAAGACCTTGGATTATTTGTTCCCATGAGTTTGTTACTAATTTTCAAGTCATGGAGAAAAATGGAACACTGTTTCCTGGATTGATTAGAGAATAAGACAAGTGATTATCTAAATAATTATAAAGTTATAACTTAGCTCTGAAATTAAAACCATGGAGGCCCTGGCCGGTTGGCTCAGCAGTAGAGCGTCGGCCTGGCATGCGGGGGACCTGGGTTCGATTCCCGGCCAGGGCACATAGGAGAAGCGCCCATTTGCTTCTCCACCCCCCCCTCCTTCCTCTCTCTCTCTCTCTTCCCCTCCACAGCCAAGGCTCCATTGGAGCAAAGATGGCCCCGGCGCTGGGGATGGCTCCTTGGCCTCTGCCCCAGGCGCTAGAGTGGCTCTGGTCATGGCAGAGTGACGCCCCCGATGGGCAGAGCATCGCCCCCTGGTGGGCAGAGCGTCGCCCCTGGTGGGCGTGCCGGGTGGATCCCGGTCGGGCGCACGCGGGTGTGTGTCTGACTGTCTGTCTCTCCCTGTTTCCAGCTTCATAAAAATACAAAACAAACAAACAAACAAAAAAACCATGGGCATTTCTAAAATCACTATGGGGGGGGCAAAAATGCTCAGAAAGGGTCATTTCTCTATGACTAAAAAAGAACTACAAAAGCAGAAAACACATTTTAATAAATAAACAGCGAGGAAAAACTAAACAGTAAGAAACAATTCAATCGTCTTTAAATTTACCTGTAAATACACCCATAAGATAGACTCACTTATTCAAGTTACCAAAGTTGTAGCAAATTACTGAGATTCCTAAATAAGGAGCTTTACATCTTTCATACGGAGTATCATTTTTTATATTCTCTTGCAACTAATTACAAGCTTGGGCAAGCACTCAAAGCAGAAATAAAGTTAAGGCAAAATGAATACTCTCCCTCTTCTACCCTCACAGCCATATCTCACGCAACCGTACTTGAAAGATTGCTTCTGGTCACTCATAAACTGTCATTACAGGGCAATCGATTGAGATTTTCCAAATAAAAGGTAGCACAACAGTTTCAGCAAGCCAGAGCAGCGGCCAGAGAAGATCACAATCTGTAACGGAATCACTCTGTTTTCATTTGTAACTGCTAACTTGAAGGATTTTACCTATAAATAAATTATACCGCCATTATACATGTACAAACATTATCACCGTCATCCCACACTGGATCTTCCCATGGGGGCAGAGACTAGGAAAGGTCAAGGAGCATGGGGGGTGGACATCAAAGGTTACTAACACTGGCTGTATACCTACTATGTGCCAGGCAACGTGACAGGCCTAGAGACATACCATGAAACTGACAAAGTCCCTGCCTTTAAATTTTAAATAGGCTCTCTTAAGATCATATGTCAACAGGACCTGAATCCAGGCCCGCTTTCAAACCATGAGACCTACCCACTAGTATGACTAGATCCTGCCCCAACAGGGAGGACCCCTGCATCAGGTTTTTCTCACAAATCCACTGAGCTACGTGGGGAAATTTTAGGTTTCTATTCCCTGAAACAGCCTCGAAGGGTACAACCAAATAAGAGTCCCGGACTGTGACGGTGAATTTTGGGTCAACTTGGCTGGACCATGGGCCAAGACACTCAGCCAAACATTGTGCCGGATGCTTCTACGATATTATTTTTTAAATAAAATTAACATTTTAAATTAGTTATCTTTGAGTAAAGCAGACTGCCTCCCTAATGTGAGTGGGCTTCATTCAATCAGTCGTGGGAATGCTCTAGAAGACAGCCTTCTGACTTGGACTTTGAAACTCTAGCCTGGGTCCTTCCCTGGGTCTCCAGCTTGACACCTTTTGGACTTGAAATGAAACCTCAGCTCTTCCCTAGGTCTCTAGACTGACAGCCAATTCCGGAAATCTCTCTCTCTATATATAAGAGTACATATACATATATTTTCACATACATATATATGTACATATACACCATATTGTTTCTCTGGAGAACCCTAATAGATTATCTAAACATTAAATATAACACATGGAAAAAGACACTTTCAAAATTAGTTCATATCAATATTTACAGTTCATTTCCACCATCCTCCAGGAAGACAGATCAACTCTACTTAATTAATGGTTCTTTTCTAACTAAAGGGTAAGAATTTCATTAAGAGTCAAAACCAAGTAACTTTAAAACTTCTACCTGCTACCTCTGCAAATGGGGCAATCTCCTGAGAGCTCTCCAGTTCCTTAAATATACAAGTCAGAGAACTCATCATTCATTAAAGAAACCAGCAACATAACAATTCCACAGCTTCATGGTCTCCAATGGAAAAACACAAGTCTCACCTCAGACTTGGATGGGCGCATAAGAATGTTGCCTTTTTCTTTAAATAATCCTTACACTTATATACAACCATCTAAGCATTACTATAAACTCATTAGCAAATAAAATACAAATAGAATTTATTGGTCATATTATAGTAAGGTTTAAATATAACTAATGAAAAATGATAATGTAGCACCAGATTATATAATAGGACAATTTCATTCGGACTGGATCAGAGTTTATACAATGCAAACTGCTTAAAACTGTTAAGATTTATCAGTTGATCTAATTAGGCCAGAGATAATATTTTAAATTTCTAATTTCAGAAAACTCCGCCACCCACAAAAATATTTTTCTTTTTTATAAACTCCAGCCTTATCTACAAAAGCTTTTCAAAGGTAGAATACTACCCAATGTATAAGAGGAACTGACCCTTTGACTTTAACTAAAAATGTTATATATTGCCATATAATCTAATCATACATCAAATGATTCTCTTTTCAGCTAAAAGTTTTGTTAAGAAGAACAACAGGAAACTACATAGGACTGGTGTTTTGGAACAGGAAACATATTCAAAAAAACACTCTGGAGGTCTAGAACTCAAAATCCTGTTTTTAACTGAGTGCGTGCAAGTGTTTCCATAGGATTACATATAGGCAGGCTGCTAAACTTGATTTCTCTACCGTCTCAGCTTCTGAGAGAGAAAGTCTGTTGAGGCTCAATAATTTAACACATCAAAAAGAAAGATATACTCTCACCTGGCATAATTGTCAGGATTCCTTTAAACAAATATGTATTATTTTTAGTACGACTACTTATTAAAATACTTTTCACTCTAAATCCAGAATACATGCCCAGTTTTTAGAAGCACATTTTAACTAACACACAGCAACTCAAGGAAAATATCCAACATATATACATAAACGCTATCACCATAATTTAAAACACATTGGAAGGTCTTCCCCCGTAATACTTACAAGCTTAGCCACAATGTGGGATCAACTTTACCAAGGATTAAAAAGTATGCATTTCATGAATTCAACTGTCAAAGTTCACTCAATCCTTCTTCAGTAATCCATAAATTGTCCTTTCTATCACACACTGACCTCCCAAAAAAATTGTATTAAAAATTATTGGAATCTTGGAAACTATTAAAAATCTGTTTTTGCCTCTTTTTTTTTTTTTTTTTGGAAAGAAGAGAGAGAGAGAAAAGTGGAGACAGTGGAAAGCATCAACTCATAATAGCTGCTTCTCATATGTGCCTTGACCAGGTAAGCCCAGGGTTTTGAACCGGCAACCTCAGTGTTCCATGCTGATGCTCTATCCACTGCACCACAGGCCAGGCTGCCAACTTCTTAAGTTGTTATTGCTGATCATTCCAATTGTGACCCCTACCACCTTTTTCATATTTCTATAATTAAAGCAGTAACATGCTCATTGTAGAAATTTTAGTAAATCCATATATATAAAAATAATTTTCTAAACATCACCTTACTCTCTTCATCCAGCAATAACCAGTTAATATTTTGATATATGTGCTCCCATCTCTCTTCTAGACACACAATACACACACTTTAATAATAAAATCATGATAAAAATGCAATTAACTATTTATTCTTTTTATCCTACACTATATTATAAAGTATTTGTCATTTTTAAAAATTCTAGAAAACATCATTTAAAATAGTTCTTTCCTATTATATATACATATATATAATAATGAATGTAACCATCCTATTATTAGCTACATGAGTTCCTTTAATTTTCTACCAAGACAAACAACACTTTGATAAACTTTTTACTAACAATCATTGACCAAAAAAAAAGCAATAAATGTTCAGAATTCATACCCAAAAAAGGTCGATAAACACATGAAAACATTCAAACTCACATCAACGTTGATACACCAAAATTATGAAAGATACTTTTCACCTACCAAACTGGAAACTATCAAGCATATAAATAATACCAAGCGCTGGTGCAGGGACTGTGAGAAAACCATTCCAATGGAGTGCTAATTGTAAACCAATACAACCTTCTGAATTCAGGCAGTGTGTACCCACGACTTTAAAATATTTTAGCCATTAATTTTACCTTTAGGACTCTTATCTAAGTAATCTAAATAATTATAGATGCTGGACAACAACAAAAATCTGTATATAGAATCAATTCCATTTTAATGTTAATTTAGAGTTAAGCACAGCTAGCAAAAGTCAACGAAGAACTGATCTACATTATTATTCTTGTATTCTGCTTTCCCCATTTTTTTCATGGATTTTCATTTCTGGATCAGCTTTTATTTTTCATAAAGCTTGTTTGTGTGTGTTTTAATGTTCAGTGCCCAACCTTAAAACATTTCTAAGAGGAAATTGCTGCTTTGGGCATAGTATCGAATATAACAACTGACATACAACTTAAATTACTGCCCTTTATTATTCTACCCACAGAATGAACTTCTAAAAATAAACATTTTTATGATATTCAAACTCTCTACAGTAAAATTTTGCCTTTCCCCATGAGAAATGGTTTCTTAAAAGAAAATATTTATATCAGTTGATTCATTACAAGAACTGTGAATTTGTCCTTTTCTTCCTTTATGTAACAACGTTGTATGTCTATTTTATCTGAAATAAGTGCTCAGTAAAAGAACCGGTCAAGGCCCTGGCCAGTTGGCTCAGCGGTGGAGCGTCGGCCTGGCGTGCGGGGGACCTGGGTTCGATTCCCGGCCAAGGCACATAGGAGAAGCGCCCATTTGCTTCTCCACCCCCTCCTCTTTGCTCTCTGTGTCCCTCTTCCCCTCCCGCAGCCAAGGCTCCATTGGAGCAAAGATGGCCCAGGCGTTGGGGATGGCTCCTTGGCCTCTGCCCCAGGCGCTAGAGTGGCTCTGGTCGCAGCAGAGCGACGCCCCGGAGGGGCAGAGCATCGCCCCCTGGTGGGCAGAGCATCGTCCCTGGTGGGCGTGCCGGGTGGATCCCGGTCGGGCGCATGCGGGAGTCTGTCTGACTGTCTCTCCCCGTTTCCAGCTTCAGAAAAATACAAAAAAAAAAAAAAAGAACCCGTCAATAAGAGTGGATCTTAAACACCAACCAATAGAGCTGTTGAACTCTCTCATCACTGAGGTTCTTACAATGGAAGAAAACCCTTTCAACAGCCTGAACAGACACCTCTAACTCTGAAGACTAGTTAAAATCCTTGTAGTCAAGATTAGACAACTTTTCCTTATCAACGTACCCTCCATGAAGCTCTGTTCTAACACATTTTTCAAAGAAAATTAGAAGTAAAAAGTAATTTGTGAAGGAGAAGGTTGAAGTGGATGAAAGAGAAAGGTCCGCCTCACTGCAGAGTGACAGACTCAAGTCACAGTCACGCCGCTGCTCAAGGCCATACCAGTCAGTGCACCAGCACCAGGGGACACCACCAGCTCCCTGCTCATCCGGTCATTCCCAGAAAGAAGCCTCCATGGTCGGGACTCTGTTTCTCTTTCTCACCCTCGCCAACACTGTGTGTCCCAGTCTAGCTAATTGTATTCCAGCTGGTATAGAAAATAATTTGGGAGATGAACATTCCCCAGAACAAAACTCATTATTTGACTTAAAAAAGAGAGAAGCAGATTCACATGTCTGTGAGCCTACTTTCATTTAAAACCACTTTTCCTCATACATAAATACATAAGGAACAGCTTTAACTCTACAAACGCTTCTTAAAAATCCCTCTGAGACAGAGTAAATAAGCAAAGAACAAACCTTTCCTATTAAAACATTGTATTTCCAGATATCTTGATACTCTGCCTGTATCGTTGTCCTTTTTGTAAGGGTGGGTGTGGGAGAAAGAGAAGGCAAGTTAGGCTGAAAACTTAGAAATTATGCAAAAAATGATCAATATCTCAATCATGCTGAACTACGCTGTGAAGTTACTTCCAGAACAAAAGTGAGTAAAACAATTAATGTGTCAGCAGCTGTATTACTCTGCACTAAAGAGCCACTCAATAAAAATGTACTCCCTTGGATTTAATATTTTAATCACTTTAAAATTTTTACTATAATGTATAGCATAAATAATATTCTCAAGAGCAATTTAACATAAATTCTTCATTTTGACATTTCAATAAAAGATGTCCAAAGTTTCCTCTTTGAAATGCTAGCACACATTTTTATAATAATGGTATTGTTGGCAAAATAATATGTTTAAAAGATAATCAGGGAATTATAAGATGTTATAGCTGTTGAGAGGCTCTTAATGATAAATTACAAGACAACCTCAGTTGTAAATAAACAAAAAAGGCCTTAAGAAGCCAATTTTTTCCAAGTTTACAGAATATCAAGTATCTTGGTTACTTTCATTATCAGTTAAAAATACTGAATAGTAATATATATTCATATATAAAGTATGCTTCAGTAGACAATGTGCAATACATTATAAACCAATATAACCAAGACATTAAATAAATACCTGCTCAAAATCACTCAACACCCTGATGGTTATATTATAGACAACAGCAAGTATGGCATATGAAATCTATATCAAAATAATGAAGGATGAGGAGAATTTTAAAAATAAAGTGTTAAGTCTGTCTGTGAACCATTCTAAACAATGTTAAGAATCATGAAAGCAACAACATTAGAGCAGCAGGATGGAAATAATAATCAGATCATTAGAAAAGGATAAGGACCATTCATGCTAGAAAAGACCAATGTAAAGCTGAAAATCAGCATTAGCACTATTTGTGCCTTTAAAACACTCCACTGAAGACACACTCTTAAGCAAAGACTTAAGCTTCAGCAATAGCAATTTCAGACCCCATGAACAGAAGCGCAGTGAGCGTCCCAAACGAGGCAGCCGTCCCAGCCACCTCTCTGCTACGTACAATGTTCTCCCGCAGTAACAAATACGTACAGACCCTCTTCCCTTCCTGGTTCCTGTGTCTCCTCAGCGTGTCTTCTTTCTCTCCGGGACATTGAACAGAAGGACAGACAGGATGTGTTGCTCGCACATCCTGCCACTTACTCCTTAGACTATGTCCCCATCCAGAAAATTCTTTTGCCTCTGCTCTCTAGACTCTTCGGTCTGCTGTCCTCACAGTATTTTACATTTGAACATATCCCAAGTCATACTCACTGTGTCTCCCACATTCCTTTTAAACAGACTACCCCTGATCCCATTTACGTGACCTGTCCAGAAGAGGCAAATCCACGGAGACAGAAAGTAGGTGAGCGTGTGCCAAAGGATGCGGGGAGAAGGGAAATTGGGAGCGACTGCTAACAGGCACAGGGTTTCATTCTAGGGTGTTGGAAATTTTCTAGAATTAGAAAATAGTTACAGTCACACAACACTGTAAATATACTGAGAACCACTGAATGGTACACTTTAAAATGGTGCATTTTATGTTATTTGAATGTTCTCTCAATAAAAAAAAAATGCCAATTAGAAATGAAAATAAGCACGTGCATAAGCATGCATGTGTGCACTCACACAGCATGTGTCTTCTCCTAACTTGCCTCTGACCTTGCAAAATAATCGACTGCCCAGAGTGGAATTATTCAAGCGGAAGCTGAATGATCATCTGTCAGCATTATGCTCTTGAAGGGCTAACCGAAGACAGTGGGAAATTACACTAGATTACGTTTAAGTACTTTTCACCTTTAAGTTGCTATGTCACAAACCAAAATGATGTGATTAGAACCAGGGGACGTGTTTTAAAGTGACCAGGAATAAAAAGTATGAAGCATTACTTGAAAAGTTTTCTTCCTATTCAAAAATGAGAAGCTGTCGACTATCAGGAAGCAAAAGGATGAAAAATGAAATAGATCCAGAACGGAAGAGCGCAGAAAAATTCTTTTAAAATATTAAGTAAGTCAGATAACAGCATAAAAACCAAGAAATAATATTCAAGATGTGTGCAGTCGAAGCAAACACCTGATGAATAATACTCGAAGTTTAACATAGTAACGTTTGTTTTGTTTATACAGAACCTGTCCTCTATCTAATTGTATATTTCCACAGGAATTCTGAAACCTTTTTCTCTTTGAGTGGTGAATAGGATATTAGAGAAAAGCTAGTGCAGACGAGATTTAAATCACATTACTGCCAAGGGGCACATAACTGGGTTAATAAGGTAAACAATATATGAATAACATAATAAAGTTATTGTCCCCCAAATTCAGTCTCTTACCTTTGAAGTCCATTTACTCAACAACTAGTGTCCTTTGTGAGGAAGTTTAGAGAGGAAGATAAAATATTATTACAAGTAATACAAAAAGCAAGAATCTTTAAATCTTTCTACTACAAAAACATGACAGCTAATGCCTGTAATATTTTGCTGTTCAGAAGAATTCTTTTTTCCATGCCAAATGATCAATACTCGGGTTTTTAAAAAAGAGAAATCCATATACACACTCGCTATTAGAAAAGGGATTCATTCAATAAATATTCATTATTTGATTTTACACAGTACATTAAAATATTTGATATGTTTACCTGATTATGAACTGTAGGTTACAAAACATCAAACAAAACCTAAAAGGAAGTCCAATTTAAATACTATGACATCAAAGTTATCCAAATAACAGCAAGCTAAGTAAGATGACAATTCCTATATTCTCTAGAAACATTAATTTAGACATTCAAAAGAATGAAAGAGACAAAAATTTTGAGTCTATCAAGAACTTCCTCCTCCTGTCTTTTCATACACAGTCTAAAATTTTTAATGACCAAACTCCTTATGAATTTAGGGATCGTAATGTACTTTGTTACCCAGAAACAGAGCACTTTATGCACTTTACAAGTTTACACCTGTTTCATCTTCAAAGAATATTATCCCACACAACCAGCCACATACAGTAAACCCATCTGGAAAGTAGATTTGTTAAAAGAGCTTCCCCAGCATTTCAGAACCAGCCCCTTTCAGATCCAGGAGATTGTCATTCAAAATCATATTCCAAAGAGTAGTCTGTTGACCAGAAGCAAGCATCAACACCAACTTGAGAGCTTGTTAGAACATGGATAATCTTGCCCCAGACCTAATATTTTGTGAGTTTGCTGTACTATTTGAGCATTACTGAGAATATTAAATTCTGTTACAAGGGTTGAAAATTTCATAAGTGATAGTATTTTATTATATCATAAGCTAGTAGCTTATGAAAGAGGCAACACTCAGAGGCTCAATTAAGTATAGATAGTGAAACCTTATAAAAGGAAGGCAAAATTCCTAAGATGTGTTGAAAATAAGTAAGTTAGTAACCTGTAAGACACACCAAAATAGAAAACAAGAGGTTTACTTGCAAAAAGAAAAGGGTGGAAGGATCAGGTTATCATCACGCCATCTCTGGATGGACAGCTATGTGTTCTCCATTTCAGTAACCCACCAAGGACACTCAGCATGGTCCTGTCCTGTACTCAAAGGTGCCCTACCCAAGAAATGCAAATAAATGCATGGCTCATTAGCAAGCAAACTTGCAAATCTACAGCTGTATCTAAATGTTCGTGTTCACACTCTCTTCAATAGAGCAAATATGACTCATTAGCCCAGGACATCATTAGTCAGTGGAGTCCTAGCTCAAATACCAACGTTACGTGTCCTCAGAACCACGCCATCAATGAGGACGGCTGAGGAAAGAGGAATAGAACATATGAACACTGTGTAGCCGGGGCTCAGGTAGCGTGGTCCTTCCAAAACTGTTAACCCTGTAAGTATGTTAACTTACTCCACGGCTTTCCTCTCGCTTCTGGCTGTGGGTTTTAAAGTGAGTTGTTAAATCATATGATTCAAGCATTTAAGTGTAGTTGCTGAGCCTCTCTATGCCATAATCTCTGAAATAGCTGGTAGTATACTTGGAGGCTAACCATTATATCAAGGTAACTGCCCACAGGACACCTACTGAATCACAGATCCACATTTTAAAAGGTCCCTAGGTGATTCATATGCATATTAAGTTTAAGAAACACTGAGCAAGACTGTTAGAAAGAAAATTCTCCACAAAGACAGAAACTGGGATCTCAGAACTCTGCTCAAGACATCACCCTGAAAAAAGGGCCTTGTGTACCCCCCACGCCGACACCTTGGAGCCCCACGTGACGGAGAAAATGCCACAGGAGCCGTTCTCCGGATCTGCCACGTAGGGTTTAGAGCAGGGGTCCCCAAACTACGGCCCTCGGGCCACATGCGGCCCCCTGAGGCCATTTATCCGGCCCCACACTTCCAGAAGGGGCACTGCTTTCATTGGTGGTCAGTGAGAGGAGCATAGTTCCCATTGAAATACTGGTCAGTTTGTTGATTTAAATTTACTCGTTCTTTATTTTAAATACTGTATTTGTTCCCGTTTTGTTTTTTTACTTTAAAATAAGATATGTGCAGTGTGCATAGGGATTTGTTCATAGTTTTTTTTATAGTCCGGCCCTCCAACGGTCTGAGGCACAGTGAACTGGCCCCCTGTGAAAAAAGTTTGGGGACCCCTGGTTTAGAGCGACCCTGCTGCCCTTACTGAGTCTCCTTTGAGCCCAGCTCTGTCAAGCTCCACACAGTTTGTGAAAACACTCCGAAAAGTATAGCCCAGTGCACCAGGCATGGACTCTGCAATCTCCTTCTTACTGGGAATCAGGAAAACACCCTTTTTCAGGGACATGTTATCTCAAGAACATCGATCCAAAGGACATAAGCTCCTGGAAATGGAAAAAGGGATCTGACCTCCTTAATAAAGCTGCAGTGACCTTAAAAAGATCATCAGAAACAGAACTGAGTAGCAAGCCTTCGAGACACTTTCCACCTCCCAGCAGCTTCTACTCCAGTCACTTTATGTATTTAGTTTCTCATCGTTCCTGACATATAGTCGGGGCTCAACAACTGTTCAGAATTAACAGGAAAATGAATGAAAAATGTCACACTTTCTATCCTTGATTTATCTAAGAGAGATTTAATTAATTTCATCCTTTGGTTTTGAGAATTCCTAAGAATGAAGGCAAAATTCCACATCTCATTAGCATGGCTCATAACCCTCCTTCACTCCCTATCTCAAAGTTGGAGTTTCTATTTTCTATTATTAACCCCATTATAGTTTTCCAGGACACTGTGATCCAACCACTTCTAAAAGTCAGCAACAATTATGTAGAAGGAATATGCTACACAGGAAACATCAGCTCTGGTTTGGATGATTTTTTTAAGTCCAGAATGAAGATCTGATTTAAGATCAAGGGAAATATCTATTTAAAACAGCTACAGAAGAATTGAAATAGAAACTGAGGACCTCACAGATGCAGAGATCATAAACAAGATCTAAAAACAAGACGCTCAAGGTGTTGAGAATTTTTATCCTAGTGAAGGATGACAGTTTCGGGATTAGTATGTAGAAGTTCTAAAGATCATTTCTGTAAAGAATATGCTCCTTAATGCTCTGAAAGAGGGAGTGTGTTTAAATTTCAAAGGGAAAGACTTCGGTTGGAAATTATAAGTGCCCATTCTATAAATAATGCCTTATAAAAAGAATAAAGCAACAATCTGTGGAATAGCTCAGTGTATTCCCTTCCAAACGATCGATCCGATACTGTTCACTCCATGAACCTAGCACAGCCAAGGGCAGTTAAAGTACTCATTAGACATTTCAAGACAAGTTTTTACACTGTTATATGGGTTTCAAATACCATGTCTTCAAGAATTGACTCTACAAACTCACAGAGGAAAGAGGTAACCTTGTAAGTTTTTGCTCTCCAGCAGCTAATCACATGAAAACAGACACACGATAAGCCTTCAATAAATACTTACTGAATTTAATTAAGTATTACCACTCTCTGAGGCAAAAATGTAAAGGGGATATTCATCTAAACACTACTAGCACCAGCATCAACCAGTAGAAAAGTAGCTCTTAAATTCCTAAGTGAATCCACTTACATGTTATACAATAAGAACAACAAGAAAGAGTAATTGTCTTATTCAATACAATAGGCAAAGAATGAATCTTCTGTTTGCAAAGTTAATCTACTCCAACTAGTACTGTTAACTGCCCCCTAAAATGCAGGGCATTATCTCTCTGTTTCACTAATCTTTTGCTTGATCTATGTTCTTGATGAAATGTGTTCAACTTAAATGTATGTAATCTATTTCATTCTTTGTTAGATGAAAATACACAGTATCTTTATTGCATAAAAATTAAAAGGCAAAATGCTTACTGGTATTAAGCAATAGTAGAATAATTTCAAAATATCATACCCAAAAACCTGGTTTGATCATATATGAACAGCCACCTTTCAATTATAAATCCTTTAAACTTCACTGAACCTGTGCAGTTATATTTTGGTCAGCATAGGTCCCAAACACAAAGCTGATGCCCCATTTGGTTGAAGGCACAGCCCTCTCCTTGATAAACTTTCTTTCATAAGCTGCCAACCCCATTAGAGAGTCAGTCACTGGTTTTAACAAACTCCTTGAAGAGTTCATTCAGTTATTCTTGCCTTGCTTGATGTGAAACAATTTAATCTTATTGCTTTCTTCCTAAGGGGTAGAAAGATGATGTTCAAAAGGGAGCACTTGCAAAGTCAGTGTGAACTGTCAAATTCAGGAGCTCACTGAACAGGCCTGGAACAGGCTCCCTAAAGAGAGTGCCTGGAATTGGGGGACAGGATAGAGAATAACAAAGGGGCTAAGATCTGCAAAGAAACTTAGCTTACTCAGAAATGAGACTCACATCTCTAGGTATTTTAAACACAACTGAACCTGACATGCCCCATTCTGATCCAGAATTTACACTAATGAAATGAAAGTTTTCCAGCTAACACCTGCAGACAGTGTCAAAGATTAGTACTTTATTTCGAACAGTATTACACACAATCAAAGCAAAGTCAAATTTCTCTGTCCCATGTAAACTACACACTTTACAGCCTTATGTGGGAAGCTGCGTGAGGTAGAAATGACAATAGACAGTGATTAGAGATTTGGAGAAAATTTCAGATGATACCATATCAAATTCCAAGTCTATTCTATATACACTGTGTAAGCCAGCAGTCCCTAGAAAGTGGTTTCAAAAAACACATTCTTCCAGCACGACCCTCCAGATTCCCCCGGGGGGCAGAGGGGGAACTGCAGGGCAAGTGCACTTTGAAATAGCACTCCAGGGGACGGTGACACTCAACCTCCTGTCCGGGCTGCCATTACCCGCTAACAACGGTTCGCCACCCGTTGCTGATGTACATTGTGCTATACACCAAATATGAACTAATGAAGTTGTTAGTGGAGAGCATCTAAATTCAGCTGGCATTTATCTAGTTTGTAAGAGGGAAAAATAAATCGGGGAAGGACAAATCAATGTAACTTCCTCTCACAAAATTTCATTTTTAGGCTACAGATCAAATTCTGAATGCAAAGCTATTTACACTCATAGCCTTCCAATTTAAAGTATTTAAGCCCTCTGATACATTTCTCTGAATCAAACTTTCACTACTGAGTAGCAGTACAAAAAAATAAAAAAATGCTCCAACATTCTTCACAATCCACTTAAAGGGATAACTCAGATATTTTTTAAGCAAGGAGATAAAAGAGTATTATTTCAAGGCTACCATAAGTCTCCATTGTGCATTATATTATCCTAGTGTTTGGTTTCAGGAAATGTTATTATTTATGTGTAATTTGGGATAAAACTATTATAGAAGTAGTTCTATTTCAAACTCACAGTCCTGATTTTCACTGTTCGTATAATCACACTCCAGTCCATTGGAAAGTATCTCACAGTCCCAAACTTCTTCAACTTTAATATTATTCCATACTGGCTTATGCAACTCGAAAGCACATTAGGAAATACGATGGCTATCTCCCCAACCCCAGACTTTTTAAAACACCTGACAACATGTATATATATACCAGCAACTTTGAATGCCTTATAGTTGTCAAAATCTGTGTTCTGCATACAGTTAGGCCCAAGTACTTAGAACACTTAGAAGAAACTTGGAAAACAAACTGAGAAAACATACTTACCTTAATCGGAGCACTACTAAACTTAATTTTTCTATTTGCTGGGATATCCTCTTCTTCTGGCAATCCAACGATTTCCGAGTATTCCATGTCAGGTTGATAGTAATTATTTTCCTCACTGTCTTCCTGCTCATCCTGTTCAATGCCTGTCTCTCCCCAGTCTGAATTATACCTGGATCTCACCCTATACACATTATAGTCACTGTGCATGTAAACATGGGAACTCTCAATATTACTTGAATCTTCGGATCCTTCCTTCCCTCGACTGGGTCCAGAAGCATCGGGAGAGGGAAAAACCCCACCTGCAAGTTCCTTCTTCTGTGGCATTGCTGCCTCCTTCCCCACCAAATTAGCTTTGGCATCTTCTGAGGGTTCAGTTTGTGGTGAAAGGATGTCCGACTCTGGCATTGCCTTATTCTTAGCACAAGGTTCTTCAGAAATGTTGTCGGGAGTCTCTTGGGGAGACGTGGAGTCCTCGGCTTCCTTGCTCTGCTGTGTCTCTTCACTGGGTATCGAAGCTAGAGAGGTACTTTTCGAAGCCACTTCTGGTACTGGAGATGCGTTACTCTTCTGAGCATCCTCTGACTCATCACCGTGTTTGTTTGGAGGAGACCAAGAATTCGAATCCTTAAGGTGGCCAAAAGTGTCAAGATTTGTAACAGTCACAGCTGGTAAATTCAGAGGATAATGCCCAGTCACTGAGTATTCGTTGTTTTCAGCCTTCTCAGAAATGATGGAACTGGGGGAATCGGTGTTCTCAAATACTGCACTCAGTTGACTCACAGTTGGGGAGACAGCCTCTGTTCGGGAGCTAAGGCTATCCAAGGAGTCAGTACTGCCTCTGTTGGACTTTGAACCCCCCCATTCATCCTGAGGTTCACTCCCTCCAGCTTTCTCTTTTTTGGGGGAATAACGGTTGTTTTGTCCTGATTCATGCACACTTCTCTCAAACAACTTCCGAGTTTCTGTGAACTTAGAATACGAAGGGCCATCATGCATTGTGTCAAATCTACTAATTCGTTCTGAAACAGAGGACTCCAACTTAACAACTGAGCCATCTGTTTTCTCCAAAAACTCTTTGGGCTTCATTCTTCTCTGAGGAGATGAAGGTCTACCTTTCCCCCTTGTTTTGGCAATGACTGCGGCATTCTCACTGGGTTCCATACCCATCTGCATAAACAGATTTTTAATTCTGTTGACATTGGAGCCATATTTCCTCCCCCTGCTCTGCTGGGAGCCCTCACCTTCCTTTGTCTTTTGTTCCCCATCTGACTTGGGCTTGTCAAAGGTACTTTTCAGAGCCTGGAACTCAGTTCTATATGCATTCCTGTGAGGAGAGGCACTTCTGAGAGTGGTTCGTTCTCCTGAAGACTCGGTTTTCAACATTTTCACTTCAGGGTGAAAAGCCAATGTTCATAATGATCAGGAAGAACAACAGAAAACACCTCTCTTCTCTAATCACCAGTATTTGATCAAGAAAAAGTACCTCTCAACTGGCATACTGTGTCAGTGATCCTCACAACAGGTGTATTAGGAAATTATTCAGTCAGGAGTTACACAAAATGGCTTTCTCAAAGCAAGACTAGGGTAGAGGTTCATCTGTAACAGAAAAGAATGAATTTCTGAATTCATTTACTTATTTGAATTCATGTTTACTCAACCAACATAAACTTTTCAAAGTGGCTTCAAACAGAGGAAATTACTTATTGAAACTGGAATTTTAAAGCTTTAAAAGTTACAACTTTAAAAGTAACAACTCTGATTGGTCTTTGGTAAGAAGATGTTTCAAACACAATTCAGAGATCTCTACCAAAATCATATACATAAACACACACATCCAAGTTACACACAAGCACAACTGAAAGCAATACTTTCACCCAAGTTTTGGTTGCTTTTGTGAATCACCTTAAAAAAATCAGCAGTTCCTATATCTTTAAGCAATCAGACAACTGTACAGAAAAAAAAAAAGGAACATTCAGGACTTTTCATATCAGACAAAACTTATTCTTTCTGTATAAATACAATTAAAAGTTTGAAATCTATGTTAACAAACTCCAAAACATGCTGTAGAGGCTTATCTCCCTCTTTCTGGTCCAATGTTCTCATTTACAGCATCCCCAAAACAACACTAGTGCAATTTCAGACCAAAACATGCAGAACAAAGTTCTTAAATGGCAATAAGTTTCACTCTAACTCCAGCTATAGCAAATATTTGGAAGTTTCATAAGAGTGGATATTATTAACTACATGGAGGGATGTAGGATGTCATGGGAATAAAAGCATGAGAATGTGACGATCAGAAAGCAAATGTACCATGAAACCTTTTTTCATAGCCCTGATTTGTTTATTCCTAGTTGCCTGTAACTTACTACAAGCTCAGAACACAACGCAATGCAGGCTTGCTGGTCTCCTGGAGCCCACAGCTGGATTTTGTATCAATAGGCCAGCAATAAATACTTCAAGATTTTCGAGGAGCAGACCATGTAGTTCTAAAGATTTTTTATTTTGTTTGGGTTTTGGTTTTTAATATTAGGCCGAGCCACTATTAGCCTCACGCACCATCAACTGAGGAAGCACACACTTTCACTTAAATCGTCTCCAAACTCGGCTCTTGGCCCAGCACGCATGCATGGCCCATGCAGACAAACAAGAAAGGCTTTAGAGTGTGGTGCCTGGTTTTTGGTAAGGAAGGCATCGACAATCTCCTTCTACCCTGGCATTTGCTTCAGCCTCGCACACCCTCCCCTCCCCCTCCCCACCCTTCTCCCTCCCCCGCCTATTCGAGCCCTAGGGGGCGGGAGCGGGGAAGGGGGGGAAGAGATGGGGCCGCCGGGGGATTCAAAACCTGCCCTGACAAAAGACAAACATAAATAACACCAACTTGAGAGGCGGCCGATTCCCCAGCCAGGTTCGGGACGCAGTCCCTCGGCCCCGGGGCAGGGCCGGGAGAGCAGGTGACGCCAAGCGCTATGGTAGGAGGTCGCAGTCTAGCTTTGTGCCAAGAAGCACCTGAAGTCCTAACACATTGGCTGCGGCTCCTGGCGGCTGCCAGGCGGATCCCAGTGTGGCACGGGGAGAGCCGAGCTCCCTGGCCACGTTTAAAAAGGAAAAAGAAAAAAACCATACAGGGTAATGATCATAAATCCCTTTGTTTTTTTCCTCTCAATGTGCCAGGAAACAATAGATCCCACTGATAATGTCTCCAATCCTCAACCTAGTGCTCCAAACCACAGCCCACCCCCACCCCCAGCCTGCAACTCAGCCTTTGTACATCCCGATTTCTCCCTCTCCATCTCCACCCTCCCCGACTCCTCGCCCCGCGCACAGCCTCCCCCTTACCCGAGAGGGAACCGCCGCCGGCGGGAGGGTCGGGCGGTCGCGCTCCCACCCCTCCTCCCAGGCGCCCCCGCCCCCCGGTGGCCGCTCGGCTCTGCGCCGCCCTCGCGGTGCCCTCCGCCCGATCCTCACGGCACGGCGCGGCGCGCAGGGCGGCTGCGGCGGCCGCTTCCACGCGCGCCGCGGCCCCCACGCGCGCCCTGCCGGCGGCGGGGCTCCCCAACGCCATTGCCGCCGCCGCCGGGCTTCGGGCGCCCACACTCGCGGGCGGGCCTGGGACCGGGACGTCCCGGCCCGGGAAGGGGCTTCGCCCACGTGCGGCCACCCGCGCAGGCCAGGGAGTCGGGGTGTGATGGGGGCGAGGCCGCGGGGTGAGGAAGGCCTGGGGTAACAGGTGCCTCACCTCGGCTGCGGGGATTAACTCTAGGGCCGCGGAGAGAGCCCGGCAGCAAAATCCCAGGAGAGGGAGCGAAAGGGAGCCTCTGGCGGCCAACCGAGGGCGAAAAGCACCGGCCCGAGGCGCGGCCGCCCCACCCCCTCGGCGGTGGGCGAGGGGCCTCGGGTCCCGGGGCACGGCCTGCACGTGTGGGGCTCGCCCACCTTTATCTGGGGCACTGGCGGGGCGGCAGCTGCGGTCTTGGGCTACCCGATGCTGGAGCCCCACAGTCTGCTGTTAGCTCCGTGACCCCAGGGCATCGCAGCCCCAAGCCATTCCCCTGCCTGGGCCGCCCACACCTGGCTAGGCCCAGAGCCCAGATTCCGTGTGGCCTCCACCTAGCCCGCTGCACTCCACCCACCAACTACCTTGAAGACCTTCAGCCTCTACTACTAAAAGGAAAGGGATGGGGAAGTCTCCTGACATTCTTCAGGAGATTGATTTTTAGACCCTCATCATTTTATAAATAACTGTTCAGTATCCTCTCCTTCCTACCTTCCTCCCTCCACCAAATACTAGAAGTGTTACAGCCTAGTGCGAGGTATAAAACTGATCGTGACCATCAATATACATGGTCCTTTAAACCAATTAACCAATCTTCCTTAAACCTTTAAACCAATCTTCTCAAAAACCATATGGAGCAAAAATTCCTAAGAGGATAATTTTTCAAGAAAGTAAAAGCATGATTCAGAAATATAAAATGAAGCTGTGTCAGAAATGTTATTTGACTCATTAATTAGGGAGGGAAACAGCAAGATCTTGCAACACATCCAAATGCGACAGTGAGAAGCGGACCTTTATAACAATCAGGAAAGAGGCAAAACTGGTTAATATATAAAGTACCAAAATATGTTTTGAATTATCTGTTCGACAGGCAGTGATCAATTGTGTCTCTAAGGGACAAAATAATTCTCCTTATCTATAGGTAAGAACCATAAATTTCTAAAGCATATAGATTAGTAAAATAGCCCTAGCCGAAGGCAGTCAGAGGTGCAGACTACTGAAAAACCACGTAACTCCACATTCCTGTAGATAACATCCAGCATTCCATTGAAAGGACACCCAGTAATTTTTCTGCCCCTGTCAGAGTCTTATACAAAGTTTTCCCAACAACACTGTTATTATATGTATTTTACAGATAGGAAAACTGAAGTTTAGGTTTCATAACATACCACAGCTTTATCTGCTAGTAAATGATTAGAGCTGGTTAGGAACTGGACAGGTCTGCACGCAGAATCTATACCCGGGGAGCAAAATCTCTCCTTTTAAAGGGGCTTTGTAGTTCATCTACGCATCTTTTATTTTGAGCAGTGAATGTTTTTCTTCAAGTCTCACCAAATTTTAGGTACTTTCCCAAGAAATTGGCATTCTCTGCCTATGAAGTCGATGTCACTTCTTAATGCATAAACAAACCTAACAGACAACATGAGGGGGATGTGGTTCCAGCCTCCACTTTGGAAAGAACATTTGTGCTGTCTTGGGTAATTTAATGGACAAGTTCCTGTCATTTATTTGCAGAATGAAAACCATGTTTTTTAGGAGAATAACCTAAATAAATGCAGGAACCTAGTCACTGAATCCTGTCTATAGAAGAATCAGAGTTGGCAATAAAATCAGTCTTACACCTCTTTGCAAAAAAAAAGATGATTCATAAAGATAAGCAGCCTAAAGAATTTAGTTGGTGTTTCTTTTTTTTTGAAATGTGAACCTTCTAGAAAAAGTCAGACTGAAAGAATCAATGACAGAGTTTTAAAAATATAATGCTGATAATTTAAAATTCTTGGGTTGCCAATAATCTGCTTTCTACTCTTAACTCTTATCTGAATGTTTGAAGGCCCTGTTAGGCCAGTAGTAATCCAATACATATGACTGTTTTACTTTAAAATAACTAAAATTAAATGCAATTAAATATTCAGTTCCTTATTCCCATTTGCAACATTTGAAGGACTCGTTGGCTACCTGTGGCTAGTGGCTACCCTATTAGACCCTGTGGACACAGAATATTTCTGTCGCAGACATCTCTATTGGGCAGTGCTCTCCTGGGCAACACTGGCACTTCTACAAATTAGGAAAGGCATAATATACTGGGTTAAAAATTAGTTCTGTAATAGATCATTAATATATTGGGGATTCGAGGTCATAAGTTTCTCATGCTCCAACGGAAAGAGGGGGGTGGAGAGAGTGTTACAACATAGAATGTGAAGTTTAGTGTTGACATGCAGGGCATCCAAACGCAGTGTACTGGGGTGAGAGGGTTGATTATCACATATGACTTCTTTCCTAAATTATAAAGCATATTGTAAGCTGTTATTCTGATTTCCTTCATAACTATTAATATCACGATTAGTAAGAATAGACTACGAGATTAGTTAATAAACAAAAAGTACAAAATGTATCCTACACTGTTTGTGGGGGATTCTAAATATATTTTTAAGTTTGCATAATGGGTACTCTGAGTAACTATCCCCCCTAAATTCATAGCAGGAGGCACCTGGCTGATTTTGTATTAATAGAAGTACATAAAGGAAAAGAATAAACAAATATAAAGGTCTCTAGAATAATTCTTTAGGCAAAGTAATGAGAAAATAACTCCTATAGGTAATTTTACACATAACTTTAGCATAAAAGAATATTTTACTCATACTACTATCTTTTTATTTTTTAAGCAATATTTATTTTTTTAAAAAACCACTTGGCCCTGGCCAGGTGACTTTGTGAATGAAGCGTCGTCCAGGTGCACCAAGGTTGCGAGTTCAATCCCTAGTCAGGGCACATAGGGAAAGCAATCAATGAGTGCATAACTAAATGGAACAACTAAGTGCAGTATTGAGTTGATTCTTCTCTCTTTCTCTCTCTTTCCCCTTCTCTGTGTCTCAATCAGTAGAAAAATTAAAAAATAAGAAAAATTTGTGGATGATAATAAGGCATTTTACCAAAAATTTAGCTATAACTGCTTATTGTATTTTACTTTATTTTTTACAACTGCTTATTTTACATTTGTAAATATCAGACAGCTTTGTTGCCTTTCCTGAGATCAGTCTGATTTTGTGATGCTTGTCATAAAATTAAGCTTAAATCAACAAATGGATATTGGAATCTACACTGTGTAATTTCTGACCAAATAAATTGATAAGACAGTATGATTTTCTACCTACATTCATGGCTGGGCCATGTCATTGAAAATTTATACAGTCATCTTAGTCTATTTCTTGTTCTACAATCCAGCCAGTATTTTGGCTTTACAGCCTAAAAGGAGGCTAATAGGTTTGAATATTTACTTTTATTTGCTACAAGTAATAAACTGTAGAACTTCTTGGGATTTCTTAAAATAATTTTTAAGTTATTCATATCTTTATATTTTTTATTGATTGGTTTGAGGGAGAGAAAGAAACATTGACTTGTTATTTTACGTATTTATGCATCATTGGTTGATTCTTATGTGTGCCCTGACCAGGAATCAAACCCACAATCTTAACAAATCAGGACAATACTTTAACCAATTGAGCTACCCAGCCAGAGCCAAGTTATTATTAATATCTTAGCTTTACATATAAACTACAGCAGATTTATACAGTGTGTTTAGACCAAAGTTATGTATCTTCTCTTTGTTCCCTATTTTTAGTTTATTTGGTTGCCCACACAAAATACAGAAAACCAAGAGTTTTATCAGACTAGACGTTGGTATGATGTTTTCATTACTGTCACTGTTACAAAGGTTGAAGCAATAGCTGTGATACCCATTGTTTTCAGTTTTCCGTTTTATAGTGGTGCAAATCACATGTTTAAAAACCAAGTGGGAGGTATTTATCTGCTTCTACAGAAGCAGATTAACCCTCTGGCTATAGGAGTCTAGTAGTGGAACTTGATCTGCCAGTCCTGCACCCACAGAGTGTACCTGAACTCTGGCATCCTTGGGACTGACATGTTGTCTATTCTGCTTCAGAATAATTTATTTTGAAACTGGAACAAATGGGAGAGACATGGTGATCCTTCAGAGAGAGCAGTTAGCAAAGTGTCAAACTGAGATTCAAATAGAAACATTGTCCCGGGTTTCATATTCCATCCTCTTTTATCCTAGAGATGCTAAATCTAATTCTTGAGCTAGATGATATAGCACGGCTCCTCTTAGCACACAACTGGTCGGGGGGAGAGTTGTCCAAAGTACTCTTAGTTGTGAAAATATGGAGGACGGAATCAAAGAATAACAACGGTACTTCAATAGCTTCTCTATTCCATGGTAATTAGCCCTGGTGAATGAATTATTAAAGTAAATAAATAAACACCCAGTTTCCCTACAGTTAAACAGGAGACTCCAGTGATTTTATTTCCAATTTCAGTTTAGTTCCAGTAATAAAACCTCCTTGAGGAGGTCCATTGTAGCCCCACTTTTAGAAAATGCAGATTATAAAAAACTGCATTTTAAGAAAACTCTAGTACTTAATTTATAGATGTGATCATATGCTTTTAGAAATAAAAAGAAATTTGCTATAAAGTTGTTAGTACTTTTTCCACAGGTTCTTAGCCATAATCCTGTTGTCCAGCATAGACTTATTAATTATCACTATGTTAACACATAGTTTCAAATAAAGTTTGAAAATATATCATAATGCCTTACACGTTTTTACACCATTAACTTTTTGAATTGGATGAATAATGAACAAATACTTGTCCTATTCAGTGGGCAGGTCTTGAGCGACCAATCCTCTTCTTCTGACCTATTTTTGTCACCAGCACTGCAATTGTATTTAGAAATGTTGCTGAACTTAGTTTCTTCTTGATTAAGCCACCACAAAGTCCTTTGCTCAACTAGTAGATTTGATGTACTACAAAATAATGTATACAAAGTATACATATTTTGCAAATTCATAACTCTGAGCTCATCTCAAAAGCCTCAGAAATTAAGCAAGGCCAGCAACATACAATCAAATGATAGACTACCACATGTTTACCCAAAAGAAAGTTGAGCCAAGACCAAATAAGGCATTTAGATGCATAAATAAATAGTCATTTATTATGTGATGTAGTTTTGTTTTCTAAAAAGCAAATATACCTTCAAAATTCTAACACTTAGCTTAAACTTGGCACTAGTATACTCTGGGATGAGTGCTGACCCAGAAACTTACATATTTACAGAGGAACAGTGTCCATCATCACCACCTCATTAACACCATTCTGATTGTTTCTGTGGGATTTTCGAATGCAAGGTCATTGCATATTTTGCTTTAAATGAAATTGTTTCCAACTATGGAAGATATGACTTCTCTGCAAGATTCTAACCATATGTTTGAGTATATAAAACCTAAGAACACTGAGTACACAATTCAGAACTGAAAGGAATCAATAAAAGTAACACAAAATGTTTCTAATAAATTACTGTCTTGAAGGCTCACCTTGTAGAAATCAAATACGCAATTGATTTTGTATAGTTCTTGGTACAATTTTGATTTTTTTAAAGTAAAGTGTCTTGTATATTAGTTAGGTTCAAAACACACCAATTATATGGCCTATGTAGTTTTTACTAAATAAGTTAGTAAAATTCTGCGATGTTCTTTGCTCATAGAAAGTTTGATTATCTGGATTTAATTTCTTGGCATAGTGCTAGACATGAAAGTTGATGATATCTGTTGTTGTCTTTGTAAAGTGTGCTTGGAAATAAATATAAGAACACATGACTTCTGTTGCAGAATTGAAAAAAATACACTATTACCCTTTGTTAGTAGTGTCATATCCACTCTAAACCTCATGTGGAAACCAGAATGACCTTGAAAGCTTGACCAGAGTCCCATACCTGGGTCCCACACCTGCCTTCCTGATTAAGAGTCTCTAGGTAAAATCTAGTAAACTCTGAAAAGTTGCAAAGGTAATTCTATTGTGCAGCTGGATTGAAGATGGATATTTGGATAACACTAACTAGATAATGTAACTAATATTAGAATCTAATAAATTGTTAATGTCTAGTTTACACCTGAAGTTCTCACTTTTGAATCTGTATTCTCTGAATTGGGGAAGCTTCTGGGACTGTGAATAGGAGGCATGGGAAACCATGTTTTTGTCATGGAGGTCTAACCCTGGCTTTTTGGTTAAGATGATAGCGACCCCTGTTGCTTTGTAGGTACAGCCTTATTGGCTCTCTACATTGATCCAAGAGCCTAGAAAAGCTTATAAATGTGGTACTCACAGGAACTGAGAAGTCTTCTTGAGTCCCTCTGCTCAAAATTTCCTCTAACTCCAAGACTATCCAGAAAATGTTAGTCTTTTAGACCAAATGTATTTAAATTGGAGCATATAGTGATATGTTAGCTACTTTTATTGAAGTCTCAGAAAATTTTCCACTAACTGAAGGGTGATTCTCAGAGCCACTGGAGTTCTAATTCCACCAGAAAATAGAGAAGTTTGGGAGGCAGCCAAATATTGAGCATGTTGTTAAAAGATCATTTTTTAAAAAGGTAAATTCATGACTCCTATACCTATTTAAAAATGAAAACATATTATGATTTTATTTAATTCACTAATGAGGAAACTGTCAAGATATTATAACTAGTTCATGGGAGAACACTTTTTAAAAATTCACATTTATAGATCAGAAATGTTGAAATTAACTTGTAAATGAAAGCAAAAATAGCTTCTTCCCTAGTGGGGAAGAGAAAGCAAGTGAACCTGCAGACCGGACAGAACTTATAGGACTATAGACAGGGATTACCTTACAGTGTCCTCCGCCATCTACACTGGAAAGAATGTAAACAACTTGAAGACAAAGAAAAACTAAAATAGGATGCCTAGAAGAATGGATCGAAACCATGGCCCAGTCTGCTAGAAATTTCATGCTGGCCTGTGACAGAGTTAACCACCCTGATGTTGTAGGAAGACAAGAGACCCAATAATCTTGGTCGAATTTGCTTATGCTTGAAGTGATTTCTGTGTTAACCGTCACAAAATAATTCTTTTCCTTTCACCAATCCCTGAGTATAAAAATGTTGAAAATCACCAACATAGTTTTTTATTGAACCATAGCGTTGTCCTTACAAAGTTAGACACCAGGGCCTCGGTAAGGTTTCCATTCTTTATTTCCAAACACTTAGATTAACAATCTTTGGATTATACATAAGAATATTTATAGCAACCATTACTGATAATAGCCAAAACATGGATGTCCATCAAATGATGACTGAAAAACTAAAATGCAATGTAGCTATACAATGGAATATAGTTGGCAATGAAAAAGAAATGAAGTATGGATACATATTACCCCATGGATGCAACTGGAAAACCTTGTGCTAAGTGATGGAAGTCAGTCACAAAGGCCATGTATTATATGATTCCATTCATACAAAGTGTCCAAAATAGGCATCTCTATAGAAACAGAAAGTAAATTAGTGGTTGCTTTAGGCTGGGACTCAGGGGTGATGCTGGGGAGTGAGAGCCGATGGGTCTGGAGTTTCTTTTCAGGAATATGTAAAATGTTCTAGAATTAGATTGTGGTGGTGGTTATACAAAACTGTGAAGATGCTAAAACATATTGAATTGTACTCTTTAAGTGGGTCAATTGTATGATGTGTGAATTATATCTCAATAAAGCAATAAAAAATATCTTTGGCTCATCTATAATAAAGTCCACAGCCCTATAACCAATTGTCTAAGCTAGTGTGATTCCCATACTTAATGTCAAGTTAATTTTATTGACTAACACTTTTGCCTATCACTAAGTGGTCCTCTTATAGTACTAGACATTTAGGTCAGGAATAATTCACATTACAGCTTAAGAATTGCTGAACAAAACTTGGAATAATTCAGATTCTCATAGTTATGTGAGAGTCTGCACATAATAAGGAAACAAAATTGAAAATGAAAAGTGTATTTCACATAAGTATCAAAACATTAGATCGCTAATTTCACTCTGAATTTGGGTTTCTAGAATCTCTGTGACTTGGATTGAAGTTATCTGTACCTGGTTTAAAATCCATTTTGGAATTCAGTGAAGATAAATGAAAATATATAGAAATAATTATTTGTGTAATTTGATATATCTAAAAAATTAGGAGGGAATGTGTGAGATTCTCATGGGCAAATAACCTCTGTTTGTTGTTGCTTTATTTTCTAAGATTTATCACAGTAAAGTCAAAACTTTTTCTACACATAAATAAGTATATATCAGGCAATATAAGTGATTTTTAAACAATATATCTAAAATTTGCATCCAAACAAGATTTACCTCAAAGCAGTCTTCTAAATCTACTCTAGGTAATGAATATGTTCATTCTTTAAATAGAATTAGATGTTTACAAACAACCTGGTCTAATATGATATGAAAAATGAAAGTGGTGAATCCAGTAGGTCACTGACTGAGTCAGAGGCCAGTTCATAACAAAAAAAGAGTTCCAAAGGATAGCTTTTAACATTTTTTCAAAAAGCATATTCTTGGAAAGGAATAACACTTATTTTGCTGTATAATTTATGTGTTTGTTTTACTATGTTTTAATCACACCTCTTTATTATCATTGCAACAGGTTAATGATGTTTGTGTATTTTTTACCTAACAAATATTATACCCACAAATAACAGTAATCACTGTTTACAATAGAATAGGTAATACTACACAGCTTCATTATTCAGTGGAAAGTTGTTCTTAGCACACTAGGTAAAAATATATAAGAAGCTGACACATAGTATTGTCTCAAAGCCAATTTTCTTTGTTAAAAGTGTGATTGTTTCATAGTCACTTTGCATAGTTTTATTTTCATTGTTAAAAGTGTAATTTCAGGCCCTGGCCGGTTGGCTCAGCGGTAGAGCGTCGGCCTAGTGTGTGGAGGACCCGGGTTCGATTCCTGGCCAGGGCACACAGGAGAAGCGCCCATTTGCTTTTCCATCCCTCTGCTGCACCTTCCTCTCTGTCTCTCTCTTCCCCTCCCGCAGCCAAGGCTCCATTGGAGCAAAAATGGCCCGGGCGCTGGGGATGGCTCTGTGGCCTCTGCCTCAGGCACTAGAGTGGCTCTGGTCACAACATGGTGATGCCCAGGATGGGCAGAGCATCGCCCCCTGGTGGGCAGAACATTGCCCCATGGTGGGCGTGCCAGGTGGATCCCAGTCGGGCGCATGCGGGAGTCTGTCTGACTGTCTCTCCCTGTTTCCAGCTTCAGAAAAATGCAAAAGAAAATGCAAAAAAAAAAAAGTGTAATTTCATCTAGAGAAAGAAAAACAAAGCTGGAGGCCTGAATTCACAATGTATTACAAAATACATTTTGTATTTTGCAAACTAATATGGTATTGGAAAAGGACAGATATACAGACCAATGGAACAGAATAGAGAATCCAGAAATAAACTCTTACATATATAACCAAATGATCTTCAGCAAAGGTACCAATGTTCCACAATGGAGAAAGGATAGTTTCAACAAATGGTGCTGGCGAAACAGAATATAAAGCTTCAAAGGAATGAAATCAGACCTTATGTTATACCATACACAAAAATTAACTCACAATGGATTAAAGACCTAAACGTAACACCTGAATCCATAAATACCTTAAAAGATAACATATGGGAAAAATGTTCATAATATTGGACTTGACAATGAATTTTTTGTCTATGACGTTGACAGTACAGGCAATAAAAGCAAAACAGACAAATAGGACTACATTAACGCAAAAGTGTCTGTGAAGCAAAGGAACAATCATCAGAGTGAAAAGGTAACCTAGAGAATGGAAGGAATTACTTGAAAAACTTATATCTGATAAAAGGTTAACACCCCGCCTGACCGGGCGGTGGCGCAGTGCACAGAGCATCGGACTGGGATGCAGAAGACCCAGGTTCGAGACCCCATGGTTGCCAGCTTGAGCGAGGTCTCATGTGGTTTGAGCAAAAGCTCACCAGCTTGAGCCCAAGGTCACTGGCTCAAGCAAGGGGCTACTCGGTCTGCTGAAGGCCCACAGTCAAGGCACATATGAGAAAGCAATCAATGAACAATTAAGGTGTTGCATGCGCAATGAAAAACTAATGATTGATGCTTCTCATCTCTCCGTTCCTGTCTGTCTGTTCCTGTCTATCCCTCTCTCTGACTCTCTCTCTGTCTCTGTAAAAAAAAAAAAAAGGTTAATATCCAGAATATATAAAGAACTTCTACAACTCAAACAAACAAACAAACAAAAAACCCTACAATCAATCCAATTTAAAAAGGAACATAGGTCTTGAATAGACATTTCTCTAAATAAGTTGTACAATGGCCAACAAGCGTATGAAAAAAAAAAACCTCAACATCATTAGTCATCAGAAAAATGCAAACTAAAGCCACAATGAGATATCACCTCACACCCCACCCAAAATAGCTGATAAACTAAAAGAAAAACTCAAGAAAATAACAATTTTTAGTGAAGATATGGAAAAATGGAAGCCCTCGTGCTCTGTTGGTGAAATGAAACTGGTTCAGCACCTACGGGAAGCAGTATGGAGGCTCCTCACAATCTTCAAAACAGAATTACTATATGTTCTAGTAATCCCATTTCTGGAAATTTATTTAAAATAATTGAAGATAGGATCTTGAAGAGATATTTGCATACCTATGTTCATTAAAGCATTATCCACAGTGGTCAAGATGTAGAAGCAACCTAAGTGTCCATCAGCAGAAGAATGGATTTAAAAATGTAGTATATGCATACAATGGAATATGATCAGCCTCTCAAAACAAAGAAATCTTATTATATGCTGCAGCATGGATGAACTTGACATTATGCTAAGCAAAATAAGCCAGCCACAAAAGGCAAATGCCACACTTATATGAGACAGCTAAAATTGTCAAAAATCTTAGAAAGTAGAATGGTGATTTGCAGGAGAGGAGGAAAGAAGAGTTGTTCAGTGGATGTGGAGTTTCGGTTTTGGAACATGAAACAGTTCTAGATATCAGTTGCACAACAACACATGACAATGTATAAATATATAGTTAATACTATTGTACTGTGTGCTTTTAAAAAATTGATAGTAAATGTTATTTGTTTTTACCACAACTGAAAAAAGTGTAATTTCATTGCTACAAGGTGAACCAATAAGAAAAACACTTTTACATAGTCCCCGGGGAATGATCAAAATCAAGGTTAATTGGCAGGAGAAGGTAATTTATACATAAGTATACTTTGCCAAGTTTCCAGTTCTAGCTTTACAAATGCATCAGAAGGAATGAAAATATTTCCTTATTTTTCAGCCATTTGATTACTTAGCTGTGTTATAAAATCTAAGCATCATATACTTTGAAAGTATATAAATGCTTAAATTCTTTTAACCTTGACTTTTATATTTGTAATTTCAGGTTTGACTTTTCACTTTACTAATGCAAAACAAAAAGTCAAACGACTATTTTGTCATGAGTCCAGATGTTGTTTTGACTTTGACTTCACTTTGGGATTAGGTGCAGACATGTTCCTTTCTGACAAGGAATGATTTTAGCTGGTCCTACCTAACTCAGACTTACCTTGGCTCTGATGAATTAGATACAGTCAGTTCTCTGGTACTTTTGCCATAAAGTTAATCCCCTGAACTTGAGCCAGAGAACACTCCAATTCCTGTTTGAACTCTGGAATTCCCATGTTATTGGGCTGTACCCTGTTCTCTGCTTTAAAATTCATATTCTCTCTCTCTCTCTCTCATTCACTCCATTCTCACCAACCAACCAGGAGCTACATCTCTAGTTAGCCTTAGACATCTATGCATGACAAATACATGTTCATTTCATTTGTTTCACTTTAACCTAAGGAATCAAGTTTAATTTCTTCATTCATTTTAAAAGCAAATTAACAATACATTTAATTTGTCTAATAAAAATCAAGCACTTTGTTATCGGTCTAAAACTTTATGTTTGGTTTCAGTAAATGGCAAATTTTAAACTATTTGATGTAAACAGGGCTGAAATTTCAAAACTGTTAACTTTTTTCTATGTATTTAGATATATACTAGTTATAAAATGAATGTAAGAAAACCAGTGGTTTGCTGGAGAACATCTTAAGATTTACTCTCTACAGGTATTAGGGAAACTCTGGTTTACAATATTTGTCAATTTCCATGGTGTAATTACTCCAACCATGGTCAGTTTCAAACTAACAACATATAATTCCTGAAGATTGAATAGTCAGCACTCACAGGCCAGTAGGAACCAGCTCCAACTCACCAATGAAGAAAACCACATATTAAAAAGAATACAATGACAGGGAATTAGTTACAACAAAATAATCATGGGTTTTTTTTGTTGTTGTTTTTTTGTTTACTTATTGACTGATTTTTTTAGATGGTGGAGGGAGGAGAGAGAGAGAGAGAGAGAGAGAGAAGGAGGAGAAACAGGAAAGCATCAACTCATAGTAATTGCTTCTCATATGTGCCTTGACCAGGCAAGCCCAGGATTTCAAACTGGTGACCTCACCATTCCAGGTTGACGCTTTATGCACTGCACCACCACAGGTCAGGCATGGGTTTTCTTTAAAGAGAAAGTTTTATAAAAAAAAATTTCTAAGCAACATAAATATATATTAAAATTGGATCAATATGTTGATCAAAGTAAAATATGAAATTTAAAGTACATTTGAGTATTTGTTTCCAAAGACATACACACTTTCATGTTCATCACAGCGTTATTCACAGTGGCCAAGACATGGAAACAATCAGAGTGGTGTCTTTTGATAGAAGATCGAATAAAGAAGATGTTGTACATATGTACAGTGGAATACTACTCATCTATAAGAAAAGATGACATACTACCATTTGCAACAACATGGGTGGACCTTGAGAATATTATGCTAAGTGAAATAAATCCATCAGTAAAAGCTCAGAACTATATGATTTTACTCATATGTGGGATATAAAACTGAGACTCATAGACATAGGCAAAAGTGAAATGGTTATCAGGGGAGAAGAATAAGGGGAGAAAGTAAGGGAGCCAAATATATATATATATATATAGTGACAGAAGATAGTTTAACTATAGGTGGTGGGGACATAACGCAATAGTTTAGGTGCCATGGAGTGTTCAACTGAAACATGTATCTCTATGCACCAATGTCATCCCATTATATATAAGTTCTAAACATAAATAAATAGTATATTTGAGACTCTATTTCTTTTTTATAAACCCATAACAGGCATATTTTATGACAACAGTAAATTATGCCATTAACAAAAACTTCACTTTTATCTCTTACCATTGTTTACATTTTTGTTCATCCTTTTAAATCCTGAAACATAGGTGGATAGTATAAGTGAAAAAAGTTATTCAATAAAAGCAAGTCACTAGAAGAGCTAAACAGTTAGATTTGCTCTTTGGCTAAATCTTGAATGTTTAGTCTGCTCCAAAGGCGTTTTATTTTTATTTTTATTTTTTTTCTCAAAAGTGTTTGAAAATGTAGATTTTATTATTATTCAAACTTGGTGAAACCAACAGACCAGGAGATGACTGACATTGTAAAGATGAATTGTTACTGCCTGACCTGCAGTGGCACAGTGGATAAAGCCTCGACCTGGAAATGCTGAGGTCGCTGGTTCAAAACTCTGGGCTTGCCTGGTCAAGGCACATATGGGAGTTGATGCTTCCAGCTCCTCCCCCCTTCTCTCTGTCTCTCCTCTCTCTCTCTCTCTCTCTCTCTCTCTCTCTCTCTCTGTCTCTCCCTCTCCTCTCTAAAATGAATAAATAAAAATTAAAAAAAAAAAAAAAGATGGATTGTTACTGACAGTTCCCAAGGAAAGGGTGCATAGCATGCCACGCAGTGATACTCAGCAAAGCACTGGGGTTGCTCAGAAAGCAGAAGGATTGGGAGAAACACGTGGCAAAAGCCTATTATATGGGAGAGAGGATACAAAACGTAGATTTATAGTTGTGTGTACATAAAACACAGAGTTTATTCTCTTACTATTATTTATCAATTATTTTATTATTCATTTGTATTATAATTGTAAACATACTTTGCCCACCCCTGGATTTTAAGTGGGAAGATAGGTGAAGCAGGTTAAACCTCCTTGGAAGTGGCTGGTTTGAGTGCCTGACATGTGGTGGCACATTGGATAAAGCCTCCACCTGGAACTCTGTGAGGTCCCCATTTGAATCCCTGGGCTTGCCTGATCAAGGCATATATGGTAGTTTATGCTTTCTGCTCCCCCCCACCTCTCTTAAATGAATAAAGTCTTTAAAAAAAAAATTAAAGAAAAACCTTTAAAAAAAAAAAAGAATTGGCTTGTTTGAATAACTTCAGCAGCCCTGCGCCTGGGGGGGGGGGGCGCGGCGTCTGTCTCTAATTGTGTGATACCTTGCCATTGGGGGATTAGGGCTTGGTTGGTTTGCATTTGAAAGATACTCTCCCAGATGCATTATTTACTATCTCTAAGAATTAGCTAGCCTTGGGATAAGTCCCTCCAGATTCAGCAAGGTCCCAGATGTCAAAGCATCAAAAATACAGAAAATAAAATGATTAACACAAATGGACAAATGGACTTGAAATTCCAATATCAATCTTCCATTAATTTTTCCCCCTACCGAGATGATAAGAACTGGGCACTAAGTGATCTAGGACATACTCTTTGGTAGGAATCTGTAATAAACATATCATATTTTGCCAAATAAAGACAGATTGGTATGTTCGGAGAATCAACTAATTATCAAAGCAAGAATAGTCCTTCTTATAAAAATTCAGGCTGTCAAAGAGGCACATGTTTGGAAGAAAGGCCAGACTTCTTCCAACAAAGATGATCCAATGTCTGTTTTTGGGCAAAGTCAAGATTTTCCTTCTAAAGAATTCTGCGTCTTCTTAGCACTTAGATAATTAGACAAGAGAGAGACCTCAATGTCCTCCTTCAAAGAGAACTGTCCATTGCCATAATTATTTTTGCCCAGGAAATATTTATAGGAGGTGGTATATAAAATAACCCAATAAAGCACCCCTAAAGTATGTTTGAAATATAGTATCTCAGTGACCCTTTTAAGATGAACTAGTTGCAAGATATATTCCTAGTTGTATTGACTTGATCTTCTATATAGGGTCATCAGATATAAATTTATCAAATACTGGCAAATATCTGCCCCAAATGGTAACTTATATGTATATAATACTGGTTGCTCTTAAACCGTTTTTCCTGGGAACAATTTAATAATAATTAAATAATAATTAAATTATTTAATTAATAATAATTAATTGATGTTAGGGTAATAATTACTGGTTGACATTAAAAATATTTTGTCAGACATAAAAAATTACACTTATGATTCTTCAATCAACAATTATTTACTGAGCATTTACCATGTATGAGGCATTGTGTGAAACACTGAGAACTGTCATCTATAAATTGTGCCAAGTCAATAATTAATTAATTAACATGCTTCCTCTGTGTTTTGTAATACATCTATTCTTCGTTATATATACCCAATGATACTCATCAAAATACAAATATTAATTTAACTTTATCTCCTGGGAATTTATGTTGATTGCACAATATACTGTATCATGAAAAGTATGTTAAATGTCACTAAATGACCAAGTATACAAATGTGAATACATATACTGTGTGTGTATGTACAAATGTAGGTTTGGTGTTTTTGGTCTGTAAGTATAGTAGCTTCTCATGTCTTAGGTTGGTTAGTAGAAGGAGTAGAAGGGTTAAGAAGCAATAAATCAGCCCAGATGGCAAGTTGTGTCTGGAGCTCATCTGTGTAGACATCTTGCTAATATTGTTAGTGCTTTTCACTCTCATGGTGCCGGTCACCTTGTCTTCGACTGGCCCCAAATATTTCCTTTCCCCAGCATAATCTCTCAATGCAGTGTTTCATGTTCTTGACTTCCTCTTCTTCATTGTCAAACTTCCCAGTCTAGTGTTGCCATCACAGAAAGTTTTGGCTGATGTTTCTAAGTGTATTTGTCCATTCAATAATAGTCGAATTCTTCTTTAAAAAGTGTTAGTGGTCCTCATCAATTAGAGGTAAATGATTGGACCTTGGGATCAGGAATATGTTACAATGAAAGAAAGTCTTAGATAACCTTCTCAGTTCATTATTTTACTGAGGTTCATACATTTTCCTTGTTGAGCTACCTATATATTACATATTTGTCCCTTTTTAGTTCTAAACATTGCAAATATTACATATCCTAATCTGACATGTCTCTAGCTTTGCCTGTGTTAATACCTAACTTTGGTGTACTCATATTCACTTTTTTTTTCTGCCTGCAATTTGTGCTTTTCAATTCTTCTTTAAGAAATCCTTTCTTATTTCTTTGTCACAAAGATATTTTCTTATAGTACCATTTTTTTTTTTTTTTTTACAGAGGCAGAGATAGACAGGGACAGACAGACAGGAACGGAGAGAGATGAGAAGCATCAATCATCAGTTTCTTGTTGCGCGTTGCGACTTCTTAGTTGTTCATTGATTGCTTTCTCACATGTGCCTTGACCGCGGGCCTTCAGCAGACCGAGTAACCCCCTGCTGGAGCCAGCGACCGTGGGTCCAAGCTGGTGAGCTCTTTGCTCAAGCTGGCGACCTCGGGGTCTCGATCCTGGGTCCTTTCGTATCCCAGTCCGACGCTCTATCCACTGCGCCACCACCTGGTCAGGCAAGTAGTACCATTTTTTTTTAACATAGTAGGTTTGCTTTTTACATTTAGGTCTTTAATCCTTTTGGAGTCTGTCTTTTTATAGTGGTTGGTAGTGATTGTTTTATTGTTCTAAATTATTTTTAAGGAACTTAACACAGAGACATTGTAGTAGCTCTGGAAAAATAAATAATATTTTGCACTTCCTAAGCATTGTCTATAACATATCTTTCCAGGTTGTCTAGTAATAACTTTAAATTGTCTATGAGCTACTTTACACCTGGTTTTTTTTTTGTTTTTTTTTTTTTTTTTTTTTTTTACTTTTTTTTTTTTTTCATTTTTCTGAAGCTGGAAACAGGGAGAGACAGTCAGACAGACTCCCGCATGCGCCCGACCGGGATCCACCCGGCACGCCCACCAGGGGCGGTGCTCTGCCCCCCAGGGGGCGATGCTCTGCCCATCCTGGGCGTCGCCATATTGCGACCAGAGCCACTCTAGCGCCTGAGGCAGAGGCCACAGAGCCATCCCCAGCGCCCGGGCCATCTTTGCTCCAATGGAGCCTTGGCTGCGGGAGGGGAAGAGAGAGACAGAGAGGAAAGCGCGGCGGAGGGGTGGAGAAGCAAATGAACGCTTCTCCTGTGTGCCCTGGCCGGAAATCGAACCCGGGTCCTCCGCACGCTAGGCCGACGCTCTACCGCTGAGCCAACCGGCCAGGGCCTACATCTGTTTTTAAACTACATATAGCTGATGAATATGAAAACTCTGTTGTCCCATAGAGTTTTGTTTTTCTTCACTAATTCCAGTGGGGGGAAAAATCTCCCTCTCTTTGCAATACAGATCCTTTATTCCATATAAATTTATGTTTTTTTGAGTTTTCCTTTGAACCAGTGTTAACATCTATCTGGTTCCTTCATTTCAAGCCCCATAATCCTGAACACACAGTCCAAGGGTAGGTTGTTTCTCTTAGAAAGACAAAGTTTCCAACACTATATTCTAGGCTTTAAAAAGGCAGCTGTAAAGCCAGAAGCCAAGGCCAGGGCCACCATCAAAGCAGCCGCCTGGCCCATGCAAGTTTGCATTGGATTCGGACAGTCAGTAAAGAAACAACAGAGCCACTAACTGGTGGGCCATAGTCTTTAATCTTAGCTTGCACCCAGCGGGCAAGTAAAAATACACACTGGGCTCCAAAACCCACTCACATTCAGTGCTCACAAAGCCACTGACTTATCCGAGTTTCCTAGAATCAAAAGTTTCTAGCTCACCAGCCTTATTCTCCTCAGTTCCCCATCTCCTTCCTTATCCCAGATACAAACTCTGTACAAACTGGCATCTCACTCAGCACTCTGCCATCTTGGCTGCTTTTCCTGGCCTCCTCCATGTGGCCTCCTTCCGCTGCTGGCTCTACTCTCTCTCTCATGCTAACCTCAGGAACCAAGAGCGCAAGCTCTCGTTCCGCCCCCATTTTATAGTGTAGCTTCACAACCTTTAATCCAATATACAAAATAGGGAAGTCTCTAATACAAAGTCACTCCTCTGAGTCATGATTGGATTGTACCGCCCTACATCAAAAAGGGTAGGAAAGGCTTAATCCCAAAACCAAGCCCTGGGCTACAAGGATTCTGCCTGCCTTTAGCCCACCCCCAACACACATTAATATCACCTGGGCGACGGCCTCCTCGTGTCATCTTTAACAAAGTGAGCATAATACATTTTATCTGCCCAACAATCCACCCCTATGCTCACTTTACTACCCACAATTTACATCACCAGCATTCCTGTGCAAGGAAATTAGAACATTACACAGATTACAACAGCAAAAATCATACAGTTTCAACAATTACAAAGGTACATTTCACCAGTCTCTCAGCATTTAGCGCAAAATGTCCTCGGCCTTCTTTCTAGCCACGGGAAAAACTTCCTGGGGCAGGGGAGTGCTTCCAGCAAAGCCACCTCCCACCCCCATCAGGGTATTTTACATTGTCCAAAATCCGTAATCCGTAAGTCCATCCAACAAAGGATCCAATGCCCACTCCGGTCGTAGTCCAGGAAATCAGTCCATGCATATGGGGCATCAGCCACCCCCCTCATCCCTGCCGTCCTCGCAGGTCTTACACTGTCCCAAAGAGGGGCACGTGGCACCAGTCACATTCAGTGCTCACAAAGCCACTGACTTATCCGAGTTTCCTAGAATCAAAACAGCAGCGATTTTAACTATTATCAACACCAGGTGTGTTTGAGCTAGCAAAAAAGAAAAATGCTCGAGATTTTTTACTGGTGTTCAAAATATGTGGTTGGTTAGTGTAAAGCCAGGAGGCATGGCTAGGGCCACCATCACAGCCGCCTTCTGGCCCATGCAGGTTCGCATTGGATTCAGACAGTCGGTAAAGAAACAATGGAGCCACAAACTGGTGGGCCATCATCTTTAATCCTAGCTTGCACCCGGCGGGCAAGTAAAAAATACACACTGGGCTCCAAAACCCACTCACATTCAGTGCTCACAAAGCCACTGACTTATCCGAGTTTCCTAGAATCAAAGGTTTCTAGCTCACCAGCCTTATTCTCCTCAGTTCCTTATCTCCTTCCTTATCCCAGATACAAACTCTGCACAAACTGGCATCTCACTCAACACTCCGCCATCTTGGCTGCTTCTCCTGGCCTCCTCCACGTGGCCTTTCTCTGCTCTCCTCTGCTCTCTCTTCTAACCTCAGGAACCAAGAGCACAAACTCTGTTCCGCCCCCATTTTATAGTGTAGTTTCACAACCTCTAATCCAATATACAAAATAGGGATGTCTCTAGTAGAGTCACTTCTTTGAGGCATGATTAGATTGTACCACCCCACATCAAAAAGGGTGGGAAAGGCTTAATCCCAAAACCAAGCCCCAGGCTACAACGATCCCCAACACACATTAATATCACCTGGGCGATGGCCTCACGTGGGCAACGTCATCTTTAACAAAGTGAGCATAATATATTTTATCTTCCCAACAATCCACCCCTATTCTCACTTTACTACCCACAATCTACACCACTGACATCCCTGTGCAAGGAAATTAGCACATTACACAAGTTACAACAGCATAAATCATACAGTTTCAACAATCACAAAGGTACACTTCACCAGTCTCTGAGCACTTAGCCCAAAGCGCAAAATGTCCTCGGCCTTCTTCCTAGCCATGGGAAAAGCTTCCCGGGGCAGGGGAGTGCTTCCAGCAAAGCCACCCCCCACCCCCATCAGGGTATTTCACATTGTCCAAAATCCGTAATCCGTAAGTCCATCCAACAAAGGAGCTAATGCCCACTCCGGTCGTAGTCCAGGAAATCAGTCCACACACATGGGGCGTCAGCCACCCCCCTCATTCCTGCCGTCCTGGCAGGTCTTACACTGTCCCAAAGAGGGGCACATGGCAATGGCAGTCAGCATTTCCATCTCGGCTCTGGAGAGCATGATAGCGTCCATCCTATGTCCCCAAAATCGCAGACCTACCAGGGCTGTAGTAGGTGCTCCTTCCAGCTGGGCTTCCATCTTCTGGAGACTGCAAATCACAACTCCAGTCCGATTCTCCTCATCCTCCAAAGAGGAACTGAAAACACCAGCTCCTGCTGCCAGGCTCAAGCCCCGGGCTGCCGCCGCCTTCTGCTCCGCAGACCTTGCAGCTCCGGACCCTGCCTCAGCTTCAGCCTTAGCCTCAGCTGCGGCCTCCTGTCATTGCTGGCTCTCCACAACATCCAGGGCAAGCTGCAACTCACGAACCTCTGAATCCTCCTCCAGCGTTTGCTCCATTTCCAGGCGAATCTCGAACACCTGGTTGGCCTCCTCCTCCAGCATTTCCTCCAGCTCCAGGGTCAGCATTGGTTTCTCCTGTGTTTGCTCCATCTCCTTCCACTGCTCGGTTTGCAGGTCCCAGGCAGCCTCTTCCACAGAGCTCTCAGTTTCCTCACGCATGGTTATTAAAGTCAGCCAGCCTACAATCCCCAAGAGGACAGCCATGGGGAACCCTAACACTAGCCAGTCCTCTACTCCACCACTCAAAGGCTCCTTCCTGATCTGTATCGAATCCTACCACAGACTACGCCAAATGTAAAGCCAGGAGGCATGGCTAGGGCCACCATCACAGCCGCCTTCTGGCCCATGCAGGTTCGCATTGGATTCAGACAGTCGGTAAAGAAACAATGGAGCCACAAACTGGTGGGCCATAGTCTTTAATTCTAGCTTGCACCCGGCGGGCAAGTGAAAAATACACACTGGGCTCCAAAAACCATTCACATTCAGTGCTCACAAAGCTACTGATTTATCCGAGTTTCCTAGAATCAAAGGTTTCTAGCTCACCAGCCTTATTCTCCTCAGTTCCCCATCTCCTTCCTTATCCCAGATACAAACTCTACACAAACTGGCATCTCACTTAGCACTCTGCCATCTTGGCTGCTTCTCCTAGCCTCCTCCATGTGGCCTTTCTCTGCTCTCCTCTGCTCTCTCTTCTAACCTCAGGAACCAAGAGCACAAACTCTGTTCTGCCCCCATTTTATAGTGTAGCTTCACAACCTCTAATCCAATATACAAAATAGGGATGTCTCTAGTAGAGTCACTTCTCTGAGGCATGATTAGGATTGTACCACCCCACATCAAAAAGGGTGGGAAAGGCTTAATCCCAAAACCAAGCCCCAGGCTACAACGATCCCCAACACACATTAATATCACCTGGGCGACGGCCTCACGTGGGCAACGTCATCTTTAACAAAGTGAGCATAATATATTTTATCTGCCCAACAGTTAGGAAGATAGTGTAGATTCTTCTACTCCTTCATAAACAAGATATTATAATTTACCAAGATCAGTGGTTAACCAATTAATTTCTCAATTAACCAGTAAAATAAAATCCTTAACATTATATGAGAGTCATTTTAATATCTATATTAGAGTCATTATTTTACTTTCTTCTAAGAATTATCTTCTAACCTATTATAATTAAAATGATTATTCATGATATATATAGTAGCTAGTTAAGATTTTTTCCCCAGAATTTTTAAAGTGCTATACATAAATTGAAATGATTCTTGAGATTGATATTAATAAAAACATAGGGAAGAAGCCCTACATTTCTCTTAAAGTATAACTTGGAAGTGGCCTCTGATCTTGTAAAGCCAGTAGCCACAGTCACCATCACAGCAGCCTGGCCCATGCCGGTTCACATTGGATTCGGATATTCGATAAAGAAACAACGGAGCCAAAAACTGGTGGGCCATCATCTTTAATCCTAGCTTGCACCCGTCAGGCAAGTAAAAACACACACTGGGCTCCAAAACCCACTCACATTCAGTGCTCACAAAGCTACTGACTTATCCAAGTTTTCTAGAATCAAAGGTTTCTAGCTCACCAGACTTACTCACCTCTGTTTCCTATCTCCTTCTTTCTGCACAGACTCAGCACTCTGCCATCTTGGCTGCCTCTCCTCTCCTCCACGTGGCCTTTCTCTGCTCTTTTCTCTAATGCTAATCTCAGGAACTGAGATAGAGAGAGCCCAAGTCTGTTCCCACTTTATAGTGTAGAAATCAAAACCTTTAAGCCAATATACAAATAAGGAAGTCTCTGATACAAAGCCACTTATCTGAGACATAATGGGATTCTTCACGAGAGTGCACCACCCCACACCATGCAATCAGTCAAGGGTGTGGGGAAAAGCTAGTCTTTTCTTTTTTTTTTTAAAGATTATTTATTTATTTACAGAGACAGAGAGAGAGTCAGTGAGAGGGATAGACAGGACAGACAGACAGGAACGGAGAGATGAGAAGCATCAATCATTAGTTTTGCGTTGCGCATTGCGACACTTTAGTTGTTCATTGAATGCTTTCTCATATGTGCCTTGACCGTGGAGCTACAGCAGACTGAGTAACCCCTTGCTCGAGCCAGCGACCTTGGGTCCAAGGTGGTGAGTTTTTGTTCTAACCAGATGAGCCTGCGCACAAGTTGGCAACCTCGGGTCTCGAACCTGGGTCCTCCGCATCCCAGTCCGACGCTCTATCCACTGCGCCACCGCCTGGTCAGGCGAAAAGCTAGTCTTAAAACTAAAGCCTTAAGCTATAATGACCCAGCCTGCTTACAGCCTATCCCTCACACCCAATAAACTATAAGTGAGTAAACATATATATCATATTTAAAAACTTATTTGACCAACAGGTCTCCCTGTGCATAAGACTGGCACAGAACAGATGCCAGAGTAAGCCATACTGAACTTCATTTTTAAAATGAGTTTGAAGTTCACTACTTCACTTTTTTTATTTATTTCTCTACTTCTAGGCACATAAAAAAGTATTGTAAAGCCAGTAGGCATGGCCACCATCACAGCCACCTGGCCCATGCAGGTTTGCATTAGATTCAGACAGACGGTAATGAAACAATGGAGCCAAGAACTGGTGGACCATCATCTTTATCCTAGCTTGTACCTGGTGGGCAAGTGAAAACACACACAGAGCTCCAAAACACATTCATTCAGTGCTCACAAAGCTACTGACCTATCCGAGTTTTCCTAGGATCAAAAGTTTCTAGCTCACCAGTCTCATTCACTTCTGTTCCCCATCTCCTCTCTGCACAAACTCTGCACAAACTGGCTTCTCTCTCAGCACTCCACCATCTTGGCTGCTTCTCCTGGCCTCCTCCACGTGGCCTTTCTCTGCTATCCTCTCTAATGCTAATCTCAGGAACCGGGAGAGAGCTCCTAGTCTGCCCCACTTTATAGTGTAGAAATAAAAACCTTTAATCCAATATACAAACAAGGAAGTTTCTGATACAAAGTCACTTATCTGAGGCATGATGGGATTGCACCACCCCACATCAAAAAGGGTGGGAAAGGCTTAGTCCTAAAACCAAGCCCCAGGCTACCAGGATCCTGCCTGCCCACAGCCTGCCCCTAACATACATTAATATAAATATAATCACACCCATCCCAAGTAAGAAGGGCAATTAATATTATCACCTGGGTGACGGGCTTCCATGTGGGCAGTGCCATCTTTAACAAAGTGAGCATAATATGTTTTATCTGCCCAACAAGGATGATCTAGTGGTTATCTAAAGAAAAGGGTGGTATAAGCAAAAAGGCTAAACTTGAGAGTCAAAAGTTTTGAATTCCAGCCCTAGTTTTGATTAATCAGTGGGACCTGGATATGTCTCTAACCTCTCTGGACCCCCATATTCTAGTATGTCAAATGTAGAGGTTGGACTAATCTTGTGACTGACTTAAATAGATGTTTAAAATTATAATTAATTAGGTTCTTTTTTTATAGCTATAGGTAGCCACCAATATTTAGAGGTAAAGATTGGCACAATCTTGCTATTAGTTGAGATATATTACAATGAAGAAAACTTTATTATTATTATTATTGTTGTTATTATTTACAGAGACAAAGAGAGAGTCAGAGATAGGGATAGACAGACAAGAATGGAGAGAGAGGAGAAGCATCAATCATTCGTTTTTTGTTGTGACACCTTAGTTGTTCATTGATTGCTTTCTCATATGTGCCTTGACCGTGGGGCTACAGCAGACTGAGTAATCCCTTGCTTGAGCCAGCAACCTTGGGTCCAAGCTGGTGAGCTTTGCTAAAACCAGATGTGCCTGTGCTCAAGCTGGCAATCTCGGGGTCTCGAACCTGGGTCCTCTGCATCCCAGTCCGACGCTCTATCCACTGCGCCACTGCCTGGTCAGTTAATGAAGAAAACTTTAGACCAAATTCCACCACACATGCACACACTTGTTAGCAAGCAGACACAAGCTGTTCTGTAAGTTCAAAGAAGTCTCAATTCTCTGTTCTGCTTAAGTAGGCTCTCCAACAAGCTCCTTGTATGATCATTTTATTTGGGAATGCGATATAATATTACAGCAGGATTCAGCTATCATTTTTATAGGAGTTAGAGGACAAAAATTTTAAGTTATATAGTTAAATACAAGACTGATTCGAAATATTAGGTCTAGGGTACCAGTGTATTCCCAATTTTAAAGTACATACAAATCTTGTTCAAATGAAGATTTTGTTAAAACACAAATCTGGTTCAGAGGTCTGGAGTGGGTCCTAAGATCCTACATTTCTAACAAAATCCCTTCTGTTGCCAGTGCTTCTTGTCTAGAGTATCAGGGGGATAGATCACTGATCTTGGTAAATTCTAATACCCTGTTCATGCAGGGGCAGGAAGACCTAGACAGGCTTCCTAGCCAACTACATATCTTGAAAGATCATCAAAAGTTCTCTAATATTTCTTTTCTTTTCTTTTCTTTTCTTTCTTTTTTTCTTTCTTTCTTTCTTTCTTTCTTTCTTTCTCTCTTTCTTATAGGGAGAGAGAAAGAGAGAAAAACATCAATTTGTTGTTGTTTCACTTATTTATGCATTCATTGGTCATTTCTTGTATATGCCCTGCCTGGGAATTAAACCCACAACCTTGGCATATCGGGATGATACTCTAACCAACTGAGTTACTGGGTCAGGGTCTAACATTTCCTATGCTAGTTCAAAATACAGGTGTTTATAATACTTAGAATAGCTGCCTCTCTATAGCCTATAGCAGGAGTCCCCAAACTTTTTACACAGGGGGCCAATTCACTGTCCCTCAGACCATTTCAGGGCCGGACTATAAAAAAAACTATGAACAAATCCCTATGCACACTGTACATATCTTATTTTAAAGTAAAAAAACAAAACGGGAACAAATACAATATTTAAAATAAAGAACAAGTAAATTTAAATCAACAAACTGACCAGTATTTCAATGGGAACTATTCTCCTCTCACTGACCACCAATGAAAGAGGGGCCGGATAAATGGCCTCAGAGGGCCGCATGCGTCCCGTGGGCAGTAGTTTGAGGACTCCTGTCCTATAGTGTTGTTTAGTTCTTTCAAATAGAAACAAATAGACTGTGCATTCAGGATTAGAGTGCTTGAAATGTTAGCTCACTTTCATTTTACAGTGCCATGCTGGTTTATTTGATGTAAACTAGCTTTTTTCCTTCTCTAAAACTAAACCGTATCCTCCCCTTTCCCCTTTCCTATTCTCTGTTTCAAATCTAAAAGTAAGTGTTCCTTCTCACTCCCCTTTTTTCCTTCTTACATTGACTGGTGGCTCGCGTTCCTTCGCTCTCGACCCTGGCCGTCCATTGTACATCTTGGGTAACTCCAGATCAACTATCAGAGAATATCTGGGAGTGGATCTTCAAGTAGCTGTGTTTTTGGAAACCTGTCCGAGGTAATTTCAACCTGCAGTCAGGGTTGGGAATCACGACTTTAAGTACACTGATTCCTAAAGGCAGCTACATGTCATAATGCCTTAAGGGGCTTTTAAAAAATGCTTGGGTCTCACCACAAAAGGTCTTGACTTCATTGTTCTGGAGTATGACCTGGACATCAGGATTTTTAAGAGCTTTCCAGGGGATGTTAATATGTCTCAGAACAGAACTCATCTTGGTTCTGTTTATAACCCCAACTTCCAGGACTGGTCAAAGTAAAACAGCAGGATGCCAAGCAATTTATTCTACTTTAGGTAAAAGGATTCCATTTACTTGCAAGACGTAACTTATAACATAACTCACTATCCATACCTTCCTGAAAATTCGGTGAATGTTATTTATAATGACATTATTGCTGTTTTATTTTAAGTACGTACCTAAGGATACATTTAGTGGAGTTTTCAATTTTTAAATTGCGTAACAGTCACCTGGGCCGGTTGTTGACAACACAGATTAGAATCTCCAGGGATAGGCTAGAAAGAGGAATTATTATTCCCTCTGGAAAGAGGAATTGTTATTCCACATTTTTAAGGAGACACACAATTGATACTGATAGCATTTGTGAGATTATGGTGAGCATCTCATGAGAGTACAACTGTCTGAGTAAGTTCGTGTTGGGTAATCACCTACGTGTTTAATATAGTGATGTGTGAAGTTGAAGAATATCAAGATATGGTGCTCCCACCATGCCACTTTGATATGAGGATTATCTTGAGCTGAAGGCAGTTGACCACCAACAGATAATCTCCCTATCATGTGCCAAAAAGCAGACATAAATTTCCACTTTTGAGGGTGTTTCTCTCCCTTCCCTACCCCTTACCAGGAACAGAGTAACTTTTATCATCGGGTATGCGAAGTCTACACCTACCTACATGAGTTTGTATAAACAAACCTTACCAAAATAAACTTTATCTTTCATTTGTTACCTAATATTTTACCAAGCCATTTTCCTATGGTTTATACTCTCTTAAACCGCCTTTCTTTAGTTAAAACGATATATAAGTCCCCAGGTCTAACCACTTCTTTGAGTTTCAATCTTGCCTGTAAACTCCCATGCATAGAAATACTAAGAAAAATTGTGTGCCTTTTTTCCTGTTAATATGTCTTCCATTTGTTTAATTCACATGCCCCCAGAACTGAACCTAAGAGAGTAGAAAAAAAGGTTTTCCTCCCTGATAATATTGGTTCACATGTGCAGCTCCCCTGTCCATCCATAATTTATTTACTGGCTCAGCTATGCTGATTATAATTCTCATTCTGCAATTACTCTGAAGATAAGAAATCTTTTTTCCAAATAAGGGTGAAAATGCCAGTGTGTTACCTGGAAGTAAGTCATTTTCACTATTATCCACCACTATTGATTGATGCATTCCCTATAACATATATGGAATATAGAAATAAAGGAATGAAAACCATGTAAAAAAAAGTCATATTTTGATAACTATAGAGTCAAGAGATTCTTTAAAATAGCACAGCAATAGGAAAAGCAAGGCCAGGGCTGGAAGTACGAGGCTCCGTCGGACACCTGGGAGAGGGGATGCACATGGAAGTCAAGGGAGTGAGCAGATAGGAAGCACCTGTTGTAGTTCGGAGAAAAATGATAAAAAGGAGGAGGAAGAAATAAAAAAAAGACATGCACATTCATCTATATCAATATTTGGCCTCTTGCTAAACAATAATTACCATTTGGCCCTGGCCAATTGGCTCAGTAGTAGAGCGTTGGCCGGCATGGGGAAGTCCTGGGTTCGATTCCCAGCCAGGGCACACAGGAGAAGTGCCCATCTGCTTCTCCACACTTCCTCCTCTCCCTTCCTCTCTACTCTCTCCCCCTCCCAATTGGCCCCAGGCGCTGAGGATGGCTCCATGGCCTCTGTCTCAGGCGCTAGAATGGCTCTGGCCTCAACGAAGCAATGCCCCAGATGGGCAGAGCATCGCCCCCTGGTGGGCGTGCCGGGTAGATCCCAGTCGGACACGTGGGAGTCTGACTGCCTCTCTGCTTCTAACTTTGGAAATATACAAAAAGTAATAATAATAATAATAATTGGAAATCCAACATGTAAAAAAATAATAACCACCATTCATTAAGTATAAGCTAGGCACTCACTCTAAAGCAGGGGTCCCCAAACTTTTTACACATGGGGCCAGTTCACTGTCCCTCAGGCCGTTGGAGGGCCAGACTATAAAAAAAACTATGAACAAATCCCTATGCACACTGCACATATCTTATTTTAAAGTAAAAAAACAAAAGGGGAACAAATACAATATTTAAAATAAAAAACAAGTAAATTTAAATCAAGAAACTGACCAGTATTTCAATGGGAACTATGAGCCTGCTTTTGGCTAATGAGATGGTCAATGTGCTCTTTTCATTGACCACCAATGAAAGAGGTGCCTCTTCCGGAAATGCAGCGGAGGCCGGATAAATGACCTCAGGGGGCTGCATGTGGCCCGAGGGCCATAGTTTGGGGACCCCTGCTCTAAAGCGTGTTAATTGGCTCTTATACCAAGCCCTGCAATACCTCATGAGGCAGGCTTTATTCTCCTACTTTGTTGGGGAAAAAAACCCAAAAACATTCTCTAAAAATCAGGGAGATTACATAATCTCTCTAAAACAATTAATAAGGAGTAGGTGTATAATATGAGTGATCTAGTACAATTCCAAAGCCTTCTTTCCTCCTTTATATTTTTCATTAAAAAGAAAAAAGTCAAATTAACATTTTGTGGATGAAGAAAAACTAGCAGCATATAAGCTCCATTTGTTTTCAACATGGCTACTAAATTAACTCATCAACATTTACTGCGAATTCATGATTTTTTAATGGAATTTTGGAAGTACTATCAGCTTTGTTAATGTCTGCTTGAATGGAGCTCCTTAATTTAATTCCAAGGTATTTAAATTATTTGGCTTTTCAGAAGCTTCATTGCCCTGGAAATTGGCCAACAGCTTTGGACAATAGAGGTGGCCACTACACCAATAAAACTTATTTCTTATACTACTTAAAGTAGAGCAAGAGGAAAACTATTCCTGAGTACATGTTGCTCTTTTGGTCCGGCTTATGTGTGCTGTAAATTATTAAGGGTGTGTACATATTACCGTGAAAACAGAAAACAACACGAATGGGGGGGAAAGTCCTATTTGAGAAGCAAAGTAGCTTTCCAGAGTGTGTGATACTACAGAAGTCAGATGCTCTTACTTCTTCTATATCACTCCCCATTCCCCCTTTTTAAAACTCTAATGGAAATGAACAGCTCAAGGGCATTATAAAAGAGCAATTGATGCTCATGCTCTAATTAGAAACAAATTGAACTGTGACCTAGACCACTTTATAAAATTGAAAAAGAAATGAAAGGGAAAAAAATGACTGATATGTAGAGGGACCCATGAATACTTACCAATAATACTGGTTATGTTAGAATTAGGCATAGCTGCACTTTTATTGTCCCAGAGAAAATATGAATAAAATGGACAATGAAGAAGTATGAAAAGGAAGACCTATTAACATTGAATAACTAATCTTCCCAGGGCAAAATAAATTTATTATGTCTAGCAAAGGACTCTTAATTATTTCTTTCAGTTAAATTTTACAAATAATCTCAAAGATGATGTTATTAGCCTGACCAGGCAGTGGCGCAGTGGGTAGAGCGTCGGCCTGGGACACTGAGAACCCAGGTTTGAAACCCCATAGTCGTGGGCTTGAGCATGGGCTCATCTGGATTGAGGTTGGGGTCACTGGCTTGAGCATGGGATCATAGACAGGACTCCATGGTCACTGGCTTGAGCTAAAAGGTCTCTGATTTGAGTCCAAAGATTGCTGGTTTGAGCAAGGGGAGACTGGCTCAGATGGAGCACCCCCCCACACACACACTCCCTGGCAAGGCACATATGAGAAAACATTCAACGAACAACTAAGGTACTGCAACTATAAGTTGATGCTTCTCATCTCTCTCCCTTCCTGTCTGTCTGTCTGTCTGTCTCTCTCTCTCTCTCTCAAAAGAAAAAGGAAAATATAAATGACATATTAATTTTTCTTAGGTAATAACCATGATAACTCACAACTAGTATTTTTTCTTTGAATGTGCTAGCACCCAGAAAAATTCGATAAAACTCTAATAAACTCTTAGGCTTTTCTAATTGGGAGTTTAGATATTTCGATGACCTCACAGATCATCTAATGCAGTGTTTAGCAATAGTACATAGTCCAGAAACTACCTGAGTCAAAATCAGTTCGAATGATTAATACAAATGCATATTCCCAGAAATTGCACCAAATGTACTAAATCAAAAGCTCTTACAGAGATGAGTCACAGCAGCTTGCTAACCTTGAGGGTATACAATGTTTCCTTGATTCACAGACTAAGGGAGACTCAGAGAGGAACACTGATACCTCACCTCCCATCCTTTCCCCAAGATCAGAGGATCTGGTTTAAATACCCACTGCCAGGACTAAATGCTTGTGCCCCACCCATTTATATGTAAATTACTAGCCACCGCCATTCCCCAATGCAACAGTCTTTGGAACTGAGGTGTTTGGGAGGTAATTAGGTTCAGATGATGTGATGAGGGTGGAGACACCATGACAGGATTTGAAGAAGAATCAAATAAGAAGAAAAAGAGAACAGTGCTTCCTCTCTCTGCCATGTGAGGACACAGCAAGAAGGTGGCTGTCAGCAAGCAAGGAAGAGCGCTATTACCAAGAATCAAATCTGCTAGTAGACAGATCAGCTTCCAGAATTATAAGAGATAGATATCTGTTGTTTAAGCCACCCAGTCTATGGTATGTTGGTATAGCAGCCCAAACTAAGATACACCCTGAGCTTGCTTCTGTGAAATTTTCTGTAACTAGGACATGTTTTTGCCTTTCTTCTAGTAGCTGGTGTCCATAAAATGATTATCATACAATGCATTTTTGTTGTACCTATTGCTATTTCTTATCAGTGAGTAAAGGTAAATATTCTGTAGGAATAAGACATACTGGTATGCAGGATTTGTAAGGCTTATGCCTATCTGATTTTAAGTTTTATGAGGTTCATATGTATCCTTGAAAATTAATCATCTGTGATCTTTTACAGCCAGAATTCACACTCAGTCCTGGCTCAGTACTCTTTCCTTTTTCTATATGATGCTATCTCTAACAGCAGTAAAGATATTCCCACAATTTATGCCAAATGAAGATAGTGTTATGGTATTTGAATTAAAAAAACAACTACAGGCCTGGCCTGTGGTGGCGCAGTGGATAAAGCGTCGACCTGGAAATGCTGAGGTCGCCGGTTCGAAACCCTGGGCTTGCCTGGTCAAGGCACATATGGGAGTTGATGCTTCCAGCTCCTCCCCCCTTCTCTCTCTCTCTGTCTCTCTCTCCCTCTCTGTCTCTCTTTCCTCTCTAAAACTGAATAAATAAAGTAAAAAATAAAATAAAAAATAAAAAACAACTACAACTATGAAGGTCCATTAAGTTGTTGTTTTTAATTAAGTGAATACATTATAAAACAATTTGTTTCAACATTTCAATAGAGAATTACAGACTAAAAAAATTCTTAAAAATAAAAAATAACTTCTTTCTTTTACAGAAGTGGAAAAGATTAATAATCTGATACTTGGTCATGGAAAGTGTTGACATGTTAGTTGTTATAAAAGGCTCATGAAAAGGATAAGTGGATGGATTACTATTTATTTTTGGCTAATAAAATATATCAAAAGGCTAATAATAAGAAAAAGAATAACGTCCCCAATTCAATGTCAAAGGTAACATCAAAATTGAAAATACTGTACTTCTTCAAGCTAACAATGTTTTTACAAAAAGGACATAGAGCTATTAGAATAAAGAATATGGTGCATACTTAAGGAGGAAAATCATTGCGTTAATGGCCATAATAATAAAAAAATTCTTTAGTAGGTATATTTGAACACCATGTACCCTTTATTAACAAAGAGTGAAGCGTACAAAAACTGTGTATTCAATCAACAAAAGTTTGTTGGATATCTACCATGAATCAGAATGTACAAGAACACCAGAAATTCAGACAGGAAAGAGACAGGTTCTTAACCTCTAAAAACATGCCAGAAAAGAGGTAAAATAGAACCTTGTGTAAATATTTTTTTAAAAAATATTGACTTGGACATTACTAATAATTAGTAACTATAAAGTATGTTACCTTTTTTAAGACCATTTGCACAGTAGCTTATTAACCCCACTGGGAGAAAATGAATTTTGAATTTCTTTTAAGAGCAAAAAAAAAAAAAGAAGAAGCTAAGAAATTGTGTGATTTAGTCCTGGCCAGTTGGCTCAACTGGTTAGAGCATCGTCCTGAAGCACAGAGGTTGCAGGTTCCATCCCCGGTCAGGGCACATACAGAAACAGCTTGATGTTCCTGTGTGTCTCTTTCTCTCCCCCTTCCTCTCTTGCTAAAATAAAAATTTAAGAAAAAAAGAAAAAGAAATTATGTGATTAACTTATAGCAAACAGGAAGATAAAGTAGTTTTAAAAAAATCATCCAAAAGTCAGAAATGGGAGTGGTGGAGCAGTGTGACCTTCCAATGTAATATAGATGATTATATAAAAGGTCCACCTAAGGACTATTTAATTCTCTAAAAGAATGTACCTATGCTTGACCACTATTTTTCTATTTGATTACAGTATAGATAGTACCATGAATGACATGTTAACGTATAGATTTCTATTTGGTAGAAATGAAAATTACAAAGGTTATGATTTGTCTTGTAGGACATAGCTAGTTTATATTTAACATTCTCCCCTCACCACTCCCAAAATTTCTGTAAATAATCAGTTTCTCAAAATGGTCTTTGAACAAGCTTTACCATCTTACCGATTCCCTCATTAATAACAATCCACCTATGACAAGTATTCATTGTATATTTGTATGAAAGTCACTTTAAAATTTTTTTAAGTTATACTTAGACACTATGCTAATGATTCAGAAATTTATTGAATTGCATAAATACGGCAATTAAAAATGACATTATTACTCTGAGTTTCAAAAATAAAATGTCCTCTGACCAACTTGGCAACCAACCCATCCTTAAATATCTTTCGTATCTGTGACCTTCAGTATGTATTTAATACGGATCAATGACTTTTCCTGTATGTAATCTCTCACCCGAAACAGATTGTGGAATATGACTTTTGTTTGCATCTCTCAGAATGATGTATGCAACATGAGTATGCATGATAGGTTCTCAATATTTATTTTATAAATGAACTGAGTGAAACATGTTATACATTAATGGGCACAAAGCCAACATGTTATAAATTAATGAGCACAAAGCCAAATTTACACAATAAGTTTCAGACAGTTCTAAACAACATAAGACAGGAATTGGCTGGTAGGAAACTGAAACAGGGAAATGGTAGAGATTGGCATGTTCATACACCTGCAAGTCTGTATGTCCAGACTGGCTTGAGGAGTAATTTAAGATGTCAAGGACAACAACTGCAACAAAAACATACAAGGACCTATAATGATATAGTTCATATTAATTGAATACTGAGTAAAAGAACAAAGAAAAGAAAGCAGAAACTTAAGACTGGAAAAATTGGCTCAGAATGACAGATGCCAATAGATTTATCCAGGGTTCCAAATTAAAAACTGATCACAGTGAGGGTAAAAGACTTCCTTCCTAGGTTTGCTGTGGCTATATACAGTAATGATAAGGAAAAACAAAGAAAATAGGCATTAAAACTAATTGTGCCTTGACTTTCAGTATCATCATATTAATATTAGAACATACATATTCTAATTAATCCTTTTCTCCCTTCCAAGCCCTGTATCAGTATAAGAAATATTATATATTCAAGACATATTATTAAATTAACAAGTTTTTGCAACCCTCAGTTGTCAAAGTTCATGGAGGTACCATTTCTTCCTTTAAAATTGAATAGACGGCCTGACCTGTGGTGGCGCAGTGGATAAAGCATCCACTTGGAAATGCTGAGGTTGCCAGTTCAAGACCCTGGGCTTGCCTGGTCAAGGCACATATGGGAGTTGATGCTTCCGGCTCCTCCCCTCATCTCTCTCTGTCTCTCCTCTCTCTGTCTCTGTCTCTCCCTATCCTCTCTAAAATGAATAAATAAAAAAATTTAAAAAAATTTAAAATTGAATAGACGGATAGAGGTGACTGGACAGAATAATATTTGGTAAATGGTATAAAAGAGCACTGGCAATAAAATAAATCATTCATAAACAGTCACAATGATCTTCCCAGCTTTATTTTCAGAATATGTAGTACATAGCTCTCAAATATGAAACACTTATGGCACTATGAAATAGAAGATGACATGCAACCCAAGATATCAAGCATATTTAATTAAATAGCCTTCATAAAAAATTCAAGTAAACAATTGTTTTAGAGTTAGCAAACCCTGTTGTATAGCTTTACTCATTTCATGTTTGCTATTGCACAAAGGCATGGTTTGTCTTGTGATTTGTTATGATGCCAAATTGCATGCCAGAAATAGTCATGAACAGTTTTGTAATTTAGCTACATATTTGTACAGCTTTATTACACAGTTGATTTTTATGAATGTATCGATTAAATATCTCTCCTGTAGCATTTGCTTAGTTTCTTCTTTAATTTCACAAATGTAGTCAACTCACATGATCTACACGAACGCTGAAGAAAAATAAGTGTCATATTAATATATATAAGTACACACCTACACACAAACACTATTCATGCTCCTCTTAGCTTTCAGTGAAGTTCCTAAACTATGTCTTTCATTTTACCATTTTCTTGAACATTTCTGCCATACTGTCCCATAGGGCAGAACCAGAGGGACACTAAGGCAGAGTAAGGATGGAGGTTGTGTGCATGTTGTGGGCCGCAATGTTACAGTGTAACAGTAAATGATACTCGAAATCACCCCAGAGTCTTCTTTGTGACCCCCAAATCAACACTTATGTCACTTTTTGTGCTCATTCGTGGACATTACACAGGATGATAAAAATAAAATGAGTTGTCTAACATGCATGTTCCCAACTGAGATCTAACAAGTTGCCTCCTTGTTTCAGTTGCTCATAGGGTCATTTTTAGGGTCAATGTAGTGCCATGGTTTTTATTCTTTTGTGCGTTTTGTTGGTGACTTTCCTATTCCAAATGACTGCTAAGCATAGTGTTGAAGCACTATCTAGTGTTCCTAAGCACAAGAAGGCTATGATTTGCCTAATGGAGAATATACTGGTTTAGATAAGTTTTGTTCAGGCATGAGTTAATGTTAATGAATCAATACATATATTAAATAAGGTGTCTTTAAACAGAAACACTTATAAAACAAGGCCATACATTCATCAGTTGACAAAAATGTTTTGACCGGATGCTAGCAATATCTTTCTCCTAAGAGCATTGGTTCAGTATTCACTAATGCAACACTCATGGGAACTTTATAGAACATAACTACTGTGAATAACAAAATACAACTATTTCCTTCTGAGAATCCTCTTGTGTTTCACGTTCAGAAAAGAGCTCGCATACTTCTCAACATATAAAAGTACTCCTCTTTTTTACATTTGATTTGTATTATATACTCAATAATGTTCATGAAGTTTACTACTCTTAAATGAAGTTAAATATTTTTAATACATGTATATAATTGTGAGACTATCACATAGATGAATATATAAAACATTCCAATAAGTTTTTTTCATATCTTTTCCAGCCAGTATCCCCAACCTGAAGAAAGCATCCTTCTGACATTTATTGCCATCTGTTTTGTCTGTTTTTTGAGCACATGTAAATGGAATCATGCTATATGTACCCTTTATGTCCAGTATCCTTTGTTCAATATAATGTCTGTGTAATAATTATACTTATTAGCAGTGAATTAATGATATATTACTGTGTACTATTCCATTGTATAAATTAATCAAAAATATATTCATCCATTTTCCAGTTGATAGACATTTAAGTTACTTCTAGTTTTAGGTTATGATGAACAAAATTGTTTTGAACATTTTTTTGTGACAGAGACAGAGAGAAGGACTGGTAGGGAGAGACAAACAAGAAAGAGATGAGAAGCATCAGTTCTTAGTTGCAGCATCTCAGTTGTTCATTGATTGCTTTTGATGGGGGGGGGGACTACAGCAGAATGAGTAACCCCTTGCTCAAATCAACAACTTTGGGCTCAAGCCAGAACCATGGGGTCATGTCTCTGATCCCACCCTCAAGCCAGGAACCTGGCACTCAAGCTGGTGAGCCCACGCTCAAGCCGGTGACCTCAGGGTTTTGAACCTGGGTCCTCTGCATCCCAGTCCAAGGTTCTATCTACTGCACCACCGCCTGGTCAGGCTGTTTTGAACATTCCTTTTTTTTATTTTATTTTTTGTATTTTTCCAAAGTTAGAAGCAAGGAGGCAGTCAGGCAGACTCCTGTTTGCACCCAACCAGGATCCACCCAGCATGCCCACCAGGGGGCGATGCTTGGACCTTCTGGGGCATTGCTCCACTGCAGTTGGAGCCATTCTAGCACCTGAGGCAGAGGCCATGGAGCCATCCTCAGCGCCCAGGCCAACTTTGCTCCAATGGAGACTTGGCTGTGGGAGGGGAAGAGAAAGATAGAGAGGAAGGAGAGGAGGAGGAGTGGAGAAGCAGACGGGCACTTCTCCTGTGTGCCCTGACTGGAGTCAAACCCGGGATTTCCTTATTCCAAAGTTTTACTGTCTTACCTTTTTTAATTTAGAATTTTCCAAATATGGATGTGGCTATAAATAACACTGGGGAACAAATTTTTTTTTTTGTTTTCTGTTGCATGAGGTTTTAGAACTGTTTCTATACATTTCTGCATTGCTAATTCCAAATCTGAAATCTGTTTTTTGGTGCGTGCTCTAATTTTTATGCAATTTTAATTTCTTTTTGTTACAGTTAATGGCATGCATTGGTTTTTAAATTGAAGTTAAAGGGCAATGACTCTTGGATTGAACATAACCACAAGGCAATTAATGTTTTACAAACATCACTTTTTACATAATTGTAGTTGTTTTTAAATGCAAAAAATTATTATCTGATAAAAATACCCTCTTATTTTGTTTTAAGATTGAAATCATAGCTTCTTTGAGTAGACGTAAATGTAAGAATAGTCCTGACACCTTCTGTTATATATATGTGGCTGTTACACACTTCAACGTCAAAGGTGCAATATTTCATCATTTGTGACATATGCATATATTGCCTATTTTCAAGTTCCCCTTGGTGATCAAGACAAGAATTGGGCTCCTCATATTGTGTGTCATAATTGTGAGGAATTGCTTCGTGATTGGACAAAAGGAAAACACAAAGGAATGCCTTTTGGTATTCTCATAGTTTGGCTTGAACCTAAGGACCACAGCAGTGACTGTTATTTCTGTCTGATCCATACAAAGGGCATTGGCAAGAAAAAACGGCATATGATTGCATATCCTAATATTCCTTCAGCAATACGACCTATCCCACACTCTGAGACACTCCCGGTTCCAGTTTTCAATGGTTTTATTTCTTCTAAGGATGAAGAAAGTGAACATGGTGATCAAGTGTATTTTGATAAGATGCATGAGGAAATGGTTGTAGAATCTGAAGGGTCTTCTTCTGATGCTAAGCAGTCATTAACTAACCCCTCAGCAGTTTAGCCAACCCAAATTGAATGACTTAGTAAGAGATTTGGGCCTATCAAAGAAAGCAGCTGAGTTATTAGCCTCCAGGCTTTAAGAAAAGAATGTACTTCCCAGTCAGCTAAAATATGCTATTTCAGAAAACGTGAACAAATTTTTGTGGACTTTTTTTCTGAAGACAAACACTTTGTTTATTGTCATGATATCAGTAGTCTTCTCAGCCAGCTAGGTGTTACCACTTACAGTCCAACAGAATGGCGGCTATTTCTTGACAACTCTAAATGGAGTCTGAAATGTGTTCTCCTACAAAACAGTAATGCTTATGCAGTGGTCCCAATTGGTTATTCAACTCATCTGTGAGAAGATTATAATGACATAAAAACCGTTTTCCACTTTTTGAAGTATGAGGAGTATAACTGGATCATTTGTGTGGATCTTAAAATAATAAATTTCCTGCTAGGACAACAGAGAGGTTTCACGAAGTATCCTTGCTTTCTGTGTTTGTGGTACAGCCAAGCTCAGGAGAAACACTAGACACAGAAGGAGTGGCCGAAACGTGGAGCTCTGGAAGTAAGGATGCAAAATATGTGAATGAACCTGTAGTTAATCGAGACAGGATCATTTCCCCCCACTTCACATCAAACTTGACTTAATGAAACAGTTTGTTCAGGCTTTGAATAGAGAAAGTGAATGCTTTCAACATATTATTTCTATTTTCCTGCCTGTCTTTTGAGAAGATAAAAGCTGGTGTATTCGATGGACCTCAAATTTGAACCCTCATATGTGATGCAGAATTTGCCAGGAAGATGAATAAGGAGGAGGGAGCAGCATGACAGTCTTGTGTGGCAGTTACAAAGAACTTCCTTGGCAACAAAAAAGCAGAAAACTAGGAACTTCTGGTTCAAAGGATGCTGTTGGCTTTCTGCGACATTGGATGTAACATGAGCGTTAAGATTCACTTCCTGAACAGTTACCTTGATAAGTTTCCAGAAAATCTTGGAGCTGTTAGTGATGGCAGACTACTGCTGGAGCATCAAACGAGATTGTCCTCAACCAGTACACAAACGCAAGAGCTACAAACGCAGATTTTTGCCTGAATAGAATTTAAATAAGTTTTGCGCAAATTTTATGATTAAGATAAGTGTTTTAATATGTTCTATTTCAAAATTGTAGACAAATTCTGATGCAGTCATATCTTTTAGTGTGTTAGTGTATTTACTGCATTATATAAATTATTATATTTTCACAAAGATGATGTCCAAGAAGACATTCTACTTCATTATGTTAAACTAAATGTTGAAAATTTTACAGTAAGATGAAAACCTAAAATCTTGAATTGCAAACAAACTGTAGCTTACAGAGAAAAACCAATGTCAGATTTGAGATCAGCACGCACTTGAATTAGGTAAGAACAAGTGTTTTTGTGGATGCAACAAAAATTTTGTTCTCCAGTGTAACCTATTGGTCCAACACTTCTTATTGCAAAGACAATCCATTTGCTTTTGAAATGTAAATGAAACTAAGCGGTCCGTTGAATCAATTGGTCATGTACAAACGGTCAGTTTTCATACACTTTTCTATCAATGGTCTATCCCTCGCACTGGTATCATAGGGTCTTAAGTTTTACAGTTTTGTAGTACAAAAATCTAGTCCTATATGCCTTATAGCTTTGTCTTTTACAAAATTGTCTTGAGTGTTAGAGATCTTTGTGACTTCCTACACTTTTTTTTTTTTTTTTTTCCTGAAGCTGGAAACGGGGAGAGACAGTCAGACAGACTCCCGCATGCGCCCAACCGGGATCCACCCGGCACGCCCACCAGGGGCGATGCTTTGCCCACCAGGGAGCGATGCTCTGCCCCTCTGGGGCGTCGCTCTGTTGCGACCAGAGCCACTCTAGCGCCTGGGCCAGAGGCCAAGGAGCCATCCCCAGCGCCCAGGCCATCCTTGCTCCAATGGAGCCTCGGCTGCAGGAGGGGAAGAGAGAGACAGAGAGGAAGGAGAGGGGGAGGGGTGGAGAAGCAGATGGGCGCTTCTGTGTGCCCTGGCCGGGAATCAAACCCGGGACTTCTGCACGCCAGGCCGATGCTCTACCACTGAGCCAACTGGCCAGGGCCTCTACACATTTTTAAATTAGTTTTCCCATTTCCTTTGGGAATTTTCTTCTGAATTATTGAAATTTGAACTGAATATTTAGATAACTTCATTAATAACAAAAGATGTTTAAAATATTGTTTATGGATATTTATTAAGATTTTTTTAGCAATTATTTGAGTAGTACTGATGGGGCTATAGAGAAATTTTTTAAATGGTTTTGCATGGTTAAGGACTAAAACACAAGCCTGAGATGTTAAATGTTAACCAAATAGACAATAATAACGTATTCAAAGAGGTGTGAGTTTTCACTTCAAGAGGGGTAAGTTCGAAAGCTATGGAGATAAAACCTTGATGGTAAAACTCAGAAATGCTTGCCTTATCTTCCCTAGAGACGTTACTTAATTCTCAAAGGTGAGAAAACTGGACCATTCCCTTTATGTTCTTAAAGGGTGCTTACACTAAGGAGCAAAGTCTTCTCTCTTCCCAGAAGGGAAAGTCACACAGCTATCTTTTTCCTATTTAACTTTCAGATTCATATTTTTACAGTCCTAGCCAGCAGTGCAGACCCCAGTACTGGTAGGGTGACATCTAATTGGACTCTTCGTATGTTCCCAGAAGAGAAAAGAATTGGGACAAATGGGAATTGATATGGTTATTGATATAAGCACCAAATCTGTACATGTTCACGCCTACTTTTGATACCAAGACTTTGATTAAATTTAGCTTTAAATTCTAGCTCTAGAAGTCATATCTCTTTCTCTCCCTCAAAGACCTAGCATTTCTCCCAGTAATCAGCAGCTCCTGACCCCCCAGGCAGCAGAAGATTGTAGCCTGGACCTGTCTAATGATCACAAGATTTGAACCTGTGACAGGTTAAAGATAACATCTTGACCTAAGTAATATTTCAGCTCCTGAGCCCTAAGGTGGAACGACTCTCCTGGGGTTACCTGTTCATGAAACCAGGCAGAGGAACACCTGCACTGACACTCAGAACTGTCCTCAAGACCTGAAGGAATGATTCATTAACTTTATGTTAAGTCCGACCAATCAGCTCCCAGCACAACCCCAAACCCTCTCACCCACAATGTCTTCTGATTTTGCCCTATATATTTTATATATATATATATTCAGTAACTACTCACCATCTGGAAGTTCAGGTGTTTGAGTATTAACTTCCTGTTTTCCTGAGTCGCACTATTCATTATAAAATAGCCAATATTTGCCCACTGCAATTCTTGGTGTTCAGTGTTTGGCTCTGTTAGTGTCAGGGAGACAAACTCCTCCTGTTTGGCAACAGTTTCAGATAATACAAATAAATATGGATACTAAAAACTTATCAGTACTTTATACTTTTTAGTGAAGAAGTTTTTTACATCTTCAATAGATTATATCTGAGTATTTAATATTTTAAAAATTATAATATGAATGGTATCTATAAATTTCTTCTTCAGTAATTTGTTGCAAGTTAATACAAATCGAAAAATTTGTTGCTAATATATAGAAATCCAACTGATTTTTGTATATTTAACCTGAACCCATAGATCTTGCTAAATTCATTTATTAATTTAATGGTTTCTTTGGAGATTTTTGAGGGTTTGTCTCCGTATGAAATTAGATGGTTAAATCTCTTTTTTTTTCTTTTTGTTGTTTCTCTCCCATTTATTTATTTATTTATTTATTTTTGTTGTGCTGAATTGATTAAGACCACCAGCACAATATTGGATAGAATTGTGCTTATACTCAGTGTGTCTTATTCTGGGTTTTAAGGAGAAAGTATTCAATATATCCCCATTAAGTATGATGAACAAAATATGTTCTCCTAGGTCCTTTTTTTTTTTTTTTTTAAAGAGACAAAGAGAGAGTCAGAGAGAGGGATAGATAGGGACAGACAGATAGGAACGAAGAGAGATGAGAAGCATCAATCATCAGTTTTTCATTGTGGCACTTTAGTTGTTCATTTATTGCTTTCTCATATGTGCCTTGACCGTAGGGCTACAGCAGACTGAATAACCCCCTGCTCCAGCCAGCGACCTTGGGTCCAAGCTGGTGAGCTTTGCTCAAACCAGATGAGCCCGCACTCAAGCTGGGTCTTCCGCATCCCAGTTTGATGCTCTATCCACTGTGCCACTGCCTGGTCAGGCTGAAAAAAAGTAATTTTTATAACATAAATAGAATTTTAAAATTATAACATAATTTTAATTTTAATTTTTTAAATGTATTTTTCTATCGAAATGATCATATAGTTACTTTGTTTTGTTAATGTGGCAAATTATATTGTTTAATTTTCAAATATTAAACTGATCTTGCATTCCTGAAATAAAATGAATTGTTTCTAATGTAAAACAACAAAAAATATATAATTTATATATATTAATATACAGTGTATTTATTGCTACATTTATTTGGTAATATTTTGCTCAGGATTTTTAAAATCTATTTCCTGGAGATACTGCCTGTAAAACTACTTTCTTGTAATGCCCTTATAAAATTTTGGCTATTTGGTATCAGGATATGTTAGAGTCATAGAACAGATTGGGGAATCTTTCATTTTCTTTATTGTGTCAAAAAAGTTTGCATAAAATTTATATTATTCCTTTCTTAAATGTTTGAAATAATTTGCCTTTGAAGTTCTCCTGGCCTGGAATTTTCATTGTGGGAAGGTTTTAATTATAGTAGCAGAAAAAAGGGATTTAAAATTTTTTTATTTCTTTTTGAATTATTATTGTTTTAATATTTTAAAAGAAGTTTCCTTTTTTTCAATCTGCTAAATTGGCAATATCCTGTGGTTTTTGAAATTGTATTTAGAATATCTCCCACCCTTCTAATGGTAACATCACCCTCTCCATTCTTGATAATGCAACTTGAGTTTTCTCACTGTTTATAATTTCTAGATTGATCCTTCCAGCTGTTATAAATTTTTTAAATATTTTCAAGGAACTAATTTTATGTTCTATCAATTATCTCTGTAGTATGTTTACTTTTTATTTAATCTACTTACATTCCTAATTTTCTTATTTTGTTGTGTCTTTTTTTTAGTTTAATTTATTCTTTTTCTACCTTCTTGAGATGAAAACTTTGCTTTTCTATTTTTTCTAATATTTGAATTTAAAGCAAGCAATTTCTCTTTACACATTTAACTGTATTTCTCAAATTTGGTCATATATTTATTTACATTATTTCCAATTCAAAATATTTTCTAATTTTCATTATGATTTTTCTTTTCCTACCTATGAAAGTTTTTAGAAAGGTGTTAATACTCACATTTGAGGGATTTTTCTACTTCTATTTCTACTGTAGATTTTCTATTTATTACTCCACTACTTCAATCCTTTGTGATTATTTGAAACACACTTTGAGGTCTAGCATGTGGGTTGTTTTTTTTGTTTGTTTGTTTTTTGTAATGTTTCTTGTGCACTTAGAATGTATCCTGCAATTACAGTAATAATACAAACATGTCATTTAGGTCACATTGGTTAATAGTATTCTTTTATATCCTTACTGATATTTTTGTTAGCTTGTTCCAATATTTGCTGAGAGAGTTGTGTTTGGATTTATCCATTTCTACCTTTTGGTTTTATCTAATTTTATATACCTTGTAACCACAATTAGATGGAAAGAATTAGTATTTTTACACTTCTTGGTGAACTGACTCTTTTATCATCAGATGTTCATCTTAAGCTCAAGTAATACTACTTGCATTAAAGTTTTCTTTTCTTTTTTGTTTTTTAGAGAGAGAAGGACAGACAGACAGGAAGGGAGAAAGATGAGAAGCATCAATTCTTTGTTGCAGCATCTTAGTTGTTCACTGATTGCTTTCTCGTATGTGCCTTGACCAGGGGCTCCAGCAGAATGAGTGACCCGTTGCTCAAGCCAGCAACCCTGGGACTCAAGCCAGTGACCTTGGGCTTCAAGCCAGCAAATTTTTTTTTTATTCATTTTTTTTTTTTTTTTAGAGAGGAGAGAGAGAGGGAGAGAGAGAGACAGAGAGGGAGAGAGAGGAGAGAGAGACAGAGAGAGAAGGGGGGAGGAGCTGGAAGCATCAACTCCCATATGTGCCTTGACCAGGCAAGCCCAGGGTTTTGAACCGGCGACCTCAGCGTTTCCAGGTCAACGCTTTATCCACTGCACCACCACAGGTCAGGCCAAGCCAGCAAATTTGGGCTCAAGCTGCGACCATGAGGTCATGTCTATGATCCCCATGCTTAAACCTGTGATCCCACACTCAAGCAGGTGAGCCTGAGCTCAAGCCAGCAACCTTGAGGTTTCAAACCTGGGTCCTCAACATCCCAGGCCGACACTCTATCCACTGTGCCACTGTTTGATCAGGCTACTTACATTAAAGTGTAATTTGTCTTATAATAATGTAGTTACATCTGTTTCATCTTGGTTAATATTTGCATGGTATAGGTTTTCATTCTTTTTCTTTTAGCCTATCAATTTTCATATTTTTAAATCTGTCTACTGTAAATAGAATATATTGGGAAATTTTTTAAAATCTTTCTCACTATTTTATCATTATTACATTCAATGTAATTACTGGTATAGTTGGATATAAGTCTTCCATCTTCTGGTTTGTTTTTTTATTTTGCTCCAATTCTTCACTGTTTTTTTGTTGTATTAAATAAGTGTTCTTAAAATTATTTCATTTTTTCTCATCTAAATTCTTAGATGTACCCTTTGTATTAATTTTAAGTGGTTGTTTTAGACTACATCATAGTAGTAATTTTATCATTTTATTAATAATTGAGAAAACTTTCAATGGTTTTATTACATACTATTATCAACATATATACTTTTTCTCTACATTTGTTCTAAATTCAATGATATTGATGTTGTTCCTGATTTACCCACATATTTACCTTTTCAGATACTCTTTATTTCTTTTTGTAGTTCTATGCTTTCATCTGGTATCAGTTTATTTAAACTTAAATAATTTATTTTAGTATTTCTTGTGAGTGGCTGTGTTGACAATTATTTCAGCTTTGGTTTGTCCATAAACATCTTTATTCCACTTTCATTTTAACTGATGCTTTTGTTGAGTAGTAACTATGTTACTTTTTTTTCCTTTCAACACTTTAAAGATGTCATTTTGCTTGTCTTCTGGGGTTTTTTTTTTGTTTTTTTGTTTTTTTTTTCCATTTTTCTGAAGCTGGAAATGGGGAGAGACAGTCAGACAGACTCCCGCATGCGCCCGACCGGGATCCACCTGGCACGCCCACCATGGGGCCACGCTCTGCCCACCAGGGGGCGATGCTCTGCCCATCCTGGGCGTCGCCATGTTGCGACCAGAGCCACTCTAGTGCCCAAGGCAGAGGCCACAGAGCCATCCCCAGCGCCCGGGCCATCTTTGCTCCAATGGAGCCTCGGCTGCGGGAGGCGAAGAGAGAGACAGAGAGGAAAGCGCGCTGGAGGGGTGGAGAAGCAAATGGGCGCTTCTCCTGTGTGCCCTGGCCGGGAATCGAACCCGGGTCCTCCGCACGCTAGGCCGAGGCTCTACCGCTGAGCCAACCGGCCAGGGCATCTTCTGCTTCTATTGTTTGTTTTGAAAGGTTATCTGTCAGCTTTATTTCTATTACAGATCCACTCCATCTTGGATCTTGGAAACTGTGACTTTAAGAGAAAGGACACATAACAAAACCAATTTTGCTACAGCCTAATTGATAGAAACAAGAGTTATGTTCCTAGGGCATATGTCTGATCACAAACACATCACAAACTTCTAAATAAAGACCTGAACACTCTTAATACTAAACATTGAAATAAATGTGAGCTAGACATAGTGGTGGGATTAAAATAATTTAACAACCAATTTTCTGACCTAATGACCATCTTATGTATATAAAAAGATATACCACAAGGTAATTATTTCATAAATCTAATATTATATTTAAATAAGAACAATAAAAGAGGTACACAAAACTAGAGTACAGTATAAGAATTTTAAAATATTATTGAACAATATTAAATAATACCGGATACAAACAATACAACTGTTATGTAAGGTATTTCCATATTGCTTCTTTTTTGTGTGTGTGTGTGACAGAGACAGAGAGAGACAGAGAGGAATAGATAGGAACAGACAGACAGGAAGGAAGGGAGATGAGAAGCATCAACTCTTCATTGCGGCATCTTAGTTGCTCATTGATTGCTTTCTCATATGTGCCTTGACCAAGGGACTTCAGCAGACCAAGTGACCCATTGCTTGAGCCAGCGACTTTGGGCTCAAGTTGCTGAGCCTTGCTCAAACTAGATGAGCCCGTGCTCAAGCTGGCGACCTCGAGGTCTCGAAGTCCGACGCTCCATCCAATGAGCAATCGTCTGGTCAGGCTTGCTTCCTTTTTTGTATTTTGCTGAAATTAGAAGCAGGGTGGCAGTCAGACAGACTCCCGCATGCCTAGCGCCTGAGGTGGAGGCCATGGAGTGGTCCTCAGTGCCTGTGCCAACTTTGCTCCAATGGAGCCTTAACTGTGGGAGGGTAAGAGAGAGATGGAGGGGTGGAGAAGCAGATGGGTGCTTTTCCTGTGTGCCCTAACCGGAAATCAAACCCAGGACTTCCACATGCTGGGCCAATGCTCTACCACTAAGCCAACTGGCCAGGGTCTTTCTGTATTGCTTCTTGATTGGCATCCTCACTTGTAATTTTTTTCACCTATGGACAGAATGGGCGCTTAGAATACGCTGTTGCACAGATGAATATTAAAGAAGAGTAAGGAATGTAAATTTGTGATTTCCACATTGGGTGACTGCCCAGGCACCCACCTTAGAAAGAACCCTGAATATAAATGCCATTTTAACACTGGTTTGCCGAACTCAAAAAAAAATTAGGTATCAGTTCTACCAAACCTGTGAATATTGGCTGAATCCTACTACTGGCTATACATATAAACACATTTAGGAAAGATGAACAAAAACAAGTCAGATCATTCTTTTCCAACCCACTTATTGCAGTTCAGAGTTTCAGGTGGCAGGAGCTTTTTTCTGCAGCTCGGGATGCCAGGCAAGATTCACCCCCCATCTTTTCATTTTACACACACACACACACTCAGATTGGAACAATTCCGACATACTAATTTACTTCACATGCACATCTTGGAGAAGTGGGAAAAAAACAGAGTATGGAGAGAAAACCCAGGCAGACAGACAAAAGCAAACTCCACACAGGAAGTGGCTCTGGCTGAAAATCAATTATTTTTCCTTTATCATTAATGATGTTGAATGAAGCAATGTTATGCGAGGACCTGCTGTGCTGAAATGTATGTAGTAGGTCTTTTTCTGTGGCTGCTTTTATGATATCCTCTTCTTTTTTGTTTTCAGTAGTTTCACTATAATGGGCCTAATGTGTGGTTGGTTGTCTTTATTTATCCTTCTTGGAATTTCCTGAGGTTTTTGAATCTATTTATATATCTCATTAGTTAGGAAAATTCTTGGAGATCATTTCCAATCTTGTTTTTGCCTCGTTTTTCTTCTCCCTCTCTTCCCATCTGGTCCTCATTTACACTTATAATAAACTGTTTTCAGTCCTTTTTACTCAGCTCCTTCTCTTTCAGATTTTTCATTGTTAGCATATTAGAAACACAACTGATTTCTGTGTGTTGATTTCCTATCCAACTTTGTTGAAGTCATTGATTATTTTTAATAGTTTTTGGTTGAGTCTTTAGGATTTTCTAAGAATAAGGCCATATCATCTGCAAATAAAGACAAATTCACTTCTTCCTCTCCTACTTGTATGATTTTTTTTTGGGGGGATGATTTTTTTATCTTACCTGATTGTTCTGAGTCTTTCAGTGCTTTTAGAATAAGAGTGGTGGCCCTGGCCGGTTGGTTCAGTGGTAGAGCGTCGGCCTGGCGAGAGGAAGTCCCGGGTTCCATTCCCGGCCAGGGTACACAGGAGAGGCGCCCATCTGCTTCTCCACTCCTCCCCCTCTCCTTCCTCTCTGTCTCTCTCTTCCCCTCCCGCAGCCGAGGCTCCATTGGAGCAAAGTTGGCCTGGCACTGAGGATGGCTCTGTGACCTCTGCCTCAGGCGCTAGAGTGGCTCTGGTCACTGCAGAGCGACGCCCCGATGGGCAGAGCATTGCCCCCTGATGGGCGCACCGGGTGGATTCCCGTCGGGCGCATGCAGGAGTCTGTCGGACTGTCTCCCCGTTTCCAGCTTCAGAAAAATACAAAAAAAAAAAAAAAAAAAAAAAAAAAAAAAGAACAAGAGTGGTGAGGTTAGGTATTCTTCTCTTGTTTCTAATCTTAAAGAAAAACATTTTCAATTTTTCACCATTGAGTATATTACATGTGGCTTGTTATATATATTTTTTCTTAAGTTGAGGTATGGTCCTTCTACACCAAATTCATTGAGGGTGTTATTATAAAAGAATGTTGTTGGACAAGAGTGTGGTGGTTACCAGGGGTGGGGGGAGGGAGGACATGGGAGGGAGAGAGGGAGAGAGTTAGGGAGAGGGGGAGGGGCACAGAGAACTAGATAGAGGGTGGCGGAGGACAATCTGACTTTGGGCAAGGGGTATGCAACATAATTTAATGACAAAATAACCTAGACATGTTTTCTTTGAATATATGTACCCTGATTTATTAATGTCATCCCATTACCATTAATAAAAATTTATTATAAAAAAAAAAAAGAATGTTGTGTCTTTTCAAATACTTTTTCTGCATCTATTCAGATGGTCACATGATTTTTATCTTTTATTCTGTTAATGTAATGTATCACATTTATTGCTGTGTGTATTTTGAGCCATCCTTTTGTCCCAAGGATGGATCCCACTTGACTATAGTGTATGATCCTTTTAATGCGCTGCTGAATTCTATTTGTTATTTTTCCAAAAATGACATACATCTAGCCAACAGGTATATGAAAAGATGTTCAACATTACTAATAATCAGGCAAATGCAAATTAAAACCACAAAGATTTATTACCTCACACCTGTCAGAATGTCTATCATCAAAAAGATGAGATAAGTGTTGACCAGCATGTGGAGAAAAGAGAATCCTTGTGTACTATTGGGAGGAATGTAAATAGGCATAACCATGATGAAAAAGAGTGTGGAGGTTGAAAAAATTAAGAGTAGAACTATCATATGACCCAGCAATCTTATTTCTGAGTATATATCCAAAGGAAATGATATAAAAGTATTGAAATAATATCTGCACTCTTACGTTTATTGTATCATTCACAATAGTCAAGGGACAGAGACAACCTAAATACCCATCAATGAATGAATGGCTAAAGAAGATGTGGTATACATATGATGTAATATTACTCAGCTATGAGAAAGAGGGAAATCTTGCCATTGTAATAACATAAATGAAATTTGAGGGCATTATGCTAAGTTAAATAAGTCTGATAGAGAAAGACAAATACTGTATGATCTCATTTATATGTGAAATCTAAAAATGTCAAACTCAGAAACAGAGAGTAGAGAAGTTGTTGCCAGGGGCTGGGGAGTTGAGGAATTAGGGAGATGTTGGTCAAAAAGTACAAACTTTCAGTCAGAAGTTGAATGAGTTCTGGCCAATCTAATACACAGCATTGTGATTATAGTCGACAGTGCTGTACTGTATACTTAAAAGTTGCTAAGGGAATAGATTTGAAATATTCTCACCACAAAGAAAGAAATGGTATGTGATGTGATTGTGTTAGCTAATGCTACAGTAGTAATCATGTTGCAATATATGTGTATTAAATCACAGGTACACTTTAAACTCATACAATGTTATGTTAATTATATCTCAATAAAACTGGGAGTAAAAAGGACACACCTCTAGAAGTGTACAGTTTAGTTAAAATTATATAACCCATTTACTAACTCTCAGATGTCCTTACAAAGCAACATTAAATTGGTGAAAAATGTTAACACATATGTGAAATTTATTAAATTGCACAGAGCTCAATCAAGGAAAGTTGGATCAGATCTTAAAGTAGAGAAAGTCTTTGTAGTGGTAACAAGAGTAAAATTGGAAGAAGAGCTTGAATAGAGAGAGAGAATAGGAGGTAGATATATTCTCCTGTTTTGTTTCAGAGGAACAAGCAGATATAGAAAGTTCATGCTGTTCTCCTCCTGGGAAGCTATAGTCTCTTCACTCAACACTTGTACATTAATGATCTGCACTTCATGGACACTATGTATTGGTCCTGCTTGAAAAAAAAAGAAAGAAAAAACATTTACTCTGATTCCTGCACATTCAATTGTTTAATTGCTGTTACCATCCACACACCCCCACACACATTCTGTTGTTAGCAGTTCTACTTCAGCTTTGTTATGTGTTCATGAATGCTTTGTTATGTCTCTATGAATTTGGGTTTGGATGCTCTGCTTAAAGCAGCCCTAGTTCTGTACAACATACAGCATACAAACACCATTTAGCAATTTTCTCCTCATTTGTTCTCACATATGTCCTGGACAGCTGACTTGGTGCTGTGAATTCAGCGTTTTGGTGTGAGTGGATTGGCTGCATTTCAGGACCTCTATGCAGTTCTTTCTTAGGCAGGGAAGGTAAAGGGCTTTGGTCCAGGACAGCACAACTTCAGTTCCATGATACCACACTGACTTCACCTTCAGCACTCTGATTTAATGAACTTACCTCCGTGTATCTTATTCTGTTGACCTGGGCTTGGCCTTCTTAACTTCCCCTGCCCCTAGCTTTGCCTTATACCAACCATGGAGCAACTAGCCAGCCCCTCACGACTTCTCTGTAGAATGATCAGAAAAAAATTAATCTTATACAATTACTTTATTCTTATTCATGTGGTTTGAAAGCTGAGTGCTGTAAGCGAAGTTAAGAGTCTATTTGTCTATTTTTAAATTTGTTTATGGAATTTTAAAAAATTGTAAAGGTAAGCACAATTGTAGGTGTTAATTATTAGATATATTTTAATCACACAAACCAAAACATGTTTACTAACACATTATGCAAATTAACAATAAGTTTTAGCACAATAATAATTATTCTGAAGTATTGAGGTATCTTTTATAAAAACATAGACTTTGCTAACAAAGTCTCAAAAGTCTTGTAGCATCTGTCCTGACACATTCTATTGATAGACCAATGCTCTTCAGGTTCAAGTGGGGAAATCATAGACTCCTCTTCAAATGTATTCCCAAGTGTTTTTGTTTATTGTTCTGACTACGCCTTCTGGGACTATTTTGAATAGAAGTTGCAAGAATAAGTATCCTTGCCTCATTCCTCCTCTTAGAGGGAAGGCTATACATTTTTTTTTTTACCACTGATTATGATGTTAGCTGTGGGTTTTCATATATGTTTTTGTTATGTTGACCTACTTTCCTAGTTTTTTGGGAGTTTTTATCATGAAAACAGTATCATGTCAAATGCTTTTTCTGCACTTATTGAGATGATGATGTGATTTTATATTTATTTTGTTAATGTAGTGTATAGTGCTAACTGATGCAGCATTACATGTTGAGCCACTTTGGCATCCTAGGAATAAAACCAACTTGATAATGCTGTATGATCTTTTTAAATGTGCTGTTGGATTTGGTCTACTAATATTTTGTTGAGAATTTTGGCATCTATATTCATAAGGGATATTGATCTGTAGTTTTCTTATGGTGCCTTGGTCTAGCTTTAGTGTCAGGGTAATGCTGGCCTCATAAAATGAGTTTGGAAGAGCCTTCTACCAAAATTTTTAGGAGAATTTGATAAGGATTGCCATTAATTCTTTAAACGCTTGCTAGAATTCACCAGTAAAGCCATCTAGTCCTGGACTTTTATTTGTTGGGAAATTTTTTAATATTGATTCCATATCTATACTAGTTGTAGGTCTGTTCAGACTGTGTTTTCTTCATGATTCAGTCTTGATAGGTTGTATTGATCTAGGAATTTACTCATTTCTCCTAGGTTCTTGTTTGTTGGTGTATCATTGTGGACAGTAGTCTCTTTTTTAATTATTTTTATTTATTTATTCATTTTAGAGAAGAGAGACAGACAGAGAAAGAGAGAGAAAGAGAAGGGGGCAGGAGCAGGAAACATCAACTCCCATATGTGCCTTGAACAGGCAAGCCCAGGGTTTTGAACTGGGGACCTCAGCGTTCCAGATCAATGCTTTTATCCACTGCACCACCACAGGTCAGGCCGAGGACAGTAATCTCTTATAATCTTTTTATATTTCTGTCTACAGTTGTAATGTCTCTTTTTTATTTGTGATAAAATTTACACAAACTACCTTTTATTCACATATTTTGACTTTTTATTTAAATAATGCCTCGCTTATTTGTTAACTTAATGGATTTTTGTTGAGACTCTTGTATTTTACACATTGATGATGTAGATATGCAAAAAAGTGTTTGAAAAGATCTCTCCCCTAATATATCTTGGAATTTTTTGGTATGGTTATTACAATTCTTATATCTTCTGGAATAATACAAACCAATGTCAATGCTAAATTAAATTCTCTGTTTCTCTTGTTCATTGCAAATTCTTAATAACCAGACAAAGTTCCATTCCTCCCATATTGCTTACTTTTTCTGCCCAATGCATGTGATCTCTTCTTCTCAGATATTATTATGTTATTATTTGTACCAATGTTCAGGCCTTATTTTATATACTCTCAATTTAATTAATCAAATGTACTATCCATCGTATTCTTATTCTGTATTGTATGGTCAATATTTCTGAACATGTGTTTTTATTAGAATATTTTCTTTAGATTTGTCAAAGATGAGCAAGGCCAAACTTAGTTAAAATGATGAAACAGATTTTATTCAGTAACTGATGACGGCAGAGGAAAGAACTGAACTCCATTCTAATTTGTGTAGAAATGACTGTTTTGTCAGGAGAATGAGGGAGAAAGAAAGGGGAGTGCTCAGCAGTGTCAGGGGTGTGAAAAATTACCAAAAGTGGCTAAAAGGGTCAGAGGGTGTAAATGCAATTAGCCCATCTGTGTCTGCTAGTTAACAGTTATGGAAGCTAGCATTATATCCTCCCACAAGACAGAGAGACAGAGATTCTATGCTTGAAGTTTACCTTTTGATGGACTTGCTTTAGCTTTTAGGTCCTTGAGAAAGACACTCCTTGGTCGTAGGAGATATATACACATACATCTCAAAGGGACAAGGAAGGATTTATAATTGTAAGCTTTTCTTAGTAAATATTCTAAGAAAAGGGTGGGCAGAGGCCTGTTGTTAGGCGTTAGATAAAACAAAGAGTAAATTCTTTTGACAGCCTTGAGCTTTTTTCAGGTAAGGACTCAAAGAGGGGCTGGGTATCCTAGGAATGTGGCCTTCAGCTGCCGGAAACCATGATTGGTTTGGTCAAGTCTCTTTTTACAGAGGTTTGAAGGAGTCCTTGTGTGTTGAGAATTATTTTGTAGTTAATAAAGTTAGGATTAGATCCTTCCGCAGAGACTGGGAAACAAAAGCCCTGTCTTAGGACTCCTTAGATTCCAGCTCTGTATTCCTTACACAGTATTCCTGGCACATAGTAGCTTCTCAATGAACGCTGATCAAATTTGTTTGGATAATAACAACTCTTCAATAACCAGATTCAAATCATTGTTCTAGATTGATATTTATTGGCCTATTTCATTTATCACTGCATACTCAAGACCACATATCAGGGCCATCAGTTCACACATTGCACAGATATGTCTGGATAAAAGTGGAGAGGGAGCTAAAATCCAACTTGTGTTTGACTTGCTCTGAGCATCAACAAGCAGCATTCACATCCTCTTAAATCACACTAATCCATCATGTTGGCTGGTAACTACCCCGCCAATCACAATGCCTGGGTCATGGGATTCTAAATGCTACCAGATGTCGTAACTTTTTGTTCTAAAAGTTAAGGTAAAAGCAGTTTCAAATCAAATTTTTCAATAATTGCCTTGATTTTTCACTTTGCAGCAAGAGAAGTGTCATTCGCTATGCTTCAGGTGTTTGAGCACTGGGGAGCATCAGTTAATCCTTAAAATGGTCTGTTTGATTTAGAGTCCCCTGAGGTCTTCAGGAGAATGGATTGATTAGCTGGGGCCTCTTAAATATAATCACTACCTTAGTAACCAGTGCGGCAAGCAAGGGCAACACAGATTCCTCTGTGGGGAGTTGGCTGTCTTTTTGTTGATTTTGTCTTTGGGTTGGGGTACATTTATCTTTTTTTAAAATTATTTTTGCTATACATGTTTATGCAGAGAGACTTTTAAGTAGAGTCAGGACTTATTCTTGAGTAATATCAATGTTCTTTTTTTATGTTCATAGTTTTGTTTTGTTTTTTTAGACTTTGAAAGGCTATCCCTGTTTTTCAATAAAATAGTTTGCAGGTGTTTCATTCCTTCATGTACTGACTTGTACATTCCCATTTACTCCATCTTAACTTCTTCTCTACCTCCAAAAAACCCCATAAAAAACTAAACAAATTTTGACTTTTTGTTGTGTTACTTTTTTTTTTTTTTCCGAAGTGAGAAGCCGGGGGAGGAAAGGTTTGAGGAGGGAGGCAGACAGACAGACTCTTGCATAAGCCCGACTGGGATCCCGATGGTGGCCCATCTGGGCGTTGCTCCGCTGTAATCTGAGCCATTCTAGTGCCTGAGGTGGAGGCCATAGAGCCATCCTCAGTGCCTCGGCCAACTTCGCTCCAATGGAGGCTTGGCTGAGGGAGAGGAAGAGAAAGAGAGAGAGAGAAAGAAAGGAGGAGGGGAAGGGTGGAGAAGCAGATGGGCACTTCTCCTGTGTGCCCTGGCCCGGTATCGAACCCAGGACTTCAACACGCCCAGCTGACACTCTACTGCTGAGCCAACCAGCCTGGACCTACAACTTTGTATTATATAATCTATAGAAAGTAATTCATTAAAAACCAATAATGACAATGGAAAGTGATATATTTGTTTGAACTAAGAAAATTAGTTTTCAAAGTTTTTCACATTTGTATAAGGTATTTAATATCAGAAAATAACATATTTCTCCTTCAGGAAAATATATCTCGGAAAGGTTAAAACAGCTGCGATGTATACCAATATTCTGTACTAACCCCAGCTTTACTAATATTTACCCTTCAGACTTTGTAAAATTGACAGGACTGTTTTTCCCCCCAACTTTATCTAAAACCAAAATAGATTCAAATATCTTCCATTAAGCATTAAAGAGGTAAATTATTGGCCCTGGCTGGTTGGCTCAGTGGTAGAACATCAGCCCGGCATGCGGATGTCCCAGGTCTAATTCCTGGTCAGGGCACACAGGAGAAGCATCCATCTGCTTCTTCAACCCCCACCCCCTTGCCTTTCTCTCTTTCTCTCTTCTCCTCCTGTAGCCATGGTTCAATTGGAGCGAGTTGGCCTCAGGCGCTGAGGATGGCTCCATGGCCTCCACCTCAGGTACTAAGAAGAGCTTGGTTGCTGGGCAACGGAGTAGTGCCCCAGATGGGCAGAGCATTGCTCCCTAGTGGACTTGTCTGGTGGATCTTGGTCAGGTGCATGTAGGAGTATGTCTCTATTTCCCTTCCTCTCACTGAATAAAAATATAAAAAAGATGCAAATTGTTGCCCACTTGTAAGATGCAAAGATTCTTATGTGTCTAAGACTCATAAGAGCACATTCTTCAGTTACCATGGAAACTATCTCCAGCTAAATTTGAGAGGGTCTCTGAACAGAACTAAGATGCCAATACTAATAGAGAGAGCCATGTTGTAATTTGTTGTGCTTTTTTTTGGCCTTAGTTAAGTTGTCAAATTATTCTTCAGATCACATTGACTTGCCTACTAATGATTCTGAAGATGATACTTAAGTGAGAAAAAAGATATTTTGATAGGGAAAGAAAAATTCAAGGGTTGGAAAACAAATGTTGGTAATATATACTCTTGCAAATTTTTTGGTTTTCAAAGTTGGGCATTTCACCTATATAGGTATTACTATTGATTTCATCAAACTGAAAAATGACTGTTATAATTATTCATGAGAGTTTGTAAATAAGTGATAGTCAAAAAAGTGATTTAATCTGTAAAATGTTCATTTTTAAAAGTTATCTTACAATCCTTAGCATTTAATATAGTGACAGTTTTTTTATGAATAAATTTTTATTAATTTTAATGGGGTGACATCAATAAATCAGGGTACATATATTCAAAGAAAACATGTCCAGGTAATCTTGTCATTCAATTATGTTGCACACCCATCACCCAAAGTCAGATTGTCCTCCGTCACCTTCTATCTAGTTTTCTTTGTGCCCCTCCCCCTCCCTTTTCCCCTCTCCCTCCTTCCCTCCCCCCACCCCCTGTAACCACCACACTCTTGTTCATGTCTCTTAGTCTCGTTTTTATGTCCCACCAATGTATGGAATCATGCAGTTCTTGTTTTTTTTTCTGATTTACTTATTTCACTCCATATAATGTTATCAAGATCCCACCATTTTGTTTTAAATGATCCGATGTCATCATTTTTTATAGCTGAGTAGTATACCGTAGTGTATATGTGCCACATCTTCTTTATCCAGTCTTCTTTTTTTTTTTTTTTTTTACAATGATTAAAGCCTTTAAGCAAACTCTTGGCCAATACAACAAGAATCCATAAAAGAGTAGTGTCCTTAACATGTTCACCAAGTTCAAGTTGGCACCAACACCATTCCAAATCCCTACAAATGCAACCCAACCCCAGTTCAGTCTGTTAGGAGCTGTCACAAGGAGCTGGAGTCCAGAAAAAGTTTACATCCAGGAAAAGTCCGCATGGCACTGGAATTGTTGTCACAAATCTATACTTTGCAGCTCACGTCCAAGTCCCAATGACCACTGCTCCTAGCTGGTAATGATTCAGGTAGACTGGAAAAGCCATCTGCAGCATGTGTGGATATGGGGATTCTGTTCTCCTCTGCCTGGAGAGTTGAGACCAGGGTGCTTTTCCCTGGAGCTCTGCAATTGTGGCGTGGTTAAGAGAACCTTGGGATATACTAAGCTGTGTGCCAAAGGTAAATTCATAATAGAAGTTGGCAAAGGGAGGAAAGAGAGCTCTAAATTAGGAGTAGGTCCCAGCCTGAAATATGAGTGGGGCATTGAGGTAGGAGGAATAAAGGAAACACTATATATTTAACAAAGCAGCAGAAAATAGGACTATCAACACCCACAACAGAGATCTTCGAGGGAAGAATAAAAAACCTGACTATTCAGGCAAGACATAGTTAAGTGGCTCTTGTGCAAATGAGATCAGTTTACCTGCTTCTTGGAAGAAATACCCTAGGCTCATCCACAGTGTCGTAGATGGGGCCGATGGCCCTGGGCACCTTCAGCCTTCAGTGGCAAAGCCCAGCATTCTGGGCAAGGTTAGGTCATAGGTGGCTGGAGCAGGGCTGGAAGAGACTGAACCCTCCCTTAGAGGAGCGAGGGGGAAGTCTACCTTCCAGTGTCCCTGTTTCCTCACAGCAGAGGCATGTAAGCCTGGCAGGCTTTAGCTCAATGACCTTCCTTTTCACTATTGAAGCAGGATCCAGATGGAATCCTATGAGACCCCTGTGGGGCGTTGGAGCCTTTAAGGGTGTATCCTAAAAGCTGGTAGTTCCCCTGATCTCTATTGGGCTTTTTCTGCCTCTTGGTACCTTAAAAGCCATGCTCAGAAGATCTCGCTGAGGGGTTTGAGGATCCCCATCTGCCTATATAAACCTTTTCCGTATATCTGGAGCTATTTGGAAAAAGACAAAACAGTGTTATTAGCTGGATCAAATAAAAGAAGGTAGAAGTTTGCAGGAGAAAAAGATTTGGCATCTCCTGTACATCAGCATTCAAAAGAAATTTAAAAATTTTAAAGTAAAAAGCATGATATGGTAGACCTGTAGGAGTTCCAGGATATGACTACCCCCTTTTAAATTTTTTTATTTTTTTTTTTATTTTATTTTTTATTTTTCTGAAGCTGGAAATGGGGAGAGACAGTCAGACAGACTCCCGCATGCGCCCGACCAGGATTCACCCGGCATGCTCACCAGGGGCGACGCTCTGCCCCTCTGGGGCGTCGCTCTGTTGTGACCAGAGCCACTCTAGGGCCTGGAGCAGAGGCCAAGGAGCCATCCCCAGTGCCCGGGCCATCTTTGCTCCAATGGAGCCTCAGCTGCAGGAGGGGAAGAGAGAGACAGAGAGGAAGGAGGGGGGAGGGGTGGAGAAGCAGATGGGCGCTTCTCCTGTGTGCCCTGGCCAGGAATCAAACCCGGGACTTCTGCATGCCAGGCCGACGCTCTACCACTGAGCCAACCAGCCAGGGCTCTTTTAAATTTTTTTAAATTGGCCTTAAAATATTTGCTGGGTACACTTTAATAATACCTTGACTTTAAAGATTGTAAGAAATACCCATAATTCGAAAGGTTTGACAAAATACAGTAAATGCTTTTGCTACATATGCAGGAGCATTGTCAGTTTTAACCAGTTTAGGAAATCCCATAATAGAAAAATGCATACAGATATAGTTACAGTTTTAATATATCAAATATACTGCAGAATGTCCAAGTTGAAGAGATATTTACAATTTTGTCTTACTTGGTACAATTACAGGTGTTGTTCCAGTTAATTATACATTTCCTCAGTAATAAAAATTTATATTTATAGTTGTATTATAAATGTTATTTTAGTTTTCTGAGTAAGTGTAAAATCTAGATGCAATTATGACAACTATTTTCTTTTTCCTCCTAGTAGAACTATTTAAATTTTAGATGTTTTCAAAAACATAACTTTATTTGAAATTTACTTTTTATAATAGAAACAATTAGAAAAGTCAATTAATTATGATATGGAAGAGAAAGAATTTAGACATTTTCTAGAAGTCAGACTAGCCCTCTGGTTTTCTCTTTGAGAACAGTCTCAAGTGATTTCTTTTTTTTAAGATTTTATTTATTGATATTAGAGAGAGGATAGAGAAAGAAGTGAGAGGGGAGAGTGGAAAGCATCAACCCACCATTGTTGCTTCCCATAAGTTCCTGACCAGGCAAACTCAGGTTTTTGAACTCACAACCTCAGCATTCCAGATCGATGCTTTATTCACTGTGCCATCATCACAGGTCAGGCCCAGGTGATTTCTTCATTTCATCATGTCACACTGTATTATGAACTCCATTAGAATCTGAGGTTTTCATCCCCAATTCAGTGTGGTTGGCCTTTCCACTTGACTTATTTATAAGTCAGCTTTATGTTTGAAGACTGTCCAAATGGTAATACTCTGTATGTTTATTAAAGGAAGCTGAAGAACACAAAAGCTTACTAGATTTGTTGGCCTCTTGGTCAAAAGTATAATTTGCCTGGCCCTGGCCGGTTGGCTCAGTGGTGGAGCATTGGCCTGGCGTGCAGAAGTCCCGGGTTCAATTCCCGGCCAGGGCACACAGGAGAGGTGCCCATCTGCTTCTCCGCCCCTCCCCCTCTCCTTCCTCTCTGTCTCTCTCTTCCCCTCCCGCAGCAGCGGAGGCTCCATTGGAGCAAAGATGGCCCGGGCGCTGGGGATGGCTCCTTGGCCTCTGCCCCAGGTGCTGGAGAGGCTCTGGTCGCAGCGGAGCGACGCCCAGGAGGGGCAGAGCATCGCCCCCTGCTGGGCGTGCCGGGTGGATCCCGGTCGGGCGCATGCGGGAGTCTGTCTGACTGTCTCTCCCCGTTTCCAGCTTCAGGAAAAAAAAAAAAAAAGTATAATTTGCCTTAGTAATTAAGACAGTACCTCAGTAAAAGAGTGATAAATCTCCGAGTTTGCGGGGTATGTGTGTTCTGGGAAACCCCAATGTGCATGGCACCAGATACTTTGGACAAAAAATATGTGGGAAATAATTAGGAGCTGTCTATATGGTGTTTGTCATGAAACACATATATCTGAACGGCTGTGGAACAACATTCACTTCTTTACAGTCGGGACTTTTTCTCTATCTAGTGGTACACTAGGAATGATGTTTCCATTTTTTATGCCAATGTTCTTTATTGGCAATGGCAATTCAGAATTTACTACATGTGCATACATCCTGTTTCTGTGGAGAAAAACCTTGAAAGTATAATTTCCCTTGCTGAAGCACAACACCAAGTTTTAATAAACCCTGCTCTGAAATGATGTGAAGTGCAGAATATATAAAGACGTTCAGTTTTTGAAGAAAGCATTGGAAAAACAGTTAAAAAGTCCTACATTCCAATCCCAGTCATGCCATCCACTGGTTCCTGATGGTGGCTCATAAATTAGAGAGTCAGTGAGAATCCTGACAGGTGAACGTAAGCAGGAGCAGCAAGGGGTTTCCCCTCGGATTGGATTTGTACTTTCACGACCATTTATTTGTAAAATGCTGACTGTGTCATGGAGAAGTCTAACAATGAAGCCCTTCTCATCTTTACTACTGGGTCTACTACACAGATACTTTTACTAACATTTCTTTATTTTGTCCCAGAAGCTACATACGGGAAGGTTACAAGGGTGACTGTCATTTTGTGGAACTTTATTTCTAGGCTGAATTGCCAGATGATTTGTCATTCATTAATTTGTCTACATGATTACCGGATGAAGTTTAACACTAGTTATTTTACCCTTATTTTGTGTATTTAAATTATTTCCATAATGGATTACAATCCTGTGGTGATTGTATCACAAAAGAGATAAGTTTTAGAATTGACCACTTGAAAATAAATGTTAATTGATTATATAATCATCCCCTCCCCCCATATAACCCACAGATTGAATTCTATTTCATTTCATACACTTGAAGATAATATTTGATGACAGATGAGTAAATAATGATTTTCCTTAATTAAGTGATTTTCTTTTAAAGTGTAAATTTTAAAATCATTTTCTCCAATTGATATCTGTTTAAAAATTCTGAAAGCATGGGGTACATTCAAGTTGCTCATTTGTCACAAGGCCAACTGTCAGCTCTGCATGTCCTAACACCAGCGATAACAGTTCACAAAGGCTGTCTTGAGCCACCTCCCTGTCCTAACTGGAGGAGGACATGTGTAGCAGCAAGAAAGAGGTGGATTCCAGCAGTGGTAATGTAGCTCTAAGTCAACACATGGGCCAGTAAACCTTTTTTTTTTCAGTGACTTGTTTTAGACAGTTAAAGAGCATATGTGAAAGTTCTCACCTGGGGAAGTAAATAACTTTGAATCATCTGATTACAATATGACTTCTACTCACATATATATTAACATGTGTTGAAGATGTATTTGATTTATTAATAAAGGTATCATTAGAATGGTTAAACTGGCTCAAAGAACATTTGAGATCTATATACACACATATAATATACATACTATTTTATACATGCATTTTATTTATATATTTATGTATGTGTGAAATAAGTTGATTCAATGAGAGAAAAAAGTGATTAACATCCTACAGGGTAGTAAAATGATAAACTTCTGGGTTACTTTTTCTACCAGAGAAAAATCATCTGTACCTCTACTAGAAAAAAAGAATTCCATACCATTGACATGTAATTCAGAGAACCTTAGCCTTAATTAAAGGTAACCAGCAAGTCTAACAAATGTACATCCCTTAGAGTATTAGATAACCTTGGGTGGTCCTGTTAGACAATGTTCATTGTGATACTGAAAGGCCATAAAGTTATGCTTTTGTCTTATTTTGAATTGGTATAATTTTCTTTGGTGGTAGCAATATCTTTCCCCAATACCTACAGGCTGACTTCTATTGTTCTAACATTATCAGGTTCTAGGGAAAGCCCCTTATTTTGAACTGAAGGCATTACAGAATCTGCATTCTTGTAGAAAGGGAAAAATAACTTTCCTTCTGAAATTTTCCCAGGATTGTACAGAGTTTTAATATCAGGGAAGAGCCTTTCATCTTAATATCCCAAAGACAGGTACATGGGAATTGACTGTACAGTATATTAATATAAATATGGCAAATATACCCCAAATATATTCCAATGCCATATTAAAAAGTACCGAAAAGAAATAAAGACCTTTATTTTATGGGTGTTGTTTCTAACATTTATAAATACTTCAACTTATGATGTACTTTGAGGTTTATATTTGGTTCTATTTTCCTTTTTTTTTTTTTTTTTTTTTGCCCTGGCTGTCATAATTTAATCATTGTTGGAATAATTTGTACAATGCTATACTTGGAGTTCCCTGTTTAGGGTCACCTTCAGCCCTCAAGAGCCACAATTGTCACGTATTGCACCGTCTTATGTTTATCTCACAAGGCACCTTTTCTTTTTCAGAGTAAAAGTAATATATGTGAGACCTGCATCTTGAATGCCAAGATTTATTTGAACTTATAACAGGAAGAACTAATGTCCTTCACTCAATAAAATTGAAAACCCAACTCCATATGTATTGTTTCAGAAAAGAATTTTTATTAAAAAGTATTGCAATATGAGGTTACAGAATAGCATATTGAAGAGCATATGCGGAAGTTTTTGCCTAAAGGAGTGAAAGTAAATAACTGAATTATTTTATGAAAAGAATGAAATTGATATTGCAAACCAAGAAAAAAGTAATAAATAATAACAATACAATTGGCCTTTAGACTGCTAAGAGTTTATACATACAATCCCAAATTATGTGGGCTTTTTATACTTCAATATGCACTTTTAAAAATATGAATTTTTATTTTTCAAAATAGTTTTAGATTTACAGAGAATTGAAATGACATAGTTTCCTTACACCATACACTATTTCCTTTGCTGACATCTTAGATCACTATGATACAGTTGTCACAATTAATGAACTAAAAGCAATACATTTTATTATATAAAATCTATACATGATTCAAATTTCTTTGGTTTTAACCTAATGTCTTTTTTTTCTGTTGTAGGATTTCATCCAGGATACCATATTACGTTTAGTTATCATGTTTACTCTTGGCTATGATCATTTTTCAGACTTTCCTTGTTTTTGATGACCTTGACAGTTTTGAGGAGCACATCCCAAATATTTTGTAGAAGTTCTTTCTAAGGGAATTTGTCTGATATTTTTCTCATCATTAGACTGGGGCTATAAATTTTTGGAAGGAAGACCACAGAGGTCAAGTGCCATTTCCTTCACCTTCTATCACGGGTACATCTATTAATATGACTTACACCATTGATGTTAACTTTGATCAACTGGTAGTGTTTTCTAGGTTTCTCCATTGTAAAATTACTTTTTCTCCTCCTTCTCCTTTTATCCTTTGGAAGCAAGTAACTATGCACAGTACATATTTTAAAAATGGGGAATGTCTTACTTGTTAAAAAATTTATAAAAGCAGGCCCTGGCTGGTTGGCTCAGCAGTAGAGCGTCGGCCTGGCATGCGGGGGACCCGGGTTCGATTTCCGGCCAGGGCACATAGGAGAGGCGCCCATTTGCTTCTCCACCCCCCACCCTCCTTCCTCTCTGTCTCTCTCTTCCCCTCCCACAGCCGAGGCTCCATTGGAGCAAAGATGGCCCGGGCGCTGGGGATGGCTCCTTGGCCTCTGCCCCAGGCGCTAGAGTGGCTTTGGTTACGGCAGAGCGACGCCCCCTGGTGGGCAGAGCGTCGCCCCTGGTGGGCGTGCCCGGTGGATCCCGGTGGATCCCGGTCAGGCGCATGCGGGAGTCTGTCTGCCTCTCCCCATTTCCAGCTTCAGAAAAATACAAAAAAAAAAAAAAAAAAAAAAAATTATAAAAGCAGGTCTGGGCTCATCTCTATGTTTTCTCAAATACCTAAGACAAAAATCTCAGAGGAAATTACATCACATTTGTTCATTTAAAAACACATTGATGACATCAACATGGCCAGATAGCTCGGGTGATTGGAGCAACACAGAGATTGCTGGTTTAATTCTCTGGTCAGGGCACATAGAGGAGCAACTCCATGTTCCTGTCTCTCTTTCTCCCTACTCTCACACTCAAAAACAAACAAATTAAAAATCTACACTGATAAACTCAAGAATAATCTTAACACTTTTTAAAAAATGAAACAAACTCTTACAATGAGTGAGACTATAGGGGTTACAGCAAATCAAAGTTTTTCATAGATTATAAAGATTCATGACCCAAACACTAAAGAAGTGTTATTAGAAAATTAACAAATCCAATGAGGTCCTTCTACCATGTCACATCAAGAAGATAGTTACTGTAAATACAAAAACAACAGATGCCAGACGCTTTCCCACAAGTTACCATAGCAAAACTTGAAGTGGTGAAAAACAAAAGAGAGAAAGTTAATGTGTTTGGTATCCGATACAATGTTTTGTTTCAATTCTGTTATTTTCTAATTCAGGAAACTTCCTACCAAGTCAAGATTATTCAGATTAGAGATTTTTGAGTAAAGTTTGAAATTTCATAAGGCATATCCTATACATCACAATGCACTGTATTAATTCATGAGTACACATGGAAACCAATTTAAAAACAGGAAATAGTTGATAGAGCTAATAAAAAAGCCATACAATTTGAAGGTTTAAAAAAAGAAATAAAGAAGACAGTTTCAAGGGCCTTATACTGGATAAATTTAGGATGAATTACTTGTACATCAAAATAAATATGCAATGGATTACAACAAATTTAATACCATAAGAACCTGTAAACCCATACAGATATAAGTAAAAAGAAGAGAATAGCCTTTCTTACAGTAGACTATCAATGAATACAAAAGGAATAATTAAGTTAAAAATCATCAAGAGATGTTAAAGTTAGTGAATTTAAAGTATCAAGACCTTTTCATAGCCTCAAATTTTCTTTGCACAAATTACTTTTTGATGAAGATTATTCCAAAACGGAGAAACCTACAGATACCACCTTAACCAAGTGACCAAAACTAATATCACTTTACACTTTATATGATGCACTGAGAATGACACATCACTTCTGTGGTATTTCTATCAAAATGCATAGCCTAGATCTTATCATGAGGAAATATCAGACAAAGTCACATTGAGGGACATTCTTCAAAATAACTGCCTAACCTGCTTCAAAACATCAGGGTCAGGAAAAATAAGGAAAGACAGAGGAATTCTTCCAGACTAAAGAAAAACTAAAGGGATGTGATAACTAAGCAATGCCATAAAGGGCATCATTGATGTAAAGAGATATTTGAATATGAACTATTCAACAATTGTGTATCAATGTTTAATTTCTTACTCTTGACAACTATATTGTACTTAAATAAGAAAAATCCTTGTTCTTAGGAAATATACATGGATGTATTCAGGGGGGGAAAAGTCTATCTTTAAATTATTCCCAAAGGGTTCAGAAAAATATAGTATAATGGAGAGTAGCAGTAGAAATACATATATTAATATAAATATAATATGTATATGTTTTATATATAACATACATACAAGGTAAGGCAAAAGTAGATTTACAGTTGTTCATATAAAAATAATACAATAATTAATAAACAAGAATACAAGAATAAACTTTAGTATTTCATATATTCATAACTGTAAAACTAATTTGCCACAGCTATATATATAAAACAATTCAGCAAATAGTGTGAATAATGAGCATGTGAGAGTTTCTTATCCTATTCATTCAACTTTTACTCAAGTTTCAAATAATATTAAAATAAAATCTTATCAAAAAATTTTAAAAGTGATTTAAAAAGAGATAAATATGGTAACTTATCCATAATCTAATTAAAAATAATAGCAGGTAAATACAAATAAATAAATTTGAGAATGAGAAAGTATATATCTGTGGAGTATAGAGGATACTAAAAGGTGAAAAGAAAACACTAGACAATTTTATTTTGTAGTTTTCCAAAGTTAGAAGTGGGGAGGCAGTCAGACAGACTCCTGCATGTGCCCCACTGGGATCCACCCGGCATACCCACTAGGGGGCAATGCTCTGCCCATCTGGGGAGTTGCTCCATTGTGGCCAGAGCCATTCTAGTGCCTGAGGCAGAGGCCATGGAGCCGTCCTCAGCACCCAGGCCAACTTTGTTCCAATGGAGCCTTGGCTGCGGGAGGAGAAGAGAGAGACAGAGAGAGAGGAGAAGGGGAAAGGTGGAGAAGCAGATAGGTGCTTCTTCTGTGTACCCTGACTGGGAATCGAACCTGGGACTTCCACATGCCGGGCCAACACTCTACCGCTGAGCCAACCGGCCAAGGCACACTAGACAATTTTATTAATAAATTTGAAAATAATTCTCTGGAAATTATAGATGGAATATTAAGTAACAACAAAAATTGTGCTGTTGAAGAACACTCCACCAAATAAAAAATTATCTAAACTTATAAATACAGAGTAGTTTGCAAATATATCGACTCTAGTTAGAAAAATAAATATAAAGTCAGGATTTTTATATATAAAACCATGTAATAACATTATATAAATTGGGTTATGGGTATTTTCTTTGGGAGGAGATTTCCTCATCTCCTTAATGTGAGGCAATATTGTGTGTTACTTTGGCAATAGTTACAAAAAATATCCTTAAAAAAATTATATAATATGATGAAAACACACATTAGAAACATGTGCAATGGCTCTGGAAACTAAGGATTAGAATTCATCATATATCAGAATCTTGGAAGGATTCATACTAATTACAAGCAGATGTTAAGGTTTAAGCAAATCTAAATCATAGCCAATGAATGTTTGACCTTTTGCCCTGGAACAAAACAACAGGGGAGTTACTCACCCTCTGACAGGAAGAGGGTCAACAACATGGAAATTGGCTGGATACCACCTTCTCATTGCAGATACTTTCTGAGGGAGGAAATTCCTCACTCTGTGCTCCCTGCCTCACGAGCTCAATTTTTCTACATTCATTTAGAATATCTAAGAGACCCTGAGAATTATTTGAGTGGATATCTTGCCTCCACAGTTTTGCTTTGTAGCTCAGAGATCAGCAGTCCCCCGCATTATCAAAAGCCAAGAATGACAGTTGGGACCGAGCAATACAATAACTATTATTTCATTTTGGCATATCAACAGAGAAACGTAGAGGGTTAAATGTGATTGATTAAAATACAACTATGTAACAAAAGAAATTCCTAAAAGAGAAACAGAGTGTTTAAAAAGATCAGTGGAAAAAAACTTATGGGAAGAGAAAACAAGACTATAACAAAATATACTAGAGAGTAATATCAAAGATGTTGAATAAAACAAAATTAAACTGAATAATTGATTTGGTTGAATTCCCCCATGAAAAGATAGACTTTTAGATTGGTTTAAGAAATAAAATCTAGCCATGTACTGACTACAAGAAACAAATAAAGGATAAAAATAAAGGGATGGAGAAAAGATATGTCACACAAATACACATTGAAAAATTAGAGGATGATATTATTAATATTAGGGGTAGTAGGATTTAAAAGAATTCAACAAAAAGAGAGATATTTATAATGATTTAAAATACAATAAAATTATATGACAATTGCTAATATTTACTTGCCAAATAAGAATATAAAGAATTTGAATAGAACATTCACCAACATATATATGCAGCTGATATTTTGTATCAATCTACTTCTATCACTATATGTTTATTTTATTACACTCATAAAATAATTATAAAAGATAATCTGAAATTGGGCAGATAAACTTGAAAAAATATAAATCAAGAGTTATTATAGCTCTGGCCAATTGTCTCAGCAGTAGAGCATTGGCCAACGTGTGCAAGTCCTGGGTTCGATTCCCAGTCAGGGCACACAGGAGAAGCGCCCATCTGCTTCACCCTCCCACCACACCTCCCTTCACCTCCTGCAGCAATGGCTCAAATGGAGCAAAATTTGGCCCTAGGTGCTGAGGATGGCTCCATGGCTTGGCCTCATGTGCTAAAATAGCTTGAGCAATGGAGTAGCGGCCCAGTTGAGCAGAGCATCACCTGGTAGGGGGCTTGCCGAGTGGATTACGGTCAGGTTGCATGCAAGAGTCTGTCTCTGCCTCCCCGCCTAAAAAAGTCTTAATACAATGCTCTTTCATTAAAATGTGGAAAAATCTAAAATCAATAACAAAAAGAAACAATATAAACTTAATTGCTTCATAATTGAAAACACTCTATAATATGGTCCCAAGAAAAAATATAAATTTTAAAGTGAAACATAAATTCATCAAGAGAGTAATGAAAGAGATAACATAAAACCTTAGAGGACACAGCTAAAGCTCTACTTGGTGAAATGTTTCAAGTAGAAGTCTTAAGATTCAACTTGATAAACTGAGGGGAAAAAACAAGTAATAAACAAGTAAACTAAAAAAAGGAGAAGAAAATTATGCCTCATAATTTTTTTAAAAAAATTACATTTTGAAAATTATGATATGGTAACTCAGAAAATTTAGTTCTCCCCTTTCTCCAGGATTTTTTGTTGTTTTTTTTCTTGCTGTGGGTTTTGTGCTTTGTTTCATTAATTTTTCTAAACTATTTTTTAGAGACTATATTCTCTGTCATGTGTGAGGTCTCTGTTCCTTTATTTAGTCATTAATTAAATACTTGACAGATTTCCATAAACTCCTGGAATCTCCTCAAATAATGATAATAATAATACTTACAATAATAATAACAATAAAAAAAGAAGAGGAAAGGAAAACAATACACTTCAGGTCTTTGTGGATTAGTAGTCCTTAATTGTTTAGCCAAAATGCTGTTTTGTCTGGTAATGATTTTATTTGATTTTCTTTCCTCTTTGGAAAAAAGTTTTTTGTCGCTGTTTGAAATTCCTCACAATACATTGGTACCTTGAGATATGAGCTGACCAACATATGATTTTTTTAAATATATGAGCTGTGACTCCGTCCTTATTTTTGTTTGAGATCTGAGCAAAATTCCGAGATATGAGTCGTGATTCAGGAAGCTGCCGCTAGTTGGCGCATTGGCGCACGGGTCCAGTATTAGCAGCACAACACCAGCATCTCGTTCTTTCTCATGTGTTACCTGCAGAATCAAGTCGAGTCTCATGCACTGTTCTTGTTCTTGCATTATCTTTGCATTTTTTACTAACTTTTTTGTGTGCTATCATGGGGCCGAAGAAAGTGAGTGTAAAGGACAGTGGTGAAAAGAAGAACAGAATGACGTTGATAGAAGTAAAGCAAGAAATAATAGAAAAACATGAGCGTGGTATACGAGTGATTGAACTGGCAAGGCTGTACAACCACAATACATCTATAATTTGTACCATCCTTAAACAAAAGGATGCCATCAAAAGCACAAATCCAGCGAAAGGAACTATAATTCTGTCCCAATTAAGGACAAATATCCATGAAGAAATGGAGAAGCTTCTGCTGGTGTGGGTGAAAGAGAAAGAGCTGGCAGGAGATACAGTGACGAAGACTGTAATATGTGAAAAGGCACGTATTATTTACAGCGACTTGAAGGAGAAAGAACCATCAACCTCAAAAGAGACAGCAGAAGATACATTTAAGGCAAGTCACAGCTGGTTTGAAAATTTCAAGAAGACATCTGGCATCCACTTGGTGGTGAGGCATGGTGAAGCTGCAAGTGCTGACGTTAAGGCAGCTGAGGAGTACATCGCACATTTTGCTGCACTTATCGCAAAGGAAGGCTACATCCCCCAACAAGTGTTCAACTGTGACGAAACAGGATTGTTTGGGGAAAAAAGGCCTGGAGGACTTTCATCACTATAGAGGAGAAGAAGGTGCCAGGCCATAAACCCATGAAGGACCGTCTGACCCTTGTATTGTGTGCAAATGCTAACAGTGACTATAAAGTAAAGCCACTGCTAGTGTATTATTCCGAAAATCGTTGAGCCCTTAAGATTCACAAGATTCTTAAAGAAAAACTGCAGGTTATGTGGCACGCCAATGCTAGGGCATGGGTTACGTGGCAGTTTTTTATTGAATGGGTAAATCTCATCTTTGGTCCTGTAGAAAATAAACTCCCAATGAAAGCATTACTAATCCTTGATAATGCTCCAGCCCACCCACCTGGTCTTGAAGATGACATTCTCAAGGAGTTCAAATTCATGAAAGTCCTCTACCTCCTACCCAACATGACTTCAATCTTGCAACCTATGGATCAGCAGGTCATTTCCAACTTTGAAAAGCTTTACACAAAGCACTTGTTCCGCCGCTGCTTTGAGGTGACTGAGAATACAAATCTAACCCTTCAAGAGTTTTGGAAAGATCACTACAACATCGTGATCTGTTTACGCATTATTGACTTGGCATGGCAAGAGGTTACAAGAAGAACCTTGAACTCGGCATGGAAAATGTTATGGCCTGATGATGTTGCAGACAGGGACTTCGAAGGATTTGAACCAAAGACCAAGACTGAGGTAGAAGCATTGGAGGAGACTGTGTCCATTGGAAAGTCGATGGGTCTGGAGGTAGATGAAGGTGACGTAAACGAGCTCGTCGAGAAACATGAGGAGGAACTCTCAACTGAGGAGTTGAAGTAGCTACTGATGATGCAACATAAGGAGCTTCTGCAAGAGATTAGTAGTGAGGAGGAGGTAGAGTCAGAGGAAGTGATTTCTACAAGTGAAATTAAAGACATGCTGGAATGTAGGAGAAGCTTTCAAGTTTCACTGAAAAGAAACACCCAGAAAAAGTTTCAGCTGGTCGTGCTTCAGCACTTTTTAATGACACTTGTTTGTCACATTTCCATAACATTTTAAAAGGCAGGCAAAAGCAAACCTCTTTGGATAGATTTTTATTCAAAAGTCCTGCAAGTGAAAGTGCAGCCAAAAATGCAAAAATAGGTGATGATTAGATGAAAAATATGTAATGTTAAGCTTAATTTAAGTTTAAAGTTAAGAACATGCATTTTTTTTTACAATTAAGTTTTTGTGGTTTCATTTTAAGTAAAGAAAGTGCAGTTTTAGTTTACATTTAGTGTTAAGAAAGTGCAGTTTTAGTTTACATTTAGTGTTAAGAAAATGTGATTTAAAAAAATTTTTTTTAATTAATTTATTTTAGAGAGGAGAGGGAGAGAGAGAGAGAGAGAGGAGAGACAAAGAGAGAGAAGGGGGGATGAGCTGGAAGCATCAACTCCCATATGTGCCTTGACCAGGCAAGCCCAGGGTTTCAAACCAGCGACCTCAGCATTTCCAGGTCGACGCTTTATCCACTGCACCACCATAGGTCAGGCCAAAAATGTGATTTTAGTTTACATGTCTACAGTGTCAGCATCCCTTCCTCCCTCCCTCCTCCTCCGCCATTCACCTCTGTTAGCTGCACTCGTCTGTCTCCAAGGTAAGAATACAATATTAAATAACACTTTTTTCTTTTATTTAATATATTTTCTTATGCATTGGTAAAGTATACATGTGTGTTTCTTAATTAAAAACATGTCTTTTTTCATAATTTAGGATGGTTTGGGGATGTTTCACAGGGCTAGAATGAATTAAATCTATTACAGTTATTTTATATTACAGTTATTTTAAATGGGAGAAATTTGTTTGATAGACGAGTTGACTGACTTACGAGCTTGGTTACAGAACAATTTAAACTTGTATCTCAAGGTACCACTGTGTTCCCTTACTCCTTATAATTTTTTCTGTTTTAACTTTTCCTGTGAACTGGTTATAACATCAGTTTGGTTCCTTCATATGATAGCAATAAAATAAATTCATTAACATGTAGCTATATTTATATTTGTAGAAACATGATCGTCCCTTTGCTGAAAATTATTTAATAATTACAAATGCAAATATCCTAAATATAAATATTAACAAATCAAAGTTGGCACCACAATATCATATATCATACATCCAGGAAGGCAAAGTTGATTCAATATTAGGGTTGCTATTAGTACATATTATCATATCACAATATTGAAGAAGAAACATACTCATATGCTACCTTTCATTAAGAAATTAAATTTTTCATTGTTGAAGTATAATTTTCAAAAAGGTAAAATTATGTCTCTCATGAAAATGTCAAAATTTTATTCAACTCAACTAATGAGGGAATCAGAATCAGTAAAGTGTTAAAACTTGTCCAGAAAGCATTTGAAGAGCCAGGAGTCTGCAGGTAATTTAATAAAAGAATCTTAGTATTAGATTTCTGGGATGTATACTAAACTGGTTTATATCTTGCAGGACAATAAAGAATACAGGCTAGAAGTTATTTGCCTCTACTAGTCAAGAGTCTGCATGCTAAATTCTGTTCCTACAGAGTTGTAAAACAATTCGGGCAACAGGGAGTTAATCACAGCTCCAAGCCCAGCACCGTGCTTCGAGAATACTCAGAACTTGCTTTTGCTTATTTCTGAATTTTGTATAATTTTTCTACCACATTGGTGGGGATTATATGTTAGCTTTCTGCAGGGCTGACTGGTATTTCAGAGTATAATTTTGGCATTTCTAAAAAATTGCATGACTAAAAAATGAATCCCCCAAGCTTCTCTTCTTACCACCAGCCTTCCTAATCTCTGCTAGTGAAGATGACTAGAGTCACTGGAAATTTCCTACTAAGGATCCATATGTTTGATTATAGGGTTAGTTTTCAGAAGTCAGTTATGGGAGTGAGATGACCATAACCTGGTTTTATTAAAGAGATCGTCAAGCATGAGTGAGTCAGCGTGACTTCAAAAACTTTTGAATTGAGACCTGTATTTTTGAATAAACTGACAATTACCATGCAGCTTTGAACACAGATAAATAATATGTGTCTATATATTTCTTTAGAATAAGACAAAATGGCATTTTTACTCAGATGTGTTGAGTCTGGAATGCAGGATCAAGTAGCATAATCTTTATACTGGCTTTGGGTATGTTTAATGGTACTCATGAACTTAAAGCTAGAAATCAAAAATTTTCAAATGGAAAATGCTGAGTGGAAGATGTGGAAATAAACAAAGGCAACCTAAGTGAAACCTGACAAAGCTCATTCATTCTGAGGTTGCGACAGCAAGCCAGTCTGCCTCCATCGTTAGCATTTGGCAGAGACTCCAAGGCAGACACGGGAAGGCAAAGGTTGTACAGTGGGGCAGAAATAACTAACTAGAGATGGGGCATCCTATGTGATTGACTTGGGGAAGATTATTTAGCTCTTTGTGGTTCATCCTGAGTCGGAAGCAAGGGCAAAAATTAGGGAAACTGGCAGTCATTGACCAAGCTCAGTTCCTGCTGGGCTGGCTGCTGCAGAGATCATGCATCCGAGCTGGATTACACATATGGTCGGGCCATTGTCAGTTTACATATTTAGTCCCTCGTCCCCCATTCCCTCCCCTTGGGTCATTCTCTCACTTACGAGAGATTGACCAGTTCAGGGAAGGCTAGAGGTCTAGATTTTCACCAATTGAGGATTGTTCAGTCAACTCTATAGTCAACTGCACTGTACGATCTTCTTTGATTTACAAAAAGGCGTTAAAAACTCAGAAAACCTTGGCATCGATATCCAGTTAGACTTAGGAATCCTCTCAATTGTCTTTTTCCAATTGGTTTAAGATAAATTTGGCTAGTCCTTAGTTTATTAGGAGAGTGTTTTTCTCTTTCTAATTAGGTCATGTCCTAAATAATGGGCAGGATTTTGGCAAAATTGCAACATTTTTTGAAACCTTATGTCTCTTTTTGCTATGGCTGAGAGCAAATAAATGGAATATTTATACAGGTTTCCTTCTTCTCTGAACAAAGCATGTAATCATCTACATATTATATCAGAACTAAATCACAAGAGAAATTAGGTGTTTTAAATCTTGATTAAGAACCTGTTCCTATAGCTTTATCTTTTCTCTGTTTCCATAATTCAATTCTGGTCCAATCAATCTTTATTAAAAATGCTTCAACCATGGCTTTTAGGAGACTTTGACATCTCATTTCAGCTTTTTCAGAGTTATTTTCAAAATGGGGATCTTGTAGATTTCATTCTGAGTTGATCCAATCAACTTTTGCCATCCAGGAATTAGTGTTTGAGGTTCTGACCAATATGTGTACAAGTTGATATAGACCAGGTAACACTAGGTCATCTTCATCCAGAAGAATTCTAAATGCATCTTTGAATAGTTGCTGGCCTTGTCTGGGTTTAGGCAAATCCTTAATTAGAACTTTTAATTAACGTAGGATCAAAGATAAAAATCCTACAGTTTCCTGAATACCTGGCTCATGGGAGCAATGGTATCTTTAGAGGGAAATGGTATTGCCAGGTCTTTGGAGAGTCATTGGCAGAAGGAAGAACCTCTGGACCTGCATAAGAAAAGGGAGGAGTTCACGGACGTGCAGAAGGAGTGAGATCAGAGAGTCAGGGAAGGAGAAAGAGCTGGATGGGAGGAGGCAGGTAAAGGATAAAGACAGGAAGGGCTTACTAGGGAAGTGAGAGTGGTTTGTTTTTGCCCAAATACTCCTTTAGTGAAATAACTTTATTCAGAATTTCACTTAGAGGTCTCTGCCTACTAACCAAAAAATGCTACTCATTAGGACCAAGAAAACTTATTTCCTTTCTTTTCCGAAGTGCCTCTCAAGTGAACACTTATTCACATAAAATGTTCCCCGGAGTGACATCTGAAGACAGTTCGTCTTCGGTGAAGTTATGCCATTTAGAAAGATAGGTGTAAATTTAAATAATAATGAGAGTATATATAAGAAGAAATTTATCCTATGGAGGAAAGTACCTAGGCGAGAGCTGGCAATGGTCAGGAGAAAGGCCATGGCTGTGCGCCTGGCATTTTGGGCCTCTAACTGAAGGTTGACCTGCAAATGCAGCCCCAGTCATCTGGACCCCGCCTCCCAACTTCCTCCGAGAGGGTGAAAACTCTCTCATGGAAGCCAAGCTCTCGAGACAAAAAGCCAAGACAGAGGAGAAATCATGGTTTTCGGAGACTCTCAGTACTTTGTCCGAATGGACACCTTTCCAGTAAGAAGACTAATCTGGGAGTCTGTGAGGTCGGTTGGAGCCTCGGAGCTTGTAGGGCCTCAGGCTGTGCATTCACCTGTGATTCTTTGTAACAAACAGCACTTTCAGACAAGCACCACCCACCACAGAAGCGCAAAACACAGCAAAAGGGATGAACAAGAATGAACCTATTCCACCAAGGATGCCAAACAAATGGGAATGAATAGCAAAGTCTGGACAGCAGAGTGCAGAGCCGGCGCTAACTTACCACGTAGGAGAGCGCGGAGCAAGCCGCGAGCTCAAGGCCCTCCCAGGCCTCGCTGGCTACCGCACCGGGTCAAAGCCTGGGGGTCCATGCCAACGGACAGTGCAGACCCTAACTAGGTGCGGCCTTCAGTGAAACTGTGGAAGTAAGTGAACACCACCCAAATGAGAGTTGCAAAAGGCAACCACTATCAATCGTTTGTGGCAGAGACTCCAAAACTTAGCATGGAAGCTTTATAGTGTGGAGAGAAGGAGGCTGGGCCTCAGGTATGCTCTGATTGGAGGTGGTTGGCATGAAGAGGCTGGAGATTGACTAGCTCAGAGATATTTGACTTTCTCTGGTTGGTCCTGAGCTGGAAGTGGGGGTAAAAATGAGAAGAAGCTGGCGTTGACCCAGCCCTGTTGGCTCTGGGTTGAAGAGGTTGTGGGGCGGAGGTGTATGTCATATATATTCTGGCATTGTTTGTGTTTTCTATCTTTCTAGGAGAGCAGTGATATTTTGTTATTTGAAAGAGTACTGATCGTTGAACCACGCCTTGTGGTTAGCAGGAAATATAATTTCTGATGGTTTCTCTGGTCCCCCTGTTAGACATGTTCCATTGGCCCACTGGTCTGAGGGTTTCTTTGGAGGCAATTTCATTTTTATAGCTCAGTTCTAGTTTTCATTTCCTTTCCTGGGCCCCTGCTGTGTGACCTCATGCCCTGAAGCTGACCTATGTCTGCGCAAGTCGCCCCTGCCCTGCCTGCCCAGAAGTGTTCCATATCCCAAAAAAGGCTGCCAGAAACACTTTGAAGTCCAAGGCTTTTCCTTCCGTTGTTCTTTTTAGATTGTCAATAATACTAACACAGTTATCAACACACAGAGCGTGATCAATAAGTGATTCTGACTCATTGAAAAATGTACTTTAGATTCACCACAGCCCAGGGCTTTCTTGGGGAGAGACTGGCTCATTAAAATGGTGTCACACCAGGTCATCCTTATTATCTTCCCCCCAAATTATTCAATGTACATGTTACCGCAAGGGGTGTTTTGCTGGTTACTTAAAAAGAAAAGAAAATCTATTATTTTGATTGTGAGAAAAATCTTTGAGAACTGGAGATGTCATCCGTTTCAAACTGCTTTTGCCCCTGAGTAGAATTCTAAGTTACTCTGCACTGGAGAGGAAGAGAGAATTAGGCTGCTCATTACCACGGCTCCTGGCTGTCTCAGCCCGGCCCGACAGGTTCAGGCCGACCCCAGAACTCCCAAATTGCCTGCTGGTGAGGCAGTTAATGAATAAAGAACTGAGTAGACTCTGAGGTTAAAAATTACCAAGAAGGGTTCAGGATAATTTAACTAGGAAGGCAAACACTCCACACCTACATTTTCAGCTGCAGTTCTCTGCAGTCTTTGAATTTAGTTCTATTTCTGTTCTGTGAGACACCTGATGTGCTCACACTGATGGCAGCAGTAGTTAACAACTACTTGTTAACTTGCCGCCGCCCAACTCTGATTGTCTTCTTTACATTCAAAATTGTACGTTCAAAATTGTTGCCAGTGTGAAAGTGTGTTTTCCGATGCCCTCAGGGACAGCTTTCATGCGTAGGAAAGACCATGTAGAGGTTTACCTCGGTTTCTTTGCAAATGAAAATTGTATTTGCTTGATACCTTCTTAAGCTTTTCATTTACCTTATAGTCTTTGAATTCCTTTCTTTAAAAACCTAGCAAATGTTTTACAGTTGCGTTTAAGGGGGATTTTAGAACCTATTAAACGCCTTTAAAATCTCAGATTAAATTTCCTTTTCCATTTAACATTTTATGTTACAATATTTAATTTTCTTTTCAGCAGTTTAATTGTCTAACTTAAACACCGTCTTCCTGACTACTCCTATTAACCTCAACAATTAAACTTATGAACATCTTTAATTCTCTTAAATTTTTCAAGAAGTTACATAAATTTAGTAAGAATCAAATTGACTATTACAAACCTAAATCATTTTATACAAGTATACCTCAGAAAGATAAATAAGCATTGTAAGAAAATATAATAGCAAATAGGCAGGATTCCTTAGTGCAAAATATTAATATTATATATTTTATAGTCTTAAGATTTTTATATATATTCCTAATACTTTCTGGGTGAAAGAAGCTTAATCACTAAATAAAATAATTATGTCATATGAAAAACATTTTTGAAAACATCTTCTGAGTAAAATAAGGTTCTAGAATTATTTTTCCTCTCTTTTCTTTTTAATTACAGTAAAAATGCATAATATAACATTTACCACTTCACCATTTCTAAGTGGATTTTTTTATATAAAAATTGAAATTAATAAAGTGACATTGGTTTATAGGAACATAGGGTTTTTTTTAATTTATGATTTTAATTTATTGTTTACAGAGATTCAAGTGTCCCACCGAATATATCTCCCCTCACTTCCGTATTCCCCTCGGCCACCCTTCCCTCCAGGATTTGCTGTCCTGTTCTCTATAATGCTGTGTTATGTATATATAATTTCACCAATCTCTTCCCCTTCTCTGATCCCATCTTCTCTTCCACTTTCTGTCTGCTTTCTCTCTGGTCCCTTTGATCCCGCCTCTGCCTCTGTTCCATTCCTCAGTTCACATTGTTCATTAGATTCCTCAAATGAGTGAAGTCATATGATATTTTTCTTTCTCTGCCTGACTTATTTCACTTAGCATGATAGTTTCTAGGTCTATCCATGTTGCAAAAGGTAAGATTTCCTCCTTCCTCACGGCTGCATAGTGTATATGTACCACAGTTTTTTAGTCCACTTGTCCCCTGACAGACACTTAGGCTGTTTCCAGATCTTGGCTATTGTAAACATGAGGGAACATATTGTAAACATGGCTGCAATAAACATGAGGGAACATTTCTTCTTTTGAATCACTGATTTGGTATTCATAAAATATATTCTTAAAAGTGGGATTGCTGGGTCAAAGGGCAGTTCGATTTTTAATTTTTTGAGGAATCTCCATACTGTTTCCCACAGTGGCTGCACCAGTCTGCATTCCCACCAGCAGTGCAGGAGGGTTCCCTATGTGCTGCATTCCCACCAGCACTTATGTGTTGTTTTGTTAATGAGCGTCATTCTGACAGGTATGTGGTGGTATTTTATTGTGGTTTTAATCTGCATTTCTCTAATGATAAGTGATGTTGAGCATTTTTTCATATGGCTGTTGGCCAGCTGTATGTCCTCTTTGGAGAAGTGTCATTCATTTCTTTTGCCCATTTTTTGATTGGATTGTTTACCTTCCTAGTGTTGAGTTTTACAAGTTCTTTATAAATTTTGGTTATTAACTCCTTACCAGACATATTGGCGAATATGTTCTCCCATTGTGTGGATTGTCTTTTTATTTTGTTAATGGTGTTTTTTGCTGTGCAAAAGCTTTTTAGTTTGATATAGTCCCATTTGTTCATCCTGTCCTTGATTTCACTTACCCGTGGAGATAAATCAGCAAAAATATTGCTACAAAAGATATTGGAGAGTTTACTGCCTATGTGTTCTTCCAAGATGTTTATGGTTTCACGATTTACATTTAAGTCTTTTATCCATTTTGAGTTGATTTTTGTAAGTGGTGTAAGTTGGTGATCAGTTTCATTTTTTTGCAAGTATCTGTCCAAATTTTCCCAACACCATTTGTTAAAGAGACTGTCTTTACTCCACTGTATGCTCTTAACTCCTTTGTCAAATATCAATTGTTCATATAAGTGTGGGTTTATTTCTGGGTTCTGTTGTGTTCCATTAATGTGTATGTTTGTTCTTATGCCACTACCAAGCTGTTTTGAGTACGATGGCCTTGTAGTATAACTTGATATTAGGAAGTGTGATACCCCCGACTTTATTCTTCTTTTTCAGGATTGCTGAGGCTATTCATGTTCTTTTGGGGTTCCATATAAATTTTTGGAATATTTGTTCTATATCTTTGAAATGTGTCATTTGTATTTTAATAGCAATTGCATTGAATTTATAGATTGCTTTGGGTAATATAGACATTTTAATGATGTTTATTCTTCCTATCCATGAACACGGTATATGCTTCCACTTGTTTGTATCTTCCTTGATTTCCTTTATCAATGTTTTATAATTTTCCAAGTACAAGTCTTTAACCTCTTTGGTTAAATTTACTCCTAGGTATTTTTTTGTTGTTGTTGCAATAGTGAAGGGGATTGTTTTCTTAATTTCTCTTTCAGACAGTTCATTGTTGGTGTATAAAAATGCCACTGATTTCTGAATATTAATTTTATATCCTGCCACCTTGCTGAATTCATTTATCAGGTCCAGTAGTTTTTTGACTGAGACTTTAGTGTTTTCTATGTACAGTATCATATCATCAGCAAATGATAGTTTTACTTCTTCTTTTCCAATTTGGATGCCTTTTATCTCTTCTTCTTGTCTGATTGCTGTGCCTAGAACTTCCAGAAATATATTGAATAAGAGTGCTGAAAGGGGGCACCGCTGCCTTGTTCCTGATCTTAAGGGGATTGCTTTTAATTTTTGCCCATTGAGTATGATGTTGGCTGTGGGTTTGTCATAGATGGCCTTTGTTATGTTGAGGTATGTTTCCTGTATTCCCACTTTGCTGACAGTTTTGATCATAAATGGGTCCTGTATTTTTTTTTTTTTTTTTTTGCATTTTTCTGAAGCTGGAAACAGGGAGAGACAGTCAGACAGACTCCCACATGCGCCCGACCGGGATCCACCCGGCACGCCCACCATGGGGCCACGCTCTGCCCACCAGGGGGCGATGCTCTGCCCATCCTGGGCGTCGCCATGTTGCGACCAGAGCCACTCTAGCGCCTGGGGCAGAGGCCACAGAGCCATCCCCAGTGCCCGGGCCATCTTTGCTCCAATGGAGCCTTGGCTGCGGGAGGGGAAGAGAGAGACAGAGAGGAAAGCGCGGCGGAGGGGTGGAGAAGCAAATGGGCGCTCCTCCTGTGTGCCCTGGCCGGGAGTCGAACCCGGGTCCTCCGCACACTAGGCCGACGCTCTACCGCTGGGTCCTGTATTTTATTGAATGCTTTTTCTGCATCTATTGATATTATTATGTGATTTTTATCCTTTCTTTTGTTTATGTGTTGAATCACATTGATTGATTTGGGAATATTGTACCAGCCTTGTCTCCCTAGAATAAATCCCACCTGATCATGATGTACGATTTTTTTCATGTATTGCTGGATCCGGTTTGCTAATATTTTGTTGAGAATTTTAGCATGTAAGTTCAACAGGGATATAGGTCTATAGTTTTTTTGTGTGTGTTTTGTCTTTGCCTGGTTTTGGAATCAGAATTACACTTGCTTCATAAAAGGAATTTGGAAGTCTTCCCTCTTCTTGAATTTTTTGAAATAGCTTGAGAAGGATAGGAGTTAGTTCTTCTTTGAATATTTGGTAAAATTCACCTGTGAAGCCATCTCGCCCAGGATTTTTGTTTGTTGGGAGTTTTTTGATAACTGTTTACATCTCATTTGATGAAATCGGTCTGTTTAGGATTTCTGATTCTTCTATATTGATTTCTGAAAGATTATGTCATATGTTTCGAGGAATTTGTCCATTTTGCCTCGGTTGTCTAATTTTATAGCCATCAGTTCTTCATAATATTTTCTTAAATTCTTTGTATTTCTGCTATCAGTTGTTATTTCTCCTCTCTCATTTCTAATTTTATTTATTTGAGTCCTCTCTTTTTTTCTTGGTGAGTCTGGTTAAATGTTCATCAATCTTGTTTACCATTTCAAAGAACCAGCTCTTGGTTTCATTGATCCTCTGTATTGTTTTTAGCTTCTATGTCATTTGTTTTCATTCTGATCCTTATTATTTCCTTCCTTCTACTTCCTCTGGCTAACACATAGGTTTTGAGTGTACATCTCCATAGCACGTGACCTATTCATTGCATTATGTGCCCATTACCCAAACTTCTCCCATCCCCTCACTCTGGTAACCATCTAAGTGAATATTTGAGTAGTGTTAAGTATATTCACACTGTTGTGCAATCCGTCTCCAGAACTTGTTCATCCTGACAAGTTGAAACTTTAATATCCACTAAATAACAATCCCTATTTCTCCCTCCTCACTAACTCCTGGCAACCACCTTTCTACTTACTCCTTCTATGAATTTGATGGCTCTAGAGACCTCATATGAGTGGCATCAAACAGCATTTATCTTTATGTGATTGCTTATTTCACTTAACATGATGTCCTAAAGGTTCATTCACGTTGTAGTGTGTCAGAACTTTGTACTTTGTTAAGGCAGAATTCTAGAATGACTCTTAATGACAACAGTAAGGGGCTCAAACTAAGTCATAGCTATAATCACTATACTTTTTATTTTTAACTTATCTTTTTTTAATCCAAGTACCATTCTGATCACTCAAGAACATTCAAATAATGAACCTAAAAGAAACAGATGTTAAAGATCGGTCTTCAAACATTATAGCCAATGATGCCACACTTGCCTCTGATCTTGTGTACATAAAACCACATCCACAGTGGTTGTTTGAAGCTCCTGGTTTGAGCACTATTGACTATTTTTTTCAAGCTCTGAATAGCTGTAGGGATCTCAGCATGTGTTGGAAGAATCAACTCAACCTTAGCATAGAACCAAAATGTGGCCAATTGAAGCTTTAGGTAAATCACAGCTGTGTATACCAGCCTGGGGCCCTTCCTCTCTCCCCGAGGTTGCAGACAAATTGGGCCATGCTAGAACCATGGCCCAATTTGTCTGCAATCTCGGAGTGCTGAATGGTCAGCTGAATATAATCATTCTACTTCTAAAGAGGGGATGGAGAAGAGTTTCACATAGTTCATGTTCATGAATTCAAGTTACAAATAAGTTATAAATGTTCTAATATAGGCATAAACTCCTGAATCTCTCCTAAGTTAAAATTTCCCACCAGGATGCCTCTGGGATTTTAATACCTCTAACATCATAAAACATTTATTTCTCAAAACAATATTTTAGGCTGGTGTTTATATAGGGAAAATGTATATTTATGTCCCAAAAGCTCAATGCAATATTTTTTACCAGAATGATGAAAAGGAAATTTCTCAAGTCGTGATCCAAATATAATTGACAAAATGACAGAATCAATGTAGAAGCCTTGACAAGCATACTATAACGTCAATAAAAGAGATGTGACTCCTATGATGTCCGTAGAGTACAGAGAGTCATTGCAGTACTACTGCATACAGTGCAACATTTAGTTTTAATAATATCACATCCCAACAGTAGAGCTTGTTACTCATATGCAACTGTTTTCTGTAGTTTAAGAAATTGGTTGGAGGCATTGAATTGATAGTGAAGGGAACCAAAATTTTGCCACCCTTTTAGGATATTGATTTTAAGCTGGCTATTAAGAAACAAAGACTCAGAAGGAATTACCTTTGACCCTCTCTTCTTTCCTGCCTAAGAGATTCCGAGGAAAGAGCTACTTCAGGAAGGACACCTTAGGATGTCTGTCCATCTTAGGAGCCTACTTTGAATTGAGTATGGTGATGGTAAGGAATCAAGCAGGGGCTTGTTTACACCTGTGTCTCATGGGTTTCTGGGTTGCCTAACAAAAATTCACCTGCCATGGCTATTCTGCTCTTCCTCAACTACCTGAAAATTGCCTGCCTCTTTTGAAATCTCAGACTTCTAACCTCCTTTTCTCCTCTGTTCAAAATAAATGATACATATACCAAATTTACCTCACTGTCTTAGGAATTTTCATGCTATGTAAATTCCCCATGGGCATGTGTTAAAATTTTCTTTTCTCGTGTTATTAACTTGATTATTAGCCCAACTAGAAGAATGGGAGTAAAGTAAAAGTACTTTTTTAGCCCCCACAGTATTAATTATGAAAAGCTTTGTGACTTAAAATAATTGACATAGACTTCTGCTAACAATCGTTTGGCTAAGTGCTGATTGTCGGGAACAGCTTATTGCCATTAATTAGGAAATGCTTGTCTTTGTCTTCTTAAAGACATGGGCAGCTCGCACCAAGAGTAGTGCCACTTGCTCCTTCATCTTAGCTAGCTTTCTACTTCTTTGTCTCATAAGATATTTGAATATTTTCCTGTCTACATTCAAAAACCTTTGGACTTGACCATATCATGCATTCTATTCATGTTCTTTTGTCTTCTAGGACTACAATTTTTATAAATATTAGAATATACCTAATTAAGTTCCAGGCATCCCTATGGCTTTGTCTTGAGTTTCGCAATCTTGACTTTTAAGATCTTCCTGCTGATGCTTGTACGTGCACTATGATCATTTTCATTATGTATCTGCATTACTTATGTCTGCCTCTTAATTCGGTTTTCCAAATTACAAAGCTCTTTGGGGTGAGTTATAGAAATGTTTTTAAAACCAATGAGTCAAATTTAGGTTTTAGTTTCTCTGCTTCAACAAATGCAAGCTGTAAAATATATATTTCAGGCTTCCATTCCAAATGCTCCGCCGCATTACTATTGACAAAGGCATTTTTGCTGTAGTCTAAATATGGAGATAGCTCATGTTACCAAGTGACCAGAGTGATTCTGTCATCTTTAATCAAATAACAAATTTATTTGACCAGTCATGTAAGAAGAAAAATGTCCACCTTGTTTGCTTCACAAAAGTATCAGAAAGGCAAGCTCTTCATTTTTTAAATTTTGCTGGAAATAACTGCACATTATCAAGGCAAAAGCAATTGTTTCTAACCCTAGAAGTTTGAGGAAATCTCGCTACATATGGGTAAGACCAGGTCAAGGAAGTGTTACCCCAGAAGCCTGAAAGAATCTGAGAGCCAAACCTTGGCAAAACTTCTATTAATGCTAATTTATTCTTTTGCAAGAAAACAGAAATATTACCAGATCAATAAAAGGACAATACTGTTTGAAAGGAAGAGTATATTTTAAGGAAACAGAAGGAAATTTTTTCTCTAATAATTCTGAACTGATTTTTACCTGGGAAATCACCTTAAGGCAATCAGACCCTTCCCGGCTCATCACTGGGCAAGCTGGAATAGTGAGCGCAGAACTGATTTTTACCTGGGAAATCACCTTAAGGCAATCAGACCTTTCCCGGTTCATCACTGGGCAAGCTGGAATAGTGGGCGCAGAACTGATTTTTACCTGGGAAATCACCTTAAGGCAATCAGACCCTTCCCGGCTCATCACTGGACAAGCCGGAATAGCAGGCGCAGAATAGAGCACTCAGGTCACCTGTGCCATCAGAACACAGCTGTTTGTTCCAGAGGCTTTCCCCCAGGGAGATAAGACTATAAATCAGTAAATTTCACTCCTTGTTCAGGGAACCAATTTTCTCCAGGCAAACACTTTGCTCATTTGAATAATCAACTCCCTTATTTGGAAAAATAGATAGATGGCTTGGGCAAACAACTTGCTTTTCCTTCAACATTTTATTCATCAAAACACCTTGCTGTGCCCATTAATCCTATTACAATCAGTTACCTGCCAGGAAAGACTTTCTTTAAACCTCGTAAGCCCAGTCCCCTAAACCTTACATATATTAATTCTTCACACTTCCCTTTGGAGACAGTACTAAGATTTCCAAGTTGATGTTCACTCTTATTACAGTAAGTCTAGTAAACTTCTGTTAGCTTGATCAACATTTTTTTTTTTTTTTGAAATTGACAATGACAATCCTGGAGGCCACAAGAAGATCTGTTCAAGATTGCCTGGTTGACAGGGCTCAAAGCCCAGCTGTGAAATCACAGAGACCCTTGAGGCTTCCTGAGTCTCCTGTCTGGGTCCCTCCCACTGCGGCAGGTGAGATAGTTGAAGGGAAACCTGGCTTGGTACTAATCACACAGTGATTGGGTTCTTTTTCTGTTCTTACCACTTTTTTGTTGGGAGTCCATAGTAGAAAGCAGGGAAAAACAACATTAGCACAGGTTCAATAGTTTATCTCACAATCCATCCACAAGGACTGACAAATTCAGGTCTCATCAGACCAGCATCTTTATTGCACCAATTTTGCCTTGGGAAACCTATCCAAACCTAATAAGACCTTTTCTCAGTCTTGCCTTTGTTTCTTTGATAATTACTTCATTTAGTTTCTTTTGCTTGGAGCTGGAAATCTCAAAGCTGTGAGACTTGTCAACTGGGCTGAAACACCAAGTGTTTCAGTTTTCACCCCACGTGTGTGCCACATACTTTTGCTCATGTCCCTATTTCTCTAACTGACCTCGCTTTACTAAGGAGTATTTAGAATTACTCTGGCCACTTCGGGCTATTTCTGAAACGAGACAGATGAATCATTTAAGGGGCAAATTAGACCAAGTGGGAGGAAAAACTTGGGAGGAGATTCTCTGACTAGTGTGTCCAAATGAGAGATTATATATATATATTTTTTTTAAATAATTTTTTCCCATTGATTTGGGAGAGAGAGAGAGAAGTATCAACTCATTGTTCCACTCAGTCATATATTCATTGATTGCTTCTCCTATGTGCCCTGACCAGGCATTGCACCTTCACCTTGGTGTGCCAGAAAGGTGCTTTATCCACTGAGCCACCTCACCAAGTGTGAAAGGTTACTTTTTTTTCGTGAGATCACCCCTCAAATTTTCCTACTTTGGTGAGTACTAAGTACTAATTTTTTAATCATAAAGTTTGATGGAATTGTAAAAGGCTCGACATATTGGTGAAATAAACTGTAATGTTTCTCCTCCAGTATGTATATGTGTAAAAATAGGCTTTCTTTCATTGAAATTCTCCCCCTTTCAAATTTAGGCAATTGGCCTTTTACAATCATCATTTTATATCTGTCTTTAGCTGCCTTTCTCTTGCATCTCCTTCCCCCCTTCCTTTTCTTTTCTTTTCTCTTCTCTTTAAAAATTTGGAAATTAATTTGTTAATGAACATTGTTATATCATTATGTGTAAACTCTAGAAAGATCTAGTGCAGATATAAAGTCAAGAATTTCCAATATAAAAAAGAGACAAAGGAAATATTACATTGTACTTCTTTGGTACATTTCCCTTGCCAAGAGTGAAACTTGAAAGAAAGGTTAACTGTGAGATTCTATAATGTATGTGGTTCCTATTTGAAAGAAAAACTTAATACTGAGAACTTTTGGCAAAATTATACAGTCTTTACAATTTTTGATATTTTATTGCAGACTTATTTATATTTGAAAACCAAAAAATATTTCAAAATATTGTCTTCTTAAATAGAGAATTCTGTGGGCAAATTAGAGTAATATAATAGTACCTTAAAATCAACACTATGTGTTTTTACTAATTTTATCAACATGTAAAAATTTTTAGCAAAATTTTTTTGTTAGCCCAAACTGAGTTTTTCATGTGTTAAAAGTTTAAGATTTCCTGCAAAGATCCATGGATCCAATAAGTTATCTTTGTTCCCTTAAATTTTTAAAATTAAAAAATAAAGACATGTTTAAATGAAAATGTAATGAGAAATGTCTTTTGAAAACGTTTAATCATTTGAATTTTTGTTTTCTGACCGAAAGTGTCAGCAATGACAAAGTAGAGAAATCCCGGTTTAAGCCAAAATTATGAATCCAGTTTGATTTGTCCAAGATTTTCATCTTGATAATGTGAATTTAGATTCTATATAAATATGCTTCTGAATTAAGTTTCTCTACAAACTTAGTTCAAATTTAGTATCTTTAATTTCTAGAAATTCTGGAATTGTAGATTCATGTTATAATCTGTTAAGTTGCATAAACCAATTAGGACAGAGTTCTTTTCTTTTGTAGGACTTGACAACTCAATTTAGTAATACCCTCTGGAGATGGGAAAATATATGAAATCTCCCAAAAAAGGGCTAAAAACTTTTCTCAAACACACACACACACATGCACACATACACACACCAAACAAACAAACAAACAAACAAACAAAAAACAGCCACAGGTAAAAGTAAACACAGAACACAAAACTCCATGGTTCAGATATCAAAGGGCTATTCTCCTTTCCAATGGATAAATATTTCATTAATTGATAGGTGTTCACAAAGAGTCAAACAGAAAAAACAATTCAGATCCTATACTGCCTCTTATCTAACAAAGAGTAGATTTCCATCACCTTTACAGAGATTACTAAAAGAAAAGACCATACAAATAGATTACCAGTCATTATTGTAATCAGTTAGCCACACACAGATCAAGTTCTTGTACACACAAGGTGCTCAACTGATTATGCTGTCGAGACCACACAACTAGAACATTCATCCATGTTCTTGGTTGTAGAAAGCGACATAGTCCAAATACTCAGACAAAACATAGACCAATGAATAAAATTGACCAAGAACCAAGAAAGAAAACAAAAATTAGGACAGAAAAAAACAAAGGGAGAAAACTGGAGAAACAATCAGTCAGCAAAGGTAAATTTCCATAGTGTATTGGAAATCACTATATGAACCAAGAAAAGACAGGCTTGGCTTAACAGCATAGTAAATCTCACGCCTTGCACAACACCCTTTGTTTTAATCTAGCAGGCATGTCCACCGAGTATCTCACTGAATGGCCTCCCAACATGTTCAAGTACAGTTTTCAAGAAATTGACACATAGCTCTTTCATAGGTATAGAATAAGCCCAAGTCAAACGTTTTACCCAATTTTTTAGTTAATGAAGAACCTGTCAAAAACTGTGAAGGATAAAAGATTTTACCCTACCTGCAAGCTAAAAAATTACCTGTCATGAACTCATGGATGCTGGCAGAAGACATAAGATACTTGGGTCAGAGGCAAAAAAAAATAATTTGTTTTTAAATGTATCACTCATGGCGCAGCAGGCAGCAAGAGCATCTTTCATGCCAATTCTGCAAACCACAATTTCCACACAGAGATATAAGGGAGGACAGGTGACATCTGCACATGCAGTGGGTGGTAGGAGACGGACTCAGAGCTTAGGTTATGCACGCTAAGCATGCCTGACCACCAGCCTCTCTACCCTCAGCAGGGAGATCTATCTTGATCTTCCAAGGATTTAAGCAAACTTGAATTTTACTGTGGAATGAAATACTGTATTCCCCAAGGCTGTTGGCTACACAAACACTCCCAAGAAGATAATTCGGAACAAAGGCATTTAGTATCTCCGCTCATAAGATACACAGACATGTGAGGGACTTATGGGAAACTGTCTCCTAACATTAGCAAATAAGATAAAGCTAATTCAAACACCATTTTGAGGACCTATTTATGAGCATCAAGTAATGTTAAAATAAGTTTGCTAGGTTAGATACAAAAAGGTTTTTGTATCTAATAAACAGACAAAAACTCTAACATAATTCTAGAAGTTAATTTTCTATCCCACAATATGACCTGATTTTCACAATGTTTGGGCTCTAATCAAGTGGTAAAGAGAATGGTAAAACACAGGTAAAAGTGCCAGTTTAATTCTCTCAAAGAGTTAAGTAATCCTCAGAGGTTTTTATTAAATAATTATCCAGTATCACATTGAAAATATATACTGCACTCTCTTGGCTTTATTTCCAAGTTTTGGATAATTTTCATAAACTGTGACCTTAACATGCTTGTTCATAATTTGATGTCTTTGCATGGATAACTGAGAATATTCCTCCCTTCCTTCACTGTTCATACTTCAAAATCTTACCTAATACTATTATTAAACTGGTATCCATAGCTGTTCTAGTGATATTCAGGGTAAAAAATAATATTATCTAGAATGCTGAGATATTTCATTTTCTTTGGTAAGTGTGCTCATGTCTCAGAAGAAAACAAACAGCTAGTCTCCTATTCAGGGACTTATTAATTGTATCCATATTTTCAAAGAATAAATGTTTGCTTTATTAATTTTCTCTATTACTTGGTTGTTTTCGATTTCATTGATTTCTCTTCTGATTTTTATTGTTTCTTTTACTTTGGATTTAATTTTTGTATTAAAGTTCCTATGATAGAACATTAGATCAATATTTTTAAATGTTTCTTTATGTGTAATGTAAATATTTAGGGTTTTTTTGATGTGCTTATTTATAAAGATAGGTTAATATTTTTTAGTTTCAAAGACTAAATTAATGTAGTACTGGAATTTAATTTTCTCTGCAAAAATATAAATTAATTTTGAAATATTTAGTCTACTTTTAACATGGAAAATAAGACTTTTACCTCCCATTTAAGCTGAAAGTTTAGCAGAAATTCTGTGTATCACCAGATACAAAGACTTTTTGTTATGCTGAATTTATGTTCTTAACTATTTTTTTAAAAGTTCATCTCTTAAGAACAGCTAAGATTTTTGCAATTTTGCTAATTTCTTTTATTTTTATCATAAAATATGCTGTCACTTTAATATATGACAAGTTAGGTTATGCCTTGTTATTGTTCACAGGTAATTATGCTCCTCAAATGACCAAATCTTTTCTGATAATTCTTTATTTTACTTCCTCAATATCAGATCCTAAATTCAGAAAAATGAAAATTTTAGAATGCTTTTTTCATGTTTTTATTGTGGTAAAACATACATAACATGAAATTTGCCACCTTAATAATTTTATTTTATATTTATTATTATTATTATTATTATTATTATTGTATTTTTCCAAAGTTAGAAGCCGGGAGGCAGTCAAACAGACTCTCGCATGCACCCAACTGGGATCCATCCGGCATGCCCACCTGGGGGCAATGCTCTGCCCATCTGCTCCATTGCGGCCGGAGCCATTCTAGCGCCTGAGGCAGAACCCATGGAGCCGTCTTTAGTGCCCAGGCCATCTTTTGCTCCAGTGGAGCCTTGACTGCGGGAGGGGGGGAGAGAGATAAATAAGAAGGAAAGGGGGAAGGGTAGAGAAGCAAATGGGTGCTTCTCCTGTGTGCCCTGACTGGAATCGAACCCAGGACTTTCACATGCTGGGCCAATGTTCTACTGCTGAGCCAACTGGCCAGGGCCACCATCTTAAAAATTTTAAAGTGTACGGTTCTGTGGCACTAAGTACAATAAGCTCATTCACATAATTGTGCAACCATCACCACTATACATATCCAGAACTTTTCATCTTCCCTAACTGAAACTTCACGCCCATTAAACTATTATCTTCCCATTCTTCCTTCCACGTACCCCTGGAAACCACAGTTCTACTTTCTATGACTTCAACTATATTAGAAAACTCATGTAACTGAAATCATATAGTAGTTGTCCTATTGGAACTGGTTTCTCTCACTTGTAATAAAATTTGTCTTCAAGTTTTATCCACGTGGTAGCACATATCAGAATTTTCTTCCTTTTTAAGGCTGAATAATGTTCCATTGTATGTACATACTACATTTGGTTTATTCACTAATCCCATGGTGGACCCTGAAATTGCTTTCACACTCTGGCCATTATGAATAATGCTGAACATAGGTGTAGAAATATCTCTTGGAGAACCTGCTTTCAAATCTTTGGAGTATATACCCAGAATTGCTGGAGCATATGGTAGTTCTACATTTAATTTTTTTAAAGAACTGCCGTAGCAGTTTCCACGATGGCTATGCCATCTTATATTTGCACCAGCAATGTCAAGCATTCCAGTTTCTCTACATTCTTGCCAATACTCGTTTTCTGTTTTTCGATCAAAACTTTCCTAATGCTTGTGAAATGACACCTCATTGTGGTTTTGATTTACATTTCTCTAATGATTAGAGATTTGAACACTTATGTGTGTGTGTATCGCCCAGCTGTATATCTTCCTTGGAGAGTTAGATTTTCAAATCTTTTGCCCATTTTAAATCTGGTTGTTTATCTTTTCATTGAGTAGTAAGAGTTCTTCATACATTCTGGATATTAACTCCTAATCAGATATATGATTTGCAAATATTTATTCCCATTCTATTGGTATCCTTTCTACTCTGTTGATAGTATCTTTGAGTCACAAAAACTTGATGTAGTCCAATTTACCTTTTTTTTCATCATTTGTTCCCTATGCCTTTGGTATTCAATTCAAGAAATCATCAAATCCAATGTTACAAAGTTTTTTCTTATATGTTTTCTTTAAAGAATTTTACAATTTTAGCACTAATGTTTAGGTCTGTAATTCACTTTAAGTTGATCTTCTATATATGGTGTATGGTAAAAGTCCAACTTTATGTTTTTGCATGTGAATATTCAATTTTCACAACATCATTTGCTGAAAACACATGGAACTCTTTACAAATTACATGTCATACTTGTGTAGGGTCCTGCTAATCTTCTCTGTATAAGTCCAATCTTAACGTATGTGCTGCCAAAAAGAGCACTAGATGTCTTTTAAAACATGTTTTTATTTTATTTTGTTTTATTTTATTTTATTTTTACAGAGACAGAGAGAGAGTCAGAGAGAGGGATAGATAGGAACAGAGAGACAGGAACAGAGAGAGATGAGAAACATCAATCCTCAGTTTTTCGTTGCGACACCTTAGTTTTTCATTGATTGCTTTCTCATATGTGCCTTGACCGTGGGGCTACAGCAGACCGAGTAACCCCTTGCTCAAAACAACGACCTTGGGTCCAAGCTGGTGAGCTTTGTTCAAACCAGATGAACCTGCGCTCAAGCTGGCAACTTTGGGGTCTCAAACCTGGGTCCTCTGCATCCCAGTCTGACACTCTATCCACTGTGTCACCACCTGGTCAGGCAACATGTCTTTTAAAATTAAAATTATCTTTGCAATTTCTCAAAGATGCCTTAAAAAATCACAACTATTTACACATTTTGTTTATAAAAACAGAGAGTCCAGAAATATTTTAGGTTGTTTTGATATAGTTTATATTTCTGAATTATCTCATCACTATTATAAAGAATTCACGGGAAGAATTGTTAAATAAAAAAAGAATATTCTGTAGAAAAATGTTCATATAAAATTTTCTGAGATTGTGTATTGTACAAAATAAATTGACAGGTTCAAGAGATTTGCCAATGCCTTCATTGTCCACAATATAATCTTATCCAAGGGGAAAAACAATGATAAAATTGTTATGAAAGAGTTATATGTATTACTCATCACAGAAAATTAGTCTCCTCAATTTCGATATTGTTACTGTCATTGATCGGTTTTATCAATTTGGTCATACTATGAATCAGGCATTTTTTCTTATTTGGGCATTAGAAAATAAAAAATATTGTTCACCAGAGCAGAAGCTATGCTCTTAAATAGTTCCAACAGAAGGACTTCAAAAAAAATATGTTAAAAATGAGAAAATATAGCCTGACCAGGCAGTGGCACAGTGGATAGAGCATTGGATTGGGATGCAGAGGACCCAGGTTTGAGACCCCAAGGTCACCAGCTTGAGCACAGGCTCATCTGGTTTGAGCAAAGCTCAGCAGCTTGGACCCAAGATTGCTGGCTTGAGCAAGGGGTTACTCAGTCTGCTGTAGCCCCACAGTCAAGGCACATATTAGAAAGCAATCAATGAACAACTAAGGTGTGACAATGAAAAACTAATGATTGATGCTTCTCATTTCTTTCCATTCCTGTCTGTCTGTCCCTATCTATCTCTCTCTCTGACTCTTTCTCTGTCTCTGTAAAAAAAAAAAAAAAAAAAGAGAGAAAATATAATGTGTAACCCATGTATTTAAAAATAATTACTACACCCCACAGCAATTACTTTACTTATGGAAATATCTTTAGAAACAGCCTCAAAATACTGCTTTTGCTTCATCAGTGAAAAAAAAATTGCTTTAAACTAAGGTGACCAACATCCTCCTTTAGGGAGGACAGTCCTTCTTTTGTAAGTTCTGTCTTCCCTCAAAAAATGTCCTCCTTTTTGATATTGGAAGACTAATCTGTAAATGTCCATATTCGATCGATGCAGAGTTGATCCATTGCATGTGATGTGACGTATTTGTATCTAAATGAGTATTTTTTCTTACAACTCTAATTAAAAATTAATAGGTATATAAGCATAATTAAAATATAAAATATTACGGCCCTGGCCAGTTGGCTCAGTGGTAGAGCATCGGCCTGGCATGCAGGAGACCTGGGTTTGATTCCCGGTCAGGGCACACAGGAGAAGCACCCATCTGCTTCTCCACCCCTCCCCCTCTCCTTCCTCTCTGTCTCTCTCTTCCCCTCCCGCAGCCAAGGCTCCATTGGAGCAAAGTTGGCCCGGGCGCTGAGGATGGCTCTGTGGCCTCTGCCCCAGGCACTAGAAGGGCTCTGATTGTGGCAGAGCGACTCCCCCAATGGGCAGAGCATCGCCCCCTGGTGGGCATGCCGGTGGATCCCGGTCTGGCACATGCGGGAGTCTGTCTGTCTGCCCCCCCCCCCCCCCCCCGTTTCCAACTTCGGAAAAATACAAAAAAATATATATATTATAAATGTTTTTATTATGCATTTATCATATTATTGTTGCAATGAATAAAATGTTTTTTTTATTTACAATATTGTTTTCTTCAATTTATTTTTGTCTTCCTTTTCATTGAAAAAAAGTTGGTCACCTTATTTAAACAAATGGCAAATTCAGTATACCTGGGACTTTCAAGAATGTTAACGCCACCAATTCTTTATGGCACTCTGGCAAGTACTGGAATGGCTTCTGAGCCTTTCAAACAGTATGGTTTTTAATTATTTTGTGTATGCAGTGAAAGAAACTCAGGAAACAGGGATGTTTGAGGATACTTTGGGTACCACTTTAGGTAATTGCTGGGCATTCCTACTGCTTCAGAATTTATTTGTGGAAACCTCTTTATCTGCCTGTCCTTGCATGTGACTTCTAGATTCCAAACAGTGATTCAAGTTATCCGGAGGTTCGAAGCTTGTCATAGGGTATTCTTTTTCACTTTTAAATTAGTATATTCAGATTGTGTGGGGGAATTCTGGGCTACAATTTACACTGCTTCTGTTACCACAAGAATACACAGGAACGAACATTGAAGTTGACACCTACCAGAGGAAATACCTGGAAAACAGCAACAACAACAACAAAAACAACAACAATGAAAAACAACTTTGGACAAAGGACATTTTGAGGAGTATTCTTTAGAGGAAGAGGAGCTTAAAGCATCGACTGTTCTGAATAGCAAAGGAGAGTTTTCTATGTTGATGATGCCTTTTCTCCAGCCTCCACTGCCACCAGTCAAACCCAATCTTATGATAGAGACTAAAAATAAAATAAAATAAAATAAACAATTGAAGGTATTACTGTTAATTTGACTATCCCAGTAGTAGAAGGTTGATAAACAGACTATTCAGTGTCACCCAGCTATGCCTAAGAAATGGAAGAGAAGGAAGAAGAGATGTAACCAGGCATCAAACCACTGCAAAACCAGTTGAATTTGGGGTGCAAGAGCAATTATTGTTGAGGAATGTACATATTGTACTAAAATATTTTCTCAGAAAAAGAAGTATCCATAAAGTCATACTTCAGAAACATTTTTGAAAGAGCAGTTTTTTTTTTTTTTTTGAAAGAGCAGCTTTTATACAGCCCTGGTATCTGTTGCTATTTCTAATCCAGCTGTTCCAATTATTGACAATAATAATTATAATCCCAATCCTAAATCTGTGTACTCATGCATTTATTCAGCCAATATTTATGTAGCAATTAGACTTGATACAGTGTATTGATAAGATGACAAGGACCGAGCTAACATAACAGAAAAGGCAGGTTTAATATATATTTGAGCTTGACCTGTGGTGGCTCAGTCAATAAAGTGACGACCTGGAATGCAGAGGTCGCCTGTTCAAAACCCCTGGCTTGCCTGACCTGTGGTGGCGCAGTGGATAAAGCGTCAACCTAGACACACTGAGGTTGCTGGTTCAAAACCCTGGCTTGCCTGGTCAAGGCACATATGGGAGTTGATGCTTCCTGCTCCTCCCCCTTCTCTCTCCCCCCCCTAAAAAGAATAAATAAAAAAAAAATTAAAAAAAATTAAAAAAAAAAAAGAAACCCCTGGCTTACCTGGTCAAGGCACATATGGAAGTTGATGCTTTCTGCTCCTCCCCTTTCTCTCTATCTCTCTCTATCTCTCTCTCTCCCCCACCTCTAAAGTGAATAAAATATATATATAATATATATTTGGGATATGATGTATAGGATATGGAGACTGATGGAGTAAAAGAGGAAAAGAAACTTTGAGGTTTTAAAAGGTGATATAGTCATGACTCACATACAACCATAAAATGGACACCTGCCAAAGATTTTATGTAACTCATTAATTAAACAAGGGAGTGATAGATGTTACAATTGATTAAAGTGTGAATTAAAGAATCACACATATATGAAGATTAAGTATGCTGAAATTAATTTACAAATAGTTGCAAAACTGGTTTTTTCAAGGGGAAATAGAAATCAATTGTACTTATACCAGATAAGATTCATTTGCATGATTTTGGACAGCAATAATCTGCATTGCTATCAGTTATCCATAATTTATAACAATTATAAAATAGCTCAAAATCAAGAAAAAGTACCTATAAAATCAGATACCAGTTATGGCGTATTTCTACAACTGCTTAATTTTCCACTGAAGACACCCAGCAATATTTTTGGTTCATTTCAAAAGAGAAAAGGTAATGAGTTTAATTTAAAATTTTTTGAATTTACATTTTGTCAGAGATTTAAACATAAATATTGACGAAAGCTCTCTATATTTGACATTTGGTAATTGGTGTTGTTTTTTTTTCAGAGAAGACTGATAACAACACTTATAATTTTGAAAAGGTTTTTGGATCTGACTCTTCCAGATGGATCACAGTAAAACATTGTTAACTAAGTGGGCTCTCAAGCCAGATTGCCAGCATTCAAAAGCTGACTTCACTACTAACTAACTATTAACTTTGGGCAAGTTAATTACTTTTTCTATAACTCAGTTTCTTCGTTGCTAAAATGGGGGGAATAACACTATTTAATTTATAGAACTGTTGAGAAGATTTCATAAGATAACAAATGCATGTGCCTGACATAACCATAAGCACTCAGTAAATGCCACGAGAGAAAGGTTATTGCTAGCCTTCTTTGAAGGAGTACATTTTGATGGAAGCTAATGTTGACTACAAAACTCTTTTTCTAACTGCAACATTTTCTAGTTTCTTACAATTTCCAGTTGTATACTCCCTCAGGCCGATCACCTCATAAGACACAATCTCATAAGCCAACCCCATAAGACACAGCCAAGGGCATACCCAGCCTCAGCCATGGGAGTCTCTTCTCATCATCTCTTATGCCCTCCCGGCACTGTAAACCCCGTAACACCTCACCTGTCAGCAGAGAGTGTTTTTCAGATAAATCCAGACTCTGACACTATGACACCAAAAGTATTGCTTTGTTTCTTCCCCATAGCAAGTATTTATCAATCAAATAAGAAGTTTTTAATCGAATAAAATACCTAAAATTACAAAAACCCTACTTATCAAATTGGAAACAAACATCTTATAGTAAAATTGAGAGCATATTATTAAGAAATTCTGAATTGACAGATGGCTTGGAGAAATCCTATTGCTGAAGAATAAAGATAAAGAAATACTGAACAAAGCAGATTTATTCATATACTTCAGCCACACAAGCAAGGCATCTGCAATTCCTTTCACAGTTGCAATAAAAGTCTTTAATGATGTCAGCTGTGCAGGAAAAAAAATGCTTACGAAAATATTCTGGAAGAACATAGATCAAATTATTAACTAAAATTGAGTCAGGATAATAAGTTTATTGCTTTTCTCAACTTCTTAACACTTGACTCTGCTCTCAAAATTCTGTGTAGTGAATCCCTTCAATGTTTAATTAAAAATTAAAGGGAACCCAAGACCTTCATGAATGCCCTTTTGAACCCTTGGACAGAAGGGAAAGGAAAGATAGACACATAAGGTAATATAAATCAAGTCCTAATTTAATTTTTTCACTAAGCACCATAATGCTATGTCAAAATTTTCCTTTGTCTTAACTATAGAAAATATTGTTTCTATATTGGGAATACACTTGAAGAGTTATGGAGCACCTGGCAAGAAAATACAGCCAACTTTATGTTAGAAAGTTCTGTACTCCCCTGGTAAACACACGATTGTTATTCCAGCTTTGGCAACAGCAAGAACACACTTCTGTTAAAGTTACCAAGTCACTAACTCCCCAGTTTCCATGGAAACCACTTTTTTTTTCAGGATATGTGTAAAAATCACAAAATTAAGAATAGAGGGGTTTTCCCCACCCCCCAGAAGTAAGTTCCACAGCACAAGGCTAGGAGGTGAGAGGTCTGTGTTTGAATCCACCTTAAGATAAATCGACATTTTTGGTCCCTTGGTAATGGTCATTAAAGAATGTTTCTCACCTGCACTTCAGGAAGATGTAGCAATGAGACGAAACAATCGATAAGTGGTTTAACTTCAAAATCAAGAAAAATATGGCTTAAAACCAAGCATGCTAATGGTCTAGAGGTGAGGCGCTGTGTAATTCCCTCACAATGCTGCTTTTGTCTGTCCCTAGAAAGGAATGCATAGGTTACACATGGAGAAGCCTTTTCTATGGTAACAGCAACTTTCCCCAGGGCAACAGGAAGTAGGGGGGAAATATTTCTGCAGGTCTGAGGTGGAGTAGGAGAGTCGAATTTTTGGGTAAACAATCAGGCTTCACCAGACTGTGACTCTCCCTTCGCCAACGGCCCCTTGCTGGGCTGTTCTTTACTTTCCCCAGTCTATCAAAGCTAACTCTTAACACTCTGGCATAATGTTCTTAAAACGTAAATACTTGATTATAGGTTATTATGTTAGGTATTTACTCACAATAGGGAATATGCTCATAACCATAAGGTCTGATGCTCTACGGGTGACATTTAAGACATAAAGACAGGTTAGAGAGAAGAGACTACTTCAGTAAGCCTTCAATTACAGCCCTGTAACTGCCTTCTTACAAAGCCGAAGAGTTAGTTTTATCCAGAAAGATTTATTTATTTTTCTATATTTAATGGTGTTTTAAAAAATACAAAGTTTACCATCTTAAACTTTTTAAAGTGTTGAGTTCTGGAGGATGAAATATATTCAGATCATTGTGTAATGCACGTTCAGAATTCTTTCATGTTACAAAATTGAAACTCTGCAACTATTAAACAACTCTCTATTTCTCCTTCTCCATAGCCTCTGGCGGTCACTCTTCTACTGTTTTATGAATTGACTAGTTCAGATACTTCATGTAAGTGGAATCGTACAGTGTTTTTCCTTTTGTGATTGCCTTTTTTCACTTAGTATAATGTCCTCAAGGCTCATCCATGTGACAGTATGGGACATGATGTCCAATGTTTTTATATACCGCATATGTTTGGGTTGCTTCTGCCTCCTGGCTATTGTGAATGATGTTACTATGAACATGGGTGTGGGAATACACATCTCTTTGAGATCCTACTTTCAATTCTTTTGGATACATGTCCAGCAGTGGTATTGCTGTATTGTATGTTAATTCTATTTTTAATATTCTGAGGAAACTTCATACTGTTTTCCATAGTGAGTATACCATTTTTGCATTTCCATCAACAGAGAACAAGGGATCCAATTTCTGTACATCCTTGCTAACACTTTTTTTTCATAATAGCCATTTTTAATGGATGTAAAATACAGTCTCATGGTGGATTTGAAGATTTATATTTTTTGATACAGACCTTTTTTGCACAAGACCATCCAATTTATAAACCTTGCCCATAACTTCATTAACAACCACACCATATACCTGCAAATATTTATTAGGCAAATATTGAATAATAATACAAATGAATTAAAAAGCTTAGTGATTTCCCAAGACTCACAAGAAACTAATGATAAATTGGCAATTGAATTTGTAGATGTGATTCTCCTGGCTGTTAATTCCTAGAAGCACACATAAACTTCTAGCTTAAATGTTCTGCTATTATTTCTCTATGCTAAAATATGTATTGTTTACTACCTAATATGTATGCCACAAAATTTTATGAAAAACATACATAGATCAATGTTGTATTATTGCCACATTAACATTTAAAAAACTCTTTATAAGCTACTTAGATAAAAATGAAGAGGAAATGATTTCTGATTGATAGTCATCCTATATTGCAACTTTTGGATAAAGCTTTAAGAAAATGTAAAGGCACATGAATCTGAGGCAAGAAAAGGAAGTCTGTAGAAATAACATAAGAAATTTCAAGGTAATTTAATGTTTAAAAAAACATGTAATTTTCAATGTAAAATATTATTTTGGCCCTGGTTGGTCGGCTCAGTGGTAGAGCATCGACTTGGCGTGTGGATGTACTGGTTGGATTCCCAGTCAGGGCACAGAAGAGAGGCAACCATCTGTTTCTCCAACCCTCCCTCTCCCCCTTTCTCTGTTTCGCTCTTCCCCTTCTGCAACCATAGCTCCATTGGTTTGAGCACATTTGCTCCAGGCACTGAGGATAGCTCCTTAGAGCCTCCATTTAAGGCACTAAAAACAGATCCTTTGCGAGCATGGCTCCAGATGTACAGAGATGGGTTTGCTGGGTGGATCCCGATCAGGATGCATTTCGGAGTCTATCTCCCTTCCTCTCACTTGGAAAAAGATGGAAAAAAATGTTATTTTGATGGTCTGTGTACAGATTTGGTTAAAATTATATACCCCACCCAGAAGAACAACAAAACTTAGTTAAAATTGATTCATTTATATATACGGTATTAAAGTATAATTTTATAAAAGTAAAATCATGACTTTCATACAAATATAATATTAACCTGTGTCAAAATGTTATTGAACTCGATCATAAGGAGACCATTAAGCTGTTCAATCTAATTCAAGAAATATTTGAGAAGCTATTGTACACACATGTGAGTATATGAACACACACACATTCACACAGAAGTGTTTAGATAAGATGGTTGGTTAAGACACAAAACAGATAATGCTTTGCAGGGCACTAATATTTTGTGTTATCTGTCTCACTGGCCAGAGACTATTTCCACTTCTATTGAACAACAGTCTTGTTAAAAGATAAACTGAGGCAGGCCCTGGCCGGTTGGCTCAGTGGTAGAGCATCGGCCTGGCGTGCAGAAGTCCCGGGTTCGATTCCCGGCCAGGGCACACAGGAGAAGCGCCCATCTGCTTCTCCACCCCTCCCCCTTTCCTTCCTCTCTGTCTCTCTCTTCCCCTCCCACAGCCAAGGCTCCATTGGAGCAAAGATGGCTGGGGCACTGGGGATGGCTCCTTGGCCTCTGCCCCAGGCGCTAGAGTGGCTCTGGCCACAACAGAGCGACGCCCTGGAGGGGCAGAGCATCACCCTCTGGTGGGCAGAGCATCACCCCCTGGTGGGCGTGACAGGTGGATCCCGGTCAGGCGCATGCGGGAGTCTGTCTGACTGTCTCTCCCCGTTTCCAGCTTCAGAAAGATACAAAAAAATAAAATAAAATAAAAAATAAATAAATAAATAAAAGATAAACTGAGGCATATGAAAAATTTTAAGAGTTTATTTGGGCAAAAATAAAAAGTTGATTCAAATCAAATAGTGCCAAATAGGAAGTGGTTAGTAGCACTTAGCCAACAGCAGCCAAGAAAGCAAATTATTTGTTTAGCTGTAGTTTTAAACCTAGTTATCTGTTTGTGATTGGTTGTCCTCGGGTTCTGATTTTGTAAGCTTGAAGCATTTTGGTTTGTGCTCATAGGCCGCATGTGTGTTAGAGCTGCATTACTCTAATGGCCTCCTGGTTTAATTAATTTAACAGTCTACAAATTAATGTCTGCAAACTTTAATTGATAGGCTATAGTGGGTATAATTAGTAAGGTGACCAACATTTTTACAATGAAAAGAAGGACAAAAATAAATTGAAGAAAACAATATTGTAAATAAAAGAAACACTATATATATTGCAACAACAATACACTATAATATGATAAATGCATAATAAAAACATTTATAACATTTTATATTGTTATTATGCTTACATGCCTATTATTTTTAATTAGAATTGTAAGAAAAAAGTACTCATTTAGATACAAATACGTTACTTCACATGCGATGGATCAGCTCTGCATCTATCGAATACGGACATTTACAGATTAGTCTTCCAATATCAAAAAGGAGGACATGTAGAAGGACACTTTTTGAGGAAGGACGGAATTTACAAAAGAAAGACTGTCCTCCCTAAAGGAGAATGATTGGTCACCTTATAATTAGGCACTTCTGAAATTGTAGTCCTTAGATTAGGAGCATCTATCTGTATGACCTGGAATTTGTTAGAAATTAAAATTCTCAGGCCCCATGACAGATAGAGAGAATCAGAAACCCTGGGTGGGGTTTAAACACAATCTGAGAGTTAGTAAGTCCTTCACATAGTACTAATGCACAATGAAGTTTGAGAACCATGCTCCTAATGTGCCTGTCACCCCAGTATGACACTGAAGGGACCCGGTGTCCAACTTTTCACCTTGATTTCAAATTTTGCCTATTTTTTCATAGCAAATAGAAATATTAACACTTTGTACTCTTACTTTTCCCAGATTTTGAAAATGCCTCCCAAAGTCACTCCTACATTTAGGACCATTTTTTGTCTCTTATTCCTCAGTCACTTTTATAAGATAAGACCCAAATATTTAACTTTAAAAGTGCTAATGTTATAATATTTTAATAATATAATCTTTGTGCACATACTTTCATATAATTTGGGAGAAATTTAAGAGATGTGAGTTGTTGTTAGCCAACTTATAATGGAGTCTACAAAGCTTTGTATTTGCCATGTTAGACCTTAGATCTCATCTTATAATTCTGGGAATGTATTATTTCTTCTGCATAATAAATGTCATTGTGGTTTTTGGGGGGGTTTGTTTTGTTTTTGTGTGTGGTAGAGACAGAGAGAGTCAGAGAGAGGGACAGACAGGAAGGGAAAGAGATGAGAAATATCAATTCTTTGTTGAGGGTCCTTAGTTGTTCATTGATTGCTTTCTCACATGTGCCTTGACCAGAGGGCTACAGCAGACCAAGTGACCCCTTGCTCAAGGCAGCAACCTTGGGCTCAAGCTGATGAGCCTTGCTCAAACCAGATGAGCCTGCGCTCAAGCTGGCAATCTCAGGGTCTCGAACCTGGGTCCTCCTCATCCAAGTCCGATGCTCTATTTACTGCGCCACTGCCTGGTCAGGCATTAAATGTTATTGTTTAACGAATCATTAACATGGATTCTTTTGTTGCACATTCCTAACAAAATTATAGTTCTTTTAAGGTGCTGACAGGACTAATTTCTAATCTCGATTTTTATAATTTGTTCTTCCTTTATACAATGTTGCCAAATAGTACTAAGAAATCTAGGGTGAAAGAACTACCAACAGTAACACGTTCTATTTCTCACTGATTATTGATTGATTGATTGATTGATTGATTGATTGTATTTTTCCAAAGTGAAAAGCATGGGGGAGGCAGACAGACTCTCCCACCTGCCCTACCGAGATCCACCCGGCATGCCCACCATGGGGCGATGCTCTGCCCCTCTGAGGCATTGCTCTGCTGCAATCAGAGCCATTCTAGCACCTGAGGCAGAGGCCGTTGACCATACTTAGTGCCCGGGCCAACTTTGCTCCAATGGAGCCTTGGCTTCAGGAGGGGAAGAGAGAAAGGAACAGAGAGATAGAGAGAAAGGAGAGAGGAAAGGGTGGAGAAGCAGATGGGCGCTTCTCTTGTGTGCCTTGGCTGGGAATCAAACCCGGGACTTCCATAAGCTGGGCCGACGCTCTACTGCTGAGCCAACCAGCCAGTGCCTGTTTCACACTGATTCTTATGAGTCATCTCAATAATATGCTGTTTTTGAAAGTCAGCAGCTGGCAAGAAAAAGCAGGGAAGAAATAATGTGTGAAGTTTTAAAGTTCATGGCACACACACACAAAAAATATCTATGCAACCAGTATACATAAGGCTGTTTATGCTTTTAGGTTTTTCATGCCTTAAATTTACTGCTAAAAAATGTGATCACTTCTCTATATAACTATGGGCATGATATAACATTTATCTAACAAACTGGAAAAAAAAACCCAAATACACTTATTTTTAAATGTTCCCTTTTTAATTACACACAGTTATTATAGAAAATTTAGAAAACAATCTAAAAGCAAAAACATCATGCAAAATTTCACCTTCCAGAATAACCATGATAAATATTTTCTTTATATAAAAATATATTTATGTTAATGAACATATATGTGATTCAGATGAGCTAAGAAAAAAATTTCTCACAAGTATTGAAATGAATCGTGCAAACATTAAATAACACTTTGCATTTTAAAAATAATATAGTTAAAATGTCTGTGTTTAAGAATCTTAGCCAAAGCACAAATTTAAAATATATGGATGAAAAGTCTGAATTTTTTAAAAAATTATTTATTTGATTTTAGAGAAGAAGGAGAGAGAGAAACAATGATCTTTTGTTCCACTAATTTATGCATTCATCGGTTGATTATTGTATGTGTTCTGACTGAAGATCAAACCCACAGCCTTTGGCATATTGGGATGATGCTCTAACCAAATGACCTACCCAGTCAGAGTGAAAAACTTGGTTTTTCAAACAGACCAAAGGATATGTAGACTAAGCGATCCTGTGCATTTTGATTTTGCTCAGTGATTTAGTTGACCATTTTGAAGTGGAAAAATAAATTTGGCCACCACAACAAGATGAGAGACATTATTTGCTTTTGTAAAAGTCACCTTAAAAAATTGGAGTGATATAAGAAAAGAAACAAATTAGTAACAGCACTGGAGAAAAACAGCGTGTCATCATCACAAGGAAATTTGAAGGATTTCTATAAAATACACTGCTCACAAAAATTAGGGGATCAGGGAACATGCGGATACTCCAGTACTTTTAGCATTTTTTTTTTTCAGAGTTCAGCTTTTTATTGAATGTTACAAAGGAAGTTTAGTCAAAAAGACCAAAGCCCATGTCATCATCAGACTCCTCAGAATCTTCCGTCTTTGCTTCCACTTTCTTTTCCTCAGCTGGGGCAGCAGTGGTGGAAGGGGCGGAACCTCCTGCTGGGGCAGCACTAGCTGCTGGGGCAGGTCCACCAGCTCCTACACTGCAGATGAGGCTCCCAATGTTGACATTGGCTAGAGCCTTTGCAAACAAGCCTGGCCAGAAAGGTTCAACATTTACACCAGCTGCTTTAATGAGGGCATTGATCTTGTCCTCCGTCACCATCACCTCATCGTCGTGCAGGATGAGGGCCGTGTAGATGCAGGCTAACTCCGAGACAGAGGCCATGGTGTGGGCGAGTGCTGGGCGAGCGCTGCCGGATTGGTGCTAGTCGCCGGATGAAGTGAAGACCTCACTCCAACGCGGCCATAGCTTCCTCAGAAGAACCGAGCACCTTAGCGGCAGCTGGGGAAAGGGCACTTTCAGCCTTTTGTATAGTGCAGTTTCACCAATGAAATAAAAGTTGGTTTTGCATCTCATTTGCATAATTGAACTTTCTTTGACCTGTTGTTTGCTTTTCTGATGTTCTTGTTTAATAAAAAAAATCAAATGATTCTTTTTTTTATTGCTTCATATTCATTTTGAAATATCCCTTAAGTTTTGTGAGCAGTGGATATAATAGATAGCAGGGTGGGTGCTAGAAACCTCAGAGGAATAGAAAGTATTAAGACAGCAGAGTTAGTAGTAGGATCTGGCCAGAGGCCAACGAGTGAATCAGTTCATTAAATGATTGTGCAATAATTGAACAAACCCAATTTGAATGTTGCTTTCTGTTTGTTTGTTTGTTTTTTAAGCAAGAGAGACAGAGACAGAAAGGGAGAGAGATGAGAAACATCAACTCATAATTGCAGCACTTTAGTTGTTCATTGATTGTTTCTCATACGTGCCTTGACCAGCGCTGCTCCAGCCAAGCCAGTGACCTTGGACTCAAGCCAGGGACCTTGAGTTTCAAGCCAGTGACCTTTTGACTCAAGCCAACAACAATGAAATCATGTTCAGATACCACGCTCAAGCTAGTGACCTCAGGGTCTCAAACCTGGGACCTCAACATCCCAGTTCCACACACTATCCCCTGCACCACCACCAGTCAGTCCCAACTTGAATGCTTTTTAGCCTATAGTCAATCCTGTAACAAGAGTTAAACAAGGTGGAAATTCAGACTTATGTAAAATGAAGATCCACCATGAGCTTCTGGGCTGGAGTGAGGCAAACAAGTAAAATCTGACCCTCAAGTGAACATGAATGGACATGAAGGAAACAAGGACATGCAGCTTCAAGTTGGAATGAATTGGATCACAGTGATTCTTTCCTTATCTCACTATTTCTGAACGGTCAGTAGGTTATCTGTTTTGCTTATCCATGGATCTTTCAGAAAAGCTGCCCTTTGTCTCCTGGCAAAAGCATTTCTTATGATTTTTCCCATCACATTTATGGAATCGTAAAATTACTCTGACTCTCTGGGCTGAGGTGGGGCAGTTTCGCCCGGAACGAACACTTGAAAATGGCCAAGGACCTTCATGACACCTAAACTGATGAACCAACTTCTTAATTTATCAATATGAATAATAATAATAATAAAAATTACCAAACATTTTCAGGAAGACAAATACCAAGAAAAAAAAGACACAAATATGGAGAAAAAAGACAACCTTCTAAATATTTAAAATTCATTTCTTCAAATAGATTTGGAAAGGATATTGTATCTAAGGAATGAAACTATAAGAACAAGAAGAACAAGAGGATTCTTGGAAATAAAAAGCATGACACTATATTTTTGAAAAATAAAATTGTACAATTGAAGAATAATAAAATATTTGTAGAATGACCTAATGACGAGAAGATAAAGTAGAAAGGAATTTGCTGTTTTAGGCACTAAGCAAAGAGGTAGAAAATATTTTTTAAAAAGTTGTTAAGAAAACATTTAGTAGACATATGTGATTCTTTTTAGCTGCTCAGCAATTTTTAACACCCTTCCAATATTTGTAGCATTTCCCACCTTATGAACCTTGCCAAGCTAGAAGCCAGACACTTGCTTTTCCAGTTTCCCTTGTTTGAAGGCAAAATTTTATTAAAAATAATATTGCAAACTTCAGGGCAACCTCTCTAAATTATTATTATTTTTTTTTTTAGTAGGTTCCATGAACCTACTTTTTTTTTTTTAATTTTTATTTTATTTATTCATTTTTTTAGAGAGGAGAGAGAGAGGGAGAGAGAGAGGAGAGAGAGACGGGGGGAGGAGCTAGAAACATCAACTTCCATATGTGCCTTGACCAGGCAAGGCCAGGGTTTCGAACCGGCGACCTCAGCATTTCCAGGTTGACGCTTTATCCACTGCGCCACCACAGGTCAGGCTAAATTATTTTTTTTAAAGAAATGTAATTAGGGCCCTGGCCAGGTAGCTCAGTTGATTAGAGTGTCTTCCCAATACACTAAAGTTGCAGTTCGATCCCTGGTCAGGATTCAGGTAAGAATCAACCAATAAATGCATAAATGGGTGGAGCAATGAATTGATGTTTCTTTCTCTTTTTTCTCTTTCTACCTCTCTCCCTGCCTCTCTCTCTCAGTCAATAAATAAGATTTAAAAATAAAAAAAAGAAATGTAATTATTATGTCTAAAGATGATATGTGTTATCACAAAACATTCAATTGAAGCACAGAAAAGGAGGAGGAAAAAAAACATAAGAACAAGTACAATGAATAGAAAACAGTTACAACCAAGGTAGATATTAAACTATATCAAAAATCATTTTAAATGTGAGTAATCTAAATATAGCAGTTAAAAGACAGAGATCATCAGAGCACTTAAAAATCAAATCAACTATACAGTATATTTACAAAAAAAGCTACTGTAAGTATAAACACATTTTAAAAGTAAACGGAGAAAGATATACTATGCTAGCATTAATAAAAAGAGAAGCTAGAGTAGCTATATAAAGTCTTTTTTAAAAGGCAGACTTCAGAAAAGAAAATTGTTGGAGATAAAGACATATATTACATCCTGACCTGTATGGGCGCATTGGATGAACATCAACCTGGGATGCTGAGGTCACTGGTTCAAAATCCCAGGCTTGCCTGGTCAAAGCACATACCAGAAGAAACTGAGGGTTGATGCTTCCCATTCCTCTCCACCCCCCTTCTCTCTCTCTCTCTCTCTCTCTCTCTCTCTCCTCTCTTTAAAATCAATAAATAAAATCTTTTTTAAAAAAGGCATATATTACAGAATGTCAAGGTTGTCTATTCTCCAGGAAGACAATAGACCTTCAAAATACATGAGGCGCCTGACCAGGTGGTGGCGCAGTGGATAGCAGGGGTCCCCAAACTGTGGCCCGCTGGCCGCATGTGGCCCCCTGAGGCCATTTATCCAGCCCCCACTGCACTTTCAGAAGGGGTACCTCTTTCATTGGTGGTCAGTGAGAGGAGCATAGTTCCCATTGAAATACTGGTCTGTTTGTTGATTTAAATTTACTTGTTCTTTATTTTAAATACTTTATTTCTTCATTTCTTCCCATTTTTTTTTTCTTTAAAATAAGGTATGTGCAGTGTGCACAGGGATTTGTTCATAGTTTTTTTTATAGTCTGGCCCTCCAACAATCTGAGGGACAGTGAACTGGCCCCCTGTGTAAAAAGTTTGGGGACCCCTTGGATAGAGTATCGGACTGGGATGCCAAAGGATCCCCGAGGTCGCCAGCTTGAGTGCAGGCTCATCTGGTCTGAGCAAAGCTCACCAGCTTGGACCCAAGGTCACTGGCTCAAGCAAGGGTTACTTGGCTTTCTGAAGGCCCACGGTCAAGGCACATATGAGAAAGCAATCAATGTACAACTAAGGTGTCGCAACGAAAAACTGATAATTGATGCTTCTCATCTCTCTCCATTCCTGTCTGTCTGTCCCTATCTATCCCTCTCTATGACTCTCTCTGTCTCTATAAAAAACAAACAAACAAAGCAAAACAAAACAAAAAACCCATAAGGCAAGCCTGATAAAACTATTAGGAGAAATAGATAAATCTAGTATTAATATATGTGGAAACTTCAAAATCCTTTTGTTAGGTAATGCATAGATGAAACAGAGATAAAATCAAGAAGAATATAATTGACTGGAACAGTACTATCAATAAACTTGTTCTAATTGATATTTATAGAATACTTTATACAGTAGCAGCTAATTACACATTCTTATTTAGACAGTATGGAACATTTACAAAGGTAGATTACAATATGGAACATAAAATTTAAAAGAATAGAAATCATACAAAGTGTGCTGTAAGACCACAATGTAATTAAAGCAGATCAAGAAAATTCTAGATCTGAAAACTTCCTCAAAATTTGGAGACTAAATAAAACACATCTAAATAATGCATGGGTGAACAAAGAAATCTCAAAAGATTATAAAAATTTTGAACTTAATGAAAATAAAAATATAACATCAATTTGTGGAATGCAGAAAAACAGTGCTAAGCTGGAAATTTATAGCATTAAATGTCCATTTTAGAAAAGAAGATAATCCAAAGTTAACAATCTAGTTTAATAAACTTAGAAAAAATATAAACTTATACCTAAAGGAATCAGGAAAAAAAGAAATAAAAATGAGAGCAGCAATCAATGCTATTGAAATGAGAAAAACATTAGCAAAAATTAGCAGAATCAAAACCTGACTTCTAAAAAAAATTAGTAAAATTGATAAACCTGATAACTAGCCTACCCAAAAAAAAAAAAAAAAAAAAAAAAAAGGAAAGATAAGACATAATTTATTAACATCAGAAATAAAAGAGAGGCCATCACCACAAATGCTACGGACAATAAAAAGGTAATAAAGAAATGCAAACAACTCTCTGTTCATAAATTTGATTATCTAGATAAAATTGACCAATTCTTTGAAAGTAACAATTTGCCATAACTCAAACAAGAAGAAATACATAATCTGTATATCTATCAAAGAATTTGAATCAATAATTAAGAAACTTCCAAAACAAAAAGCTCCATGCCCCAATGGATTCACTAGTGAATTCTACCAAACATTTAAGGAAGAAATTATACCAATTCTCTATAATCTCAAAGGATAGAAGCAGGAGGAATAATTTCAATGCATTGATGAGGCCAGCATTACCTTCATACCAGAACCAGACAAAGACATCACAAGAAAACTACAGATGAACCTCTCTCATAAACATAGGTGCAAAAAGCCTCAACAAAAGATATAAAAATAATTATACACCATGATAATTACATATACATTAGATCCCAGGTATACAAGGTTTGTTCATTTTTTTAACATGAATTAATGTAATCCATCACATCAATAGACTAAAAAAAAAATCATATGATCATATCAATAGACACACAAAATCATGTGATAAACTCCAACATGCATTTATGACAAAAACTTTCAGCAACCTAGAATTAGAGGGGAAATACCTAAGCTCAACCTGATACAGAAAATGTATAAAAGACTTAGAATAAAATATAGAGAAAATGTGTTGTGAATTGGTCACAGCATTAAATTTTTAGATATGACATCAAAAGGACAGGCAACAAAGGCATAAATAAACAAGCGGAACTACATCAAACTTAAAATGCTTCTGCACAGTAAAGGAAATAACCAACAATATCAAAAGGCAGCCTACTAAATGGGAGAAAATATTTGCAAGTCATATATCTGATAAAGGGTTAATACCCAAAGTATCAAAATAACTCATGCAATTTAACAGTGAAAAAAAAATCTGGTTTTAAAATGGGCAGAGGATCTGAGTAGACATATTTTCGCAGAAGATATACAGATGGTCAACAGAACAGGAAAAGATGTTCAAAATAAGTAATAACAGAGAAATGCAAACCAGACCACAATGATATCACCGCACATCTGTCAGAATAGCTATTATCAAAAAAAGATGTAATAGCAAGTGTTGGTGAGGACATGGAGAAAAGGGAACTCTTGTGCACTGTTGGTAGGGATGTAAATTGGTGCAGCCACTGTAGAAAACAGTATGGAGGTTTCTCAAAAAGTTAAAAATAGAATTCCCATATGATTCAGCAATTCCACTTCTGGGTATTTATCCAAAGGGAACAATACTAACTTAAAAGATATCTGCACCCCCTGGTCAAGGCACATTTGGGAGTTGATGCTTCCTGCTCCTCCCTTCCTCTCTCTCTCTCTCTCTCTCTCTTTCTCTCTCTCCTCTCTAAAAATTAATAAAAGTAGCCCTGGCCGGTTGGCTCAGCGGTAGAGCGTCGGCCTGGGGTGCGGGGGACCCAGGTTCGATTCCCAGCCAGGGCACATAGGAGAAGCGCCCATTTGCTTCTCCACCCCTCCCCCCTCCTTCCTCTCTGTCTCTCTCTTCCCCTCCTGCAGCCAAGGCTCCATTGGAGCAAAGATGGCCCCGGCGCTGGGGATGGCTCCTTGGCCTCTGCCCCAGGCGCTAGAGTGGCTCTGGTCGCAGCAGAGCGGCGCCCGGAGGGGCAGAGCATCGCCTCTGGTGGGCAGAGCGTCGCCCCTGGTGGGCGTGCCGGGTGGATCCCGGTCGGGCACATGCGGGAGTCTGTCTGACTGTCTCCCCCCGTTTCCAGCTTCAGAAAAATACCAAAAAAAAAAAAAATTAATAAAAATTAAAAAAAAATTTTTAAAGTTATAACATTATTGACAATAGTCAAGACATAGAAACAACCTAAGTGTCTATTATCGATGAATGGATGATGAAAATTTGTCATATATATATATACATACCAGTATATACCAGTACACACACACACACACACACACACACACACACGGGCGCGTGCACGCAATAGAATAGTATTCAGCCATATAAAAGAAGGAAGTCTTGCCATTTTTGACAGCATGGATGGACCCTGAGGACATTATGCTAAGTGAAATAAGTCAGACAGAAAAAAATAGCACATGATCTCATGGATATTGGTATCTTAAAAGAGAGAGAGAGAATTAAGCACTCATAGATACAGAGAAGGGATTGGTGATTACTAGAGATAAGGGGATGGGTGAGTGAGCAAAATAGGTGGATGTGATTAAAAGGTACAGGCTTCCAGACATAAAATAATTAAGTCCTGCATATGTAATGTACAGTATGGTGTCTATAGTGAATAATACTGTGCTATATATTTAAAAGTTTCCAAGCAAATAGACCTTAAAAGTTGTCATCAAAAGAAAAAATTTGTAAATATGAATAATGATGGATGTTAACTAGACTTATTGTGATCATTTACTATATATATATATACATATATATATGTATATATATATACTGTATACTGGAACTAATATAATATGTCAATTATATCTCAAAAATAATTTAAAAAAGAAAAAAACTCACTTTATTTTTATTTAATTTATTTATTAGGGTAACACTAGTTAACACAACTATTCAGGGCTCAGATGTCCAACTCTACAACACACCGCATGCTTCCCCCCCCCCCAAGTCTTCATCTATCACCATTTATGCCCCATATCCTCTTCCACCTCCCCTCTTGCTGGCAATCACCACACTGTTGTTGGTGTCCATGAGATTTGATTTGATTTTTTGCATTTTTTGCTCTATTCCTCCACCTCCCTCGCCCAGAGCCTTTGCCCCCCCCCCAACTCTCGGTCTACTAAAAACTCACTTGAATTCACATCTAACTTCCTGTGTTCACTTTCAAGTAGGTTCAAAAGAAAGTGACTAGTGAACACTCTCCCAAACCCAACATTGAATTTTAGCACTTACTACGAGGCTTACATCTAGTTCTCAGAATGGGCATTATTTCAGTATTGGACTAAAAAGATCATGTGATATGCCAATTTTGTGGTCTTAATGCTAGTAAAATACCATCACTCTATGCAATTAATCTTAAGAACTACTGTCAGTGATAAAACTTGGGGTGATACTCAGGTAACTCAGTTTTAAAAATAAGCAATACATTGTCTTGAAATTGATTTAACGCCTGACCTGTGGTGGTGTAGTGGATAAAGCATCAACCTGGAAACACTGAGGTTGCCTGTTCAAAACCCTGGCTTGCCTGGTCAAGGCACATATGGGAGTTGATGCTTCCTCCCCCTTCTCTCTCTCTCTCTCTCTCTCTCTCTCTCTCTCTCTCCCCCCCCCCTAAAACAAATAAATAAAAATAAATAAAGAAAGAAAGAAATTGATTTAGTCCTAAAAGATACAGTGTTGTGGTATCTCACTAGATATATTCTAACATTGGGTTGATGTAAATAAGATATAAATAGCGATGAAAACTCTTAGGAATAGAATAGAAAGAATATGTTTTTATTATTTTTAAAAAGAATTTTATCTATAATGATTTTTCTTTAGGGACTAGGTCAGGATACAGCATCTACCTCTTTCTTGGTTTATAAAAAGCACTCCTTGAGAAGAACTAGCCAGTGATACAAGTATATAAGTGATAATTTTAATTCAGTGATTTTTTTTTATGTAAGGATTATAAGGCAGTAATTAATGATTTTCCAGAGGTTCACTTGCTCTCTCTTTAGTTATTGTCTTGGGTTAAAAGATATTCTGTAAATTATATTAAGTTATCAGGAAGCAGGATTCCTAATGTGTCAACTCTCTAGGGATTATCTGATAATAGAATTAGGGAGCTTTATTGTGTGCTAACAGGGTCTCTTCAGAGGTTAATTTGGGAGGAAAGAATCATCTAGTCTCTCTTTCTCTTGTTGATCCTTTTAAATTTTCAATAATAAAAACAAATATTTAAGAAATTTAATTAGTCTAGAAAAAAACTCAAATGCCAAAAATTAAGAAAGCTTCTTTGCACTAAATAATGATGTTATAGTGCCTGTTCCCAAATAGTTGGGCAACTGTTGTGCCTAAAAAAGTTGGGATAGCTGAGTGGAGAGTCATTGGTGCTCATCCTTCAACTAAACTGCTCACAAAAACTAGGGGATCAAGGACCGTGCAGATATTCCAGTACTTTTAGCCTTTTGTACAGTGCATTTTCACCAATGAAATAAAAGTTGGTTTTGCATCTCATTTGCATAATCAAACAACTTTCTTTGACTTGTCATTTGTTTTTCTGATGTTCTTGTTTAATGGGGAAAAAAATCAAATACTTCTTTTTTTTCTCACTTCATAATCATTTTGAAATATCCCCTAATTTCTGTGAGCAGTACATATTAGGTCCCTCAGTGTAACGTCTGTGCCCAGCATTTTATCCACCAACAGCTAGCTGTATCTGGCACATGAAAAAAAGTAAGTATCTTTTATGGATTCTTGCTGTATTGGCCAAGAGTTTGCTTAAAGGCTTTAATCACTGTAAAAAAAAAAAAAAAAAAAAAAAAAAAAAGAAGACTGGATAAAGAAGATGTGGCACATATACACCATGGTATACTATTCAGTCATAAGAAATGATGACATCAGATCACTTACAACAAAATGGTGGGATCTTGATAACATTATACGGAGTGAAATAAATCAGAAAAAAACAAGAACTGCAGGATTCCACACATTGGTGGGACATAAAAAACGAGACTAAGAGACATGGATAAGAGTGTGGCGGTTATGGGGGCGGGGGAAGGGAAGGAAGGAGGGGGGCGGGGGAGGGGCACAAAGAAAACTAGATAGAAGCTGACGGAGGACAATCTGACTTTGGGTGATGGGTATGCAACATAATTGAATGACAAAATAACCTGGACATGTTTTCTTTGAATATATGTATCCTGATTTATTGATGTCACCCCATTAAAATAAAAATTTATTTATAAAAAAAAGTCAGTAACAGAGAAGTGATAAAAAAAATCTTCCACAAATAAAGCAGTGTGCAGCTTATTAAGAAAAAAAGTAAATAATTATTGACACACACACATAAATTTATTCATTTACCTATCCATTCATTGTCTGTCCATCCATCCATCTATCTATCCATTTACTCATTCAGTCACTTATGTAAATAATTATCCTTCCAGATTTTTCTCTACATATATTCAGAGAAGCCAGAAAAAGAGTAAAGGGTGGGGGGTTGGGTATTTACTTAATCTCTGACACACTAAATAAATCAATTATTGAACAGACACATTTATTCATTTATCCATCCATCCTTCCATCCACCTATCCAGGCACTCATCTATTTATTATCTATCCAGATTTCTTTCTACATATAAAGAAGCCAGAAAAAGAGTAAAGGAGGTAGTTGGGTATTTAATTTCTCTGGGAAAATATTAGGTGCTTGGGTAATAAATTAGTTGTCACATAAGTATGTACCAAATATTTCCTCATTCTTCTTGTGCATGTTCTTTATGAACTCAAAACTATTCTTCTTAGTTTTGATTGCTGTTGTTATTCCCTGAATAATTTGTCTACCCTCCCCACCATTAAGTTTCTCTTTCTTGCAGTTCTTGATTTATCTGGAATCCATTAGTGTATTTTTTGAGGTAAGGATCAAAAGTGATTCTCCTCCACAATAATATTTAATTGCTTATATATGTTTTTAAAAGTTTTTTTTTCCATTGTTGTTACTTCTATGTTACTAATATAATTTATTCAAGAATGGTAGTAACTCAGAGCTTCAATCCGTGAAACAAACCTCTATCAAGATTGACCAAGGACAGTCAGGCAGACTCCCGCATGCGCCTGACCGGGATCCACCTGGCATGCCTACCGGGGGGGGGGGGATGCTATTCCCATCTGGGGTGTAGCTCTGTTACAACCAGAGCCATTCTAGCGACTGGGGCGGAGGCCATGGGGCCATCCTTAGTGTCCGGGGTGGCTTTGCTCCGGTGGAGCCTTGGCTGCAGGAGGGGAAGTGAGAGATGGAGAGGAGGGAGGAGAGGGAGAGGGGGAGGGGTGGAGAGGTAGATGGGCGCTTCTCCTGTGTGCTCTGGCCAGGAATCGAACCTGGGAATCCTGCACACCAGGCCAATGACTCCTACGGGTCTACCATATCATGCTTTTTACTTAAAAAAAAAAAATTTACATTTCTTTTGAAGGCTGATGAACAGGAGACACCAAATCTTTTTCGCCTGCAAACTACTACCTTCTTTATTAGATCCAGCTAATAACACTGTTTTGTCTTTTTCCAAATAGCTCCAGATATATGGAAAAGATTGATATAGGCGGATGGGGATCCTCAAACCCCTCAGTGAGATCTTCTGAGCATGACTTTTAAAATACCAGGAGGCAGAAAAAGCCCAATAGAGATCAGGGGAACTACCAGCTTTTAGGATACACCCTTAAAGGCTCCAATGCCCCAAAGGGGTCTCATAGGATGCCATCTGGATCCTGCTTCAATAGTGGAAAGGAAGGTCATTGAGCTAAAGCCTGCCAGGCTTACATGCCTCTGCTGTGAGGAAACAGGGACACTGGAAGGTAGACTTCCCCCTCGCTCCTCTAAGGGAGGGTTCAGTCTCTTCCAGCCCTGCTCCAGCCACCTATGACCTAACCTTGCCCAGAAAGCTGGGGTTTGCCACTGAAGGTTGAAGGTGCCCAAGGCCGTCGGCCCCATCTATGACACTGTGGACGAGCCTAGGGTATTTCTTCCAAGAAGCAGGTAAACTGATCTCATTTGCACAAGGGCCACTTAACTATGTTTTGCCTGAATAGTCAGGTTTTTCATTCTTCCCTCAAAGATCTCTGTTGTGGGTGTTGATAGTCCTATTTTCTGCTGCTTTGCTTAGTATATAGTGTTTCCTTTATCCCTCCTACCTCAATGCCCCACTCATATTTCAGGCTGGGACCTACTCCTAATGTAGAGCTCTCCTTCCCCCTTTTGCCACCCAGCTTAGTGTATCCCAAGGTTCTCTTTACCAAGCCACAGTTGCAGAGCTCCAGGGAAAAGCAACCTGATCTCAACTCTCCAGGCAGAGAACAGAAGCTCCATATCCACGCATGCTGCAAATGGCTTTTCCAGTCTACCTGAATCATTACCAGCTAGAAGCAGCTGTCATTGGGACTTGGACCTGAGCTGCAAAGTATAGAATGGTGATAACAATTCCAGTGCCATGCGGACTTTTCCTGTGTGGACTTTTCCTGGACTCCTGCTCCCTGTGACAGCTCCTAACAGACTGAACTGTGGTTGGGTTGCATTTCTCAGGGATTTGGCATGGTGATGGGGCCAACTTGGACTTGGTGAACATGTTAAGGACAGTACTCTTTTATGGATTCTTGCTATATTGGCCAAGAGTTTGTTTAAAGGCTTTTAATCAGTGTAAAAAAAATAGAAGACTGGATAAAGAAGATGGGGCACATATACACCATGGTATACTATTCAGCTAGAAGAAATGATGACATCGGATCACTTACAGCAGAATGGTGGAGTCTTGATAACATTATGCGGAGTGAAATAAGCGAATCAGAAAAAAACAAGAACTGCAGGATTCCATACATTGGTGGGACATAAAAGCGAGACTAAGAGACATGGACAGGAGTGTGGTGGTTACGGAGGGTGGGGGGAGGGAAGGAGGGAGAGGGGGAAGGGGAGGGGGAGGGGTACAAAAAAAAAACTGGATAGAGGGTGATGGAGGACGATCTCTCTTTGGGTGATGGGTATGCAGCAGAACTGAATGACAAGATAACCTGGAAATGTTTTCTTTGAATATATATACCCTGATTTATTGATGTCACCCCATTAAAATAAAAATTTATTTATAAAAAAAAAAAAGATTGACCAAGGAATGTACATTTATGTCTTTATGTTAATGTAATATGGTCCTCATTTTAAACAATTGTTTTAATGACTGGTGTGGACTACACTGGATAAGAGAGGTTCTTTAAGCAATTTCTGCAGCTATACACTTGTTGATATTTCTCTTTTGAAAAGCCACTTTTTTTTTTAATTTTATAAAACTTGTGTGAGTTTCAACATATATTAGCACTGCTGTGCACAGTGAGTTTACTGTTCTGGACTAGCCTTGTGACCCAGCTGCATAATCAAATGTAACCCAGTCTTGAGGCTCAGCAACTTTTATTGTTTCCCTTAAGTTTTGTTTAATGATGTGATTTATGGGGAGAAGTGGGGGGTCGGGATGGGGAGGAGTCTAGGTATAAAAAACAGGGGTAAATAGGCTATTTCAATTTTTCAGAATGATTTGATTACTAGCTTTTACACCACATTGTTTAATTAAGTAACCCCGCCCCCGCCCCCAAACAGGCATTTGTTAGTCATTTGATCGTCGGCCACTCCCAATTTCTCCAGTTCCGCCCACCATGCTGCGCCCTGTGGAAGTCTGTGAATTCCAGGTGGTCGAGGCCGACAGCTCTTCAGCATACCCTGCTTCCGAGGAGAGTTTTTGTGTTTTCATATCACCCCAGGTATTTCCATTTAGTCACCATATTCCATGTATCCTTCTCAAAAAACCCGGGTTTATGTCATCACCATGTCTACGAACCCAGCAACTCTTCTAAACTGACACATTAAGAGTTCCCTTTTGGTTGGTTGGGTGTTTTGGTGAGGGTGGAGATGAGCTGGCAATGTTTTTTCCTCGTTTTATTGAGATTTCATTGACATACATCACTATATGTTTCAGGTGTGCAGCATAATTGTTTGACGTACATGTATTTAAATGATTACCACTATTAAGCTTAGTTCAGGTTTTCTATATGCAACCTACTATTCTGTAACTGTCACGTTTTGAAAATCTGATAGGATGAATGCCTCATAGACCTCACTTGTCACTTTTCTTTAGAGGACTTTTACAATCACTCTGATATTGTGTTAGTTGGTATTAAAAACATCTCTATGTTAATTTCCCAAACATAACTACCTGATTTCATTTGGTATGTCTTTTTGTCCTCATTAATGTTTTTATAATTTTCAATTAATAAATTTCAAGTATTCCTAGTGCAATTGCTATTAAAAATAAAATTTAAACATGTCAATAGAATATTGTGTGGCTTTATGTGTTAGAGCTTTGCAACTTAAATTTTTTTTATATTATGTCAATAGTCGCTATTAATTGTGACTTTATTTTACACGAGTTTTGCAGTTGTGAAAATTTAGTTGATTCCTTAAAAATCCTGGATAACTGAGACTGGCTTGTTTGATGAATGTATTCTTTATTCCACTTCCAAACTTACCCCCAACTCCACACTCCATACCTTCTTCCCATTCCCTACCCCATCCTCTGACCTCTCCCCTCCCCTGCCCCACCCTCCTCAGTCTTCCCTCACTCTTCCCCATCATGACTTACTATTGTCCACCCCCCAACCCCAACAATTTCTCCTCTGTCCACTCCAGACCCAGTCCATTCCCTAACTTCCCTCCCAGTCCACTCCCCACCCCACCCCTCCATTCTCCTACCATGTCCATTTCCCCACCCCCTCAGTCCCCCCACCCCCCTCCACTCCCCACTTCCCAACCCACCCCTCCATTCTCCTACCATGTCCATTTCCCCACCCCCTCAGTCCCCCCCACCCCCCTCCACTCCCCAGCTCTCCACTTCCCCATCCTGTCCATTTCCCACCCCCTAACTTCCCTCCCAGTCCACTCCCCACCCCACCCCTCCATTCCCCTACCATGTCCATTTCCCCACCCCCTAATTTCCCACCCTGTCCACTCTCTCCCCTCTTCACTCCCCACCCCACTCCCCACCCTGTTGCCTTGATGCTGGTGGACGCTGAAATGATCAGGACACAATTTGCACTTAACCACTAAATCTTTATTAATTGAATTTATTATAATCAATGCAACATTAGTAATTTAAGAGAAATACAGAGTAAAGAGAATACAGCAATAAAACAGGGAAGGGCAGGGATGTGGGACAGGGGCAGGAAGGAAGTATCGGGGTCAGGAGAAGAGGTAGGGGTAAAGAGGAGGGCTACTGATGGGAGCAACTTTTCTTATTCATCATTTTCATGTAAGTTCTACAAGTATTCACAGTTCATCATTGTTAATGTGTTTCAGCTCAGTATTTCAGCAAGAATTTCTCAAAGGGGTATCTATCCCCGTAACTCTAAAGGCTTTGCTCATAATCTCCATCCCTGGAGTTAATGCCTAGGGCAAAGAGCCTTTATTAGATGATCTGTCCAATAATCTTTGGACTTTATCCCACTAGGGTTTTATCTATGTTCAAATGACCCTAAATAGGTTAATCTCCCTGCAGTTCCCTCCGAGTTTATTTGAAATTATTAAGGGTAGCTATCACGGAATAAAGGATCACAAGTACACATGTCTAATAATCATGCTGTTTAACTAACCCCACCCATTTAAGATTACTTAATCCCTCCCACCCTAAACTTACTTATGATTAGATATATCCCCTCTTACTTAAACTGATTATATAAAGAAGTAAAAACAATACAACTTCCCACAGACCAATTCAACAGCACTTTACAATCTGAAGCAACAAAGAACTTTCATTCCTACAGATGTGCCTTCTTTCTTTAGGTGAGAATGTGGTGTGGTTCCCACCCAGCTTTTCGGCTCTACAGGTAGTCCTTCATTTCTGTCCAGGTCTTTCCCAGCAGTGTTCTCTGTTGCCAATCTTGGACTTCAATCTGATGTTAGATGTCTGTGGTGGATGACAACTGGGTCGATTCAGGAGTCTTACGAGGTACCTGCAAACTTAAACAGAAATCCAGACTGCACTCTATTAGATGTGCCCCTCTTATTTCGTGCACCTGCTAGTTCACCGTTCTACCTCACATGACTTAATCAAACTAACTCTTCATCTTCCAGCATCTAACACAAATACCTCATTGCTCAAACTAAATCGACCCTTTAGAAATATATGTAAACTTCAGTATCCTAGCCTGATGACCTTAGCTAGTTCTCTCCAAGTTTGCTTAAAAATGGGAGCTCATATCTTCTTCCTTGATTCTTTAACTGCAAATTTGGGCCAAAAGTCAGTCAAATCTGTCATTTTGTTCCAAAGGGTTGACTATTGGTTTCATTTAAACATTCTGATATTGACTTATCTCTTTTTATGTTTTTATTTTGCTCCCTCTCTAACTTCTTTAGAGATTTAATTGCTTGGCTCTTTAAGATTAAAGGCATTCTGGTCGGACAATGCCAAAGGTATTAAAAATCTCCAATACACACAAATTTGATCAACAGCAATAAAACACAACAATTGAAAGGAAACTTAACAATTCTTATGCTATAGAATAAATGAGATTACTTATCCTTAACACCTACATTTATAGATAGCATATATAGCAATAGGGCATAGTACACACTGCCAAAAGTTTTTCACAAGCTTTTCTGAACAACCACGTGTGTCAGGGACTTCATCCATGAGTTGTTAACCCATACCACCGTGCTCCCCTGACCGTTGCTGTTGCTGGCCAGCGTCTCCAGGCTTTTGCTTGCAGTGATGGCAAATGTCCGTGTGCACATGCTGTGGCTGCAATGACCCATATCTAGGACCCCTACAGCTTGAAGAGCAATTCACAACTGTAAATTTGACACAACACAACTTCAATTCAAATATATGCAGGATGGATTGTGTGGTTGAGGTAAAATGAATGAAGTGACACTTCAAAACAGTCCAGAAGCACAAATGCACCATTTAAAAAATAACGACATACTCTAAAACACATGAGTGACTGACAACTTTTCTGATTCCATTGAAAAAAGAAAAAGAAAGTTTTGGATTCAATAGCCAATCAGATAGCCTTTTTGAATTTGCATATATTCTGTGTGACTTTTAAAGGCCTAATTGCTAAAATTGAAATTATATATGATGTTAAAATAGAAGATTGAAGATGAACAGGATGAACTATTATACAAAACTCCAGTTCCGAGGAGCCTCTCATTCACAGTGTTTGTAAGTGTTCACAGTAAGGAAATATTTTACACTACATTACTTGTCAATTTTAATTAGCTTAACTCTAAACACAATAAGAATTGACTAGTACTTCATAATTCAATGGAAATAAAATTTGAGCAGTCACCACTTTAAAACTGTTAAAGGACACCACTAATCTACAGTTAAAAACATTTAAGTATTTAAACATGCAAGAGTAAGGATAGGTGATAATGAAGATAGGAAAGATGATGTCAATGAAAAAGAAACTTCACCATGAGACTCCTCTTCCTGACAGGCAATTGGGAACATGCCCCACGTTGTTTTCTACCGCTTAAACTGTTCTGAAACACATGCTCCTTGAAGCCTGCTTCTTTTCCTCTCTGTGCGTGACAGCAAAACTGAGTCTCAGCAACCAGGCAGTAAGGATGACACATATCCTGTAGTGGGGTTAATGGCAGTAGTAAAGAATTAAACAGAAAGAGAAGTTAGATCAACAAGTTCAAGGTAGTAGCAAGGGACCAGGCTAAAAGAAGTCAGGCAGTCCCAGGTTAGCACAAAGCAGCCAGGAGACACCAGATGATGTCACTGGACTGAGGACAACGCTTGTGTTGTCTGTTGCTTTGAGTCATTCGAGTTGCTTTCTGAGGTCTTTCATTCACTGGCAGCCAGATTTGAAACTCACTCAAGAAGTCCATGTCCTCAAGACACAATCCAATGCCCCAATTTCTCTTCTTCAAAGACATCCCTCCCAGGCATACGAGTGTGGGTGTGGGTGCTAAACTGATTTCCCCCCTCCAAGCATCCTGATGCTATAGTTCGGTGAGGGGACTGATGATGAAATGCCCAGATGTAGAGGCAGAGACGTGCACAGAAGCTCCCAAGAGATCCAGTAATTGATTTGCTACTCATTAGCCCTCAGACATGACTGACAGGTGGCAACATCTCATAAACATCTAACACACCTGGAGCCATCAACAGTTTCTGATTACCAGTTTAACATTTTTTGGAAGCCATTGCTGGCATGATGATGGTAAGGTGTTGTTACCAAGCCAGAGTTCTTGGGTACATACACGTCATCTGCACCAGCATGTGAAGGCACACTCAACATGCAAGAAAGGGTGCTTCCTTCTCAGGCCTGAGGTGTTTCTGAGGCAGGGATTTTGCCTGCTCCTGGGAGAACTGGTCAAGTTGCTGCTCCTTGAGAATTAACGGAACCATGAAAGAAGTTTGAAGATGGTGAAGTTTCTAAGGGTGCAGCAGAAAGATCACGGAAGCCGTTTCACACTGCACCAATAGTTGTGGCTTCCTTACTAAGGCATCGGTCCTCCCCTGATGTAAAGAGAGTACCGAAACTCCATGAAAAGTCATGTCCTCCTCCTCCTCCTCCATGTCTCCCCCTCCATGAAGAAAACAGCAATTTTTGTGTTTGTATCAGCTTCTCTGTAAATATTAATTCAGGTTTCCAATATTTTCTGGGAAGTAAAACTTATTAAGAATTTTAGTTAGATTGGCAGTTAAGGTGGAAAATTGAGAGATTAATTTGGTCAATATTCTGTTGCTCCCAGGAAATAGTGAGCTCTTTTGGTGGTTTTAGGATGTGTGCCAGCCCAGGGTGACCCTGACCTTCTGTAGCCATTTCAGAGAAGACTGCACCTCAGGTTGGCCTGAAAATACAGTAGCACACAGTCACGACTTAGCACACAGTCACTGATTGAGAAAGCTGAACAGGAACACATTCTGAGGGCAGAGATTCTGAGGGCCACGACCGTATTCACAGGGCGCTGTAGGATGGCGGCGGCGGCGGCGGTGGCGGAGGTGGCGGCGGCTGGGGTGGCGGATACTGGGGTACCGGAGGCTGGCGGTACCAGTGAGGATTCCAGCTGATCATCACAGGGACATAGAGCGAGCGTCCATGTCCATCTCGGCCCACTGGGTACCAGGCAAATCCGACTGGGTAGGTCGGATACGTGCCACCTGTGGGGTACGTTGGGTATCCAGGTACTTGAGGTACATATTCAGAGTAAGTTGCCAGGTGAGCCGGGTCATCCAAATTTGGAATAGAGAGCCGAGGATACTGATTCTGGATGGTGAAACTGTGGGGAGCTCGGCAGTCGTAAGAAACTTGCAGTTTCCACCCTCTCTTCACTTGGAGTACTTGGGCTCCATTAGGTGCGATGGTTGGAGTCATCAGCCCATCCTTCACATTTCTGGCCACGAAGTCGCGCAGAGCTGCCATCTCAGGTTCGGACAGAGAGTACACATGCCCGCTGGGGATACTGTGTGCTCCAGGGATCATTTCTATGCTGGGGTCCACCACGCGGTGATCTGGGTAGACGTTTTCATCCACTGGGGTGTACACATTCTGGACATAGTAATACCTCACTGGCTGGTAAACTCTGTATCCGTCGACTGGGTAGTAAAAGGACGGCTGCGTTGGTGGTGGCAGAGTGGGCGGGATTGGAGAATACATCCGGCAGTGGTATCGGCAGTATTCAGAATCGAACATGATCGATCGGGTGCTCCAAGTGATGTTAGGATCGTGTGTGCTCAGCCAGCGTACCCCCAGGACGACGGGGAAGAAGGGAGACTGAGTCACATCGAAGGACAGCACTTCACGGTGATCTCCCAAGTCGACTACCAGGTCATGTGTTTCGTGGATAACTGGGCCCGATGCTATGGGACGTCCATCAATCGCTTCCACAAGTATTGGCCAGTCCTTGACCCTCAGAGGAATTAAATTGTGGGCAACGTACTCGTGATCAATGAAGTTACCAGAAGCGCCGGAATCGATCATGGCTCGGACGAACAGGCTGTGTCTGCCTGGAAGATGAATCTGTAGCATCACTTGCAAGTGAGATGAAGCATCATCTGTTGGGGACCTTATTATTTCTGGCCCGGTCGCTGAAGGTCCCTCTACAGCGGGGCCGGGGAGTTTCCCGCCGGCGAAGCCTTGGAGGCCTTGGCAGGACAGTTGTCTGCGTAGTGCCCTCCGTTGCCACAGTAGAGGCAGAGGTTCAGCTTCCGGCGTCTCTCCTTCTCTTCCTGGGTCAGGCGCATGCGCGCACCTCCCACCGGCTCGGTGGGGTCCATCTGGTGGTGACCGGCAGGTGGAGGCAGTGCCAGCGCGCTGGGTGGGGAGCGCGGCTTGCTGGCTGCGGCCGCCCGGGCCAGCCTTCTCTCGATGTGGATGCACTGGCCAATCAGCGCGGACAGCGACTTGGCAACTTCAAGCTGCGAGAGCTCGGCCTGGATGTGCTCGCTGAGGCCCTCGTGGTACTGGTCAATCAGCGCGGGCTCGTTCCAATCTAGGTCCTGGGCAATCATCTGGAAAGCATTGGAATAGTCGACGACTGACCCCGGCCCTTGGCGCAGACGTCTGATCTTGCGTTTGGCGGCCTCTCGCCTCTGGGGGTCTTCAAAGATGTGCTTCATCTCGGTCATGAAGGCTGGGTAGTTGTGCATCAGGTAATGGGCTCTCTCCAGCTTGGCAGAGGCCCAGCGGGCAGCACGACCGGTCATCATGCTGGTGACGAAGCAGACGCGGACGCGATCAACTGAGAAATCTCTGGTGCTCTTTTCCATGAAGAGTTGGCACTGGGACATGAAAGGAACCAGCATGTCAGGGTTGCCGTCAAACTTCTCGGGCAGGTCTTCTGCGCACTCGTCCTCTGGGGGAGGGGGTGGAGCAGCAGCCGCTGCAGCACCACGCAGCTCCAGGTCGTCCTCCTCTTCCTGGGGGGCGGGCTCCACTTGCTCACGAAGGTTCGAGTTCTCCTCTGTGAGCTTCTGCACCTGGTTCTGCAGGTTGTTGTTCTCCTCGGACTGCCTCATGACCTTCTCTCTAAGGTTGTTGATCTCTTCAGAGAGATCGCCCCGCCGACCGTCAGCCAGGTTGGGGATGTACTGGTCCCCCTGGCAGCTGTGTGCGGAGGAGGAGGAGGGGTCGTTAGGGGGGGGAGGAGGAGGAGGTGGTGGGCAGTCGGGCCCCAGGGTGAGAGGTGGGGTGGGAGGAGACCTCCCAAGTGTAGCTTCACTCCTGTGGGGATGGAGGCCTGATTCCTGGCCTCCTCTTCCACCCTTTCTTCTTTTTGTTTTCAAAAGTTTTTTGTTTCTGTAAATGAGGATAAAAGCATATTTCAACATACACAGCATAATACAGAGAAGATTTTAGCATTTAAAGTATAAAATACTTTAAATACATGAGTATTTAAAGTATCTACTAAAGTACTTTAAATACATGAGTATTTAAAGTATCTACTAAAGTACTTTAAATACATGAGTATTTAAAGTATCTCTTTACTTACTTATAATAGTCAATAAACAAAACCCCTACAAAGAGACAATAAAGAAAAGCACCTTTTTGATGTCCAGTTGACATTTTCCTCCTTAAAAGTCACCTGTTCATTGTAATTCACCAATACATAACTGTATTAACAGCATGCTGCTTAACGTGACTGACTATAAAAGAATGTCCAGACACTCCAAACAAATAGTTTTGAATCCAGCAAGCAGAATAAGAAACTTTCAAGGTAAAGATGGCTACCAGATAAATTGCACAAAGCCAAAATTGTAAGTGTTATTAGAGAAGTTACCTGAATAACAGGCAATAATATTCCAGCCAACAGGGAAAAAAAAAAAAAGCTGCCACAAAACCCACAGGATTGTCTACATTAAGTTTGTTGACCATAATTTCATTTCCCAAAGAAAATTCCCTATGGCAGTATTTTTCAACTAGTGTGCCATGAGACATGGTAAGGTGTGAGTATAAATACATTTAGAAACTATATTATTAACTATATGTACAATATGTACTGTGTTAGAGTGTCATTTTGTGCCATTTTAGTAGGTGGTGTGCCCCAGGATTTTGTAAATGTAAAAAATGTGCTGCAGTTCAAAAAAGGTTGAAAATCACTGCCCTATGGGACAGAGATGGCAGCACCATGGTTATACCTGTGCATATCAGTTTTCTTCCTTATTATGCAGGCAATCAACAAATATTAGCTGCTACCTCCTAGAACAGCCGTTCTCAACCTGTGGGTCGTGACCCTGGCGGGGTCGCCTAAAGCCATCGGAAAATATACAATGCATATCAGGTATTTACATTCCGAATCATAACTGTAGCAAAATTACAGTTATGAAGTAGCCACCAAAATTATTTTTTGGTTTGGGGTCACTGCAACATGAGGAACTGTATTGCGGGGTCACGGCATTAGAAAGGTTGAGAACCACTGTCCTAGAAGGAGCTGGGCTATATGTAAAATGGGACATTGGAAGAAGCCCAATAGTACACCTCAAACTTATAATAAGGATTTAATTAAATAATGCAGGTAAAGTACATAGTGAGTTTCCAATAACTGTTAGCTGATATTAATAAAGTTACTAATAAGAAAACAGAAAGGTAACTTTCTGTATAAAGAGGTTGGGATTAAAACAGGGAAGTACTGCAACTAGAACAATCTAAAGATTTTTTTTTTAATACTCTGTTGGTTAAACAAATCCAGAGACTCATTTGACTTGCAGGTCACCTGTGTGCAATCCTTGGGCTTTTTTTTTTTTTTTTTTAATTTATTCATTTTTTTTAGAGGAAAGGGAGAGACAGAGAGAGAGAAGGGGGGGGAGGAGCTGGAAGCATCAACTCCCACACTCCCACATGTGCCTTGACCAGGCAAGCCCAGGGTTTCGAACTGGTGACCTCAGCATTTCCAGGTCGACGCTTTATCCACTGCGCCACCACAGGTCAGGCCATCCTTGGGCTTTTTAAACAAGATTTGTCAGTGCAGCCCCCACCTGAAAGTTTGTAACTTAAGAGTGGAATAGGGCTGAACTCCTTCCTAGGAGTAAGTGGTTTGGGGGTGGGGTACAGGAGGTGAGAAATTAAATGTCTTATTATGTGTATGGTGGCAATAAATCACATACAGCAAATCACCACTCAGTGCCTATATCCTTTCTGAATATAGTGTTAAATGTATTTAGAATAACCTAATTATTTTAAATTTTCAGTGATTTTTTTAATGAGCATCAAATGCTTATTAGGATAGGTGCTCAAAAGTTTAGAAATATAAATGTACAAAACAGACAGACTGCCTATTCACCAAAGTTTAACTCAGCAGTCCTGTTCCTCTACCTTATAAAGGTAAAAATGGATGCCAAATTAATTATAGAAAATATAAAACCACAAAGATAAACGTGTATTCAGAGAAATTAGGTAATTAATAGTTACTATTTCAACCTATAGGAAGGTACAAGAAAAAAATTTTAAAAGGTGGCAGTAGTCAAATATACCTGCAAACTTCAGCTATGCCTGACCCCTCCCATCTCCCTCCCCCCCCTCCTCCCTCCCCCCCTCCCTCCTCCCTCCCCCCTCCCTCTTCCCTCCCCCCCCCTCCTTCTTAAAAGCCCTTCTAATCCCTTAGTTCCCTCCCTTGACCCAACCCCCACGCCCAATACCCAACACCCAACTTTCCCCACACCCTGTGATGTTGGTGTGGCCTCTTGAAGTAGTGGGACTCAGAAAGCAGAGTCCTTAAGGGACAGATTTACTGTGCTCTTTTAAGTTTTAACTTTCTATTTAATTACTTTAATAACTTAGGCTATAAAAACAATGAATAATTGACATTTAATATAAAATATTCAAGTTTAGAAAAATTAAAAGATGCAATTAACACATCATAGTTTGATATTTAGTTTCATTTCTAATTCCTTAAAGACAATTGTATTGGTGACGCTCAGAATATAAGGTCGCAATATTTATTTATGAAGTTTAATGCATAAAGAGTTTTATTGTCCCATTAAGAAAACAAATAAGCACAGGTCAGGTGACTCAGGTGTCATTTCTGTCCTCTCAATATTAACACTTTCAAAACTCAGAAGATTTCTGAAAAGAGCCAGTGCACCCTGATCCAGGTCAAGAAAGTTAACCTACATGTCAATCACAGTCACTGGAGTGGGCTTTACTGAGGCCCAGGTCTGATGGTTTTAAATCTGCAAAACACAATGATGGGTCAGAAGTAACAATATATTACGAAATTAGCAAACAATCACTGATTGTTTAGGGATAGAGAAGATCAATATAGGCTTAAAATTAAAAAGCTTTTGGAAGACAGAAAGTTAATATAAAACTGATTAGAGATTGAAGTTTAAACAATAGGGAGGGGTTGCAGCTATGTAATTTAAGAATGCAGACCTCCCTCCCCAAATCATTAGATTCTTGAAAAACATTTTTAATCCAGTGCTGATCAAACAAATTCAGGGCCTTATGTGGCTTGCAAGGTCACCAGTTAGAGACCCTTGACTTTTACTAATATCAGGCCTCAGGCCCCCACCCTCAGGAATTGCAATTTTGGAGTGGGACTTTAAGTCCTAAAAGAGAGAAATGCCCATAGAAGAGTACTTGACCCATTGAAAGTGCTAGAGTAGTGGGGGGGGGGGGGGCAGGTTAACTATCAGTGTTAAGTTTTTAAACGTTTAACAGCAACTGGAGCACAAGTTAAGAAGGGAACAGGAGCACTGCCACTGGATTTGAATTACAAAACTATTGCTCCTTAAATGCCCTTTTAATAGGGGCTGAATTGGGGAGGCAGGGGTCAAGAGGCCCCATTCCTAAAGCCTGAAAGGACACACAGCATAAAGCCAAGTCACCTGAAATAGACGCCATTTTTACATATGAAAAAGAGTTCAGTGTTAGTCATTTAGGAATTAAATACATATATATTAATATTTGACTCTTCAGGATGAACTCTAAAAGTCTCTATTCCCCAAACACACCAAAGAGCAACAGTAGCCAAAAACCACTCTGCATTAGACATCCCATTAGGAAATAACACTTCATTAAGCAACTCTTCATTGTTTTACATTTTCAAATGTCCACATTTCTCTTTGAGTACTATGTGTACTCTTTGTGAAATACGTTAATTAATATGCATTTGTTTTTACCATTGTTTTGAACCTCTTTACAATGCAGATACATAATTTCCAACAGGAGTAGGGGCAGGGTGCCAAGGTGGATCAAAGGGGCCTGGGGACTTACAGAAAGCTGTAATTATGATAAGCACATGTTTGTGTATTTGTTGGGGATGGGGCGAAATGTGATAGATTTGGGGGAGCCAAAACTTCAAATTCCCCCATAACAAAGTCCTGGCTCATGGTTTATAATATATGGAACCAGGTTTTAAAATTCTTTTATTTAGTTAGAAACATGTGGTACATCAGACTGGCAGTAAAATATAAATTTGTTTTATAAAGATGTTTAATAATGCCAGTTAAAACCCTCAATCTACATTTTGTAATGTAGCCACTTTGTTACATTACAAATTTTAAATATGACAATTATGTACCATTAAATAATCCACTTGCCCCAAATTTAAGTAATTAGCTTTTGTGCTAATTATTTCAAGTGTTTTAAATTAATTTAGTTTTTTTGTATTAATTACAGCTTACATTATTGGAGTTTAAAAATGCACCCTTTGATCCTGTTAAATGTCAGAGAGATAAGCAGGAAAGAGCCAACAGCAGCAAATCACCAGAAAAAATCTGCAGACACCAAGGAAAACACCGAATAAAACAATTTAGCCTGGTCATTTTATACATATTTAATAAGTGCCTACCACATGCCAGGCACAATTAATAAATACCAGGGCTTCAGAGTCACACAGATACACCTCATCCTCGCTCAGAGGCCAAGCCAACAGCACCAGTAAGCTACTTAAACTCCAATAAACTCCTGTATCCACCAAGGCATCTGATTCCAGTAGTGATAACCACAAAGGTCCAGTAGTGTCGCAAAAATAAAAAAACAATGCTGTGTTAAATTATTTAAATATGTTATTTTTCATTATAGTAAAAGCGTTTAGCTAGACTGCCTTTAGAGGCGCCAGCCATGTCAGCTTAAGACTCATATATAACCCACTATCAGGAATTTAAATTGTGGGATTGTTACTTAACATATGCAAAGCACTTATAAAAAGTGCTTATGGATTCTAGATAAGTTATTATTATTGTTAATTGTTCCTTATTATTATATTTATTAGACATTTGTGGTTAAAATGCAAAACCAATGCAGCAGAGAAACCGCAGGAGGGCGGTGGGGCTGTGCAGCCAGGCTCAGCTAGTGAAGGCGCGCAGGCGCAGAGCTGGTTCTGATGGGTTGGGGAGCTCACACTGCGCAGGCGCATGCGGCTCTGGGAGAGGCGGGGGGGGGGGGGCCCAAGGCCAATTCAGAGGAGGCAGGCTCAGGGAGAGGCGGTGTCTTGTGAGCCGCCTGGGAGGAGGGGCTATGGAGGTGGGGTGTAGAAGCATCACCTCAGAGGAGGTGGCCTCAGGGAGGCGGGGCTTGACTAGCTGCCTAGGAGGCGGGCTCAGGGAAAGGCGGGGTCTGGTGAGCCGCCTGGGAGGAGGGGCTATGAAGGTGGGGTCTAGGAGCATTACCTCAGAGGAGGCGGGCTCAGGGGGAGGCGGGGCCTGGCCAGCCGCCTGGGAGGAGGGGCTATGGAGGTGGGGTCTAGGAGCATTACCTCAGAGGAGGCGGGCTCAGGGGGAGGCGGGGCCTGGCCAGCCGCCTGGGAGGAGGGGCTATGAAGGCGGGGTCTAGGAGCATTACCTCAGAGGAGGCAGGCTCAGGGGGAGGCGGGGTCTGGCCAGCCGCCTGGGAGGAGGGAGGCTTAGAGAGGCGGGGTCTAGGGAGGCAGGGTATAGAAGGCGCACTCTAGGTAGGCGCGCTCTAGGTAGGCGCGCCGCAGAGAAGGCGCGCTCTGGGTAGGCGCGCCGCAGAGAAGGCGCGCTCTAAGTAGGCGCTGGGAGGCGCTAAACCTGCTCTGAGTGAGTACTGCAGAGAAGGCGCGCTAGAATGGGCGGGGCAGGTCTGAGACTGGCTGCACGCCTCTCCCAAGATCTCCCCTTCCCAAACCCCTCCCACCAGCCCGCAACAGCCAGAATCATTTCACGCAACAAGAGCAATCCCCTCCAGATCCACCCCCCCCAAAACTAAGCAAACCAACAGTTTCCACAAACTGTTGCTGGACGCCGATTTGCGCCCTCTCCAACTATACCACCACTTCCATGTAGCGCAGCTAGGCAAGGGAGCCTGCTCTGCCATCGCTAAAATATTCCCTTTTACGCTCAAGTCAGGGCCCCTCCACTCCACTGCTATAGCAGGAACTGTGTGGGCAGAATGTTAAACACTAATTTTTGCCCAGGGCTCCATTTTGTCTACCACCAACAGCATGCAGAGAACCGTCCTGCAGAAAAACATAGTGGGAGCCATTCCAAAAGGTGTTAAGAGACAAAAGGTGGGGTTCCCCTTCTAAGAAGACAAGAGGAATTTTACTCTGCAGCGCATATCCCTCTAGAGCTGGTTTCTTTGTAGCGCCAAACAGTGCAGCTTGGATATCCCTGCAGCTGTTATTACTTTATAGCGCATTTGAAGGTATAAACTGTTCCGCAGCTCTTGTACCCCTGCAGTTCCTGTGCCTTGAAGCGCAATGAAGCGCTGTTGTAGTGCAATCGTATCCTTTTTGTAGCGCTAACCTACAAGTCAGATTTTGTAGCGCTTCTAAAGCGCAAATCAGTCTGCAGCTCATATATCGCGGCAGTTTCTACTGGTCTGTAGTGCACTCAAGTGCCCATCAGTTTGTAGCGCAATTAAAGCGCTTATCAGTCAATAGCGCGATTGAAGCGCTTATCGATCTGCAGCGCATGAAGCGCCAATTAGTTTGTAGCGCGTATCACTTTGTAGCGCATTTGAAGAACAAAATACAAATTGGTCCGTAGCTCATGTCCGTCTGCAGCTCATGTCCGTCTGCAGCTCATGTCTGTCTACAGCCCGTATCTGGACTTAGGACGTGGAAATCAAAGCCCTGAAGGCTTCGTTTCTCCACTCCTTTTTGGGGTACTGCCAGTGAAGGCGTGACAAGGTTTGCGTGGAGACATTCAGGGGTTCTACTACATCTCCCGCAGCTCTCGATAAAAACGGGGATTGAATATGATCTTTAAAAAACCCAAAAAACAAAAAACGTTCTCACCGCATACTCACCACGCGAGGACTCCTCTGCGAAGACAGGAAGGATGGGGTCCCACACCTGTGCCAGGCGTGGGATCCGCTGGGTGCTCCGCAGCCCGGAGTAGCTCCGGTTGCGAGCCCGCTCAGCGGACCTTTCGCAAGGCTAGGTGGACCCTCTCCGCTGTTCTTCCCAGGTCGCAGTCAGGTTTCTTCGACACACACCAACCGAAGTTGAAGCGCGTGTACCGAGAGCGGCGACTGGCAGCCTTATATAGGCTGAACAGAGAAGGGGGGCACCAAATCCCAGCGTGCTCTGCGGGCTAGGGGGGCGGAGGGGGGTGCGGGGGCGGGAGGGCGGGAGAGCGGGAGGGATGGGGGTGGGCGCGATGCCTCGCTTCACTGGCCCGCCGCTAGAGGGAGCACGGGATTAAGGAGGGGGTGCAGGATGCTGATGTTGAACTGGCCGAGCTGGAAGGAAAGAAGAAAGGGAGGGGAGGGGAGAATCGAGGACTGTCGGCCTAGTCAGGCCAAGAATGCAGTTTTCACGGTGGTGGGAGCTGGGCGACCCTCTTGCTTGGACAGGACAGGGTCGGGGGACACGCAGGATGAGCCCCTCAACCACTGGCACCTTCTTGCTGACAGGTTAGTGGCCTGCGCGCGACAGGAGGTACCAAGGCCAACAGGCCTCCGCCTTCCCATCCCCCACCCAGGTTTTGGGTACCCGGGTGGATTTTCTGGGCGTCAGCCCCTCTTGCTGCCTTGGGCCCCACTGCACCCTTCGTCCATGTCTCCCTGCACCCCACTTCCGGCCCTTCTGTGTAGCTTCCCAGGCTTGACCCCTGGCCCTTCTTTTTTCTGCGCGCCCCCGCGGGCCCCTCCCTGCCCAGAGAACGCAGAAATTTTATCTCCCAATTCCATTCCCAACACTGTCCCCCACCTCCACCCCTCATCTCCAGCTTCGGTGGTGGACATCCCCCGATTCCTGTAGCAAAGAACAGGGGGTCGTTGCCACTTTTTTCTGGGGGGCTCTTTACCCTACCAATGTGGCTCTGCGGCCCAGATGCGAGCCATAGGAAATGGGTGTCAAGCTGTGTCCCCCTCTACCCAAACACATTTTTTTTTGTCCTTTTCTTGAGTCTAATCTGGAGAGAACAGAAAAATGTGTATTTGAAACATCTAATCCCCCCCCCCCCCCTTACTAAGCGCATTTCTCGGCGGCGGATATCTCGTTTGTCCTAGGTTTTATGGATCAGGGAAGCGGCATCACGAAATGCTGGAACTAAGTAGGAATCCAAGTCAGGGTTAACCCCGGCTGGGGCTAGAGACGCTGCAAACGGCACCATTTGCCCCACCAAGTGCACTATTTCAAGAAAGCAAAAACAATTAAAAGCAGCTGTGAATGCCTCCAATGCGCTTGGCGGGCTTCGGAGGCTCGCAGCCACAGCCCTTTGGTGGTGATTACGAGGGAGGGTTTCGTAGCTTTCCCTGCAACGTTAGATTTTTGTAAATCTTGTAAGGAGAATGAATACATTTAGTCACGGCAACCTCATGTTAATCCTTTCAGGCGCGTTGCCGAGATTGAGCCACAAATATTTGTGTGTATCTCTACGTATAAACTTAACATTCTACCTTAGAGAAAACTGCACTGAGTTACAAGACTCATGTAAAACACTGATGAGGAAGGATACTTTGAATAAAAAACCTTAGCGCGGATTTCCATTTAAGCGCCCCAAAGTGTTAGGCGCTGAGAAAAGGGACAATCTGTTGTTGATAATCTGAGTAAAAGAAGTTTAAGTTAAAATGGAAAAACAAATTATTTACAGCTGAGTAAGGTTCCTTAAACGGCTGAGACACATTTGAATTTGAAGGCTAAAATTAAGCATATTTTAGTAATATTGCAATAGATTATACGGAAGGATAAATAAAAATTTACTCTCGATAGATGACAGGGTGGCAGAGATTGTACTTAAAGCGAGCCTTTGTAGGAATAAACAAAACTGTAGCACATTACTGAGATTTTACTTTTTTGTCAAATAATATATTGACCATTAGATATATGAATGAATGAAATGCAGATTTCTAACAATGAAAGATGTTTTTCTAGGAACTTGGGGGAACACAATTATTCTTTTTAGAAGTGCCTTTTAATCTTTAGGATGTATACCCTTTTCTGTGAGATAGAGGAATTTCAGGATTTCTTATGTTTGCTGGAGTACTGTTACGTTGACCACCGGACTCTCAAATTCTTAGCTTTATTTTAATCCAGAAAAGTTACTTCACCTAGTTGTTAACTAATAGTCTTTTCTAAAAAGTGAAATTAAAAATCAGTATAGATGGTAAGGAAATTTCAAGTTTGAAAATTGTCCCAAGACTTTAGAAGTTTGAACAAATTTGAACCAATTGATTTTTTATTTCAAAATGTTATCCAGGTTTTTTTATATTAAAAGGAAAAGCTTTAGTATTATTTTTATCATAATAAGTAATTTCTATTCATTGCACAAAATTCAGGGGAAAATACTCCAGAAACCTGAAAAAAAAAAAAAAAAAAGGAAGAAAATCAAGATCACCTGTAACCTCTTCATTCTAAGATAACCGCAGTGAACATTATGGAGTTTACTTTTTTAGACTTTCTCTATCATATATATGTACCTAACTAATATAAATTTTTCAGAGAGTTGCATTTTTATAATTTCTAAAATTAAAAATTGGATCAAATTAATTTTTCTCTATTATTTTCTTTCCAAGGAGACTTAACTGTCAAATAACATTACATATTCAGAGACTTTTCAAAAATGAAATATTACCTTTTCTAATTTAAATGTTAAATGTACACTAGTACATAAGATTTATAACCAAAGAACTGAGAATTTTCTCTGATTTCACTGTTCTGACATATACATATATAGTTATCATTTTGGTATATTTCCTTGTGTTTATTCCTCTACATATGAAATAATTTTTCTTTGCCTGAGAAATAGAATTTTCAGGGGAAAAAAACCAACATCAGTAGATAAGTAGTTTTGATTAACCTTTTTTAATCTAAAACAACAAGTAATTCAAAATAAAAACAAAAACAGGTTAATAGATAATACTTTAGATTACATTTTTTGTGTTATCTATAGCATCAAAACAACATTAAAAGCTACCCCAAAAATTAATAAACAATTTTAAACACTTTTTTTGACATTTAGAATCATAAATGAATTTTGGATTTTCTCAGATATGTGTTCCCAATATGGACTGTTTCATATCTATTTGCACAAGATTATATGTAAAGTAAAAAAGAGTTGCTAACATGCATTATCTGTTTTATCAATAATAACTGGGATTGTATTTGAACATTTTCATCCATCTTAATGAGAATATACTGCAGATTTATGAAGCTGGTGATTTACCACCTATATTTAACTTCTAGTTTAGTGGGAAAATTGTATTTCAAAACAAAGTGAGATTTTCACCTCTCAATAATAACTAGACACTCTATTTGGACATTTTATCTATTTTATGATAATTTGCCATTTATTTGTGAAGCTGTTGATATACTTCATATATTTAGCTTAATTTCTCTGATAGTGGGAAAATTGTATTTCAAAACAAAGTGGAATTTTCATTTGTCAAATTATACCCAGCCTTTCTAGTTGGACAGTTTATCTACTTTAAATGACAATTTGCTATTTGGATCTATGAGCCTTCTGATTTACCACATACATTTGGCTTAACTTTCAATACAGGGGGAAAAATTTATTTCTAAGCAAAGTAAAATTTTCAGTGGTCATATATTAACTGACCTTAGTATTTGATCATTTTATTCATTTATTATAAGAGCCATAGCTCTTATAATGCAATAGCTGTTGATTTACCTCATATATTTAGCTTTAATTTTAGTATAGTTGACAAATTGTATTTCCATGCTGTGTGGAATTTTCACTTGTCTCTAATGAAAAATACTGGTGAGAGACAGCTTCAAAGAAATAATGACAACATGTATACAGTTTCTAACTGGTTTTCCACTGCTGAAAACCAGGCTCTCACCAAATACTGAAATAGTGAAGAAACCCTGACATGTTCTCAATCAAATATTAAAATTGTTTGGGATTCTAATGAGTACAGTATTTATAGATCACATTTTCTCCAAAATGACCACTTTGTTCCTTTTTCTTTACTAACTGACCACAGTCACTCTGTCAGACCCCTTTTCTGTCAACTCACCCTTACGTTAGTTTTTAAACACCAGTGTAAATTCTATTGCAGATTCTACTCAATATTAAAAGGGACTCTAGATACACAGATGATGTGTGTCCGTTAGAGAATCTTGAGCTGGGGCTCTGTTTTAATCAGGATCTCCTGAGAAATATTAACATGATGATTCTGTTTTTCTTTCCATCTTTTGCATCGAGCAGAGACAGACGGACATGACAGACAGACAGACAGACAGACACAAAAACATCCAGTCTTTTTCTGACCTTCAGGATCCAGTCTGCTATCTCCCTGATTTCCAGAAGTATTAAGCCTAAAGCAGCTGGTGTTTCTAAGAATCAACAAGTCTCTTTGAAATGACTGTTTTTCAGATTATTAGGGTTTTCAGGTTGGTGGGATCAGATAGAGCCTCAATCTCTTAAAGCTGTTTCACATGAACTGTCTCCAAGCAAAATGCCCTATAAGCAAAATTCCCGGGTCTTTAATTTTTAAAACAATGTAACTATAACAAAGGCAGCATTGAATAAAAAAACAGTCTCCGCAGTCTGGCATGAGAGCATTTGTGCTGATGCTCCGACCTTTCTGGTATGATGTCAGCATGTGCATGTATATTTTTACATGACTATAATTTTAATAGGGGTAGACTCTTTTTTACACTTTGGAAAGATAAGTGAATTTTCTTTCAACAATGCGTTTGTCAAGGCTTTAAGATACTATTGTGTGTGAACTGGTGTGTAGATTTGCAGGATTGCTTCGTGAGCGTGAGCGGCTGCCAGCACCTGTCAGGTGTGTGGGTTACTGAGTTTGGGTCTCGGAGTGGTCCCTTGTGAAGGCTCGACCTCCGTTGCCTTGTTCTTCTCCAACATTTTTGTGAATGACTTTGATGAAGGGTGCTTGCTTTAAAATCCATAGATGACTTGAAAAGGGATTAGAAATAGATAACGGAACTTAGAGTTAATAAGGTTTAAAAAGGCTGCAGTGCTGTGCAAAAAGATATTTTATACTAGTAAATGTATCATAATTCACTGAACTGTGAGGATGGAGGTGATATTATATGGTGGCAATTTCTGAGGAAAAAGGTTAATATGAACCAGCAGCATGATGTGGCTGCAAAAAAATAAAAATTAAATTTAGCTTCTGGTGATAGTATAGTGTCCATATAGTCACAGAAATTAATAGTACCCTGCTCAGATTAACCACATCTGTAGTATTGTGTCCATTTCTGCCTGTCACATTTAAAGAGAGATGTTGACAAATTAGACAGCTTCCAGAGCAGACCGTGAGGATGCTGAGGGGTCTGGCAATCCTACCATCGGAGCGATCCTCAAAGGGTCTGGAAGTGTTTAGCTTGAAGACTGAAAGTACACATGAACTCTTCTGTTTGCCTCAGAAAGCTGAGCTAGTATCAGTGGGTGAAAGGTGGAGATGGAACTCTACTTGAGACCTTCCTAACAGTGCAGTTCAGGGAGAGAAACAACTAAACATCTCGACTTGCTCTATTCTTTTAAAATATCAGAAATAGTCACCTTTCTTGCAACAAATATTTAATTTGAAGGCCGCGATAACATTTTAACATAGGACAGCAAAGATACTTGTGATGGAAACATTTTATTTTTTTCCCCCCTCCATAAACTGTCTAAAAAGAATAGACCTGTGTGTTGCAAGTTGATCTCTTACAACTTGAAAATTGCTGCAACAGGGCAATTGAGCACATTCCTCCCTCCCCTCTCATTCCTTTTCAAACATGACAATTTGAGAAGAGAATTAAAGGTTTCTTTCTTTTTTTCACCCCTGTGCAAAGCGTCCTGGCCTTCACTTGCTTTCTAGAGGGACTCATTCCCCGGGGTTTCTAGCTTGCCCGGGGCAGGCTTCTTGGGTGGAGTGGCCACAGATGCTGGGAGTACCCAGGGATGAGGGGGGCAGGTCGCTGCTGGCTGCTGGTCCAGGACATCTCAGCCCTGGGCTGGTGGGTCCTTTGACCCAGGGGAACATGGGGGGCAATTCTTCCTTCTGTAGCCCCTCACCACCCTTACATAGTCTTGCAATACTTCAAATTGTTTGCTTTATTTTCAATAGAAAATAAAACCTGTCAATCAAAAGTAGTTTCTGACACTGTGCTCTTTGCACTTTTATTCCAGTTTCGCCTGGTTTCTGGCTGCCTCAGGCACGTTCTCAGTGTCTCAGACAGGTCTTGGGCAGATTTTTCTTTCCTCTCCACCTGGTTATTGATTGTTCCTTTTGATTACCGAATCTAACTTTGAAAATGTGATGGCTCAAAATTAGTTTGTGGAGTATCCCACTCCTGAGAAGTGATAACCTGGAATGCTTCTGACCTCACAGAACCATTTTGTACACTGAGCCTTGAAAACTAAGGGGCTGCCCGTGAGAGATGTGAGGAAAGAAGAGAACATTCTTCAGTTGTCTCTTTAAACCCACTTTTTCCTGTTTCTTTTACTCCTATCTCTTCCCTCCACACTCCAGAACTTTGATCCTCTACCCAAATAGTTAGGTCAGAAATATGGCCTCTGTGTAAAGTATATTTTTCATGTTGAAATAAGTGTGTGCTTATTTTCTCTATCTTTTATAGAAGGGCCGTGCACTTTTGTGGTACTGTAGGAGTTCGCAGGGCAACTTCTGATGGCTGGCTTCCCTGCTGAAGATGCTACAGGCGGTCCTGGGCTGAGCTCCTATTTCCGAGAGAGAAAGGCTCAGAGATGAGCTTCTAGCTTGTACTTGCTGGCTCACCTGATCCACAGGTGGCTACTTGCAATTCCTTGAATGCAATGCTTGCTCCTGCTCCTCGGTTTGGGAAGTGTGTGATTCCCAATGTTTAAATTCTAAAATTTCGAGAACACATTTCAGAAATGAATAGGAGCCTCAAAACATGAGTTACTGGCATGATTATTAGTGTTGCATTCTCAAAAAAACAATACGTTAGTCAAGCTAAAGTGCTCTCCCCGGGTTACTTTGATAGGATTTTTTTTTTTTTTTGTATCTTCATCTGAAAATTTATACGCACTATTGATGCCATAGAGATTTCAGTGTGTTTTGTTATTTTAAAAAGCGCTCATCTTTAGCACGTCTCACTTTCTGCTTAATTGCCTTGGACTAATCAGACTTGTAGAATAGATCTCCGGCATTCTGTACCCCGGGAGTCGCCACGGCATCTGTTGTGACATGGAAGACAGACTTTTTCTTTTCTGACAAACGAAGCCGCTCATTTCAAAAATGTTTAGGAGTTAGGCAGCTCTGGTGTAAATTCTTTTCCATTCTTCAGCTTTTCACTCATTCATCTGCTCACCCCTTCGATTATTATGGAGATTTGGGGTTCCCTGAGAATTTGAAAGCAGGGATCACAGTTAGTTTTACTATAGTAGTTAACTGAAATATTTTAGTTCCCTATTTCTTCAGCAATAGGCAATAGAAGTAAAGTTGATGTTTTACCTTGGAATGCAGAAGGAAAAAAAAATAGCCCAAGGTTATTTTTTTTTCTCTTTAGGAAATTGGTGTTTCTCATTAAGCTCTAAAATGACATTGGTTTTTCTCTCCTGTGAAATAATCAGTGTAGCACCTTTAACATCTTTCATTTTCTGTAGTTAATAGAGTTGATTCTAATCAAAGACCAGTACTGCAGAAGTGGAAACCGAACAGGTTGCTACATGTGCTTATCGAAATTTGAAATGAATGTGATTTTTTGTCTAGCCGGTTTACTTCTGGGAGTTTAGCTTATAGATGTATCTGTAAAAGTGCTCAAAGAGAAAAGTATAAGGATGTTTACTGTAGCCTTGATGGTAATAATGAATAACTAGACACATTAGTGGTCATCTTTACTAAGTAATAATTCTTTTATTCTTTTTTTTTAATGTCGCCTGATTTTGAGATTCCGTGGGAGCTGCCAGGGAATACGCGGTCTCTCCCGTTACGGAACATTTGCATTATTGGGGTTGACAAAGATTAATCAAATAATCACACGTAGAAATGTGCCCTAAGAGCTACAATAAGTGCTACAAACGCTACAAGAATTTCTGAGTTGGAGATTTAGCCAGACAGGGATTAAGGAAGGCTCTTCTGAAGAAGTACTTTGGGCTGAAGGATGAGTAAATGTTAGTGAGGTAAAGAGGAAAGGTATATTTGACGGAAAAGAAGGAGCTCTGTGGAGGCCCCAGGACACGTTGACAGGGCAAGTAAAAGGTGCTGGAAGAAGTCCAGTGAAGTTGGACCGGGAGGGAAGGGGAAGCACAATATGAAAGAAGGCTAGAAAGGAGGTAGGGGAACACATTTTGCGGGACCCATTAAACCACTTAAAGGAGTGTAATCTTTTACCTAAAACCTCTGGAAAATCTTTGGAAGGGTTTAAACAGGACACGATCACATTCGCATTTCAAATAGAGCACTTCGGCTGTTTTGTGCAGGAATGGTCGAAAGGGTCAGAATAGATTGCAACAGACCGGCTCCAAGGATTCTTTCGTAATCCAGGCTAGCAATAGTGACCTCTTGGGCTTGGGTGAGGATGGGGTGATGGTGATAGGAGGGGCTTTTTGAAAAGTAAATAGCAACAGGAGGGGGTCATGGATTGAATCTGGGCTGGAAGAGGTGTCAAGGGTGATTTCTAAATTTCTGTTCACATCCGTGAGGACTTGTGGCAGTGCCATTCACAGAATGAGGACTGCTGGAGGGGGACCACTGTAAGGGAAAGATCAGGACTCCTAGTGTGGACAGGCTGAGTGTAAGGTGCTCATAAAAAAGAAATTGCGATTGAGCCACATAATGTAAAAGCTATGCTACCTTAAAATGTGGTATCATGCAGACATGTGCAAGAGATATGCTAAGTGAAAAAATCGTGATCACAATATGTAAAAAAGAATGTGTGTTTATATGTAAATATGTATAAGCATATTTGCATATACAAAGAATATGGAAAGGTGCAGAGACTATTGAGAGCAGTATTAGAGGGATGGCAATAGATACATGAAAGGGAGCTTTCATATTTATACCCCCCTGGTTATACTGTTTGAATGAATTACAATGCGAATGTGTGGCTTCTATAAAAAAGAAAATTAATGGTAGTTTCAAGTAAACAGTCAAGATGAGAGTATTTCTCTTTCAGAGTTTGCTTAATTGAAAAATCTTATAAGCATTATGATTTTTTTTTTATTTCAAACAAATTTTTCCCCCTACAGTTTTGCTTCCTTAACCCAGTAGCTCTTACGCTTTGCTTTGCTTTGCCTTTTAATCTTCCACTAGATTACACTGTTACGCTGGATTTCACATAGTTTACACACTGTTTTGTCATTTGGCTTTCACTAATTTTATTAATTGCAAAACAGTGCAACGTTTTGCCAATGAGGACATTACATTATAGGGGTGCATATATTATGTACCCTTTTTGTATGGGTCCCACTAGTGCTTCTTACAGATCTAATATTTCTGAAATAAAATACAGATAGTATAATTTCCGAGCAGTGGAAACCCAGTAATTCTGTATATGCCTTAGTTGGGATATTTGTGCAAAAGAGTAAAATTACCAAGAGAAGTAGGTAACTCTCCCTTTGCCGTTAAACTCCTTTCCTTCTCAATTTTAATATGTGTAATGAAAAGTTGAATTTTGTGCTCATATCATTTTGCTTTTGTTGCATTATTTCTTCAGAATAAACACCTGAGATTATGGAAGTCCGATGGTACAAATAGCAGTATAACTCACTTCTTATTACATCTGGCTTTCTTCGAAAGGGTTAAACTGCAGCTCTCAACCGATCTGCCTTGGCCAATACTAAATTAAGAAGACCTAAAATCCCATCTTTTCAGCCTTGAGAGGCTGGCCCGGAGGCCATGTGGAGTTTGGGATGTTTGGAGCCCCTGAGCCATTGACTTTGCTCTAAACAAAGCTAAATGCTTCGAGTGTTTACTCCACGCTGCCTTAGAAATATTATCATTTTTTATGCGTTACATCCATGAGAAAAAAGAAGAGTGTTATATTTTGTTATGCCAACTGTAGTAACAGCGTTTTTCATTTGAACATACAAAGAAGTGTAAAATTTTTTATACTAGTCAAAGATTAAATGGAATAATAGCTCACAGTTTCTAAAGGTTTTACGTGTGTTATCTTGTTTAATACTGTGCTAAGCACTCTTCTAAGGGTTTTACGTGTGCTATCTTGTTTAATACTGTGAAGTGGGCACTGTTCTGTCCCTACCAGAGGGAGAGTCTGAGGTACACTGAATAACTTGCCCAATGGGCAGAAATTGGGATTGAACCCAGACGCTGCGTCCAGAGACTCATGTTAAACACTATTTTTCTGAACTCCAATTTTATTTCACCCGGAAGCCTCCTTTCTTACCTAGCTTGTGATAAAATTATAAAATTCTAATAACTTTTCATTGTATTAAATAGTTACTTATGTTATGCCTTGCCAGGATCATCTGTTTTAACAAACTTTGGTGGCTTCTTACTCTTGCATTCTTGATTTAAAGTCTTGCTATTGCACTTCTTTGAGGAATATCTTCCCCTGACTCCCTTTAGAGGTCGGGGTGAAGAGTTCTCCTCAGTAAATCCTTTTTTTTCTCCATAGGTTCCAACTAACGTTTTCATCTCCTTTTAATGAGGGATGTGTGTGTGTGCGCGCGCGTGTGTGTGGTGCACATGTGTACTTAGGGCATGGAATTAATTTCCATGTCACTGCCCCCTTGCTAGCTATTTCTAATCCAGCAGTCAGAGGAAACTTATTTTTTCTGAAAAGAAAAACAAATGGAAGATGACCTACTAGTAATAATAATAAACATCTCATATTACATTAAAATATATAGTTTACAAATTGCTTTTCCATTTAACCATGTAGGGGTCGGATAATGAGGAGATGACACGAACTGTGAAGTCAGTCAAGATATGGGTTCAAAATCCAACTCTGCCGTTTCCTTAACTAACGACCTGGGATAATCTGCATAATTTCCTAAGACGTTTCTTATCTTCATTGTAAAATGTCACTGATAAATACCTACTTTGCAAAACTGATAACAGAGGATTAAATTAGTTAATATGTCTAGCACCCTTAGTGTGATGCTTCACACTTAGCACCTAAAACATGGTAGCTAGTAACAATGTCAGCTAGCAATTTGTAGTAGAGAAAAATAGAAAGATAATGAGACAGTTTAAAAAGTATTGTGGATAGTTGATAAAGGAAGGGAAGAGAAAATCTAGAGAGCAAGGGAATGATATAGGGGAGGGGGTGCATCCAATTTATAAAAAAAAGTGAGGGTCCCCTTCCAGTAAAACCTGAATAGAAACAAAGCAGTGGACTCACCTTGATTCTAAGATGAGTGTGTTAATCACATTACATTTCATTTGGCATATCCTGCTGTTTACTTGGACAATGATGTTGGGGTGAGTTATTATTTATTTCTATCCCTTGACGTTCTGATTAGCTCATCAGCAATCAGTCACTATTCATAGCTCTTCAATTGCTTTTATTAAGTAGCAAACTCCTCCTCCTCTAATACTCCACAATTTATTCAAGTTTGGGAAAGAGTAATGTCTCTTGAGTGAGTGCTTGCCCCAGGCCAGATGAAATGTAGTCATGCTGCCACACGACTCAGAATGAATCATGGAATCTTAAGACAAACATTAAGCACCTTATGGTTTCTAGGGAATTTAAAGGCATGCCAGCCACCTTTGGATTAATTTCCAGCTTTGATGATTTTTGAGAGGGAGTATTGAGGAAACGAATAAACTTGATATGCCAGCTAATTTTGTGAACGTCTTCTTAGTCGGGGCTGTGTAAACGCAGTATGCATGCTATTCTTTGCTTCTGTGTTGATGAGAGCAAAGCTCACACCTAGGTACAATTGCAGCTCAGATTATCATGAACTCGTGAGCACAGTGGAGTTCCTTTCAAGATTTTTGCCAATGATCCATTATGTTTGAAAAGAGTCCAAGAACCAGTCTATACAGATTGACTTTTTTTTACTACACATTAGAATTAATCTTGAAAGTTATATATAGGCTATTTTAAAAATTAAGTCATATTTTCCCATCCTCACTGAGAAAATTTGTACTCACAGAAAAAAATGCTATAGCCCTTTTGTTTTTTTTTTGTTTTTTTTTTTTCATTTTTCTGAAGCTGGAAACAGGGAGAGACAGTCAGACAGACTCCCGCATGCGCCCGACCGGGATCCACCCGGCACGCCCACCAGGGGCGAAGCTCTGCCCACCAGGGGGCGATGTTCTGCCCATCCTGGGCGTCGCCATGTTGCGACCAGAGCCACTCTAGCGCCTGGGGCAGAGGCCACAGAGCCATCCCCAGAGCCCAGGCCATCTTTGCTCCAATGGAGCCTTGGCTGCAGGAGGGGAAGAGAAAGACAGAGAGGAAAGCGCGGCGGAGGGGTGGAGAAGCAAATGGGCACTTCTCCTGTGTGCCCTGGCCGGGAATCGAACCCGGGTCCTCCGCACGCTAGGCCGACGCTGTACCGCTGAGCCAACCGGCCAGGGCCGCCCTTTTGTAATGAAAATCAAACTTCAGTAGTGTTTTCAGTGAGTGTTCTACATTTGTCAGTGTTAAGTTCACAGTAATTTTTTTAATGCAAGGATCCACACTTTTAAAATCAAATGGTTATTTTCATGTTAGTGAGATTTTTTTTCCCCCAAGGTGTGGGACTTGAATGTTTAAGTGGACACACCATCCGTGGCATTCTGTCTTGCCATTAGTGACGTTGTCTTGTGAGTAGAGCCATAAAATTTGTCTTTTATTTAGGTATATTGGGCTGTGGTCTTCTGTGGTCAAAGTGGACTTTAGATGGATCAATATGAACTTTTAAGAAATGAATGGGATCAAAGCAATGTTGACCTTAAAACAGAGTGATATCTGTGGGATGTGTTTGCACTATTTTACCCTGCCTCTATTTGTTAACAGTTGAGGCCCCAATCATTGGTATTTTGAATCCTGTAAAAGCCGACTAGACTGCCCTTATGTAGGACCTGGGAAGTGTGAGCCACGCCATGTTGGTTCACCTGGCAAGGCTGTGGAATAGCATTAAATCTCATGCTGGGTTAGTCAGATTCTAACAGCCGAGAGTTAAAAACAAAATTCCTATAGAGTTACTCTAGTCATTTCTTCAAATTGCTCTAAAAGTACAATATGTGCAGTTTTGTGTATATAACTCTGAACAGTAATTCTCATGCATAACATTGTCTGAGAACCACTGGACTAGAATAAAGGAAGGAACAAAAGGGGTGCTGTCTGGACACTCAAACTATTGTTTCTTTATGGTAACTCCCCAATCCATGGAAAAGTGGAGAATTCTAAAGAATCCTGACTGCTTGCAGGATTTGCTCCATTCTCTTTTAAGATCAAGCCTCTATAATCTTCAGACATGTTAATAGATTTGGTTGGTAATGTGAGGATTAAGCGAGACAGTATACATGCAAGCATCTTGCTCAGGACCAGGTGATGGGATAGATTTAAATCTAACTGTTGCTTGTCATTTCTCTTTGAAAAGTTGTAGAGAAGAATTTGGTCAGCTGCTTCCTCTTGGTAGATTGAAACTTCCCACTGTCCAACAGTGACTTACCTGTTCTTCCAAACTGGCTACTTCTCTGGGCCAGTTGGAGGTAAATGTGGGTGAGGTTTTCATGTCTAATGTCAGCCCTACATTTGGCGGATAGGATGTGACTCAGTTGAATGTCCTATATACCCTTGGGATCTGTAGGTCTTCTCTCAGCTTTCTAGAGTTTAGACTTGTGTGTAAGAATCACCTGATGAAATTGTATAACATACCTAACTAGACTTTCCGTGGTAAAGTCATGAGTATGTGTTTTTAGATGTTTTTATTATGTATTTTGGGGGGTATGTGCGGGTATGTATTTTTTGAGAGCTGCAAAGGTGAGTCTTATGTAATCAGCACAACCCTGGGAGTACAGTATGTTGCTACAAGATCTGTGAACATTTCTGACCCTATTTTTAGTTTAAATTATTTAGGAAATGACTACTGTATTTCTCATGTAGGTTTAAAAGGACATAATCTCCGTTATTAAGTGAGTCAACCATTTATTAGACAAATCAGCCGTAAGATTGGCCTTTTAGTAGATATAAAATTAGTAACTTAAGTTTACATATTTTAAAAATTGAATACCAACCAAGTCTTTTATCTGCTTGAGGCAGTAGGATCTTTGATTTCCACTCCCAGGTAGCATTGAAATGATCGCCTGAGGTTTTGTTGGTTTGTTTTTAATAACTTTGGTTTTGAATTGCGTCTTTTTTTTTTCCATTTTGGAAGGTAACTTTGTATTTTTCATAATTTAGTATAAGTTCAGAATTTTACTTACAATTGAGTTTGAAAAGGAAATATACATTTTGTTTCTGATTTAGTAAGATGAGGAGTCCTTTCAACATTGCTTCCTGCACCCCAACAAATGTTTCTGTTCTCACTTGTCCCTACTTTCTGATTCATGGAGTATTTTCTTTACTTGAGAGGTACCTGGGCCCCCCCATTCTAGTTTCTCATCAGGTAAGCTCCTCTTCTTTTTCTTACGCACAAAATCTGTTCCCCTGCACTAAAATAACCAACCCTTCTCCATCTTCCGTGCTTCAGTATACGTATCATTTTATCTCTTTGCTTCTCTATTCCAGGCCAGTGTTTTTGAAAGATTAACTGTATTTTCTGCCTCTGCAGCTTGACCTTTTACAGTTTGGCTTCTACTCTTACCGCTTTATTAGAACTCCACTGTAAAGGAGTCACTAGTAACTTCCCATTTTCCACATCCAGCAATCTTTTCTAAGCTCTCATCCTCTGACCTTTTGGCAGTATTTGAGGATGCTGATCACACCCTCCTTCTTGATGTCTCTTCTGTTGACATATGTGACACTTCAGGCTCAGTTGTCCAACCTCTGTGACTGCCTGTCTCTTATTTCTTTGCTGGATCATCCTTGGCTTTTGCTTGTAAATGTATTTATTAACACATTCTTCTACCTTAGCTGTCCCTCCCACTTTTGTGCATTCCTTCTTGCTGTATTTCAGCTCCAGCAGCTAGGACAAAAACTATGGCGTACACCCTGGGGGAATTCTTGGACTGAACCCAGAGAAAACATACCTGAGATGCCAGAGAAAGGGAAACCCAAAGTTGTAGTTAGAAAAATGGCACCCAAATATCAAGTCTGAAAAGTAAGGATGAAAAATAAGAAAGCAAGCAGTAAGACTGGTAGTTTGTATGATGGTAGACAAATGGGTCAAGAGCATAAGTGTCTATCTTATCCAGGTCCTTTGTACATGAGGGCCTAATACGTGTTGCCTGAGAGCATGCTCTCTTGAAGGAATTGCACTGGGGCTTTGCTTCAACCATCATTTCTCTGGATGACCTCAGATCTGTATCTGAAGCCCCATTAGATTCTCCTGTGAACCAGAGCTCTATTTCTATCTTCCTCGTAGGCAGTTTCACCTGGATATCTACCTGGTATCCCAAATTTAACGTATTCCAAATTAAATCTGTTATCTTTGTTGTGAAACCAACTCCTTTTTTAGGGGCTGGGGTTCCGAATATATCACTGCTCTGTCATTCGGATCAAAAACTCAAAGCCATTTTTGATTCTTCTGTTAGCCCCATCCAGCAGTTTGGAAAGTATTATATTATCTCCATGATGTCTTGGAACTGGCCCTACCTTCACATTCTTCTGCTTCAACTGCTGATTTATGGGCTGACTGACTTGACATTCCAGAGATAGCCCCCTGTTAGTACCCCCTTCCCCATTTCTCTTTGTTACTACCAGAGTAATGTTTCCAAAACTCAGCTGTGAATTTAGAAGACACTTAAAACTTATGGCAACATTCCTAGCTGGAGATAATTGCTTCCCCCTCAGTGGTTTTGTAGCACTATTGTAATTTTCTACTATATTTATGTGTGATAATTATATATACATTATTATATATATATTTCTGTACATGAATTATAAATCCCTGTAGATTGTAAGCTCCTCAGAGGGCAGGAACTATGTCTTACTTATCTGCTATCACCGTATATTCCTTGTATTTGACATGAAACAAATATTTATGGAATTGAATTAAACAGCTAGCTGGGCTGGAAGGAATCTGATCCCGATTAATAGTAGGTGATCTATGAGAGTCATTTTAATTTAATATTAATGTAATTTTTTGTACATCTGTTTTATTCTGAAAAGCTTTTTTATTAAGCTCTGCTGATGGCATAAATGGAACAGTTAACTGGAAGACCAAACAGGCCAACAATTTTATTATCAGCAGAAAAATGGCTGCTGGGAAGGAACATGGTGAGTTTAGGTTGTAAATCTGAATCCCTTTTGGGGAGTCAGTTAAATGTCTGCTTCCAATATTCCTTTTTCTTTTTAGTTGTGTGTGGATTTTTAAAGTCAATCTGAAAAAAATTAAATTTTGCTTTTCTAATCTTCTAAAACTTCTGATTCTCTAGTTCTTAATCCATTATTTTCAAAGTGTTTTTCCTTCGCTATAGTTATGCCTTTTTTTAAACTAAAAATAATTTATGTTTTTAACCTATTGTTTCCCCTTATCCAGTTACTGGCTTGCCATTTGTAAAACTTGTCCCAGTGTGGTTAATATAACAGTTTACTTACAACATTGAAAAAACATGAAGTACATTTAACATAAATCATTTTAAAACAGTATTTATGTAATGTAACCGTAGAAAAATGGTCATAAAATATTTTGGCTAAGTGTGGATGATTTTTCAAATGATTTTTGTGCAAAACCATATTGGTATGTTTTGCTATTAAATAATTAGATGGCACTTGTTTTATAGTGGAAAGATTATCTGACCCTTGAATGACTGATTGTTCCTTTAAAAATGTTTTTCATATGTATAAATATGTCCATTAGCAATATGCCAGGACCTTTGAAGTACTGTATTTCATCAGGGAGGAAAATACTTAATAACCAAACTATTGGTTATTTTAAAATAATCAAGTTACTATCACGAACTTTCATAATGTTGTATTTCTTTATTTTGAATCTTATAATCCCTCTTACACCTCCCTCCTCACCCACCCCACCCCACCCCACCACCACCACCCACCCCCCCACCACCACCCCCGCTCCCACAATATTGACTGTATTTGGTGAGGAACATTAGCAGAATGGTAGCCTGGTTTTCTCAACTTTGGGTCAACTAAAGTGTCTGTAAAGACAAATCAAAAATATTTTTAAAAGAACAGTAATTTATACAAGCTAAAATGGCCATAAGCCAAATAAAAGTTCCTAAGTATCTTGCAGGAGTGATTCCTGGCTTACCTCATTTTCTTCATATAGCCCTCAAGTTGGGATTACTTTTTTTCCAGCTAGCACCAAATTATTCCTTAACTGGGACCTCCTACCCCTAGATTCGTTTCACAGTGAGACGAAAGTTGCCAGTGTTCTTCCCTGCTGCTTGGAAACAAACCCACAAACACCTTTGCATTTTAAAGTGTTTTCCACTGCTAATGTTGATAAGAAAATAGAGTTTTATAATGTAAACTTCTCATGAAAAGGGCACAAATATTCGTTTTAAAAAGCACTAGGTGCACTTACTCCAGTATCTAAGGTCATCTGACAGTCAGTTCCCTGCACCCTCCTTAGATATTCTCATGGGAGTCTGTCTCCCTGGGTTCTGTGAGGAAATCACCCTTGAATGTACTTATCTGGCTTTTTTCTTAATCAGCCTGAGGGCCTCCAGCTTCTTAGTACATTCACCCTTGCTGTTTTCTGAGCTTTCCAGTCCCGCTATCAGATGGCCTTCAGTGTTGCCATCTGCGATGCTTCTGCCCTGTCATCTCCCTAAGACTTGGGATCTGCCCTGATTCTGGAGTTCCACTTGAGATTCCCAAAGATTCTTCCTCTGGACTTGACCCCATTTTCCCCTAAATTGCAGTTATCATTTTCTTTTTCTTTAGTTTCTTCTTTTTAACTTGAGTCCCTAGAACTTCTATCTTCTTTGAGTATGTCCCTCCATTTCCTATTTCATTCACCAAAAAAAGTACTCTCTAACCAACCATTCTTAGCAAAATTCACTATTGGAAGAACTTTACATATGGAGGTACTTGTCTCTTCCTGTTTCAAACTTCATGCTGCCATTGGACCTAAAACAGATTTTCTCCTTGAGACCTAAGCAATAACTGCAATTTACAAAACAGAAATGATCACGACACCTTGAACCTACTGAGGTAATCACTTCAGGTCACCACATTTTATTATTTCTTCAGTTTCTCTTGAACTCATCCTTTAGCTTCTCCCTTTCTGGTCTCCTCGTCCAATTTAAATTCTATCATTATGCTTCTGTAGCATCAAAATATCTTGTACAGCCTGACCTGGCGGTGGCGCAGTGGATAGAGCATCAAACTGGGATGCCGAGGATCCAGGTTCGAGACCCCGAGATCGCCAGCTTGAGCGTGGGCTCATCTGGCTTGAGCAAAAAGCTCACCAGCTTGAGCCCAAGGTCACTGGCTCAAGCAAGGGATTACTCGGTCTGCTGAAGGTCTGCAGTCAAGGCACAGATGAGAAAGCAATCAATGAACAACTAAGGTGTGGCAATGAGAAACTGATGATTGATGCTTCTCATCTCTCTCCGTTCCTGTCTGTCTGTCCCTATCTATCTCTCTCTCTGACTCTCTCTCTGTCCCCGTAAAAAAAAAAAAAATCTTGTACAGAGAGTAATGTTTCATCAACTGTATGAACAGATTTTTTTTCCAGTAGCTTATATAACAAAGGCATTTTAAATGCTCTCTCAGATCTATCAAATGCTCTGTGGCTCGGTGAGGTGTTCTTGACCATGAATCCCAATCATCTGTTTTTGAAAATTTCAAGAGAGCACAAAAGATTATAAGAGCATTTAAATGGGAAAATAAGTTTAGCAATTGTATTTTTTGGTGTAACTATCTTTTAAAATAATGTTCCAATTCTTAATGTTAGCAGTAGAGTGGTACCTTATCTGTAAATAGGATGTTGAGGAACTTAAATGTCTTAGGCCAACACTTTGGCATCATTTTACCTCAATACACACGAAATGTTTACAAAAATCAGAAAGAATATTCTAGATGTGGATCTCCTTTTTTTTTTTTTTTTTTTTTTTTTTTTCCCTGGGGTGGGAGTTGAAGAACTTAAAATTTACCCCTGGAATAATTTAAATAAAAGGGGTTAAGCCTTGGCATTACTCATTTATCTATATATATATATAGATGTATATCACTAAGATAAACATCTTCAAATTCTTCTTTCTTACTTAGGGCAACTCATGTTCTAACTTGTGGGGTTAGCCTTAGGTTTACTGATAAACTTTCATTGCTTTTTTTCCCCTAAGAAACAAAAAGAAAGTCAAAATGATTGTGTGCCGATTTCCTCATTATTTTCAACTTAAATGTTTAACTTTAATTCAGGGGTCCCCAAACTTTTTACACAGGAGGCCAGTTCACTGTCCCTCAGATCATTTCAGGGCCGGACTATAAAAAAACTATGAACAAATCCCTATGCACACTGCACATATCTTATTTTAAAGTGAAAAAACAAAACGGGAAACAAATACAATATTTAAAATAAAGAACAAGTAAATTTAAATCAACAAACTGACCAGTATTTCAGTGGGAACTATGCTCCTCTCACTGACCACCAATGAAAGAGGTGCCCCTTTTGGAAGTGCGGTGGGGGCTGGATAAATGGCCTTAGGGGGCCGCAGTTTGGGGACCCCTGCTTTAATTGGACACTCATGGATATGAAATAATATGTACTCCGAATAGAATTCTCTATTGCCATCTTAAGAAAGGCTCTTCCTTAGCTTACTGACTGACAGTCAAAGGATTGCATGGCTTGGCGAGAGAAATAACTCATTAGTCCAAATGACCTTTTTCCCTCTTGTTGGAGAAGAGCAGGAAGTGCTTTTAGCACTTAATATGTATTCTTCTTTGCCTGTGAAAGGTGGCAAAGTCAGGAGGAAGGATCATCATGTTCTAAGACAGCAAAAGACCGACCATCTCCCAGAAATGTGTTTCTCCTTCGAGGCTCTAGCTATGAGGGCTAAAATGTCTCCTTCTAACCTTCAAGTTTTTTCTTTCTTTAAACAAAAGAAACTTCAGATTTGTTTCTTAAAATTATCATCAATTCACTTATTCAGTGGTAATTATAACTTCATGTAATAACAGAATGGACGTGGCTTATCTGGTCAAATTCTGATTTATCCTAAAAACAAGAGAGATAATTAAAGTGAAGATGTTATGCAACATAATTAGCTTACTGTAGTGGGTTTGTAATAATGTAGTGTATAGCCACCAAATGTATTACCTTATATTTTCATACAAAATACACGATTACCTAGATTCAAGTCCTGGCTCTTCCTCTTACTAGTCCCATAGCCTTGAATCTGTCTCACTGGGTTCAATTTTGTTATCTATAACGGGAAGGACCGAACTCTTCAGGAGAGCAAATGCATGCCAAGTCCAGCTGGTGTGATCTGTCAGGAATTTGGAGTCGGGGGGATTGCTGTATCCATATCCCAGTAGGAAGTAACGCTATGATCTGTGTCTTCGTAGAGAAGGATATTTAGCATGGCCAAGCAGGATGACATCTAAAGCCCCTTTCAACTGCAGCATTCTGTGAGACTAAGTTTATTGATCACCAGTTCATAATGGTTTGCAACCACTTTCCAACTGACATTTAAAGGAGGGAGAAAAGCAAACGAAACATGTTATTATTACATGAAAAATCAAGATATTTAACTCCAATTTAGATAAATGGTTTCGGTAAGTGGCTTCAGTTGGGGATAGGAGATGTCATGAAGAAACCCTCTGCTTTTTATAGAAAAAAACCCCAAGTAGTGGTTTCTCTTCTGCCTCATGTAAAGAAAAGTGACCGTATTTCTTAGAAGAATGAAATTTTAAAAAGGCAGTTTAATGCCTGCCCTGTGATGAATTATATAGTGGAGGTAAGGACTATCTGTAACTAAAATAAAAACAATAGCTGAATCTCCTCCCAAGTGAGTGGCCTGCAGCATTTTTTAAATTGAATTTATTGGGGTGACATTGATTAATAAAATTATATGGGTTTCAGGTGTACAATTCTATAATACATCATCTGTATCTTGTATTGTGTGCAGCGCCTAATTATTGAGCAAACTCTCAGATGAAGAGCAGGCTGCTGAAAAGAGCTTTTGTTTCAAAGCCAAGATTTTTAAAGCCGGATTGATAAAACGCAAGATGCATCCTAGGAGAAAAAGCAAAACAGGTTGTGTACCTGGCTGGATATTGATGTGTCTCAAAATGTTTTTCTACAGCAATTATTTGATTTAGTAATTAAATGTCAATTTGACTATGGAAATAGCACATTAAAAAATAAATTAGAAAGGAAACCGAAATATATCAGGCTCTGAAAATCCTGAAATGGATTTTCTTGATGCAGAAATAACAAATGGTATCATCTCTTATCATCAACTCTGATGAACGGGGAGCAGCTTCTTGGAGCGCTGTGTTTACAGGGGCTCTGTGACCAGTAAAGAGCTTTTCCCTGTTAAAACTATAAAATATCCAGCGAGCCTCATCCTTCCTGTCGGCACTCACCAGTTTTTAATTTTCAGTGATGATTGTATAGTTAACTAAGTCTAGCAGTTGTATTTCAGGTAGAACTTTCTTTTAAAAAATATTCCAATTCTTAAATTTCACATGAGGCTGGTGTCTGCTCCATGAATAGGGCTTGGAGGTATATTAGGGTGTCTGGTTGCTTACACAAAAACTTATTTTACAAGCCGTACCAGGTAAGAGGCTATTCAGTATTATCTTTATATCTTGAACATATTTTAAAATCTCCTGCATTGTTGTTATACAAAAAATTTTTTCCAGATCATACTTACTATTAAGGAAATACAATGAACAGTTGGGACATAGACACTATATTATTTAAGTAATTTGCACATAAAGCACCCTTGTCATGCTTCCAATGATCAGCTTACGCCTTAAAACACTCTGAGTGTGAGGGACAATTTAACAAAATTAAAATGCTTTTTGAGACAGGCTTTAATTTCTTATTAATACATTACTTATTAATTATAGTGTGTGATAATATTCTTAGGCTGATTTAGCTATTGCTAAAGGTAACAACTCACTTAATAGATCTCTTTGCTTAAATTATGCAGTATATTTCACACACGTCAAACATGTAAGAAATTATTTTATACAACACATTATATTCATTCATTTTAATTTGACAGTTCATGTTTGATGACTAGACGGAGTGAATTAAGACTTTCTAGGGTATACTTATTTATTTCTGAATGCATTTAATACACGAAGTTTACGCTGCCGTCTCCGTAAGTAATGCCTCTATACTAATTGTAAGATCATCTATTCAGGAGTATCCAGCATCAAATAGGAACAAGGATACGCACCACAAAAGGGTCTTTGTATATAGCCAAACTAGATGCTGCATACGCAGGCTCCCGTTCCTTACATCGAGCCCAGCGTGTGTTACAGCAGGACGGATTTGTTCCTACTTTAACACACAAGCGCACCTCATTTGGTAGTCTGCTTTCTAAATCTGCAGCAGATTAATAGCAGCAAATTAGAAGGGCTAGAGAAGCTGCTATAGGCGAGATACCGATGGCAATGAAAAACGACAACTGACAACTTGTCCTCAGATGAGAAAACAGGAAATCTATAAAGCACACAGACTTAAAAAGCATTAGCTGACTGGGACCCGCTAGCAGGAGTGGGATCGGTAAATGACAAAGCAACCGAACAGTCCGTAAAAGCACCACTGTATAATAGAGCAGAGTGCAATAATTGCTGTGCCAAATGATGATCTTCTACCATCATAAAAAAGGATTGACCGCTGAGTTCTTTAGACAACAGCCCTCTGACATGTTTCCTTCCGAGGGTTACCGGTAACTAAGATTTTACAATATTCTCTTAAACCATAAAAGTTAGTAATTGATGATATAAATGGACCCTTTGAAGTGATTAATTTGTTGATAAAGTATCTGTGAGAGATATATACATTGTAGGTGCCTAATAAAGGTCACCTGGACATGAATATGAGCATTACTTTATGACTCTCTTCTCAAAGATTTCAGAGAAGAGACAGCTTTAAGATTTCAATTTAACTGGGACTTGTCGGGTCTCACACCCATCAGCTAGTTTATCTTTATAGTCATGTCTCTGTTCTGGGTGATACAGAAAAAGGTAAGTATTCTCTGGACTTTTTTGTGGAGAGGGGACTCTCTGAGTGACCGTATGCCATTAAAAATAATCGTAATAATTGTGAAGTTACGTTCTATAGGTTCATTAGCAATAAACTACCACAATCCTGTCAAAAATTAATGTTTACTAAATGCATCCAAATTTGCTTTTGTTTTTAAGTGATTGGAAATAAGCACACCCTCGTCTTTACATTACAGTGTTTCTTTCATAGGGAGAAAGTGTCCCGTGGACTAAGAAAAGAAGACAAGATGCTATTTAGTTAGGATGAGGTCCCACTTTATTGCTGTTATCATTGTCGTCTGTTACTCGGTTCTTGGCTCTCTGCTGTAATATAATATATATTGTTGATATGGTCCACAGTGTCTATATCTTACGGCAAATATGGTGAAAACAGTGTTGTGAAGAGATTTTGCTAGCGTGGTGACAAGGGGCATTGGGACTCTATTTAGAGAGGGTGAAATAATTACGCCAGCTATGTCTGAATACCCTTTTGCTCCTCTCAACTGAGATATGAAACTTTTCCTTTAAAAAAAAAAATCTGTTATTTATGATGACTTGTCTTTAGTTTTTAATCTTGGCAAAGCTAGCCACCCTTGCTGCTTGAAGATGATGTTTTTGACCCCCTGTGAGCTGGACTTCTGTTTTGTTTTTCCCACTAATGGTGATGGATTTACACGGATTTAGCCACATAGTGGTTTCCAGTTTCATTTGTGTCCAGTGGCATGTGTTTGCAGAGGTAATGGATTTGCAGCTGGAGACTATTGCAAAGCCAAGTGACACACAGAGTCCAGGCCCCGTGACTTTAGCTTGATTAGCATGGCACTGTACACATGTATATTTCAGAGATTATTAGATTTTAGTACTGTGGATTCTTAGCGTGTTTAAATTTGATTTTTAAGACTTGCTTTTAAGGAAAACAATATGCTTCAGGCTTACTGTTTATGAGTAGTACCTGGACATATGAGAGTGCAACATGTTAACTGTTAGTAACAGCCTTTGTGGGCGTTGGTGCAGACCCTGTCCACATCATAAATATAGCTCATGTTTAGAACAAGAGCCTATAACTTCAAATTCTCTGTGTCACTTGTTTTCAAAAGGAAGTGAGGTGTAACTACTGCCCAGATAGCCTCTGTTGAAGAGCTATTTGTTTTACAAGTTAACAAACTGGAAAGGGTAAGTGAAAGGCTACTTCTCTACAATGTTTTGTGGGTGCTCATAATTTAAACTGATGCTACAGAAAGGAAGTATTACTTTCACAAACAAAACACAGTGGCTTAGTCATTTTCCATTTCTGGATGATGAATGTGTCATACAATGGCATCATGTTTTTCTCAAAGTAAATGGCGTACTATATACTTAAAGTGAAGCAGGCTTTACTGTGGAGTTGCCAAGGTAACTGACCAGCAAGCAGTTCGGCAGATTGCAGAAAGGCAATAGAGTACACAATGAATAAAGAAATGCGCGTGTCATCTTAAAACCCAGGAGGGCCCTGGTGGATGGTGGTTTGGCTCTGTAGGGCACAGAAATGTTTTTTTATGAAAGCAGAAACTGAGATAGGTGTTCTTTGCTAGTCCCTGAAGAGAGGTGTTATCCAGAAGCAGGTACCCTTTTATGGCTCCACTTCAAGACCTACCAAGGGCTGTATAGAAAATAGGATAATTTCAATATTATTTAATAAGAGCAGCCTTTCTTTTTGCATATAAGCTAGCTTTTACCACCTTATGGCAGTGAAAACTAAGGGCAATTGTTAGTAATTAATAATGTAAATGGAGGAGGGCAACATATAAATTGCTATACACAGATGAGAATTTGTTACAAAATAGAAATTTAAATAGAATATTATATATATTTAGTCCCTAAGCATGAGACCTGTGTTTACCTCTACAGTGCTTTGTATTAAAATGTATTCATCCATTCACTAGGCACTGGTAAAGATAATCAAGTATGAAAAATACCTTGTAGGTGCTGAGAGAATAATGAAGGTAAATAAAATTCAGTGCTAAACTTTAAGGCGTTTTTATTCTCTAGAAAGAATAAATTAGATATGCTCTGAAGAGATTTCTTTAGATTATTCAAAACATTCCTATGCTTTGAATGTAGGATTGTGATGTAGATGTAAACTCCTTTTACACATAGAATGAAATAACTGACTGCTCAGGGGGAGTTCACCACTGTCCACAATTTCACTCTTCTTCCAGGTTCTTCTTCCCGAACCTTAAATATACTCCAAGATCTAGCATCCCTCATTTAATTCCCTTCCTTGAAAGAGCCCCGTATTATCCCACAATAGTATAGTGCACGTGTGTTCCCCGCTGAAATGCCCGAATGCCACATCACTGAGTTTTAGAATTTTGCTAGTACTTTAAAAGCCGTATCAAATTTCTACTTCTTACAGATTGTTTTTCAAATCTTACTAGTTTCCGTTGTCCTCCCCATCTTCCCAGGTATTGCCAGAGCATTTTGTTTCTTTGGGATCATACCAAGTTAGGTGGGTGTAGGCTTCCCAAACCAGATGGTGATCTCGTGGAAGACAGGGACTGGGGCTTCATTTCTGCCTTCTCCACAGATCCTTGCGTCCCAGGGGGTGTTGTGGAATTCAACTGGTAAAATACCAAGTTCTCATCCTCACAGTGTTTCTGTGACTCATATCCCCCCGGTTATTGGAATGGGACCATTTCCACCAGTGAGTAGAGTGTTCTTGGGTAGAAGTTGGGTACTCTAAGTGCTAATGGGAGACTACTTAGAATAAAAACAAGTCAGGAAACAACGAGTCTCCCTGCATACTTAGTTTAAACCTAACTTGCAACTTCCATCCCCCTGTTCCATAGCCTTTGAAGTTGTGTGTTTAGCAGTAAAGCTATGGATACATGAAGCTACAAGCCAAATATTTTAGTTTTGTTTTACATTTTTGGCAGCCAGCCACAGAACTGCAGGGACAAGTTTTTCACAGATAAACATTTTGTGGGCGTTCCTGTTTTTATGCTGAAAAATTTACTGTCAGTGATCTTGCTGTCCAGGGCTTTTAGTTAGTTGTAAGCCTGAAGTGAGCAGTGTTAGGGTTTTTAAGGTTAATTACTACATTTGTAAATCCATCAGTGATTAACAGAAAGAACTGGCGTGATACGGTTTATCTGTTTAAAAATTGCAGTCACTAGCCAGTCAGGAAGATAGAAAACCTAAAGAGAGTGTAGAGGTGACAAGGGTAATGGCAGTAATGTGTTGGTGGAGCTGCTGATATCAGAGGAAAAATAATAGGTGGAAAACTAATCAAACTGATTTGGCCATTTTAATGTATTCCCATCATATATCTTAAGTAACCAGTAAATCGTGAAATCTGCCCCGTTTCACTTAAAGCAATTATTGGCTCTGGATTTTATTATATAATTGTTATTGCTTATTTAGGATGTAGGATTATATTGTGTGAATTATTAAATGTCAACATCAGGTGAAATGGAATAAATCATTTCCAGGAGAGAGATGAGAAATAGCACTCATAAAAAAAAAGTATCAATGCATTTTTCTAAGTATATATGAAAGTTGCCTTACATATATCTGTGGTATTATATAGTCTGATATGCTTTGTCTAGCAAAAATTAATACCACGTAGATTCTGGCCATTTAAAACTTACTCTTTATACTTTACATTACAAAAAAGGGAATAAATGGAGCTGTTATGTAGTTTGTCAGTTCTTATGATTATTTTGTTGGTAATGATGACAATAAAAGGAAATTACCAAAATGGTGTTATGAATGTCTTCGTTACTTAACAACTTAAAATATTAAAATGTGCCTAATTTTGTTCACATTAAAAAGTCTCTAAACATGCCCGGTTGAAAATGTTGTTTGATGTTTTGTCCTAAAATCACTTCCCTTTAAAACAAACATTTTAACATTATTTTGCGTGTTGCTTGTTCCCCAGCAATTTCTGCATAGTAAAATCCTTCAGTACAGCGTGACTTATCCAAAGCAGCTCTTGTTATTTGTGTCTCTCTTATCTCTGCCCTTTGTTTTCAGTGTACACCATCCTCTCCAAGGTACACTCTGACCGGGATGTGTACCCATCTGCTGGCGTGCTCTTTGTCCATGTTTTGGAAAGAGAGTCTTTTAAGGGAGAATTTCCACCTTACCCAAAACCTGGTATGTCCTTGGTAAAAAAGCAAGTGGTTAATTTACGAATTTTTTTTGTTTCGTTCAGTGTGCATAAGCTAGATATTATATGATAAAAATATTGTTAACTTTATTTGGAATGGTCTGGATGTATAATACATTGGTTGTTGTATATTTTCATTCTTAAGATTAGAAATTTAATTACAGAAGGAAATAAATCATTTTTGAATTTTAAAGAAAGCCTATTTTTGGTTTTCCGGTCTTGAATTTTGTGCTTCTGACAAATGAGCTGCCTATATTTTCATAGAAATAATTATAGTTGTACAATTATGATTTTCCATATTAAAACTTTGAATCTTACATAGTACATTGATTTTTGGAAAACTATACATATTTTGTAAAAGAGAATGAAATATGGTATTAAGAAAGAGTTCTCAGAAAAACTTTTATAATATTACATAATTTTCTATAACTTCATAATAATATAATGAAGGTTAATTTTTTCCTTAAAATAATACCAATTGCAAAGTCTTATTTAATTCACTATTGGTTTAAATTATGTTATGTTGAGTTATTCCAAATGCTATGAAATTAATGAAGAGATTGAAAGACTAGGAAGAGAAAAATATATTACATTATTATAATTCTTACTTAAGAAATAAAAATGGCCTGACCAGGCAGTGGCACAGTGGATAGAGCATCGGACTGGGATGCGGAGGACCCAGGTTTGAGACCCCGAGGTCGCCAGCTTGAGCACAGGCTCATCTGGTTTGAGCAAGGCTCACTACCTTGAGCCCAAGGTCGCTGGCTCGAGCAAGGGGTCACTCGGTCTGCTGTAGCCCCCCGGTAAAGGCACAAATGAGAAAGCAATCAATGAACAACTAAGGAGCCACAATACAGATTGATGTTTCTCATCTCTCTCCCTTCTTGTCTGTCTGTTCCTATCTGTCTCTCTCTCTGACTCTCTGTCACTGCCACACACACACAAAAAAGAAATAAAAATGAATTTTCTGAAAATTATAGCATTAGAACTAATGTGCCTGTAAATATTAATTTGTAGATTATATGATGAAAAGCATACCTGAAAACACAAAATATAGTTGACTATATTCTCAATAGCATAATAGAAAAAAAATCTTTTCATCAGTTATTTTAAAAAATGTTTTCTTATGTGGCATTCTATGTTTGCAGCACTATTTAGCTAAATCTTTTGAACAGCAACTCTAATATTTGAGAAGAAAGCATTTAGTTTATAGTATAGTTTCTGGAGTCAGCCAAGATTAAATTCTAGTTTTACACTTAATATGACCATAGAGAAGTTACTTAACATGGAAAATTACATCTTCCATCAATAAAATTAGGGCTAATGATAGTGCTACTTCTACAGGTATGTTTAAAAATCAGAGTCCAGGCACAAAAACAGGGTCAGACTCATGCTAATGATACTGTTATTATTTATCATTAATAAATCTTGACACTATTAAAGTTCTTCTGTATTTGTAACATCTTTCTCAACTCATCTTCCATTGTTTTATAATCATATCATTTTGTTTTAATGATGCTTTTACAATTTTGAGATATTCCTTAAGATTATTTTGATGATGTCCACACCTTTTCACATAAGGATGTCTTCTAGAGAGAATGAACACATCAACACAGGACACTTTTCTGAAAGAATGGTCTCATTGGCAGAACGTTTCCACTCATAGGTGACCACAAAAAAAAAAAACAAAAAAAGAAAAGAAAATTTCCCCTGAAGTTGTGTGAATCTGCTTTCTTTGTTACATTTGGTTTTCTAGACAAACTAACCAGCCAAAGGCTTTTTCTTTAAATGAAGCCCTATTGAGTTCCCAGATGGATTTGTTTTTGTATGTGCATTCAGTTTGCTACAAATGTAAGAAGAAAAAGATTAGACAGAAATATTTTGATTGAGACAACCAAAGCAACATGTGTGAAAACAACTGACATCTTAACTGTGTTTCTTATCTAGGTGAGATTAGTAATGATCCCATAACATTTAACACAAATTTAATGGGTTACCCAGACCGACCTGGATGGCTTCGATATATCCAAAGGACACCATACAGTGACGGGGTCCTGTATGGATCTCCAACAGCCGAAAATGTGGGGAAACCAACAATCATTGAGGTAATTTTTTAGAGTAAAATTGTATTTTTTTTTTTGTAATTTGAATTTCAAATGTTAAAATTAAAATGACATGGCACTCGTTTTCAGTATTTTATGCACGGAAACCCGACTAGACAACATTTGGAAATGTACTATTCCTTTCTGTTCAGTTACAGGGTTTTATTTATTAAATGTATCAGGGTGACATTGGCTGATTATATTACCATAATTTTTGCTCCATAAAATGCACTTGCCCCCCCAAAAAAAGTGGAAGGGAAAATGCCTGTGCAACGTATGGAGTGAAAAATACAGTATTTTAAAAAATATTTTAACACACCATTTGGTTCAGAATATTTTTTTCTTATGTTTCTCCTTAAAATCCTAGGTATGTCTTAGGATCAGGTGCATCTTATGGAGCAAAAAATTACGGTATTATAGGTTTTAAGCATATATTTCTATGATACACGATCTGTGTATTGCATTATGTGTGCACCACCCAATCTCAAATCATCTTCCGTCACCATATATTGATCCCTTTTTATCTCCTCACTATCCCCCACCCGCTGCTTTCTGGTGAAGGTGTCTGAGTTTCGGTGAAATCATGGTTCTTAGCTTTTTCTGACTGACTTATTTCACTTTGCATATTATTTTCAAGGTCCATCCATGTTGTCACAAATGGCAGTATTTCATCTCTTCTTATGGCTGAGTTGGATTCCATAGTGTATATTCCACATCTTCTTTAGCCGGTCCTCTGTTAAGGACACTTTGGTTGTTTCCATGTCTTGGCCACCATGAATAATGCTGCAGTAAATGCAGGGGTGCACATATCTTTGTGATAAATGTTTTTAAATTTTCCAGGGTAGATACCCAGGAGAAGGATTGCTGGGTTATTAATTTTTTTTTGAGTAACTGACATACTGTTTTTCATAATGGCTGTACCAGTTTACATTCCCACTGGTAGTGAATGAGTTCCTTTTTCTCCACAGCCTCTCCAACCCTGTTACCTGTCTTGTTGATAATAGCCATTTTAACAGCTATGGGGTGGTATCTCATTGTAGTTCAGTTTGCATTTCCATAATAACTAGTGAAGTTGAATATCTTTTCATAAATCTTTTAGCCATTTGTATGTCTTCTTGGGAGAAGTATCTATTTAGATCCTCTGCCCATTGATTTTATTGGATTGTTTGGTCTTGAGTTGTATGAGTTCTTTATATATTTTGAATATTAGCTCCTTGTCGGAGCTGTTGTTTGCAAATATCTTCTTCTATTCAATTGGTTACCTTTTTTTTACTCTTATTTTTATTAATTTTAATGCAGTGACATTGATAAATCAGGGTACATATGTTCCAAGAAAACATCTCCAGATTATTTTGACCTTTGATTATGCTGCATACCCCTCACTCAAAGTCAAATCGTCCTCCATCACCGTCTATCTGGTTTTCTTTGTGCCCCTACCCTCTCCCCACCCCCTCCCTCTCCTTCCTCGCCCCCTCTCCACCCCTCCACCCCACTCCCTGTTACCATCATTCTTTTTTTTTTTTTCTGAAGCTGGAAACGGGGAGAGACAGTCCGACAGACTCCCGCATGCGCCGACCGGGATCCACCCGGCACGCCCACCAGGGGGCGACGCTCTGCCCACCAGGGGGCGACGCTCTGCCCCTCCGGGGCGTCGCTCTCTTGTGACCAGAGCCACTCTAGCGCCTGGGGCAGAGGCCAAGGAGCCATCCCCAGCGCCCGGGCCATCTTTGCTCCAATGGAGCCTCGGTTGCGGGAGGGGAAGAGAGAGACAGAGAGGAAGGAGAGGGGGAGGGATGGAGAAGCAGATGGGCGTTTCTCCTGTGTGCCCTGGCTGGGAATCGAACCCGGGACTTCTGCACGCCAGGCCGACGCTCTACCACTGAGCCAACCGGCCAGGGCCACCATCATTCTTGTCCATATCTCTGAGTCTCATTTTTATGTCCCATCTATGCATGGGTTCATGTAGTTCTTAGTTTTTTCTGATTTACTTATTTCACTACGTATAATATTATCAAGGTCCATCCATGTTATTGTAAATGATCCGATATCATCATTTCTTATGGCTGAGTAGTATTCCATAGTATATATGTACCAAAGCTTTTTAATCCACTCGTCCTCTGACAGACACTTGGGCTGTTTCCAGATCTTCACTATTGTGAACAATGCTGCTATAAACATGGGGGTGCATTTCTCCTTTTGGAGCAGTTCTATGGTTTCCTTGGGGTATATTCCTAAAAGTGGGATGGCTGAGTCAAAAGGCAGTTCAATTTTTAATTTTTTGAGGAATCTCCATACTGTTTTCCACAGAGGCTGCACCAGTCTGCATTCCCACCAGCAGTGCAGGGGGGGTCCCTTTTCTCCACATCCTCGCCAGCACTTATTCTGTGTTGTTTTGTTGATGAACGCCATTCTGACCGGTGTGAGGTGATCTCTCATTGTGGTTTTAATTTGCATTTCTCTAATCATTAGTGATGTTGAGCATTTGTTCATATGCCGATTGGCCATCTGTATATCCTCTTTGGAGAAGTGTCAATTCATTTCTTTTGCCCATTTTTTGATTGGATTGTTTGTCTTTCTGGTGTAGAGATTTACAAGTTCTTTATAAATTTTGGTTATTAACCCCTTATCAGACGTAATGTCAAATATGTTCTCCCATTGTGTAGTTTGTCTTTTTATTCTGTTCTTATTGTCTTTGGCTGTGCAAAAGCTTTTTAGTTTGATATAGTCCCATTTGTTTATCCTGTCTTTTATTTCCCTTGCCCGTGGAGATAAATCAGCAAATATATTGCTGCGAGAGATGTTGGAGAGCTTACTGCTTAAGTTTTCTTCTAAGATGCTTATGGTTTCACGCCTTACATTTAAGTCTTTTATCCATTTTGAGTTTCTTTTTGCGAATGGTGTAATTTGGTGGTCTAATTTCATTTTTTTGCAGGTAGCTGTCCAATTTTCCCAACACCATTTGTTGAAGAGGCTGTCTTTACTCCATTGTATGCCCTTACCTCTTTTGTCAAATATCAGTTGTCCATAGAGCTGTGGGTTTATTTCTGGGTTCTCTGTTCTGTTCCATTGATCTATGTGCCTGTTCTTATGCCAGTACCAGGCTGTTTTGAGTACAATGGCCTTTCAATTGGTTACCTTTTTGTTTTGCTGGTGGATTATTTTGCTGTGCAAAGCTTTTTAGTTTGACGTAGTCCTGTTCATTTATTTTTGCCTTTACTTCCCATGTCTTTGAGGTCAAATCATAAAATCTTGAATACCAGGGTCCACACATTTAGTACTTATGTTTTCTTCTATGTAATTTATTGTTTCAGATCTTATATTTAGGTCTTTGATCCATTTCAAATTAATTATACATGGGGACAAACTGTTGTCCAGTTTTATTTATTTATATATATTTTTGCATGTGGCTTTCCAGTATACTCAGCACCACTTATTAAAGAGGCTTTATTTTCTCCATTGTCAGTTTTTGGCTCTTTTGTCAAAAAGTATTTGCCCATATACATGTGATTTTGGGGCTCTCAATTCCGTTTCACTGGTTGTGTCGTTTTCACAGATTTTTGTTTCAGCTTTCATATAAAAAGAGCAGTACTAATTGGTGGGAAAAATTAAGACATTTAAAATAGATTACTATAAAATGAATTCTATTTAAGAAAATAAATGCAAACTTACTTGCTCCATATTTTAATTCCAGATTTCGTGTTTACTGAAATACAGTCATTATGCAGACATTCTGTGAGTCCCTATCATATTGTAAGCATTACGCTAGGTGCTGGTGCGAGAAAGATGAGTAACAGGTGAATCCTATTGAAGCACTAAATAGAAGCCTATACTTAGCTAACACCAACATAACTGTTATAATAAGAAGGTGCTGTTTGATGCAGAATTCTAACAGGGGAATAGGATTCACTTTACAATATAGAAGGAAGGCTAGCTTAGGCAAAAGAAACAGCACATCAAAATATTGACGGTATTAACAATCACATCTGTCTCTTAAGGAACAATGATATATATCTGAAGAGACGGTGCCACGGATCATTGGGGAAAAGGATGTCTATTTATTGAATGGAACTGAGACAATTTGTTAGCGATGTGGCAAATACAAAATTAGATTCTTCACAGGAAGTATAAAACTCAAGTTTAGATTGAGGATTTAAATGTGAAAAGCAAAGTTTTAAGCTGTTATATGAAAATATAGAGGAACTTACTGAGTTTGGAGTAGGGAAGGATTTCTTAAATAATACCTTAGTCTTAGTGCCTGACCAGGCGGTGGCGCAGTGGATAAAGCATCGGACTGGGATAAGGAGGACCCAGGTTCGAGACCCTGAGCTTGAGCACAGGCTTATCTGGTTTGAGCAAGGTTCACCAGCTTGAGCCCAAGGTCACTGGCTCGAGCAAGGGGTCACTCAGTCTGCACTAGCCCTCCCACCCCTGTCAAGGCACATATGAGAAGTCAATCAATGAACTAAGGAGCTGCAACAAAGAATTGATGTTTCTCATCTCTCTCCCTTTTTTTCTGTCTGTCCCTCTCCCTGACTCTCTGTCTTTGCCACAAAAATAATAATAATAATAATACCTTAGTATTTTTATTGAAGGGAAATTTTTTTTTAATTTTTATTAATTTTAATGGGGTGACATCAATAAATCAGGGTACATATATTCAAAGAAAACATGTCCAGGTTATCTTGTCATTCAATTATGTTGCATACCCATCACCCAAAATCAGATTGTCCTCCATCACCTTCTATCTAGTTTTCTTTGTGCCCCTCCCCCTCCCCCTTCCCCTTTCCCTCCTTCCCTCCCCCCCCCCATAACCACCACCCTCTTGTCCATGTCTCTTAGTCTCGTTTTTATGTTGAAGGGAAAATATTGATGTTTTTACTATATTAAACTTGTGAACTTCTGTGTATATATATATATCTCTGATAGTGAACTTAATCTTGCCCAGTTACATGGATAAATGTTTTAAACATAATGTTGCATTAAAAACGAAACAAAACACCAGTCCCAGGGGCCTGACCTGAGATGGCGCAGTGGATAAAGTATCCACCTGGAACACTGAGGTCGCTGGTTCAAAACCCCTGGCTTGCCTGGTCCAGGCATGTATTGGAGTTGATGCTTCCTGCTCTTACCTTTTCTCTTCCTGTCTATCTTTCTCTCTCCTTTCTCTAAAATGAATAAATTTTTAAAAAATTAAAAAAAAACACCAGTCCCAGAAGACTACCTGCAGTTTACCATTTTATAAAGCTCAAAAAACAAGCAAATTAAACAATATATTTTAAGCTTACATACATTTATAATAAAACTATATTTAAAATGAAGGGAATGATACATGCAAAATTCAAAATGGCTATTTCTGGCTGAAGGGGCTAGGATAGAGAAATACAGGTGTTGAACGAGGATTCACAGAGGTTCATTATGTTCTTATAGCTTATAATTAAGATATAATGTTATGAATACATACCAAATAATATACTAAAAATATAATGAAAATTTAATATATCTTTTATTGAATACAAGTAGTAAATAACTCATTTCTATATTCACATAAGATCACATATTTACTTTTTTTTTTTTTTTCCCCCGAAGCTGGAAACGGGGAGCAGTCAGACAGACTCCCGCATGCGCCCGACCGGGATCCACCCGGCACGCCCACCGGGGGCGATGCTCTGCCCATCTAGGGCGTCGCTCTGTTGCATCCAGAGCCATTCCAGCGCCTGAGGCAGAGGCCACAGAGCCATCCTCAGCACTCGGGCCATCTTTGCTCCAATGGAGCCTCGGCTGCGGGAGGGGAAGAGAGAGACAGAGAGGAAGGAGAGGGGGAGGGGTGGAGAAGCAGATGGGCGCTTCTCCTATGTGCCCTGGCCGGGAATCAAACCCGGGACTCCTGCACGCCAGGCCGATGCTCTACCACTGAGCCAACTGGCCAGGGCCACATATTTACAATATTTTAAAATATTCTACTAATATAGTCAATAGAGTTTTGCATATTTTAAACTAATATTTGAACATGTAAATCCCCTGATTAGTTTATTCTGTGGGTATTTATTAAGCATCTAAAAATAGATCAGCTATTCTTCTAGAAATAGGGTCCAAAAAAGCACATACTCTCTGCTACGAAGAGCTTCACATTATCAGGATAAGTAAAATTTGAGAATATTATAGAATTTAAATATCTAACTAGAAGTGATAGAAGGACTGCATTCTGTTATAGCTATTATTTAATTAAACATTAAATATAAATTCCGATAATAAAATTCTTCCTCCTGACTTATGAAATGTTCTTCACTCCCCCTAGTATTTGTGATTTTAAAAAACACACATTAGAATTTATGAAATTTGCAATAATGAGATTTGTGATAATTATGGGAAAGCTAGCCATAAAAATATTGTCACTCATTTGAAAATATCTAATATTTCATTCTGAGCTTTACCTTTGAGGTATTATAACAAATAGTGGAAGATTGATACTTTTTCTCATTGAGAATCTGATTAAGATTTTTGCAATCTTTATTACATTTTTTTTATTTGCTTCTTTGTACCAGTAGTTCCTAGTTTATTTTAATGACTAGTCTTCATTTCATTGTTAATCTTAATTAATCATGTGTCCCAACAAATACAATGAGGAAGTCATTAAATTCAACAGAAATCCGACAGATTGTGGAGAGCGTTCTTTTGCTATGTGTGATAATATGCTTTCCAGAATATGTACTTTTAAATATTGTTAAAGGTTTGGAATTATTCCAAAATTTGGATGTTTACAATTTGTGCAGATATTTCCTAGTGTAATTTATTTCACTTAAAGCTCATATGTGATGCTATGAAAATCTCTGATTTCGTTTTTAAATGAGCAAGCTGTTTCTTTTTAGTTTGAGTCAGTTTGTTTTGCTCTTTTGTCTCTGTCACCCACAGTGGCAGGCAGTGCCAGAAGCCTAGTGCTGGGATGCTAAAACTTTACACAAGCCATTTGGGGGTTTTTTTTTTGAGGTACTGCAGACCTGTCTGCTGATTTCTTATCTGTAATTGAGTTCAGTGTTCCTTGATTTTTGAAGTATTATCCTGTTTTTGGCCTTTGCTTTGTTGGGTGTTTGCAGTGGCTGCTTCTGAGTTGACTTTGATGTAAGTTCATTGGCTCTGCAAATGTTTACTAACATTGAACTGTACAAAGGGATTGATTTGTGTTTTTGAGTGTGTGCCATAAACTTACAGACCATGAACCTTACTGCTTAATTCCCATCATAAGTGTGCTGTGATTTCCAAATGGTTATTCGTGATCTTTTTTGACTGGTTGGTGTGCAGACAACACAGGATATGCTTGTTTTAAAGTGTACTTTCCAGTATAATCCTTAAACCCATAAAGCACAAAAATAAATTGTTTTGGTTTTTTGAACTCTTTGAATGGCACTGGTAATTCCTAATGGTTAATCCATTTACTAATGGGGCATCTGCATTGTGATTAGCACTTAACAGTCTTCTGTAAAAGGGGCTTTCTGATTTTAACTTGCTTAAATAGACCTGACTAATTATTCATTTTCCCATAATACTGCTAAAAGCTCTGTGTTCTTACTGCTCAGCTAACGAATATTGTAGTAAGTATATAAACAAATAATGAAAATGGAAAGAACGACAATTTGTTTTCATTTTGTCCTTAATGAATTTCATTTTCCAAATAACATTTCACTTCTTTAATATGATTTTCGTTTTTCAATAGATAACTGCCTACAATAGGCGTACTTTTGAGACTGCAAGGCATAATTTGATCATTAATATAATGTCGGCGGAAGGTAGGTATGAAAAAATATGTTGCTGATCGCTTCCTTATTTACAAGAAGTATTTTGTTATGTTTTATATCTATGTAAAATATAGCTATGGATTTTAAAGTGCTGGATATCTAATATAGCTAATGAAATAGTAAAATATAGAAAAATATTAAGCAGCATTTAATTTGTTATAAAATATTGTGATGTGTCATGGTGCTGAAAATCTCAGGATAGGGGACCAAGCAGGCTACTTATTTCTCCAGGCCTTGGTTTCATCATTTATAAAATAAAACTAAGAATAAAATTGCTCTCAGAAGTCTGGGGAGCAGATTCAATGAATTAGGCTTGAATTCAATGAATTAGGCTTAACACGAGGCTGAGCACAGAGTGCAGAATCAGTAATTATTAGCTAGTTTCATTAAAACTTAACATAGGTCATAGTTCAGTTGTATGTGAAGATCAGGGGTTATTGACAGACAAGTGTAAACTGTAATTTGGGTCACAGTCTCCTTCCTAATAGATGATCATGCATCAATAATTGCTGGAGTCCATCAGCAATCTAGAGGTACGTATGCTCAAATTGTAAGTGATTCCCAGGGATTTGGAAGGAGATAGGAAATATTCCAAGAATTAACGCTTTCAAATATTCTGACCCTATATTGGAATTAGATTGGGAAAAATGCATACCACTGAAAACCTTGTGATTAAAATGTATATGTCATGGAATACTCCTCTACCAGATATCAGTTATGAGGTGAACAGGAAAAGACTGGACATAGCTTTTTTCCCCTCTGGAAACAGTAGAACAGTGTGTATCCTGTTTAGGGGAATTCTTCCATTTACTATATAATTAAAAACAAATGAGCATAATCAAAATACTTTATCAGAACCTAGTAGTCTGGATTTCATGCTAATTCAGCAAAGGCTGGGTTAAAAATTGCCTTTACACCATATGACAGAAAACAATTTCTATAGAATTGATGATGCAGTCCTTAATTGGGGAGGGGACTTGAAGACTTCGAGCCCCTTCCTGTGAGTTTCCCCCAGGCGTTTTAGCTAGTTTAAAATTTGAAATAACCTTCACATACGAAAAGCAAGTCCAAATGCAGGTTCTAACCCTTGGACAGAAGATTCTCTGTCCACTTTCTCACTTCCCAGGGGCTTTTGGTAGTTACTGACATTTTGCATCAGGGAGACTTATTCTTGGCTCCAATTGTATTTGAATGCTTACACCCAGTCTAATAGATCCCTGTAGAATTGGAATACTCATAATGAGCAGAATAACTGCAAAGTTTCCTTTCTAGTAAGGATTTCAACGAAACAGTTACATAGTTACATTATAGTGCTTGGCCCGCTCTCCTCACCATTATGCTGTCAGAGTGACTCAAAACCCTTTGTCAGGTATGGGAGTCCCTATTAACTGAACCATGGCCTGGTCTGCAGTAGTTTGAACCTCTTCTTTGTCAAGTCTCTGTGGATGCTGAGTCCACAGGCCTCCTATTGACAGGTGTTGTTGATGAGTGGGAACCCATGTTCAAGCAGATACTAGTGGAGGACTGCTAGACAATTGGAGAATTGAAAGTTGGTGTTAGGGGCTATTTAACAATCAGGGGTTCTGCAGGTGGGTTGATGAGGCAGGTAGGGTGGATGGGATTTGGAAGCCTTCACTTGTACTTCAGGCAGAGCGGCTCTACTGCCTTTTGCAGAGGGTTTATGGGCCCAAAACTATGAAAACTAGGGAACCAAATGACACGAATTTATCCTTGCCAGTATTGATGGTGTCTTTCTGGGCTTCTGGGAGGTACATCTTTGAGCATGACTGACACGTGTGCCATTTCTCCCAGATAAAAGTCAGGAAAAGAAAGAAGCGTTGAGTATCAGGATAATCACGCTCAGGCCGACTCCTTGCCCAGCTGTCTCCTGCTTTGAGAGGCCTAATGGGAAATTAGTCCTGTAGACTCACACAGCCCGGAGCTCAAAGAAAGTACACAGAATGATTCTCTAAATTGGGTTTAGTACCTCAGAGGCCTGCCACCAATCTGTTGGCCTACTGTTCCCTTGGCCTCTGTGATGTCCAAATATAGCAGGCATGGGATTTCCCCAAAGTTAGAAAGCCGGTATGACTCATCTCTGGGAGCCCTGGCAGCCACACTTGGCTGGGTAGGCAGCAGGCAGCTGCAGAGCCCAGAGCCTCCGAGGGGCGTGGCGGCAGCCAGTCTCAGAGGGGAGGCACGGAGCTGGGTCACAGGGATTAGCAAAAGCCAAAGAATGGTTCTCCAGAAACGTAGCTTTGGTAATAAGAAACAAGTTCTGTATGCTTCTTTCTAAAAGTGGGTGTAGAAGCACTGAATGAAGTGAATAGAGGTTAGACTTCCAGCATACTCAAGAACTATTTGTCATTATTTATATATAGTATTTATTGCCAAGTAACTGTACTTCATGACGTCTTTCTGCATGACTATTTCTTGGGGTGGAGGAAATTTTGTATGATTAAGCTACTGTTTATCTGTATGAAACAGGAAATGTGTCTGTATAAAATAAGAATTTTATCTACATAAAAGAGAATAAATATTATATATTTTAGAAGACTGCAGATGGCTTGTACCATCAAACAAATCCAACAAAAGCATAAGCAGAATAAATAGTAGTGTAGGAGATGAGTCAAGACCTTCCATGGTCAGGGCCTTGGAAAACTCAGTCTTTAAGAAGACATACCACACTCTAGAAAACTCTTGAAAACTGTAAAACCAGACTATCTAACCTGACTATCTAACCTCACCACTGGTGTAAAATTACCCTTTCTTACTCAAGAAGCTTCATAAAAAATGAGGCCATCAAGATTTCAACTACTTACTGTGTAGTTTTTATTATTTTTTATTTTATTATTAGGAGTGATATACATATGAGTTTTAATAAAATAAGTCAGAGAGTATATATAATATAATTACGATTGGGAATTTTAAATCTATGTATAGTCCAGAAACATTTTATTTTCCTTTTAAGGGAAACATTTAGATAATCAACTTATTTATAGTAACATAGTAACTACTAAAGTTTACTATTTTGTAAGTTCTTCCTCCATGCTGGGAGCTCCTCTGAACCCTTTATCTCCAGTCTCCTTTAGCTTAGATAAAGATCATTTATCATATGATGGTAAGTTTCTGGACCTCATCACAGATCAGCTTCCCTTTCTGAAAGTATGGAGAACAATACAAACACCTACTCACCCTTTGGTTGTATTAAATGTGATAATTCACCTCAGTCCATTAGCTTGGCCTGCCTCATAGTAAGTATTTTTTTTAAAAAAGCCTTTATTATTACAGAAATATTATTAAACAAAAAGAAAGCTATTCTTTATATTAATAGAACAATTAGACTATGGAAAATGACATAATTCAAGAATGACATTTGAGAAACTGAAATAAATTACATTTATTTAGAGTTTCTTAATATTGAAAGTGTGAATTAAACATTTGGTTGGTTTAAAATATTAATTTTCCAATCTTTGGAGGGAAATATTGATGAGACATTGGCGAGGAGGAAAGCTAAATCTCTAACTATGTGAAATAGGAAATTTCATGAGAAATTTAAAATATAATTTGTTCGAGTATTTAATTATGGAGTGACCAAAATAGTGATATTGTTATACTTTCAGAGTTCTAATTGAAAATATAATCAATATTTATTTTAGTAAAAAATAATGTTTTAGCATGCTTCAAAAAGATCAGTAATACGTTCATGTACCACATAACATTTTGGTCTATATGGAGGACACGGTCCCCTAAAATTACAATAGAGCTGAAAAATTCCTATCCCCTAGTGATAGTGTAGCCATTGTAACATTGTTGCACTAAGCTCTTTTTTTAAATAAATTGAGTGTAGCCTAAGTGTGTGGTGTCATCAAGTCTACAGTAGTGGACAATAATGTCCTTGGCCTTCATGCCCACTCACCACTCACTCACACACTCAGAGCAGCTTCCGTGCTGCACACTCTGTTCATGGTAAGTGCCCTATACAGGTGTACCAATTTTATCATTTATGCCATACTTTCTTATTTTAGTTTTTAATTACAGTTTACATTAAATATTATTTTATATTAGTTTTGGGTATATAGCCTAGTGGTTAGACAATATGCTGTTTCTTTTCTATGTGTATTAGATTCACAAATGTTTACCATTGTATCCAGTTGCCCACAGGACCCAGTGACATGCTGTGCAGGCTTGACGCCTGGGAGCAGAAAGCTATAGCATTTAGCCTTGGTGTGTATTAGGCTATACCATCTAGACTTGTGTAACTGTACTATAGGATGTTTTCACAAATTTGCCTAAACAACTCATTTCTCCAAACATTTCCCTGTCATTAATCAACGCATGACTATACTGCAAATTAAAAATACAACATTTCAAGTCAGATATCAATAACCCACAAGCAAGTGCTGATATTTTAAAATGTTTTCTCAGTTTGGAAATAATTTTGCTCTGTACCTTGGATTCCTCCTATGTTCAAATGAGAATAGCATTAGGCAGGGTTGTAATGATTAAATGAAACGATGTATTTGAAAAAAATCTGTTAATTTTAAAACACCATAAATACAAAATATTATTCCTACTTCTGTAAAGTTCTAGAAATGCTCCTTCTGCCTGAGTGAGGCTTGGGAGGAAGCCAGCAGGTCACAACAAAGTTGGAGGCTGATTTTGATTTTCTTTTTTACCAAATCTTATCAATTGCCCTGCTGTGCCCTTGGATTTGATTGCATTGTAGATCAAATTCTGGGTCGAATGTATGTTATGATTTTAGATACATCTCTTAATTCACAGAAAGCCTTTACAATCAGGATTATTATTTTCCAAAGCCAGGACTGTGACAGAAATCAGCAAACCTAGAATGGTTTTTGTGTGTTTGTTTCTCTTTCAAAAGACTACTTATTAAATATATGCATACCCTGTTTCGTGCAAATTAGATTTCCCGTTGCCATATCAAGCAGAATTCTTCGTTAAAAATATGAATGTGGAAGAAATGTTGGCCAGCGAGGTTCTCGGAGACTTCCTCGGGGCAGTGAAAAACGTGTGGCAGCCAGAGCGCCTGAACGCCATCAACATCACGTCGGCCCTGGACCGGGGCGGCCGGGTCCCGCTCCCTATCAATGACATGAAGGAGGGGTGAGCAGACCTTTATGTCATTGCCTTAAATATAAATTTTTAAATATGGTGATCTTATCAAACTTATTGTAAGATGGAAGATGGCCTATTGCATTTTTCTTTTTAATAAGAAATGGGTATTGTAAAGATATGAAAATACCAGCAATTTTCTATATTGACAAAGAGGTAACATTAATGGTTCTTTATATCTGATCTTCCAGGTCCTGTGAAATCTAATTGTAGATCAGGATCGGCAGTCATAAATTACAGCCCTAAGACTTTTGTACCTTCTGTAGAGAAGCTGATTATTTAGGGCCTGGAATTTCAAAGGAAATTGATGCCCTAGTTATCAGCTGCAGCAGGACATGCAGACTGCTGTAACTTTATTCTAGGAAACTATTTCTTTGCCTTTAACATTCTTTCCACCATGTGTTGGTGACTGATGGCTGAAGTGCATTTGAAACCCTTTCCTAAAGCCTGGCCTTGTCACTCACAAGCTGGAGGACATTGGGCAAAGCGCGGCACTCCTCTGGGCCTCGACTTCCTCGTTTGTTCCAATGGGAGTCTTACTCTTCTTTGATAGAATTTGTTATAGTGATTAAATGAAACAATGCATTTGAAAGAGATCTGTCTGTTTTCAAGCCTTTTAAGTACAGAGTATGACTCATATCCTTATAGAAATAAGAAACCCTCCTTATGCCTGGACAAATTGAAAGGTTCGAATGTCAGGGTCAACCGAACTTTTATCTTTAATTTCTAATCTGTAGGTTGAGGCAGATCTTTCCTCCTTTTTTTTTTTTTTTTTACCCAATTCTATAAACATATGAGATACAGAATGAGTTAGATTTTGTGTAGCATGTCCCTTCCAACTTCTTTATCCATTTTCCTGATAACAGTTTTACACAGATGAGAGCTGGAATTACCTGGAATGCCTGGATTAATAAGAATTAAATTTAAGGGCAGCTGTAAAGGAGAACTTTGTTGGAAATACAGCTAGTACTCAACTTACGACCACGATTGGTTCCGACAGACCGGTCGTAACACGATTTGGTCGTAAGTTGAGTAGGCTATATGTACAGTACTGTGAAATGATGTTATAAAAATCTTTAAGTCATATTTTATCATAATTTTCTTTCATTATTGCTATATATCATAATTTTCTTTGTTCATTTTAGCCATTTGTATCATCTCTACACCATTTTGTTTTCGTATTTTTACATTCGTCAGGTTTAAGTAAAACACTGCATTACTAGTACAACAAGTTTAATATTTGCAAAGACAATTTTCTCTTGGTAGACATCTTGGGAGGGGTTTGATGAAAAATATCCAAGACACAAAACATAAATTGCTGTACCGAGTCTGGGATAACAATTGAAATGGTACACGCGGAGATGGTAGTGCTGCTGGAAGCTGGTCCGCACTGTTGTACGCCCAGCTGGGCAATGCTTGCGCTGCCAGACGTGGAGCAGTTGTGGCTAGCGATTGTGGTCGTAAAGTCAAATGGTCATAAGTTGCATAGGTCGTAAGTCGATCATATTCGTAAAGGAAAATATCACAAATAAACATAGCTGAAGTTTAAGGGAGTAGGCTGGAGCAGGGTAAAAGATAAGCAGTGAGCTGTGAAGTCCAGCTTACCAGTTTCAGAATTCATTTGTACCTAGGATGTTACGGTAATGTGTTCTGAAGTCATCTAAACACACATAGAAGTGTTTTGAATTAAAATAGTTGCTTTACTGCTTGTCTGGTGCGTGGTTTTTAATATGAGAACATAATTCTAGAGTTCAAATTTTGTACTTCAGAGTTGCACCATGATTATCTGAATATTCAAGGAAGAACCATGGAAAAACAGAGGTATCTCCCCTGAAAACCTCCTCCAAATGCAGAACCTTTTCAACATTTGTTAAAGTAATGTGTCCTGCAATGCTGGATGAAACAATGAGCTGTTGGAGGGAGCAACATGAAAAGCTGGTGTTGGTCAAGGTTTCCATGGTGCTACTTTGTTCTGGGCTCGCCCCTTCTTTCATCAGTAGCACAGGCCTCCCCCCACCCCACAGAGGCACTTTTACAAATAACAAAACTTAATGGAACTAAATAACTGCCTAAAACCAAACTTCAACCCCAAACGGTGCTTCCCAGCTGTGTGTAGCCTGAGAATTGCCATTAGGCACATCAGTAAAAGTATAGATAGGTTTCCGACCTCTGATTCCCCTCAGAGATTCTGAATCTTTGGGTCTAGGGCTGGACCTGAGCATATGACTCTAAATTAAGAACAGAATTTTTGTCCGTCAAGTACTTGTTAAAGAATTCAGTCATTAACTGACTGACCCCCAGCACCTGCTGGAGGGTGGCATGTGCCATGTGCTACCAGATATTTGAGAGAGTCGGCCCCCTGGCATTTATTTGGACCCTGTTATCTCAGATCCCTTCCCAACTTGAAATGCTTCCCATGAGCTTTAACTTACTGTTAAGCCATAACCTTTACAAAGTATTCAAAAAGTCTTTCAAAATAGCATTTCTATAAATTATAGCCAAAGCCAACTTGTTGCTATAGTATCTCTATACAAGCACTGATGAAATAAGATCCTCCCAGAGTATATATAGTTCCAGAAGAAAAGTATAGGTCCAGAAGAAAATACACGTTCCTGGGAATGATTTTGCATATTTTTAGTTGTAATATAATGTTATTGTAACCAAAAAAAAAAAAAAATTTATACCCCTATTGCCTAAAATCTAAAAATAAATCCAATGCTTAACTCTTCTCTTTGCCTTCCTTCCTTTTTAATGGTGCATATGATAATTATTCATTCACTTAATAAACCTTTTGCCACTGTACTTTCTTTTGAAAATAACCAGGATTACAAATCCCTTTTCAAAGTGAAATATTGGAAAAAATCAAGAAATAGGGTCAGAGATAGCAAAAACATTGCATCCCTTTCTTTTCTAAAATTTTATTAAAAAGCATATATGTCAGAAATATTAAGTATTTAAAATGTGCTCTACTATACTTAGTATAAGCCTCATTCTCTGATCTTTAAAAAAAAAAAAAGCTCCATGAAATTATTTTTTATTTCTCACAGCAGCCATAATCCGATAATTGCACATTTTTCCTTATTTACCATCAGTAGTCAAATGAACAGAAAATCAGTCAGGGAAGCTCGCATAGTGGACCCTCAGAGTAATCGACAGCCCTTTCCCAGCCCAAAGCACCGTAAATGCCAATCACCAAGAACCCACTCGGCGGCATCCCAGCTCCTGTTCCTTCTCGATGTATATATATTTTCATCTCTGCAAAACTCACTGACAGCTTTCAAACTTCTCCTAAATCTAACAGAAAACAATTATAAAGATTTATGTCAAAGCGAGTAAGCTCCTGCAAAGGAAGGCTGAGCCTCCTGGAGAGATTCCCTTTCACTTGCCAGACCCATAACCCCAGGGCCCCTGCACTGTCTCCAAGTGTGTCGGCTCAGGGCCGCATTTGCTCCTGACGTGGAGCCAGAGGCTGAGGACTCTGGCTGCATTTAGCCTGGGATAAAGCTCATGGAGAGAGGAGCAGGTTCGTATTTCCTTCTAGGCATGGCAGAGCTGCCAGCCTGGGGTGAGTGATGTGGTGTAAATGGTGGCTATGAAGGGAATGATGGGGTGTGAGGATTAAAGAATATACTCACTTTTCATAAGAGATTGTCAGACCTACCGCTGTGTCCTCTGGTTACCAAAGCATGGGCATCTAGCCTTGCTCAGCAACAGAAAAGCCTAGTTTATTCTTTAGACAATCTCACAAGGTACTCCCTTTCATTAATTGTCTGCTTTTTGCCCTACAAGACCTCAGTGAGAAGTTACTCCTGAGGAAGAGAATATAAGTCAATGGCTGCCAAATGCTGCTCTGGTGCAAGGCCATGATCCTGGGCCAGACCCTAGTTCAGTTGTCCCCGTGTCTGGCGATTTCCCAGGTTATCCTTTATTCTTTTTTTTTTTTTAATTTTTTTTTTTTATTCATTTTTAGAGAGGAGAGAGACAGAGAGGGAGAGAGAGGAGAGAGAGACAGAGAGAAGGGGGGAGGAGCTGGAAGCATCAACTCCCATATGTGCCTTGACCAGGCAAGCCCAGGGTTTCGAACCGGCGACCTCAGCATTTCCAGGTCGACGCTTTATCCACTGCGCCACCACAGGTCAGGCCATCCTTTATTCTTAAATAATGTGCCTCTGACGTTTTCACGAGTATCTTTTCATTTATGAAATGATGATATGAGATAGGAGTTAATGAAAAGACTTGAATAAAATGAAAATTGAAGACTCATACAAATCTATTTTTATAAGTATAAAAATAATGAAATCAATGCAACCAGATGTCTAATATCTATTCTTCTAAGTTCTATGCATCATCCATGTTTTACTTTCATAGTTTAACATTTCTGAAGTATTTTTATGGGGGAATAGTGCACTATTCTGGGGGGGGAAACGGGGACAGAGAGAGATGTTGTTCGGGGCAGAGGGTGCATGAGTGGTTAGTTGAGTTGGGCACTTCAAACCTGTATGGTTTTGCAAATCAGTGTCATCCCAATAAACTCATTAACCCTTTGAGTAGTACGGATGTTCATGTATGTCCTCGTGCCTCCTGACCATCCAGAGTATGATTGTACAAAATTTTTATTTTAAAAATGTGTAAGGCAACATTAAAAAAAGGCAAATGTATGTTCTTCTTGTTTCCATAAATTGGTTATCAAACAAACATGATTTTAAGTTAATAAAATTGTAACAGAAACTAATTTCGTTTTTTGAAAAATAACTCACTCCTGGGGATCATCGAGCATGAAAAAACCCTCACTACTGAAAGGGATAAAAAAGAAAATTAATTTTTAAAAATTTTATTGATTGATTTGACAGAGAGAGAGAGAGAAAGAAAGAGAAAGAAACAACAGTTTGTTCCATTTATTTATGTATTCATTGGTTGCTCCTTCCGTGCCCTGACTGGGGATTGAACCTGCAACCTTGGCATGTCGGGACCTGCTTTAACTGATTTAGGTACTCAGGCAAGGCAAAAAGGAAGTTAATTAATTGGCTAATTAATTAAAAATTCAGCTATTGTTCACACCCCATTAGCATCCAGGCAAGGAATCAGATCATTTAAAAAATAGTGTGGTAGCCTGACAGTGGATAAAGTATCAACCCAGAATGCTGAGGTCACGGGTTCAAAACCACAAAGGCACTGGCTCTGAGTGTGGGCTTGTCAGCACGGGCTCACTGACTTGAGTGGGGAATCATATACATGATCCCAGAGCTCACCGGCTTGAGCAAGGGGACACTGGCTCGGCGCTGGTCAAGGCACGTATGAGAAGCCATTAATGCACAACTAAAGTGAAACAACTACGAGTTGTTGCTCCTTACCCTCTCTCCCCTCCTGTCTCTCTCTGTGTGTCTCTCTCATTCTCTCTCAATAATAATAGTAATAAACTGTGGTACCTACCACAGCTGAGGTATTCACAGAGAAGAGGGCTCCTCCCCACATCAGGGATATCCCTAAAAGGGTTCATAGAGGAGGTGAATGGAAGCCTGATCCGAGTTTAAAATATAAGTACAAATTAGACTGCTCGAAGAAGGAGTCAGGGGCTTCTAGGCAGAGGGAAGAGCTTGGGCAAAAGCCTTAGGTAGGAGAACACGTGGCGGATTTGGAAACATCCTTTGTGTGGAAATGGAGGACTAGGAACCAGAGTGATAGTTACCAAGGAAGGAGGGCCCCGGCCACGTAGGACTTGTGGACTAGGAAAAAATGTTCTGATTTTATCCTAAAGCATTAGGGACCTTTGCAGAAAATGGCTAACATTCAAGTTCTCCTTTTAGCAGGTGGGCCTTCTGAGCCCACCACATGAAAGAACAGAGCAAACCCAAATGTCTCCCTTCTGTAACCAGGAAACCCCCCCAAAACCAGAAAGGTCTGAGCCCGTGTGCCTACTCCCTCTTCTGAGAATTCTTTCCTTCTCCAGTGAGGAGGAGTAAGCAAGCAGTAAGACTGGAGTCCAGAAGGTTTTATTCTGTATTAGAGCCTTTGTTTAGTTTCATTTAATCTTTATTTTGTATCTTATTTCTTGATTGATGGACTGATCGCAGATACGCATGGGACAAAGAGGTGGGGAGGGCACAGAGGCAGGAGGCCTGGTGTATTTAACTGCTCAGGAGCGCCCGGGAAATATGTCCATATGAGTACATGTAGACACTTTTTTCTCTAAACTGTCTTTTATCTCCTACTACACAAAATAAAAAATAAAATACATGCATCACTTAGTTAGGTTTTAAAAAAATACAATTTTTGCATCCATTTACCTGGCTATTGCTGGAAAAGGCAGAGCTGTTCTTTGTCCTTTTTTTTTTTTTAATCAATTTATTTGTTTTTATTAAATGAGAGGTGGGAAGGCAGTGGGACCGACACCCAAATGCCTCCAATTAGGCTCTACCTGTCAAGTCCCTACCAGGTGCTGCTCTGCCCATCTGGGGCCGCTGCTCTGTTTCTCATCAACAGAGCTATTTTAGCGTCTGAGGGAGGGCCATGGAGCCATCCTCAGTGCCCAGGGCCAGTTTGCTCAAACCAATCAAGCCATGGCTGTGGGAGAAGAGAGAGAGAAGGGGGAAGAGTAGCAGTGGAGAAGCAGATGGTCACTTATTCTGTGTGCCCTGACTGGGAATCAAACCCAGGACATCCACATGTAGGGCCAATGCTTTACCACTGATCCAATTGGCCAGGGCACAGAGTTTTAACTTGAAATTTTTCCCCATTTCTCAGTTCTTCACATTGTCTGTATAAAGGCCTCAGTGAATCCTTTTTTCCTCAAGGGAAATTGAGTTGTTCAAATTGGAAGAAAAATAAGTATGAGGAACAAGTTCTACCTAGTGTTTCCCAGTTGCTAAGATCTTGAGACTCCATGCTTTGATAACACTCTTGAGATCCTTGTACTTGATAATATGCTCCTACGTCAGTCTGTTTGCACATATTTGAAAGTTTGAAAACATAATGGCTAAAATCATAAAGGTAAAGATCATCCTTATAAAAAAATGTTTAATTTCTGCATACCAAAAATGGAACTGAAAGGAAAGCAACAGATTATTAAAATGTAATTTTAGCATGTATAGTGTAGAGTTATTGTTATACATGGTCTCATGCAAAATTATTTTGAAAAAAGGCCACATGTTGAAACTTACTGGTTCTACAAAAGACACAACATATATACATTTTACCTACAAGGTAATTCCAGTATCTGCTTTTCTTGATCATAACATTTATAGTCTATTTGTATTTTATTTATTAAATTATTTATTTTTCCAGTTTTATTGAGATATAATTAACATATACAGTGTGTCCATAAAGTCATGGTGCACTTTTGACTGGTCACAGGAAAGCAACAAAAGATGATAGAAATGTGAAATCTGCACCAAATAAAAGGAAAACTCTCCCAGTTTCATATCTATTTAGTGCAGTTCGATGTGGACTCATGCACAGATTTTTTAGGGCTCCTTAGGTAGCTATCCCGTATAGCCTCTACAGACTCGTCACTGACTGATGGCCTACCAGAATGGGGTTTCTCCACCAAACTGCCGGTTTCCTTCAACTGCTTATCCCACCAAGTAATGTTACTCCTATGTGGTGGCGCTTCATTATAAACGCACCGATATTCACGTTGCACTTTGGTCATAGATTCGAATTTAGCAAGCCAAAGAACACACTGAACTTTCCTCTGTACCATCCACATCTTGACTGGCTTGGCCGTGGGTTGCTCCGCTGTATACACAGTATTACATCATCATCTGCCCATGTGCACATGCTACTACAGCATCCTACAGAAACTGGGAGGGTTTTCCTTTTATTTGGTGCAGATTTCACATTCCTATCGTCTTTTGTTGCTTTCCTGTGACTGGTCAAAAGTGCACCATGACTTAACGGACACAATGTATTGTATAAATTTAAGGTGTACCAACATAATAATTTTATATATGTATATAAACTGTGAAATGATCAGCACAGTAAGTTAACATCCATCACCACACATTGATACATCGTTTTTTTTTCTTGTGATAATTTCAAAGATTTAGTGACTTACAAAACTACAATTGCTTGTGCTTTTAAACTGGTATAATGGTTTTTATTCATTTATTCATCAGATAGGTTCCCTGAGGACAGTGAAAAAGACTGGGTTCAAGGAGAACTATTAAGGGACTGTTGCCTCATTCCCTGTGGAAAGTGATGGTGACTAGAACTAGGGCTGTAGCCGTGGGATGAAACAAAGTGGACAGGTGTGTATGAGAGTTCTTTCAGGGTAAATGTCAGAGACTAATGATGGATTGGCTATGTGGGAAGAAGGACAGAACTCCAAGATGATGGTGCTCAAGCATGTGGCCATGCCAATCACTGAGAGAGAAGAAGATAGAAGAAGGAACAGGTGGAGGTGGGGTGGGGTGATGAGCTCAGTTCAGAACATACTAAGTTTATGAAGCTTCTGGATCATCCAAGTAGAGATGAAAGTAATTTGGCAGTATGTGTCAACTGTCATAAAAATGTTTCCACTTCTAGGCATCTCTTCTAAGATAGTAACACTGAAGAATATGCAGAGATAGTCTTTACAATATTATTTATAACATCAAAAATATTGGAAACAGCTTACATGTCCAGCTCTAAAATAATTGCTTAATAAATCACGTACACTTTAAAATTATATAGCCATAAAACTATAATTACCAAGACTGTACAATATAGAAAATGCTTATGATGCATTTAGTAAAAAAGGATACAAAATTACATTTTAGAGACAATTACAAGTAGGTTAAAATATATGCATTTGAAAAATATTCTGCAAAGTACATTGGAAAATGAAAATACTGTAGTTATCCTGGTAATATTAAGTAATTCTGTTTTTAGATCCCAAGTTTTATGTAATGTTTTTTTGTTGTTGTTGTTGTTGTTTTTGCATTTTTCTGAAGCTGGAAACAGGGAGAGATAGTCAGACAGACTCCCGCATGTGCCGGACCAGGATCCACCCGGCATGCCCACCAGGGGGCGGCGCTCTGCCCACCAGGGGGCGATGCTCTGCCCATCCTGGGCGTCGCCATGTTGCGACCAGAGCCACTCTAGCGCCTGAGGCAGAGGCCACAGAGCCATCCCCAGCACCCGGGCCATCTTTGCTCCAATGGAGCCTTGGCTGCGGGAGGGGAAGAGAGAGACAGAGAGGAAGGCGCGGCGGAGGGGTGGAGAAGCAAATGGACGCTTCTCCTGTGTGCCCTGGCCAGGAATCGAACCCGGGTCCTCCGCACGCTAGGCCAACGCTCTACCGCTGAGCCAACCGGCCAGGGCCTGTAATGTTTTATATTGCTTTTCATTTTGAGAAAATAATAAACTTTCAAAGCACCAAAAACACATATGCTTATGTCTACTTATGTTATCTTGAAGTGAATTAGTTTAAAAATTATCAATTATAAATACAATTTAATGTCATGTTAAAACAGGACTATTGTAAGACATATTTATTTTATTTCTATATTTACTAATATATTTTACAAGTATCAAGGAAAAATATGGTTTTTGCTAGGCAGTTAATAAGGGCATATAAATTGGCTTTATGTAACTTGTTTACGTGGAATGTGTTTAGATTCACAGAACATCCACATACTTGACCAATGGTTTCTCACATCTACTTTTGTTCTGAATTTTTAATTTGATCTGTAGTTTCAGGCTGTTATACACTATTTGTCTCCCAAAGGCATTATAGTGTTTTCCTTAAGGTTCTTTCAAATGGATTTTAAGTCCAAATATACATTTCACATAAGAGCAACCAAATGATTAATGTAATTGTACTCTGGGCACAGTTGTCATCTCAGGGTATGTATGACTTCATACTTACATTCACATAGCTTTGAATTTAGGTACTGCACTTTTATTAAATTTTTAAAAATAACAGCTTTATTGAGATACAGTTCACATACCATACAATTCTCCTACTTAAAATATACAAGTCGCCCTGGCCGGTTGGCTCAGCGGTAGAGCGTCGGCCTAGCGTGCGGAGGACCCGGGTTCGATTCCCGGCCAGGGCACACAGGAGAAGCGCCCATTTGCTTCTCCACCCCTCCGCCGCGCTTTCCCTCTCTGTCTCTCTCTTCCCCTCCCGCAGCCAAGGCTCCATTGGAGCAAAGATGGCCCGGGCGCTGGGGATGGCTCTGTGGCCTCTGCCCCAGGCGCTAGAGTGGCTCTGGTCGCAACATGGCGACGCCCAGGATGGGCAGAGCATCGCCCCCTGGTGGGCAGAGCGTCGCCCCTGGTGGGCGTGCCGGGTGGATCCCGGTCGGGCGCATGCAGGAGTCTGTCTGACTGTCTCTCCCTGTTTCCAGCTTCAGAAAAATGAAAAAAAAAAAAAAAAAGTATACAAGTCAATGGATTTTAGTTTATTCCAAAAGTTGTACAATCAATACCACAATCAATTTTAGACATTGTCATCATCCCAACGCACCCCCCCCACATCCATTAGCAGTCACTTGTCTGCTGTTTACTTGCTGTCTCTATAATTTTGCCTATCCTGAACATTTCATATGAATAGAATTACACAATTTGTGGTCTTTTGTGGCTGGTTTCTTTCACTTACCATACTGTTTTCAGGGTCCATCCATGATGTAGCATGTATCAGTGCTTTTTTAGGGCTAATATTCTGTTATATAACTATTTAGTCTTTTATCAATGCATTTGATGAGCATTTGGATTGTTTTCACTTTTTGACTATTAGGAATAATGTTGCTGTAAACATTCATGCATCAACTTTTGTATAGATGTATTTTCGTTTCACTTAGGAGTGGAATTGCTGGTCACATGGTAACTGTATTTAACTTTTTTTTTTTGAGGAATTACCAGACTGTTCTCCAAACCAGTTGCACTATTTTATATTCCCACCAGCAGAGTAAGAAAGTTCCAGTTTCTTCACATTCTTGCTGGCACTTCCTATTATCTGTTTTTTCCCTTAAAATGGGTGTGAAGTGGTATGTCATTGTGGTTTTTTTTTTTTCATTGATTGAGAGAGTGAGAGCAAGAGTGAATGAGAGAGACGCATCGACTCGTTCCACTTCATTGTTCCATTTAGTTGTGTACTCATTGATTGCTTTTCATATGTGCCTTGACCCAGGATTGAATCCGTGCCCTCAGCTCATTGGGACAATGCTCTTTACACTGAGCAGCTCGGCCAAGGCCTCTCATTGTAGTTTTGATTTCTCTTTTGCTAATGGCTCATGATGTTGAACATCTTTTCATGCTCTTATCGAACATTTGTATTATCTTCTTTGGAGAAATGTTTATTCAGATCCTTCGCCATTTTAAATTGGATTGTTTGTCTTTTGTTATTGAGTTATAAGAGTCCTTTATGTGGAGGGAATATAAGTCCCCTTAGAGCTATAATTTGCAGATATTTTCTCCCATTTCATGGATTTCCTTTTTACTTTCTTGAAGTGTGTCCTTTGAAACACAAAGTTTTTAATTTTGATAAGTACAATTTATTTTTTTTCAATTATTGCTGTAACTTTCAGTGTCATTTCTAAGAATCCAAGGTCACAAAGGTTTATACCGGTTTTCTTCTCAGAGTTTAATAGTTTTAGCTCTTGCACTTAAGTCTTTGTCTAATCTGAGTTAATTTTTTTATATGATGTGAGGTAGGGATCCACCTTCAATTTTTTTACATCTGGAAAAGTCTGGTTGTCCCAGCACCATATGTTGTAAAGACTGTTCTTTCCCCCGTTAAATTGTCTTGGCACCTGTGACAAATTTCAGTTTACTAAATGTAAGAGTTTATTTCTGGACTTTTGATTCTATTGTGTTGATCTACACTTCTATCCTAATGCTAATACCATGTGGTCTTAATTACTTTAGCTTTGTAGTAAGCTCTGAAATTCATAATTGTGAGGCTCCAACTTTTTCAAGATTTTTTTTTTGTGTGTGTGTGGCTATTTTGAGTCTTTGGATTTCCATATACATTTTAGGATCAGTTGTCAATTTCTGCAATGAAGAGAGCTGAATTTTAATGGATTTATTTTATTTCATAAGTACCTATAGCATTGCCATTAGGAAAAGAAATAATATTTAATTTAGAGTAATTTCTGAATTTTCTTTTTTCTTTTGAAAGATCTATATGACATTTCTACCCTTTCAAGCTGCTCTAATATTATTTAAATGCTATTATTGTCTTCTTTTTTATTGTGACTCAACTATTGATCAATTAAGTGGGATTATTTCCCCTAATTGGTAAGATACACTCCCAGAAAATAAATTTTGTTTGCCTAGTTTATGCTTAACAAACAATAGTTTTTATCTTATATTCACTTCTTAGATAAGTCTGAGAGACCTTGCAATGATAAGTCTAACAGTAGAGGTCTGTGCAGTTGTCTAATAGAACGGTTGGGGAAAATAGCTAAGTTTCCCTAAAGCTCCGTACCTCCAGGGGTACAATTTCACAATCTTATTCAAATAAATTCAAGGGAAGATTTATTACTAATAATTATTTATTATATTAGTGAATATGTTTTTTTCTAAACAACTTACTTTGAGAATAATTTTTAAATGTAAGTAACCTAACAAATATAGTAATCAGAATAGGACACATAATTATTTCGAATTAAAATAAGTAGGATGAAAGTATGTTTTGTTTTGTTTTTTTTAGAAATTAACATAGAATTGAAAGAGTGTCTGGTGTGCCAAAGCACTCAGTAAATATTGGTTGAATAAAGGAAAAGATGAAAGGAAGCCCCTCCATGAATCACCTCTTCTAAAACCTGGCCCTTACCTTAGGGATGATTCTAGATAATCCCTCAATTGAAAAGGATAAAGCCTGCTTTCAGGGTAGATTGTTTTTTAGTGTTTTCAATTTTCTTAAAGGATAACCTAAGAGTGTCACATTTTTACAGCGTTTATGTCATGGTTGGTGCAGATGTCCCGTTTTCTTCTTGTTTACGAGAAGTTGAAAATCCACAGAATCAATTGAGATGCAGTCAAGAAATGGAGCCTGTAATCACATGCGATAAAAAATTTCGTACTCAATTTTACATTGACTGGTGCAAAATTTCGTTGGTGAGTTTGAATTATAGATATACAATACATACATATATATATATTTTTTTTTTTTTTTGCAAATGTAATTAGAAGTGATGTGGCAGGAGATAAACCTGAATTGCTTTTAGGAACAAATCCTGGGTTTACTTTGTTGACTTTTAAGTAATTGGCAAGCTCATTGAGAGTGTATCCATTTGGGAAAGAGTATCCCCACTTTTGTTCTCAGTCTACTCTTGATTGGATGCTGGGCTGGATTAGCTTGGCAGGTGGTCCAAATGCTCACCCTGGGCATCCAGGTGGCTGCTAACTCCGGGTAGACGATGGGTCAGTGTAACATGTGGGGAAGGTCTCAGATAGGTTACCACTACCCCACTCTGAAAGGAGAGACCTGAGTACAGTCATAAACCTGAATTACAGCAATATTGTGCTCTAATTCAGTGTCCTAGAAACTCAAATTGTAGGGCAAGCTCAAGGGATAAGGAAGTAATGCCAAATGAGGCAGGTCTTACCCATAGCCCCGTAAATATCAAATATTTCTTTCTTAGCAACTTTTTATTTCTTTTTTATTGAATTTACTGGGGTAACACTGATGAACATAGTTATACAGGTTTCAAGCGCCCAATTCCACAACACATCTCTGAACACTGGATTGTGTGTTCACCACCCCCAAGAAAGCCAGTCAGAGAAAGACATATACCATATAATTTCACTTATATGCGGCATCTAATGAACAAAATGCACTAACAAGCCAAATAGAGGCAGACTCGAAACAACTTCTTAACTCAGTGCTAAAAGACTTAGTAAAATGGGGGTAAGGTTTCATATAGATTTAAGATACATATATTTACATATATGCATATATATGTAATGTCCTATATAAAATGTATATTGTATTTTCTGCTCCTGCTTTCTGGAAGACTGGAAATTTGTTTTACCTCTTTAGGGACCTTTAGATTTAACTTCTGTCAACTCTTGATGATTGGCAGTGACTGAATGAGATCTAAGTTTAAAGCTGACATTTGAGCAGAGTCACTGACACATAAACACAACTGTCACTTCACGTCTTAGAGAACCAGCTGCAGGCCACTTTCCTGGACCCGCTAGGGGAGAATTTAGCACCTGTGCCCCTGGGCTCTGGCCTCTTCTTTCCATGTCACTTCTGTCTTAGGAAAGTAATGTTCTTTCTTTGCCTTCTTAAATCAAGTAAAATGATTAAGATGGCGTGGTTTGTGAATTAGAGATAAATGTTGAAATGACAGAGCCCAGGATGGCAGTCGTGGTGCGAATCGTACAAGGGTCTGAAAGACTTGAGCGGCTGCACTCCTAATTTAAATAGATGCCTCTAACCAGAGTCGGTAGCCAGCGGCCCTGGCAGTGCCCTTTCCTTGTGTTTCTGCTGTAACATGTGTGTGTTTAGAAATATTATCTAATTTTAAAGGTTTAAAAATAACAAGCTTTGAAGATTTTAATTTTGGCTGTAAGACTTTAGAAATAGAAAGGTTAGGAATTTTTGTTGTTTATTTTCCATGCATTTATTTATATGTTACATCTAACCACAGAAGATTTTAAGAGGCTTAAGTGAAAGAATCAATGAGTAAACATGATAAATGAAATATGAAAGAAATGGCAAAGTAGGACCTAAATTTTACCCCCCCCCCAAAAAAAGTAAGCCTAAGTGTAAGTTTGACAACAAGAGTGCTAACATCCAGGATTAAAAACGGAAATTCATCAGTTATTTTATTCTCATTCTGAAAGGAGGCAAACATGAATTCCTGGGCAGAAAATAAGGTTTTTACTAGCACCGCATTGTTAACAAAATTCTTCAAGTGAAGCTTTTGCGGAGAGAATACTGAGAAATGCCACAAATAATTCTTACCAACTTTTTGTTAGGGAGGAGGTAAGGAACAAATGTAGTAACAAATTTCATATGACTCTTTTGTAGTGGTTTTAAAGAAACCCTTAGCATGACTAAATGTAATTTAGTGAAAACAATTCAGTTAATGTAGAGGTAAATTAATATAGTATCAATGTGCAGTTTTTGATTCTGGGGTAGAATTTAGTAAAATGATGATAATTAGATGGGTTACATGTTCCTCAAACTACCTTTCCAAAAAATCTGTTTTCGTCAACTGGATGCCAGAAAGATCAAAGTTGTAATCATTGAGAAACTGCCTCTCGTTTTTTTCTCTTTTCTCGTTTGCTCACTTTGGAAACCACACCCGCATACCTGGTTATCAGCAGGTTTATGGTTTGTCAACATCGACCGACACTAGAGGTTTGTCATTAGGAAATAAGAAATTTACATAGTAGGGTGAAGGACTTCTGTTCTGGAGAAAGGAAACTAGAAAAACACAACTACATTCACACATTTATTATGTATCTATCCAGGCATGTTTTTATACAGAGTGAGAAGGACACAGAAAGTAGGCCAACATAAAGCCTTCCACTGACTACTTTTATTCATTACTTCCTAGCTCCCCTCCAGAATCGCAAGTTCAAGGTAATAAAGTAATTAGCAAAGATGGCTTCTTAGTAATTTGTCAAAGAATGTTTTGATATGTGTAGATCTTAAAATTGTATAATGTTTGCAGCTGTTAATTTGATTTGTAATTGTCTTCTTTTATATCAGGTTGATAAAACAAAGCAAGTGTCCACCTATCAGGAAGTGATTCGTGGAGAGGGGATTTTACCTGATGGTGGAGAGTACAAACCCCCTTCTGATTCTTTGAAAAGCAGAGACTATTACACGGATTTCCTAATTACACTGGCCGTGCCCTCGGCAGTCGCATTGGTCCTTTTTCTAATACTTGCTTATATCATGTGCTGCCGACGGGAAGGAGTGTGAGTACTTTCAAACACTAATAAAAAAAATTATAGAGTCTGCTAAGATAACAACATATAAGATTCCATTAAAAGCCAAGTTTTATTTAAGTCCTAAAATACTTTGTAAATGAATTGAAATTGTGTTTAAGTCAAACTACAGTATTTTGCTCCTGTAAAAATGAATTAAAATAGTTTGGAGTCTAAAAAATCAATTTAGGGGAATATAATTTATTCAAAAATTATTAAGGTTAGCTGTAAATTCATGCTGGCAAAAACAGTCCCAACAAAAACTAAGGCTGGATATTTTGGTTATGCAAGCTACCTTTTGTAAGCAGAGAGGTGGGAATCTATTGAAATGGTAATTGCACGTTAACTAAATAAATTGTCTTAGTTTGATCAAGAGTGATGGTCAGAATTCTTAAAATTGTTCTGTTGTCAAACAGGGTGACAATCTAAATGTTTAAATATGTATATACCCATATATATATATATAAACTTAGGAGTAAATTAATGAAAATGAGTCTATAATTTTGAGTAATGAATATTCAGATCATGACTAGTTAGTACTTTCAGGACATCTGTGTCAATTAAAATACTCTCCCAAGATTATTTGGAAGTCAGGATAACAAAAGTCAAGGATCAAAATTAATAAAGCAGCAAGTAACAAATCCTTCCATTTTTACATGTAGCCTGATTTCATCATGTCGTAGAATTTATTTCCGAGAGCTTGATTCTTAATCTCCTTTTTTTAATTTCATTTTTCTGTATGTTTCTCATCAGTATTCCATCTCTGTATGTATACTCATCCAAGCAATGCTCCAAACCTGGCGGCCATGCTGCCTGGTGGCATTTAATAGTGACAGTGTCAGCATTTCCACATCATGCCAGATCCCATGAGCATATAGTCTAAATGTGTCAAATATCAATGCTATTATTTAATTCATAAATTTTGTTTTGTTTCTAGGGAAAAGAGAAACATGCAAACACCAGAGTAAGTGTCTTCTTTCCTGTTATTTTCTTTATCATTCTTTTCCATTTCTCAGTTGCTCATCATGCTTCTTACATGTGTGTCATGCTTTTTTTTTAATTTGTCATCTTTCATAGTTTATTTTATAAATGTGAAAGCTGCTTTCTAAATAGAGATATTTAGAAGGGGTTGAAACTAAAAATAAAAAAAAAAGGTTTGAAAACTAAGATTATACAGATAAAAGCTAAACCTAAAATATTTCAGATTCAGAATATTAACTTGCCATTTATATTATGTGATTTCCCAATCTGCATTTCTATAAACCAGAGAACAGATGAAAAGACCTTTCATACACGTTTTCCTGAATCTACAGTAAAAACCTACCATAAAATGAAACTTCTGTGAGTATTTATAAATGCCCTATCAGAAGCAATAATATAAAAGCTCTGGTAGTTTAATCTTAATCGTAGAAATTAAATAGAATGCTAGTTCATTACTTAGGGCTGTATTAACACAATGCTTTATAGCTTAGTTGAATGAAAGACACATTTAATTAAAAATTAGTTTATAGTTTTCAATTTTTCTATGTTGGAAGTATATGAAATGTATCTTTTTATGAGATAACTTGTAGAAAGCCCACTGTGCAATAATGTCCTCCTGTTTAAAAAAAAAAAAAAAAAAATTTTATATTGATGATCTACTGGGATAAAATATGATTTTAAATACATCATTTTATTTCTTTTTGACCTAGCATCCAACTGGTCCATCATAGTGCTATTCAGAAATCTACCAAAGAACTTCGTGACATGTCCAAGAATAGAGAGATAGCATGGCCTCTGTCAACGCTGCCTGTGTTTCACCCTGTGACAGGGGAAATCATACCTCCTCTACACGCAGACAATTATGAGAGCACTAATATGCCATTGATGCAGACGCAGCAGTAAGTATCCATTTGGGACAGTGAGTATTAATATGCCTAAGTCTAGTTAACGTGTATAAAGACTAGAGCTTTTCATTGTGGTGCTTGTGTTTGTTTGTATGTGTGTTTCTTTCTAACAAAGAGAAAATGCCAGAAGGACGTTGATAGTATAGATGCCAGCCCCACTGTGCTGACCCAAATGAACAGAATTGCTTTTACGGAATGGTATTGTGTTTTTCTTCAATAATCCAAACAAGATGACATTTACTTTAATATTTAAGAAATTGATGGGGCTAATAAAATAACAATTGTGAAAAGAGAAGCATTTCCTAAAGCACGACAAATTGATTACTTTTTAGAGCTGTTAGAATTATTTGGTTCTGCTAACCTCTTATGTTATTACCACAGACCAGTTTAATCTACATTTCTTTGTGTGTGTGATCTGCTTGTATATCAAAACAAGTAGCTCCAATTTTGGCTATAAACACAGTTTGTTCGTGCAAACCTTCCCTGCTGCATTAGGACTGTGGCCAGAAAGCCTGCAAAGGTAGGTATCAGGGAGGAGTTCAGGCAAAATCTTGTTACTCTTTAGAACACCATGTTATATGCCTCAATCAATTTTGATATAAATGAATTGTGGATAAAACTGCCATTTATTTTTTAAGAACATGGCACTTTTTTTCTTCTTTTAACTGTATGTTAAAAAGGTTTAAATTTGGTTTCCCCAAGGAAGGCCCAAGTTTGACTTTGAGAGCCTCTCCTTCTTCCCTTCTACAAATAGAATGGACATATAAAAAAATTTCCCTCCCACATGCACACATAAGGGTAACCTTTTATTGATTCAGTATTTATCTGGGAGCCATACTGGGTGCAAACATTTTCCCATTGTCAGGCTTATTTAATAACCATGTAAAATGCATGTGTTCATTTAAAAATTAAATGAACTAAGAGTAATATATAGAACAGTCAGACGCAATAAATTTGTCCAAAATATTTTGGAACCCTAAAACTATTGTATTTTCCCAAATTCTTCTAACATCATTTACTTAGTATTGAAAAGGTATGTTATGTGCCTATGTGTGTACTTGATTCAAATCCTATTTACAATAGGGAAAATTGTGTAATTTAAAATTTGAGTTTTGGAGGCCTTAATATTCTATCAGAGATGTAAATATCAGAGTCTTACAAAGTTGAGCGGTTCTGGTTGGAAGGGTTGGCTTTCTGTGTTCTCTGATTATTTAGTAAGTCATCATCCCTTCAGCAGGATTAGATACTAATAGCTAAGATTAGTAAAATCTCAGTAATATTGTAATAGTTCACAATTTAACAATCTCTCCTGCTTTCTTTAGATGAAAGTTATGGACAGCCTTATCATTCATTTTCATAATGAAAAGAGTTAAAGAATTCTTTAAGGCTACCAAGAGTGCTAGTGAAATGTTGATGTATGTTCTCAAAAACTGAAATGGTCAAACACACTTTAGAAACGGGTTTGTTTTTAGTTGTTGTTTTTTTTTTAACTCAGAAGAGGTCTCAGGGCCGTTAGTGTGTTGGTATGCTTTGTGAATCCATGGGTCACAGGTCAGAAAATGTAACTCTTTAAAGAAGACAGTTTGGAAAATGCTTCTATGATAATATAGCAATACTATCACATTTTAGAATAGAAAAGTATTTGTGATGAATAGGAGAACTTGAATGTTTGTAAATCAGTAAGACTATTGCTGGTGAAGTTGAAGGGAGGGGAAAAAGTTTTATTATTATTTAGCTATCCTTTCAACTATATATATTGAGCATAAGAATAGCTCCTTGAAAGTAATTTTGATTTCTTGTGGTTAGGATTTTGCAATGGTGCCACTTATATACAAACAAAATAAAATTTTCTATGTAGTTTACAACCAAATGCATCTTCCTGGTCTTTTCATAGCCCTATAAAGACTGTCATTTTGTCAATCACATCTCTGTATTTGTAAATGCAGTCGGTTATTTTATTGAACTTGTAACAGTTTTGCCGTATGTGTATTTTTAAGTCCAGAAAACCTTATTATTCTGATTTCTGCTAATGGAAAAACTCCATTAACTAGTACTTCTAGATAAATAGGGTGCATAGATAATTGATGATGTTCACAATGATTATTCTGAGGCACTGCAAGATCATCAAGTGTGTCTAACTCATCAGACGAAAATTAAATTACATTTGGTGTAGTTTCATTGTTGAGTGTATATTATCTTTCTCTTATTCTTGGAAATGGATAAAATGTGCATGGTCTCTATGGTTACTCCCTACAAACTAGAATGTGTGATTAACCTCATTTTCTAACCATGCCAGATAATAGGAAATTTATTGTAGCAGGGTTGTCACAGCTGTCCTTTATATAAATTCAGCTTTTACTCCTTACCTTAAAATCATAGCTCTATCTTTAAAGTTCTATGTTGGTACCAAGTACACACATATATAAGTATTTTGGTCATTTGAATCTAACTGAATTTTTAACATTAAAATGAGATATTGGATGAGGAATTACAGTATTTGATAACTAGTTTTATGCTTGGGTAATGCCACCTGGTATTTATTAATTAACCCTTCCTAAAAGGGGCATGCATTTCATCTTTACATATTCATACTAACTGTACTGAATTTATCACTCAGAAATAACTTGAATAGCTACTGGATTTTCTGTTTATTCTTCAGACTCAATACCAGAAATATTCAAACATAAGGACGTGGATAAACGTTTATGCGGGCTTCTAGGCAAGACTCAAGAAAATTCAGAGCTACATAGAAACTTATTTGGGTCTTTTAAACAAGTTAATCCAGAAGGTATAGAGAAGCTCATAACATTGTTAAGTATAGAAAACTCATAGTTGTGCAATGAGGGGTTGTCACAGTTATTTATCAATTCCATAGTTACGTTATATATTTTTTTTATTAGAATGCTTCATAAGACTCCAGACTGACACCATAAATTAGGCAGCAACGAGTGTTTCATTATTTGCAGATGATTAAATTGAGACACAATAAAAGATAAAGCTAATCTCAAAACCGAGATTAGATTATTTACCTAGTTTGGCAAATCCGGGGTAGATCTGTGGTCACTGACCTCAGGAGATCAGCAGGTTCTCTGAGTCAGGTCACAGGCAAGGTGAGGGAACTGGAGAGGAAACATGCTCTGAAAGAACGGGTTTCATTGGTCCTCTGTCTCAGTTTACGGGGACAGAACAAACAGGCTGTTACAATGTCACATAGTAGAGAAATGGAAGGTGAATTTAATCTTTGCTAATGTAGTTATTATTTAATCAACTTATTATTTGGGAATTGTTTTGGAGATTAAAAAAAATATTGCAAAGATAATACAAAGAGTTCCAGATAACCCATACAGTATTTTATTATATATATTTGTTTCAACTGAAAAACCAACATTGGAGCTTTTCTTCCCCCTAGATTTTACTAGTTTTTTCCCTAATTTCCTTCTTCTGTTCCAGGATTCTGTCTAGAACACAGTAATCGTCATGTTTCTTAGTCTTCTCTGGTCTGGACAGTGTCCTCCACTTTCCTCATTTCCACCAACCATGACGATCTTAAGGAGCACTACACACATATTCTGTGAAATGTCCCCCATCTCCTCGTATAGTCAGCGTTGCTGCATCTATGCTTAACCAGTTTTTATTTATTTTTATTTATTATTTTTTTTTGTATTTTTCTGAAGCTGGAAACGGGGAGTGACAGTCAGACAGACTCCCGCATGCGCCCTACCGGGATCCACCCGGCACGCCCACCAGGGGCAACGCTCTGCCCCTCCGGGGCGTCGCTCTACCGCAACCAGAGCCACTCCAGCGCCTGGGGCAGAGGCCAAGGAGCCATCCCCAGCGCCCGGGCCATCTTTGCTCCAATGGAGCCTTGGCTGCGGGAGGGGAAGAGAGAGACAGAGAGGAAGGAGGGGGGGGGTGGAGAAGCAAATGGGCGCGTCTCCTATGTGCCCTGGCCGGGAATCGAACCCAGGTCCCCCGCATGCCAGGCCGACGCTCTACCGCTGAGCCAACCGGCCAGGGCCAATACTTAACCAGTTTTTAATCTTTGTAGTGCAGTGACTAAATATTATCACATTATAAAGCAATTCTTTAAAAAAGTAAATTTTGCTTTGCCCAAAAAATCATTGTTGTGACTAGAGGTTATATTTCTGACCAAAGATTTAACATCAACAATATATTACAGATTTGACTGATGTACCACAAAGATAAAGCTTTCTAATAATTTAAATCAAATCATTTTTAAGAAAATCAATCTCCAAATTCAAAAAATTTTAAGTCCTATAGTGAATGTTGAGCGATAGCCTAGCCTGGTCGTCCCAAACCAAGTGGAAGGTCACTTTCACCTGTGGAGCTGTTACTCCTTAATACTGATCTCAGGGACCTCCTAGGGATTTGAAACCTGCGGAGCAGAAAAAAGGTTGAGAATCCCTGATTTAAACACTCAGAAAACCCGGGTCTGGGGATTCAGAAAGCCAGACTGGTATTTCTGTTGGGGTTGGAGTTAGGGAAAGGACTGTTATTTATGATCTTCCACCACATGGAGTTTTAAAAGTGAAATCAGTTGCTTCTAATTCTTCTTAAGGGCCATGTGCAAAAGAAAAGTGTGAAGAGGGCAATCCAACACACTATCTAGAGTGTTGGGGCTGTTTGTGGATTTGTGCTTATCGGCCACTAGGCTTTTCAGACCTCCTTAAGCTGCCTGAGAGTGGGGTGGAGAGGGGAGATGTGCATGCTGATTAGAAAACAATGCCTAACCAGAAATGCTAAACCTGGAAAAGCTAGAAACCCTGGGAAATTGTACTCATTTTGCAATTTTGTGGCAGGCGTTGTTACTCGAGGATGCATGATACTCCGTTTTCTAAAAAAATAACTTTTTCTTAAATTTGTAATATTTTACATGGTCTTTTAGAAGGTAGATCTACCTCATCATTATTCTTATACCAACATCAGTATCTATCAGTTTTTTTCTGAGTGGGAGGCATCTTCATGCAGGATTGAATGTAATGCATGATAGGGAGAAATGCCCAAACATTTTCGAGGAAGATTTTAATTGGCTCTACCAAAATTTTCCTTATTTATTATACAAAACATAATACCTAATCTATGGTAATTGGGTCTCCTGCATAACAGGAGATAGGTTGTTTTTATTAATCTTTTGCAAATTAACAAGTATAAAAGTAGAATTAAGTTTTCTTGATTAAAGATATTTTGTAACTACAGTAATCAGTTTAGCTTTTATTGGAGGTATTTTTCCATTTTTCTTCCCTTTGATAATAAAAAGAACTAACTTTTTGATAAAATTCCATAAACAAAAATTAGCTTTTAATAAAAGTTAAGTTGAAGAGAATGTTTCAGGGGACCAAGATAACTATTTCCTGTTGACAAGAATTGTTAACTGGCCAAGGATATTTTGGAGCCATTAACTTTTTTAAAAATTCAATAAATATACACTTAAAGCAGTAAATGCAGTTTCTGTTCCATGGGTTTTGTTTCTATAGGTTTTACTGCATCATTTAAGAGCTGTGGTAGTCTTGCTTTTGGCTTTATACAAGCAGTAGAAAAATTAAGAGAAAGAAATGAATGTCTTCTTTCTCCTTTATGCATTGATTTTAGTTAAAATTAGATTTTGAAGTTAAAAATTATGGTGATTCCATTGTCTTTTGTGTCCTCCTTCTGTAATCTACATAATGGTCTGGTCCTTTAGTAAAAGTTCTAGGGTTCAAATCAGCAAGGTGTGGACAATGTCAATTTTGCTGAAATAACTGAGAAATTTCAAAAATATATTACTACGTCTTATAGTTAAATGACTTCATGCTAATTCAAAAGAGAAGTGTTTTGTATTCCATACAACCAAACTGTCATTTATTTTCAACTCTGGCACAAATTATGTACCTTTATACAAACCACTTAACCTTTCCTTGCTTTTCAGTCTTCAAGAAAATACGAATATAATGTTTGATCATCATCAACCTTACTCATAGAATTACAATTCTACAGGATATTCAAGAATGTCAAATTACCTTAAAACAGTTGTACGAATAATAAATAATTGTGTACTCCCCGCAAATCACTTATTTATTAATTTGCAAGTTATTACTTTTGCCTTCTTAAAGGATGAAGTTTGTGCAATGGCTAATTTACATAATTTTCTATTTAAATGCATGTAATTAATGGTAGTAAAATTAGAAAATAATTCATGCTAACAATTTAGAGAATTAGAGTTTTCTTAAGTCTTTTTTCTACATAATGCAGTTTATACATAATAATCGGTCAGTTAGTCTATTAATAACTCAATTAGTCTAAAAAGTTTTATGACTTCATAAAGGTCCTTTCTTTGAAGGATTATAGGAATCCTCTTTGTAGTCAGCCTCCACTCTCCTGTATAATTGCCTTTAGCAGTCTGCTTTCACCAGAGATGAAATGCTTCCATTTTCTGAGTTCTCTGCTTCTTAACTATAGCAGAGTTTGTGGTAGGCATTGTGCATTGTCCTAGAATGCCTAAAGCGGTGCTCTTAGAGGATACCTCTCTTCAACTCTTACATGGAATACACACTTCAAATATACTCAACAGAGATACAGTAACTCTTTTAACATTCACAGGTTCACATGTAGTCACACATTTGGGCGACCACAAAATCAGAACTGTCTGTGCACACTTTGGAGACTGGGGACGTTGAATCTCACCGTATTTTTACAGAATACCTTTGGCATACTTTCATATAACTCATCTAAGTTTCAGTTGAAGCTGCCAGCAGTGCATGCACATTGTTTAAACTTAACCAGCTGGGACAGGCTCTGCAGATACTCTTAAATCTCCAAACCAGTGTAATATACACCAGTGCTTTCCCATATGTCATCTCCAGATTTCTTGCTAGTTTGTGTATGGCACTTTCTCCACCAACCATTTCTCTTCAAACCCAGTGAAGTCCATTGCTCTGTAGAAAGTTTAGCAGTGCCACAGAAGAGGGTAAAAACGAAGGCTAGAAAAGAAATGATTGTGTACATTGATGTTGATCAGTGTTTCTCAAATTATGTTCCACAGAAGGGTAAGTTGGGCTGACCAATGGGAGAATGGATTCCAACAACTTTATTTAAATACTGATTTTGAATTTTGATATCCTTGATATATGGCTTCTAAAGGGCTTTCTTTGTTCTCCTTGGTATTTTCATTTTGTCAAAATATATTGATTTAATCTATTAATAGGCTAGGTAGATGTTTCCTAGAGATACAGGAAATGAGGAAGTGGGTGGGGACTAATATAACTAATGTTACATTAGTTTCTAATGTAGAAAAGACCCAAATTAGTTTTAGCTGAAAAGTTAAAATAAAACTCATACACTCCCCACCAATGTGTATGAAATTGGATTTTTACTTTTGTGGGAAAGATTAATCTTTTTACTTTCATCATCAAAACCATAAATACATTGTTGGAAATGGAAAGAATAAACAAACCAAATATAAAAAAGTTTTAAAAGGCCTCCCTGAGACCACACAAGGATAAGAAGGGCTGATAGTTAATAATAAAAAGGAATGTAATTATTGAGATGAATTATTAAATAACGTCCCCAAATTGAATTAGAATTATTTCCTTAATATATTCAATGGAACTGAATTTTCTATTAAATCACTCGTAGTAACATTCCTATAGATTAATTTAATAAAAGTTTAAATAGTATTTAACTAGGACGTACTGTTTTCCACTTTAGATTCTTGTATTTGGAACACATTCTCTGGCTGAAATGATTTTAGATCAATGGTTTTCGAACTCCGCTTCTTGGAGATTTCTTAGAAATGCTCCAGGGCCTCCGCATGGGGGGCATAGAGGAAACAAAGCAGGAAGGATTCCCAGCTCCTTTGTTTCAACTGGGGCAACCTCATGATTATCTCTTTTGTACATCAAGAGTTCTGCTGAGGATTTCAATGAAAAGGAATTCCATTGCTGAAGAGAGAGAGAGGGGGAAAAAAAACTTTGAAAATCCCTGGCTTGGATTAAACCCTACTCTGTAGCAAGGGGCTAACTCCTAGAATTTCTTCCACACAAAAGCTAAATTGTACTTTTCTGTAAACCAACTTTAATAACAGCATTTTAAACTAAATGGGTATATGTGAGTGTTAATAAACAATGTACATTATGTGAATATCTGTACGTAACTTCACTTTTGCACGTATTCATTCAAATATTATTTATCCCATGTTTATTGGCAGGGTTACTAACAAAACAGGATGGTTCTTACAGTTAAGGCACTTTGGGCAATTAAACGTGTGAGGGGAAACAATGACAGGCAGCGTGGGAAGCATGCTAAATGGTAACCTGTTTGGGGCGGTGCTTAGATAGTGAGGAGGCATAGAAGGGGTGGTACTTGAAAGCTTATATTTTAATTAAAAATCATAATAGGTTAAAATGTAGTTAACAAACAAACATTTAGTTAACATTCCTGTGGGATATTTTTAAATTCTAAGAGTAATATGGGTTCACTGTTAAAAGACTTTGAGTTGAAGTTACAAGGACAAGTGGCAGCTAGTTGGGTACAAGACATGGCAGTGGGCCATGGTGGTGGTGGTTCTGTTCTGGGCGGTCTGAGAAGCCTCCACACAGGGACCAGATATTGATGATCTTCTGGGACACGCCAAAAAACCTGGAAACTTAGTAGGTATAAGAAAATAAGAATATGTGTGTTATTTGAATGATACAATCAGATGTGTGGCTTAGAAGGTCATCTGACAGCAGTGTGCGCAGTGGATTGCAAGGGAGCGGAGTGGCCGTGAGGAAGCACTTCAGATCAGTTGCAAAGATCCAGGTGAGCTGTGGAGATGGGGAAAAGGGTATCAGATTAAGAAAAACTGAGGAGAATCATCAAGAGTCCTAGGTGACTGGAGGCAAGGATCAAAGGAGAGGGAAGGGTCAGTGATGACTTCTCCATTTTGACCCATGCAGTTGGGTGGATGGCAACTGTCATTTCTCAGCGTAGGAATAGAGGAGCGCTGGTTAGCATAGTGAATGAAGATGATTATATATTTTGTTCTATGAGAGCATGTCAGTGTGATCTACACCTGGATCTGAAAGTGTGCAGGTTACAGACACAAGGCCTGGAGCCCCTGTGTTCACATCTCTCTCTGCCACTGCCTAGTTATATAGTCTTGGACCTCAAAGCCTGTTTTTTCATCTGTAAACTAAGGAAAATAATACCCACTTCCTAGGGTTTGTTGTGAGGTAGAATACAGCATGTAATAGCAGCTCCATGAATGTTACCAATATTGTTGTTATTTATCGTCTGCAGACCTCATTTTCCTCATCCATAAAGTCATGATGGTGGGCTGCGTGCTGGATTAGATGATTTTTAGGGTCCTTTCTCACTGTAAATTTTTTCATTCTAATTATGTCAGCATTGTTTACATGTGTGTATGCAAACACAGTTTTACTAAAAAATGTTAATCATTTCTTTCTAGGAACTTGCCACATCAGACTCAGATTCCTCAACAGCAGACTACAGGTGAGTGCTACATAAATGGATGTACCAATAAGTTGATATTTATGCATGAAGTTAATAGATTAAAAGATAAGTATGGTACTATATAATTTATGAAGCTTTTACTGTACCAAGTAAGGCAAAACAATTGTGTCTTTCCTTAATCAGAGTTAGAACTTCAGAATAATAGCTTAGATTATTGTGTGGATTGGCATCAGAGTGATAAACACAGAGTAAATGATCTTAGAGCACAAGCATCGATGGAGGTCCTGTCTAATTAAGGAAGATTGAATAAAACCCCTTCCTTCAGCGAAGCTCCCTATTCTTTGCCTTGGTATGAAAGAGTCTTAGCTTAGATGCTTCCAGGATTTGTCTCAGTAAGTGAGCAGCTTGAAACTGACTCTTACAAAAGGAAACCATTGTGACTAATCACAGAGGCTTCAGGGGGATAAATGAGAAATGGTTGGCCTGTTCTAATGCCACTTAAAAAAGCTGTTATAATATGACCAATGACAAGATGGCGGACAATTCTCCCTGGACTATTCTGTGTCTGTAAGACTTGCTTTCTTTAAGTTTATTTCTTTCAAGTGTCCCTAAAAAATTTCTACAGCCAATTATTTCATTCATCTCAGTACTGAGTAGATAACTTATTCATGATTGTCTTCTAATTAGTGGTTGATTTCTAGTTCTAATTGCCAGGCAACCAGTAATGCCTTTTTAGCTCCTTTGGAAGATTAAGAGAAAATTTAAAAATGTAAGTTGGATGTGGAATTCTGAGTATGAATAATGGTATTGTGGGAGGGAAACTATTAAGTATGTCTCTTAAAAACTTTAGGCACATATAGAAACGTATTGGTTATTTTCATTCAAAAATTATCTTCTCTATTACTGCTTTCGGGAATTTTAAGGAGATTTTCGTTTGACAACTTTTCAAAGATTTGAGGCAAGTATAATGAAGTTGTTCATCAGATTTTAATTACAAGTTAACATTTATCAGAATTTCCCCCACAATTTTGAGTACTTATTTTAATTAAATGCTAACATGTTTCAGCAAGACTGTTCAATATATTGATGTAAGCATTCAGGAGATTGATGATGGAACAAACTTTGTTATAAATATGTTATCTAAGGAGCAAAGAAAGAAGTGAATCCCCACTACCTCTAATGTCGTACCTTTTATTTTTTAAAGAGGAAAAATTTTAAAGAATATTTCTACAATGGAAATGCTAAAACCTCTTCTTTTTACTCATAGACTTTCATCTTTCCTAAGATGGCTTTCCTCTGATTCTTAATTATGTCAAGCAAGGAGTAAGTAGTAGGGAGACATTTTCTGGCAAAATAGATATATTTTTTGAGTATTTTAAAAATCCAGATTTTATTCCCTCATTGAGGATATTCGGGAGATTTATTTGATGGTTATATATTAGATTTTTAGCAAGTAGACTTACTAGCATACTTCATTTTAGTAATAGGCAGCATGTCCAATTACAAGAACAAATTTATGTCTAAGTAAATGTGGTAAGAGCCAAAGGAGTTCCCTAGGGGTATTTCAGGTTTAAACTATTTTTAAAATTATTTTTCTAAAACAGGTTTTGGGGAGCAGGCATTTTGCTTCAGTGAAGAAAGCTTTGATCTCCTTTTTAGTTAATAGCCTGTTACTTTCTTGTTTTCTTGTATTTTTCTGTAATTTGGAGCATATTATTGACTAAAGTGCACTATTTTCTCATGGTTGTTTTCTTCCTTTATTTTGTTTTCGGTGATTCTTCAGAGGATCTAAGTGCTAAGAGAGAGAGAGAGAGCAAGGCCACGCTAGCATTTTTTTTTATAATTGTGATAGATTGTTGTGTTTCTGCCTCTGATAAATGAAAAATCAAATAGAGTCATGTCTCCTAGAGAGAAGAGCTCAGTGGACAGGTTACATTGTTTATTCCCATTCCATTCATTTGAATGAAAAAATAAAGCTTGTTTTCAGTATCTAAGTTCTTTTCTGCCCTTACGTGCATGGATTCAGCGCTGTGGATGTATTTTCCTGGGTGCAACACCTTTTCTGTTCCTCACCCTGGTCATCCTAGTACAACAAAGATGCAACTAGATTTGTGCGTGCTTATCATGAAATAATTTATTTTTCCCAAGTGCTTCAGAGCACTATGCTACTATGCTGAGTGTCACTGTTTTCTTTTTCTTTTTTTAATTAAATGTCATGGGGTGACAGTGGTGAATAACACTACACAGTTTTCATTGGGACAGTAACTTGAGCACAAGGTCCATCTCTTGGATACCCAGTCATTTCATTTGTAGCTTCCTATATGGAATTTGTCAGGGGAGAGTATATTTTGAAGTTTATTGTAGTTAGTTAGTTGTTTTCTTTCAAATGGTCATCAGAAGTTTCAGAAATGAACTAGCTGAGAGCTATGTAATCCTGACTTAAGCACTAGCTGGGATAATGGAGCAGTTAAAAGCTGACAAATAGCACTCACTTTTGGAGGAGGCCCAGGCCATTAGAACCAGTGCCCCTTCTGGTTTTCTCAATTTTTCTCAGTCCTTCCCCACCAACGTGATATTTTCTAAAATACCACTATTAAAAGGCACAGTCGTACATCCTGCCATCAGCCACATTCTTCCTGCTTATTATGGGAGGCACTTTCAGACCGTGCCTTTTGAAAAACACAGAACATTATAGCTTTGGCCCAAGAAGGAGGGGACTACATGGGAACTTTTTCTTTTTAACCAATTTTTTCAACCCAAATCCACAAGAATGGTTTTAAATTGTGTAGGGAGGATAGAAAAATCACTCCTTGCTATAATATGTTTTGCTCAAAATCTGCAAGTGTTCGTGCCCTTATGCACGCCCATGTTCATTCTCACACCGCAGGTAAATGGTATCCCTGAAGAGAGAAAACTGACCGAAGCAATGAATTTATAAATCAGACAATATAGCCGGTATAGCTTATTTTTTTCTTTCTTCCCATAATGCATGAGCTTTTCTGACATACATTGTGCATGTCGGCAGTATTAAATATGTACCAAATAATACAATATAACTTTCATTTTACTAATGTATTTCTTTTGTACTTAAAGCATTTTTGACAATTTGTAAAACACTGATAACTTTATATTTGTTACAATAAAAAAAAGTGATCTTTAAAATAAATATTATTAATGAAGCCTAACGCCTGGTGAAATTTACTTGAGAAGGTATTCGATTGCCTCCTATATTGTAGGAAGCTTTTGTTGCTAAGAAACAGGTTCATGTGTTTATTCTTCACAAGATTCTATTAAGCATTTCCTGTAAATGTACAAAATGTCCATGCTCAGTGTTCTAAGTAAGCACCCCACTTAAATAATACGTGTATGCTTGTGGTCCATTGGCCTGTTGTTTTATCTACACCACTTGTTGGAGTGTTTCACAGGGTAAACGTGGTTTTGTGGCTATGGGTCTGATGACGCTCAGTGAGTGAAGGGAATGCCAGGTTGCATAATTACCTGACTCTATAATTAGACGTTTGATTTAGAAGAAAGCCAGGAGCTATTTATTACTCAAAAAGGGAATCGCTATGTGCTGATGGTGACATGAATTAGCTCCAAACCCCCAGGCTCCCCTGTGATGACACTACTTTCAAAGCTGAGCGGAGTTTCTTCATATTGCGTCAATGTGCTCCGTGCATGCTGGATAACATGGCCTCAGACCCTTTAGCAGGGTTGCAGCAAGCAAACAGGGCCAGCCAGAAAATCACTTCTTACTCTGTTCTGGGGAGGTTTCTGTGGTACCCGTTAATTGGCCAGAGGACACACAAATACTACCTAAATCAGATTCCAGAATCCCCAAAGATTCTGTTAGTATTGATGCAACCATTTGTCTTCTACTTAGGGGGAATACTCCATCATGTCCTTGACATTGGAAATTCTGCTGATACTCCACTTCTTCCTGGACTTAACAGAGGATATAGGTTATCTGACTTTTTAAAAGTGTATCTCCTATTTCCTATTCTTACTTCTTACTGAGACAACTAGGACATTGCTACTTGCTGCTTTTCAGGACTGATCGTCTTAAGGTTGTACATGTATTGGGTCAGGTTCATGTCCAGGAGGAACGAAAGGTCACCATTGGCTCCGGATGACTAGATTGTGGCACAGCAGCAGAGAATTCATGAACTGTTGCTCCTGTCAGGTGGTGTGAAACTCCTCCTGGTAGTTCAGGTGAGCAGGAGCAAAGTATCACACAGTCCATAACTTGGGAATTGTAGGTCGGGGATCAGGAACTTGATTCATCTGTTTTAGGAAAGAAGCCACGGTGAGGATAGGAAAATGCACTTGGAGTTAGAACTAGTTTTCACATCGACCCTATTGAGGAATTCAGTGGGGATAAGAAGAATTAGTGGCCAGCATCTCACAAATCTTTGATAAGTGCCTTCATCTCTGCGATTTCCTCTGAAAAAGCAATCTTGCCTCTGACTTTATATTTTGATAGGGAGGGTCCAAATAATTTCCCAGTTGTTGTTGTTACTCTGATGGTCTTTACTTTATGGGTCAAAAAATGTGAGGACTCTGCCACACGCTGAGGACTTCTGCCCCAACTAAGCATCCTCACAGCGGGCACGGTTCGTGTGGGCTCGCAGTGGTGAATTTAAATTAAAATACCTTTTTTCCAGTTGACCACAGTAATGTCTTGCCCTAAAAAATCAACTGCACTGGCTTTCTACACATTCAGGAATTCAAGAAATCTCAAGATTCCAAGTAACCTCCAAAAATTTGTGACTTTTCCTTTCTCCAAGGTGTAGTCGCCCAATGAGTTATGACTTCTCTTTGGGGGAGTTCACATCTGTAAGTCTCCACTGGTGAGAGAAAAGAACACTAGATAAAAGTGTTGATGCTAGACTAAATTTGAGGCTAAGAGAATACTTAGAAGATAATTAAGTAGAAAAAAATGCCAAGGCTGGGGCTTCCAAATACAAATACACCAAGTAGGTGGGGTGTGGTACCTGCAGGGTGTGGTCCGAGATTCGAGCCATTACTGCCTATGTCCTGACTAGACAAAACTGAGTGGCTGAATAAAGTCTTTCAAGCAAGTCATTTTAAGATGGAACTGCTTTACCAATTTGCATTTCGGAATTCCCATGGCTGCTTATTTATTGCATGTTTAGTATGTTGATGTGAATCAGATCGTGTCTGGAAAATACCGTGGTGAGCCAGACAAAACACAGGCTCTGCCCTCAAGGAGCTTACATTCTAGTAGGAAAGACATTCAAAGACATTTTGCAGTCAAAATGCAATTGTGATGAACGCAACGAGGGAAAGTAATTGATGCTATCAAACCACAGGGGGGCTTGACCTTGTCAGCAAGGCCTGAGATTTCCTGAGGAACTTTGTGCTGATATCAAAAGGATGAGTAAAAATTCGTAAGGTAAAGTGGAGTGAGAAAGAATGCTCGAGGCAGAGAGGAGAACGTATCTCAGTCCTTTGGGGAGAAGAAATCCTGGTGAGTGTAGGGTTCTATTAGAAAGTCCAGTGCAGCCAGAGTATGGGAGACAGGGAGGGGATGTTAGGAGAGTGGAGGAAGGTGATCCAGGAGGTAAGTAGCTAGGGCCAAACCATGCATGATTTTAAAGGCAGAAAAAGTCTGAAGCGTATTAAGAATGAAGCATAGTGATGTGGTCATATTTTGCATTTTAATGCAATCAATCCAGCTCTTATGTAGAGAAGAGTTAAAGTAGGTGGACAGAGTGGGTGTGGACAGACCAAATAGGAGGCTATTGTAGACACAATTGGAGAAACAATAATTTTGATTAGAATAGTAGTGGAAGAGAGAACGGACTGATTCAAGAGCAATTGAGGACATAAAGAAAAATAGTTGTTATACATACTGTGAAATGGTGTTAAAGAAAGAAAGGGGTCAATTCTGATTGTGGGAGGAGAGTGAAATGCTGCAGTCCGCTGGGATAGAAGACACTAGAACACGTGACTTTGTGTGAAGATGTTTCATACAAGAAGCCAAAACAGAAAAATGCCAATCTTTTTTTTTCTTTTTTTTGTATTTTTTTTCCTGAAGCTGGAAACGGGGAGAGACGGTCAGACAGACTCCCACATGCGCCCGACCGGGATCCACCCGGCACGCCCACCAGGGGCGACGCTCTGCCCACCAGGGGGCGATGCTCTGCCCCTCCGGGGCGTCGCTCTGCCACCACCAGAGCCACTCTAGCGCCTGGGGCAGAGGCCAAGGAGCTATCCCCAGCGCCCGGGCCATCTTTGCTCCAATGGAGCCTTGGCTGCGGGAGGGGAAGAGAGAGACAGAGAGGAAGGAGTGGGGGGGTGGAGAAGCAAATGGGCGCTTCTCCTATGTGCCCTGGCCGGGAATCGAACCCGGGTCCCCCACACGCCAGGCCGACGCTCTACCGCTGAGCCAACCGGCCAGGGCCAAAAAAATGCCATGCTTTTTGAAAAAAAATTTTCATGGTGTTGAGATAATTTGCATATAACATTGTATAAGTTTAACATGTACAACATAATGATTTGATGTATTTATATATTGTAGAAAGATTACCACAAGTTTAGATAACATCCATCACCTAACATAATTACCAAGATTTTGTGTGTGTATGTGTGTCTGTGTGTTGAGAACATTGAAGATCTACTCTCTTAGAAACTTTGAGATATACAGTACAGTATTGTTAACTATAGTCAGTATGCTGTATTTAACATCCCAGAACTGATCTATGTTATAACTAGAAGTTTGTACCTTTTGATAACCTTCACTCATTTTCTCCACCCCCTACCTCTGGCAACCACAGATCTGATCTGTTTCTAAGAGTTTGATGTTTTTAGATTCCTCATGTAAGTAAGACCATACAGGATTTGTCTTTCTCTGTGCTCTTACAGTCCATCCATGTTGTTGCAAATGACAGAATTTCCTTCTTTGTGGCTGAATAGTATTCCATTATCTAATTTTAAATGTTTATTGAGCTCTTACATATGCCAAAGATTGTCATATATGTTGGGAATGTAGCTGGGAAGAGAAAGTGCCGATCGTAGCAGAGTATTTTATTGGATCAGAAATCTGTTCATTTGTGCTGCCCCAGTAACTAGCCTGTTGTCTGTTTTGTACCATTTTCAAATAATACACAATTCCTTTCTAATAAAACCAACTGCGGGTGAAATTGATTACTTTTATTGATAACTTCACAAAGGCAGCGAAACAACAGAAGTATTGAACTAGTTTGTCCTCCTCCAAACAAAACCAGATTGTTCATTTGGGAGGCGATCCCAGGAAAAGCCAGAGTGTAGAAACAGAATGAGGAGGTTCGGAGATTCAAAAGGAAAGCCAGCAAACAGTATGTCACTGCTCTTGCTATTATTCTAGAAAGCAGCCTCAGACCTACTGGAGATCCTCCGGTAAATTGTGCTGAACGCACCTCCGAATTTCCTCTCTGTGTAAGAATTACTTTCATGCATTGACTCACCATCCTAGAGTTCAGAGTTGCTCCAGGGGCATTAACTGCTTTGCATTTCTGGTCTTTGGTTATAAGCAGGCTGAACAAGAAGCCTCTAATTAAAAAAAAAATTTTTTAATACAGGAACAGCTCGATGTTCTTGTCTCTCTCTCTTTCTCTCTCTCTCTCTCTCTCGCTCTCTCTCTCCCCCTCTCCTGCTAAAATCAATAAATTTTTAAATGAAATATTTTTACAAGGCCCTGGCTGAACAGCTCAGCTGGTTGGAGCATCATCCTGGAGCACAAAGGTTGTCAGCTCTATCCCCGGTCAGGGCACATACAGGAACAGCTGCATGCTCCTGTCTCCCTCTCACTTCCTCTCTTGCTAAAATCAATACGTTAAAAAAAAATTTTTTTAAGGATGCCACTGTTATTTTTTTTTTTTAAAGATTTTATTCATTTTAGAGAGGGGAGAGAGAGAGAGAAGGGGGAGGAGCAGGAAGCATCAACTCTCATATGTGCCTTGACCAGGCAAGCCCAGGGTTTCGAGCCAGCGACCTCAGCATTCCAGGTCGATGCTCTATCCACTGCGCTACAACAAGTCAGGCTCAATTTTTTTAAAGTCTTACAAAAAGAACCTCCTGCTCTGAAGACAACCTTGCTGGGAGTGCTATGGAAATTTGAGGTCACAAACTCAGAAAGAAAGCTGAATGAGCTATTAGCAAAATGTCTGGATCAAGGGGCACTGCTGGATTTGCTTAGTATCATTGACCTACAGTGTTAAAAGTGACGTTTCACTGTGCAGGGCAATGAAGTCCACTTGTCATATACATGAGATTAGTATATAAAGAATTGCCTGATGAGTTTTTTGTTGTAATTGTTGTTTCATTACTGAAAACTCATGCCATGAGAGGATTGATTTTTTATTTTGGGAAGAATTATTTGTGTGCTGTGTTGATGTGACAAATATACCCCTGAATTTACAATAACACAGTAAAAGTTTACTGGTCACTCATAGCATAGCCCAATGCAAATAGGTCAGTCTTCCTCCAACTTGTGTCCTTGATGATCTGGAACACATGCTATTCAAGATTTCTGTGGAAAACAAAACGAGAGTTGAAGGGTCATGTGGAATGTTTTTCAGAGCTGGGCTTCAAAATGGCTTCTATCCCTTACATCCAGCCTCCCTGAGCTGGTAATGTCATGTTCCACAAACATAATTCATCTGGATGCTCTGAATGTAATCTTCCCATGTACTCAGGAAGAGGAAATAATGTGGTGACTGTGAGCATGTGGAGGGCACAAAACGTGTGATAGGTGCTTACGGATTAACAGCTCTCCTATGTAACAATGAAAAACATAATTATGTTGTGTGGAAAACAGCTGTGTTAGGCTTGCTCGCTTGCACTTTGCATGATTAGTTCGTGAGCACGTGGCAGAGCCCTGTCTGTGTAGCCTGCAGAGGCTGTGGAACCTTCCCTCAGGGCAGTTTGCTCGCCCACCACTGCAAGGAGCCGTCTTCCTGGTCACTTGCCCGCCACCAGGAGAAGCAGTTTTCCCTGCCTGTGTGCTTGTCCGCACTGTGAGACTCTGTTCAACGGGAACGGCCCAACGCCTTCCAGCTCCGCAGTTTCTCTACTATCTGCCTGAATCCAGCATGAACCTGCCTGGCCACGGTCACCAGCATTACATACGTGATTAAGTTCTGTCATCCCCAATGACTTAAACTGTGAGTTAGATCTTTTAATTCAGTGGAACAACGAAGAAACTACCTCAATATAATAATCAAGGTAGGTAAAGTAATTTTGGAGACACATTGCATTGAATTCTTATAGAAAAATATATGATTACAAGCTCACAATTTCTTGTCTGCAATTCCCAAATTCGAACATCTTAATTCTTTTTATAAGTTTATAACAAACCCATTTATTGGTAGAACCTGACCTCAACAAAAATGAGGACTCTTATGTTGTCTTTCTTGATCCTTCTTGGTGTGATATTTTGCTATGGAATTTGTAACATTTTATTACAGGGTATTGCCCTTACCCTACTGAATATGGTATATAATATAAGGAACATAACTTATATTCATTACATTTATAAAATCTGCACACACTTGGATACTAAAATATAACTGGTCCCTAGTGTTTCCAGTAATGTATTGTAGACTTACATTACTAATTTTATAACTATTATGTGTAATTTGTGTATGATTTTATATGATAAGCTTTTTATCACCTAAATTTGGAGTCCTTGTGTGTGCCTAATGCAAATTAAGTGGGCAAACAATGAGGAAAGACTGAGATAAACTTGTCTAACAGAATAATGTATCCCTGTTTCTTTTGCCCCCAAAACATATCAAAGTATCTTATTGAATTAAGTATCAAGGTCATTTCATTCATTTATTCATGAATAATCACTTAGGACTTAATATGTTCTAGACATTGAATTGCGCTTGGAAAATAAAAGTTCAAAATGTGTTATAAAAGAATAAATAAGGGCTAGTGCACTATCTGGCACTAGTTGGTGCTAAATAAATATTTGCTGAGGAAATCAATCTCCTGTCAGTTACTAAAAGGCTAGGAAGGTTAAAGAAGTGTTGTAATAGAGAGTGGGGAAAGTGGCTACTTATTAAATGATCAAAACAGGTCTGTTTTAAGAGAAAACATTGAAGATAAAATTGAAAGAATGATCATGAGCCAGTCATGCTCAGTAATCTTGCCAATCGAAAGAGTGTGTGGACCCAGAAGCAATGGAAGGAACAGGGGAGTTAGAGTCTCTGCCCATCCTCTCTTGCTTTCCTGGCAGCCCTCCATGTCTTCCCGAGGCAACCCTCCCTGCCATACGGTCAGTCCCGGTGCTTCGCTTCAGTCGGCTCCATACCCCTCTCAAGATCTCAGGTCTAGCTCCTCAGAACTCTGCTTCCCGCTAGACGAGGTTCAGATCTCTGCCCGGGTACAGCGGCCGAGATATTAACAGTGTTACTGAGGCTGCTGAGGGAGAGGAATGTGCTCTTTCCTGATGTCCTTGAATCAAGGCCAACAAAGCACAAAAGAGGGGAATCAACAGAATGGTCAGAAAATAGTTTTTTTTGTGCTACAGGCAGTTGAGTCCAGTTTTCTGGCTCTCAGCAGTGTGAAGGGCCTCAGTGTAGTTGGAGCATTTTGAGTGAGAGAGAAATTGGACTAAAGATAATTCATGTACAAATGTACCAAACCAATACAGGGTATACCTGAAACTTCCTCAGTGTTATATGTCAACAATATCTCAATACAAATAACAATAAAAAAATTAAATTGTATTGAAAATGCATAAAAGAAAAAGCTGATAGCTTAAAAGATTGTTTTCTAAAGTTAATTCTGCAGATGTAAAAAATAGTCCTTTTAATATTATAGGCTTTTATCAAGCAGTTTGGATTTTATTCTAAGAGCATTGGAAATTAAACATTTGAAATAAAAAAGTAACATGATCCCATTTACATTTATTTTATTATTATTTTTTTAAATCACTCTGGGCCAGCAAAAATGGTAAAGACCACTGAAAATTCTCTCCTCCATAGTAAATCAATGAAGAAACTGGCAAAAATGGTCAAAATGAACATTTCCGAACCTCTGGGAGTTAACCAAATGTCTATAGCACCCAGGGGGAGTTTTCTCGCGGAAATAGTTGAATCTCTGCAGCAGGAGCAGCAAGCTTCCTGGTGTTTTAACCTTCCTCATTCTCACCCTCTCTGGCTCCGAAGGCACTTTGAAAACAACATGCAATTATGATGAAAACCAGCAGCCCAGTAGCCAACAAAGCCGACAGAATGAGGTTGGGGTTGCTTCAAAGCTTCTTTCCAAGGCAATTGTCATTATATGTAACCAGTCTGGTGGTGGTTGGAGCTCCACTGGCTTGCAAGACTGTCTTTATTTACCCGACTCAGAGCTTGCCCAGTAAAAAAAAAAATCTGGGGTGTTTGCAAAAATAGAGACAAATTATGATCTTTTCCCCAGCTGCCCAGAGTGCTGGGTAAAAGTTGGGATGAAGGATGGGAGCAGAGGAGTGATTCTTCTCTGAGTATTTTTGGTATGACTCTAACTTTTAGAACCATATTAATGTTTTACATACTTTGAATGGATGGATGAGAGAATGAATGAATGACTATTCCAGTAATAGGAGTACCCAACATGAAACAAAAAACAAATGAATCCACACTAAGTTATGGAAATGTCTGACCGCTATGCTGTACAAATGAACCTAATATTTAATGTTAGCTATAATTGAAAACATTAATTTAAAAAATTAATCCAGCCTGACCAGGCGGTGGTAAAGTGGATAGAGCGTTGGACTGGGATGCAGAGGACCCAGGTTCAAGACCCTGAGGTCGCCAGATTGAGCGCGGGCTTATCTGGTTTGAGCAAAAAGCCCACCAGCTTGAGCCCAAGGTTGCTGGCTCCAGCAAGGGGTTACTCGGTCTGCTGAAGGCCTGCTGTCAAGGCACATATGAGAAAGCAATCAATGAACAACTAAGGTGTTGCAACACACAATGAAAAACTAATAATTGATGCTTCTCATCACTCTCCGTTCCTGTCTGTCTGTCCCTGTCTATCCCTCCATCTCTCTCTGAAAAAAAAAAAATTAATCCAGCTGTATGCAAAATGAATAACATAATTGAACTCAAGTGGTGTGGGTAGAACTCACTTAAATAATTGGAATATAGTATTTTGACTATTTGCTTGAAGGTAAAAACAAAAATAAACGTAAGTAAATATTATACTCCAGTAAGAAGCTTCTTTTTTCCCCCCTCTGTGGTATGGGTTCAAAGTGCAGAAAACTAGGTTGTCTTTTAGACTTTTCCAAGTCAGTAAAGATTTTGTGGATTATGGGAGCCATGTTTGTCCCCTCTGGAGAAGGGAGTTATAAACTGAAATAGGAAAGGCTGAAATGAACTCGAGTGTTGAAACGGAGTTGGAGAGGTCAGTCTAAACCCGTAGCTTTGAATAAACAAGGAGATAGAAGACGTATGCGTGCGTGCATACACACATCTGCATATCTCCTTGTTCTATCTACTGAGAGAATCTAGCAGCAGTATTACCCCATCACACATAGCAGCCAAATCTTGATTTCTAGAAGCCAGGGCTCCTTGAAGAAATAGCTGACTTCAGGGCTGGGGCAGGCAAAGTACTAGATGACTTCGGGATAGTTTTCTGTGCCAAAAAAATAAGAAAATGCTCAGAGAATAATGGAAGTTTATTAAAACAATTCAGGGGCTGGCTAGAAGTGGCTCATGCTGGTATGGGACAACTTGGTTAACTAAGTATAGCCCTGTATTATAAATAATGTATTTATTATAAGAGTCCTTGAGTCTATACGTACTGGTGTTAATGGATGAATAAATGAATGAGTGCTTTCTTACAGTAGAATGTAGATGATATAATGGAACTATAAATTCATGATTTTATTATACAAGCACCATAGAACTATCTCTTTAACACAAGAACCATAAATATATATCATAATTCCATGTAAACCAAGATCTGGGCACTCCACATCCTAAGGTACCATTGCTTCTAACTCCTCCCAATGGACAGAGCTAGAAAAAAATACATAGAGATATATATACGTCCACACACATCTTCTATCTCTATGGTATAATATATAGCATATATGGTATTTACATAGTCTCAAGATATCCCCCCACATGTTCCCCTTGGCAACTACCATTCTACTATGTGCTTTTATAAGTTCAACTTTTTAAGATTCCATATACAGGGTGGGGCAAAGTAGTTTTACAGTTGTGAGTATGCAAAACAATTTATTCTTGTATTATTTATTAATTATTATTGTATTTTTAATATGAACTGTAAACCTACTTTTGCCCCACACTGCACTATTTTCCCCCTTTACATACATACATACATACATACATACATATGATAAAGTTTACTTTTTTTAATTATTTTTTTATTTTTTTGTATTTTTCTGAAGCTGGAAACGGGGAGAGACAGTCAGACAGACTCCTGCATGCGCCCGACCGGGATCCACCCGGCACGCCCACCAGGGGCGACGCTCTGCCCACCAGGGGGCGATGCTCTGCCCCTCCAGGGCGTGGCTCTGCCGCGACCAGAGCTACTCTAGCGCCTGGGGCAGAGGCCAAGGAGCCATACCCAGCGCCCGGGCCATCTTTGCTCCAATGGAGCCTTGGCTGCGGGAGGGGAAGAGAGACAGAAAGGAAGGAGGGGGGGTGGGGGGTGGAGAAGCAAATGAGCGCTTCTCCTATGTGCCCTGGCCGGGAATCGAACCCGGGTCCCCCGCATGCCAGGCCGACGCTCTACCGCTGAGCCAACCGGCCAGGGTGATAAAGTTTAATTTATAGATTAGGCACAGTATGATATTAACATAATATATATATAAAATAAAATAGGACAATTATAGCAATATACTGTAATAATAGTTATATGAATGTGGTCTCTCAAAATACTGTACTGAACTCACCTTTTCACTTAAAGGAAACAATCTTTTTACTTATAATTTTACTTAGAAAATTAAATTTAATGGGGTGATATTGATCAATAAGAGTACATAGGTTCCATGTAAACATCTCTACAGTATAGCATTTGAACTGTTGATCGCATTGTGTGCCCATCACCAAATATCAAACTGTTTTCTGTCATTGTATATTTGTCCTTCATTACTCCCCTCCCCCAATTAATCTTTCAGCTTCTCTTTGGCATATCAGAATTGCCAGCATCACTACTTTTGTGTTTTGTAAGTAAAATAAAGATTACTTTTCACAAGTACTGTCATACTTCTACAGTCAGTCACTTAGGAGCTATCTGGATTATGAGAATAACAGGTGAATAGTGTGTACAGTGTGGATACCCCAGACAAAGGATGATTCACACCTTTGGCGGCACAAAGTAGGATGGTGTAAAATTTCATCATGAGACTTAGAATGGATGCCATTAAAAACTTATAAATTGTTTACTTCTGAAATTGTCTGTTTAACATTTTTGGACCTTGATTGATCATAGGTAACTAAAACCACATAAAGTAAGACTGCATAGGAGGAACAGCTGTACCATGTTGTGAGCAACTATAGAGGAGGCTACATGGCAAGGGACTGAGAACAGCCTCTAGGAGCTGATTTTGTCCCCAACGTATTGCCACCAAGAGAGCAAGTACTGCAGTACCACAACCCCAAGGAATTTAATTCTTCCAACCATCAGTAAGCTTAGAAGAGCATTCTAAGTCTTAAATGAAACCATAGCCCAGTCTAACACCTTGATTTCAGCCTGGTGAGACCCTGAGCAGAGGGCTCACCAAATCCACACCCAGACTCCTGGCCCATGGGACCTGTAAGGTAATTCGTTTGTATTGTTCCAAGCTGCTAAGTTTGTAATAATTTATGTACAGCAAATGAAAACAAATCAATGACTGCAGTATGTCTCCAATGCTTCACTCTTCCTTAAAAAAAGCATTTATTGTCTTAATCAAGTTCACGTCCCACCCTTCTGTGTTGATTGTGGGAGAGGAGCAGATTACTCACAGTTTTTGTGTATGTCTCTGTATCAAGAGGAGCTACAGCCAAGGAGAAGTATCTGAACTTGGTATAAATCATAAAATCCTGTACTTTTTAGGATGTTGCCATGTTTGGATGAGAAGTTGGAGCCCTGAAAAGGGTTTAGTGTACTTTGCATGTAGAAGGAACATAAATAATCAGGAGCAGTGTGCAGACTATGGCAGGTGGTGGCATCTAGCTGCCCCATATCCACAGTCTACCCTGTGATCTTATATTCTTCTACCACTCTGATTTAGGGCTCAGCCAGTTTAGCAATTGCATCACTAGGAATGGCTAAATTGAGTTACTCTTGTCTGCATTTCTGCCGTGCTATGAGACTGTGTTCACACCAGCCTATTTAAATGAGATAAATTTGGAAGAAAACAAGTTTTCCCACCATCTTTGCTAAAACCATCCTAGATCAGCCAGTAGTTAGTCAACTAGAGTTTGTGGACATGACAGATACAAGCTCTTTCAAGAAAAAGATTCTGTCTAATCCATGATTACCATCTATCAAGATGTAGTATTAATGTGCATTGCCATGTCTCACTAGGAATTCCATGGACGGTCAATAGAGAATTCCTCTGTCTCAATGACTCCTACTCCGTGGTTTGGCTTAGGAGCACATGATCTCAAATTCAGTTCCCTGAACACACAGAGGGAGCAATTTAATTATTCACATTAATTTTTCAGTAATGTTCTGACATGAGGAATTAGCACAGGTAAATTAGGTCAGAAGTCTGACTATTTACTTTTGAAATGTGTTTGTTCTCTTTTAGGTTTATCTAAGATAGCTCTTTGTTACACATTGACCTAAAACAAGACCCCTGGACCTCTTATCTTTATATGTAACAGAACCTTTGACCACTTTGCACTGATACAGATATTACCAACCATGTGTATACACATACTTAGTTAACAGTTTACTAATACTATCTGTTCTAGCCAATAAAACATGTTTCCAAGTCTTACCACAAACTTACATACACAAAAATTTGGCAGATGGCATTGACATTACTGAGACAGCATGTTTACCTTGCTCTTGACCTTAGCAAGAATTGACCTTTGTCACTAGGAAAAAAAGGTTCAAAACTAAACCCTTGACTTTATCCTTGATGTTTATTCTTTACTCAACCTTCTCAAACTCAGTCAATGGATCAAAAATACACACAGGGCCCTGGCCAGTTGGCTCAGTGGTAGAGTGTCAGTCTGACATGTGGATGTCCTGAGTTCAATTTCCAGTCAGGGCACACAGGAGAAGCATTCATCTGCTTCTCCATCCCTTCCCCGCTCGCTCCTTCCTTCCTTCCTTCCTTCCTTCCTTCCTTCCTTCCTTCCTTCCTTCCTTCCTTCCTCCCTCCCTCCCTCCCTCCCTCCCTCCCTCCCTCCCTCCCTCCCTCCCTTCCTTCCTTCCTTCCTTCCTTCCTTCCTTCCTTCCTTCCTTCCTTCCTTTCTTTCTCTTTCTCTATCTTCCCCTCCTGCAGCCATGGATTGATTGGAGTGAGTTGGCCCAGGAGCTGAGGATGACTCCATGGCCTCTGCCTCAGGTGCTAAGAAGAACTCTATTGCTGAGCAACAGAGCAATGCCCCAGATGGGCAGAGAATTTCCCCCTAGTGGGCTTGCCAGGGTGGATCCTGGTCGGGACACATGTGGGAGTCTGTCTTTGCCTCCCCTCCTCTCACTGAATAAAAACAAAAAACCCACCCAGGAACTATAACTCTGGAAGTCAACTTTATTTCTCCTTTCCCCCTATTTCTAATCTATCAGCAAATGCTATCAATTCTATGGATAAAATATTTCTCAAAGACAAACACACTGCTCTCTGTTTCTTAGTCTCCATTCTACTTTGGAACAGTTACTCTTCTTTCCTCTGCATTAATGTCTTGCCCTTTTAGCCATTCTTCAAATTTTAGTTAGAATGTTATTTTTAAGAATTTTTATTTTGAGCTAATTTCAGAGTTGTCAACGTTACTGTTTTTTCCTATGTAATTGCTAAATATTGATATAATAAAATCTCAAAGAAGTATTTGCAACACTATTTACAATAGCCAAGAGGTGGAAGCAACTCAAATGCACATCAACAGATGAATGGATGAAGAAAATCTGATAAAGACATACAATGAGGCCCTGGCCAGTTGGCTCAGTGGTAGAGCGTCGGCCTGGCGTGCAGAAGTCCCGGGTTCGATTCCCGGCCAGGGCACACAGGAGAAGCACCCATCTGCTTCTCCACCCCTCCCCTTCTCCTTCCTCTCTGTCTCTCTCTTCCCCTCCTGCAACCGGGGCTCCATTGGAGCAAAGATGGCCCGGGGCACCGGGGATGGCTCCTTGGCCTCTGCCCCAGGTGCTAAGTGGCTCTGGTCGTGGCAGAGCAATGCCCTGGAGGGGCAGAGCATCACCCTCCTGTGGGCGTGCCGGGTGGATCCCGGTTGGGTGCATGCGGGAGTCTGTCTGACTGTCTCTCCCTGTTTCTAGCTTCAGAAAAATACAAAAAAAAAAAAAAAAAAAAAAAAGACATACAATGAAGTATTATGCCACCTTAAAAAAGAAAATTTTGTCACATGCTTCAATATGGATGAACTTCAAGGACATTATACTAAGTGAAATAAGCAGATAAATACTCTTATAGTATATTAACAACAAAAACCAAAAACTTCTACAAAGCAAAAGCACTATAAGCAATGCAAAAGACAGACTGAGGAAAACTATTTCTATATCTCATATCAGAGACAAAGGGCTAATCTCCCAAACATGTAAAGGATTCCTCTAAGTTGATAGGAAAAGGGCCAGCAATAGACAAATGACCCAGCAATAAAAGCAAAATGTTCACAGAAATGAAAATATTCCTCGTAAAGATATGACAAGAAGCAAACTCATAACACATGTTAGGGGTGTGAGGCTGTAGGACACAAGCCTTGTGCATTGCTGACTGGGAGTAGAAATCGCTCGAGTCCCTACGAGGGCAATCTTGCAGTAAATATCAAAGTGAAAAAGGCATATACCCTATGTATGATCCAGTAGGTTCCATCTGGGAACTTCCAGATACATTGGTGGAAAATGACATATAAATAAGGCTATCACTGTAGTATTATTATTAATAAAGGAATGGTGGATTTTCTTATTAATAAGGATGTAATGGTTAATACAGGAACCAATAAGAGAATGATGCATTGATATGGGGGACTTGTGCCAGATAACACTATACAATGGCAACAAAGAATGCATCGGAAAACTATATACATTGATAGGGAAAGATTTCCAAAAACTATTGCTAAGTAAAAAAAAAAAAAAAAAAAAAAAACTATAGAAAATTGGATAGCATGGAGTATTTTATGTTAAGAGACAAGGACAGCCTGAATGGCTGGCTCAGAAGATAGTGTTCGGCTCTGCGGATGGATGTCCTGGGTTTGATTCCAGTCAGGACACACAGGAGAAGCCACTGTCCTCTTCTCTCGCTTCCCCTTCCGCAGCCAGTGGCTCTATTGGTTCAGGCATGGCCCCCGGCTGAGGATAGCTCAGCTGGTCTGAGCCTTAGTCCCAGACAGGGGTTTCCGGTTGGATCCCGGTCCGGGCACGCATGAGAGATTCTGTCTCTTTATCTCCCCTCACTTAAAAAAAAGGGGGGGAGGAGGAAGGGGGAGGAAAAGAAAGAAAGAAGACACAATATAGTGTGCAGAATTGGGTACCTGAAACCTGTATAATTATGTTAACCAGTGTCACCTACCAGTGTCACCCCAATAAATTCAATTTCAAAAATAACATATTCTTATTTCCTGGGAGAATACATAAAAAGCTAGTAAAAGTGGCTCTATATGTAGTGGGGAAGTAGTAATCGTGAATAATTAAGCTACTGAGGAACTATGGAGGAAAATAAAACTTTTCACTATCTGCCTTTAATATTATATTTTTTTGTTTTTGTTTTTTGAGTCATCTAAATATATTTCCTATTCAAAAATAAATGCAAAGAAATAATGAAGGAAGTTGACCTTGAAAGAGGAAGCCAGGGGCTGGGACTGGTGGGCTGGCGCCAGTATACATTCCTATTTCTGCTATCTGCACATATCTCCCCTGGTATTTTAAGGATGACCAGAATGTTGAGAGAGAGGCTTACCAACTAACCCTGGTGTCTTCTTTCTATCTCCCCTTATAACTCCGCTGTTATTTTCAAGGCTAGCACCTTGCCAAAAATGAAGTGTGCACATGCTTCATGTGGGAAGTGATGGGCATTTTAATTTTTGTTCCAATTATATGCCCATTCCTTTTACATGTCCCGTTCTCTGATAATATTACAACTCTGAGGGGAGAATTATAGATAAGCACTGGGATGGTAAAAGCAGGGTAAAAAGGTTTAATCAGTTGAAGAGAAATACAACCTAGATGATTACGACGTGTTAGAAATAAGAAAAATCACAGCACGAAATAGTCATGAACAAAATAATATAAAAAAGGTAGAATAAACATGGAAGTGTAAAACTGCTCTGGTGATATGTGGTGTACAGCTATTCTGTGTGGTTGATTGAACGTGCAGATTTAACATTACTTGACAGGGGACCTCCCGTTAGGCGAAACATTTTCTCGGCATATTGGAAACCAGAAGACCCACCGTGCTGCCTACCACGCCATGAGGAGCCGCGGGGTAGAAAAAACCTGGCCAAGATGCTCCTCAGGAAAACTCTTGAAATTTGCTCTTAATTGCAGACAGATGGGCCTCTGGTGGCCCAAACTTCTGCTCCACGGAGTACTGGCATTGTTATTTCATCCCACAAAATATTAATATTTAAGGGAGGTGTAACCCAAAGCCCACAGTTGCATGTTAAAAAAAGAAAAAGAAAGCAAGAAAGAGAGAAAGAGAAAGAGAGAGGAACTCCACCAACCTCCTATAGAATGACCAACTTTGAGCAGTGTTGCTTCCGAATGTGTTCTCCAAGTTAAACTATTTATGTACTATAGCCCCAAATAACCAAGTTATGTGCTGTATGGAATCATAAACTATAAACCAGCCATAAATTGGAGAAAGTCTTGTTTTTTATTGAGTTACTTTTGTTGTTGTTATTGCAAAGACAGATATAAGATGACTTACAGGACTAGTCAAAACATAGCCAGATAATGTCGTTCAAAGTAGATAAAAGGGGACAGGGGGCCAAGAATGAGGCTAATGTAAATAATGAAGACCAAACTGCCCTGTTCTCTGGGATGGAGCACAACTTTAGCTCTAGGTTTTTATCAGCAAATGTGAAAAGCCAACCCACAGTGTCCATACGATAGTAGCAAATGAACTACCTGATCAGGAGAAAGACAAATATGTCAATACAAAGTCCAGAATAAAATTACCCTTGAGAGTCACATAAAGAGGCCATTGTACCATGGACTCAATATTCTTACAGTTGACACAATGATGAATTTCATACTGCTTTGTAGAGTGCCCTCAATGCTGGCCAATGGCTTCAGACCAGAGAAATTCTAGGATTACATGGGGGCGGGAATGCACAGGTGGACTTTGCTAGGTGCTATGGGGTACATTTTAAAGGATCTGAGGACATGATAAAAAGCAAATCCTTAATGTTCCTTCTTAAATACTGTTTGCCACGGCCGAACCCGTCACTGATAGAGGTGAGGAAGCTGGGAGGAGTGAATAACTATGCCTGGAGTTCAGCTATTCCAGGAAAAAAGGAAAAGTGGTTTGATAGGACATTGAACTAGTGCAGGAGTGACATTTCTGAGGGGAAATTTGAGTCCAATTATCAGTAGTTTCTGAGAGAATGCTCTAGAGCTTGGCCAAGATTCTCTCTAGCAATAGAAAATTGAATATGCACTCTTACACAGACAGATGGGCCATTTAAGTTCCAAATTTCTGCTCAATATAGCTGAGCTTAATTAACATTAGACTGGAGAAAAGTGTAGGGAGGGCATAACTAAAGACAGGGACCATTTAACAAAATTTCCTCCAACTCCTGAAAAGCATCTGTAGAAAGCTGAGCTCTGAGTATGGTGATTTCCTGATGTTCTTCCCAGCTCAGTTACATGAGTAATGAGCATGAAGGGATCTGAATGACATGCCTTTCTGTATGAAACTAATCAGGAACTGATATTTAGAAAATATTTTGCTTTTTCTAAAATTGTAAGAGCTCTATATATACTCAGAATATTAAACTTTTGTCAAATATTCATGTTCTAAACATTTCCTATTTATATCTTTTGGCATATTGGTTTCAAATTTTTATGCAACGGAACGTTGCAATTCTGGTTTAACCTTTAGTTTTTATCCCTAATGGGTTTTTTTTCTTCTTGAGATAGTCATGTACACTTTCTACTTGGAATTTTACAACTTTAAACCCATTAATCATTGTAAATGTCTTTTGGTATATAGAGTAAGAACAGGAATGTACAGCCGCCCACCCCCAATGTTAAGCAAGTGCCTGAGGACTCAAGAATATTTGTACCTTTCCCTAGTAATGTGAAATCAAACTATTACCTTATTTTAGTATCTTCCGAATTAAAACATTTGTTTCCTATTCTATTAATCTACATATTCTTGCATCTGTAATTCCACACTGATATAACTGTAACTTAACATGTCTAAATATCTAATAGTACAAGTCCTACCCCTTCCATTACTCTATTTAAATTTTGTCTTGGATAGTCTTGACCATGTATTACTTCTTTAGAGTTTCCATTTTCAATTTTGTAGTCTAAGAAAGTACACCAAGGGCTGGACCCCTCCGACTTCAACACAATGTTTTCCATCACTTTTTCTCTTCTAGGCCATAGTGTCCTGAGGCGGGGGTGACATGGAAGGGGGCATGGAAAGGAAGAGGTGGGTTCTTAGCTCTAGTCTGCTCTTTTTTATCCTTTCTTTTGTATTTTTCCGAAGTTAGAAGTGGGGAGGCAGTCAGACTCCCGCATGTGCCCAACTGGGATCCACCTGGGATCCACCCGGCACGCCCACCAGGGGGTGATGCTCTCTCTGCCCATCTGGGGTGTTGCTCTGTTGTGGCGGGAGCCATTCTAGTGCCTGAGGAGAAGGCCATGGAGTGGTCGTCAGCGCCCAGGCCAACTTTGTTCCAATGGAGCCTTGGCTGCGGGAGAGGAAGAGAGAGACAGAGAGGAAGTCGAGGGGGAAGGGTGGAGAAGCAGATAGTCACTTCTGTGTGTCCTGACTGGGAATTGAAACTGGGACTTCCACACACTGGGCTGACGCTCTACTGCTGAGCCAACCGGCCAGGGCCTAGTCGGCTCTTTCAATACCAGAGATGCTATCACCACTTTACCCTGAATTTCCTAGGAAAAACACACGTTGCCACTCCAAATACTATCTTCCAAAACCTATCTAGTGTCACAGAGGAGAGTCTGTTTCCTTAATTAGCAGGACTTTGACCCAACAATTGTCAACAAGACAAAACAAATTGGCTTAGTCATGAAAAAAAAAACTATAGTAAAAAATCAAGTACTTACTATGATTAGATAAACTGTAGAATAAAGAAGGCTAAGAATTAAAAAAAGTTTCAGATATAGAATCAAACTATTTTTATTGTATGATGGCATAAGCTTTTAATACAACATAAACATTTTTACTAATGGAGATCTTTTAAATTTGAAAATAAAAAAATAAATTTAGTTATGACATTCTTTCTTCTTGGTTTATCTTAAATTTGGAATAAGACTCTTGATACCATTGTTTTACTAAGATATAAAATGTCAGATTTTTCAATGTTATGTTCAGTAAAACTTTATCTTTGAATCCTTTAAAGACAAGGTGTATTTGATTTTATTGTTTCATAGTTCCCAAATTCTTCATAATTGTTACTTTTGAAAATGGATAAAGTACCTGCACAAGAGTTTTTGTTTTAAGGCAACTAGTCCTAATGTATATGTAGAAGCCAAGTATTCAAATTTTGTCAATATTCAAGCTCTGGTACCATTCTCAATGGCAGTTACATAGCTGCCTCTTCAGTCTTCCCATTTTTACTAGCACTATTAATATGAAAAGGTAAAACAAAGACTGTTACTAATTTTTTGTAAGATTTAAAACCAGAAAGAGTTTTCCTGCATTTGGTCTTCTACCCCACCATTTTGGGAATGGAATTGACACCACATTCTTCCCTGGAAACCATATTTCACATGAGAAAATGAACCAGAAAATACTTTGCCAAATAAGTTTTCCCAAATAACAGTAGTTCTAAGGATGAAGAGCCAATTAAGTCATATTATTTATGCAATCATTTTCAATGTCTTTGCAGATAAATAAACTGGCGAATTTCCGATCAAAATCAGCTGTCTTTATTTCAGTCTTTGCAATTAAGCTAACAAAGTCATTTTCTCTTGAATGACTTAAATTCAATCTCTCTCAGTAGTTCTAAAAATCTCTAGGTACAGTGCCATCTGACCTATCCTACAGCAGGCACCTATGTGGCACATCCAGTTCTTCAGGCAAAATACTGGCCTGTCTGTAATATAAGCCATGGCACACATTCAGTTTATATCAATGATTTTATCCAGAATGCATTCTATTTTTAAGGTTTAGCATAAAGTCATTCCCAGGGAATGAAATGAGTAGACTTAAGTTCCATATCCTTGTGAAAAATCATTAATTTTATTTCATTTTGTAAGTCCAGAGATCATGACAATAGCACTTTGTTATATTCACTGTTAACTTTAACATTAGCCTATATCAAACTAAGATATTCTTGGCCCTGGCTGGTTCACTCAGTGGTAGAGCATCGGTCTGGCATGTGGATGCCCCGGGTTTGAGTTCTGGTTAGGGCACACAGGAGAAGCAACTATCTGCCTTCCCCTCTCCCTTCTCTTCCTATTTCTCTATTCCTCTCCTGCAGCCATGGCTTAGCTGGAGCAAGTGGCCCCAGGCACTGAGGATGGCTCCATGGCCTTGCCTTAGGTGCTAAAATAGCTAGGTTACCGAGCAATGGAGCAACAGCCCCAGTTGGGCAGAGCATCACCCCATTAGGGGGCTTGCTGGGTGGATCCTGATCAGGGTGCATGTGGGAGTCTGTTTCTTTGCCTCCCCACTTCTCACTTAAGAAAAAAGATTTCTCAATCCATTCAATCAATAAACCATGACCTTATAATGAACCTGATACAGGTGTGTTTCTGAGTCAACTGGTTACACTAGAATTCTCACTAAAAACACAAATTTAAGTAGGTATTATTGTTGACATCTGGGCTCCCATAAATCATACTTTTCATAAAGCCTTTCCATACGTTTTCACTTATATCTCCATATACTAAAGAAGACAACAGTTTTCCCAGCGAGCCTTCTATGTTCAAAAGCTTATTTCTTTTTGGCATGTAATTCTGCTCCATTCAATGGATGTGCTTTTAAAACTTACCATCTGTTAAATGTTTTTATGCATTTTTTTTCACTTTATATCTCAGTTTTACAGCATTACCATTTTATAAATTTTATTTCAATTCAAGTCCTGTTGAAAGTTCAGGCTTTCATTTAACTCATTAATATGATTTTACAGATACTGGCACTTACATATAACTATGTAAATGCTAGTGATTGTTTTTAGTGTTTATTTCACAGTGGGTTTTAAAGTAGTATCATTTTGGATAGAACTCTTCAGGAAGTTTTATATTTCTAATTTATAGCATATAAGAAACTAGATTTCATGAGAGATAAATATGGATTTAAAGGTGCTTTTCAAGTATGAGTATCTTAAGAAGTTTTCATCAATCTTTAAAAGCACCCTAAATGTAACCAAACTTGAATTTTTGAAATAGTTGTCAGGATCAATTCTGCAGGTAACTACTGACTTAGTCTTTTTGTTTGTTTTAAACAAGGGAAGCCATTAGGGTGAGCCATGCGAACCTTGTCAAATGTCTATCATATGTAAAGATGATAGCATATTAGTGATTTAATACATAAACATAAAAATTCCAACTTGGTTCTCACATTTCCTAGATTGGTAAAAGTTCAAATCTGAAGGGGGAGGAACAATCTATAGGGAGAGTGGTATTCTCCTAGAAATTAAACATTCTTTGACAAATTGGCTTTTATTAAGTGTCTTTCATATAAAAGGTTCTGCCCTAGGTCCTACAGTTTATTAATTTAGCCTTAATAACTTATAATCTAGTAAAGAAATGAATAAACAGATATACTTAACATTAATTTTACTAAGCTTTAAAGCTTCCTACACTAATATTTGAAATAGTTAAGTTTATTTGTGAAGAAAAAAATTCATCCATCTTTAAAATTTTAACTGGTCAACTCATCCTACAGTGGAACGGTAGGGTACAAATGTTACTTCATACCAGCACCTACAGCAAACAGTAGAATCTAGCTCCTAGGTACATGAATGGTTTTATGTGAAGGCTCTGACTTTTTAATACGATGTCGCTGATCTATAAAAATGAGACAGGCCTGACCAGGCGGTGGCGCAGTGGATATAGCGTTGGACTGGGATGCAGAGGACCCAGGTTCAAGACCCCAAGGTCTCCAGCTTGAGCCCAAGGTCGCTGGCTCAAGCAAGGGGTTACTCGGTCTGCTGAAGGCCCGCGGTCAAGGCACATATGAGAAAGCAATCAATGAACAACTAAGGTGTTGCAACGTGCAACGAAAAACTAATGATTGATGCTTCTCATCTCTCCGTTCCTGTCTGTCTGTCCCTGTCTATCCCTCTCTCGGGCTCTCTCTCTCTCTGTCTCTGTAAAAGGAAAAAAAAAAAGAAAAAAAAAGAAAAAAAAATGAGACAGTTTGGCAAAAGAAATGGAAGGACTGGGGTAGATGTGAGGCAAGCAAGTACCTTTTGGGGCCAATGGTAGATTTCTCAATGTGATTTACATTACAGAAAATCTGAGTTTAGAGCACCTTGTGGCTTTATCTCAATTTCAGTATATCTAAATATTCTGTTAAACATCTCTTTCTGAAGAATAGTATGATGGAATAATGTATTGCGTCAGTATCTGAATCAATACAGAAAAAGATATTAAAACAGACATCATATACAAATGCTATCATTGTAGCAACTTCTACCATAATAACCTCTTATTCATAAAAACTCATGAAAAAAATGAAATATAAATAGGACATATTTTAATTACACATGCATTATATTTTAACTATTTTATATAACTATATATAAAATAAAACATTGGGACATATTAAATAAGAGAATTAGGCTTGAGTTCAAAAAGGAGAGAAAACTAAGTATCTCTGTTGGACAGACAAGTGTCCAAAACCCAGAAATACTGGTCTTTCTTTTTCAATTGTTTCATCAGGAAGAATCTTTTTCAGGTGATAAAACTTACAAGCTAAATTAAAATGCACTCTACTCATTGGCAAGCCACACCAGCAAGAATAATGTGATGATAAGTACTTGGAAGTTTTTGATTTATAACTATACTATTCTCTACTTATAAGGCTCCAGTGTGGGAGGCAGAGCAATGAATCATTACAATTGTCTATCTGGGAAATGTCAAAAGATTAAGTAAGAGCAGAAGAAGAGAGAAAAAGAAAGAATACACATTTCTGTCCAAGAAATAGTCCTCAATTAATGAGACGATTTCACTAGCACATAAATCTAGTACTAAAGAAATAATAGTTAAAATTTAAAAATCTTCGTAAGGCTATTAATAAATCATAATGCTTAAACTTCCCGGGTAGAAAGGCAGATTATTCTCCAAAGCTCTGATAACTAAATTATTCCTTTTCAACTATCACAGTGATCTACCCCTAGATACTAAGAGTTTGAAAAGCAAATTTAAGCTGAGTAAATGAATTAGACATTTAGACCAATCATTAATGGATCCAGCTTTTTAAAAAAAGAACACATATAGTTTAATTGATACTTTGCCAATACAAAAATAAGCATCCACAGAATGTTTATTTACTGTTTAAATTACTCCATATTTTCATATACCATGAACAGAAAATATATTTTACCCCACACATAATAAGAGCAAACAAGTGCAATCGTTCACACATTAAAAGTCATAATAAAATCTGTACAACAGATAAATATATACCTCTAACAGTTAGCTTGTAACAACACCATACCAAACCAAACCAAAAACATATGTTGCCCAAAGTCACCGGTTTACTTAAAATTCTACTGACGGTTGTACATCTCAATCACAACAACTTGAATCTTTACTAGACTGCACAAGTTTAGATTGGTAAATATTTTTTAAAAATAGGAGGGAGTAATAAGAAATAACAAAATGGTTATAAAGAGCTTTCCAAACATTGGAAATAATATACAAAAATTAGTCAGGAAAGAACGTAGTAAATGGATCCACAGGGTAACTGGTACTACACTGGTATAGCTTAAGGAAAGGAACAGGTGAATGTTCGAATTGGAAAGAAAATTTGGCCTTTTTATAAAAAGAAGCAACATCAACAATGACAAAACCCTGTCGTGGAGCCTAGAACAACTCTGTGAGATAAAGTATACAAAGATTTAGGCTTGTATCCTAAAAACCACAGTTAGAAAAACCAATCATGTCAGGAAACCTGTAACAACGGAACAAGAACATATAAATTAAAGGCATACTGTTTATCACTCTACATCATTGCACGTACGATAAAACAATACTGCAGTCATTCTTGAGTGAGAAAGTTTTCAATGAAGTAGCAATTTCCACGATGAATACAGGTGTAGACAATCTTATTACCACAAATTTAGTAAATATCAAAACAGTGTGACACTAAGCTAATTAAATTATCTATATTTTTTACTGGAAAGGTAATTATTTCCCTGCCTTCACATGTTAACTTAAAATCACTTATAAATGGAAATACAGATCCAGTAGGAAAGACGTTTCACATGCAATCAATCCTATACAGCGCACTCTGCTTCATCTTCCTCAACTGCTTTTCAGTATTTCACATTAGGTGTGCACATTTCCAATCTACCCAACCACACATGCTCAGCAGACGTCGCTGAGCGGGCCTCGCCACACAGACTTTTATTTACACAGTCAACTATACTCCAGATAGCTGCTGTCTCCTCTAGGCAGACGCAAAGTTGGCTTGAAGAGTTTTCAGTTTTTTAGAATTTTAGGAACTTAATGTCTTGATTTATCTTGGACAGATGATAAAATGAGGAGTCCACAAAAAAAGGCAGCTACACATGCCAACCTTTTCAACAGAGATGAGTTATCTTTAGGAATAAGGATCTGTGCAAGGTCATTAGTGATCTGAGAGATTTCATGTGCCACACAGACGAATATGAACGTGCTGACGATGATGTTGAGCATCGGGTTGCCAGGTATCAGCACCAAGATGCCCCTTGTGTCTGCTGCCAGCCATATGTGATATTGGCAAATAAAGAGCTAGGAGAGAAAATACTTCAAGTTAGATGTGTACAGAGGGTCCATAAATATATAACAGTTTTTCCTAATTTAAATATTTGATCGCATACTGGTTAGCAGGCTTTTCCAAAACCATTTATTTCTGTTTTACTACTGGTCCTGAAAAGTCTCCTACAGTCCCCTGTCCAGAATGCCTGCTTGCTGAAGCTCTGCTTCCAAGTCCTCAGGAAATGAGCCACAGAAACCTCTAACTTTATAAACATTTCTTTGCATGACATAGTAGATAGCTGACAGAATAACACCTGGACTCTCGTATTCAGGCATCAATAAAGAATGACTGTGTGTGTGTATCTAGCTACACACCTGTGTATAGCTTGCGCATGATTATGTGTGTCCATATATATGTGTGTGTATTTGTGAATACATTTATGTATGTATATATTTACATATATGAGTGGGAAATGGCATGGTATTTACAATGTCCTCGTGTTTGCTGTGGCTAAACGAATATTCTGAACTATGTTCACACATTTCTAAAGTGTGTATTTCAAGTCCTGTGAGTATACATATTAGTGACACTACTATTTTTTTATTGTGATTACAAATGTGGTTCTCTTATTATATTGCTTCAACATATCAGAGTAGAAATATGCTTAAGCTACTTCAACACATATGAGGACTATGACCTTTCTATATTTTTAACCCATTGAGTAGTGAGTTTTTTCACGCTTGCTGACCCCCAGGAATGAGTTTTTTTTTCAAAAAATAAAATTAGTTCCAGTTCCAGTTTTAGTAATTTAAAATCATGTTTGTTTGATAACCAATTTATGGAAACAAGAAGAACATACATTTGCCTTTTTAAAATGTTGCCTTACACGTTTTTAAAATAAAAATGTTTGTATGATTGTACTCTGGCTAGTTAGGAGGCATGAGGACATACAAGAACATTTGTACCACTCAGAGTTAAGAGAAACACTAAATAGTAAATCAATTCAACTGATGTTGATAAAACCTCTCATCCTTTAAATATTAAGGGGCTGGCAAAATAAATATTCAATGGACAAACTGATCAAGAATTTTACATCTGATCTTAGCCAAAAGGCTAAGATGAGATCATGATCAGAAATTTTAAATTCTATGTAATCTCTCTTGTAAATGAGACTTCAAAATATAATAAAACATATATTCAAGAACTCAAAATAAAAATTTATTTCCCTAATTTAAAGACAACTTAATAAAGCTTATACTCAAAAATGTTTTTAAGTAAACCTTATGCTCTAAAATTATCTTTTATGTACAATATGAATTCAGTTTTAAAATATTCTGTTTCAAATAAAGATCAGAACACTCAGAATGTCTTTCAAAACCCACTTTAAAATTATTTTGTTGATAATTTCATATAAGGTAGTATATGTAAAATGTAATGAGCCATAAAATTTTCTCAATATTTATTATGATAAGCATTAAAACCTAAATTCCACTAATACCATATTTAATTATGGGCATGAACAACAAAACAAAATCTCTCAGCCTGATTTCATTTACATCTATTTCATTTTTTTCTCTCTTGATGTAAGCATCTTGGTTGAGATTGAAAGCTTAAGACAAGATAAAGAAGACTGTGAAAGTCATCTATATCTAGTCATTTAGATGAAGCTTTAAAAGTGGTAGGTAGAGTGTCCGCCTGTTGTGTGGCAGGGCACACAGGAGAAGTAACCGTCTGCTTTTCCACTCCCCATCCTCCACCCTCTCTCTCTTCCCCTCCTGCAGCCATGGCTTGAATGGTTTGAGCAAAGTTGGTCCAGGTGCTAAGGATGGCTCCATGGCCTTGCCTCAGGTGCTAAAATAGCTGTGTTGCCGAACAACGAAGCAGAGGCCCAGACAGGCAGAGCATTGCCTGGTAGGGGGCTTGCTAGGTAGACCCTGGTTGGGGTCATGTGGGAGTCTGTCTCTGCCTCCCCACCTCTTATTTAATAATAATAAAAAAGTTATACAGTATGCTACTGTTCTCAAAAGTACTGAGTTTCCCCCCTCTAATTTCATAAGTAACGTAAGTTTGATTTAAAAAACATACATATTTACACACACACACACACACACAACACTTGGCTGTGTAAGACAGTAAAATATAAATATACCAACCTCTAATGAAATTTTTCCAAACCAAGCAAAAAATGAACTGTAAACGGAACGAGCATATCCAGGGATATTCCTTATTAGGATAAAGGCTAAAATCTAAAGAAAAAACCAAAAGGTAAATATTTCTCAAACATGTGGTCTGTGTATTCCATACCAGTGCTGGTATTAAGTGGTACACAGCTGACAGTTTTAGGTTTATTGGAAAAAATATGAACCCACTTTGAGGCCCTTTGTGTAGAAAGAGACACTATATTTATGTGGCAAAATTTACAAAACCCATGGTTCAATTTTGTTTCTTCTATAAGATCCTCCAAAGTTCTCCCTGCTTCTCTTTGCTGGGCTACTCATTTTCCAGGCCTTGGCTTAGCCCCTGCTTTCTCTAAGAACCTTGCAGTGATATCAAGATGGGTTAGGAAGAAGGCCCATGTGTTCCAAAGCACCCTGTTCTTAATCATCCCACACTAATTATGATGCACTACGATTCGGGCGACCAGAGGTATTTCTGCAAACACACAGCTCTGACCGGAGCTGCCTCTGGCCTCGGCCCACCTCCCAGTCCCTAGCACGTGTCTGTGGTCCCCCAGAGGCTGGCCACACAGCCCTCTGCGGAAGTTTCTTCAGTGTGCTGTGCTCCCTTGCATGGAGGCCTAAGTTCCTGCCGCCTGCTGTGCCCTCACCCTCCCGATCAGCTTCCTTTTCTCAAGGAAATCATCCTGACCCTCACTCTGATCCAACGAGGTCATGTCCCCTCATGATGTTCCCTTACTGTCACATGCTTCTCTTTACAATCACATGGTGGTCATATGATTACTATCTGTACTAGAGGAAGGCAGGCTCAGTAGGGTAGGGAGTAAGTCTGACCTGATACCACTGCACCCTTCAGCATAATATCAGTATCTAGCACACAATAGGCATCAAATATTTGTTAAAATAAATTTTAAAATTGTTAAAATCATGAGAAGTACAATGAACATTTTCTAAGTGCCTATTTTTAAAAAACTTTTAATTTATTCATTTTAGAGAGGAGAGAGAGTGAGAGTGAGAGTTAGAGAGAAAGAAGGAGGGAGGAACAGGAAGCATCAACTCCCATTATGTGCCTTGACTGGACAAGTGCAGGGTTTCAAACTGGCGACCTCAGCGTTCCAGATTGACGCTTTATCTACTGCGCCACCACAGGTCAGGCCTCTAAGTGCCTATTAAGGACAAATACTATTTCCATATATTTAATATAACAACTCTTTAAAAAAGATTTTAATATCCCTGTACAACAGAGGAAATAAGGTTTAGAAAGATTAAATAATATACCTACATTTTAAAGAGTTTGATTTCAAATTTCTTTGCCTCTAAAGACTGTATTCTTATGAAGAATTAAGAAGGGACAGTTCTCTAAATGAGGATAACTACCTGTACCACAGACACGCACGGGTGCAGCTCATTGCATTCGGCTTTGTTTTTACAGCTGCTGGCCCAAATGGAGTAGGTCTGAAACAAAAACAGTTCACAAAACAGTTGCCTTAGAGGCGGCATTCTCAGAAATGTTAGTTTTCCTTACTTACTACATTATACTTCATTATGCTATTTAACAAGCATCAGTGAAAACTGCCCACAGGTCTGCTGGCCGCTTGGTTAGGTCTTTCCCGGCCCAGAGCCAAGAGGCTCAGAGGAGCTGCCGCCGCTGCTGTGGAGATGGGGACCCGAGCCAGTGATGGCTCTCATGTCCCACACTTATATTGTCCCCAAATTTATTATAACTTTTAAAATTCCTATTTCACTTAGCCTCCAGTTCCTCTTCAGACTTAACTTCTATTTGTAATCACTTCAGAAGTTATGTTCAATAGGAAAAAAAGAGAAAAAGAATTTTTAAAAATCTTATATATAAATATTAAAAATACTTGATTAAATTCCTATCTCTTAAAGTTAATTTTCTATGTCATTTAAGACGTTGGAAAATGAGATTACATTTTGAAACTTACCAAGAAAGAGACTACTGAAATAAACAACAGAACGTTTGAAATCTTGTTTGAGAAGAGAGGTTCACCCTTCCCTTCAGAAAGGACTTGTCGCTTCTGCAACGCCAGGTAGATGAAAGCAAACAACATCCCATGAAAGACCACCTGAAAAATAAGGCAGGAAACTTGTTTCAAATGGCTACTTTTCAATAAATAATCAAAGATCTGGTAAATGAGAAAAATATGTATAAATAGTAAGTAGGTTAAAAGCTCAAAGTTTCAGAGTTTCTAGGACTTAAACTTTAATAAGAGTAAAAGTTGGTTGAAATAAAGCTCACGATTGTTACAAACCATCAGCAACAACAAACAAACATCTCTATAATAATATGAAACAGTGTATGAGACAAACTGGCTCGTTTTGAACAGCTTCAGCAGCAAGTGAAGAAATAAAGACAATTTAAAAATAATCTATTCTGACATGATAAAATTGTTTCAACTTTTTAAAACAAAGACGATATGAACTACCATTTCATAGTAGACTGCTTTAATGAGAAAGTTGAGAATTTAAAATTACATGACAAGACCTTAGCAAAGCTCTTTATTAATAAATGGTTTTGAAATGCAATGTTGTTCTTTGGAAAGTGCACAGTATTGGAAATCAGGCAATGACACAGAAAACAGGCACCAAGAAAATATTTGTCAAATGAAAAACGGGCTATGTGAAGAATGGGAGGAATGTGGGAAAGAGGGGTAATTAATCTTTATTCAGTGTCTATTATTTTCCAAATACTGTGCTGGATGTTTTACATTTTGTTAGCCTCTGAATCTTAACCATCTTTCAAGATTAAATTCATGGAATCATCCATGACACTGCTCTCTCTTCTTTGCAAACTTTTACTTTCAAATTCATACTGCAGAGTTTAGCACCCAATTATAAGCAGTAGCCTTGGATTTTAAACTAGATTGAAAGATTTCAAAGCCTGGAGGTATGTCTTCTTTCTCTGATATAGCCCTCACATCACCAACACTAGAGGCTCAATACATACTGGTGCTCAATACATATTGTGATGAATGGATGAAGCATATATAGGAAGGATCACCTGTAAGTCAAACTTATGACTCAAACAAAACCCACTTTATAGACAATAAATCTACAGTACTTTTCTGTCGATACGTACACATGCATACCCTTCCTCTGTTATAAAAACAACAGCAACAGAGGGACAAGGCTGCTTTGATTTACCAAATCAATGTTTCCTTATTCTAAAACTAAATAAAAATAGACTAAAATTTTCCAAATATTTTTTAAAGTACAGTTTGAAATGTCAATAGATCACAAGGTAAATACATACGTAACGGTCTAACCTCCATCTGAACCACCATTCATATACATTCCCTTTCAGTTCAAAACACTTGGACAATGGCCAAAGAGAAAAGATCTTCTCAAATGCACCCTGAGAGAAGAAATCCAGAAAATAAATTAAAATGGTACTGTCAACCCCTGCTTTGCAATGCATTATAAATTAGTTTTCTAAAGTTAGGAATATATAAAGATTATTCACAGTTTTAAGATTCTATTTATTTCATTTAAAAATATCTCTTCACGTGAAATTCATTTGAGAATAAATTTATTTTACTAATGGCTAGTAAAGATAACTTAAAACATTTTGTGAATTTACTTTCACTGCAAATGAAACGCTACTGAGACTGAAAAATTTAAGAACAAGCTGGTACTGGAAAAATTATTCCATTGAAGATTTCAAATCTAGTACTCAAAAAAGCTAGTATTTACTGATCAAAACACAAAAATACAAAAAAAAGATAAAAGATTTCAAGCAATATGGTATAAATAACTAAAAAATGATGGTTAAGGTTAAAATAGAGTTTTTCTTTCTCTAAATGTCCTCAATAATAACCATTTGAGTTAAAAGAATCTTCTGAATTAGTCACCTTAATCAATCTACCATACTCAAGTGCCATTACTAGCTTTTGAAACAAAGTTTACAATTTTACTCTGGTGAAATTAGTGAATTGCACCCCTTTATTAATCTGACAGCCTGGAAAATCTGAGAATGAAGAGGCAGAAGTCTTGGGTACATTCCTGCACATTAATGAAGTCTTTCAAGGAAGAGAACAATACCCTCAATTTCCAGATTAAAGAACGACAAACTCTATTAAGGAAAGCTCCATTATTAAACCTAATGCCACAGCATAAAAAAATGTAGCATCAAATTTAAAAAAAGGGCTAGTAAAAATTAAAATATGAAAATAGTATTATATTTTAGGTAATACTGGATCCTTAGGTAAGAAGAATTTTATTTTAATAAAATGTAATAGTCTACATTTAACAACAGAATTTAAAATGCCTATAACTTAATTAAAAATAAATCCTATCTATACCTCAGAATATTAAGAATGCTTTTAAACAAAATTTATAATATAAACTAGTTATGTAGCATGGAGCATATAAGAAATACAGAAATATGATCTAATAAGTATATAGCTATTAGATATGATTTTATATATCACATATATTTATAATGTACTTTATTTCTGATTGAAAATTTGTTCCTTATGTGATCAATAAACAAGTATTTATTGAGCACCACTTTGTGAGAGACAGCGGCTATATTGGGCTATGGACTTTTCTCGTCCAGTGGTAAACACTAGTAGTCCAGGGCAGGGGAAACCTTCTTAGTCTCTCTGCTGAGCCTCTGGTCCACCTTCCTTTCTCTCCCTCAGCTGCACCACACGGGACTGGGAATTTTAATGAATGACTGTTAAGTAGTCGTTGCAGTTACCTGACTATATCTATACTTTTGCCTATTGTTTTCTTACTATTTCATGTATCTCCTGCAAAGAAACCTTAGAGGTTGGGCAGAAATATGTTTTATTTCTAAGTATGAAAGCCTAGGAAACAAACAAGCAAAAAGTCAGCTTTATAGAATTACACACACGCGCGCTCGCGCAAACACACACACACACACTTTATATGATACTTGTACCTGATGCAGTTAGGTATAAGACAGACAGTGTGGGAGGTAAGAGCAAACTGCAGGGTATGTCACAACTATAGACATTCAAATTAAAATATTTCCTTATAAATATCAAAATATCATATTGCTCAAATGATATGTTTGCCTGATGGGCTGACCAGCAGGGAGGAGTGTGCCAGCCAGTGAAGCAGTTGAGAAAGTCTCAACCATCATAAAAGATTAGCAATAAGAAAATGACCAAAATTCTAATTAAATTAAACACACTACATATATACAAATCCCTTTCCTCCCAAGTTGATTTTACTAACTGCCAAATTTTTATGCTACACAGTTATGGAAAAATCAAGTAACACTTTGAGCACAATGAATAATGCACAAACCATGCTACAAATTCTGTCAAGAGAATTTTGATCTCCACTTAAGAGTCCTGTCTTTTAAGAGGCATTCAATAAATGTTTGATTGATCAAGTAAAATGGGTTTTGAATAATTGCCAGAGGAAGAGCTTTAAATTGCTCTTACAACAAAACAGGGGTAACAAAAGTAGGTCTCAAAAAACTACACAGAGTCATCAACTGCAGTGACACTTTTATTACAATCATTAAAAAAATGAAGCTTAAAAAGTTCTGACTCTTCTTACATACTTTAATAGACTTGAACTCTAAAAGAAAACAGAAAATATAAACTAAAAACACTGTACCAACCTGAGAATATGCCAAAAAACATATACATAACAGCAAGAAGGCTAGTTTCAAGAGTAAGCCAAAATGCCAGAAACAATTTCCTAAGAGAGAAAATATTTAATTTACTAAACTATGTCAATTTATACATATTAAATACTATGTAACATATTAATATACTGTGTAGTTCTTAACATAATTTACGGCTGCTTATAGGTTACACAAAGTATATCTAAGTAGTATCACTTACAAGTAGGGCATAAAGGAGGGTCCTTGCTAGAAATGAGGCTACAATATCTACTTAATACTCTATATACCTGCTAATTATCCATTATAAATATATTTAAAACCACCTCCTGAGTTCAATTATACCTATTCATTGTTGAAAGTTGTAACAAAATTTGGAACAATATGTTCAATGGGATTGTAACAAACACTGGTGTTGAATATAACTTAGGTAAAACCGCTTAAACATTCAAGTTCTAAAGAGAGAACTTAAGAACTGCCTAAAGGATTAGAGTTTAACCATGAGATATTTTAACATATGCATGTTTTAAGTTATGTGTCACTGTTTATACACATTGATTACTCATTTGATTAATACCTTGGGTTTATGTCAAGGAATTAAACTACAGACTGTCCAAAGACACTAATGGACTTTATTAAAGGCTGGAACTCAACTCTTGCCTGTAATAATGTTTGGCAGAAACAACAAAAAATAATTTAGATATAAAATATTTGGTTAAGCCAAATACATTATTAAAAATTAAAAAATTGTTTCTCCATAAATAAAAAATATTTTAATGATATGATCTTGGGGGGGGCTGGTGAAAAGCATTAAGATGAATGAGACTGTGGCCTTATTTTGAACACTATCAGTCTCTGGCTCTGTGAAATTTGAAGATGACAACCTTTTGGGTACTTAGGTTTCCTTATAAGTAAAACAGGTTGGTAATAATAACTACTTAGAGGGTTGTCTAGAAGATAAATTATAGCAGTGCTTTTTAAACTTGTTTGACATAAAAAGTCTTTTTACAAATGAATGTTTATTCCGAATCTCAGTATCTCTTAAGAAATCAAATAAAGCAGAGCGGTCCAGACTGGAGCAGGACCCAGGGGACGGGAGCCCGCCTGGCTCTCCCGTCTCTTTTAGCGCTCTCCTCTCTGGCTCTGTGCAAGACCGTCTGAAAAGTTTTGCAGAAGTTAATAGGTAAATAACTTTGAAAATTTTGAATAAAAAGAAAAGAAGACACATAATATAGATAAAAACTATTACTCTGCACTGTTGTGTTATTTGAATTATTTAGCTGCAACATTTTAGAAACAATTTTTAAGAACAAACTTTCAAAATGTCAGTACTATACATACATTTAAACTATTTATATGTCTTGATAAAAATAATAGCTCTTAGTAAGTAAAAAAAATTAGTGCTTTGAAAGAATATATTAGCATATATAAGAGGATATATTTACCATTTGCTTTTTTTTGGATTATTTGAGGCCACAGTGCTAAAGTAACATATATGACCATGAACCATACAGTGACCAATGGGACAAAGTAATAGAACTGATAAGGCCGGTCCATTACTATACATAACACCACTACCAGGAAATTGAGACGAAATAAGACCTATTAAAAAGAAGAAAATGGGTTTCATTTCAGATATTCATGAAGAACAAAGACATATTCTCTCTGACAAAGGCTATTTATTTAATACTAGAATAATAACTGCACAAGTATATTTTACTAACCCCTAAAATTATATTAGTTCTATAATTATCATAAAGAGTTGAATATAAAATATTTATACATAATTATATGAACTAAATCCCAGCAAAGCACTAACCTGAGTTGTCCTCTAGCTCTAACTGCCATTGTGTTAAATGTAGGGAATCATAAATGTCCTTAGGGCGACAGTTTCTAAGTGCAGATTAGATTACCTCAAGAAAAGGTGTCCATTTCACCTCTATTTGATGTTGACTTACCCCATTTGGGATTAAGTTGAGAGTTGTCATAGATACAAAATGATATTACTCAAATTAAAAAGTATCTTTGGGACATATGTAATAGTCATTTCAGACAGTGTGATGTCATCCACAGAAAAAAGATTTGAGAGCTATTAGATATATTAGAGCTGCACCACTTAGTATGTGACCACTGGCAAATTATTTAACCTCCATTCACGTTATGATCACAACTCAGGGTTTTAATGAGGGGTAAGTAAAATAATGTTCAGAAATTGCCAAAAATTATGTAGAAACTTAATAAATATTAATCCTCTTCTTAGAGAGAAAACAGGATAAGAAATTCCAGGTAACTGTACATTTCTACAACACTAAAGTGAACCAGCAGTGTTTTCCCTTGTGTACCAGTGCGTTTATTATATATTCATCTAAATTATACTCCTCCTCCCCTCAGTGATAAATTATTAATCTTGAATTATTAACCACAGAACACCAAAACAATACGTTAAAGTGCTATTTCATAAATTCAAATTATTCATGGTCTTTTAATAACATTTATATTTTATCAACAGTTAGGCACAAAGGATGCTGAACTGAAAAAAAAGAAAATAAATGAATGCATTCCTACCTGACACACTCTATGGATCCCAAAGTCTCCTTTGATCCAAAAGTATGAGAAATGCCCATACCCTGTTTGAAACAGATATGCAGCAACCAGAACCCGAATGTGCATGTACACAGGCAAGAACTGTTGACAAAAGTAGATAGGTAAAACGTATGCCGGCACTAACTGTACCTTGAATGATCATAACCAGCACTTTTAACCAGGAAAATGGATCGTTATCATATGGTGTTAGTTCAATGAAAAGATTTATTCTCAAAATTTAGGCATTACAACAGTAGTTAAAATTGTAGACTTTGGAATCAGAAAGACCCAGACTCAAATTCTGGTTCTGCTACTTACTAGCTTTGTGACTTTAATTCTGAATTTTCTAAACACAAAATAAGACTATCACTCCTTTCCTCAAAAGGTTCCTGTGAGAAATGCATGAGTTAATATAGTTCGTATATTTCTTCCAGTTAAAACTAAATATATAATATCTATAATTATTAATCACCACTCTGGATTTCATATTTTCCTAGTGAGAAGGTAAAAAAACCAAATATTCCTATGATTTTGGCCCTGTTAAATATACAGACTTTAGACTTGAAAAAAAATGCTCACATTACTACTTATAATATTTATTTAGCAAAACATATGCAAACATAATTTAGAAATATTATTTTCCTCCCATTCTTATTTTATAGAATAATTTTATTATACACTCCTATATAAATGTTTCATTATGACCAAGATCCTTAGAAGCACTTGCCATGGTTTTTCAGAGGTTGAATAAAATATACCATATTTCTCATCTATGTTATATGGGAGTTACTGAAAATATTATCTCATTCACAAGTCCTAATTCTCATAACCTAGAACACTGTCATTCCACCCACTCACCAACCACTGGTCCTTGAGATGCATATTCATGATCTCTGCAATATAACTAGTACACTGCTTTTAAAAATTATCTTTTAAAGGCCTGTTCAATGACATCCAGTACTTGCAATTACAAGGCCATTCTTTTATAGATAATTATTAAATCCATGTAGGTTTTTTATTTTTTACTTTATAGATTCATCTGATCACCTTTGTAATTATCTAGCATTAACGCTGCTTATTAGCCATTTTGGTTAATGTGTCTTCCCCAAGTGATGCTTTGTAGAATAAAATAAAATAATTAAGCAAACATCTTAAATAGACTTTATAAGCCTTAGATAGATGCATCTTTTGTATATATCCTTGAATGCATCCTTGAACAAATATTTTTATTTTCTGAGAAATAATATGTTGATTCTGGAAGGAAAAAAACCCTGAATCCATAACTCATAAATTCTTTAACATAGCCACCACTTTGGCCAAACTGTTAGATTCTCTGTCTCCTAAACTGGCCCTCTTGTGCTTCCTTGTCACCTCTCCTTTGTTTATCTGTTTATTCTATCCTGGAATGTTCTTCTCCCAACCACATTTTGCTTATTCAAATTCTATTCTTCTTTAGAGCCCTGTTCAAAAAGTCCAATCTTTACTCTCAAATGCAAGTTATTTCTCCTTCCTCTGAATTGCTAGATTACCAACTATCTACATACCAGAGTTTTATTTATTGTGCTCCATCATTAATTCTTTCTTTCTTTCTTTGTGTGTGTGTGTGTGTGTGTGTGTGACAGAGAGAGAGAGAGAGAGAGAGACAGACAGACAGGGACGGATGGACAGACAGACAGGAAGGGATAGAGATGAGAAGCATCAATTCTTCATTGCGGCTCTTTCGTCTCTAGTTGTTCATTGATTGCTTTCTCATATGTGCCTTGACCGGGGGCTGCAGCAGAGTGAATGATCCCTTGCTCAAGCCAGCAACCTTGGGCTTCAAGCCAGTGACCTTTGGGCTCAAGCCAGCAACAATGTGGTCATTTCTATGATCCCACGCTCAAGCTGGTGAACCTGCGCTCAAGCTGGCGACCTCGGGGTTTTGAACCTGGGTCCTCTGTGTAGCGGTCTGACGCCCTATCCATTGTACCACCACCTGGTCAGGCCATTAATTCTTTTTAAATGTCTTATCTCCTTCAATAAGAAATTTTCAATAAATGTGTAACATATTAGAATCACAGAAATGAAGGTGGAAAATGTGGTACTGAAATAGCCTTAGGATTCATCTAATCTGAACCTGTGCCCTTACTCATTCTTGAATGTTCTCTAAAATATTCCCTGAAGATATCTGAGCACTTTTTCACAGCAGAAAACATACAAATTCCAAAGGTAATCCATTCCATTTCAGATGATCCTTAACTGCTGTAAAGCTGCTTTTCATAAAAAGTTGAACTCTAACTCTGTAAAACTACCAACTACAGACCTCTAGGGCAGTGCTGTACAAGAGAAATAAATGGGAGCCTCATAGTAATTTTTAATGTGGCCACCAGAACATTAAAAAAGTTTAAAAAATGAGTAAATTAATTTTAATCAATATATTTTATTTAATTCAATATATCTAAAGTATCATTTCAACATGTAATTAGATATTTTACATTATTTCTATACTAAATTTTTGAAGTTAGCATGCATTTATCTTAATGAATCCTACTTAATTTGGTTTGTGTTTCACTTTAGTAGTATGGCGCATCTTAATTCTGACTGGCTACATTTCAAGAGCCCAACAGTCACCTGTGGCTGGTGGTTACCATAATGAAGAGTCTCGCTCTAGAGCTATATGCACAGGCTTAATCAATCACTCTTAAATCTAATAGTCTAATAATAGTTCTACATACAAGTATGTATATGTAAAACGCAGATGTCCCGCAGGCTGCATTACTAATTACTTCAGCCACTCTGTAAAACGTGCTTTCAAGTCCCTTCAACGCTGGGACTAGACCTACAAAGTTGGTACTTAGTTCTTAAATTTAAGCAGTAAAAACAATTCACTTAAATGAAATTAAACATCATCACAACAAATTGTCAAGTTCCTGACGATGCTGGATTATTACAAATTTCATGAGATAATTTTTTTTCAGTTTCTTATTTTAAGATCCTTTATACCAACAGAAATCTGTAAGACTAGCACAGTGGGTATCTGTCACATAGCATGCTTGAACCAGTGTCACACGTAGCATTTAGTTGTCATTCCTTTGTAGTCTGCTTTCATTTAAACTGCATTTCATTTTGTCTTTCACAAGTCAAGTATTACTTACAATAAAATTTTAGGTATAAAAATATATTGGAAATTCAAACTTCATTAAAATTTACAGCTAGACTAATTTTTGGTTTTCTTCTTTTCCTAGTCTCATAAATATTCCCTCAAAACCTTCGATTCAGGTCCCTTCATAAAAGTTATTTACAAATTCTCAAAAGAAACAACCCGCAGTGGAATATGAAATCATCTCCTGTTTATAACTGCCTTGTCATACTTCCCACACTAATTTTACCCATATTTGATATACATTGTTTTACAAGAATATTTATACCAAGAATAGCAACCTGACAGACCATCTGCATTATTTTAAGAATTCTTTGTTAATTTTTGATATAGTATCTATTTTATTATAAAAACATGGCACAGCCTGACCAGGCAGTGGCACAGTGGATAGAGCATCGGACTGGGATGCGGAGCACCCAGCTAGAGCGCGGGCTCATCTGGTTTGAGCAAAGCTCACCAGCTTGAGCCCAAGGTCGCTGGCTTGAGCAAGGGGTTACTCAGTCTGCTGTAGTCCCCGGTCAAGGCACATGTGAGAAAGTAATCAATGAACAACTAAAGGGTCGCAACGAAAAACTGATGATTGATGCTTTTCATCTCTCTCCGTTCCTATCTGTCTGTCCCTATCTATCCCTCTCTCTGACTCTCTCTCTGTCCCTTAAAAAAAAAAAAAAAGCATGGCACAACTAAAGTTTAGTATTATTTACTAAAAACAAAAAATATTAAGATTAGGTAATTAAAATAATTGTGGCAGTTAAAGAGTTTTTAATTAAGGGAATTCCTCAAATGTCCAAGAATCAAAGTACTAAAACATGTTACAACCCTCCTAATGCTTTGCTGATATAGATACAGGTAATTTCTAACCACAAAATCCTATAGTATAAAAGAGCACGGGTATCTTAATCAATCACAACAAATGATCTGTTAATGAAAAGTATGTCCTTCCAGAAGAGGGATTTTTTTTTAAATTGTCATTTAGGGGGTATTGGGATGTAGTCGAAGATGTATTAGAATGCTAGCTTGGCAAATGTTTTTAATAGAATGCCAAATTGCCTGCATCCATTTATGATCCAAATCCTTTCTGGAATCACTGAATTGAGGAATTTAATCTGCCATTAATTCTTTCTATCTTATTTTTTTAAACCATTATCACCCTTTAATATGTCAGCAATTAATTATGTCTCTAAGTGGCATTTTCTTAAAACCTGTTTTTCTCTCAAATTAATTTAATCTTTATTCATATGTCAGAGATATTTCTAGGAGTCAACATGCATCTCTACTTACTTTTTAGAGAATTTGCAAAGTTCACCCTATAAATTCTGAACTGGGTTTCTGAACTGACTCTTATCCCCTCAGCTGCAGCCTCAGCCCTGTCGCTGCCTCGGCTCTCCCGGGGCTCCCTGAAGTCACAGGGCCCTCAGCTGCAGCCTCAGCCCTGTCCCTGCCTTGGCCCTCCCAGGGCTCCCTGAAGTCAGCAGGTCCCTCAGCTGCGGCCTCAGCCCTGTCGCTGCCTTGGCTCTCCCGGGGCTCCCTGAAGTCACAGGTCCCTCAGCTGCAGCCTCAGCCCTGTCCCTGCCTTGGCCCTCCCGGGGCTCCCTGAAGTCAGCAGGGCCCTCAGCTGCAGCCTCAGCCCTGTCACTGCCTTGGCCCTCCCGGGGCTCCCTGAAGTCACAGGTCCCTCAGCTGCAGCCCCAGCCCTGTCGCTGCCTTGGCCCTCCCAGGGCTCCCTGAAGTCAGCGGGTCCCTCAGCTGCAGGGTCACTGGAATTTCACTGCCCCAACAAATACACGTATCACAGTCTTAGTACATATTTCACTACAAATTGTATTTTTTTGTTTTGCCTTTAGTCCTTCACACAAACCATTCATATATCACCAATATTAAAAAATAATGAACTGAATGAAGAATAAAATTATTTTCAAATTGTTAGAGACATCTGAAAAACCCCACTATTGTTTAGCTTCTTAACTACTACTATGGAGATTTTAAAATACTACTCCTTTCTGGGCAATGGTCTCCTGTCATCTCAATTTATCATCGATTCCAATACTGGTTAAGGGTTTGTGCTTTATACAAACAAAACTGCAATAAAAAAGTAGTTCAGTAGTTTCCAAATTATGAATGTTTCTTAAATTTTTAAAAATACATTTTATAGAAATCAGTTTGTATCTTCACTATAAAAACTTATGTGAACAGTGGTTATCAGACACCTAGGTTTATCCTCAAAAGCTTGTTTTAACTGTAAAGCTGCTAAAATGTTACAACTCTGATACCCTTGTCAAATCCAAGATGTCCGCAGACCCTGGAAATCCTAGAGAAGGAAAAAAATTATTTTGTCCAGGTACAGAGGCACTAGGAGAGCACAGTAAGGGCCCATGTCATGGAGATGGTCAGACACAGGAAGATGGTCATCATGGAGATGGTCAGACACAGGAAGTGTGGCTTGTCTTGCCCGGTCTACAATGGCGGCCCATGAGTAGAGGAGCTCTTTGAACACTAGGCAAAGAGTTCTAAGCTTTTTAAAATTTATGAGCCTGAGTTTTTTTAAATTTAAAAGTATAAAAATAGTTGGTCAAGCTTCCTAAAATATTTATATGATAAAGGGTAGAATATAAAATATAATCTAATATGATTTCTTTTGACAGTAACTTGCTAATTCCAAATCCTTTGCAATTAAGTGTCATCTACAAAGGTTCTTGATAACTTTAAATTAGTTGTTCACAGTATGACATGAAATAATAGCCTTAAATTATTAGCTGTTTCTACTAAATTAAAGACCAAGTAAATACAAATAAATTACTGCCTTTTCTTTTAAAAAAATTGATTTTGCTTTTAAAACATTACATTCCCAAAAAGTCAGGTGGTTGGAGAAAAGGAGGAAAGCAGAAAGATTGGGCTGGAAATAAGGGTCCCTAAATGGTAAAGAATACACAGCAAGAGTTGGTACCCTTAAACATTACAGTGACATTATTTCCTGTATTTTCTGAACATCAAAATACTTACTGTACTTGCTCCAGAGATATGATAAATCAAAATCACAAGTTGCATCCAGCCTTTCCATTCATCTGTTTGTTCTCTATTTAATACTTTAGTCTGTGTAAAGAACCAACATCTGTTTAAAAATTTGCCAAGAAGCTATTATTTGGACAGTCTATATTAAGTATGTTAAAATTGCTATTATAGAATATAAAGCTAATGCTTTTTGTTAAAAGAACCCTGTGTATGTGGGGGGGAGACAGTTAAAGATGGTCATTTTACTTCTTGATAAATGATATATATAATAAAACGGGCCCTGGGCGGTTGGCTCAGTGGTAGAACCTCGGCCTGGCATCTGGATGTCTCAGGTTTAATTCCTGGTCAGGGCACACAGGAGAAGTAACCATCTGACTCTTCACCCTACCCCTCTTGCTTCTCTCTCTCTCTCTCTCTCTCTCCGCCTCCTGTAGCCATGGCTCAAGTAAAGTGAGTTGACCCAGGGTGCTGAGGATAGCTCTATGGCCTCTGCCTCAAGTGCTAAAAAAAGCTCAGTTGCTGAGGAACAGAGCAACACCTCCCGCCCCCTTATGGGCATAGCATCACCCTTAGTGGGCTTGCTGGGTGGATCCTGGTCCGGATGCAGGAGTCCATCTCTCTGCCTCCCCTTCTCTCCCTGAATTAAAAAAAAAGATATAATAAAATGTTTCATTTATTTTTAAATTTCCATTGATTTGAGAGGGGGGTATAAGAAAGAGGGAGAGAGGAAGAGAAGGAGGGAAGCACCAACTGGTTGCTTCACAGAGTTGTTCCCTTTCATTGTGTACTCATTGACTGCTTCTCATATGTGCCCTGACAAAGGTCGAACCCAAGACCTCTGACAGGCCAGGTTGATGCTTTATTCACTGAGCCAACCAGCCAGGGCCTATAATAAAACTAAGATATAAATTTGAAAACTATTTTACTTTAAATAACTTAAATAGTATTTAAATTGACATGGTTGTTTTTTTTATTTTTTGTATTTTTCTGAAGCTGGAAACCGGGAGAGACAGTCAGACAGACTCCCGCATGCGCCCGACCGGGATCCACCCGGCACGCCCACCAGGGGCGATGCTCTGCCCACCAGGGGGCGATGCTCTGCCCCTCTGGGGCATCGCTCTGTTGCAAACAGAGCCACTCTAGAGCCTGGGGCAGAGGCCAAGGAGCCATCCCCAGCGCCCGGGCCATCTTTGCTCCAATGGAGCCTTGGCTGTGCGGGAGGGGAAGAGAGAGACAGAGAGGAAGGAGGGGGTGGGGGTGGAGAAGCAAATGGGCGCCTCTCCTATGTGCCCTGGCCGGGAATCGAACCTGGGTCCCCTGCACGCCAGGCCAACGCTCTACCGCTGAGCCAACCGGCCAGGGCCTAAATTGACATGGTTTTATATTAAGATTACATTTAGGCCCTGGCCGGTTGGCTCAGCGGTAGAGCGTTGGCCTGGCGTACAGGAGTCCTGGGTTCGATTCCCAGCCAGGGCACACAGGAGAGGCGCCCATTTGCTTCTCCACCCCTCCCCCTCTCCTTCCTCTCTGTCTCTCTCTTCCCCACTCGCAGCCAAGGCTCCACTGGAGCAAAGATGGCCTGGGCGCTGGAGATGGCTCTGTGGCCTCTGCCTCAGGCGCTAGAATGGCTCTGGACCCAACAGAGCAACGCCCCAGATGGGCAGAGCATCACCCCCTGGTGGGCGTGCTGGGTGGATCCCGGTCGGGCGCATGCGGGAGTCTGTCTGACTGCCTCCCCGTTTCCAGCTTCGGAAAAATGAAAAAAAAAAAAAAAAAAGGATACATTTAAACTATAACAGATGTGTTTATAAATGTAAAAAATGGCATTTTATAATTTTAAGAAAATCTTAGGATTTCAGTTAAAAAAGATCTTACAGTTCTCTTATACTTTACTGTGAAAAAAGAAAGCTCTAGTATTATAGCTTATTTTCCCTAGAATATTCTCACCAGAGATGAAGAACTGATTAATCATTCTTGTGTGAGTTATTTCTTACAATGGAATTTATTAATTCAAATAAATCATGCCTTAAAAAGGAGTTACACTAATATTCTGAGCAATTCCAGCAATGCTGAAATAGGAAATTCACAATATTATGAACAATGCCTACATTATTACATAAATTCTAATTTGTGTGTACATGTCTGATGGTATAAATATATATTTATGTTTGTGCATATAAGCACTAATGTAATTATATATTTTTGCTTTATAAAACATAGTATATCATATTTGAAGACCATTATAAAATTGGAAGCCCCTCCACTTTCTCTATCCCATGCAGGAAAAATAACCCTAAGTTATGACATCTTTTCCACAGGTCATTACTTTCCAACTTTTCAACAACCTCCACAAAACTCATTAAACTTCCTCCAAACTGTTTCAAAAACAAACAACCAAAAAAAAAAACCAGCCCCAGAGTCCACTAAGTGAAGTACAACCACAACATTTATTTGTCCCCTTCTATATACATGCTTGTATATTCTAGCATGATAAATGATAAATATATAGTTTTTAATCTAGAGTTTGTAATGAGATAAAGGTAACATAAGCTAAAAAGAAAATGACTCTTACCTCTTTAGTATTTTCATTGTAAAATACTCCCAAAACCAAGATGTAGATAATTGGAATAAAGAAAGTTGAATGTGTATAAAATTTGTTTTCCTTCATAAATAGATTTGCACGGTCACACATATAGAAATAAGCCATAATCAGGCCAAGTTTACAGAAAGATTGTAAAAGTATTTCTAATGAAGACACAGGGGTAGTGACAATATTTTTCTTTTCCTCTCCACTTTCCAAATCAGTACATGGCTTATTCTTCCGATGAGCATTACGATGAATTATATAAAAAATTAAATATCCGATAATCGATACAGTGAAAAAACAAGCAGCTAGCTTCTGAATGAGAGTCAGAGGGGGCCGAGGTTGACAACAGGAACCGTCTACAGGCTTCAGTATCTTATTACAATACACGTTCATAAGAATCATTGCACTCTGTGAACAAATCAAGTTATTTGGTTATTATCTTGTCAGGAATGTATTGTATTTCACATCCAATTTTCTCCTGTAAATACTCCAGATTTTTCAGCACTGAAACCAAAATGCTTTTGCATTTTTTGCTACCATTTCCCAAACACTCATGCAAATAATTCTATTCCTTCAATCTGTGTAATAGTCAGTTCAGGCTTTTCAATCTTGGACTATGATCTGTAATGAAAAATTCATTTTATAATGTGACTCAGACATACATGTACATGTGGGAAACAATACCTATCCTTACTTTTTAAAATGCACTCTGACATTTCTCTATTCTTTTCTCTCTTTTTTAGAAAAAATACTAATTTCATGGCTATTAATAGCCTGTGGCCTCTGGTTAAAAAAAATAGTGACAAATGTCAAAGACTAAAGAATTTTAATAAGCAAACTTTCACTAGAGAAGATACCAGGATATTTAAAGTCCTAATTTTTAGATGTAAAAACTGAATGTAAAATAACTGCCACAAACATAATTCTTTGCTAAAAGTATTTGTAATATGCCTTTCATTTGGTTTACAGTATATGTACCACTTAGGATTCTAAGTTTTAAGATTTCTAATGTTAAATAAATGTGGAATCTTGAACATGGTTTCATTATAAGAAAATATTCTAGGTAAGCTGTCAAGATCGTTTAGTTGACGGTTCAGTCAAACCTAGTTTTTTAAAACTTTAGACATCTTCGGAACTTAAGATGATTATATTATTTAAGCCTAAGCATTGAAAGTACTCAACTATTTAGGAAATCCCACCCTTTTAGCCTTCGGTTCTGTGCCCGGCACTTTTGTAGATAACTAGCCTACAAACCCCATAACAAAGATCTTAACCAGTTCCAGAGGATCCAAAAAGCCCAGTAAAGTATACAGAGAACCATGTGTGTATAAATACAAACAGGCATTTTTCTGCAGGAGAGGAATGGAACCATTGTTTTTTAATGAACACTCAAAGGGGTTATGGGATCCTCAAAAAGGTGAAGAATCACTGCTTTATAAGGAAATAGTAACTCTAAGTAATATATAGCTATTGTACTATGTGTGAAAATTTGTAATTATGCAGTTCTCTTTCATACTTAACATCCCTTTCCATCTGCCAATCTCAATCTTTTCAGTGTTACTATATACCTTCAATAATAATTAGGGTACAAATACTGTAAGGAAATCATCAAAATGATTCTACATGTTAAAATATATACTCTTCACAGAAGCTTAATCTTGTTCAGTTTAAGGCAAGAACATTAAGCAGTAGTTTTCAATCATGAGTATGCTGAGAACTTGTAAGCTTCTTAATTAGATATGGTATAGTAAGAGTGATTAACACTCAATACATTGTGACATATCCCCCTTTCCATAACTCCTTTCCTTCTCAGAGTATATGAAAACTCTCATTTACATACATAGCCAAGTGATGAAAAGTTATTTCTAGATGTATGTTTAGACAGGAAAACTACAAGTTATGAAGATGCATCAAAATATATTATTTATTACCATTTATAGTGACTTTTATAACCAATTAGATACTGCTGTCTCTACCTACTGACAAGTACAAGAATTCTTACAGTTTCTCTGCTTGATTCTGGAAGATGTAAGCCATCCAAAGATTCCATGATGGTTTCTTGAGCAATTAATTTGGAAACACTGAACATTTTAACATTTGATTTAGAATTTCTGGTGCTACTGTTCAAAATACTGACTGCAGCTTCATTGTAGGCATCTATCTTCTCGTTAGTGATCATTTTCCTATTTTCACTTAATAGATCTTCATAAACAGGATCTGCACATAAAACACAGTATTAAAATACATTTTAAAAAACCTATTGGTAGAAATTGTGATCATGCATATTAGCTGACTGTATTTCATACTTTTTGTTAAAATTCTAAGGATTCCAGGGAACTATTAGTAATTTATTCCACAACAAAGCTGGCCAAGATTTTCAATAAATTTATCATATATTCAAGTTTTTTACTGATCAATATCTTCCTCATTTTTATGTTCTAGCATGTCTTAAGAGTTTAAAGTTTTGGGTGCTGGGTTTTACTGGGCATGGGGAATTAAGACTGGATGGCGGACGTCCGCCTAATGAACAGCAAACAGCCTTCCTGTCCTCCTGTCTCTGCTAAGTCTGCAAACTTTGTTCACACAATTGAGAGGTTATTTTATCGAGACCAAGGTCTCATAAATAATTTAAATCTAAACTTAATATTACTCATTTTAGTTAGAGAAAGGTTAACAATGAGTCTGAAAACAGAGATTGTAGTTCAGATTCCCACCAGCTCTTTTATTCCTCTCAGCTTGACATTCAATTTAGAAATACAACTTAGAAATTCAACTTACACAAACAACCTAAATTGCTAAAAAACCCAAGGTATTTCATATTGTACTAGGCATTAAATAATGGACATTCAATAAACTCCTGAAATGAGTTGATTTAATGGCAACTTTCTCTTAAAAAATTTCATTATCAAGTATAAACTAAATAGTGTGAATTTAAATACATTCTGTCAATTCCAAAGCATACTTACTTCCAATGACTCTGTTATAAAATGAACAGTAATTTTTTTCCTACTCTACCCAATCACAATAAATGTACTTTGTGGGAAGTAAAAATCAGAGTAAACACCTCATTTGCCTTTAGAATGTATTCTCTGTTACATTCTGCAGCCATTCCGCCTGCTGAAGCTCCCTGCAGAATATTTTTATTTATTATTATTTTTTTACTTATTTTATTTATTAGTATGTCTGTTCCTTAAATTCAAAAGAGAAAAGCAAATAACTCAAATTTGTTCTAATTCTGTAAACCTTATTTCAAATTTTATTCTCATATAGCAGTAATTTTGCTTCTTGAACTAGAAGATAATAAAAACCCATGACTCAAAATATATACGAAATGACATTTTTTCATTACTCATCCTTTACCTTGTAAGACCCAATAAACATCACTAGTCTTGGCCAATTTTTCGAGAAGTGGTGCTATGGAGGTAATATTCATCTTATATTGAGAAAGCGCTTCATTACTGCCATTGTGAATCTTGATAGACCACTAAGAAGAAGTAAAAATTAAGCATTAATTCATTATTTATCAGCGACAAAATATATAACTTACTCTATTGTAACAAAGGTTATTATTTTTAAGATAATTCCCATTTTTCTTCAATATTAGAATAAATTGCGGTCTCATTATGTCATGAAATATATGACGGTGGTTAGAAAAAGCTGATATAAAATTGGATTTCCAATGTATAACATTCAAGAAGAATATAATTTTAGATATAAAATAATACTGACATTTAACACCAAATTTTCAAAGTTCATTATATCTTTTTTATTAAAATTCATTAGTCCCATTAATTACAATAGAAATAGAAATGAACTAAGTACAATAAAGAATTCTATTTAACATAAGTTAACTTCTTCTTAGCATGGTTATAAGTATGAAACAAAAATCATTATAGAAGAATACAGATAATAACTTACTGTGGCAGCTCCTGCTACAATCACATGGGGCTTTGCAACAGAATCCTAAAGAAAGAAAAGTCTTTATAATAGCATTATATCTAGAGTTCAGGAAATTAATACAAGTCATATCACTTAATTCTTTTCCTTAAATTTAAGTTCTTTGTCCTTCTAAATGCATTTTAATTATCTAGAGTTTTTTTACAGAATTCTTGCTATAACAAGATAGATAACCAATGCCTTAAAAAACTTACATGGTTACATGGTTATACAGGATGGCATGAGGTTTATATGGTTAATTCTTTGGTGTTTTTTACAAAACAACAACAACAAAACACTGCCGATATGTAACATGGCCTAAGATTATTCTGAATTGTTGAGTAAACTGCTTGAGCCTGAAGTTCTAGTATATTGTATCAGCCAATTAAAAAGTATTCCTGGAATACACAGTCTAACTTTTAAATAAAATATAAGGTTATGTGCTAAGGAAGTAATCTTTTGGGAAAGTTCAATCCAGTATGTATTTAAAAAAATGAACTGATAATTATCAGAGACCATAATGTGGAAGAAACATAAGGAGAAATCCTTGCCAAATGCAAACTGTACTCTAAGTTATACTACCAATTATGTAGTACTTTCTCTTAAAATAATTCATTTTAATACAGATTCTTGCCACTTGTGATGTAATGAAGAAAGAGATTATACATATCTTATAAAACAAGACTACAGACTCAGAAAAGTTTACAGGATATTGTGAATTTGGGCAGCGACAAAAATCACTTGTCTTCTGATTTCTGAGTTCAATGTATATACTTTCCACAACATAGAAACATTGATACTACAATCAAGTGCACAGAAACAAAAATAAGAAATCAGAAAAATATCTGACCCATATATGAAAATGATTTAGTGTCTTATTATAAATATGTATTTTTATAGAAAACTATAAAAACAGAAAAATAACAAAATCTATTCCCTTCAGAGCTATTTCTGTTTCCAATCTAGCACCCATGGCCAACCTTTCTGAGTCTACATGTTTGTTTTATAAGATATGTATAATATCTTCCTGTCTATCTCACAAGTAGCAAGAATCTACATTAAAATGTGCTAATTTAAGAGAAAAGTACTTAGTGCTTCATTTACCTTGTTATTTCACCAAAACTTTTTCCTCATCTTTAAATGGCTCCTTTTCTCATGGTTTACAGTGGTCATCCTAAATCTTATTTTCCTCATACAGGTCCCTCTTGTCCTCCTCCTCACTTTCCACATAAATCTAATTCTCAAATTTCAAAGAGAAACTGAATTCATTTAGCTGTATGTTCTTGCCTTCCTCCATTCTTACAACTTTACCCATATACTCACCCTGGCCTATCTTCCTCTCACAAGAGAATAAAGAAAATTTGTCCCTATTCCTTCTAATGGATAACACTTTCCTTAGTGTCTAGATCCCTGTTCCTTTGTGTGAGATCCCCTTGTACTTATGGAGCTGTAACCATACATTACTGCCTTTAACTCTCCTATTGTCACTGTCATCCCCCTTCTCGACTCTTCTGCCTTTCCCCAATCTACAGTGTTAAGTCACCTTTCTCCTCAAAAAATATTCCTTCAGCATTTCTCACTCTCAAATTCTTCCCCTACACACCCTTAACTAGCAGATTACTTGAAAGACCATTATGCCTTCTCTATGCCAATTTCTCTCTCATTTATACCTCAATTTATCACATTTTGATTTAAGGCTTCACTATCCATAAAAACCGCGCTCAGAGTACATTAATAAACTCTGGATTGCCAAGTCCTGTAGCTATATTCTACCTTACCTAGCTCCTACAATGATAACACTTATCCACCTCTTAAAACTCTTTCCTGGGACACGTTATTCTTTTCCTGCTTTTCATCTTACCCCTTTCACTGCCCCTTCTCAGAATCTTTTGGATAGTTTCATTCCTAAACTCTCTTATTTAATTTCTAAACTCTCTGCCTATTCAATTTCTTTCATTCAGGTAATTTCAAATACCACTTCACTCCAATAGCAAGACTCGCCAAAAACATCGAAATAGCTCAGACTTCTTAATGACTACCATTACCTACAGAATTATATCTAAATTGCAGGTTTCTTTGCCATTTAGTCTAATTTCCTGCTAGTACCCCACTGTCTGACATTATTCTCCTGTTTAAAACCTTTTTTTATTAAGTGAGAGGCAGGGAGGCAGAGAGACAGACTCCGCATGCACCCCAACCGGGATCCACCTGGCAAGCCCACTGGGGACAGTGTTCTACCCATCTGAAGTTGCTGCTGCATTGCTCAGCAACTGAGCTATTTCAGCGACTGAGGCAAGGCCATGAAGCCATTCTCGGAGCCCTGGGCCAACTTGCTCAAATTGAGCATGGCTGCAGGAGGGAAAGAGGGAAAGAAAGAGAGAGAGAGAGGGAGAGAGAGAGAGAGAGAGAAGAAGAAGAAGAAGGGGTAAGAAGCAGACGTTTGCTTCTCCAGTGTGCCCTGACCAGGAATTGAATCCAGGACTTCCACATGCCAGGCCTACGCTCTACCATTGTGCCGATCAGCCAGGGCCCTGTTTAAAACTTTCAGTGGTTCTCTACTACCCTCAAAATAAGTTCAACCCAATATCCTTATTTTTAGGAAATACATGCTGAAGTATTTAGAGTTAATAAAAAAATGAATAAAGTAAATCTATCCCCCACCAAATATATTTTGACATTATTCATAATCTAGTATCTGCTTAACTCATCTCTTATCTATGTCTTCCAACAAAAAGCACATGATATTAAAAACCAAAACCAAACATAAATAAAGGAGCACTCTGAACTTGACTCTAGCCACACTAAACTGCTGGTGACTCCAGAATAGGCTACATTCTACCTTCAGCATCCTTGCATATGCAATTTCCTACACTTGGGACAATCCTCATTTTTCACTCCACACCCTCACCTTTAAATTCACTTTTTCTGAATACTAATTTTGAAAACTTTAAAATTGCATTAAGTGCCTGTCCTCTGTAATGCTGTTGTTCCCTATATTCCCCTACTTGGGATTTAATACAGTTTCCATAATTACCAATATTTGCCACTCATCTAGAAGCATTTTCAGAGGAACTCTATTATGTTAACTAAGGTATCTGCAGCATTACCCTAGTGATAGTGATGTTCTTGGATCATCACCTAAAGTCTAACCAACCACCATCCTACACACCTCCATCCATGGTGCTTTCATAGTTCTGTGTGCTTAACCTAGTGTTATCCTTCATCATTCATCAGACAGTCACTAGATCAGAAATCGACTAGATCGCATATTCCTCGAGGGCTGAGTGGGGCTAATTCCCAGCCACATTCCTATTATCCAGCACAAAGCTAGCAACAGTACATAAATAATAACAGTATGGATTTTTGCATTCTTAGAATTTAGCAACTTACTATGAAAATAGTAAAAACATAAATACATAAATACATATACACTCTTTAAAGAAATAAAACCAATCAACCTTAGGTGATTTACATGTCCATCTACCTAAATAAATTGAAACTTTCCTTTCCCCCAATAATACAAGGAGTTTTACTACAGAATCTAAAGCTCCAAAAGCTAGATTTAGCATATTAAAAAACCAAAAACCTGCAAATGCAATTTATCTTCAAGTTAATAAATAACAAAGGTTTTCTGTAAACTTGCAAGACTTATAAATTATACTGCATTGATGTTTCTTTAATTATGAATTTCTACTATTTTAATAGATATATTTTCAGATCTAGCATAAATATGAAACATAATTTTAAATCATTTAAAATATACACATGACATTATTCTATACTTCTGAACATTTAAAAACATATCAATAAAAACAAAAAATTACATGAGATCCAAATTTACTAGAAAGTTGAATTCTAGAAGTTGTTTGCATGTTTATTCTTTTGAAAACTTAAATCTGTTTTCTCACAGCAACAAAATTAGAAATGTTGACTAGGTTCCCAGCAAACTGAATAGAAGTTTATTTGGTATATGAAGTGGTTGCCCAGCTAAACATTTACTGTGAAAAGCAGCAAATAAAAATATCACTGCAGCACAAGTAATTAAGCAAGCTAAGGTAAACAACACTGAATAATATATTATGAATCCCAAATGCAAATCCCTCTGGGAAAGAACATGGTTTAAAGGACTGAGGAGGAGATATATATGGAGATTCTAAAGTGGACATGTGGGAACTTAGGGGTTTTCTGATCTTAATAGCATGCTTGCTCTTATACCCAATTCAACTCGGAACATTATGAACCAAAACATACAAGGCTTGAGTTCTGGATAATAAATGTAAGTATAAAAGGGAAGAAAACAGGTATGAAAAAAAGTTTCCTGAAGTATTTGGGCATGAGTTTCAAGGGCAAAGTGGAGAAACGTTCACAGGAGTGTATACTATGACAGAAAGATGAACTGAGCTACAGCAGTGAGAACAGTGTAAGGCCGCATAGTGGGGTATAAGCACAGTTGCCTGAGGGTTAGAATGGTGATGGCAGAGATATTGGATCAAAGTACAATACTGGCCTGACCAGCGGTGGCACAATGGATAGAATGTCGGACTGGGACATGGAGGACCCAGGTTCAAGACCCCAAGGTCGCCAGCTTGAGCGCAGGCTCATCTGGTTTGAGCAAGGCTCACCAGCTTGGACCCAAGGTCGCTGGCTCGAGCAAGGGGTTACTCGGTCTGCTGAAGGCCCGCGGTCAAGGCACATATGGGACAGCAATCAATGAACAACTAAGGTGTTGCAACGAAAAACTGATGATTGATGCTTCTCATCTCTCTCCATTCCTGTCTGTCAGTCCCTATCTATCCCTCTCTCTATCTCTCTGTCTCTATAAAAAAAAAAAGTACAATACTGTATTTTCTTTTCTCAGTAAAGTGACAGAATCAATCCAGCACAACTTAGCTGCTATCAAGAAAGTTGTATAAAATACAGGAGAGGGGGACAGTTGAGTAAGGGGAGAAAAGCAATGGATGCTCATAAGCTTTTAATCTTTGGTTGCACAAAATCAGAAAGACCTATATTTTCAAATACAGACCTCAGTCCACATTTTGATACACTGTTTCATAGACCCATTAACTTCTGGATGCCACAAAAAATCCTAAGAGAAATATAAGAAAAAAATAACATCATAGAAACTGTTATATCCACCATTCAAAATAAATATTAACATACCTTTATAGAGTATGTACAGTATATAAATGTAAAATACTCCCTTGTTAATTGCCAGAAGGGAGGGGTGTTGGGGAACTGGTGAAAGAAGTGAAGGGGTTGAGAAGTATAAAATAGTTACAAAACAGTCATAGGGATGTAAATACAGAGCACGAAATGCAGTCAATGACACTGCGATAACCATGTATAGTTCCAGGTGGGTACTGGGAATACCGGGCGAACACTCTGTAAAGAATATGAATGTCTGAACTACTGTTCTGTATAGCTGAAACTGATACAAAATATTGAAAGAAGACTGTAATTGGAAAAAAAATACTAAAAACTTGTATTAAAATAAATCTACCATAAGATAAAGCTAAAAAACTAAAGCCAAATGCATGTTATTTAAAAGAGCTGTACAAAAAAAAATAATAAAAGAGCTGTACAACATATGTAATAATTCATCTCCTTATTAAATCTATCTCAAGCTATAAAAACAACAGCAAAAATCCCAAAACAGAAACACCACCTTCTCTGACATCTTCATCTTCCATCTCAATTTGGCAAGAGTTTCACAATAGTTTTCCTTATATCTACTCTTGCTTTTCTAAACTACTTTCCACATATTAGAGTAATCTTTAAAAAATTTTAAATCTGAACTTGCCACATCCCTGTTTAAAAATTCAAGGAATTTCAATTGCCCTCAGAATAAATTCAAATCCTTCAAGTCGCTAGGGTGCAGGATCTGGCCTCTGCCTCAACATTCCGCCTTCTTTCCTGCTCCCCCACCCCTTGACTCACTCCCTTCGCTTCTGTTCACCTCCTACCATGCTCTACGGGGCTCTACATACATTTTCTCCAGGACTTGGCACGTACTGGCCTTTCTGCCTAAAAGGCTCATAAACTCTTCCCTTGAGCCTGCCCAGCTCTTCCTAATCTTTGAGGCCTCAGTTAAAACATCACTTCCTCAATGAGGAAAACTACTTCTAATTTCTTGCTCTGTACATTGCTAACACCCCACGTTTTTCCTTTTGCCATCTCTATCCCACATTTATTTGTAAGTGAAGAACTGTAATGATTTGCAAGCTCCGTTAGGTCTAGGAGTTTGTTTTCTTGGTCCTCACTGTATTCTCAGTACAGGAGAAGTCACTATGACTGGGAATTCAGAAAATTCACACATATTCTTTTATGGACATTAATCTTGAAGACATAGTGCTTTCAAATTAATGTATAAGAATATTTCTTTCCTGGATAAAAATCTAAGAGACCAAATTTTCTATTTTATTATACAAAACGATGTACCCAAACATTCATTCAATTATTTTACTCTCAATACACTGAGATATACTAGTCTGTACAAAGCATTAGGTGCTCTGTAAATAAATTAACCAATGAATACAAGTTTTGACATTCTATAACATTTAACTTACACTTATATGAACTTACCACTCTAACTGATGCAATCTTATCTTCAAAAGGAATGTTTTCATGCTGTCATAAACATGAGACATAGAGAAATATTAATGTATAAATTTTATGTAAATAATTTTCCCTTTAGCTGCTTTTTTTGATTTACTTAAGCATATCTCAATTATCTGTATTCAACCTGATGGAGAAAAGACCTGCATAGAATACCAAAAAGTAGGTGACACTAATCAAATTGCTTTTATGTGATTTTCCAAATCAAAGATAAAACCTCAACTACATACAAACAAGCAGATATATGTACATACCTATATAAATTATCCTTTTGCTAAACTTACCACAATTTCAACTTGGTCTTAGTATTATTATCTGTGGCAGGACCGACTGCTCCCCTACATTTCCTGAGTCTCTTCCAATTAAACAGGACAGTGTGACTAGTTCTGGCCAACGTAATGTGGCTAGATGTAATGTCGGTCACTTCCAGGCTGAATTTCCAAGGACAACTCTTTAGTCCAGTGGTTCTCAAACTTTTTGAAGCCGGGGTGCATTTAAAATCCTACAAATAATTGTAGGCGCACTATATACAAATTTCTGAGAAATATGTTACAATAATTAAGTCAAATATTAAAGAAAAAAATATATATAAAGTCCAAGTGTGCTTTTATGGTAATTAAATGAAATAAATAAGACAAAATTAAATTTATTTTGACATTAAAAACCATTGTTACATTTTTTTGTTATGCTTTTTAGAATTCGTAAAACAGAGGGGTTAAAAATAAAAAAAATGACAAAAAAGTTATCTTTTTATATAAATATATATAGATACATTCTTAGTAAGATTTAGTAACTTTGGCAGGTCCTGGCCCTAATGTGTTAAGTTTTTCATTCCTGAGTTTATGAGAAATATGGGCCTGATGTGTCCTAGCGATTTCTTCAATGTTTGGGCATATATTATATTTGAAAGGCAAACTCTCATTTCCTCATCAACACATTGGAGAATTCCTCTCTTTTTACTCTTAATTATGTTGAGTGCAGAAAACCCCCATACATATCATCTTAACTTTACACCAAACAAAGACAGAAGAAACTTGCCTCCATTCTTTCTGGGGAACATAGGGGGTAGTGTAAACAATCCAGCACCACAGCTTAATAGCCTTTTGCAACCTAATCAGGCAAGTGAGGTGGGTGGTTGCGCAGATTGTCAGTTTATAGCCAATTCCCCACACCTCTGTCCCCCAAAATCTAAACTCCAAAAACCCTGTTGTTTTTTGGTCCCCAACAGGCACGTTTCTCTGGAATACTATAATGGCTTAACCTGATATGGAGAGAGCGAGGAGGGTAAATGTTCCAAATGGTGTAACTAGAAGAGAGGAACAACTCCACAGCAGGAACCCCTGAATTATGGCATGGAGCAAAGCCTCTTGCCAACTCTGCTGGGACCTGCAGTGCTAAATGGAAAATGACCTTCTGTTTAAAATTCTAGAGGGCTTTGTTGCTGCAGCAACATCTAATCCATTCTCACCAATATATAAGTATTGGTCCTTTCTGAACCAGAATAGATATATATGATTCTTGGTTGTCATACTTTGTTTTAATTTGAAGACAATAAACAGTTCAGTTGCAGAAAAAACTAAAATCTGGAGACAACTTCTTGTAACCAAGTATTCCATGTAAAAAATGGAAATCCTTCCCAAGTTAAAAACCCAGGCTGGGTTCGGGGATAGAAGCCAATTCTCTTACTAAAGCCAAGATTGAAGCATCTTCATTAATTTAACCAGATAGTATTTATTTTTATATCTCTGTTCTCCTACTGCCTAAACTTGTTAAAATTTTCCTTAGAAAAATCATGCCAGGCATTTTCCTTTTCCTCCATGTGCATAGCTCCAGCAATTCAACTCAATCTCTTTTCCTTCATTATTTAATGTAACATTTGATATATACAAAAGAATATGATACAAGTGTAAGTCACAAAGCACAGTAAAAATTCATAAACACTTGTAAATCCACACACAAATCAGAGGATTACCAACACTGTATGACACATGTGATCCTCGCCCACTTAATTCCTTACTTTACCCAAACAAAACAGCTATCTTGAATTTTGTCTACATTTTTATTAGGTTTTTTTTTGTCACCAGTATATGCATCCTTAGATGATTTATTGTCAGTGTTAACTTTCTCTCAAACTTTTAATTTTGAAAAATTTCAAACTTATAACAAAGTTGGCAAAGTTAACAAAATTTAATTAAAAAAATTTTAATTTAAAAAAAATCCAAATGCCCTTTACCAGCTAATATTTTCCACACTAGCTTCATTTCTTTCTCTGCGCACACATAATTTTTCTCTTTTGCTGAACCATATGGAAGTCAACATAACATTTCATCTTTAAACATTTAAGAATATGTCTTTTAAGAACATGGACATTCTCTTATTTGACTGCAATATTATAATGCTACCTAGGAAATTTGACATTGAGAAAATAATCTTATCTAATATATAGCCTATGTTCAAATTTCCCTAATTTCCCAATGTCCTCTCCATAGTCTTTATTGTACAGTATTTGAACCTAGAACTCAATTAAAATCATGTATTACATTTGTCACATCTCTATAGTCTCATTTAAGCTAGAACATTTCCTGGTCCTTAGAAACATATATGTATATCAATACACATGAAATATATTTATTATTTTTGTCGAGTCTAGGTCAGTTGACACAATGAACCAGATCTAGAAGGTAAAACAGCACTGACAGTTACCTTCAACTATATGCCTCTTAATACATGTGTAGTTTCCCTAACAATAGTTCTAAAGCAGTGATTTTCTACCTTTTCCATCTCATGCACATATAAACTAATTACTAAAATTCTGTGGCACCCCCCAAAAAATATTGTATTTTTTGCCAACCTGACCCAAAATAAGTAGGTATAATTTAGATTCATTCCACAGGACAGCTGTTGCTGTGTTGCCTATTAGCTTTTTTTTTTTTTTTACAATCTGAGGGAAAAAAGGTCACTGTTCCTGACTAGTTAGGTATTGAATGTTTAAAAAATTCTTGTAGCACACCAGTGTTTCTCTTGCAGCACATGGTTTAAAAACTGCTGTTCTAAGAGTTCAAAAGCTATACAAATTGTTCACTGTCACATAATACAAATTTGTTTCTGAAGTATTTGTAACAATTCGTAGTCTTACCAACAGTTTGAGACACAGACTCTCTACTACATCTTGTCAGACTTCATATTTTTTGCCCTTGTCTAATTTAATTTCTGCCACTACAGGAGGTATAAAATGGTATCTCATTATGGTTTTGATTTGCAATCCTTGGTTGAATACCTTTCAGACTTACACTGGGATTTCTTTTCTTCTGTGAAATGCCTGGGCCTGCTTCTTCTCTTTGTTTTCTTTTCGGTCATCCCTTTTATTAATTTGTGGTGCTTTCTATCTCTTGGATATATATTATAAATATCTTCTCCCAGTTTATAGCTAGTCTTTTTTCTTTAAAGTATCTTCTAATAAATAGATAGTCTAAAATTTAAATGTGTAAATTAATCTATCTTTTACTTTCTGTTTCCTATGTAAGAAATTTTTTGTTTGTTTGTTTTTGAGATAATGAAGATATTCTCCTACATATGCTTTTTAAAGGTTTCAAAGTTTTGGCTTCCACATTTATACCTACATTCATCTAGAAATGGATTTAGGTATACGGGCATAACACAGAAGGTCCAATATTATTACCTTTTTCATATGTATAACCAACTTGCCTCACCATCATTGACTAGACCAGTGGTTCTCAACCTTTCTAATGCCGTGACCCCGCAATACAGTTCCTCATGTTGCGGTGACCCCAAACCAAAAAATAATTTTGGTGGCTACTTCATAACTGTAATTTTGCTACAGTTGATTCGGAATGTAAACACCTGATATGCATTATGTATTTCCCGATGGCTTTAGGCGACCCCGCCGGGGTCGCGACCCACAGGTTGAGAACCGCTGGACTAGACCTTCCTTTCCCCAGGAATCTTCACTGTCATCTCTGTTACTTAGTAAGTCTTTGCATATGCAGGTATCTATTTTAGAGCTCTATATTCTGTTCCATTGGTTTCTTTTGTTTAGCTCTACCAATACCACACTGTCTTAATACAGAATTAAAATAAGTCTTGATATCTGAGAACAAGTCCTTTCTACCCTGTTCTTCAGACTTGCATGGTTGTTCTTCATCCACCACCCTTCCACAAAAAATTGAGAATCAACTGGTAAAGTTCCACAACAAATCCGATGACGATTTTATTTTAATTATATTGAACCTACAGATCAATTTGGGAATAACATCTTTACAAAATTAATTACACCATTTAAAATTACTTGTGAATAAAATTTTTCATTTTTTTCTGCATACAGATCTTCTACATTTGCTATGTTTATTCCTACATATTATATTTTTTATTACTATTACATAGTATATATTTTTTTCTTTTTTGTATTTCTCTGAAGTTGGAAATGGGGAGGCAGTCAGACAGACTCCCGCATGCACCCGACCGGGATCCACCCGGCATGCCCACCAGGGGCGATGCTCTGCCCATCTGGGGCATTGCTCTGTTGTAACCAGAGCCATTCTAGCGCCTGAGGCAGAGGCCATGGAGCCATCCTCAGCGCCTAGGCCATCCTTGCTCCAATGGAGCCCTGGCTACGAGAGAGGAAGAGAGAGACGGAGAGGAAGGAGAGGGGGAGGGGTGGAGAAGCAGATGGGCACCTCTCCTGTGTGCCCTGGCCGGGAATCGAACCGGGGACTCCCACACGCCCGGGAGGCCCACGCTCCACCACTGAGCCAACTGGCCAGGGCCAAAAATGTCCTTTATTTAAACTGCAAATTAAAAAAATTGAAAAACTACAAAAAGTTGATGAAAGATTATATAAAATTACATATTATATATATTCAGTAGTATGTTGGCATTATGAAGATACTTACACTGACTGTAAAATAATATGCTGATTATATAAGTGGTGGGAAAACAAGTGAGACATAAAGTTGTACATGCTAAAAGATTACAATTAAATTTTAAAAAAGAAACTAAAAAGAAATATGGCAAATATTAAAAGTAGGATAAGGATATTTTCTTTCTAAGCAATTTTTTAGTTAACTCCATAAAAAGAATTTATTTCTGTAAACTAAAAATTTAAGTTAACAGAACGCTTGCCAATACCCACCACTTCTTTTTCTTATGTTCCCCATTATAACAAACCGTCCCTTCTTTCCCTTCACATTTCCCAAATCCAAAGGAAAACGTTTTTTAATAGTTTTTTAAAAAAATTTTGTATTGACTTATTTACTTACTGATTTTAGAGAGAAAGGAGGAAGAGAGAAAGGAAGAGAAAGAGAAAAACATCGTTTGTTGTTCCACTTATTTACGCATTCACTGGTTGATTCCTATACACTGCTCACAAAAATTAGACAATCAGGAAACGTGCACATACCCCAGTACTTCCAGGAAATGCCTCTGTACAGTGCATTTTCACCAATGAAATAAAAGTTGGTTTTGCATCTCATTTTGATAATCAAACAACTTTCTTTGACTTGTCATTTGCTTTTCTGATGTTCTTATTTAATAATAAAAAAATAAGCTTCTTTTTTTTTATCACTTCATATTCATTTTGAAATATCCCCTAATTTTTGTGAGCAGTATATATGCCCTGGTCAGAGTTCAACCCACAACCTAGGTGTGTCACGATGATGCTCTAACCAATTGAGTTATCCAGCCAGGGCTCTCAAAGTAAAACTTCTATATTTCCTTGCATTAATGTGAACAAGCATATTCCTCCTAAAACCATTCAGCTGGCTAACTTCTAAAGCAATATCCTATGAAGAGGATAAACAAATTTTACCTTATTTCCTTCTTCTCTGAAATGAGGATTAATTATTTTTACAAATGAATAAAACAACTGACGAATTCTGGAATCTCCAATAAATGCAATATGTTTATCTACAAGGCAGTTCTTTGCTTCACTGTAATTGACAAAGAAAGATTAATTAAAATAAATAAATTCAGCATATTGAGATTTCAAAGCACATGGTTTGTGAAAAAAGTAGTACAGGATTTTTATACATATAGTTACTACTCTGCTTTGAAAACAGGTGGCCATGTGTGTTTACTGTACCAGCTCCTGTATGATCAACTAACTCTCAATGATAACAGCAACCATTTAGTAAGTTTTTAAAATGTACTATAACCATATTAAGTACTTCATAGTCATCACTTCAGAGTAAGTCTATGAGGTAGCTATCCAAGGCCCAAGGCAATGGCCTGTGGGTGAAGGACTCTTGCGTTGGGACTGCTTATCTCTCACCTGAGATAGAGCAGCTTGGCCAAAGCTCTTTCCCTAATGGTCTTGGGCAGACTCTTCACATGGACTTATCTCCACCCCTACCTTCCTTCAGCAATTCTCTATCACAATATACAGGCTGGGGCAGTTGTTCATATGGAAATAATAAGTAATAAATAAATAATAATGCAAGAATCAACTCGTGTTTTGTGTACTCACAACTGTAAACCCACTTTTGCCCACCCCTGTATTGAATTACCATACAGTACTTTCTTTGTTTCACCAACCCTTCTCCACTGGATATTACAGCCTTATCAAAGGAAGAAAACCAAACAACAAAATGGAGAAACCTTACCTGATTTTGTATTTATGCATCATACAACTGTGAGGTTGCCAAACTTTTTCTCCAAGAAATCTGCCACTTGAAAGAAGGTACTCACATGAATCATTGCCTATAACAGTGAAACACAACAGCGTTGTAAACAAGTTAAATTTTTATATGTTGGCTATCTGACCCCATGTAAGCTCTTTGAGCTGAGAAAGTACAGTGTTTATGCTTCACTATATCTTCTAAGTGCATATTACTTATCCATGAGAAACACCATAAATTTCAATACTTTATTAGTCAGGAGGATAAGAGTCACTAATGACAACACATACCTCACCCTAGAAGAGACTTTAACTCCTAAATGCTACAAGTCACTGCTTTGGCAGTTCCTTCTGCTTCAGGTTTTCTTTCTGGGGACACTATCTCAATCATAAACTATTCTTGGGGTCTGTTTATCACTCCTATTTCTAGTTGGGAAAGAAAAGTTTAACAGATAAAAGACTTTGCAAATGACTTTCTTCTACTCAACTATTATAATATGTAGTGTATTAGCATATCTGGAAGCCTCGTTAATATTGAAATATTTTATAATATTAATTTTTATAACTTTCCTGTGAGTATGCTACCCTTATTCTATAAATGTGTGAATAAAGAAAAACACTTATTCAAGAACCTCTTAAAAAGCTTAATAAAATTCCATCCTTTTACATTCTCGCAAAGATAAGACTTAAAACTATGTTAGTCACATGGTGGCCAAAGACACAGATGATCAGTATCAATAACAAATCGCAGATTTCACAGTTAGTAATATTCAGCCTCTCTGCTTCTCTTGATATCCCTTGCTTCCCTTTAGGATGACCAACCAACTCCTCCCAGTTGGGTTGGGGCTGTCACAGTTTTACACATGAAGTTCTACACCTGGGAAACTCTCCAGTCCTGTGTAAACTAAGAGAGATGGCCACTCTTCTTCCTTTGTTCATTTTACTTTCTATTAACTTAAATGACAGAAGGAGCTAAAAAGGGGGTTGGAGGCATTTAAAAAGTTCAAATATGTCAAATGGATGAGGGAAAAATGAGATGTCTGGATAAACTGGAATTTTAAGAAAACGTGTGTTATTTAATTTAATCTTGAGTTCTTTATTAATAGTCAACAGCATACTCTATTTGTTTTACAAATAGTTAAGGTCAGGATAGGGAGTGATAAGAGGAGTATTACAGAACAGGAATTGTACCAAACCATTCTGGAGATAGGGAATGGATACTTATAGTAGAACACATTTTTTTTCTCAATCTACTTATCCATTTATCTGGCCAACATACAGATAAAACATAATACAAATGCAAGACAGGTATGTACAAATAATGAACGTGTTGTTATTTCAATGTTGGAAATCCTAAAATAGAACAGGAAGGAAAAGTAAAAATACTGCATTATTGTGTTGGTGGAAAACTGAATAAGGAAAAGCATAATATCAATTATTAAAATTTGGCAATTATAAAAATAATAAGTTCTTAATTCTTTCTAATTGTTAAAAACTAGTTCTAGTTCCAAAAGAAACAAAATTAAGCTACATAACTAATGAAAGAAGAGTAAAGAAAGGACTATAGGACATCATTATTTTCCTAAAAACAGCACTCCTGCTGCATTCTTTTATAATGGCCGCAGAGCAAAATCCATAAATGTTAAAAAATTAGAATGAAAGTTCCATATTTATAGCATTTTTACCTTTTTAAATACATCTATTAAAGCCAAGTAAAAAGTAACACATTTTCTTAAAAAGTTGCAAATAAGTAGGTATTAATTCTGTTTTTCTTTCTTCCTTTTTTTCAAAGTTATTTGATTGTTTTAATAGAAGCCTAAACAGAAACACACCTTGATAAATATTCAATGTGAAATTACATTATTTGTTAACCATCTATATTGGTTATCAATACGATCTTCAAATAACCAGTTTCTTCTTCACCATAAAATGTATTTAAATATGCAGTTTTGTTTTCCTCCTCAATGCTACTACTCACTTTTTTTTTTTCAGTAGTTCAGTTAGTAGGAAACAACAGCTCTAACCTGATGAACCCATATTAGAGAAACCCCATGGCAAAACGGATTTGAAGTTGTCACTAACCAAAAAGCACTGTAGACACAGGATTTTAAGACTACTGGTCTTTCCAGGTAAGAAATTCTTAATTTGCTAATGAATGCTAGTTGATGATGAGTCTTCTTAAAATATTTTAAGATGCAAAGTTTTTTTTTATAATTCTGTGTCTGAACTTAATAGTCTCTGTACATCAGTTAAGGTCCTGTGAAGGACAGAAACCACCAGCTGTTTTAATAGAGACTCTAGTATAAAGAATTATTAGAAAAGTAAAAGAATTGTTAACCAAACAACTGAAAAGACAAGAAGAGACTGGCTTTTAATATTTGTCAGCCAAATAAATTAACGTGATTTAGAAAAGAAAACACAGAATTGCATACTCTAAAAGTTCTCTTTTTCTGGGGAAAAAAATTTTGGATCAAATCAGTAAATGTAAATCTAGATGTTAAAGGAAGTGAATGTGCCATATTTTTATTATGTATCCTAACCGTAGGCAATAAATGCTGGCACGTAGTTTCCCTTCCGAATTTGCCCGGAAAAATCCCAAACAAAAGAACACAACAAACCAGTCATCATTTTCAACTGCCTCATATAATTTTGATGGCTACTTCAATATAACTAGTGTGAGGTGAAAAGTTGCCAAGTCCTCAGATAAATCAAGCTATGAAAACACACACACACACACAGCAACTGCAACAGAATTACCTACTTCAGCTATCTCCAATACTAAGATTATCTAAATGAAAGGCTTGTCTTCCTCTTCATTTCTGTTATCTTAAGCATAAGCATTATGTTTGTCAATCTAAAGTTTCAGGTTTTTATGCATAATTTAAAAAGAATAATAGGATGATACTAAAAGCAAGCAAATTAAGTTAAAGACAAGTTTTTAAAAAGCTGAAAATCAATATGTAACACTGAAGAAAACATCATTGTGCTAAATAAAGCGTAGCTTGTATTTTCCTTTGAATAGAGTACCTCTGGCACACTGCACATTTAGAAAGATTGTTTCTTACTATCAACCATGAAAATATCAAGTTTTCCTAAAATTCAGCAAGTTATACTTTAGTCTATGCTGAAAAATCACCCTTGACATTTTTCTTCAGACAAGTTAGGGGTGCCTCCTTACAAGTGGTGTCATATGGATCAGGATTTCCCTGGCAGTCAAAGAAAGAAAAGTCTCAGAGAGCTAGAGCTACTTCTTTCTTGCTTTAATTTCTGAAGCTTTTAACTTACTTTTCTCCAAAACATGCAACAACTAACATTTGCATTTAAGATGCCTTGTGATAGATTTAGATCTCAACAAAATTAAAGCATTTGTTTCATGTTAACTTTATCAATTAAAAAACTGAACTATATCCAGATAGGAATAACTCCTAGGGCAACGAGTACTGGCCTCTTGTCACAGAAATAATGTATTAAATTTGTAACCACAATTTTAATGGACACTTTGTGATTAGTAATGTTAGGAACAGATACAATTTTGAGTATAGTTAAAAGATAAATTATTTTAAAAACATCATTCTACTATATTATGTGGAAATAATATTAATAATGCAGAAAAAAACCCCATACTTTCTAAAGTTGAGATCAGAACATACTATTAGAACATAATATTCAATTTAAAGCAAAAGAGCCAAATGCAAGGAGGAAAACGGAAGGAAATAAGGACTTTAAAAATCTATTTATCCAATCATTATTTATGAAGTTAACCTCTGTGTGTTAAGCTTTGATGATTTAAAGGTAAATAAAATACCCTTGGAAAGTCAAAGGTGTTTTGTGTGGGAAAGACAGACACAAATTATTATAATACAACATGGTGACTATGTACTAACTGCTGTGAAAACACTGACTTCCTAGTTCCTGCTTCTGTGGTGGTGACATTTGAACCAGGTCTTGCAGGAAAAAACAAAATCTGTATTTTCTTTGCAGGAGAGAAAGACCATTGCAGGCATAGAAAATCAAATATTTTTGAGATAGGTTAAAGGGCAAAGTGTATTTAGATGGTGAGCCTGGAGTTCAAGAAGAAGCAGGTAATAAGAAGTAAACTGGTCAGATTTTGAAGTTCTACACATGCAACTTTTAAAAAGACACTTTTCTGGAAAAAAAAGAACTGGAAAACTCTTGGCTGGTACTGTGAAGGTGACTTAATGTTTCTAAATGGTTCAATCCATGCCCCCCCCCCCCCCCAGTAAAATGCTATCCCATTCCATCTTCTCTGTTCATCAGCCATGTAAGAAGTGCTGAGAAGGGCAAACAATAACATAATGGCACGAGGCTGACGGACTGGGTTCTACCTCTTACCTCAGTCCCTGACAAACTGTATATCCTGAAGCAACTTAACCCCTCATGACTCATCTTTAAAATGTAAATAGTGTAACTCAAAGAATCTAAGCGCCCTGATTATAAGACACATCATTATTTTATGTAACAGTAGGGAAATGTTATCAACTAAAAACTTTATGACATGCAGTCAAAGATTTAAAAACTCATCCTGATAACAGAAATGTTTAAAATAGGGCAGGGAGGGAGGGATGAAATATGGTACATTGTGTCTGCCTCATAAAATGGTTATAAATACAAAATGAACTAGGTAACTCGTAGAACAGTTGAAACAGTTCTTGGCATATAAGTGTTGAATGTGAGCGTGTCGTGTTTGCCACGCTTTACTTTCTGCAGTGTGCAAGTCCTTTTACTTTTACACACATACTGAATATGTGTGCTCTACTGCATTCACTCCAACTTGCCAAGAGGTATACTCATACTCCCATATTAGAGATCTGAATATACATACAGCCTAAACCTCTCTATCTAATATAAGGTCTTTTTTTATTCTAAAAATTTATGATATTGTGATCCAAGTGTATAGTTCTCTTTGTGTGGAGGGCATTGCATCTGACTCGATTTTACACTGCCAAAGCATAAGGATGGTTAAAAAGTTCCTGGTAAGATTGTTTTTCCCCCTCTCTGGCTCAAAATTGACATTCAGTCTGGGCAAGTACACACACCAGGTGTCCTGCTTCACACTCACGGAACTGAAGCACCTAGGGAAACTGATGACTAGCTTCTGGAGGAGGCTTTATAAACAGCCCCAGATTGCTACACTGACTCATAAAATTCCATCTGACATTCTATTTTTCCTGCTGATGACAGATCTTGAAAGGATGAAATAACCTAAATATAATCATTAGTATCCAAGCTTATCCAAAGATAAAAGCAGAGTTAAAAACAGGAAGGAGGACTGAGGGAGAACACTAGATGTTTACTTTTAGGAATATAGCACCAAAGTTATAAAAAATTGAGTTTGATTATTGTTATCTTATACCAACCTAGCATATGGTTAATAGTAGTTACAAGAACTTTAATCAAAATTAGTATGTATTAGTGCACCAATGTTAATAGTTTTATTTCACCTATGATCTGTTACAGCAACTGCAGATGAAGCAAAGCCCTCCAGGTCATATGGCTGTGCTCTATAGAAGGCTGGAGGAGAAAGGCCAAAAGGGCATAAAAAATTGTTATCTTTTTAAATCGATTTAGTGTGTTTATATAGTATAAAGCTGTTCACCCAGTATGATACTACAGTATATGATTTTTAATCCTCAAGCATTGGAGAAAACACAGCAGCAAAATTGATCAAAACATTCTATACTTTGAAAAGATTTCCTGAGATGAGAAGAGAGCTCATATTCCAGAACCCTGTTTACTGGCTGTTTTGCCAACGTGGGTGTGAAGTTAAATGACAATTGTGTTAGATGCCCACCTGTCCATTACTCATTACATCTTTGACCAATTACTCTCAGTCACCAAGAGCTTTCATAACACTAAGAGCCCAAAGTAAAAGATTCTATCATTATTAATTTCCCTCAGCCTTTCAGTCTCTTTCCTAATGACATTTCTACAGAGAAAATTAAAAAAAAAGAAAGAAAATCACCACTAAGGATAAGTAAATATCCCTTGATTATTGAAAGACAATTCGTTTTGAAATAAGGAGGTCGTTGTTCCCTTTCCCCCTTCCCAGAGCTCAGGCCTCCTTTGAACAGCTTCCAACCTGGTTCACTGCCCACCTGGGCTCCTGTCAACTCCTAACTTCTTTTCATCCCCAGTGCCCCAGTGCCTTTACTTTGTAAAAAGTGTGCAACCAGAACCCTTCAACGTTTTTCAGAAAGAAACATAAGGGCTGGGTGACATCTCCATTTGGCCAAGGGCATCTTTTGCCAGCTGTCTACTCTGGTGACCAAGAAAAATGGGGCGGCCCTTGCCGCTGTCCAACAGCTCGGCCGCGGTTCCAGGGCAGAGGCCCGACGCCACCAAGGCTCCAGAGCCGGCCCCCAGCTCGGCCCCGCGCCAGGCAGAGGTGCCCCCTTGCAGGCCTGCAGCTTCACGCGCCCGAGGCCGCCGGGCCGCCCGCCTGCGCGCGAGCCCCGGGCCTGGCGCGTGTCCCCGGGCCCCGCTGGCGCCGGAGCCGGGCCCCCGGGAGCCCCTCCGGCCAGGTGCCCCCGACCTGACTGCGGGCGGCGGGGGCTCCGAGCCACGGGGCCCGTCCTGGGGCGGCGCGCCCTGGGGTCCGCTGGGTTGGCCGGGGCCGCCTGGCCCGCCGCCGGGGCCACCCGGGGGCGCGTGGGGGCGCCACCTCCCCCGCGGGCCGGGCGCGCGAGCGGGCGGGCGGCCGCGTGAGCGTGGGCGTGTGTTGGGCGAGGGGGCGGCCTCCCGCCGCCTCCCGCCGCCGCGGCGCCTCCTCCCCCGGCCGGGGCAGGAGGGAGGGCCCGCTCACCTCGGTAGCGGCGGGAGGCGAGGTGGCACACTGCGAGCAGCAGCACGGCCGCCAGCGCCAGCACCTTGGCGCTCCTCACGCTGAAGTAGTGGTTGATCTCCCGCTTGCCCAGGTTGTAGGCCAGAGCCGCCATCTTGGTTCCTCCATGACAACAGTGCGCGGCGGAGCGGGGAAGGGGCGCCGCACAGGGGCAGCACTGGGGCTGCCGCCGCCGCAGCCAGGCCAGGAGCCGCCGCCAGTCCCCGCGGCCGCCGCCCGCGCCTCCCGCCGCCGAGCCCGGCCCCGCCGCTACCGCGGCGCCTCCGGCCTCCGCCTGCCCCTCCTCGGCCCCGGCCGCCTCGGCGGCCTCCCCCCAGCCCCGCCGCCGCTGCTCCGTGCCGGTTCCCAAGGCGCCCTGGACGCCTGTCTCCTCCCCTTCCTCCTCCTCCCCTTTAGTCTCCTGCCTTAATAGCGGCTGCGCCTGCGAGGGGGGTCCGGATGCCCGGGGCACCGGGGTCACGGGCCCCAGACGGCCCTCCGGGGTCACCGGGTCACGGGCGCCTGCGGGCGGCTGCGGCGGCTGCACAGACATGGGGGTGAGGCGAGGGGGCCCGGGGCGCAGCCTGGCCGAACTGCGAGCCCTGGCGCTCTCTCCTGGCTGCCTGGCCACTACCTGAGCCCAGGTTGGGGCAATAGAACTACAGTTCCGGAATAAAAGTGCACATCCTTCCACTTCCTCCAAGCCGCACCTGCTCAGCGGGGAGCCAAGGCCACCCCATGTCACCAGTGCTTATCTTCAGCCCGTCTGTGCCCAGATGTTTGTTGCTCAGGCCAACGCTAATACCCAGGAACAACTCTCAGTTCACCGCCTTGGCCCATTTAACCTTTTAACTTGTTTTTTTTTAAGGCCTGTTTGCCCGGTTCCAGTGGGCGAAGGTAAACCAAAGTACCGGGTAGAGGGACAGAGTGAGCCTTGCTTAGCAGGGGTGTTGGTGAGAAAAGAACCTCTTTTATTTGTATTTACCCAAGGGTTGGCTAGGCGGAGGTGCCAAACATAGAGTATGCTCATGACAACCATTCCCGCTTGGAAAGTTGGTTAATGTGTTGTGGCAATAAAGTGAGCACTCCTTTGCCCTATTCAGTGCTTGTTTTCTATCCTTTGTCCTCTTAAACTAGTCAGTTTGGGGTCTGGCCTATGCTGCCTTCCAGGTGGGAATGGTTATTTATGTTGCTTCCCTTCTTGCCTTGTTCAAATTGAGTCATTGGTTAGCCAGGGTGTTTTCAAGTATCCTTTACAACTCACCCAGTTAGCCATTCTCTGAACTTGTGTTAATAGGTCCCTCTTAAAATTATAGACTGTTAGATAGGAAGGGACAGTGGAGATCTTGTCATCCCAATTCTTTTCATCCAAGGACTCTTTATTATGTTTTCATCCAGGGACACCATATCTTGAAAGATTTTGTCACTTAAATGAAATCACATATATCACTGTCGTGGATGTAATGGTAATAAGCAATAAAGTTAAGTAAGTGTACAAATACTAGGCACTGTTCCCTGGAAATGCTCACTTAATTCTGGCTGTCACTCTTTTAATCCAAGGATGGTCACATGGAAGAATTAAATCAGATACTGCAAAAAAAACATAATTCTGCTAACAATATGTGGTCTGTCAGTCACAGCCTAGAAACTCCTGTGATGTCATCAACAGCGAATTAGAATTTCTGATCAGTGTGCAATAACCAGTGTTAACCCACAGAGTTGACTTAATTCCTGCCAAAGGTAAAGAAACCTGACATTTTACTTAATTGCGATTTCCAGAAGGCTTTCTGAAATACTGCAGATAGCTTCTGGGCCTCCTCCTTCCTCTAGTTTAAAGTTAATCCCTGCCTCCACTCTGAATCTCCTCCTGTCCTTCTTTCTTGAGGGTATTGATGATTTCATCAGTTATCTATGTCAATCATCTCTCTTGTTTGTTTGTTTGTTTTTAACTCTCCCTCTCTCTTGGCTGTTCCTGTCCACCAATAAGTTTTCTCTTTTTAGTGAAACACATCCGTGGACTTTGTTTCCGTGTGTTTACCTCTCCATCTCTTCTTCCCTTTTCTGACAAGCATCTAGAGAGAGTAGTGTTGACTTTGAGGTGTCCACTTTCTCCCCTCCTTCCCATTCTCCCTTCTAAGTAACTCTCCTTAAATGGTGATAGGAGGAGACATGACTTGGGTTGGTGAATACACAGTGCAATATACAGATGATGTATTATGGAATGATACACCCGAAACCTGTATTATTTTATTAACTGATGTCACCCCCATAAATTCAATACAAAAATTAAAAATTATAATAAATAACTCTCAAGCATGTTGCCTTCTCCCATCCACTTGCTGTTTCCTTGAGTAAGTCATATTTTCTTGACTAACTTTCTTATCTTTTTAACTCATCTTCCTTGGGTCTGGCTCAAAAATTCAGTCTTATTGCCTCTGTGACATACTTGTGATCAGACCAAACTTTCTTCAACTCAAATCTGGATGATGCTAAAAACTAGGTCATGGCTTTAAGTTTACTTGCCTACCCCTACACCTTATAGAAGGTTTACTGATGCTCAGTGGGTTACTTCATATCCCAATGGTCTGATAAAGAGAGAAATCATTTGATAGGAACTCTTTCAACCTGTATTCTTAATGTGCATTTTTTTTTTTAATAAATTTTTATTAATGGTAATGGGATGACATTAATAAATCAGGGTACATATATTCAAAGAAAACTTGTCTAGGTTATTTTGTCATCAAATTATGTTGCAAACCCCTCGCCCAAAGTCAGATTGTCCTCCGTCACCCTCTATCTAGTTCTCCGTGCCCCTCCCCCTCCCCCTAACTCTCTCCCTCCCTTCCTCCCATGTCCTCCCTCCCCCCCCACCCTTGGTAACCACCACACTCTTGTCCATGACTCTTAGTCTCATTTTTATGTTCCACCAATGTATGGAATCATGTAGTTCTTGTTTTTTTCTGATTTACTTATTTCACTCCTTATAATGTTATCAAGATCCCACCATTTTGCTGTAAATGATCTGATGTCATCATTTCTTATGGCTGAGTAGTATTCCATAGTGTATATGTGCCACATCTTCTTTATCCAGTCTTCTATTGAAGGGCTTTTTGGTTGTTTCCATGTCTTGGCCACTGTGAACAGTGCTGCAATGAACATGGGGCTACATGTGTCTTCACGTATCAATGTTTCTGAGGTTTTGGGGTATATACCCAGTAGAGGGATTGCTGGGTCATAAGGTAGTTCTATTTTCAGTTTTTTGAGGAACCACCATACTTTCCTCCATAATGGTTGTACTACTTTACAGTCCCACCAACAGTGAATGAGGGTTCCTTTTTCTCCACAGCCTCTCCAACATTTGCTATTACCCGTCTTGTTGATAATAGCTAATCTAACAGGAGTGAGGTGGTATCTCATTCTTAATGTGCATTTTTAAAAAATAAAACAAAAAACTTCCACATTTTATACCTTCCTTTAAAAAACCCCCCACAAATATTTATTCCCCATCGTACCACTGTCAGTCATGGGACAAACAGGAAAAAGAGACTGACATGGAGCCGCCATTGCTGTAGGAGGAGCACAGATTTTTGTGTGTGTATGTTTTTTGGCATGAACATTAGTTTCTTTTATTTCCTTTCATTTATTGTTCTTTTTTTTATTTTTATTTATTTTTATTTATTTATTGTATTTTTCTGAAGCTGGAAACGGGGAGACAGTCAGACAGACTCCCGCATGCGCCCAACCGGGATCCACCCAGCACGCCCACCAGGGGGCGATGCTCTGCCCCTCCAGGGCGTCGGTCTGTTGCGACCAGAGCCACTCTAGCGCCTGGGGCAGAGGCCAAGGAGCCATCCCCAGCGCCCGGGCTATCTTTGCTCCAATGGAGCCTTGGCTGCGGGAGGGGAAGAGAGAGACAGAGAGGAAGGAGGGGGGGTGGAGAAGCAAATGGGCGCTTCTCCTATGTGCCCTGGCCGGGAATCGAACCCTGGTCCCCTGCATGCCAGGCCAACGCTCTACCGCTGAGCCAACCAGCCAGGGCCTTTTTATTGTTTTTTTTTTTAGAAGCACAGTTTTGAGGTGAGAAACTTTTTGTACAAACAGTTCCTGCTCCACTGTGCTTATTTATTACTGTTTATACTGATGTGATTTTGTTTAATAGTGTATAATTGACATAACATTAGTGTCGGTGTACAATGTAATGATTTGGTATTTGTATATATTGGAAAATGATCACCACATTAAGTCTAGTTAATATAGTTAATACATTCATCACCATATACTGTTACAAATTTTTTTCTTGTGATTACAACTTTGAAATATGCAATGTGGTATTGATTATCCACTGTAGTTCTTTTCTGACTTGAAAAATTTCTTCTCTCACATCCCAAAGCTGTCTGTTTCATCTGTGTCCTTGACTGTATCAATACCATTTCATTTGAGAACCTGGGCTCATAAACTTTCTTCTTTATTTCTACCTTTAATTTACCCGTTTTCACTATTTGCCCTACATATAAGCTCAAATGCTTCTTTTTTAAAGCACCTTCCTTAATTCACTACATTCTCTTCTCTCTTAACCATCAAACTTGAAGAACAGTATATGGTTACTGTTCCCATTTTTTTCCCTGCCTACATATTCCTTAAACACTTGAAAACTGACTTCTGCCCCTGTTACTTTACTTAAACCACTCTTTCAAATGTCAGCCACAACCTAAATTACCAAGTCCAATGTTTTTTATCTCGGCTTTATTTTTCTTGACTATGCAGCATAGTTGAAATATCTGCTTTTTAAAAATCTCTTTATGACTACCGTGCCACTACGTCCTCCTGGCTCTCTCCTTTCCTTTCCCAAGTGTGGGAAAATGGCCTGAGAATGGAAGGGGGCCTTGAACAGATACCATTCATGTGAACTTAGGAACGCTGGGTACCTGCTGGAACAGAATGCTGTTCTGGCAGGCATGCACGTGATTATCAGCACAAGAAGCTTCTGTACTCTGTTTGCCATTTCCTATCTCCCCCGAGTACCTGCTTACAAGCAAGCTTGCCCTGATGTACTAGAGTAGCGATTCTCAACCTGTGGGTCGCCTAAAGCCATCAGAAAATACATAATGCATATCAGGTATTTACATTCCGAATCATAACTGTAGCAAAATTACAGTTATGAAGTAGCCACCAAAATTATTTTTTGATTTGGGGTCACTGCAACATGAGGAACTGTATTGCAGGGTCACGGCATTAGAAAGGTTGAGAACCACTGGACTAGAGGATTATTACCTCATGCACTGAAGATTTATGATAAGTAGATAAAGAAAACGAATAAATATGACAAGGACTCACATAGGTCCTTGAGGCTGGGAGACCCCTGGTCCCATCTTTTCTGCATCTTGTGTCTGTGCTTTCTTTAAGTTTTGTGGTGCCTTCCACTCAGGACTGTCCTTGGCAGAGCTGGTCTCTATACCATGCATCGTCAAGAAGAGGTCTCTTGCTTTTTCAAACCCTCAATATGAAAGTGCTTTTCAGAATTATCTTGTTTTCCTGTTTTTCTTCTTGGGAAACCTACATTACAAGTTGACCCAATTATCACACTGAATCCAAGGATGTAACCTGGATACCTCTCATTTGCTCCAGAACCCTTTCACGTACATCAGGACAGCTTCTCTGAGTATCTCGTGCTACCTCAGACTCAATGTATTGGAAACCAGGTCTATTTTCTTTCCAAACCCATTCATCCTTTCATGTTTACCATTTAGTTCATTGACACCACTATCCTTCCAGTCATTCCTGCTCATCTTTAACTCATATTGCTCCTCTGCTTTATTTAAAGTCTGGTTTCCAATGGGGGTAAGGTGTTCACAAGATGAATTATTGGGTAGTTAGAACCAAGTACTAAAACTTTTATTTATAGTTAATTCCCATTAAAAATGATTAAAGAAAATGTTTGTTTTTATTACTTTTCAGAGAATTACAAAATAGGGTGAAGGCAGAAGTGTTTATAGAGTAAAAATAAAGAACAAGGAGAGAAAAGTAGAAAATATCTAATTGGCCAGGTCCACATAGTTAACCCTGTTTGGGATGAGAAAAAACAAGGAACTTAGTATAGAGCCTAGAGTTGGGTTGTCATTGGCCAACTGGATATACTACATTCTGGTTAAGTAGAGTATTTACAGGGGCAGGGAAATTCTCTAAATTTTGGTTTGCTGATATGGTACCCTGGGCCAGGACAAGCTTTATCTTGGGCTTAGAAAGTTATTTTAGCATTTCTAAGAACAATAATAAAGTAAGGCTTCATTAATGTTTAATATGTGGTATGCTGATTCGGTCTTTATGTAGAGTCATGCCAAGTGCACTTGGAAAGGAGTCCTGAGGGAAGAGCATACTGTGCCTTTGAGCCTATCAACCATATTATCAGAATATATTATCTACTTTCACTTAAACTCTCAAAATGGAAAGTGACTTTAAAAATCCCTATGGGGAATGTGGATTGAAGATGATTCTAATTATACAAGACCTAGCACACAAGAAGAATATACAGAATGGAATCTTCTCATACAAGCTCTTCATCAGCTATACTACATGGTTTAAGTGAAAGTATACAGATGTATCAGTGTAAAACCAGTAGCCACGGCCACCATCACATCCACCTGGCCTGTGCAGGTTCGTGTTTGATTCGGACAGACAGTAATGAAACAATGGAACCAAGAACTGGTGGTCCATTACCTTTAATCCTAGCTCCCACCTGGCAGGCGAGAAATACACACAATGGGAAAACACTTCCCTTTCCATTCAGGGCTCCCAAAGTCACTGACTCATCTGAGTATTCCTAGAAGTGGTTTCTACTTTACCAGCCTTATTCACCTCTGTTCCCCATCTCCTTCTCTCTGCACAAACGGGCTTCTCCTACAGCACTCCGCCATCTTGGCTGCCTCTCCTCTGCAATGCTAATTTCGGGAACCGAGAGACAGAGCCCCTGGTCTCCCTTATTTTATAGTGTAGAAATTAAAGCCTTTAAGCCAGTATACAAATAAGGAACTCTCTGATACAAAGCCACTTATCTGAGGCTTAAATGGGATTCCTAATAGGAGTGCACCACCCTACAGCATGCAACAGTCAAGGGTGTGGGGAAAACTAAGCCTTAGGCTATAAGGACCTTGCCTGCTTACAGCCTATCCCCCACACCCAATGCAAACTATATCCATCATATTTGCAAACTTATTTGACCCACAATCAGATATATATTTGTTGGGCAGATAAAATATATTATGCTCACTTTATTAAAGATGGTGCTGCCCACGAGGAGGCCGTCACCCAGGTGATATTAATGTGTGTTGGGGGTGGGCTAAAGGCAGGCAGAATCCTTGTAGCCTGGGGCTTGGTTTTGGGATTAAGCCTTTCCCACCCTTTTTGATGTGGGGTGGTACAATCCCATCATGCCTCAGATAAGTGACTTTGTATTAGAGCAGGGGTCCCCAAACTACGGCCCATGGGCCGCATGCGGCCCCGTGAGGCCATTTATCCGGCCCCCACCGCACTTCCGATAGGGGCACCTTTTTCATTGGTGGTCGGTGAAAGGAGCATAGTTCCCATTGAAATACTGGTCAGTTTGTTGATTTAAATTTACTTGTTCTTTATTTTAAATATTGTATTTGTTCTCATTTTGTTTTTTTACTTTAAGATATGTGCAGTGTGCATAGGGATTTGTTCATAGTTTTTTTTATAGTCTGGCCCTCTGCTGGGCAGATAAAATGTATTATGCTCACTTTGTTAAAGATAACAGGAGGAGGCCGTCGCCCAGGTGATATTAATATGTGTTGGGGTGGGCTAAAGGCAGGCAGAATCCTTTAGCCTGGGGCTTGGTTTTGGGATTAAGCCTTTCCTACCCTTTTTGATTTAGGGCGGTACAATCCTATCATGCCTCAGAGGGTGACTTTGTATTAGAGACTTCTCTGTTTTGTATATTGGATTAAGGGTTTGGATTTCTACACTATAAAATGGGGATGGAATGAGAGTTTGGCCTCTTGGTTCCTGGGATGATTAGCATGAGAGAGTAGAGCCAGCAGCGGAAGGAGGCCATGTGGAGGAGGCCAGGAGAAGCAGCTAAGATGGTGGAGTGCTGAGTGAGATGCCAGTTTGTGTAGAGTTTGTATCTGGGATAAGGAAGGAGATGGGGAACTGAGGAAAATAAGGCTGGTGAGCTAGAAACCTTTGATTCTAGGAAACTCGGATAAATCAGTAGCTTTGTGAGCACTGAATGTGACTGGGTTTTGGAGCCCAGTGTGTATTTTTACTTGCCCGCCGGGTGCAAGCTAGATTAAAGACTATGGCCCACCAGTTTTTGGCTCCATGGTTTCTTTACCGACTGTCAGAATCCAATGCGAACCTGCATGGGCTGGGCTGCTTTGATAGTGGTGGCCCTGGCCGTGGCTCCTGGCTTTACACCCTCCAACGGTCTGAGGGACAGTGAACTGGCCCCCTGTGTAAAAAGTTTGGGGACCCCTGTATTAGAGACTTCCCTATTTTGTATATTGGATTAAAGGTTTTGATTTCTACAATATAAAATGGGCGCAGAACAGGAGCTTGCTCTCTTGGTTCCTGAGATTAGCATTAGAGGAGAGAGCAGAGAGAGAGAGCAGAGAAAGGCCACGTGGAGGAGGCCAGGAGAAGCAGCCAAGATGGTGGAGTGTTGAGTGAGAAGCCAGTTTGTGCAGAGTTTGTGCAGGGAGAAGGAAGGAGATGGGGAACAGAGTTGAATAAGTCTGGCGAGCTAGAAACCTTTGATTCTAGGAAACTCGAATAAGTCAGTAGCTTTGTGAGCACTGAATGTGAGTGGGTTTTGGAGCCCAGTGTGTGTTTTTACTTGCCAGCCGGGTGCAAGCTAGGATTAAAATGATGGCCCACCAGTTTTTGGCTCTGCTGTTTCTTTACTGACTGTCCAAATCCAATGCGAACCTGCATGGGCCAGGCTGCTGTGATAGTGGCCCTGCCTACTGGCTTTACAATATTATATATGCATAAACACAGGTTATATTGCATACATACATGACGTATGTGTATGGACAACTAAAATTTGCAAGAAACCAGAAAAAATTTTGAAGTATTTGAAATAAGAGTTTATATTCACTCATTAAATGCAGGGAATCACCCATCTAACCTTGAGCCCTCTATGACTTGGATTGGGGAACTTTAGTTAAAAGCCCTGCGTGAATGTTTCTTGGGTGCAAACACCAAGAAACTGTGTGAGTGGGTGACCTTTGTGCAGACACAAAGGAATGCATGTGAACAGGCTTTAGAAAACTAGCCTAGAGGTTCTAGATTGCCCCTTACTTGTGCTTGTTATTTAGCAAAAGAAAAAGAATGTACTTATTAGCCTGTTCTCCACGTCAGCAAAATGGCCATTAGTCATTCTTTCCCCTTATCACCTGGCCTCCCTCCCTTGTAGTCCTGTTATCTCTGTTCTGCTTCTGTTCAATAAAAGCTGAGGGAGAAGAAAATTCAGGAGGCCCCTCTTTGCCTTCCTTGGCCAGTCCCCCCCCCCCCCTTCCTCTTGACGTAAGTTTGTGTCTTGAGTAGGTTTCTTCCACGTGACACTGGTAGTTCCCAGCGGGCTGGAGTACTACAGTTAAAAAACATGACTCTTGCTCCAAATTTATGGTACCTTCAGATGAGAGTTACTTGTGGTATGAAGCCATCAAAATGAACGAATTAAGGATCTACACATGCGCTAAAGCTCTCTCATTGAGAGCAAAACAAAGTTTGTGAGCATGTACGTGTGAAGGTCCAGAACACCCACCCCCAGATGTGCCTCAGCGATGTGCAGATTACTTTGAGCCAAAGGCAATTTTGGCTTCCAGTTCCAGAGAGGTTCCCCCACACCTCATAACCACCTAGAAGAATTTGAGTTAGACCTCTTGCCCAGAAGAGATTACCAGAGAGAACTTTTTTTTTTTTAATTATTTATCTGTAGGGCAGGGAGAACTTCTGTTTTCTAAAGGTCTGCTCTTATCATCTTGCAATAACCATTTGAAGCCCCAAGGCAATTTACCTCATCCATAGCTCAGGACGTCTTCTGTACCTCAGTCCCCCTTCCCACCTTTGACTCTCATGCATGTGAAGTTCAAGTGTACACAATATTAAATCTGCCTCCTGTTGATTTGATTGTTTGGCCAGCCAAACAGAATCAGAGAAAGGAAAGGGGACTTTCCCCCCTTCCCCTCATCAAATGTTTCAAATTGCAGGTGTTAGTTTATTAGTAAAGCAGCACATATTTTATAACTAAATAAATTGGTGCATAAGTAGGAGGGGTGCATGCTCAAGTTTTTAACTGATGTAAAGCCAGTAGCCAGGGCCACCATCACAGCCGCCTGGCCCATGCAGGTTCGCATTGGATTCGAACAGTCGGTAAAGAAACAACGGAGCCAAAAACTGGTGGGCCATCATCTTTAATCCTAGCTTGCACCTGGTGGGCAAGTAAAAGCACACACTGGGCTCCAAAACCCACTCATTCAGTGCTCACAAAGCTACTGACTTAGCCGAGTTTCCTAGAATCAAAGGTTTCTAGTTTACCAGACTCATTCACCTCTGTTCCCTATCTCCTTCCTTCTCCCTGCACAAACTCTGCACAAACTGGCTTCTCACTCAGCACTCCGCCATCTTGGCTGCTTCTTCTGGCCTCCTCCACGTGGCCTTTCTCTGCTCTCCTCTCTGCTCTCTCCTCTAATGAATTCAGGAACCAAGAGAGCAAGCTCCTGTTCTGCCCCATTTTATATTGTAGAAATCAAAACCTTTAATCCAATATACAAAATAGGGAAGTCTCTAATACAGGGGTCCCCAAACTACGGCCTGCGGGCCGCATGTGGCCCCCTGAGGCCATTTATCCGGCCCCCACCGCACTTCCAGAAGAGGCACCTCTTTCATTGGTGGTCAGTGAGAAGAGCACAATTCCCATTGAAATACTGGTCAGTTTGTTGATTTAAACTTACTTGTTCTTTAGTTTCAATATTGTATTTGTTCCCATTTTGTTTTTTTACTTTAAAATAAGATATGTGCAGTGTGCATAGGAATTTGTTCATAGTTTTTTTTTATAGTCCGGCCCTCCAACGGTCTGAGGGACAGTGAACTGGCCCCCTGTGTAAAAAGTTTGGGGACCCCTGCTCTAATACAAACTCACTTATCAGAGACATGATGGGATTGTACCACCCCACATCAAAAAGGGTGGGAAAGGCTTAATCCCAAAACCAAGCTCCAGGGTACAAGGATCCTGCCTGCCCACAGCCCTCAGAGACACACATTAATATCACCTAGGCAACGGCCTCTGTGTGGGCAGCGCCATCTTTAACAAAGTGAGCATAATATATTTTATCTGCCCAACAACTGATACGAATGCACAGTCAAAAAACTAAAATCACTTTAGTGAATCATCATATCGTGTTCATTTCACCTTCCTTGAAGCTCTTTTCCTCCTGCCACAGGTTTCTACTGGCCTCCTTGCCTCTAACTTTTCACTTTTCAATCTCTTCGTTCCCAATTGCTTCTAGAATTATTTGCTCAGATTTATATTGATCTTGTCATTTCCATGCTTAAAACTTTTGTGGAACAAAATGAATCCTTAGCCTCCTAATGTGATTTGACCTCAATCTCCATTTCTTCTGTTTAGCTCTCATTCCAACCAACCATGTGAAACTACAAGCCAGGAACATTATATGTCGCTTTTCTCTTACTATTCGTTTCACTTGAAATACTTTTTCCCTACACCTCATATTCTACTTACGTAAAATCTCCCTCCTTTCTTTTTTTTTTTTTTTCTGAAGCTGGAAACGGGGAGAGACAGTCAGACAGACTCCTGCATGCGCCCGACTGGGATCCACCCGGCACGCCCACCAGGGGCGATGCTCTGCCCCTCCAAGGCGTCGCTCTGCCGTGACCAGAGCCACTCTAGCGCCTGGGGCAGAGGCCAAGGAGCCATCCCCAGAGCCCGGGCCATCTTTGCTCCAATGGAGCCTTGGCTGCGGGAGGGGAAGAGAGAGACAGAGAGGAAGGAGGGAGGGGGTGGAGAAGCAATGGGCGCTTCTCCTATGTGCCCTGGCCGGGAATCGAACCCGGGTCCCCCGCACGCCAGGCCGACGCTCTACCGCTGAGCCAACCGGCCAGGGCCTCTCCCTCCTTTCTTTCTCCCCTCCAAGTTTGTTGAGGTGTAATGGACACAAAAAATTGCTTATATTTATAGTATAGAATGTGGTGATTTGATTTACACATACTTTGGGAGATGATTACCAGAATCATAAAAACTTTCTCCTTTAAGACCTGTTGCATTTTGCCTGTTCCATCAAGCCCCATGGCTCTTGATTGGACTGTAACTCTTTCCCTCCACTGACTTCTCAGACTTCTTTGTTTCTACCTTTGCTTAAGTGTGCATTCAGCACAGGCACCAGCCGGTCAGAATGGAGATCATCCTTGTGAATACTGTGTGTACTGGGAAATTCTCAGTTTTGTCTTTTGGGATAAATCCCAATGTGTCTTATAATCTATTCAGTTATAATGTTTATTTCCCTCTTTTTCAGTCACCTCCCTCCAGATTTTGTGCATTAGACCACAGGGAGTTAGTACTTTTTGTATTATTTATAGAGAAAATTTGTGAAAGACTTAGAAATAGACCAAGATATGTTTGTCTTCAGTGGTAAACTGGTCATTGTCCAGATTATCTGATTCTATAGGGTCCTTGATTCTTTTATTGTCTCTGTATTATTTTATATTGCTATAAATTACATAATACTTATAGTAATGCAAATTACTCTTGTCCATAGATATGCAAATTGCATCTAGTTGGAATTCAGTTGATTATAGCCCTATGGATATTGAGCAGTTTTGAAGTTTTACATTTGTTTAGCAAATTTATTTCACCATTCTTAATGTCCATGTATGTGTGGTTTTTGAATTCTCCTTTGCACCAATTGTTATATCTTACTGGTTCCCTCAGTAATTAATGAATTGAATAAAAGCTTTGACACATGTTTACTTTATATCTGGATGAAAGTCTTGGTATATTCTCTTCTAAAGTTATCTTTTAATACATGAATATGCCTTGAATATAATAAATATTAATGTTTTAAAAATTAATATTAAATATCATTTAATGAAGAACACTGCAGGAAACAGACTCTTCTCAGAATTTTTAAGATTATGGAGTAGAGAAATATTTTCCAAACTGAATTTTGACTTGTCTGAACAAGTGAACAATTTCCTGTGGAAGATTGAAAACTTGTTTTTATCACAATGAATTTGACCATTGGCCTTCGGATTCTTTGATCAAGTTACATATATACAAAATAAAACAAAACTAAACCAAATGCCCAATTTGTATTTATCGAAATATTCAAAAACAATCAAAAGAATAAGATATTCTAAAGATTACTCAATTAGTTTATATTTTTAGTATTTTAGCTGGAGGATTTCAACTTGAAAAAAACTATACAGAAATCTTCTTTGGAAGTTATATAAGAGTGGAAGTTCATATACGGCAAATCTTAAACTTAAGAATCACATCGTGAATTCACATTTCCTTCACACCTGTCCTTGTCTTCAGACTGGAAAATGCTGGAGAGTCAACTTTAGGTCTCTGATCATTTCTGTCTAAATTCTCTGCTTATCTCAATTGTATTCTGTTTCTCCTCCCTTTTCAGCATCTCTTCTACTTCGTTCTGTTACCAATCGTGGTGTTCCCCAAATGTCTATACTTTTGAGAAAGCTCTTTATCCCTACCCCGGGAGCCTCATGCACTTTACTGGTTTGGACAAAGGTGCAAGAAGAGGAGATGAGAAAAACAGTTTGGGGGCAGATTTCAGAAGTAAAATTGATAAAGCTTGATGGAATGCATGCAGGAGATAAGACAAAGGGGGAGTCGAGGGTGACTTCTGTTTCCGGCTTGAGCAACTGGTGGCTTCAGGGACCACTTCCTGGCGTGGGAAAGACGAGTGGGGATGAGCTTGGGAGAGGTTATTTTTTCTTTCGTTTCTTTTTTTATTTTTTACATTGAAGTATGTGTAAAAATGAAAACTCATAAAACACAATACATATTAAATTTTCATGTGTGAAACATGGCCCGACCGCACCATCTTCCATGCCCTTTTGTGGGACAAAAAATGGCACCTACCGCTCCATTCCCAAGTTGCACACTTTTCTTTTCGGGTTAACTCACATTTCCTATCAGTTAAAAAAATCAAGTGAGAATGAGATGGTAGTGTAACAATTATTTTGCCCTGGGTCTTCCTCAAAGGTTAAGACAAATTCTTCTTTTTATAGAATAGTTGTTTTTAAATCAGAGGGAAATTCACAGTTCGCTGCTTTCTAAAACGTACCATGGCGGTTAGGGAAGGGAATATTATATACTATCTGCCATTGTTTCTCAGGCGAAGGATGCTGAGCATTGATCAGCATTGATCAGGTCAGAGTGGGACAATTAGAAGGGGAAAAAAGTTTCTAAATGACCTGCCTGGTTTCACAGCCTTCTGGCTCAAATGGTAATGATATTTTCATTAAGCAGGTTAAGGGAAACAATAGAAGTTGATTAACTTAGTGGTGTTTCAGCTGGAATGGCCTGAAACTGCTTGAGGCCTCAGGTAAGTCTAATGTTGTTAGCGGCATTTGGCCTTCCACTTTACACTATCTCACCTTTGAATGTGTGTAAACGAATTAGGACCCTTTTGTGAAGGGCTGTGTGGTTGGTTCACAGGGATGTGTGAAAATGTATTAGTTAATGTCCGTGAAGCACTTTAAATGATTTATTGGTTAGCCAGGTTTTCCTAAGGGGTAGTTTGTCTTACACACGTCTAATGGCCATCTTGCTAGGTGACAAAGGGCAGTTTCAACTGAACTCTTGGTGGTTTTCAGGAGATGACTCCCCAATCTTTTACTCTATGCATGCAGAACATATACTTATATTTCTCATCATGAGTCTTTTTAACTAGCGTCTTCTTTGTGGGGAGGGGGGGGTGACAGATATCATTTTCAGTTTGCAGAAGTGATAGGTATAACTTTGTGCTCATCAGGAACAAGTTTATACTATGGGGGTAGAATAATGTAGCAAAAAGAGCATAGGTTTTGAAAAGAGAACATTCAGGGTTTGACACCTGGCTCCAGCACTTGCTAGCTAAATTAGGTGGCAAGTCATTTTACCTGTTGAACTTCAACTTTCTTACTTGTGAAATGAGGATAATAACACCTACCACGCAAGGTTGTTTTTATGACTATGTGAATAATGTATAGTTTTTGATACTTGGGTGGTGCTCAATCAAATATTCTTTCTTCCTTCAAAGTTTCTTGTCACTGGTAAATTCACCAGTAGTTGTTCTTCAATTTGCTCTCTGACAATATCTACAAGTTAACATATGACATAGAGACCAGTAGTTTAGCTAACAGAAAATAGCCAAATCAAGCATGGATACATTCCTTTAGATAATTAAATAATTCTTGGTTCAGTCTGTTAATCAATACTTCAGAGTGATATTGAAAAGTCCTGCCATACCCTTTCTTGCCTTATTCCAAGTTTTTAATAATTTGCTTAACAGTCTACTCTTTTGATCATCAAAACATCTAGAGGTTATTTTTGATCATACACATATAAAAGTCTGGCTTCATTATGTTTTGGCCTGATTATTTACCTAGTTCAGCATGAGGTATTAAGTAACCCTATATGCCTCCTTGAGCATTCAGTATTAAGTAACTAGAGAGGCCAAATAATGAAATTCTGCTACATAATTTCATTAAGTAATACAGGATTCAGTTTCGTATCTCAAGATTAGGAAACCAAGGCCAAGAAAATCTACCCACCAAGATTTCACCGTCATTGCTTCTAGATGCTGGTGAATTCATTTTTACTGGAAGTCTCAAATATGCTTATGACCCAGCTTTAATCAAAAAACTAGTACCAGGCTAGTTTCCTTGGGTAGATTTGTAGGCATTGTTTTTAAATATGAAACATATCACTTGCTCCTTAATAATGGTATTTCTATATCTAATAAATGCCATATGTTTTCAAATACGATACAGGTAAGACCTTGTATAATATAACAACGTCAGAATTGAAAACAGTAAAATTCTTTGTTGGGGTACAATGCCTAATTTTTTAAAATAAGAAATTGATAACTGGTGAAAGGAAAAGAACATCTTATTGACCTCTTTATAACTATTTTTTCAAGTGAAATATGGAGACTCAGTAAAGGTATTTGGTTCTAAATTCTGAAGAAGGCACTGAGAGAAGTGATTTTAAAAATGTTACATTTTATGTTAAGAGTTAAATTACCAAGTAAAAGAAGGGATTTCTTTATATAATTGTCAGAAAATAGACAATTAACAAATAGACGCCATCAGTGTTCTAAACCAAGCATGGAGTCACTGGCTCAGCTGGAGCCCCCTGGTCAAGGCACGAATGGAAGCAATCAATAACCAACTAAAATGAAGCAACTATAAGTTGATGCGTCTCATTCTCACACCTTTCTCTCTCTCTCTTTCTCTCTCTCCCTTCATGTTTCACTCTCTCTCAAAATCAATTAAAAATTTCCTTTATTCATTTAGTTTGGAGTGTGATTTCTTGTTCTACTGCATCTTACTTAGGTCAATGGACTGTTTTGATGAAGTCATCTGCTTCTGAACTAAAGAGTCCTGGAAAACCCAACTGGTTTTCAGCTATGTGAGACAATTGTGCAAGCAATGTTATCTTGTGCTCCGAAGTTGTTACACATGAGCCTATTTATTGAAATATTAGCAAAGTACATGGTGTACTCCCTTCCATGAAATTCTGAGGTTCCTCTTATTTATTGAAAATAAAAAGTTTAACTTGGGAGCCTATTGCTGAGCTTCAGAAGATAACAGAAATCTGCTGTCAGTAAGACTAGGTGATTATGGTTCATTTATTGTGCTAACCAACACTGTCAAAATTTAAGACAGTGTATAAAAATTCTCTGTTGAGTGCAATCCATAGTTTTTGGTAAGAATTTGATTATTGTTTTTCCAGGGAGGAAGAACGTTCAGTAGTGCCACTTCATCTGAGGTCTTGCTTCCTGTGGTTTCAGTTACCTGTGGTCCAATAACATTAAATGTAAAATTCCAGAAATAAACAATTCATAAGATTTGAATTATGCACTGTCATTCTGAGCAGTGTGATAAAATCTTTGCTGTCCTGCCTGGGACATGAATCATCCCTTTGTCCAGAATATTCATGCCATTTTTGCCATCCACCCATCAGTCCCTTAGCTGTTTCCGTTAGCAGGTCGACTGTGGTACTATCACAATTCTTGTGTTCAAAAACCTTATTTTACTTAATAATGACCCCAGAGCCATCCACATAACTTTTATTATAGTATGTTATTATAATTGTTCTTTTTTATTATTAGTGTTGTTAATCTATGCCTATTTATAAACTAAACTTTATCATAGGCATTTATGTATAGGAAAATAATAGTATGTATAGGGTTAGGTACCATCTGAGGTTTCAGGCATCCAATGGAAGGTCTTACTTAGTATATATATCCCCCCTGGCTAAGGGGAAACCACTGTATTGTGGAGAGTGAGAACACGGACAAATCTCTAGGACTCTTCCAGTTTACTCTGAAATGTGTACAATCTCAGAAACACACATACAAGTAATATTTTATCTATATAATTTACCTGTTAATTTGATCACTCTTTTGGTCAGTTTTTACAATAGTGTTGAATTAATTAAGAAATAAATATGGCCTGACCAGGTGGTGGTGCAGTGGATGGAGCATCAGACTGGGATGCAGAGGACACAGGTTCAGAACCCTGAGGTCTCCAGCTTAAGTGTGGGGTTGCTGGCTTGAGTTTGTGATCATAGACATGACCCCATGGTCACTGTCTTGAGCCCAAAGGTCACTGGCTTGAAGCCCAAGGTTGCTGGCTTGAGCAAGGGGTCACTAGCTTGGTTGGAGCCACCTGGTCAAGGCACATATGAGAAAGCAGTCAATGAACAATGAAGGTGCTGGAACGAAGAATTGATGCTTCTCATCTCTTTCCCTTCCTGTCTGTCTTTCCCTATCCCTCTCTATCTCTCTCTCTCTCACTCTCACTCTTGCTAAATAAATAAATAAATAAATAAATGCATATTGCTTTAAGATGGGAAGTTTGTGATAGTATTATTATGCAGTATTAGCAAACCAATACAATCATGCTGATAAAACCAGGGAAAAAAGAAGAAGAAAAAAAGGAAAGAATCATACAGTTGTTTTCAAACCAAAAATTATCAAACCAGCATAATAATGTTTCAACTTTATTATGTGAACTTGTTTTTTCTGTTTGTTTGTTTTATTTTTACAGATCTGCTTCTGACCTTAAGGTTTCTGTAAAAATTCTTTAAACCTAGTTTTTACATGTCCAACTCCTTTATTTCCTGAGAAATTTGAGAATATTATTATAATAGTACCTATTTTTCTTTAAAAACCAATTAGAATGGAGCTATTTGAATTTAAGATACTTATTTAATTTATAGAGGGTTCTTGGGTTACAACAGTTTCGACATACAATGTTTAGAGTTTATGACACACCCATAAAAACATAAAAAATGCGATGTGAGTGCTTCAGCTTATGCCATTAGCATCGTACATTTTTTAACACTCAGTTTTTGTTATTTGTTTCTGTTACTACAGTACAGTGTACAGTACAATATATTTATGTCCCTCTCTCTTCTTTGTGGCTTAGTTGTGTTTTTATGTTCTAGATTATGATTTTACAACCGTGTTAGGATAGCTAAGTCACAGACTAGGGTGTGTTTCGACTTACAGCAAAATTGGGGTTACGTCACTATCAGGAATAGAACTGTGCTGTAACCTGGGGACCCCTGTATTTATATAGTCTAGAAAAAAAATGAAACACACATTCAGGTAAAGGTTTTAACCTTAACCATAGATTAACAGTAAACACAGAACCATAAAAACTCACTAGAGAAGATTTCAAAGGGATTGCTCTACTTTCAGAGAGCATAAACTGTTTTTTTTTTCTTTTCTTTTTTAAAAATTGATTTTATTGGGGGGGGGATGATACTGATGAACATAATTATACAAGTCTCAGGTGCCCAAATCCACAACACATCTCTGTACACCATATTGTATTTTCATCCCCCGAGTCAAGTCCTCATCCGTCATCGTTTCTCCCTCCGACCCTCCTCCGCCTCTGTCCACCACAGTCGCCACACTGTTGACCGTGTCCCTGCATTTGTTTCTCTTTTTTGTCCTTTTTGCTTAATCCCTCCACTCCCCAGACCCAGCTCCCACAGACAGCTGTCAGCCTGCTCTCTATGTATGAGTCTGCATTTATTTTTTTCTTAGTTTATTTGTGGACCTACAGAAAAAATTCAAGAGGGAATTTAAGAAAACTGTGCAGTGACCATTGCTCAGTACTTTTCTTTCCCCAGGTGAATTTGATAAGAGAATATTCTGAGTTAAAAAAAAAAAAGTAGGAGAATAAACTGAAGAAATATTCTCTCTTCCAAAAGTGTGTATGAAAAGGCAATTATATGACCAGGGATCTTTTATATATTGAAGTTATAAAGAACACCAGGTTCTTTGTTTATAGCTGTATTACTGTTTGCTTCACTTACGGTCCTTTGAAACTCAGTTTTATATCAAAGATCTACTCTAAACTCTTCAACTCACTGTTCTGGTTTCTCAACATTTCACAATTTCCATTTAAATTAGTATAATATTCTCTGTTTATCCCGTAAATGGATATAAGGTACTACTTTTGTTGTTCCTTGTTTAAGAAAGAAAAGAAGAGAGGGAAGGAAGGCAAGAAAGTAGAGGAGAAAGGAGAAGAGGAGAGAGGAAAGGAGAAAGGAAGGGGGGTGGACAATGGGAATTAGGGAAGAAAGGAAGAGAGCAAAAGAAAGAAAAGGAAAGGGTGTGTGTGGGTGGGGGGAACCCTAATTTTAGTCCCAGTTTGGTCACCGACTTGTTACAAAGGAGTTATTCTGGTCACTGTTGGAGAACTGGGATCTCCTTTCCTTATTCTGAACACTGGGTCATAGTAAAACCCTCAAACTATAGTTTTCCTTAAACTCCATATCCTTTCAAGAATACCATCAATCAATAAATACCAGTCAGCATCTCATATGTGCCAAGCCCTATACAGGGCTGGGGATGTGGTAGTGAATTAGGGCATCCTTGCCCTCTTTAAACTTTTGCTCTGGTGGGACACACATAAATAAAATAAAATTTAATAAAGGATGATGAGTAAAAGAGAACTGTTTTGTGTTACTGTACTCCTAAATTCATGGCTAGAAGCCAAAATCTGGGGTTAATAATATGTTGAATGCTGCAGATTCTAAAAACAGTCTGAAGAAATGAAAACAGTCATTTCCTCAAGGTTTCTGGTCTCTTAACGGATTCTTGCATACTTCAGGTAATTTCCCATTACTTCATTCTTACTCAGTTATCAAAAGTGAGAGTGCTTGGCATTTTCTGCTCCTGGACTTGTTGGAGTTGGGGAGGTGTCCCCTAAAAGTCAAGCGAAGGTAGCTGCAAGAGAGCCACCCATAGAGATGGGGGATATCTCTGCAAGGGAGTGAGACTGTATCTTATTTTCTGTTGGATCATCGGCTCAAGCTATACTTTCAGATCTGCCTCTATGACATTTTGGCAGAGAGGAAAGAATCAAAAAAGACAGAATAACAGGAAATGGCCTGTCCTTGAGCCTTTGCATGGCAAAGATGTGAGCGTTCCCCTGTTCAAATAGACACCATAAAGTGTAGAGCTGGTCTTGTACCTCAAATGAAAGAAAGAAAGAAAAGGAAAGAGTGTGTGTGTGTGGGTGGGTGGGGGGAACCCTGATTCTAGTCCCAGTTTGGTCACCAACTTGTTACAAAGGAGTTACTCTGGTCACTATTGGAGAACTGGGATCTCCTTTTCTTATTCTGAACACTGGGTCATAGTAAAACCCTCAAACTATAATTTTCATTAAACTCCATATCCTTTCAAGAATACCATCAATCAATAAATATCAGTCAGCATCTCATATGTCTTGACACCAAGAACATGATGGTGCACCCTTATGCAGTGTGGTGGAAAGGTTGGAAGGAGGGAGCCAGGGCTGGTTTGTCTGTCAGGGACCCCTCAGGGTCTTCTGAAGAACCAGCAGTGGGAGGTTTGCTGCAAAAAGAGCATCCAAGGCCAGCAGGTGTGACCTAAAGAAACCTCTCTAAACAAGAGAGGACCACTAAGGACAGCCAGTTACATACAACTCTTGGCTATTTTTCCTATTTTTTTTCCTTTTTCCCTCTGATTCCAGAAACCCTAATATTAGAAGGATGGAGAGGAGATACAAAGGAGGCTACTGAGAAGACGCATCCTGAGAAAGAAAATGAGACTGAGGTTTAAATTTCAACTAGACTAGATTTTGAATAATTGAAAGTGATTCAACAGCTTTGAGAGCTGCCTGAGTTATTGTTAAGAGGCTGGAAAGGAAAATTGAACACCACAGGGCTGAAGGCAGTGACTGGAAAAAAGTAAAACTGTTTGCTATTTGTTTCTCCATAGAGTTCAAACTGTAAGTAAATGTTACAAATTAGTGGGAGAATTTTGTTTGGTGTTAATGTTGTCAAGCAAATAGAGTAACAAGTAGAAAGTACCTATGAAGATGGGAGTAGGTAGGTAAAAAGCTACTTTAGCTATGGTGGGCTAGGAAGCCTCTTTGGGTTGAGAACTTCCATGTTGAGAAACAGCTACTCATTCCAAACTCTGGGCCAGAGATTCAGATGCCCCCTGGGGAAGATGGAGAAAGACAATCAGTGTGGATGGAGTTTGGTTTGTGAGACAGGTGGTGATAGAAAATATTCTGGCAAAGTGGGCAGAATCCAAGAAGCAGAAGGCATTGTGGGCCATGGTAAAATGTGTTGATGGCAACTTGGCTTTCCCTTCCAAAATTTAGCATTTTCTTGGCCTTAGACAGCTTGTAGAAGACTCGGATTTATTAAGCTAATTTTATTTAATGTATCATACATAGCATATATTTCTAAATAATTCTGATCTCAGAGGTAAGAAACTAGTAAGATATCTTCCATTTGTTCTTTTATGACCTCAGTACTACTGTCAAGATAGTTATAAAAATTTTGTTTATGTTATATCATTTTTTATCTCTCTCAACTCTTCATACCTGAGGATTAAATTCTTGCCTGTCATGGGGGTACATATACTTAAATAGTTATAATTGACATCTAAATTCTAGATGATATATCTAAATTGAAATGATGGGTTCAAGTCTTGTAAATAGTTCATCTTAATCATAGCAAAGGAAGAAGAACAAACTTAATTTGCTATAGGAATTGTGTGGAAAATATAAAAATGCATGAAAAATAATGCAAGCATGGCAGCTAAAATCTCTGCTTTTTGATATTTATGACTTAAACCCCAGAACAGGAAACATTTCCTCTTGGATTTAGAGTTCAGTGCCAGAGATGGGAATGTGATGTCTCTCATTAGAGCGGTTCTCCCATAACCACGTTAAAGAATTCACAGACTGCCGGGACGTGTGCTCAGTCCTCTTGCCGTGGTGTTCCTGGCTTCTTCTCTAATATGAATGACAGATCTCTCAGCACATCTCTTAAACTTCTCTCTGCTACACTTATGCAAATATTTGCTCTGAATCCAACATGATACCTCCTAGCTAACCCCGGCACATTAAGTACTGCAACTATCTCCCGGAGAAACTGAGAGAAAAACTTCTGTTTGGTATGGGAGTAACTCTGTGAAGCTCATGATAAACAGAGGCTATGACTAGTATTTCAGTTATTGCAGTCATCATCAGAGCAGTTTATTTCCTTGGGTTCTTATGAGAAATTGCTTTCTTTGGCACGTCCTTGGGAATTAGTTTCCGTGTTCCATTAGCTCTGCGGGATGACATCCTAAAGTGACAAATACAGTTCTCTTGTTTTGTGAGAGTGCTCTCCAACTGCTCTCGAGGCTCCTTGTTTGAATGCACATTGTATTCTCTTTGAATATGATCTGAGGAGATGATTCATAGTTTAGTCTTAATGTTTTCCCCCAAAAAGAAAAATTACTTAAAGAACAAGAAGGAAACCTGTGGAAAGGGTAACAAGCAGCAGAGCAGGTCGTCTTGTTCTAATCCTGATTGCGTGGCTAAGTATGTGACCTTGGGCAAATTACTTTAGCTGTCGTCTCTGTTTTCTTCATCTATAACTTATTTTTTCCTTTTTATGTGTATTATTTATTTAGGTCCTTTATTTCGTTATTAGAATTTTATCATTCTATTGTGTCTACACACATATATGAACATGTCTTCATTAGTACTGTAAGTAGAACCTTCTTTTTGAATTACAGTTTACATTCAATATTAGTCTGTATTAGTTTCAGATGGACAGCACAACGGTTAGACAATCATGTACTATACAAAGTGGTCTCCTAATATGTCAAATACCCACCTGGCCCCATGCATGTTATTGACTCTATTCCCTATGCTGTCATTTATATTTCTGTGACTATGAATTTGTACTTCTTAATCCCTTCACCTTTTGTCACAGTCACCCAAATCTTCTCCCTTCTGGCAATGGTCAGCCTGGTTTCTGTATCTATGAGTCTGTTTCTTTTTCATATAACTTTTTTTTAAAATCCCTCAGTTTATGTTTTCTATTATCCTAAGATTTTCAGCATTTAGTAAATATTTACTCTGTAATTTAAAATCCTGTTGGGAAGACAAACTTGAAGTACAAAAATTATGGAAAGGTATTTAACTATAGATGGTGCCTGACTAAAGATGGTTTGAGGCCCTGGCCAGTTGGCTCAGTGGTAGAGTGTTGGCCTTGCATGCAGAAGTCCCGGGTTCGATTCCCGGCCAGGGCACACAGGAGAAGCGCCCATCTGCTTCTCCACCCCTCCCCCTCTCCTTCCTCTCTGTCTTTCTCTTCCCCTCCCGCAGCGGAGGCTCCATTGGAGCAAAGATGGCCCGGGCGCTGGGGATGGCTCCTTGGCCTCTGCCCCAGGCGCTAGAGTGGCTCTAGTGCAACAGAGCGACGCCCCAGAGGGGCAGAGCATCTCCTCCTGGTGGGCGTGCCGGGTGGATCCAGGTCTGGCGCATGCGGGAGTCTGTCTGACTATCTCTCCCCATTTCCAGCTTCGGAAAAATACAAAAAAAAAAAAATTAAAGATGGTTTGATTAAGGATTTTTCAACCTCACGGTGGTGTGAAGGCAATCCGCTGAAGAGCCACCACTATGCCTGCTTAACCAACAAGTGTTGATGCCCCTGTGCTTTCTACCAGCTCTTCTCAAGCCTCATCAGAAGGGGGGCAAATGGATGATCCTGTTGCTGCAGCATCCACATCATCCAGTAATTCGTTTTAGTTTCAATGCCTCAAACATTCTTCAGGCCCAGGGTGCTTCTAGTGTGGACATTAATGGTGATTACCCACACAACCATTCTGCTCTTCAATTTTAGTATGTTATTCAATAATTTACATGAGATAGTCAACACTTCATTATAAAATAGGCTCTGTGGCCCTGGCCAGTTGGCTCAGCGGTAGAGCATTGGCCCAGCATATGGAAGTCCTGGGTTTGATTCCCAGCCAGGGCACACAGGAGAAGCGCCCATCTGCTTCTCCACCCTTCTCCCTCTCCTGTCTATCTCTTTCTTCCCTTCCCGTAGCAAGTCTCCCTTGGAGTAAAGTTGGCCCGGGCGCTGAGGATGGCTCTATGGCCTCCGCCTCAGGTGCTAGAATGGCCCCGGTTGCAGTGGAGCAACGCTGCAGAGGGGCCGAGCATCACCCTCTGGTGGGCAAGCTGAGTGGATCTCGGTTGGGCGCATGTGGGAGTCCATCTGTCTGCCTCTTCCCCGCTTCTCACTTTGGAAAAATACAAAACAAACAAACAAAAAATAAAATAAAATAGGCTTTGTGATAGATGATTTTGCCCAACTGTAAGCTAATGTAAGTGTTCTGAGCATGTGCAAGGTAAGTTAAGCTAAACCATGATGTTCATTCAGTAGGTTAGGTGTTTTAAATGCATTTTTGGTGCTCACTTCGGCAGCACATATACTAAACGCATTTTTGACGTGATATTTTCAATTTATGATAAGTTTATCAGAACATAACCCCATAATAAGTCTGTACTGACTTATGCAATATATTGGTTAGAGAAACTGATGACAAGCAACAGAGATCTAATGATTAAATTAAGCAGAAACTAAAGTTGTTCCAAAAGATATCAGGGGCTCTCAAAATTAGTTGGATACTACGTAGAAGGCCAAACTTGGGAACGGGGAGGATTCCAGGGAGCTTGGATGAATAGAGAAGCAGGAAGTACAGGCACCATAGCATGGATAGAACAGTCTGGTCAGCATTCTGCTGTTCTGTTGACACTGCTGTATATGACTGTCAATCATTTATTTTGTTCTTGCTTTATTTGCTCAGATTCATGGTATAGGATGAAAGTATTCAATACACTGACGTTAGGTCATGTGCCCACTGTTTGGGAACCTGACGAGGCTGGCATCTATAATTACTCTCCAACTACGATCATACACAAAGAAGTGATATTGTTCCCTCAAAGCACGTTAGAGCACTATTAAGAAGTAGAATGGCTAATGACAAATGTCCACTATACTGTACAGTGAATCACAGAGGCTAGAGAGGTTAGTTGCATTTTCACTGGAACTTTTGAGACACTTAATGAAAAAGGCTGAATAAATAGAGGTTGAGATGAGGTCAATGAAGGGAGATTAAACATGCTACATCAAAGAAAGAAGGAAATGCCAAAGGAAAAAAGAAAAAGAAAGAAAAATACAACTGAGCCACCAAAACTCTGTGGGACTTTCAATATTGTTTCTAACAAGTTACATGGTATCTTTTCAGTCTCAGGAGGGCTTTATGATCACTCATGGGAAAGAGAACAGTATCACTCTTGGCATAGCTCATTCTCCAAACCTAGCAAATTGTATCTTCTTATCCAAGATCACTCACCCTTTTTCCAAAGGCATCCTAAAAATGCATGGTCGTGTTCCCCAGAAGACTGAGAAATTTATGACTCTTCAGTCTCTTCATCCATTCAGAGATAAATTATCCCCTAAATTATAAAACCAATAAGCAGAATATATTTAAAAGAGCTAATACACAAGGTAAGAAATCATACTTTTGTTATGGATATCATTACTAATTAGAGTAACAGTTTTTCTTTTCCTTTTCAAGATTCTCTTGATGAATTGGAATAAGTTGGTTTATATTGCTTATTTTATTATATTTCAAAGCCTTTATTGATTTTACAGAAGGAGGGGAGTGAGAGTTATAGTTGCTTCACTTCAGTTGCTCATGGCTTCCTTGTTACATGTGCCTTGACTGGGCAAGCCCAGGGTCCCGAACCAGCGGCCTCAGTGTTCCAGATCCATGCTCCATCCACTGCACCTACGCAGGCCAGGTAAGTTGGTTTATATTGTAATATTGGGTATAATTTCTAGCCACAGAAGGATACTCTCTTTCCACAGGACTCTATGGCTGTGCATGGTAGCGGCCATCTTTGATCAACCAGTCTCGAAGGCTATATTAGTGATCAATAGGACTCCACCTAAGACACCCATGGCTGAGAGGTTCAAGTTAAATTTTAGTTTTCCTCTGCCTATAATATAATTATAACTGAAGCTTATAGATCTTATTTCATTTTTCACAGAAAAGACTTTTTATGTTAGCAACATGAGAACAAATGAAGCCCACCCCCGCCTATCTCTATCTCAACACAATTTCATATAAATATAGAAAACCTACTTCAATATAACATTTTCATGAATGTAAACTTGGGAATTCCTCTATACTAAACACGCATATTAGGGACTCTAAATGGTGATTGATTTAGTTCTAAATATACCTGGAAACCGATAAAGAAGTGCTTCTTCATGCTGTCTGTCATGAAATTACAAAAATTATCACATTATTGTTGGTGGGAGTCCTATAAAGCAGCATTCTCACTTTTCCCCAGAAACAGTGGGAAAAGCAAACAACTCTCTAAATAGCAGGGTAAACACAAATAAAAATGTATTTATAGCAACCTACCTAGAGGATGGATTTGCAAATCTGTCTGCTTTCAGATGTTTAAGACAAAGGAAGATTGCACAGGAAATAATCTTGAATTTCTTTATTGAAACTTGTATAGTAAATTGGGGAAAAGCCTGTACGTCTAGAATATATATTTTTTTAAAGCAGAGCTTGGTATTTTTGCTCGGGAGGAGAGGACTGTGATTATTGGCTTTCTCTACTTTTGTTGTTCTTGCTAAAAGTGACAATTGAAAATTGACGGAAGTGGATGCAAAGACAACAGAAGTGCATTTTCCTTCCATTTAGACGTGAAGAATATGTTCCCTGCATGGTAAATTCCTGCACATAAGGCTGACTAGGATGCCAACAATGCATGGACTACTGGGGTTTAACCCTGGTGGGCAGAATTCATAGAGATGTGAAGACAGCCCCAGTCCCAGAGGTGTGTTGTCAGAGCCACGCCAGCAGCTGGCTTTTTAGACCCCTCACAGAACCTGTGAGGGGCTTTATTTGGGTGACTTCTGCACAGCACCTGATCTGGCCCTCAGCTTGTCTAGACTTGAAGCCCCGAGATTTCAGTCAACTCCTAAGAATGGTTGTATTTCTCTGACAGTTTCATGTAAACCAAGCTCACCAGGTGGATATCCAAATTGAGTGCCAATTGATTAGTTTTCAGTGGCAAGGTAGTTGTCACACTAACCAGAGAACTATAATCTATGACCAGTTCACTCTCCATCTCTGTAGATAATTGAACATGAGATGTCAAAATATAAATGGAAACTTATTTGATAAAGGAGAGATCAGAACAAACAGAATCAGTTAGATATATAAATACATTCTTTAACTGTTAATGCATTCAGGACTGGCCGGAGACATATTTTTTTCTTTTTTACGTCTCTTGTTATTAGTTATTGTGTGCTAAGCTTAACCATTTAAGGTGTATTCTTCCTCATTTCTCAGTCTTAGGGAAAACTGTAATCTTTCAATTACTAATTTTAGGAGAATTTTGCTTTTAACTTTAACTCTCACTTATCATTTGTAAGGTAAAGTATAAATTAAGATTATAATTGCAGATTTAAAAATGTGTATACACAAGTGTTTTCAGAAGGCTGAGTTTAATATGTTGAGTAATACTGAATTTCAGAAAAAAAAAGTTGGCTGTTATCCACTACTGAGAAAGCTAGGAAGAATCATCACATCAGCAGAGAGATACAAAATCCAAAGAGCAAAAAACTCTATAAAGGAGAGTTCAGTGGTGAGAATAATTTCTCATGCTTCTATCTATATAATCTGGAAGGGATATCTATAAACACTGTTCAGGTTATCTCCATGGATTTCAGCCTCCTACATAGTTACCTTAGTAGCAGCAAAGGAAGTACTGTATCCTGAATTGTGCAAACTATGGTGAAACTATGGTGTAGGTATAATTGAACTCTGCTGTAGGTCATGTATGATCTGAAAAGTCGTATTTTATATGTTTTAAAAAATCCTTTTGAATATATATATCCTGATTTATTGATGTCACCCCATTAAAAAATAAAATTATATATATAATTATTATATATATATAATAAGATACCACTGGGTGGAAAAAAAAAAAAAGAAATCCTTTTCACACTTTCACACTCACTTTAATTTTCCCTCACCTGTTCAGTAGAGTCTGGTATGAAGGCAAATGAAGAAAGCAAAGACTCGAGGGTTGCTCAATGTTTATTTCCTTCTTTCCCATCCCCAGGTGCAGAGATCTGTGTGGAGTAGTATCCACTAAGGAGGTCTGTAGTTTAGGCATTCAAGGCCATCACTGACACTTGGGTACATGAGTACCATTTTGAGGGGTGATTTGGAATAGCCCTAAACCCCAACTGCCAGGATTCATTTGTATTATAAACAAAAACAATGTCCGTTTCCTCTATTTCAAAAAGCACGTTTTAAAAGGATTTTTCCTTTTGTCCTGACGTTGCTGGTTCCCAGTCCCAAGTGTTTTTGTAGATAGGATTCCCTGAAGATGTTTAAGGAGTCCCTGTTTGAGGGAAAGCAAGGACAGTCCTGAACGAGAATTCCTGCCTCGGATACAGGGGGAAAAGAAAGAGCTGATAGTTCTGAGAGGTGAGGCCAGGAGGAGGGAAACTGTTTGTTGGGAGGCCAAGTTTTCCAAAAGCAGTGGGAAGAGCTCATGCCTTGAAGTCATACAGACCTATGTCTGAATCCCATTTCATTTACTAGCAGACGGATGGTGAACAAGTTACCCAGCTTCTCCACTTTAGTCTCATCAGTATAATGAGGGAAGGAGACATCTCAATATCTAAGTCACAGAATTTATTATATGATCACATGAACCAAGTCCCCATCAAGGTGCCTAGACCACAGTGATGTTCAAATGCTAGTTTCCTTCTTTTTAACCTATGGTGTTTAATTGTAACCAGGCGATAACGAAGACTTCTGGATTAATAACCTTTTCTTCCTATAGTTGATTGAAAGTTTCTCTTCCCTTAATGTGATTGCCCTGGTAGCACCCAGAGAGGAGGTCATTCCAGCCTTGTCTGCAGACATCCCCGCAGGCAATCCCTTTCCCTGATTCACTTAGAGTTCTTACCCTTGCTGTGATCATCCATAAGAGAGGAGATTGGTTCAATTCCACAATGAGAGGAATATTTCACTATCCCACAGCAGCAGTAATGGCCCTTCTGCCCTTGAGGGAGAGATAATAGGGGTGACTGAGTTATTTGAAAGTTTCATTTATATAGTGTGGTCCTTTTCCACTTTTGCCCATTTGATCTTAAATTTTTGTTTGTTTTTAAATACTGCTTGAGAGGGGATGGACTGACACTAACCATGGGCATGGTATTGGATTGAAGGGATGGATAATCTGTATTTATTTAGGGTGGTGATTATATTGTACAAATTAAAAATTCTCATTGAAAGGAAAAAAGAATTTGGGAGATTCTATTTGAGACTTAGTTATTAATGAAATGTTATTAATTAAAATCTCTCCATAAAATAAATCATTTTCCATTTAGGAAAAATTAAGTGCTACTTGATGTCATCCATGGCAGGATCTGGTTCTTGCTCATTATATTGTTTTTTGGATTTGTGAAGATAAATCTGGCTCATGTAGCTTTTTAAGTTTTTTTTTTTTTTTTTTTTTACAACTAAGTAAATTGTTGAATCCTTTGATATTTCGACTTCTTTACCTTCTGCCTGTTCTCTAAATACCATAAATACAACATTACAGTGGACCAACATTTTTACCACAGAGAATCAAATCTAATCTCACTAAACTTGTTTTTTAAATCTAAGAGCCAACACTGTGATTACCTGAGGGCCCCTGGGCAAGAAATCAGACTAAGAAAACAAGAGTATAAAATAAGACAGATTGTTTTCCAACAGGAATATAGACATATAATTAAGATGATTTTCAACCTACAGACACTGCCTAGATTTGACTGAATCTGGGGTGGCAAGGGACACAACGAATACCTTGTTTCTTTGAATAACAATCAAAACATCTCATTAAAAAAATACGTTTTCAACACTAATGTTCTAGACTGCAAAGCCAATCACCTAAAAAGAAAATACTGGGGCAGAGTATGGTTACTATATATCTCTGAAGAAATTTAATTTGGAAAAGCTCCTCACTTGATTTTCAAAGGGAAGGTAATGATTTGCTACAGTTACTATAGTGACCTCAAAGAAGTCATTGTAGTTGAATATAAGTTATAGAATATTCTTCTAAAGATTTTCAAGTTGTATTTAATATATTGAGTAAATGAGAGGTAGAGAAATATTCTAAATCAACAACCAGCATTCTAATGTGACTCATATAATTCCTCAGGAAGAGAGCTAGGGAGCTCAATGCAATGTGACTTCCAGTCAAGCCCTACAACTTGTCACCCTGTTCTCTCAAGAGAAAGGATGAACACATGGAATGACAAAAGATTACCCACTGGGAGTCTATTGATTTTCACATGTTGTTTTTCCTTCTGCTTGCCTCCTCCACCAGTTTCTCACCCCCTGCTATTTCTTTTACTGCCAGCATAGCAGAGAGAAAAAGTGTGGTTATTGGTACATTCTGGTGGATATTGTACATATTGGGGCTTTGCGTAAGGTTTTCTATTTCTGCTCACAGTGCAAGAGTGCACATAGAGCAAAGTGGGGGCGTTTTCCTACAGTCCCAGTGGTCCTTTTGGCTAGAAACTGACTGATCTCCTGCTGAATTTAGAAACTGTTGTTTGGGATGACCTTTAAAGGTGTTGCTTTACAGATAATTGGGACTTAGATTTCAGAGAGCCAGCATACCAATGTGATTAAGGAAAAAAACTCTGGAACAGAATCCTGATTCTGTTACATCTTATTAGGTATGTAATTTTGGGTAAATGACTTAACCTCTTTGTGCCTCAGTTTTCTCATTTATAAAATGAGGCCAAGCATAGTCTCTACCTGTTAGGCTTGCTGTGAGTCAAGTATGTTGATACGTAAAGCATTTAGAACACACCTAGCTCACAATAAATGTAATTTAGGTGTTCGCTACCATAGGTTCACAATCCTTTATTTGTAATTCTAAAATTAAAAAGCAAGGGGAGGCCCTGGCTCAGTGGTAGAGCATTGGGCCAGCATGTGGAAGTCCTGGGTTCGATTCCCAGTCAGGGCACACAGGAGAAGCGCCCATTTACTTCTCCACCCTTCCCTCTCTCTTTATCTCTCTCTTCCCCTCCCACAGCCAAGGCTCCATTGGAGCAAAGTTGGCCTGGTGCTGAGGATGGCTCCATGGTCTCTGCCTCAGGTGCTAGAATGCCTCTAGCTGCAATGGAGCAATGCCCCAGATGAGCAGAGCATCGCCCCCTGGTGGGCATGCCAGGTGGATCCTGGTCGGGTGCATGTGAGAGTCTGTCTGCCGCTCTCTGCTTCTCACTTGCGGGGGGGTGGGTGGGGGTGAGCTGGGGGAAAATGAGCAAACTCATTAAGTGATAAGATCTGACATGAACTGGTCTGTGGCAATTTATATGCTTTATTCCACTTTGTGTGACTATTCATATGTATGATTGAAGAATTATTAATGTGCATGATTAAGAGCTATTGCCAGACCATCCGGACGGAGGTTGTTACATAAGATATCTGCAACTCTCTTAAATCCAAGAAGTTCTGAGTTCCAAAAGGCATTTAGTCCTGAGTTGTGACCCAGTAAATTTAATTAAAAAATTAAAAAAACAAAGAAACAAACAACCCTCCCCCCAAAAACAAGATTAAAAAAACCCTAAAGGGATTATTGATCTGTGTTGTAATTATTTCACCTGATAGGATAGTACAACCAATCTTGTTTTTTTGTGTGTGTGTACAGAAAACAAATGGTTTGGAAGTAGGGAAGCTTTGCTAACATGGTGAAGTTATACGACACAGTGGTCCATCAAGGCTGGTGTTCTGGTTAATTAGAAATTTTGATTAGTACAGTTTTGAAATCTGTTCATTTTCTTCTAATTTTGGGGTGACTTTTTTAAGTTCAGTAATTCCTATTCTTGTATCATCAGTTTCACTGTTTCCTCTGTAATCTCTATTTTGTTGCTATGCCCATCCAAGGATTTTTTTTAATTTCAGAGATTTCATTTTTCAGTTTCAGAATTCATTTGTTTCTTTTGCACAATTTCTATATCTTTTCTGAGATTTCCTAATATTTCACTTAATACCTGAATTTTTTTCTTTATCTCATTGAGGATAGTTACAATGTAATAGCTACTATAAAATCCTTGCTTGTCTTAAAATTAAATACAAAATATAGACCAGACTTGAAATGCCCTGAGCAGACAAAATCATTTAAGTCACACAAGTAAAACTTAATTTAGCAAAACAAGTAAAATTTCGGCTGTGTCTTCTAAATTCCTCTTTTCTGCTAAAAATAAGAGAAACTTATGTCATCTTCCTGAAAGTGGTATACGATAATCACTTTTTTTTTTAATGATAATCACTTTTAACCAATCAATTCCTTGCTATCTGGAAAACCCAGTTGTAAAAGCCAGTCACTGTGAAAGTTAAACAATTTTCTTGTTTTTACTTTATAAGCCATCCTGTAATATCATGCCCCTGTAACCTCACAGCAATTTTAAATTTGAAAGCTTCTGGCTTGTGACCTGCCTGACATGTAACAATAAACTCTTTCTAAATACTATCTATTGGTTTGATGGTTTTAATTTTGCCACTTCTGGATTCTTGACACCTGCTAATTCCAGCTTCTGCATCATACAGGGTTGGTAGATATGTATCAGTTGTCGTTTCTCTTGAGAAGTGCTAACATTTTCATGGTTTTTAAAAATATGTTCAGAATGTATCCTGGACATTGTCAGTGTTATGCTATAGATTCTGTTACAGCCTTCCAAAATTCAGACTTTTTGATTCTCTTTAGTAGGAAATAAACTTAGTTTGACTAAAACTTCAAACTCTGTCTCTTGTGTGGCTGCTAAAATCACAGCTAAGTTCTTTCATCTTTTTCTGGAATTTTCTGACACTTGCATGATTTGGGAGTCAGCTAGAGACTAAACACAGTTTAACATATATAAACATATATTGATCTTAAATTATAATTTTATACAGCATAAATTAACCCAACATAAGTGTACAGTTTGATAGTTTAATAAATTTATGAATTTGTGCAACAGCATCACAACCCTGTTTTAGAATATTTCCGTCATCCACGAAGTTTATTTTGCCCATGTGTAGTCAATCTCCATTTGCACCCCTCACCCCAGGTAACCACTGATCTGCTTTTTGTCACTATAGCTCTGTATTTTCTAGAAATTTCATATAAATGGAATTATGCATTATATAAACATTTGTCTCTATCATTTCCACTTAGCATAATATTTTTGAGATTCATTTATGTAGTTGCAGGTAGCAGTAGATAGTTTCTTTTTATTGCTGAATAGCATTTCATTATATGGAATACCATACTGTGTTCATCCATTCACCGGTTACTGAACATTCAGATTGTTTCCAGTTTTCGGCAGTTTTGAATATTGCTGCTATGAACATTTGTGTACAAGCCTTTGCATGGGAATATGTTTTTATTACTTACAAGTAAATACCTAGAGATGAAATTTGTAGGTCATGTGATAATTTTAACTGGCTGAACTGTTTTTTATTTTGTTTTTGTATTTTTCTGAAGTGATAAGCAGGGAGGCAGAAAGATAGACTCCCGCATGCACCCAACTGGGATCCACCAGGCATACCCACCAGGGGGAGATGCTCTGCCCATTTGGGGCATTGCTCCGTTGCAACCAGAGCCATTCTAGTGCCTGAGGCAGAGGCCATGGAGTCATCCTTAGCGCTTGTGCCAACTTTGCTCCAATGGAGCCTTGACTGCAGGAGGGGAAGAGAGAGAGAGAAAGGAGAGGGGGAAGGGTGGAGAAGCAGATGGGTGCTTTTCCTGAGTGCCCTGGCCGAGAATTGAACCTGGGACTTCCACATTCTGGGCCAATGCTCTACCACTGAGCCAATTGACCAGGGCCTCTGCTGAACTGTTTTAAAAAGTCCTTGTATCTTTTTACATTGCCTCCAGGAGCATAAAAAGTTTTACTGTCTCTGCATCTCCATTGATACTTTTATTGGTAATCTTTCTGATTTCAGTCATCCTAGCAGCTAAAAATTTTATAGTTTTATATTTTATATATAGGATTATGATCCATTTTGAGTTAATTTTTGCATATGATGTGAACTATCTAAGTTTATTTTTAGCAGATGGATACATTTTCTATTTTTAAAAAGATTATTCTTTTTCCATTAAATTATCTTTGTATCTTTGTCAAAAGTCATTTGTCAATGTGAGTTTGTTTCTGGACTGTGTATTCTGTTCTCTTGATCTGTATGTCTATCTGTGTGTCAAAACCACATTGTCCAGATTATTGTAATTATATAAACTTTTGAAATCAGGTAGTATAACTCCTCTTTTTTACCAGTATTGTTTTAAGTATTCTAGGTTATTTGCATTCTTATATAATTTATTTTAATGTGGAAACATGTAGCTCCCTTTATTTTAATTTTTAAAAAATTTTATTTAGGCAATTAATTATAACATTGACCAATTAGAGTACATAGATTCAGAGAAAACATCTCTCGATCATTTTGACATCTGATTATGTTGTATATCCGTCACCCAAAGTCAAATTGTCCTCCGTTACCTCTTACTTGGTTTCCTTTATGCACCTTCTTTCCTCCCATCCCTTCCCTCACCTCCCTTCCCTTCGCTCTGGTAACCACTGCACTCTTGTCCATGAGTGTTAATTTTGTGTCTCACCTATGTATGGAATCATACAATGCTTGTTTTTTTCTGACTTACTTATTTCACTCAGTATAATGTTATCAGGGTCTATCCACGTTGTCGTAAATGATCCTATGTCATCATTTCTTATGGCTGAGTAGTATTCCATAATATATATGTACCACTTTCTTTATCCTGTCTTCTAGTGAAAGGCTTTTTGGTTGTTTCCATATCTTGACCACTGTGAACAATGCTGCGATGAAAATGGGGCTGCATGTGTCTTTACGTACCAATGATTTTGAGTTTTGGGGGTATATACCCAGTAGAGGGATTGCTGGGTCATATGGTAGTTCTACTCTTAATTTTTTTTTTTTTTTTTGTATTTTTCTGAAGCTGGAAACGGGGAGAGACAGTCAGACAGACTCCTGCATATGCCCGACCGGGATCCACCCGGCACGCCCACCAGGGGCGACGCTCTGCCCACCAGGGGGCGATGCTCTGCCCCTCCGGGGCATCGCTCTGCTGCGACCAGAGCCACCCTAGCGCCTGGGGCAGAGGCCAAGGAGCCATCCCCAGCGCCTGGGCCATCTTTGCTCCAATGGAACCTCGGCTGCGGGAGGGGAAGAGAGAGACAGAGAGGAAGGAGAGAGGGAGGGGTGGAGAAGACAATGGGCGCTTCTCCTGTGTGCCCTGGCTGGGAATCGAACCCAGGACTTCTGCACGCCAGGCCGACACTCTACCTCTGAGCCAACCGGCCAGGGCTTACTCTTAATTTTTTGAGGAATCACCATACTTTCTTCCATAATGGTTGTACTACTTTAGATTCCCACCAACAGTGAATGAGGGTTCCTTTTTCTCCACAGCCTCTCCAACACTGTTATTACCTGTCTTTTTTTTTTTACTTAAAAATTTTTTTTGTGGCAGAGACAGAAAGAGTCAGAGAGGGGGACAGATAGGGACAGACAGACAGGAAGGGAGAGAGAGGAGAAGCATCAGTTCTTTGTTGCAGTTGCTTAGTTGTTCACTGATTGATTTCTCATATGTGCCTTTACTGGGGGGCTACAGCAGACTGAGTGACCCCTTGCTCGAACCAGCGACCTTGGGCTCAAGCTGGTGAGCCTTGCTCAAACCAGATGAGTCCACGCTCAAGCTGGCGACCTCAGGGTCTCGAACCTGGGTCTTCTACATCCCAGTCCATGCTCTATCCACTGCACCACTGCCTGGTCAGGCTTACCTGTCTTTTTGATAATAGCTAATCTAACAGGTGTGAGGTAGTATCTCATTGTAGTTTTGATTTGCATTTCTCTAATAGCTAGTGAGGATGAGCATCTTTTCATATATTTTTGGCCATTTGTATTTCTTCCTGGGAGAAATGTCTGTTCATACCCTCTTCTCATGTTTTTATTGGATTGTTTGCTTGTTTGTTGTTGAAAGTTTTGTGAGTTCTTTGTATATTTTGGATATTAGGCCCTTATCTTAGCTGTTATTTGAAAATATCATCTCCATTTAGTTGGCTGTTTTGTTGTCAGTTTCTCTTGCTGTGCAAAAGCTTCTTAGTCTGATGTAGTCCCATTCATTTATCTTTGCCTTCACTTCTGATGCCTTTGGGGTTAAATTCATAAAATGTTCTTTATGGCCAAGGTCTATGAGTTTAGTACCTATGTTTTCTTCTATGTAATTTATTGTTTTAGATCTCATATTTAGGTCTTTAATCCATTTTGAATTAATTTTGGTACAAGGGGTCAAACTGTAGTCGAGTTTCATTCTTTTGCACATGGCTCTCCAGTTTTCCCAGCACCATTTATTGAAGAGGCTTTCTTTTCTCCATTGTGTGTTTTTGGCTCCTTTATCAAAGATTATTTGACCATATACATGTGGTTTTATTTCTGAGCTCTCTATTCTGTTTCATTGGTTTGAGTGTCTATTTTTCTGCTAATACCATGCTATTTTGATTATCATGGCTCTATAATATAATAGGATTACTTTAGCTATTTGGATTTTTTTATAGTTCCATATAAACCTGATGATTTTTTGTTCCATTTCTTTAAAAAAAGACATTGGAATTTTAATGGGAATTGCATTAAATTTGTATATTGCTTTGGGTAATATGGTCATTTTGACTATATTCTTCCTATCCAAGAAGAAGGAATATTTTTACATTTCATTTATCTTTTTTGATTTCCCTGAACAATGCTTTGTAGTTTTCATTATATAGGTTCTTTGCATTCTTTGTTATGTTTATTCCTAGGTATTTATTTATTTTTGTTGCAACCATAAAGGAGATTCTTTTTTTGAGTTCATTTTCTGATGTTTCATTGTTGGCATATAGAAATGCAATAGACTTCTGTATATCAATTTTGTATCCTGCAACCTTATTGTATTGGTTTTTTGTTTCTAATAGTCTTTTTGTGGATTATTTGGGGTTTTCGATGTACAGGATCATATCATCTGCAAAAAGGGAAACCTTTCCTTCTTCTTTCCCAATATAAATGCCTATTATTTCTTTTTCTTGTCTGATTGCTCTGGCTAGAACTTCCAGTACTACATTGAATAAGAGTGGAGAGAATGGATAACCTTGTCTTGTTTCTGACTTTAGAGGAAAAGTCTTCAGTTTTTTTGCCATTTAATATGATGTTAGCTGATTGTTTGTCATAAATGGCCTTTATTATGTTGAGATATTTTCCTTCTATACCCACTTTGTTGAGTGTTTTAAACATAAAATGAAGCTGTATTTTATTTTTTTATTTTTTATTTTTTTAATTATTTATTTATTTATTCATTTTAGAGAGGAGAGGGAGAGACAGAGAGAGAGAGGAGAGAGACAGAGAGAGAGAAGGGGGGGGGAGGAGCTGGAAGCATCGACTCCCATATGTGCCTTGACCAGGCAAGCCCAGGGTTTCGAACCGGTGACCTCAGCATTTCCAGGTTGACGCTTTATCCACTGTGCCACCACAGGTCAGGCGAAGCTGTATTTTATTGAATGCCTTTTCTGTATCTATTGATAGGATCATATGATTTTTGTTCTTTGTTTTGTTGATATGGTGTATTATAACTGTTTTTCGCATGTTGAACCATCCTTTTGATTCTGGGATGAATCCCACTTGATCATGATGAATTATTTTTTTAATGTGTTGTATTCGATTTGCTAGTATTTTGTTTAGGATTTTAGCATCTGTATTCATTACAAATATTGGTCTGTAGTTTTCTTTTTTTGTGTTGTCCTTGCCAGGTTTTGGTATGAGGGTTATGATGGCCTCATAAAATGTGTTTGGAAGTATTGCTTCTTCAATCTTTTGGAAGACTGAGTAGAACAGGAACCAATCTTCTTTGAGTGTTTGATAGAATTCACTAGTATAGCCATCTGATCCTGAACTTTTATTTTTTGGGAGGTTTTTGATAGTTGTTCTAATTTCCTCCCTGCTTATGGGTCTGTTAGGCTATCTACTTCTTCGTGACTCAGTCTAGGTAGATTGTATTGTTCTAGGAATTTATCCATTTCTTCTAGATTTTTTTTTTTTTTGTGACAGAGGGTCAGATAGGGAGGACAGACAGCCAGTAAGGGAGAGAGAGATAAGAAAAGCATCAATTCTTCGTTGCGGCACCTTATTTGTTCATTGATTATTTTCTCATATGTGCCTTGACTGGGGGGGGGCTATAGCAGACCGAGTGACTCCTTGCTCGAGTCAGCAACCTTGGGCTCAGGCTTGTGAGCCTTGCTCAAACCAGATGAGCCTCAAGCTGATGACCTTGGGGTTTCTAACCTGGGTCTTCCACATCCCAGTTTGACACTCTATCCACCGTGCCACTGCCTGGTCAGGCCATTTCTTCTAGATTGTTAAATTTGGTGGCATATAGTTTTTCATAATATTCTACGATAATTCTTTGTATATCTATGATATCTGTGGTGATTTCTCCTCTTTCATTTTGGATTTTGTTTATATGAGTTCTTTCTCTTTTTTCTTTAGTGAGTCTTGCCAAGGGTTTGTCAATTTTGTTGACCTTTTCAAAGAACCATCTCATTTTATTAATTTTTTTCTATAGTTTTTCTGTTCTCTATTTCATTTATTTCTTCTCTGATTTTTATTATTTCCTTTCTTCTGAGGGTTTTGGGTTGCCTTTGTTCTTTTTCTAGTTCCTTAAGATGTGATGTTAAGTTGTTTACTTGGGCTCTCTCCTGTTTGTTCATATAAGCCTGTAGTGATATGAATTTCCCTCTTATTACTGCTTTTGCTGCATCCCAGAGATTCTGATATGTCATATTGTCATTTTCGTTTGTCTGTATATATCTTTTGATCTCTGCTTTTATTTCTTCTTTAACCCACTCATTTTTTTGAAGTATGTTGTTTAATTTTCACATTTTTGTTTGTTTGTTTACTTCTTTTTTTGCAGTTGAATTCTGGTTTCAAAGCTTTAGGGTCAGAGAATATGCTTGGTATAATTTCAATCTTTCTGAATTTGTTGATGTTAGTTTTGTGGCTTAACATATGGTCAGTTCTTGAGACTGTTCCATGTACACTGAAGAAAAATGTATACTCTGGCATTTTGAGATGAAATATTCTGTAGATGTGTATTATATCCAATCGGTCTAGTGTTTTGTTTAAGGCCAGTATTTCTTTATTGATTTTCTGTTTGGATGAACAATCTCGAGTTATCAGCAGTGTATTGAGGTCTCCAAGCATGATTGTATTTTTGTCGGTTTTTATTTTTAGATCAGTTAGTAGATGTCTTATATACTTTGGTGCTCCTTGATTTGGTGCATATATATTAAGAAGTGTTATGTCTTCTTGATTCAATGTCTCCTTTATCATTATGAAATGACCATTTTGTCTCTGATTATCTTTGCTGTCTTATAGTCAGCATTGTTAGATATGAGTATGGCTACACCTGCTTTTTTTGGATGTTATTTGCTTGGAGAGTCATTTTCCAACCTTTCACTTTGAATTTGTTTTATCCTTGTAGCTTAGACGTGTTTCTTGAAGGAAGAATACAGTTGGATTTTCTTTTTTGATCCATTCTGCTGCTCTGTGTCTTTTTATTGGTGAGTTCAATTTATTTACATTTAATGTAATTATTGACACTTTGCATTTCCTATTGCCATTTTATATATTGCTTTCTGATAGCTCTGTATCTTCTTTGGTTCTTCTCTTTTGTTTTTCTGTCATTTGTTTTTGTTGGTTGTATTCCATACTTCTTTCTTTTGTTTCTTCTTTTCTTAGCCATGTGTTTCTGTAGTGGTATTTTTAGGGGTATTTACCATTAGGTAATAAAAAGAATATATATCATATTCATTGTAGTACATTATCTCATGAGTGCTTCTGCTCTCCATCCCCCTTTGCTACTATTAATCTTTGTTTTCTCCCCTTTTTTGTTTTTGTTGTCACAGATTAATCTTGTTTATTATTGTGACCTTGTTGGAGCTTTTACTTGTAATTTTATTTTGTTTTGTTCTTTGTATCTGGTCAGATAACCCCCTTTAGTATTTCCTAAAGTGGAGATTTTCTGGTGATAAATCCCCTCATCTTTTCTATATCTGTGAATGTTTTAATTTCCCTTTTATATTTGAAGGATAGCTTTGATGGATATAATATTCTTGGCTAGAAGTTCCTCTCTTTCAGTACTTTAACTATTAGGTTCCACTCTCTTCTGGTTTGTAGAGTTTCTGCTGAGAAATCTGATAATAGTTTAATGGGCCTTCCTTTTTTTTTTTTTTTTTTTTTTTTTGTATTTTTCTGAAGCTGGAAACGGGGAGAGACAGTCAGAAAGACTCCCGCATGCGCCTGACCGGGATCCACCCGGCACGCCCACCAGGGGCGATGCTCTGCTCCTCCAGGGCATCGCTCTGTTGTGACCAGAGCCACTCTAGCGCCGGGGGCAGAGGCCAAGGAGCCATCCCCAGTGCCCGGGCCATCTTTGCTCCAATGGAGCCTCGCTGCGGGAGGGGAAGAGAAAGACAGAGACGGAGGAAGGAGAGGGGGAGGGGTGGAGAAGCAGATGGGCGCTTCTCCTGTGTGCCCTGGCTGGGAATCAAACCCAGGACTTCTGCACGCCAGGCCAATGCTCTACCACTGAGCCAACCGGCCAGGGCCAATGGGCCTTCCTTTATATGTTATATTCTTCTTTTCCCTGGCTGCCTTGAGGATTTTTTCTTCGTCATTGGTTTGTGATAATTTCATTACAATGTGTCTTGGAGTAGGCCTGTTTGGGTTAAAGTTACTTTGTGTTCTGTTTGCTTCTTCGATTAGAGGCTCTAATTCTTTCCACAGGCTTGGGAAGTTCTCGTCAATTATTTGAATATGTTCTCCATTCCATTTTCTCTCTCTTCTGATATACCCATTATTTTTATGTTGCTCTTTCTGATGGAGTCAGACAATTCCTCTAGGGCTTTATCATTTTTTAGAATTCATGAGTCTCTCTCCACTTCTCTCTGTAGTATTTCTAGTTGCCTGTCTTCTATGTCACTAATTCTCTCCTCTATCTGGCCTGTCCTATTATGTGAGCTTGATATCTCATTTTTCAGTTTATGTATTGAGTTCTTCCTCTCTGTTTGGTTCCGTTATATAGTTTCAATTTTCTTGGTGAAGTATTCTTTTTGTTCATTGAATTGTTTTTTGAACTCTCTAAATTGCCTTTCCATGCTTTCTTTTATTTCCCTGAGTATTTTTAGGATTTTATTTTTTAATTCTCTGTCATTTAACTCCAAAGTTTCCAATCAATTGAATTTTTTTTCTAGAGATTTTTCATCATCTATCTGAGCTACATCTCTGTCTTTTGTATCCATGATATTTGATTTCTTTTTCTTAATGGCATTTGAGAGTGGTATTGTTAATAACACTAATAAGAGATAATTTTAAAGAATAAAATAAAAATGGAAAAGATACAGGAAAAAATGAAAATTCTATAATGATAAGTGAAACAAAAACTACAGAGAACAGGGAGCAGAAACTGAGGAAAAATGATAAAAGAGATAAAAATGAAGTAAAAAACATGCAAAATGCCACAAGGAAGAATATGAATCCAAAATAAAATAATTTGCTGATAAATGACTATTGAATGACAGAAAAAGAAAAAAAAAGTAAAAGTTTTTGAAATGAAACCCTCATAAAAAAAACAAGAATGAAAAATGTAACAACTATGGATAATGAACTTCAAAAGAAGGAAAGAATAAAAAGGAAAGAAGATAAAATGACCCAAATGGAAAAAAAAAGTTATAAAAAATGTACTTTTTCCTGGTTTTGAGAGGTAGCTTCTTCTTCTTTTTTTTTTTTTTTTTTTTTTTAAGCAGGTAGCGCTGTACTACAGGTTTTGCCCCTGAGGGGCTCTTTAGCAGAGGTTTGCTGTTGTGTTGCTATGGCAATGATGCAGGCTAGGCCTCAGTCCCATTGGTAGGCAGGGCTTGTTAGGGTTTGGAGGCTCTGACAATGGAAGTCTCAGTTAGTTTTTCAGGTCCCTTTCCCCATGTCTCTCCCACCTGAGCTAGCAGCTTGGGGACATAGCTGTGAGGTTCGCCCCTCAGCTACTGCTTGCAGAGCAAGAGGTTCTAATAGTATCCAGGTCCTTCCTCCAGTACCGCTCAAAGCACAGTTCTGGGTAAGGCTGTGCCAACCAGAGCCACCAGTGAGAGCAGGCAGGGCTGGGAGCCAACTGTAGATCTGATGCCTTTCTAAGGGCTGGTGGACAGGTCTAGCATGTCTCAGTGTGCCGCAGGCTGGGAGCTGATTGCAGATCAAGTTTCTAAGGGCCCCGGGGCATGTCTGGTATGCCTCAATGCTCCGCAGGTCTAATCTCCACAGGCTCTCCTTTGTGCACTGTTTGGTAGCCGGAGCAAGCCACGTGCATGCATAGCCCCCATGACTTCAGCAGTGCACACAGAGGTCTGCTCCCATCCACTTAGGCTCACAGCACCTGTGATTTTAGTCAAAGTCAGAATGCAGGAATGCGCTTTGAAACCTGTATCGGCCCTGTGGAGGCACCCTGCCCAGACAGGTCCAGGCCTAGGGATCCTGGCCCGTGTGCACTTCCGTGCTGTTGGTCATGGAGCCGGGATAAACATATACGCTGCAACAGCCCACGGAGATGTCCACCACTGATAATCTCAGGCTAAGCCCTCCAGCTCTCGAGCACGTGCCCACGCCAGAGGTGCCAAGTGGAGCCACTCCACACCGCCCGCGATCACGAAGCTGGGAGTGCACAGAGCTGCTGGCACCGGTGTCAGTTCCCGTGGGCACCTCGCACCAGTAATCTTTATCAGAGTCTGCCGCCCGTGCTCGCCCCACGTCCACAATCTCAGGCAGAGCCAGCGCGTTCTCTCCTCTGCTTGATCATCCACCCTAACCCAACTCCTTCCCTCTGCCCCAGATCCCCCACTTTGCTCAGTTTCAGATGAAAGTGGATCTTCCTCAGATCAGTGACAAAAGCAAAATACTCCGTTCTCCATCTTATTTCCTTCAGAGTGGATTATATATTCAGCCACCTTTGTGCCCAATCATACCTTTGTCTGGTGTGTGTATATTTTAGGTGCTCCTGAGATATTTTCTGTCTTTAGTTGTTGAATTTGTTGAAATTTCAAGGGGAGATATTGGGAGCACCCCTCATGGTGCCATTTCTATGACATCACTTGCATTTTTATATAAATTTTAAATCTACTTTTTAATTTCTACAAAATATAACTACTGGTTTTTTTTTTTTTTTTACAGCTACTGTGTTGAATCTATATCTCAAACTTGAGTGTAATTCAAACTTGATTTATAGCTCAATTTTTTGAGCAATGCTTTTTAAAAAATGTTGATTCTTCCAGTACATGGACATTATATATTTTACTTTTAAGTATTCTTTAATTTCTTTCAGCAGTGTTTTAAAGTTTTCAGTGTATAGTTCTTGAACTTCTTTCATTAAATATATTCATATCCTACTTTTTTGTGACAGAGACAGAGGGAGACAGACAGAGAGAGGGACAGATAGGGACAGACAGACAGGGAGGGAGAGAGTTGAGAAGCATCAATTCTGTGTTGCGGCATCTTAGTTGTTCATTGATTGCTTTCTCATATGTGCCTTGACTGAGGGGTCACAGCAGACCGAGCGACCCCTCTCTCAAGCCAGCGACCTTGGGCTCAAGCTGGGGAGCCTTGCTCAAACCAGATGAGCCCATGCTCAAGTCGGCAACCTTGCGTTTCAAATCTGGGTCCTCTGCATCCCAGTCTGATACTCTATCCATTGTTCCACCCCATGGTCAAGCCATATCCTAGTATTTTTAATGTTGCTATTACTTGAATTGTTTTAATTTTATTTCTGAATTATTTTGCTAGTATAGGAAGTATAACTGATTTTTTTATGTTAATCTTGCACTTTGTGGCTTTTCTAAACTTGCTCATTAGTTCTAGTACTTTCTAAAATATATTCCTTATGGTTTTTTACATAAAAGATTATATTATTTGCAAATAAAGATTTCCTCTTTACTTTTCAACCTGTATGCCAATTGTTTCTTTCTCATGCCTTAATGTATTGGCGATCATAGCTAGTTCAATGTTGAATAGGAGTAATAAGAGTGGACATCCTTGCAATGTTGTTAATCTTAGAAGGAAAAATTACAGACTGTCACCATTATGTATGATATTAACTGTAGGTTATTTGGTAGATGCTCTTATTAGGATAAGAAAATTCCTTTGTGTTTTTTTAATTAAAAAATCATAAATAAATGTTGGATTTTGCTAAATTCAACTGGAGATTTGATCAGAATTTATATAGAAAAATTAGGGCTTCTTGTTTCTCCTTTTTTTCTGAGATTCCCCTGCACTTCCAACAGCTATGGCTACTTTAAACTCTCCTCTGGTTTACTAGCCTAAAAATCCTGCAGTTTTCTACTGGAATTTTAACTAACCTAAATATGGCACCAATGCTGCCTCCTTTCACTCTACGAATTATATAAATAGAGAAATTCACCCCATGCCATCTTTCTTTCAAGTTTAAATTGTCTTAGAATAGTCTGTCTTTTGTTCATTCTCCAGTACCTATAGTTAATAGTATTTTATTTAGCAATTAGAGTTGTTATTTTTGGGTGGATTGATCTGGTAGGAGTTTACTCCACCAGATTGAAAGTACATCTCCCATTGATTGAATATTGTATATTAAACTGACTTTGCCTACCTTAAATATACTGCTCACAAAAATCAGGGGATCAGGGAATGTGCAGATACTTTAGTACTTTCAGCCTTTTTATAGTGCATTTTCACCAATGAAATAAAAATTTGTTTGCATCTTATTTGCATAATCAAACAACTGTCTTTGACTTGTCGTTTGCTTTTCTGATGTTCTTGTTTAATAAAAAAATGAAATGCTTCTTTTTTATATGTCACTTCATATTCATTTTGAAATATTCCCTAATTTTTGTGAGCTGTATATCCCATTTGGTTTTTTGACCATTCTAATATCTATTTTGCTAAATGTTTCATGTGTCCTTGAAAAAATATGTACCATACTCTTTTCTTCTTCTGTGTTGGAAGTAGTGTTCTGCATAGGTCAATTAGGTGAAGGTTGGGAATACTTCCTGCAATTTTTTTCTTTAAAGTTTTATACTTTATTGGATTCACTTTGTTACTTTTTATTTAGGGTTTTTGAATCTATGTTTGTAAGATACATGGCCTTACAATTTTTCTTTCTTGTAATATTCTTAACAGATTTTGGGGTCAGATTATGTTGGCCATGCAAAGCAAAGTAGATTTTTTTCCTCTTTTTTTCTTAGGAGACTTAGTGTGGTTGTTTTGTTTTATGTTGTTACAGTTCACCAGTATATTTATCTTTGTATCTTCATAAAAAGAGTTTTCATTGTAGATTTAATTTAACACATACAGGACTATTTTAATTTTCTATATCTTTTTAATGTAAATTATGGGAAGGTGTGTTTTTCAACAAATTTTTTCATTTAATCTTAACTCTCAAATTTTATGGCATAAAATTGTTCATAATATCCCCATATTTTGAATGACTGTAAAATCTTTAATGATGTTCCCTTCTTTTCTTTTCTTTTTTTTTGTATTTTTCTGAAGCTGGAAATGGGGAGAGACAGTCAGACAGACTCCCGCATGCGCCCGACCGGGATCCATCCGGCACGCCCACCAGGGGCGATGCTCTGCCCTCCGGGGCACCGCTCTGCCGCGACCAGAGCCACTCTAGGGCCTGGGGCAGAGGCCAAGGAGCCATCCCCAGCGCCCAGGCCATCTTTGCTCCAATGGAACCTTGGCTGCAGGAGGGGAAGAGAGAGACAGAGAGGAAGGAAGGAGTGGGGGTGGAGAAGCAAATGGGCGCTTCCCCTATGTGCCCTGGCCGGGAATCGAACCCGGGTCCCCCGCACGCCAGGCCGACGCTCTACCGCTGAGCCAACTGGCCAGGGCCTGCTGTTCCCTTCTTAAATGTTTTATACTAGTAATTTAAGTTTTCTTTTTTTTCCTTCCTATTTAGACTAATAGTTAATCCATTTTATCATTTCTTTTCAATGTTGGATTTGAAAATTTTCTTTGTATATTTATTTCTATTTTATTAATTCTGTTATTATACTAATTGTTTTATTTCTTTTACTTTCTACTTTTGAGATAGAAACATAGATAACTGGTTTTTAACTTTTTTCTTTTTTAATATATGCATTTAAGCCTTTATCTTCCCATTCAAGTTTTGATATGTTTTTATTATCATTCAATTAAAATGTCTTTAATTACTTTCAATTACTTCTTCTATGAGTTACTTAGAATTGTATTGTTTATTTTCTAAACTGTTGAAGGGTTTTCTACATCTCTTTTCATATATTAATTTGTAGCTTAATTACAAACTAGTCAAAAAATTTATTCTGTTTGATTTAACTCTTTCAAATTTATGCAAGGACATATGGTTTATTTTGTTAAGTGATTCATACATACCTGTAAAGAATGTGAATTCTGTTGCATGGAATGGAGTTTTCTATACAGGTCAATCAAGTCAACTGTGGTAGCTGAGTTTTTCTATATTCTGATTGATAATTTTGTCTTCTTTGATCATCACTAAATTTTGTTAATATCTTCAATCAGGATTGTGACTTCTTTACTTCTCTGTTTAGCTCTGTCAGTTATTGCTTAACATACTCTGACACTCTGTTGCTAGGTACATGCATGCCTATATCTTTTGAATAAACTATTTAACATTTCTATTTCCATATCTCTGCTTCTAGTTATTACTCTTTTGCCTTAAAGTTTACTTTTTTTTTTTTTTTTTTACAGAGACAGAGAGAGTCAGAGAGAGGAATAAATAAGGACAGACAGACAGGAACGGAGAGAGATGAGAAGCATCAATCATCAGTTTTTCATTGCGCATTGCAACACCTTTGTTGTTCATTGATTGCTTTCTCATATGTGCCTTGACCGCGGGCCTTCAGCAGACCGAGTAACCCCTTGCTCAAGCCAGCGACCTTGGGTCCAAGCTGGTGAGCTTTGCTCAAACCAGATGAACCTGCGCTCAAGCTGGCGACCTCGGGGTCTCGAACCTTGGTCCTTTGTCATCCCAGTCTGACGCTCTATCCACTGCACCACCGCCTGGTCAGGCAAAGTTTACTTTTTTTTTTTTTTTTTTTTTAATTCATTATAGAGAGGAGAGAGAAGGGGAGAGAGAGAAGGGGGGAGGAGCTGGAAGCATCAACTCCCATATGTACCTTGACCAGGCAAGCCCAGGGTTTTGAACCGGTGACCTCAGCATTTCCAGGTCGATGCTTTATCCACTGCGCCACCACAGGTCAGGCAACTTTTTTTGATCTTAGTATAGCTACAGCACCTCTTTCTTGGTTAGTGTTTGCATATCACCTCTTTTTATATACATTTCTTTTAATTTTTTTTTTTTATATTTAAGGTGGGTGCCTTGTAAACAGTATATAAATTTTTAAAAATATATTTTGAATAATTTTGTCCTTTAATTGTAGTATATAGTCAATTTATATTTAATGTAATTACCATTATATGTGTGTTTAAATTTATTAAGCTTGATTTAAATTTACTTCTTCTTGACTTTGTCTCATCCTGTTCTTCTTTTTTTAACTTTATTTGAATCAACAAGTATGTTTTATTACCCTTTCTATTTCTATTAGCTTGGTAGTAGTGGTTTTAATAATATTCCTTTATGCTTAATTTAGAGATTAACATACATCCTTGAATTATTATCTTCTACATTGAGTTAGAATCTACCTTAAATGAGTACTTTCAGTATTTTTTGGACAATGCAACGCTCTTACAAACAGTCTGATTCTATTAATTCTCACCCTTTGTGTTATTGCTGTGATATGGATTTGTTTTTATAGATATTAAACCCCACAAGATATTTTAAAAAAATCAACTAATATTGATTTGGAATTACATTCTGAATTTTTGCTGCTTTTCCTTCATTTCTGTATCACAAAACTTCCACTGGATTGTTTTTCTCCTAACTGAAGAATTCTCAGCAGTATTTTTTTTAAACATAGATCTACATTGAATTCCCTCAGTTTTGTTTTTGTTTTATAATGTAATTAAATTTATAACTGCCTTTTTTGAACTACAATTCATATACCATAAATTTCACCCTTTTAAAGTATGATAAATGTAAATATAATAAAAACTCAGTGGTTTTTATTATATTTACAGAGTTATCAATATACTATCTAATTTTATTATATTTACAGAATTGTAAATACTGTCTAATTTTAGAATATTTTCATTACCCTTGAACAGAAAAACCTTGTGCAGTAACTTTGTACCCATTATCAGTCAGTTCATATTCCAGTTTCTCCCCAGCCTTCGGCAACTCATAATCTACTTTCTGTCATTATAAATTTGCCTGTTTTGGACATTTCACATAAATGGCATTACAAAGTATGACCTTTGTGTTGGTTCTTTCACTTAGCATAAATTTTTAAAGATTTATCAATGCATAGCATGTATGTATAGGTACTTTATTTCTTTTTATGACCAAATGCTATTCTATTGTATGGTTATATAGCACATTTTATATTGATTATCAGTGACATGTGGATTGTTTCTACTTTTTGGCTATTATAAATAATGCTGCTATGAACATTCATGCATACACGTTTTGGTGTGAACATATGTTTTTAATTCTTTTGGATATATACCTGGGAATAGAATTGCTGGGTCATATATTCATACTATATTTAACTTTTTGAGAAACTGCCAAACTTTTTTCCTGAAATGCTTGCAAAATTTTATAATCCTGTAAGAGATGTAGAAGTTTCTAATCTCTCCATATACTTACTAACTTTTTTTTATTCTCTTTTTATTTGTCAGGGATAGTCAACCTTTTTATACTTACCGCTCACTTTTGTATCTCTGTTAGTAGTAAAATTTTCTAACTGCCCACCGGTTCCACAGTAATGGTGATTTATAAAGTAAGGAAGTAACTTTACTTTATAAAATTTATAAAGCAGAGTTACAGCAAGTTAAAGCATATAATAATAACTACTTACCAAGTACTTTATTTCTGATTTTCGCTGTTTGGCAGAAGAAATCTTTATAAAACAACTTATTATAGTTAAATCTATCTTTTTATTTATACTTTGGTTGCTCCACTACTGCCCACCATGAAAGCTGGAGCTCCCACTAGTGGGCAGTAGGGACCAGATTGACTACCACTGATTTAAGTGATTTTAATGGCTAGGAGATAGTTTTTCATTGTAGTTTTGATTAATTAACATTTGACTAGTGATTTTGAGCATCACTTGCTTATTGGTCATTTGTATATTTCCACTAAAGAAATATCTATTGAAATTCCTTGCTCATTTTAAAATTATATTGTCTTTTTATTGTTGAGTTGTAAGGGTTCTTTATACTAGATGTGTCCCTTATCAAATATATAATTTTCTAATATTTTCTTACATTCTGTGAGTTGTATTTTTTATTTTCTTGATAATGTCCTTTGAAGTGCAAACATTTCAATTTGATAAAATCTGATGTATCTATCATTTTTTCTTTTGTTGCTTGTGTTTTTGGTGGCATATCTAAGAGACTACTGTCAAATCTAAGGTCTTGAAGATTTACACCTGTGCTTTCTCCTAAAAGTTTTATGGCTTTAGCTTTACATTTATGGCTACAATCATTTTGAGTTAGAGGTTCAACTTTATTGTTTTACATATGAATATGAATTTGTCTCAGTGCCACTTAAAAAAAGACTATTCTTTCCCTACTGCATTGACCCTACTGAGTTTTATTTCTGACTTTCCATGTGAATATTTTCTAGTTAGTCTCTCCTAGTTTATTAATCTTTACTTTTGTCTTATCTGCTATTAAACTCATATATTAGATTTTTAATTTTAATTATTGTCTTTTCAGTTATATAATTTCTACTTAATTCATTTTAGTAGATTCCTGTCTTCTTATAAATTCTCCATTATTTTCTCTATTTTTATGACTATATCAAACATTGTTATTTTTTTTTTTTGTATTTTTTTTTCTTTTTTCTGAAGCTGGAAACGGGGAGAGACAGTCAGACAGACTCCCGCATGCGCCCGACCGGGATCCACCCGGCACGCTCACCAGGGGCAACGCTCTGCCCACCAGGCGGCGATGCTCTGCCCCTCCGGGGGGTCGCTCTGCCGCGACCAGAGCCACTCTAGCGCCTGGGGCAGAGGCCAAGGAGCCATCCCCAGCGCCCGGGCCATCTTTGCTCCATGGAGCCTTGGCTGCGGGAGGGGAAGAGAGAGACAGAGAGGAAGGAGGGGGTGGGGGTGGAGAAGCAAATGGGCGCTTCTCCTGTGTGCCCTGGCCGGGAATCGAACCCGGGTCCCCCGCACGCCAGGCCGATGCTCTACCGCTGAGCCAACCGGCCAGGGCCCAAACATTGTTATTTTAAGGTCCTCAGTGATAACTCTGGATCATCTTTAGTTGTATTTCTAGTCCCACAGTTGTCCTATTTTTTTTTGTTATATGTTCCAATTTCTTGTTTTGCTAGTAATATTTGATGGAATATTGGACATCTGAATGAAAAATTACAGAGGTCCTAGATGATGATGTCTTTCCCCAAAGGCAACTAAATTTCATTTTGATAGAAAGGTAGAATTATGGTGGATCACCTTAATCTAGTAGAGAGTAGATTCTGCTCTGATGGGACTGCTCCAGTTCTGATCTGCCTCATTCCTTTGACATAGCCCTTATTTCTAAGCCACAGCCTTTTTGTGATCTCATGTGCAATCATAGGGGTGTTCACTATGTCCACTTTACTTTTGTGAGCCCTGAATTATAATTTACACATCCTGCTAAAATCTTTGCTTAGCTACTTAACATACCACTACTTTTGTGAGGTTTCTGAGAGTCTTGCTTTGTGTATTTGTAGTTTTGGAGATTGCAAACTTTTTGCAGAGAAATTACATGCAGACTTTCAAGCTCACACTTATGTTTTCTCTTCTTCCTCGAGTCTTAATCCCATTGGCTCTTGCAGCTCCCCTGGTGTTATAATTTAGGGTTTTATTTGTGTCCAAAAGACTTGGCATCAAATGAACCACAAGGAGAACCCTCCAAAATTATATATCAATGCTAACATTTATATATAAAGATATGACAATTTAAAATTGTAAAAGCAAGTTTTGTTCTATAGATATAATGTACATATTTGATGTGTTAATATGTGATATGTAACATATTAAAGACAAACTATATTGTAACATATTTGGATCCATAGTTAATATGTCAGCTATCATTAGCATTTAATTCACAATATTGTTGTCTAAGAATGTAAAGACTATTTTAGGAATGACAATTTGGGTGGCCCAGGTCTCTTTAAAATGGCTTCATTAAAGTTTGAACTACTTGCTATATTTCTCTCAGTAACCTTTCCTGAGAATTAAAATAATCCTTCCATTAATCTTAGTTCTACCCAGAAATATTGCAGCATATCAAAATATTTATTGACATTGCTGTTGATAATTATCAAGATGTTTCTTCTACTCAACATTAGTTTTAAAGTAATGATTGACAAAATATTTTTCTTTCTTTTTCCCTTGCCTAAGTTTTTTTCAAACTGTAAATATATATGATATAAGTATCAGAACAAGAACTAATCATTTCTGCCTACTCACTGTCATTGATACTTTGACAATTATCAAAAGCCTTGATACCACATGAATGATGAGTTATTTTGTTTAAAACAGAATCTTCAGCCTGACTTATAGAATTTCAGAAATAGTTGTGACAGCTTAAAAATTGTATTCAAGTAATATTTGTAAGGGGAAATTTAATACTTTGGAATAAGCAAAGGAGATTACTTGTCTATATGTTCAGTGCAATGCTAGAGACTTTAGGGGTTATCTGAATTTAGAGGGATATGCAACTTTGTCTCTAACTAAGCTATTATACATCATAGTAAATTTAAATTGTAGAAAATAGATAATAATACAAATAATTCTTGTCTATAAACATGCAAAGACATTCTAAGGGAGAGAAAACATTTTTTCTCCTGTGGAAAGCCAGGTTTGCAAATTCATCTCAATATTGTGACTCATAAATGCGTCCTCTTTAAGGTCTCCTTTTGAACCCATTGTAACAGGCCCCTTACTTAATTAACAGGCTAAAAATCTTTGATATGTGTTAATTTCATATTTGTATGAGAGTCATGAATTTATCTTCTCTTTAAAATAATGCTTTCTTTGGCTTGTTTATTTACAGAAACTCTTAAAATTTTTTCCAGCGATTAGAAAGAGAGAGAGAGAAAAGCATCAACTCGCTGTTCCACTTAGTTGTGTGCTCATGGGTTGTTTCTCCTATGTGTCCTGACTTGGGATTCAACACATGATGTCCACATGGGGTCGATACCCTATCTATTTAGCCGCCTGGCCAGCACTAGAAACTCTTAAGGAGGAGACGAATCTAGGTGTGGATGGAATTTAGGCAGGTCGGAATGGGTCGAGTGTTGGTACGGGAAAGTGCGAAAGACATGAGCTTGCTTCCTTCTCCAGGCTTAAGATACAGACCCATTCAACACAACATAGGAAATAGGTGTATAAGGTTCCAGAGGTTTCTCAGGGCTTTGTTGTTATTTTAGTTTGCTTGTTGTAGTAGTGCCTACACAAAATCCATTTTGCATTAAATTTGTCACATATGCTGCAATTATTTTATTTATTTATTTATTTTGTATTTTTCTGAAGCTGGAAACGGGGAGGCAGTCAGACAGACTCTCGCATGTGACCGACCGGGATCCACCCGGCATGCCCACCAGGGGGCGATGCTCTGCCCCTCCGGGGCGTCGCTCTGTCGTGACCAGAGCCACTCTAGCACCTGGGGCAGAGGCCAAGGAGCCATCCCCAGCGCCCGGGCCATCTTTTGCTCCAATGGAGCCTCGGCTGCGGGAGGGGAAGAGAGAGACAGAGAGGAAGGAGAGGGGGAGGGGTGGAGAAGCAGATGGGCGCTTCTCCTATGTGCCCTGGCTGGGAATCGAACCCGGGACTCCTGAACGCCAGGCCAATGCTCTACCACTGAGCCAACCGGCCAGGGCCGCAATTATTTTTAATAGGATTCCTTGTCATACTCTTTTTTCAAGGTCTGTAGATAGGTTCAGTGACTAAAACTGCTCACACTTCTGATAACTATTGATAAGGAGTTGTTGGAATAGCTAGGAACATAAACTATTATGTGTTTACAAGTCACTCAGATGTAGGACAGTCTCTCAGGCCACTTACAAAATAAAATCTTGCTTCTTTCTGCACCTCTTCCCCCGCAGCAGCGATGTGAGGGGGTGATTTTCCCATCATTACAACTGCACTAGTTTTCTTGAATTTCGCCTCCCCTAGCATGGATTTTGAGAGCTCCTAGAGTGTTGTGTGAGGAAGATTTTTCTCTGTGGGTTATTCAGACAGGGCTTAGTATAATACTACAACCCAGAAGACATCATCCCTACTCAAAATCCAAAGGTGAAGCACTGGGTTCTAATGAAGAGCTTTCTTGTTGATAAAGAGAGGATCACGTGGCGTAGTGACATTCTCACTCCAGTGAGAGAGCCTCGGCTTCCTCAGCTTCCATTGCAATATCTGAGCACTGGGACGTGCCGCAGGCACTGGAAATATCTTGGCAGTGGTCCTTCCTTAGGTCTGTGCGTTTGTCTCTTCCTAGACAGCAAGCTCTCTTTTGGGGTTCCAAGGCTCGTGGGGCTCCTTCTGGTACCCCTTTTTATTTACGCATCTCCTTCCAAATTCCTGTTAGCTAAGGCTAGGGGAAGGTGGTGGGAAATTCATTCGCCTCTGTCCAGACGCGGCTCACAGGCACTCTCTCCTCACGTGAGTTTAGTTATATTTTTCACAATAGACTTTGATGGTTCATTACCCTTACAGCCTGAGTCATTAACAATCAAAATATTAGTTGTTTCCCCCCCCCCCCCCTTAATATTCAAACCCTGCCTCTGGGCAAGAGAAAATATTTGCATTCCATTATTCTCTCCATGAAAGAAAAGAAAGAAAAAAATTAAACAGTTTATGTTTACATATTATCATAGTCATAAAATTGGAGGCTTGCCACAGCAAAACACTTGGTTCTGAAGATTTAGGAGGTAAATACTAGATATCGGAGCTGACAAGCTCCCCCCATAGCTTTTTTTTCTTAGGTTCAAAATGCAAAAGAAATACTCTGCCAGTTAATCCCTAAAGAAACCCACTGGAGATACGATGTGTGTTTGAGAGACCAAAAGTTTTTAGATTGTGTAACTTCTTTGGGGCAGCACTGCTTAAACAGAAATATTGGGGTTTTTTGCTGCCAAAATATGAATATTTACTCTCTGGAATAAGGAGTCTTCAAATGACACGGCCTCTTGTCAATTTAGATCAGCTTTTGCTGCCAAACAATTTTAGATCAGATATTTTCCTGTCAAATGAATTATTTTAGATTTTTAGAGCTTTCTGGATTTTGTGATTTCAAACGAGATTTGGGCTACATTTCTTCAATTTTAAGATGCCATAAATTATAAAATGCACTATCCATATAATGACAGTTAAAATTTTTTTAAAGTTATTTTAGAAAGAAGAAGGAAGAGAGAAAGAGAAACATTTTATTGTTTCATTTACTTATACATTTATTGATTGATTCTTATATGTGCCCTGACCGGGGATCAAACCCACAACATTGGTGTATTGGGATGATGCTCTAACCAACTGATCTGCATGGCTGGGGCCATATAATGACAGTTTTGAAAGCCAAAAAGAAATGTTCTATTTACTATTATTTCATGTACTTTTACTTATTTTTTTCTTAGTTGCACATATTTAATTTCATTGCATTGTGGGCAGTGAACACGCTGTGCATAACACTGTTTTTATTATATTTTGTGAAAGTTCTTTGTGGTTAGCACATAGTTTAAATATATATGTGTTTATATAAGTACGCTGCTCACAAAAATTTAGGGGATCAGGGAACATGCAGATACTCCAGTACTTTCCGCCTTTTGTATAGTGCATTTCCACCAATGAAATAAAAGTTGGGTTTGCATCTGATTTTCATAATCGAGCAACTTCCTTTGACTTGTCATTTGCTTGTCTGATGTTCTTGTTTAATTAAAATAAATCAGCTCTGGCCAGTTGGCTCAGTGATAGAGCGTCGGCCTGGCGTGCAGGAGTCCCAGGTTCGATTTCCAGCCAGAGCACACAGGAGAAGCGCCCATCTGCTTCTCCACTCCTCCCCCTCTCTTTCCTCTCTGTCTCTCTCTTCCCCTCCCGCAGTCAAGGCTCCATTGGAGCAAAGTTGGCCCGGGCGCTGAGGATGGCTCTATGGCCTCTGCCTCAGGTGCTAGAATGGCCCTGGTTGCAATAGAGCGATGCCCCAGATGGGCAGAGCATCACCCCCTGGTGGGCATGTCGGGTGGATCCCGGTCGGTCGCATGCGAGAGTCTGTCTGACTGCCTCCCCGTTTCTAGCTTCAGAAAAACAACAACAACAACAAAAACAACTGTACAAGGAAGTTTCATAGCCCCCCTACCCTTATCCCCAATTGTTAACATGTTTTCTCTTTCTTTGACTCTTTTTGTCATATATCCATTATCATTATTTTTTCAATATAGTTTGAGAGCCAGTTATAGACATGATGTTCCATTACACCCATTTAAATGTGTATTTACCCAAACAAAGGTACTTTGTTACTTTATAACAGTATTATAATCCAAAGCAGAAATTGGCATTAAGGTCAGAGTATAATCCAATCCACGAATTCCATTCAAATATAGTCAAATGTCCCAAAAATATGTATATGTGTGCATTTACCCCCCTTTCTTGTCCAGGATTGTATGTATTTAGTCTCCTTCAATCTGGAGCAGTTCTTCTGTCTTTCCTTGTTTTTTATGATCTTGAGAATTTTAAAGAATACAAGCCATTCTGTTTATAGGATATTCTTCTTCTGGGTCCACTGCCCCCTTTTTGAATCCGTTGCTGGCCCTGTGGCCCAACCACCTGTTCAGCCCCGGGACCATTACTGCCTCCCACCCCTTTGGCCATGCTGTCACCTCCAAGGAAAGAGAGGTGGAAGAAAGGAAATCAATTAGAATAAGAAGACGAGAAAGGGGGCTTTTTTTTTTTTTTTAATCTTTTATGGTCTACAGTTTTACTTTGATGTTTCTATACATGAGTTTTATTCCTATAAAATTATTTTTCTGGTAGTACTTGGTAAACGCTTGACAAAGCAATGTTGTCACTTAGAAATTCTTAGCTTCTATTCTTTCAACCATTTCAACTGTTCCTTTTGTCTTTCTTCTTCTCTTACAGAAATTCTTTATGTCACATATTAGAGTGCCTGAATCTATTTTCTGTTTCTTTTTTTATTTTTTAATTTCTCCGGAGTTTATATCTCATTACCTCTGTTTTATGTTCTGGAAGAATTCCTCAGCAATATTGTCCAGCTCACCTGTTTATTCTGCAGTAGATCTAATATGTTTATTCAGTCTTTTTATTAAGTTGTATATTTTGATGAGCATATATTTCATTTTTAAAACCTTTAACTGATTTGTATTACTATTTATTCTTGTTTCATAACCATTTGTTTTTGTTTTTATGTTTTTGATTCAATTCCTTGCTTTACTTTTTCTATAGTATTAAATATTCTTTGAAGACCTTTCTATTAACTTATTTCCTCAGGTGTAAGTTCTTTCTTGGGAGTTGAAGGGCTGAGTTTGTTGGCAATCTTTCTTGGTGTTGCCATAAGATTAGTGACTCATTTAGACATTAATCTTCTGTGACAGAATTCCCCTGCATATATGCTGAGCTGTGGCAGGTCTCCTACATGGTATCCAACTTGACTCCCAAGGAGATGACGTGGTTCTCCTGATCAACATGACTTGGCAGTAGAAAGGACAGTATTTTCTTTCAGAATGGTTGTCTTGACTTCTTATAAGAGCACAGTTGCTGTGAAATGCTCCAGATGTAAAGGCTCCAAAGATTTCCTGCCTATAATGACTTCCAGTTATGATGACTTCCTTCCTTCCTTCCTTCCTTCCTTCCTTCCTTCCTTCCTTCCTTCCTTCCTTCCTTCCTTCCTTCCTTCCTCCTTTCCTCTTTCTTTCTTTCTTTCTTTCTTTCTTTCTTTCTTTCTTTCTTTCTTTCTTTCTTTCTTTCTTTCTTTCTTTCTCTCTCTCTCTCTCTCTTTCTTTCTTTCTTTCTTTCTTTCTTTCTTTCTTTCTTTCTTTCTTTCTTTCTTTCTTTTTTTTTCTTTCTTCTCCTACCCTCTGTTCTTACTTCCTTCCCTTTCTAACTTTTCTTATTCTTTTGTTTTATGTATGAGGAAGAGAGTTCAGCAAGTGTTAGTCTGTTTCTTAGAACTAGAATTTATAAGTAAAATGTAGTACCCATGTGTTAATAAATTTATGCAAACAATGACACTTTATACTGTTAGCTTGATAAAAATGGAATATAACTTTCCTTCATATTTTGAGTCTAAAGGCTCTTTGAATCATTCTCATCCATGAGCAGTCATATATAGCCCCATAAGGAAAACGCATTTCTTAGGAGACTAACTTCTTTAATACATTTAATACATTAATACTATAACACAGGAGAGCAATGGGATTTTGTCTGAAATTCTGATTTGATTAAACTCATACTTTATCTTTAATTGAATTAAGCACTTTGGGAAGTTAAATGGCTTCCTTTGAAAGTCAGCCAAAGATTTTTGACAGATAGCTATTTGGGGGCCTGAATGTGGTTCTTTATAAACTCATAATGTTTGCACCCATCTCTCTTAGCTTTGAAAATTTGATGATCTATTTAAAAGATTTGGCAATTTCTATAGACTTTAGTTTCATTTCTTGACTTCTATTTTTACTTTGATAAGTTTTTCTATGTAGGTCATGCCAGTTACACCACAACTTACTCCTCAAAGTTTCTTTGGACACAAAGTATGAAAAAGATATGCTTTGGTTAGGGAAATATGGTATTTTCGTTAAATATATAATATAATGAATTAGAAAATAGAAGCAGGACAGAGTAGTCATAGAGTTAAAGAGAAGCAATTAAGTTGGTCTCTATATCATATAGGTCTCTCTAATTGCATGGGAAAGAAACGTTAACTCCAAATAGCTTTAGAAAAAATATTGTATTGGCTCATGTAGCAAAAAGTCTAGGAGATTGATACAGAACTCAACTAATATTATCAGGACTTAGTTTTATCTTTCTCCTTATTCTACTACCTCCGGTGTGGGCTTCGTTCTCAGGCTAGCCCTAGGCCTGACATCTCCAAGGTTCAAGTCCAGGGGAAAAGGGAGGAATCCTGGCAGCCATTGTAATGGGACCAACTTAGGTCACGTGGTCCCTGACCAGTTCTCCTGGTTCTGTTGCTCTCTCTTGTAAGGGGCCAGCATGGTATAAAATACACAGACTGTGGTTTGGGAGAGGGGAGGATAAACAGTTTGCCAAGGAAAACTGTGTGATTTAACTTAAAGAAGCAGGAGATGGCTATTGGGTAGTCAAGAAGAACAACAAAAAAGTCTTATAGATATGTTTGGATGTGGAAAACACAGAGAGAATCGACAAAAAACTATCAAGTGTAAAGAATGTGGCTATGAGTTTCTATATGATTACAGAGTTGATCAAATTATAAGGATTGTGAAAGGTCTCTAATTAGTATTATGTCATTAATCTTACATAGCTCTGTGTTCTTATGTATAGACTAAAGAAAATTTATGTAGGATCACATAGGTGTAAAATAGAAAAAGTAAATGTTCCCTTAATTGTTCCAAGTGCACTTAAGACTTAAAATTTATTATGATGACCTGGAAGAATTTAATTACATTGCTTCACTTAGTTCTGGTGAGTAGATGAATAGTAGTAAAAAATTCTGTTTGCTAGCAAGCTAGGGGTAAACCAAACTTTATTATTTATTGTTCTTCCAAATCCAGGATATAGCATGCTGCTTCTGGTCAGAATCAACTGTTCTTGCTTACTGACCCACCCAGTAGCATAAATCGATGGAAAATATGAATGTCATATAGTATTATTGCCTCAAAGCTGATCTATTCCACCTTCTTCTGAGATCTTAACACAGATAAAAATAGAATAGCAAGAAAATAAGCAGCTATTCCGCTTTTTAACCAATAGCACTCTTTGCCTTTCACTGTTGCTGCCTCCCACACCTACACCCATGAGACCCGACAAACACATAGAACCGAATTAACTGTTCTCCCCTCCGATCATAAGATCATTGCTGTATCCAGTGTTATCTGTGCTTTGGCTTCACGAAGGCTTTTGCAATACTAAATGCAAGGTGTGGTCTGCCTGAAGAATATCTGTATGATAAGAAGAAAGGCTTGGGGCCTGGGAGCAGTAACTGGAATTGTGAGGCCAGAGGTTCATTGTGAGGGGGTGGGTGCCCTACCTTCCGACTTTTCAGCGGAGCAGCATATATAAACCAGATCTTTTTCTGTATTTCTTCCTATGGATTTAACCTAGCTGCCTCAAAAGTGCATCTACTCTGGGCATGTGTGTACTAGTGACCTAAAGATACTAGAATCCTTCTCTCTTCCAGTTCTCGAGAGAGAGTAAAAAAAGACTTGGCAGCCACCTCACAGAGGCTGCTGACACCTGCTCCGGACAAATCCCAGGGCAATGTGCTTTCTATCTTCATTGCATGTTCTGCACGAAGGACTAAACTTTGTTTATCCTCCACCCAGTGAAAGAGATTATATTTCATGGCCAGCTGGTTCCCTTTGAGGCAGAATTTGGCTCCTTAAATATAATACTTGTTTAGATAAATGTTTAAGATGTTTAAGAAAGGACATAAAATTACTTTTTCTTGGTAGTTTTTTTCCATTTTTCATTAGCCTCATAGGGATTATTCAGATGTTTTGTTGACTATATTTTGTTTTGTTCCCCCCCCCCCAAGAACAGCACAAAATGACCAAATATTTTATTATTGCAGAAGGAATTCTTTCTATTTAAGTCATTATTTATAGAACTGTTTTCTTGGGGCTTGATAAATATGATCATGTAGATCTAAAGTTATTGCCTTTCAATTAATAAAAACATTGTCAACTAATTTAGGGGAGAGGCTTTTTTCTTTTGGTGTATTTTCTCTTGGTGTTATGTGGTACTTTCCACATTTACCTCTCTCACTGTAGCTTCATGTGCTTAGAATGAAAAACACGGCACAATGGAAAATCTTAAGAAGCATATCTAAAAATCCATAAAACAGCTCCCAAAGCCCTGCAGCAAATACCCACAAGTATCTATTGCAGAACCTTGCACACAGTATATGTTCTGTCTTGCTTGTTATTTAACTGAATAAAATGTAAATAGTTCTGAATTATCTGTGTTACTATCCCCGAATCAGAAAAGGATCATAATGTCAACTTTTTCCCTACGTCTCCTGTTATGAGTTATTTTTACGTTTATGCTGCTCATTTTCATGGAGCCCTAACTTGCCAACGTGGGGAGGATCCTGATAAATGCAGTGGACTTAGATGTGACAAAGCTTCAGATTGTTTCATTATGGTCAGTTTGCCCGGTTTCACATAAAAAGGGGAGCCTAGAAATGTCAGTCCCTGAAGATTAGCAAGCAGCCACCATGAACAAAGCCAAATGAGACACCTCTGATTTTTCAGGCATGACTGAGAAACCGATGCTGCCATATCTACGTAGGGAGAACGCATAGAGGAATGGAGTCAGCCTGTCTAGATTCAAGAACCAGAGCTCTCCAGTTACGAATGTGTATGCTTTGGATAAGTTATTTAATATTTCTAAGCCTCAGTTTCCTCACTTGTAAAACGGAGATAATAATAGTATCTAACTCACAGGGTTGATGTGAGGATTAAATGAGATCATGCTACTACGGGAACATAAGACAGAGCCTGGCACCAAAGAAACTCTCAGTGAATGTTAGCTGTTAAGTCCTGTCTGCCATGACTACTCCTTGACTCTGAACTATTAAAGCTCTTGGAATCTGTAGTGCTCATTTTGGCACTTGGTCATGCACCAGTTCATCCATCACCATGTTTTGAGGTGATTTTAATCCCCTTCAGATTCCTGAATAGAGCTCCTCTAGTGTTTAAGATAGCAGATTGCTTATTTCAGTGCTGTTTACGTTAAACTGACCTCTGATAAATATTTATTCAAAGTGCTAGTTCAATACTAAAAAAGCTAAAGGACTATTGTATTCTGTTAATGGAGAAAAAGTGTCCAGTTTATAGAAACTGCTTATTCCTTACTGTTAGAATATTAGGCTTAACTATGTGAATCTCCACCCTGACAACGATACTGATAAGAAACAGGTGGAGGAAGGTCCAGAAACCTTGTATTATATGAGAAACGGTAGAAAGGTCTGAATGGTGCAGTCAATGTCTCTTCCTTTGGTGTTAGGTGCTGTTGGGGGGGGTTTGCAGTTTGTAGGTTTCTATTTAGAGCCCAGCTTTAACAGCAGTCCCTAAGGCTGGACTGGGGGTAGTTCCTGCCAAGAGTTACCACACTTTTGGGAGCCCTTACTCGTGGGGCTACTATGGCTTTGTTTCTAAGTAAACTTTATCATCTTTGCCCCACCACCAGTAATTCTCTTTATAGCCTCTTCAATCTTTATGAGCTTCTAGTGCTCTCCAGTTTCCCAGAGGCCCTCAGTATTGCTGAATCCTGAGTCAAACTCCCATTAAGCCCTGCTCCTGCAGGCTCCGTGGGTTCTAGATTAGCGGAATTGGAACAGGTCAGAAATTGGAACTGACAAACTGTGGAGAACCGAGGGTCTGGGACTCATGGTCAGTAAAAGAGAACGGGGCTGGAGAGAGTGCGTTCATAGCTCTCCGTCTCAGAATACGCACTGGGTTTGCAGATAAACTCAGCAACTTTGTTCTATATCCCCGTCCTCAGTTTTTGATGCCCTGTGCTCTGAGGCTTCTCTCTCTCTCTCTCTTTCAGGGACTTTGTTATTTAGTTTATTTTAAATTATCAGGGCAAAAAATGAGCATGATTTTTCTACAAAATAAAGAATATAGCCATAGTTACACTATTTTTGGTTTGGAAACCGAGTATATACATTTGTGGGTCCAAACTCTCCACGAAAGCGCCAAGAATCGCCATCTTTCATAATTTGAAGTTTGGCACGATTGACGTTTGGCACTTACAAAGCCAATTGCTTTGATTGTATATTCATTTTTGTTTCCAACATCGGAAGTAAGTGCGATTTCAGTCTGTTGTTTGCAAGTTCTCCACGTGGATTGCCCTGCCCTGCAAGGTTTCTACTACACTGACTGCCTTTGACTGTAATGGTGGCTCAGCTACGTGTTCTGGATGTTTTGCTAACCATTCAAATTCGCCATTCTCCCAGCACAATGATATTCTCCATTACTTTTTGTTTTGTCTTGTTTAGCAATAATTGTAATTCATGTAATTTTCAGACATTTGTTTGAGGTAAACTCCTAGTCCGATCTGGAAATATTCATAACACTGTGTTGTTCTTCAGGAGCACATGAGGAATGCTATTCTACCGCCCAGCTCTTATTTTCACCGAGGTCACGTTAAGCCAAGGTAATTTTGTTCCGCGTTATGAAATGCTCTCACTTGTGATTATTCCTGCAGGTTTAACATTTGCTTTTTTAAATCATAGCAACTAAAGAGCCACAAACAGCTGCTGGAGTTACTGTCATCGGACATTTTAGGGAGTTTTCCTCTTTGCATGAACCGGGTCTGGTGAAAATACCAGACTGTGTATATGTTGAGATTGCCACCCGCTGGTAAAATAGAGAATTTCCATTTTAATTAGTACTAGAAGAAAACATGCTTGTTTTCTGTTTCCAGAATGTGAATTAATACATTTAGTTTTCAAATATATATATTTTGAATTTCCTTAGACGAGTAAAGAATTTCATTAACATGAAAAATAAAAGCTATACTAAAAAAATTTTAAATCGTTGTTATGAAACCATTGAAAAAGCTTTATTTACATCTCTTGTTGCTTCTACAAAGGGAAGATGTGATAAAAAGGACTCTTGGAATTAAATATACCAAAGTGACTGCTACTGAGTACTGAGAGTAAGAGGGATTAAAATAATTTTTGTTGCTTTTTTACACTTTTTTATTTAGTTACATTTTTTTCTACAGGGAGAAAAAGAATTGTATTGCTTTAAAAGAAAATATAAGTCTGAAGAAAAAAATTAACTGTATGTGTATATATAAATTGAAATGTAAGTCTTCAATAACGGCATTTTATGGAGTGTTAAAAAGAAAGGCACCATCCCAAATCAATGCCATATTTAACTAAACAGATACAAAAGGAACAAAAGCCCGGAGATTGAACTGCCGCTTTCATCACTCCACTGGCACAAATTTTAAATTCAAATGCATACATAAGAATTTATTATGTGATAAAGATGCCATTTCAAATGCATGTGCAAAGATGCTTGGTTACCTCACATCATTTACCAAATAAATTCCAGATGTGAAAAATTAAAAATACAAAATAAAATAAATTGAAAATATATACACAAATATTTAGGCAAGGCAAAAATGCAAAGGAAAAAAATTATAAAAGGGCATATTGAAAACTTCTGTGTATAAATATTACCATAAAAGCAAGTGATAAAACTGGGGAAAAATATTTATAGCATGTAGAACTGACAAAATAAATAGGAGACTTCTTAAGAAGCCCATGAACAGTTAAAAAAAAAGATTTAACCTCAGTACTTATCAAAGGATTACACATTTTTAAAAAATAAAAAATTCAGCTATAAAATTGGCCAAGGTTTATAAAAATTTTATTATACTCTGTGTTGTCAAAAGTACTCCATATTATAGAACTGTTCTGTTATTTTAAGTTATTCCTTTAAAAGATAGTTAATATAATGGGAAAGTGCTCATATCAAAATTAGATAACAGATAGGGGATAAAAAATATTATTGTCTGTATGTCTCTCTCCAGAAGGCTATTTTCCCAAAGTTTTTAATAGTAATTATCTGTGTAATTACAATTACTGATGATAAATTTTCCTCCGTATTTATTTCTGTATTTTTTGGTTTTTGAAAGCAAAAACTTGCAAATATATAAAATGAACTAGGACATATAATAAAACATACAGATTTAAAGATTATTTTAATAAAAATAAAAGCACATGTGTGTATTTACTTATCTATATCTGTAATTCATATATGTAGATTAAAATCATTTTAGAATTTAAATAATGATTTTGCATGGTTATTTCTATGGTTACAGGTATTTATGTCCTTCAATACTCATTTAAAAATAATTTTACTACTGATAAGGAAAACTGTAAGTTATATATTAAAATAATCTTTACAAAGATATTTAATGGTGTGAAAAAATATTTATGAAACCCCATTAAAAAGAGGGAAAAGCACGTGCAGTACTATGCAGCGTGTTCACAATCTGATGAGTGAATGCATGGATCTATTTTATTCATACATTATTTTTAAAAACTTGGAAGGGCATATTCTAAAGTTTTCATTGTGACTATAGCACTATGGATATAGTTGATATTTTTCTTTTTTATTCATTTCTAACTTTAAAATTTTTAAAGAAACAGTGAAGTTCACACATGCCTGTCAGATATATACATCAATATGCTCTAAATACATGCAGCTTACTGTGTGTTGAATATTACCTCAATAAAGATGTTAAAATATATAGTATAAAAGTATGTTATCTAGTAAAATAAAAACAACTCTCATCTTTTCTTTCTAAAAAGAAAAATAAATATTTAAAAATGCAGTGTTAACTTTTTACTAGCTTATTGTTATTTCATTTCATTTGTAGGTATGTAGAATACCCAAAACATTTAAAAATGAAAATGGTGAAGGGATTAAGAAGTACAAATTGGTTGTTACAGAATTGTCATGGGGATGTAAAGTACAGCCTAGGAAATATAGTCAGTAACATTCAAATAGTATGATGTCCAGTGGGTAGGAGACTTATCAGGATATTATTTAGTAAGTTACATGATATCTAATCACTGGGTTTGACACCTGAAAGTAATATAATATTCTAGTCAACTGTAATTGAAAACTAAAAATATTTCTTCACTGGCATTTGGCACAATAATGAGTCAGCACTTTAAACCAGTTTACATGAGTTTGGATCTATGTGTTCTTTTCTGGAACAGGAGGGTGAAGGCAGTGGTGTAGACTATTTACACTTATCAAGATATATTAGTCCCTAAAAGGAAATTAACATCATGTGCAAGGAATCAACTACTTTGTGGAAACATTCAGCTATTTCTTCATCAAAAGAACGTGATTTCTTATGATAACAAACTTAAGCAAGCAAACATGGTCCAGCTTCTCAGAAGGAAACCACTTACTCAGATAGTAGAGTCCCTCAGTAACACATCGTTGGCTGCAGCTGTAATTTTTTGATTATGTGAACTGTTAAATAGTCCATCTGCAATGCAAATGCAACTTTTCAATGAAAAACCTGACATCAATTTATTTTTCCAAGCAACTTCAAAACTAAATGAAATAAAACCCTTGATTTGAGGCAGCCAGCCTTTTCTGATAAAGCTCTCAAATATCCAGCATGTTAAAAGTGTGTTGTTGGCTGTGTGTAAGGTGATAGTAGATAAAGAATGACATCGTCTTAATTATTTTTTAATCAAGAAAAATATATGGCTTTCCCATGTAGCTGCATATTGCCTGACTGGTGGGCAATACTAATATGTATCCAGAGATACGATGATGTCTCTGCTAGTGTCGCTGAGCTAGTTGTGTGGAGATTTTTTTGTACAGATGTTCCTGTGTGACAGCTGACTGTGTAGTCCATTCTGCCTCACTGACAAGAATCACACGCCAAAACCAGAGCAGCTAATTTAAAAGTAGTAATGCATGGCACAGGCCAAAAGAATGAATGGAAATACTCATCCCCAAGGCATGTCTTGAGTTGATTATGATAGAAATTGCTTAATTATTTATTAATAGTTGCTTTATAAATTACACTGGTTTCGCTGAAGGATATAAACTGTGAGATGGGAGTGCAGCGATAGGTGAAATTGTTAGGGAATATTGTGGTTAACAGTTTCATATACCACACAGATGCCATTCGACTTTATCCTGTAAGAGCAGGGGAAACAGAAATCTTTTCACAGGAGATTGAAATGTCAGATTTGTATTTTCTCTGTGTGATGGAAGATGGAGTTGAGGGGGATGGGAACGAGGCAGGTAGAAAAGGTGAAAGACTGAAAGCCTGAAGTGAGAAGTTGCTGTTCAGGTGAGAAAGAGAAGAGGAGGCACAAAAGTCTTTAAAAGTTAAAGCACGTAAGGAGTTGGTAGCTGAATGAATATGGGTGACAGAGGTAAAGCAGAGGAAAGAATTGAATTTTCTTCTTTATGTAACTGGGTAGATAGTAGCACTCAACTGATTCTGAAATTGCAGATGCTGATGGCCATTAGAAAGGAAACATAAAGAGGCTGGCTGACCTGCTTTCCTAATGGATACATACAGTCACTCGGAAAATTCTTTACAATTTTTACTGAATTTTTTGAGATGACATTGGTTAGTAAGAATATATATGTTTCAGGCGTACAGTTCTATAATACATTATCTGTCTATTGTGTTGTGTTCACCACCCAAGTCATTTATTCCCCCTTAACCCTCACCCTCTGGTAATCACCATACTGTTGTCTGTGTCTGTGAGTTCTGTTTTGTTTGTTTAATTCCTTCACCTTTTCCACCCAGTTCCCCAACCCCCCTCCTCTCTGACAGCTGTCAGTTCTGTTCTCGGTATCTATGAGCCTCTTTCGATTTTGTCACTCAGAAATTTTACAAGAGCAAATTGTATGGACAGTCATACAAGAAACAATGATGAAAATTACAAAGCCCTGCAACTGAATCACAGAAGGCCAGAAAAATATAAGAACCTTTTTACAATTAAAAGATGGGATAATTAGATTGCATTAATTGTATTTGTTAAGTTGCAATGGGAATGATTTTACTTCCTATAATAATGAGCTCTGTTATAATGGGCATTCACCTTGAAACACACCTATTCATTCATTAGAATGAGGGGTTTTTGGTGGTTTTTTTTCCTTCTTTTACAAAGTAAATACACAATAAGATCAAATAAATTTTGATGATTGCCAACAGATGGTGAGGGGCTCAACCTCAGACCATCTGATCTTTTGCTTTTTGGTTCTTTCCGGCTGTTCTTTCTACTTAATTACCTTCCCTTCACTTCCTAATCCCTTCCAAGTAATTCTACACCCAAGATTGGGTCTAGCACTCTTTATTAATTTTCCACAGCCTACACTGCTTTCTGATAAGATAGTCTTTCTTTGTAGCTGTGTTGTTAATGGATCTAAACAGTCTGGTTTTAGCAAAAACTTTCAATGTTACTTGAACCATATCTTTGCTCAATTTATTAATTCAGTTTAATGCTGAGAATTTAAAACCTACTCTGACAGTTTGATCTCATTTCACATCTGACATGATAGATCATATACAGTACTAGTAATTTTACATAATCAAAGAACTATTTTAACTGACCTGTCTTTTAAATTCTTCTCATACGAGACATTTATTTTTTTTCAGTCCCTAAAACAGACTTACTAGAGTGATATATGTGTTTCAGTAAGAAATTGCCTTTATTACATGAATTCATGTATGCATCTTTTATGAATGAAGCAAAGAAAGTATTGCTGTAGTAGGTATTTTAATGATATTAAAATATTTTAGGGAAGTACTTAAAGGGAAAGAATTCATGGAAGCTCAGAAGGTACCTTCTAAGGTAATTTGCTAGACTTTGCATGTATCTGTAATACACATCTAGATAGAATTTTTTTCTTTTGACAAGTACATTTTAAATGTTCATTTCAGTAGAATGAGACTGTGTCCATGTCCTGTTCAGTAGTTCCTAATAGCACTGCTTTAGCAAGATAGAACAATAGATTTCTGTTGATTGAAACTTTCTGCATTAGAGATGTATTCTCAAATGTCTGTCTTGTTTTCCAGTAGTTTAACCAAATGCTTCTTCTTTTGATACAGAAATTGTACACTAAGAACTGTATATTGTTAAGCATTTTTAATCAAATACGGCTTTGTTTCAAAGACATCTATGTTTTGTGAATGCCATTTTAAAATAATCACTATTTTTTTCTGACAATGAAGGTAATAAAAATCCATTTTAAAGTTTTGGAAAGTACAGAAAGATAAAATAAAAACTCGACGATACTCATACTCTCATCAGAAATGTGAAAATTTTCACATATATTCTTTCTGGAATTTTCATTTGTATAAAATGAAAAATTTTAAATGAACTTTGATTTACATGGCATATAATGATTTATACAGATAGTCACTACACACATTTAACCTATATGAATTTACTCTCTGTGTGTGAGAGAGACAACAATTTAAACAGATTTTAAAAATTTCCCCTTTGATTTGTTCATGATGGTATGCTCTGTAATAAGCACGAGATGGGGGATAAGAATTTTCTGTTTCCTCTATTAGTCTCAATTTTGCATGTCTCATAGAATATACATCTTGTTGCAGTGACTATGATTCTAATGATAAAAATGCATATTTTTCCTACAACATTATCAAAACTCAAACCAATGGCTTTCATACTTAATCACTGAAATAATTCTCTAGTCTAATACTAAAAGAAAACCTGTGTTGAAGTTATGGTATTTGGTGTCCAAACTGGAGATTTTCAAGGGTAATAATGTTAATTATATTTTTTCATTATGTACTGATTTTAAAACCTATCTCCTGCATGAGGTGCAACTTCACTGTCATTTACTTGTTTTGGTATATAGTTATTAATTTTTCCCATTTCAAATATTCTTTGAGAACATTTTAATCTTTTTTTTTCTCTATTTCTTTCTAGCTTTCTCACCAGGTGTTTTTTTTTTTGTTGTTTGTTTGTTTGGTTTTTTTTTTTTTACAGAGACAGAGAGAGAGTCAGAGAGAGGGATAGATAGGGACAGACAGGAACAGAGAGAGATGAGAAGCATCAATCATCAGTTTTTCATTGCAACACCTTAGTTGTTCATTGATTGATTTCTTATATGTGCCTTAACTGTGGGGCTACAGCAGACCAAGTAACCCCTTGCTCAAGCCAGTGACCTTGGGCCCAAGCTGGTGAGCTTTGCTCAAACCGGATGAGCCCACGCTCAAGCTGGTGACCTCGGGGTCTTGCACCTGGGTCCTCCATGTCCCAGTTCGATGCTGTATCCACTGCGCCACCGCCTGGTTAGGCTCTTTGAGAACATTTTTAATAAATTTATTGTAATTTATCACATGGATGTGTCATAGCTACTTTAACCATTCTACTATTTTTAGACACTTGGTCAATTTCCAATCCAATATTTTGCTATAAATACGGCTATGAACAACTGTTGCGCCCATGATATGATGTGATGGTCAGCCATTATTCTTGTGCGTGTACTTACTGCTGTCATAGTGTCTTTACAGCAGATGTTTTCTATTTTTGTTGTTTTTGTGTTTTAAACCTTTTTAAGGCTTTTGATACCTACTGATAAATTACTCTCCAGAAATTTTGTACCAATTTATACTCAATCCAAATGTACATGAGACCAATCGTCTGACTAACACACTATTCTTTTTAAAAGAAGCATAGCCATAGACCAGGTGAGGTTTTACTTTGTATTTCTTTAATTACTAGAGGAATTGAATAATTTTTGCAGGTTTAATTACTTTTTAAAAAATATTTTTATTCATGTTTTTTGTTCCCACCTCCCCCAAGTTTTGATGTAAGCATTTTTTGCTTTAATTAATGCCAAAAACTCTTTGTATTTTATGTTCTTCTCTAAAGACAAAATAATCAAACCATGTATAATAAGATACATATTTTTCAGGAGAAGATAGGAATAGGAAGAGTTTGAGGACAGATAGGCAGCAGACATAAAGAAGAGATATTACTCATGGCCTTTCACAACCTCTTCCCCTTTAAAAATTGCCCCACCCATGGCCTGTGGTGCCTAGGCGGCCACGTGTTAGACCACATGACTTTAATGATCATAGTTGATGGGATGTCTACTCAAAGGTCACCAGTTAATAGGCTGCCAAGGGATTTATGAACTACACCGGAATCTCTCCCTAAGGAATTAGAATAGCAAGTAGAAGAAAAAGATTGCCAATTAATAGCAGATCTGAAAGGACAAACATGCAGAATATGAATGAATCCGGTTTGTGATGGAGCTGTAGAGAAAAGAGTCACAAATCCCTGTTCCTCAAAACTCTAAAACCATCTTCAATAGAGAGCCACATTACAGCTCCATTTCAGCAAGTCTGTTTACCTTTCCTGTTCTCTATCTCAATGTATGTCCTGTTTCTTGAGTTTCCTTAAGTAGATCTCTATTATTTACATTTAAATGAACTTAAAGATTCAATACAATTTTGAGAAAAAGTACCTATGATACACATTTAAAACTATCTTAGGTATTATGACTCTATACACATCCCAACAGTCATTTTTATAGTTAATTCTTTCTTTTAGTAATTTCTTCAACACAAAATTATTGAGTGTACAATCTATATTATGTGGTAAAGGAAATACAGCGACAAATCAGACAATCTCTGTCATCTGGAAGCATATAGTTCAATCACACTTTTCTACATAGCATGGATTTTCATTATTGCAGATTGTCAGATCAACGGTGACCAACTAGTTGCTAGGCAACTTGAAAGACAGGAATACAGAACGGATGCAGCTTCATCTTGATATGAATTCTTTGAAATGTTTGTTAAGAACTAGGAAGGGTCTCTAGTTTTTCTAATTTTCTCTCTTTAAAGCTGTTAGCCTGTCATAACCTACAGATGCTGGCAGAAGACATGTGACTTCTGAATCAGAGACAAAGGACTTTATTACTCACAGCAAGGCAAACAACATAGGTTTTCTGTTTGCTCCTGGTCCTCTTGCTCATAGGGGCAGTGCAGAGCAACCCAGGTGGGTGTGTCACAGCTGGGGCACACCAAGCTAAAGGGGACCCAGGTCTTTTACAATGGGCCGCAGGAAAACCTGCTTGACATTTGCCCTGTAGGGAAACATCTTTTTATTATTATTATTTTATTGATTGATTTTAGAGAGAGAAGAGAAAGAGAGCGAGAAAGGCAAGGTAAGAGTGGGAAGCACGAACTCAAATTGCTTCTCGTATCTGCTTTGGCCAGGCAAGCCTGGGACCCCGAACCAGCATCTTTAGCATTCCAGGTCAACGCTCCATCCACTGTGCCACCATAGGTCAGGCAGGAAACACTATCTTGATTATACTGGGCAGTGACCTGCCCTCCACTCTGCAGGAAGATACACTCTCTCTTCCTCCCAAGGCTGTCGTTCACTATCCTCAAAAAGATAGTCCAAAATAAAGGTCTTTGTTGCCTTTGCTTGCAGGATATTTTGCAGAAATGCCAAAGACCCACAGACAATTGTATCCCAACAATGTACTTTCTATGGATACTTTTAAAAACCATTTCAACTTTTGGTTCTTATTTCTACTAACCCCAAGTATCTACTTACTCTAAGATTGTCCTATATTCCTTCGTTTTTGTCATCTCTTGTTTATGGATGTATTGTTAAAACCCTTTTTTTGTTTTATGTAACAGAAACCAACTTACTCTAACTTAAACAAACAAGAAAGTTAATGGAAGGATACTGGGTTATTTCATAAATTCAAAGAAAATCAAGAACACAGTACTGTTCTGAGACCATGTCGGAAGTTGAGAGCTGTCCCTGGAATGGCACAGTTAGCATACCTCAACTTCAGTGGCTCCTAATCTCCTAATTCTCAAAAGAAAGGAGTCCAGTGGCCCAGCTTGGCTGAGAATCTGCCTCTGTCTTTGTGATTTGCCCAACAAAGATGGGTCTTAAATATACAGACCTCATACATCTTGGCTGTTCCTAAATTAGCAGATTCTTGGGAGCTTTGGAAGTCTTCCCAATTGCTTTCTACTGTACAGAGAAAGGCAAAAGTAGGTTTACATACAGTTCATATGGAAAATAATACAATAATTAACAATACAAAAATAAATTCTGGGTTTTGTGTACTCACAACTGTAAACCTACTTTTGCCCAACCCTGTATCTGGATTTGTTTGATTGATATTCCATTAGTCATTAGAGACATTGTTATTTCTTTTTTTGAGCACAATTCCATTTCTTTTAAAGAATAAATTAAATTTGTTTTTGCTTTTGTATCATTTTCTTGGCCATTTTCTGCCATTTCCCTTTTATTTTTTTAAAGTCATTTTTGGTGAACTGATGTAAGACAATTTAGTGAGTCAAGCATTTTAGGTGAATATAACTAACTTCTGGCCGTTGAAAATAAATTGAACTATATATTTTTATTGTCAATTTTGCTATTAAGTGGGATGCTATGAGTAGAGCAAGATAGCCCAAATTTTGTTAATATTAAATATTTATTAGCTAGTCATATGTCTTCAAGATTATGATTTCAATAAGAAAACTTATTTTTTTAACATTTTTATGCCAATTAATATATCCTCTGGTATAGTTTCAATAAGGTTATTTGGAATACTAGAATAGCCACCTCTAAGGTGAAGATGTTCCTAATTAGGGTATTTTTAAAGTTACTTAATCAGTCCAAAAGTGTGAACTAATGTTTCCTTATTACCCACACAGACATACATACATGAGACTTCCTGTGGAAGTATTTTAAAGTAAATTACCAGAAAGATGATATAATAGGTCAGAATTTAGGCACTTAGTCATGTACTCATGTTAATTTTCATATTCCTTTGTAATTAACATTTCTCCTGTCTGGATTAATTAGGTTTGCAATAAGTAATCACATTTATAATACTGCAACTGTTCCCAAATTAATTGCTTATGTGTTCAATGAGCCATTACATGTTTTCATTTAAGCAGCTTAGAAAGCTCATGATTTTAGAGCTGTGGTCCTAAAGATTTTGGAGAGAAGGGCACAGAATCAATCATTCAAGAATATGTGAATAAGATGATTACAGCAATCAATTTATGAGTGGTTCCCAAACTTTGCGGGTACCTGAGAATCACCCAAGTGTATTATTCATTGGCTCCACCCCCAGCGATTTTGCCGAGGCAGATATTGTGCAGCATCCTGGAATACTTTGAGAAGTATGGCACTGTCTTCCTAGATAAAGGCACCTAAGCAAATGCATTCAGCTTTACCAGTGACTTTAAGGGAGGGTTTCAGAATCCTATGGCTCTAGCTCAGTAGAATTTTTCTCAAAATTTACTGCAGATTACAATCACCAAGGGAGTTTTAAAACAATATCTCAGACCAATTAAATCATAATATGAGTAGTAGAAGGTGATTAATCTGTCTGCATACTATTTTCCCCAACCCAGGATGGAGACTAGAGAATTTTCCCAATGTATCAATCCATTTTACTGAATTACACGGACTTGACAGAAACCTAGCAAAAGTGATAATAAAAAAGAAGCCCAGTTACCCTATAAATCTTATAAAATACACAGTTTAATTTGTGTATGGGTGAGAAGGCACATCATTTTTGGCATTGATTTGTCTTTCTTCAAAAGTTCAAAGGATTTAGTGGACTTTGTACTCTGTTTGATAGATAGCTCTCCCAAGCCTGAAAGAAGAAAAGCAACACTCATTTTTATAATTTAGTGTGGCAAGGTGATTGTTTATTGTAACACTTTAGTTGAAGAAAATCTAAAAAAAAAAAATCCATCTGGAACTTTAAATTGACTGTATTTTAATAGTATGCCTGACAATAACTAAAAGTAAATATTCATCATGAATAACCGAGAAAAATGGGCAATTTTATAGATGTTATCAGAGGAAGGTTTTTTTTTTTAAATTCTTTTGATTAGAAACATATCATGATGAGCAAACTAAAAGATGGAAATTTTAATTTAGTTATATCAATAAAAGTTTTTGAAATTACTTTAGACTTCTGTATTATAAGGAGAAGAAAGCCTGTAATTAGTGACAAAAAACCGTGTTGGAAATAACTATAATCAAAGCTTCTTCCATGTTTCTTTGAAGTGGATCCACTTATAATATTACTCATATAGACATTCAGAGCACTGGTAATAATAGGTGATTTAATGATATTTAAAGCCCTTGAGTAAATGTAATAGGCCAAGAAATTTCCCCGAGGACATGAATTTAATAATTATGATCATTTCTTGTGCTGATAACTCTCGAATTAGGATTTCCACTGCCAGAGACAAAGTTTTAAAAAATCAAACTGTGAAAATTAAGTTTCAGAAGTTTGGCTAATTTCACATTTATGGGTTGTGGTCGGTGTGTGTAGGACTGGCTTCCGAATAAGCACAGGACCGTTTCTAAGCTCAGAAAGCTTTCTCTAAAATTGGCTGTACCTGATGGCACGGGGCAGCAACCGGTTGAATGCAGATGTGTTCCTTCTGTAGAAACTTCTCTTTTTTTTTTTGTTTAGAACTGTTAAGGTGAAATTGTTTGGGGGTGTTTTTGTAAAAAAAAAAAAAAAAAAGAAGAAAGAAAAGGTTTTCAAGATTTTAATAAAATCTCAGTGCCTTTTTATTGGATTGTGGAGGACTCACCAAAATTGTGAGGGTTTGAAACTTTGCTGGAATCTATTTGTGGTAGGAGAAATTGAAGTGTAATTGAATTGTAGATGTGCTATCATCTCACACCACTGCTGCCACAGAAGACAGTACTTGTGGAAAGGTGATTACTTTTCTTAGCTGTGGAGTTCATGGCTTTTAGGGAAGAGCCAACCTAATAAGGATATTGAGAGCAATGGAACCGTGTACCTCCTAGCCACCAAATTTACAAGCTGTTATGCATTTCTGTTTCTAATCCTAAGACTCCTGTGGGTCATGTCATCATTGTCCCCATTTTATAGATGAGGAAATGGTGGAGACAGGATTCAAATCCAGATGGCTCTGCTTCCATAAACCTCTGTTCTTTTCTTCACCATCCTTTTGTCTCTGTTTCATATAATCCCTAAAACCCCTTGCTTAAATCCTGAAGGGTTCCTCACTGCACGCTGGGGCAGAATTTATAGCATTGGACAGTTCCGCTCACCCGAAGTCCATTCTCCTTTTGAACTTGTGTTTGCCTCCTTGTGACTTCTACTGACTGGAGGGATATTAAGGATAGATTAGAAAGGGTGAGGGAGAAAAAGGGAGCATTGACAACCTGAAGGTAGAGCACTATGAGAGCTGAAGGAAAGGCAGACAGGAAATAAGCACAGGAGGCTGTTCTTCTATTTTATCTTTCTAAAACTGAATTTTCATTCTCTGATGGTGGGAATGTGGCAGTGTTAAAAGACGGGGGTGTTCTATTATCCAGTCAGCAGGGGGAGCAGTGAATTTGAAGTGCCATCCAGTAGAGAGGGAAAGGCCAGCAGTCAGCACAGTGGCTGTGGAGTAGTAGCTGTGCTTATCCTGCCTGGCATTAAGAGAGTCTATTAAAAAATGTTTATGAGTTTCTTTCTTCCATACTCTCTATGGTTAATTAAGACATTGGACACCAAGAACAATGCCGCCCTAGGAAAAAATACTCACTTTAGTAGTGAAGTGTATTTTGTGTTTATGAATTTCTTTAAATATGTAGTGAATGGCAGTATTAAAGAATGCCTTTGTAGAATCCACTAGGACTGTTAATTCCGGCCATAATGACTCTTATTCCTTGAGCTCAGAATAATAGCTCTGTTTGGAAGCAGTCAGATGAGAAGGAGACATTTGGTTCAATGAGGTGACTTGAGGTTCCCTGAAAAGTATGTTCTGATTTTTGTCCTTAGAACTTTGTGTGGTACCAGGAATTGTGACCCTTTTAGTCTAAAGATTCTTTAAAAAAAAATGTGTGTGTATATATATAATATATAGATATCTATCTATATCTATCTATCTATCTATCTATCTATCTATCTATCTATCTATCTATCTATCTATCCATCCATCCATCCTGGTGGCACAATGGATAGAGCGTCGGACTGGGACACAGAGGACCCAGGTTCGAAACCCCGAGGTCGCTGACTCGAGCCTGGGCTCATCTGGTTTGAGCACAGCTCACCAGCTTGAACCCAAGGTTGCTGGCTTAAGCAAGGGGTCACATCACTGGCTCCACTAGAGCCCCCAGTCAAGGCATATATGAGAAAGCAATCAATGAACAACTAAGGTGCTGCAATGAAGAATTGATGCTTCTCATCTCTCTCCCTTCCTGTCTGTCTCTCTCTCAGTCTCTGTCACAAATATATATATATATATATATAAAATACCTTGGGGTTATATATATATATATATATATATATATATGTATGTATGTATGTATAACTGAAATATGCATATTTTACCTAAAGAGAGCAACTCATTAGTTGACCATCATTGCTAAGTTTTTTCTTATTTGGAAAGGTTTCGTTGACAGGTGCATTTTGAATCTTCATAGTACAAGGCTGGTTCATAAAGCATCTGCCGACCCTGTTAAAGGATAGGACAGAGGACCCACAGCAGGAAAGTGAAAGGATGAAAGACAGACCTCTGTTTGAAGCTGAGTCAGTGCTGGTTGGTTCTCTCCGGTCTTAGAATAGGAGAAACAGCATGTTTGGATGAAATATGAAAGTCATAGTTCAGAAAAGTCCAGAGTTTAATGAAGTTAGTAGTTCATACCATATTTTTTGGTTATGGATTCCTTGGAGTATCTGAAAAAAGTTGTGGGTATTTTTCCAAGAAAAATGCATGCATACACAAAATTTAGCACTCTATTGCAGAGCTTCGTTGATGTTCTGCCTTCCCCAGCAGTCCCTCCTGAATCCTTGTTTAAAACAATAGTCTCTAAGGTAAGGGTGGGAAGGTGCATGAACCCTGGGGTGTATGCAGAAATGATCCACTGGAATATGGAATTTTCTATTTGACACTACGTTCTGCCTTATAAAATTTTTATTCCATGTAGGTTTTATATCATACATAGTATATTAGTACCATAGTACACATATAACATTTATATATAAATAGATCAACAAAATTGGTTGGAAGAGCTCACATTTTTACTGATATGGTGATCCAACTCAAAGTTGATGGACTAACATTTTAGAGAGTGATACTAATTAAATTTAAATTACAGTATCTTCTTTTCCTAAATTGGAAGGCCAGGGATAGGAAAGTTATCAACAGGTGACTGCCAGTGACTGGGAATTTTTGACCTAATGATGACAGGTAACATTTGTCCACCCTTCACTAAGCACCATCACAGCTGCTCCACTTGCCCCTCCCACTGTGAGGTAGGTAGAGTAGGTATGCTAATGGAATCTCTGAGAGTAGGTATGCTAACCAAATTCTCAGAGAACTTAAGGCACTTTCCCAAGGGCCTTTGGCTAGCCAATGGTAGAGCTGGTGCTCATGACCTTGGCTACTGACCACCAATTATGTGCTTGTTTTACTGATGCACAGAGATAAGTGGATCATTATGGGCTGTCTATGGCTCCTTTGCTGCAGTTATGGGTGTTTCCTGAGGACAGTGAGTTGTTGAGTCCCTGGCTGATCCAGGCACAAGGATAGAAAACATGTTTTAGCTACTTGATCAGAAGGCCAGGAAGCAATGAGAACAACAATTTAGCATTAGCTCCCTCCTGTTGGTTTTTTAATACCAACATATTTCAAAACAGACAGAGCGCTCTGGAAGGCTTTAGATACATCTTATGTGCAGAAAAGATTTATAATGGGTTATTAAATGAGAGTTTTGAGGCTGGCTTCATTGGAAGTGCCAACCACTCTTTCTCCCAAATTTCCCCTGGTGCCACTGTCAAAAGCGAAGTACTCATCTAGGATGAATTGTTGTTCTGACCCAAAATGACATTTTCAACTTTTCTTATATAATCCAATTTCTGAACTTCCTTTTCAGTGATAAGTGGAATAGCATAAAAAGGACTTTTAGCATTAAAGATAATAAATGTGTTCAGCATTGCTCAGGTGTCTTTGCTCTTTGCCTGTGCACTAACTAGCTATATTGATTTAGAAATTTAAATGATCAGTGGTAGAGCGTCGGCCTGGCGTGCAGAAGTCCCGGGTTCGATTCCCGGCCAGGGCACATAGGAGAAGCGCCCATCTGCTTCTCCACCCCTCCCCCTCTCCTTCCTCTCTGTCTCTCTCTTCCCCTCCCGCAGCCAAGGCTCTATTGGAGCAAAGATGACCCGGGCGCTGGGGATGGCTCCTTGGCCTCTGCCCCAGGCGCTAGAGTGGCTCTGGTAGCAACAGAGCGACGCCCCGGAGGGGCAGAGCATCGCCCCCTGGTGGGCAGAGCGTCATCCCCTGGTGGGCGTGCTGGGTGGATCCTGGTTGGGTGCATGTGGGAGTCTCTGACTGTCTCTCTCCATCAGAAAAATACAAAAAAAAAAAAAACATTTTTCTAGCTTCAGAAAAATACAAAAAAAAAAAAAAAAGAAAGAAAGAAAGAAATTTAAATGACTCTTTTACCAGACCTGATTAATATCTTTTCCTTTCATTTTGTCTACCTTGAGCCTTCCTTCCCTCATGTGTGATCTTCTTCTATCTCCCACTGACACAAGTTGGGGAAGGCTGACCTTCACATGACCAAGGGTCAGGAGAAGTTGTGTGGAAGGTTTCTTGGGCCTGGTGATTAGTAGCTAAAGAGAGGGCTGGCCATGCTGGGGTCAAGCTATTAGTACATTGTCCAGGCCCTGGGAACACTCCCAGACTTGGTAAGCTAGACTTCTAATATGTGACTTTCAGAGAAAAAGCATTTAGCCAGACAGGGGGTTGGAAGTTGAAATGAGATCTCTGGCAAGAGCTGGCCAGCTCAATCCAAAGATCACTGTTTCCGCGTGAGGCTCAGGTTCGTTTCCTGAGATTCCTTCTCTTTAATTAACAGTGTCCTCTGCTATCCTCAGAGAACACTTTGCCTAAAATTGTGTTCACTCGTTATTTTATTCTGTCTCTGCAAAGGAACTGCGAGATCCCTGGGGATGCTGCTGCCCCTGAGGAGGCATGGCTTTGTGCTTCCCTCCCCAGGGTCCCCGGAGAGGTGGGACACGGTGAATGATGACTCTTAGGCTAGGGTTTTTCTTTTCTTTTAGAAAATAGGTGGGCGGGAGGTTGATGAGCCATTCCCTAGAGCTGCCACTCCTCAACTGGGACTGTTTTCACTTGTGTTTTTTTTAAGAGTAAACATGTTGTAAATGATAAAAGTAATATAACTACATTATAGCATATTTGGAAATTTTAGGCATAAAATTATTTTTATCATTATTAGATGAATGTACCTACTCTTTAGCATCTTTCTATGTATTTTAATATTTTTCAGAAAGTGTACTTGAATAATATATCTTAAAGATTGTAACATCCTATTAGAGGCATTTTTCTTTTTGTTTAATCATCCTCTTAAATGTTACTAGGATACCAAAATATATTTCATTATTTTCTCATTATTGTTTATTAAATTTATTATTATTTATTTCTTATTAGTACGTTTATTGGATATACTGTACCGTCACTTGTTTCCTCTTTGTTATCTATCAGATATACCATTTTTTATATAACTGTTTTCTTATGGTCTCACACTTATGATTAAATAAATTTTTAAAAATTTATTTTAGAGAGGAGAGTGAGAGAGAGAGAGAGAGAGAGAGAGAGAGAGAGAGAGAGAGAAAGGGGAGAGGAGCAGGAAGCATCAACTCCCATATGTGCCTTCGGCAATGTCAGCATTCCAGGTCCACGCTTAATCCGCTGTGCCACCACAGGTCAGGCGATTAAATAATTACTAAGTGGCTGTTGCCTTAAGAAATCTGTCTATTTGAATTCAGTTTGACAAATGTCATTATTATTATCATCTAGCATAGTGTTTGGCTCATAGTTGGCATTCAATAAATGTTGGTTTTCTTCCTTCTTTTTCTCTTTCTCCCACCTTTTTACTAACCTCATGGTTGTGTCTTTTACTGTGAGTCTGGGGGCACAGTATATATTTAATTCAGAGATTTCTAACTGGTTTTCATGTAAGTTTGCCTTGGCTATTTTCAATTACTAATTTGTGAAGTGTTATTAGTATTCTGATCCCAGAGATTTAGTTTTCTTTATATTATTTGGTCAGCTGTACTGATACATTGTAGCCGACTATTATAGCCCAATTAGTGCACATCAGAATTTTGCAAGGTGTTTTTAGAATACTGATTCCTGATAGGTCTGAGTTTGGTAGATGAGCACTGAAGATCTGTATTGTACTAAACATCCAGTATTTGATTTAGGTAGCAGAAGGACCATAATTTGAAGTTTTCAATTTGATTAACAGACCTTGCTAACTTTTTAGAATTAATGTTAGATTTTCATCAAATTCAGTCTTTAACTTTTAAAACTAATTGAATCTTGAGATGACTTATAACAGGCGGCAAATATTATAATCAGAATTATGTTCTGTAACAGGAAATAAGCTCTAAATGAATCTTAACATTTTACTCGACACATGACTGTGTTTAAGTGTATTAAAGATGTCATTGAAAGGTGCAGTGAAGGCAAGTGAACTTGATTTGGCAGGTAGGTGTTCATGGTATGATTATCTACAACTGTCTGTGCTGATTGACAGCATACACATTACCTCTAAACAGGCATTTGTACTCAGTTGCATCAGATTTAACTGTATGGCATTTTTTTACTGAATATTTGAAACTGTTTTAGTTAATAGTACTAACTGTGCATAGACCAACTCTCAGCCACTGTTTCAAAGTGCTTAATGGATAATAAAACAAAAGCTTCTAGGGTGCTCTGCTTAGGATAAACTTAGGTCAACAATGCCATGTTGCTTAGGTGTTACATATTTTGAGTAGGGCAAATGTTTAATAGTTCAGAGAAAGAATCTTCCTCATATTGCAGATATAGAAACTGAAACTCAAAAAGGTGACATGCTCAAGGTCAATCAGACAAAAGGGGCAGAGCCAGAATTGGTGCTCAGATCTCCTGGGTCCTTGTTCCCTGCTCTTTCTACCAGTCCAAACGGCCCTTTTTGCTTAGCTTCTATCTAATGAGAAACCCTCGGTCTAGTGGTTGGTAGAGATGCCACAAACCATCTTTATACTGCAAGGAGCATGGAAGCAAGGAATTTTACTCACTATTTTCTTTTGGAAAACCAAACATGCTTTATTTCATTTTTTTCACAATTTATTTAAACATCTCACATATACAAAATAGGTACAATTTAATTCTTCTGCTTGTCTGAGAAACAAGGCTTCTTTGGAACCATGGGAGCGAATGAAAGTGAGACTGGCAAAGAACAAATGCTGAGTTTAAAGAGGGGACGATGTTGGGCAAATGATCGGCATACTTTTATTCAGGGAGAAGATGTAAAATACTGATGCAAAATCAAATGAAAACAAAAAGCAATACAACTCAGTACAGAGGGATATCTCTTCTCAAATTCTTCTAGCACCATCAACATTCTTCAAGTATCTGAAATACTGTTAATTAGCACCTTTGTATTTTGAACAACACAAAACAAGTACCTCAGCTCATCTCTGTCTGGGTCAGCACCGAACGGTATGGATCACTCTCACAGCAAAATGTTTTTTGAGGTAGTTTAAACCATTGGAAGTTTGGGTTTTAAACTTCCCTCTGTGGAAGATATTCAAAAGCCACAAGTGGTGCAAATGTTCATGGTTTTTATTTTTCAATTTTTATTTTGGTTTTCTTACAAAGGTTGACATTTTCCATAACAGGTGTAAGAGTGTTGAAAAAAAAATTCCAAATCTTTTGGGGAAGGGGAGAGGGAGAGGGAATTAATTAAACCATATTGCACAATGCTCTGATCAATCCTTCTCCTCTTTTGCCCACAATTTAAGCAAAGGAGATGTGCGGAAGAAATGGAAGGATTCAGCTTTGAGTTAAAAAGAAGAAGAAGAAATGGCAAAGGGAGAGAGAAAGTGTGTTTCAGATATTCTTTCTTTTAATTTAGGTGGAGTTCATCTATTTGAAACAGACGGGGCCAATGTCCAAACTGAATTCTTGGTCAGCATCACCTATGTCCAAAAGGGCGATATCAAGGAAGGGCAGGCGAGACGGCTTGTTTGTTTTGTATTCAATGATTGTCTTTCCCCATTCATTTGTCTTTTTCTGTTTAAAAAAAAGAGAAGAAAAATATACATTAAGCCGCAATACTTTGGAATCTAGTATCATCTGAACCTTAGATATTATATGAACCACTTTTTGGCTTGTGTCATTCTGAAGACATGTGTCCCTTTGCCAACAAGTTCATCATTGAAACCGCAGCATCAGAAGTGTTTATAGGAGGGAGAAGAAGCTTTCTACCATTCTAGTTTTTTTTAAAAAAGAACAACATTGCAATATATATTCCAAGTGATTTATAGCTACATTATCATTTTCAAGAAGTGTGTGTGTCTGAGAGAGAGGAGGAGAGTTGGGGGATATGTAGTATTGCTATTACTGCATTTAAATTTTTCTTCCATGTATAGCATATTGTAGAGAAAGCATGAAGAAAAATTAAATGTAGGTCATACTATTAAGTCAAATAAAATACATGTTACTATAAATTATAGCTTGGGTCATTTTAACCTCAAGTAATTTTAAGTTATGGATATACATTATCATTTAAGCAAAGAAAAGAAGCTAATTCAAAAGAACAATTGTTAAGAAAAATAACTGTGTGGACATAGTATATATATATATATATATATTACAGTATTTCAGAGAATTTCGGAAGGCAAGATCTGATAAGAATACTCTCGGGATTTACCATCTGAATTTAAATAAATACATTCATGAAAAAAGATTGCATATGTTAAGTCACTCATTTATCTGTTCATTTACTGGTCTAAACTAGGACTCCGTACTGTCCCCACCACCCCCAAGTAAGTGATACTTGCTATATCCAAATTTCGTGATTACTTACAGAGCAGCCGTCTACAAGAACAGTGTAAGTGAACCTGCTGTTGCCCTCAGAAACAAGTTCAACGTCATTGGAACCTTGCAGAATGACAGACTTTTTCAGGTTGCCGGTTTCGTCCTCCATGTATGCAATGCTGTTCTTGCAGTGGTAGGTGATGTTTTGAGAGGCGTGGTTGGCCAGCAGGCGCATAAACGCGAGTTGGGTAGCCATTTCTTTGGTAGTTACTCCTTCAACATTATATTCAAACTATAGAGAATGCGATGGAAATACCAGTTAAGTGGAGAAGGACTGAAACACTAAGAATTAAATTTGAAAAGAATAGTCTAGTATAGGGAAAAATAATGGAGTCAGGTCAGGACCTTAAGAAGAAGGTACTTTTAAAGGAAACAAAATCCACTTGTCTTTGAAGAATTAGTTACCCAGAAGGGATATAGAAACAACCTAGCCGAGTCAAGGTCATCCCCAAAAAGATACTTCTTTTAGACAAGCTTTTTATGTCTGTTTCTTATTTAGAATAAAAAAGCAAGGAGATAGAAATTGGGACCATTTTCTTTTTCTGTAATTCCCACCAGTAGGCATTCAATAAAGTTGATAAAAAGGTTGATTAAAAATTTAGAAAAGCTCATGTTCTGAAAATACATTTGCATGGCCAATACTCCTTCATACTAAGTGATATTAGTTTCTCCAGTGATTATCAGTTAAGTCAAATTTTAATAATAACTTTGAACTGTATGGATAGGTCCAATCAATCCATCTTTAATGTGTAATAGAAGATAGGACTGGAGCCCCCCCCCCAAAAAAAGAGCAGGTTCTTTTAATAAGCCCATTTTGGTAAAGGATTAAAAAACAAACAAACCTAACAAAATATTGTTTAGTAAGGGAAAGAACATTTGTAGGATTCCTCACCTGGGTACCGCCATTGATAGTTTCTCCTAACCAGACATGCTTCTTGGCTTTGGAGTTTCTGTGCCAGTTCTTGGCAGGAATGTTTTCAGGTTGAGCCCGAATGCAAGTTTCACCAGTAGAGAAATCACAGTATACTTTGATAGCATCCATAGTGCATCCTTGGTTAGGGTCAATCCAATAGTGACCTTTCAAGAAAACAAGACCCAGACCATAAAATCTCTCATTGATTGCAGCATAAATTCTAATAATCACTAGTCAAAGATTCTGATTCTCATGAGTAACATTTTAAATTGTGTTGTTATATTATCTACTGCACATTTAACAGAAAGAAAGAAGCTCTTTTGAAGATTAGGTAGTTCCTCTTTCCCTCTCCTCCATGAAAAATCAAATTAGGGTACATATTAACATGAAAAAGGAAAAATATTTATGTATTAAGAGAAGCTTGAAAATGGGAGATGGCTGGGAGATGCGAACGCTTCATTAGCTGAATATGGCTTCCCATAATGCAATTGTTACCCAAATAGTTTTCATTCTAAGTGTCAGTGGGAAATGATTTTGAAAAGCCCAGCTTGTGGGAAGAGTCAGTCTGGCTTGGCCATCTCGACTTACCGCTGCTCCACTCTGGGTGGCTGAGTCTCAAGTCACGGCATGTGCGAGCTGGGTTCTTCCTAGAGCCTTCGGGAGTCAGAAGGGTCTCAATCTGGTTGTTGAGAGATTTCAGAGTAGCATCAACCTCATAATCCTTGGGTCTGAGAGAAGGTGGTGAGCGAGGCTGGTCAGCCCTGTAGAAGTCTCCATCAAAGCCGAAGTCATAACCACCACCACCTGCGCCAGGAGGTCCAGGAGGGCCAGGGGGACCAGGAGGGCCCTGCAAAGGGGAAAGTGAAAAAGAAGAGGCTTTGTATTTGGCTACACTGAGAGACATTAACGACAGCAGATTTTTCAGATGGGCATCACACAAAAGCATGTTTTAATAAGAAGAAAATAATTAAGTCTCTATAAATAGACAATTTGCTCCCAGGCATACTTGCAGGGATGGACCCATCATTACATACAGACTACCTCTGCATACTTTAGAAAACATATGGAAGAAGGGGGCTGCTTTCATGCATGGACATAATTGTCTTGGTTTAGTCTGAAGGAAACATTCCTTAGGTCAGTGATGCTCTTTCCTCTTACCCCAAATAATACTTACAGCAGGGCCTTGGCTACCCTGAGAGCCGCGAATGCCTGCAGGTCCGACTGTACCAGGATGTCCACTGCGACCATCTTTGCCAACAGGGCCAGAAGGACCAGCAGGGCCCTAGGGGAGGAGGAGCTGTGTGAGCCAGTGAAAACCCCATATGACAGCAGAGGCCTGGGGCTCACTGCCTGCCATAAGCTCTATTTTCGAAATACATGTCTCTTAGGTTGACTTACCCTAGGACCAGCGGGACCCACAGGACCAGCAGCACCTTGATCACCATGATGACCCTTTAAAGAGAGAATTGGAAAAAATCACATTTTCAGAACACGTGTCAATAAATGGATTTTTAAAACACTGAATGGAAAACTTTAGTTTCGATGAACTCTGGATTGAGAAAATTGAAAATGTAAAATGGGGCTCTTTTCTCCCATTATGTCTATTATAGTCAATTACTTTTTCCCTGTAAGCTATTTCAGCAGTGCAGTATTAGTCATTCCTCTAATTATATTTGTTTTAAGTGGGGTTGAAGGACCTTGTTGCCAGGAGATTTTAATATATGTATATTTTTATTTCTCTTAACCCTCACCTTTTCGTGTTGGAAAGAAACTGCATTATCTCCAAGAGATGAAGTTAGCCAGAGAATGGGAAATGCATTTGATGTAGGACATTTTAGAATAATAGCAATGAAAATCTGAGCATTAGTTTGAGTTGAAGGCCTTTAAGATCTGCATATATGCTAGATGTCCGCACTTTACTTACAGCAAGACCAGGAAGACCTTGCAGTCCATTGTGTCCCTTTAAGCCAGGAAGACCTCTGGGCCCCTTGTCACCAGGTTCTCCCTTGTCACCCCGAATACCTTGTGGGCCCTGTAAGAAAAAAGATGGATGGACATATAGGATGTTTACCTTTTTAGAAACATGACACTCACTTCTCAACAAATATTGTTTAATCTGTTCATAAATGTAATTCAAGACATGCAAAGGTCTAAAAGCCATGTGGAGGCTACTCCCATTTTAATCTGCTTCAGTTGAGTTGTCTGTAGTGTTGGCTAGATCTTTGTGACTACTTAATATAATCAAGCAGAAGAGATTCAACATAGAAGAGATTTAAAAGCTAGTTTTAGCAATTCTTAACATGGATTAAATAAAAAAAGATTGAAGTGTAGCCTATATATTATTTATTTTTCTAAGTGGACAATCTAAACTGCCTCTAAGTGTTAATTTGTAAAGAAATCTTCACCATGTACATACACTAGGACCTCTAGGACCCATGGAACCGGCAGGACCAACAGAACCAGCAGGACCCTGTGAATTAAAAAAGAAAAACATAAGTCATCAGCAAGCCCAAGATCTTCCTCCCAGCCCCTCACAAGTTCTCAAGTGTGGGGAGGTCAGGAGTGAAGCCTATGAGGAGGTCAGCATTAAGGGACTGGTATTTACAACTTACAGGTTCACCACGGTTTCCATGTTTGCCAGCAGGACCCACAGGGCCGTGAGCACCAGGTGCACCCAAAGCACCAGCTGGACCAGCGTTACCAGGGTAACCACGTTCTCCCTATGAAAGGCAAAGCGAAGCTTAGCATCAATCTGGCCTGTGGTTAGTCACTTTTAAATCAGAGGAAGATGAAGAGGTATACCAACCTTGTGTCCAGGCTGACCATCACGGCCTGGGGGACCATCATTGCCAGGGTTGCCCTGTGAAGACACCACACCAATAAAGGCACTTAGTGAGGCTGTCATCCACCAGCCCCTAAAATTCTGCCTTCACCACTCCCAGGGCTCAATAGTGAACTCCCTTTCAGACTTTTTAAACTAGGAACAAGAACTAGCCAACTTAGACTTGTTTAAGAGGTGTTTTTAATATTTTGGCCAACTTTAAAATATGCTAAAGACCTATCCCAAAGCCCAAGTAATTTTTCTTATTTTCAATACTGGGTTTGGTCAGTATACATAGATATTATGGAGAAACAGACACCATGTTTAGAAACTTGGAACACATAAACCTCAACTCAGGATATAAAGTTGCACATGATGAAATATTGCTGGGTTTTATTTTATAAACCAAGCATTGGACTCACATCACGACCAGCTTCACCAGGAGCACCGTTGACTCCAGGATTACCCACACCACCAGGGGGACCACGGGCCCCAGGGGGGCCTGAGATTCCAAGAGGACCAGGTTCACCCTAAAAAGGTAAAGAAGACAAAACAGCATTTCTCTCATTGAACTAAGCACCAATCTCCCCTTCCCAGAACAACCCTAACTGGGAGTTTTCTGTTTGAAAAAAGAATGAAAATGAATAGGCCACCAAATGGTAAGAACTATCATTAGTTGTCACCCTTTCCCTCCTCCTATACACCCAGGACGGTCAGCTTTATGTAGTTTTGAAATGTTCTCTGTATAAGGTGAGCCTAGTTACATCCGACAGCCCAACTGAAATGAATTCCTAAAGCTGAGCGAGTTGATGGAGACGAGATGGTTCCTAGTTGCTGTCACGTAAAAGGTTTAATGGGATGACTCAGAACTTCCAGAGTTTCATTCTTCCTACAGGATAAATGATGCCAGCACTTCATATTGCAGAGGAGTCAATGCAATTAGAGCTTATATCATTCTTGAGCATGTAAAAAGAACAAAAAATCATTCTGCATAATGTTAACTGGTGTCTTTATTGCGTGTGTCTAAGTAAGGTGGTATTACAGCTTCTTAGGTAAGTGACATGTGATCTGTATAAAGAAAATGCCATGAATAAAAAAAATCTTAAGTGGAGTTATTCAGTGATCAATCTGTCACATTTGAAGTGGCAGCTTTTAAAATCTTTTATTATGTTAAAGAGAATAAGAATGGCGTCAGACACTCACCAGAGCTCCAGCCACACCTGGTAGGCCACGTTCACCTCTAGAGCCAGGGAGACCCAGAATACCAGGAGCACCAAGAAGACCCTGAGGACCTGGAGTGCCAGGAGGTCCCTGAACAAGATGAAAAAACACCGAGTGTAGTATACTGGTTAACGTCATAGGTGATAACACAAGTTGGCTTGAAGATTGTGAGAATGAGGTATCCTCAGTTTAGATAAAGTCCTTCTATTAGCAGGACATATCCTTGGATGCCTTTTCTTCTGTGATGACTATGAGTTTCCATCTTGGTGTGTATATTTTCTTTTTATTTTTTTTACAGGGACAGAGAGAGAGAGTCAGAGAGAGGGATAGACAAGGACAGAAAGACAGGAATGGAGAGAGATGAGAAGCATCAATCATCAGTTTTTCGTTGTGAGACCTTAGTTGTTCATTGATTGCTTTCTCATATGTGCCTTGACCGTGGGCCTTCAGCAGACTGAGTAACCCCTTGCTTGAGCCAGCGACCTTGGGTCCAAGCTGGTGAGCTTTTGCTCAAACCAGATGAGCCCGCGCTCAAGCTGGCGACCTCGGGGTCTTGAACCTGGGTCCTCTTAATCCCAGCTTGACGCTCTATCCACTGTGCCACCGCCTGGTTAGGCTTGGCATGTATATTTTCATACATCATTCCTTCTGGAGACCAGTGGGAAAACATTAAAAAAAATATGTGGTTGAAATTAATGAAGCCATCTGGAGTTATGGAATAGAGTTTTTATAGAATCTATGCCAGGAAGCAAATTTGGACCTTGACTTCTAACTGAACCAGGTCCAATAAAGGCACATTTCAGAGGGCAATAATACTGGACAATGCAAGTTTAAAGAACTGGTAGCTTACTGAGATGGATTCATGTACAGTAGGTGGCCATGTACCACCAGTGGTCATTCTACTGTACATGAATCCATCTCAGTAAGCTATCAGTAATATCCCCAGGATCAGTAAGGTGCTCTCAACAGCCTAAAGGGCTGTTTTGGTAAGACAGTTTTCTCACTTATTGTTATCTCCACCGAGTGCCTTCTGAGCATCTGCGGAAGCTATGACACCTCAATTTCGGTTGGACAGATTTCCTGGCTCACTCGAGCTTTACTTGAAAGCCTGCAATACTCATCAACAAATATACCCCATTTGAAGATTTGTGTAAGGGCTTGACTTTAATTCAACACAAGGTCTTAAGAAAGAGGAGTTAAAAGTCACTTACAGCAGTACCAGCCTCTCCGGAAGGACCCTTCTCTCCAGTGAAGCCAGGTGGGCCAACTGCACCTGTTTCTCCAGTTCGGCCAACTGGACCTTGGTCACCACGAGGCCCACGAAGTCCTTCTTTACCCGCAGAACCAGGGGGACCAGGAGGCCCAGTGATTCCCTGTGGGCAAATGTACAAGGTCATGTACTTTCTGTTAATCACCACGGACCTGGAAGAGAGCTGCTGAGGTTCTCATCTTGATATTAAGATGCAAGGTGAAGCAACAAAATAATATCCTGGCCATTTGGGGCACATGTTTAGACTTTTAAACATTCTTTCTTGTCCAAAGAAGCAACTCCTATCTCTTTTTTCCTGAGGCTGAAATAAAGAGACTGAGGCAGAAGCTATAGCAAATGTCTGTGAAGGAAAGCAATGCTGTGGCCCGATTAACCTGCATATTGGAATGATGTAAAGTTATAGAAGGTAGTTGTAAATAAATGGGGCTCTGGGTTTTGGAGGATTCTAGTCTTTTTTTTTTTTCGGAGAAAGCCAATACTGGCGCTTTGTTCATAAATGAGGAATCACATATGCTCCCAACTAGCTTTAATTAAATGCCTACAGGGAATGAAGATTTTTCTGTTATGAACCTGTAAAAGGATTCCAAGAAATCAACATCTTTGCTATTTTTTTCCCCTTGAAATCTTAACTAGAAGACTTAATCCTGGGTAATTAATTAAATTCTCTTGAGTCCTGACAGAAGAGTCTGAATCAGAATTAAATTAGAGGCCAAACCACCTTTAAATTCGGGAACAATTATACCTTAACAACGGAGGCAGAATGTTGGCCATAAAGGCTAATTAGATATAGATATATCTTGATATGTGACTAAAACTATTCTGTTTTTTATTTCTTAAAAAAGACCATGCTCTTAACACGAGGCTTGCGTTGACATGAATAAAATTTTCTTAAACCGGTATTATAAAATATAATTTGTGATTATTTTTGCTTTAATGGTTCAGAAAAACTGATTTTAGGCTAGGAAAGTAATAGCTAAATATTAGCAGCATGTTTTTATACAGCATTTCCCACCCAAGGCCAGGCCTTTTGGCTAGAGTAAATGAAGACCTATTTTGAAGTGATTTACTTACAGAGGGTCCAGGAGGACCAGTGCGTCCAGCAGCACCAGGGAAGCCAGTCATGCCCTAAGAAACAAGCAAATTAAAATTCTACAGTCGACACCAACCTCAAAGATTTGGGTACAATGGAAATTTCTCCTCTGACATATCCTCAACACATGTGACAAGGGATGGACCAAGGAGTAGGTAGTGGCAGCCTCCTATAGGGTCTTATTTAATCAAGACCCCAAGGTCCTCCATCTCTACCATCTTCCTTACCAGCATGGCCCCAGTTACAACACCCATATTTTGCATTAAAGCCCTGATGGTTGTTTTGAAAAGTTAACATATTAGCTGATGGTTGTAAGAGCAAGAAGGCAAGACACTCTGTAGTTATTGCACATTGATGTGTATATATTAATAACTATATCTTAACTACCTGGGTGGGTGCTAAGGGAATGGCCACTGACTAAGTAATTTTGTTTATAGAGGAGGATACAACAAAAGATTGAGTATTAATTGCTGTCCAATAAAAGAAGGAAAAGGTCAATGGAGTTGATTCATGGGGAGCTCTGGGTCTCTAGTCGGCGTGACAGCACTGGCTCCCCAGGTGAAGGCCTTGGTCGGGCGGAAGAGCGGAAGCAACAACAAGAGGACAAACAGGACCAAGAAACGTTTTACTCATTTCATCATTATACTGCTAGGGGACAATTTTGGTTATTACCTCAAATGAAGTAGTAACAATGTATACGACACTGAGTTATACCTGGGATTAAGTTAATATCCTATGAACCTGACCTTAAATTCAATATCAGAATTTCTCTAAATAGAATTAACTTGAATCTCAAGCATCTCCTTATTTTAGTCCAAATTTACCAGAAATTTCCAAACTTTCAAGTTGTCCCTACTATATTATGAAGAAATAAAAGTTATCAGAGTCCATTTTAAATACTCACAGGAGGGCCACCATCACCACGACCTCCAGCAGGACCAGGGGGACCATTTGGACCCTAAATGGAAACAAGAACAACAAAAAAAGATGGGGTCAAATCACAAAACAATTCTTACAAATGTCATTCTTTTCTTCAAAGGAATCATTCCCATTTCTATTAGAAAAAAAATTCCAGAAATTAAAAATAATTATTTGTGTCATGTAAAATAAAATAAATGTTCTTACTTCAATATTATACCCCTATGGGATTATCAAAAAAGGTAATATAAATGAGACTTTTCCAAACTGTAAAGTAGTATGCAAATGTTAATGCCTATTTTAAAAATCATCTTTTATGTGGCATATTCCCTGGTGTGGATAGTAGGCACTTGATTGATGGATGTGAAACTCTAAGAGTTCATGGGCAATTACACAGGCTGTATTGATCACTACTGAATTCAACTTACAGATGGTCCAGCAGCTCCAACGGGGCCAGTGGGACCAACAGGACCATTTTCACCCTTGGGTCCTTTGGATCCTCTCTCTCCTTTAGCACCAGGTTGACCAGCAGCACCCTGTTGGAAAGGAACAGTTTTATAGTTCAGGTACTCCAACTCATTTACTTGCCAACTTTGGATGTTTTTCAGATTAGCCTGCATTATATGATACTCACAGCAGGGCCAGCAAATCCATTGGGACCAGCAGGACCAACTTCACCACGTTCACCCTAAGTAGGAGAAGGGATTTGAAAATGTCTTAGCCATCTTAGGTTCGTCAATGTCTAAAAGTGGTGAGTGTTCAAAATGATCCAGGTTTCTACTTACAGGGCTACCACGAGGACCAGCAGGACCAGCAGGACCAGCAGCACCAGCTTCACCCTGGGATGGGACCAAAGATGCATTTATTAATGTGCCTCACAAATGCTCACACCGGTGGAAGGAGAGGTGACTGCGGTGGACAGCTGTCCCTTGTTAGAATTTGCAGTGCATTGGGAAAGATAACTAACACACAATGAAGTGAATTCTTACTTGGCTTATTGTTTGTATTCATTTTGGGGGTTGAAGTGGGATTGGTCACACACTTGCAAAAACTCTCTAAATTAATGCCTACACTACCAGAAGGAGGACATTTTAATTTTTAGATGAACATAGGGCTGATCTACTTGCTGCAATCTGTGTAATACAATAAATAAGGTCTAGTTTAAGTGTGAAGTGAGCACACTATATATCTTATTGATTTTTTTAAATTACAATTGAAGGTTTTGAGAAGGCTGAGTGCATTAAGATATTTTTGATATCAAAAATGATAGGGATTAAAATGTAGATCAGATAGCTGGCATATTTATAGGAAGAGAAAGAGAACTCCAAACACACAGTGTATGTTTCCTGCTGCCCATTACAACACATAGCTTTTAAAGTGAGTTTAAAAGCAAGCCATAATAATGAATTGCTGGGGCTTTGGGGGAATAAGGCAGGCAGGAAATTTTAGATACTGCTGTTGGCTCAGAGTGGTGCAGCTCAGTGAAAACGCATGCTTACCCGGTCACCTGTGGCTCCGGAAGGACCAGGGGCACCCATGGCACCAGGAGCACCCTAGTACCAAAAATGAAACAAGTCTTACTAATAGCACTCCCATCCCATGCAAAGTGACCCTTGCTAGTCCCCTTTGCTGTGCTTATATGGTGATTGAACACTTTTACTGCACATTCTGGGTGGACATCAAGAAAGCCTTTGATGCATTTCAGTTCTAATTATCAAGACTATTAGAAGCCACTGCCAGGAGGAGAGTACTTCAGGGGTAATGATTATGGAAATGCATAAGGTAAGGGCAGGTTAAGAATTGAGAGCTGAACTCTCTGCTTTTGTCCAGTTCCTTGGAGGGCAACATATGAGTAGCCTTGCCTGGAACGGCAAGGACTGTGATTCAGAGAGAGGACTATTATGAACGTGTCACAGTCAGTTATCATCTCCGAGAGAGAGATAAGAAGGAGCCAAACTAGCCTATGGCCTGGAAGAGTCATTATGCCAACACCCTAGGTGTGGTTATTATACATTTATGGGGTTATCGTTGGCACCTCCACAGCATTGAATGCTAACCTTTGGAGCTGCTCTTTGAGTGATAAAACATATATTTAAGAAACAGGATCTTGTTAGAAGTTCTGGCTTCTTAAAAATGTAAGAGTAATTGTTTTTTTCTAAAGCCTATGATAACTTAATAATCCTTTAAAGTTCCATTAAGCTCAGAGTTTTGAAGGTTGTAGTTTTTACTTTGGTACAGTTAACAACGAGGAAGGTAGAAAATTCAGACTATCACTTTCAAAGGGGAAAGCCCTGTTGACTTTTTCTTTTGGAACATGTCAAGTGATATCATTAGTCATAGATCCAAGAAGGAATGGAATACTCTCTAACTGAACTTGAATCCTTCTTTTGTCAATTCTGTATTGAAAAACTTCTCAACTGAAATTGAGTGAGAGGTAAGGAAAAAAAAAAAAAAAGATAACCTCTAAGTACAAACAGAGCTTGACTCACCCGAGAACCATCTCTGCCTGTGGTACCAACTTCACCTCTGAGGCCAGTTTCACCCTGAAAATATAAAACAGGAGCAACTTTTTGTCTTCTGACCAAATTTTTGAATCAAAATTAATCTGAAGTGTTTTCACAGAAGATGCTCTAAGACCTCAGTCATTCAACACCTTCAGTCATGCCTTGATGCCTTATCATTCTATTGGAAGTTGAATGAGGACAATAGAAAAAAGAAAAAATAATCAAGGTCCTTTCCAGATTATCGTTAAATATCCTTTTCTAATTTTCATAACCCCCCCTGAAGCATAATCGAGCAAAGTACAAACTCATGTGGACAGAATTAAAAGACAACGTCACAATGGGCCCCGGTGCCCGACCACTCCTATGGCATAACTAATGAGGCAGCACGGTTGACAGCTGTTCAATATAGCTTCTTGCCATTAATTAGGGCGGGATGAGGCATTATTGTTAGTGGCATTAAAATGAGCCTCATGTATTACTCAACACCATCTGTTTGTGTGAAATTCCATGGTAGCAAGGAATTGTGCCAGATCAGTGAGTTTAGAAATGTGAAAGGGCTAGTGGCAAAGGGAAACATGCATACACAGATATCAAAACGCCCCCAGACCACCTGCCAAGAATGGTAAAAAACAACTGGGCAACCTGGTGCAGCCCCCTTGCTAGAGTGCATCAGCGATATGTATCAAAGCCCAGCGCTGAAAGAGGGCACTGACAGAGGTTACCTTTTCTCCCTTGCCTCCAGGGATGCCGGCAGCACCTCTCTCTCCTGGGAGTCCACCAGGACCAGAGGCACCAGCAGTGCCCGGAGTACCAACGGCACCAGGTTCACCCTTCAATCAAACACATGAAAATCAATGATTTCCGTGGCAAAGGAAGAAAATGAAAATTCAAACTCTTGAAGGATTCCAATTGAAACATTTAATAGATAGCATTATTGCCTACTTAGAGACACAAAGGAGGGCTAGGAAAGGAGGGAAAATATGACGGAGGAAGATGCTATTATGACACAGTGACCAAAGAGAAGAGAGTAGTAGGAGGGGGTGCTGTGACTTTTCTATAACCGGCTCCTAGTCCTCCCAAGGGAGGCAGGCAGGGAAAAGAAAGATAGGATAATGGGAGGTAGAGAGTGAAAAATACTTGCCCAACAACATTTTTAAAATTAAGTCTCTTAGCCCAGACAGAGATGGAAAGAGACCTTAACAATGGTGGAGATGTTTACATTTTACTCTTCTTAAAAGTGAGGACTACAGCTTCCATTTTTATATAAAGCTCCACAATTCTACTTACTTAAAAACCTGTTGACTAGCTGCTCTCTGAAAGTACCACCTCACAGAATCATATTTACTTTCTGATTTCCACTCTGTCTCTTACCTTGCTTTTTTCCCCTCAATATCCTACCACATACCAAAACAGCATTTTGTAGCTAATCATATATATAATATATATTATTTATATATATAATAATCATATATATATATAAATATATATTCATAAAGGTAAGAATCTAAATATCAGTTGCCTTCTCTTTATTGTGGTTAAAGTGATATGCTTTTCAGATTGTATAATTACACTTATTTTAAAATCTAAACCATAGATTCTGTTTTGAAACACAAAATTTCAAGCTTATGTTTTGGGCATGAATGTACTGTCTATTAAATTCTTCTTATTATAGACTATTTTATTAAAATTTAGACTACTTTTTGAAATTTTACTCTGATATAGGATAATGAGAAGGTAAAAGTTTGTTCCTCTAAAAATAGTGTCCAGATGTATTGGATGTTTCCCAACTAAAACAGAAGTATAAACAGTGTGATGAGAAAAGAGTGAGAAACCTATACTAATTCATTTATGTGTATAGATCAGTGGGAATTCCCTTTTTTGGAATAATTCAGGTCCACTGGAAACAGATTGTTATTTACTGGGATGGATATCAGCATAGAACTGGAAAAATAATCTGAAAAACAATTAATTTACTATTGCAAAGGATCTAGAACATAGTGGGCCAAACCAGCAATATATAATGTGAAAATTTACCTTGTTTCCATCAGGTCCTGGGGGTCCAGAAGGACCTCGGCTTCCAATGGGTCCAGAAGGACCAACAGCACCACTTTCACCTGGGGGACCACGCTCGCCCTGTAAAGAAGAGATTAGAGGAAGTGTTGCACTGTTCACGATTTTCAGAGCTACTGTTTTACATACCAACATTCACACCCGTTTAGCTTTTGAATCCTGGTCTTTCCACTGATTAGCAAGTCATAGTTATTGTTTCTTAATTTCTCTACTACTAAAATAAAGGGATGAGATGAGATGATCTTGAAAGCCTTATTCAGCTCTGATATTCTATGGCTACAACTCCAAAATTTGTTGCTCCTAGAGTATAATATTCAGCCTTTGGAATGACTTTCTTTTTTCTGTTTTTGCTTTCTTTAGTGATAGATTTATAGGTAAAAAGAGATGCTGGTTATTCAGAGGGAAATATTATGTCATTTTAAATGAATAGCAATACCAGGTGTAAATAAGATTAGATATTATCATACCTATGCTCCCTTTTTACAATTGCATGCAATAATGATGTAACGGTTATAGTATTTAACATAGGAGCTATATATGTGTGTGTGTGTGTGTATTTGTGTGTCTATCTAAATATCTCCCAATTTGCCTGTAAACATTATTATGACAACATTTTGTGGCCCAGAATATTTAACAAGTAAGTCTACATTGCAACTGTTTCAAAGTCCCTTGTTCTAACTTAGCCCTATGGTACTATGGTTCTATGACACTAAATCTGCTTGGCTATCCTAGATATATAGTAATTAGCCACCTAACAGGACACTTTAGGGGCAAGCTAATCATTCCAGTTATTCTAATGATCACAGACAAATTAAATGTATACATATATACATATATGCAAACGTGTACGTTAAAAATATAAATATATATATTTTGTAAGAGTAGACTCACAATTTTAGCTTTAGACTTTGAATATCAGCACACATTGCAAAACTTAACTTTAAATCTTAGTAAGATATTACTTTTTCTTGAGCAAGGTTGAGCCATTGTCATATATATATATCATGCTTGTCTATATAAATCACTGAATATAATACATATATTAGTTCATTTATATTTCTTATAATCATTTGGTTATATAGGCAATTAAAAAGTCTACTATCAATGCAGAAATCAAATCCTCTCTACAGAGTACACCTGGCTGGAGAAGAGTGTCAGGAACTTGTTGCAAGGTCATTGATAGTTTTTAGGAGAAAACAGTACTTGTTTTACAAACACATATCCCAAAGCTTATGAAAAGTTAGTTAAGTAACACTTACTCTTGGACCAGCGGGACCTGGGAGACCAAATTCACCAGGGAGACCCTAGGCAAAACACGAAAATTAATAATGCTTGAAATCTATGTATGTCCTCTAATTTACTTATGAATATGATATTTAGAAAAGTTTTAAAAGAGCAAAAAAATGCCAGATAAGCCCTACCTACATAAGTATCTAAGTACATGGGTTATTAGGAACAGGAGAACTTTTTATGGTGTGTGGAAAGATACAAAAAATGACAATCCCGTTGCTCAAAGCTTTATCTATTCTTGAACCTCGTATCAGGAAATTTAAATTTCCCATTATTTAGTTTATTGCTTTTAAAAGAGTGACCAAACAGACTATCTTCTTTGATAATATGAAAAATAATGATGAAGAATATCAGCCATTACCTATTTTTAGTTATATAACAGACTGCTGATTTTTTTAAAATAAAAATTATCATATTCACACTATCCAGTTAAATTGAATATCCAAGTGTATCTCTGTTATTACTGACCAGCTGTCTCTTTAATGTGCCCCACTGTTGACAGAGGAGACCAGGCCACATAATGTAACTGAATTGAGAAACATTCATCACAATTACCGAGAAAATGGCTCAGAAATCATGGTCAGTGGGTCGCAGCATAATGTATGAATGCCAAGAAAAACATTAAATGCGATTTTTCATGGTCTAGTTTGATGAAAAATCAGTACATTTACTTTTTAATTACAGAAAAGGACATAATTTGTATTTTCACATTACCAAGAAAGAGCAATACAAAATAAAAAGTGACTAAGTGGAATGTTCATTGATTTATTTTATTTCCATAGTGTGATGTTTCATCCAATCCTTAAAACAAAGTAATTTGAGCAAACCTGGGTAACTTGGTTCATTCTCTCCATCAGTACCAACATATCTAGAACACTATCATTCACATATAAAACATGAAGTTACCTTTTGCATATTACAATTACACCGCAGTGGGTAGTAAACAGGGGGAAAGTCCCAAGTGCAGGTTTATTTACTAAACTTGTTTTACTCACCCTTTCTCCTGGTTTGCCAAGTTCACCAGCTGTACCAGCGGGGCCAGGCAGTCCCTAGATGAAAGAAATATGAATCTCCATTTTATGGCTATATTCAGGGGATTTGCTGAATATAACAATTTGGTTTTGGAGGGAACTATTTACTATTAACGTGGCCACTAACTATTGTGTGTTATTAGAACATGTCTCAAAAATTTGCCTTGAAAAAATACGTTTTCTTTGCTTTAGTTCTGAAATCGTGTTCTCTGTGGTGGTGATGAGTGGTATGGTGACCCAGAGTTGGATTGTCTAGCCAAAGGCAGTACTCTGTATGTTTTAGATAACTTACCTGGAAGCCTGGAGGACCAGCGGGACCCTGTTCACCTTTTCCACCTTGGACACCCTGAAAGTGATAGGAAAGACGGCATAAATAATGGTATATGCCACCATGACTATGTAGCAACAGCACTTTTGGAGTGGAGAAAGGAGATGGTCATTTTGTGGGACTAGATGTATTTTAAGGCAGCAAAAAGAAAGAGTGGGAGAAGTACTCACCTGTAATCCAGGAGGTCCCTGAGCACCATTGTTTCCATCTGGACCTGGAGCACCCTAGAATGTTTAACAGAAAGGCTCAGCATTACCTGTGGGTCAGGCGGTTTAAGATGCCTCAAAGCCTCATGCATTGCTTGCTCGAAATAAAGCTTGTCATTTTAGCATGAATTAAACTCATTGTGGGTCTCCTGCCAAGGCCCCAAAATCAACTACTAACTTTTGATATGGTTCACTGGAAGTACACTGGTGAAGGGCAATTAACAAAGGCCAAAGAATGAATGAAATAAAATCCAAATGCATCTATAAACATATCTGACTTAATATGTATTCTGTTTTGTTATAGCTTGCTTCCTTTTAAGTGTGGTTTTCTTTTTAAAACAAACAAACACACAAACATTTTTTAATGAGCCCTAGGGAATGTCATCTTGGAAGAAAAGTGACGGAATGGTATCAGGTGGCCTCACAGGAAGTGTTTCCCAAGTGACTACTACGTGGATAGATCTGCAGAGAAGTTAGTACCTACCCGAGCACCAGCTAGCCCAGCATGACCTTTTTCACCACTTTTGCCAGGTTCACCCTATAATAAACATTAAAAAATTACACATTTATGTTAAATTAACCACGATAATTTTGAAATGTTAATTTCCTGCCCCCCTCCTTGTTTTTTACAATTTCTATCCTTGAATTCTGTTATCTGAGGTAGGAGCCATTGTCCTGCAGCGCCATATACAACAAGCTACCCCTGTGTTTGCTGATGCATGACTTGGAAGATGGCTTTCAGCAGGCGCACCATGATACACTGGAGTCCGAATTTTAATGTGTCTTGTAATTTTACCGTGTTGAAAGAAACCCCCTTGAGGTGGAGTGAGTTGAGGTTAGAGAGAAACACTAGAGTTTTGGTAAAATGTGGCAGAAAAAAAAAAAGCACCAAGGGAGACGAGGTTGTGATGGTTCTTACACTGGGGCCTTTGGGTCCAGGGAATCCGATGTTGCCGGGCTCTCCTCTGGCTCCAGCGGGGCCGATCGGTCCAGGCCTGCCGTCGATACCAGGGAGACCCTGAAACCAGAGTTCAGTTAAACTTTGCTCAGCATCAGCAGGTCTCACGACAAGCGTGTGACACTGCCACAGAATGAAGCGATCGTTCCGAATGCAGAGCTTCCTGTGTAAAGCATCGATGAATTATGAATCCGTTTTCCCTTTCTAAATAGGATGTCGATACACACATAGCCAGTCAATTTCAGATGTACACAATTCCCCCTCTCCCTCTTTCCCATATCCTTGTCACCCTCTTCAATTTTCCCTGCCCTGTTTATCTTTTCCCTGTTCTCCTTTCAGTCCTGCATTTGTTTGGACTCCGTAATTACAATCTATTACTTCGCATTCCCAGATGATATATGTGGCTGATATTTATTTTCAACATGTTCATGTATAAATAAGCAACAGAATAGACTTGATCAGAGTGCACTAAGTGTCCTTGAAAATATAATGGAAAATGAGCAATACTTACCACAGGACCTTCTTTACCAGCTGGGCCAACACTTCCAGGGGAACCAGGAAAACCCTATAAAGCAAATGAGGATGCATTGGCACCTTCATGCGTATACTCCAATTAGTATGTGCATGAGGCTCCAATTAATTGAAATCTTACAAAAGCACTTTCCCCCACTTCTTGTTTGTTGCCTAGGATAAATAATTAGGAGTATTAGTCACTAGCTGGGAAATATGAAAAGAACCCTAAAATCCTTTTCTTTCTATTCTATTTGTGCCTTCCCTTTTATTGAATTTTAATACAAATGATCTGTTTGTAGATATCTCAAGAAACTTAAGCAACATGCTATAGGAGCAAAATATGTTATTTACTCATAATAGGAAAATGAATACTTTTAGTAAGCAATTTTTAAAGTGGATTTTTTTTATTGCTATAGTTGGTGTCTTTATTACTTGTTTATGGTACAATTATAGTTGATATTCATCCATAAGAGATAATGGAGGAAAAAAATTAGTCTATTTCTATGGATTAGAGTGTCTAAGGATCTAAAGGTCATTTCTCCATAGCAAGTGTGATGCTGAATACATTATAGCACTTTGTGATTGCTAGAAAAATGATTTCACTCTAAATCTAATAAACTGATAATGTATAGTCTTAATACATTTCATGAACACCTTATATAAAACTCACAAATTGAGATAAAGGATTCATGCTGATAGGAGAACCAACCTAATTTGGATATATTAAAATACATCTATTTTTCCCCAAACTTCATAGCCATTGTACTACATAATAAATAGGAAACTGATGAACTAACCAAATTCATAAAACTATCTACTAGTACTAATCTTTGATGAAGATAAATTTAAAAAGCAACCATCAGCAAGCCTACTAACATATTAACTTTTAATTTTTTTATTATTGGTTTCAAATATTATTCATCTCTTTTAAAAAAGAAACAATGTTATGTGTGACTTGCTCAGAATCAATCTGAAACTTACTCGGGGTCCCATGAGGCCGGGCTCTCCAGGGCGACCAGCGTCTCCATTGGGACCTCGAACACCAGCAGGACCAGTTGCACCACGACTACCAGCAGGGCCCTATTTAAACAAGGGAGGGAGGGGCAGGGCTAAAGTGAATGACACACCCACCACTAGAACGTCAATTTCTTCCCAGGAAATGGATCACAGACAACCTACCATGACACCAGCTCTGCCATCGGCTCCAGGAAGACCACGAGAGCCAGGATTTCCCTGTAAGAAAGTACATGAAACAGAAGAGAATTGTAGACAATCCCTGAATCAGAGAGGGCAGAGTTTATTGAAACATGGCATGATGCAAGAAATCTTGATTTCCTCAATGGGGAGATATGAACACAAACCAAGTTAAAAACCTTCACACAATACCACAAAGGAATGTGTAGAGGAAGCATTTTGCACAAGTAGGTCAACATTGTTTCCAGACTAATTTTATAACATTCCAAAAGGAGAGTCACTGATTTAATAAACCAGATGAAAAGCAGATGCCTTCTTTGTCTAGAAAATGCATTCAATAATCCTGACTCATTCCCAACAAAAGCGTGTCATCATCTATGTCTGGTGTGTCTGGGTGTCAAGAGCATTTGAACCTACTCTCAGTCCAGCAGGTCCTGGGGGCCCAGCGGGGCCAGCTTCACCGTTGGAACCTCTCTTTCCTTCTTCACCACTGGGACCAGGAGGACCCTGGGCTCCAGCAGAGCCCTGATTAATGAAAAAAACAAAAGAAGGCAGAATAAAAAAAGTAACTTTTGTTATATCCAGGTAGAAAAAAAGTGATAATTTTGTAAAAAAATTAAAGTATTACTTTTTGGATTAAAAAAGTAATAACTTCATAAAATTGTGATTCTAGAACTACTTACAGGCTCACCCTTGTTACCGCTCTCTCCTTTGGAACCAGCTGGACCAGGCTCCCCCTAGGATTAAATACAAAAGAGATTTGTCACAACTCTCTTATGGACAGATAGCTTGGAATGTTTATGAATCAAGGTAAAGGTAACTCAAGTTCTCTAAGGAATGTGTCCAGTTCATATTTAAATGGCTTACAGGGAAATAGTCTTAGTCAAAAGGACAACATGGACAGTAGAGCACTGTGCCTCACTGACCTTTGGGTAATAATCTGGGATAGCAGGAGGGGTGTGTCAGTACATGTTTGTGTGAGGGAGGGAGAGACTGTACATATATGTACATGCACGTATAGAAGACATACAGTGTAAAGATGCTAAGAAAGGAAAAAGAATCATAAGAAACTACAAGAGGAAGTCTAGGTGGTGATGAAATGATGGTAGAGGTGGTAGTTCTGGTTCGTGGGAGCCGCAGCCCTGACCACTTACAACAAGTCCTCTAGCACCAGTAGCACCGACAGCACCAGGAGGGCCAGGAATCCCACGGGGTCCAGGGAGGCCAGGAGCTCCAGCAACACCGGGCAGGCCCTGTGAAGGAAAACACAGAGTGGTCAATCAGGAGGCCGTCGACGGGAGAGGCAGCACTCATTAAAATGCCTTTAGAACCATAGCAACAAGTTTTAGCCCTTCTACCTCCCCCCTTTATTCCCACTGTATACTCACAGCAGCACCCTTAGCACCCGTAAGGCCATTGGCTCCAGGGTTTCCCTACAGGGAAAAGGAAGGGAGAAAGATATCAGTTAGTATTCTTCTTTGATCTCCACCTTCACTCTTGTTCTTTTCCTTCCATTCAATGAGGTTAATGGCAGTGGCCACTTACAGGAGGTCCAACAGGGCCAGAGAGACCTGGAAGACCCACTTCACCACGGGGACCCGCGGGGCCAGAAGGACCAGGGTTACCAACAGCTCCAAGTTCACCCTAAATGAAGGAAGACATGGATATTAGCCAGAAAGTAATGAAACAGCATATCTCCATTTTTTTTTGCAAATTATTTTATAAAATTTCCTCAGAATTATTTTTCTTATCTGGTCTGGTACCATGAGATTTGGTTTGGGGTTCTTATTTCCCTGGCCTGGTTCTGCCATCCTTGCTACCATTTCTCCCTTCACCTACCTACTTCTGTCTCCCTCTGGTAGATGCTGTGGTTCTTAGCCAGTCAATCCTGGCTAGTTTGGGAATATATTCCAGAGGAGCCCCATAGAATCAATTTTGATGTTGCCATGTGTGCCTACATTCATAGTGGTCAAGTGTAGAGAGATGATATATTTCAAAGTTGGAATGAAAAAAAACTGGTCATTCTGAACCCATTAAGGTACCTGTTCTGTAATTATCTCTCCTCAAACAAAGTCTCTCTCTCTCTCATCACAATAAGAATTTATCAAAGTATGACAGTAGTCACCCAGTTCTTACCTTGGGGCCAGGGGCACCGGGGAATCCTGGAGGGCCAGCAGACCCAATGGGACCCTGAAGTCAAAGTAGAAGCTGGTAAGAAATTTCCTCCCAGTAAATGAGCAATACAACAACAACGGAATATTGAGGAGCTTAGAGGGGCTTGATCTTATTTAATATCGACAAAGAAGAAACTGAAAGCTAATCTGTTGTCATTAGTATCATAGCAAAGAGAAGATATGCAAGGTATCCAAGGTAAAGTAGATTTTACTTTATCTTATCATTCAAAAGCCCCAGGGAGAGTATGTATAATGAGAACCTTCCAAAGAGCCCATTGAACACCTGGTAAGACATCTAAAATGCTGTATTTCATAGGAAATTAATGAAGAAGATAGCTCCCATCACACACTCTTCAGTGTCAAGACTTACAGCAGGACCCACAGGACCCACACTTCCATCACTTCCACGGGCACCCTACGAAGAAAATAAAGAGACAAAGTCAAGTGGAAAGTTAAATAGCAGTTATCAGAAGATCTTTTAAAAGGATGAAAATGAAAAACAAAAAACAAAAACCAGAAGCACTCACAGCTGGGCCAGGGGCACCGACTCGTCCTCGCTCACCAGGCAGCCCACGGGCTCCCTAAAAGCAAAAGTCTTTTCAGTGAAATCCAGAATGCTAATTAAAAAGAACTCACAGGCATCATTTGTTTTGTCCAATTTCCAACATGTGCAAAAATCCACCGGAAATAAATAGGTCTTATTCTAATTCCAACTAAAAGGTAATAGATTTCAATTGAGTATGCAGAAGCCTATTGAAGCTATTAGAGAACATCACAGAATACAATGCTGAGGGAAATACTAATTAGCAAAAGGGTTGAAGAAGTTCCAGCTTGCAAAAAGCGTACATATTTAGGTTCACAATAAAGTAATTACTACTTACTGTTTGACCTGGAGTTCCATTTTCACCAGCAGCACCAGGCTCGCCCTACATGAAAAACAATTGAGCTTTTGTTCATTATATATATATGTCCATTTTTTTCTAATTGAGTAATTTTTACTCTATTGAACTATTTTACTCCATTTAAACTATTCATATATTTTGTAACACTTCTTACGCATTTAGATTGTTTTTTAATCATGACAAACATAAATTAAATTTTTTTTTTAAAATATGGGTTTTTATTTGGATAATACCAGATATGACAGTACCAGGGAGATGTGGTTGAGTGTTACTCCCTCCTCAATTTTTCCTTTAGATTTTTGGATATCGTTCAGACTAGACTTATATATTAAGAACGATATCATAAAAAGATGGTAGAAGATAAATTTGTTCTCAATGTTACCATATTTACCCTCTTTCAAGTTATTTTAACACTCAATATTTTTATTTTTGTAATATGTACAATGAAAACTTGAACTTCATAATATATTTTTTGGACCTATCTTTTTTATTTCCAATCTAAAACCATGGTGGTGATGGTAGTGGTTTAATTTAATACCATGGCACATGTAGAAAGAACTTTCCTTCACGATAATCTGACTTAGATACAGAAGAAACAGGGTTTGAGCAGTCAGGTAAGGACGCTTCATTTCTAGGATTCTGTGTGATGTGTATTCTGTAGGAACAGGCACGAGTGTGGGAGTCAGGAGGTCTAGCCTATGGGCTTCTAACCACTGGATGTGATTTCAAGCAAGTCACTCATTCCCTTTAAGCCTCAGTTTCTCTCATCTGCAAAATAAGGAAGTCCCCAGAGCTCCTCGCTCGCTCTAACGTTTTATGATGCTGTGATTAGTAGTCTGCACTATTATATTAGGCTCCAGAGAGAATGAGTTTGACCTTATCCATTTGTGTGGCAGCTGGAAAGTTAGAACAGATTCTCCATATTCATGTTCATTTCTGGTCCCGCTAGTATTCGTTACTCATTAATTTGTAATTACGTTGGTATTCACTTTAATATCCCATTATCTCCTTAATAGGAAAGAGAACATTTTATAGTTGAAAACGCTGTCAGAGAAGAGCCAGGCCAAGAGATAACACACTTCTGAGACTTTAATTACCTAATTAAAAAATTTTTGAGTGTGCAGAGATAAATCACAGGAAAGCGGTTGAAAAGTATATTGTGACATGAATGTACCTATCTAATTAGTGTACGGCAAAGGAGAATTTACAGTTTAAAATAGCGTATAGTGTCCTAATATCTGCCTGTATGTTTATTTACTTTTATTTTGGCTGCAGAGATCGACTAAAACTATAGGAGGAAAGAAAATGGAGAGAGAAATTATTGATACTTTTATCTCAATTATGTAATCAATAGTGAATTAACTAAATATTATTAATGTTTGGCCTTTTGTCACAGAATCCCTTAGTCCCTACCATTGAAGGATTTGAAGTATAAAAGAAGGAATAAGATACTGTTTAAACTGTTAGTAGCCTTCAGTTAAAAGACACTTTCTGGTGGTGATGGGAAGTTACAATCCATTGCTTTATTTCTTTTTATTTTATTTTAATTTTTTTATTTTAGTGAGAGGAGAGGAAGCAGAGAAACAGACTCCCGCATGCATCCTGACAGGGATCCACCTGGCAAGCCCACTAGGGGACAATGCTCTGCCCATCTGGGACTGTTGCTCCATTGCAACTGGAGCCAATTTTAGTGCCTGAGGTGAAGGCCACGGCATTCTTAGCACCCGGGGTCAACTCGCTCAAGCCAATCGAGCCATGGCTGCAAGATAGGAAGAGAGTGGGGGAGAGAGACAGAAGGGAGAGGGGTGGAGAAGTAGATGGTCACTTCTCCTATGTGCCCTGACCGGGAATCGAACCTGGGACATCTACATACCAGGTCGACTCTCTACCACTGAGCAAATGGGTCAGGGCCACAATCCATTGTTTTAAAACAACATTTCTGACTTAGTATTTACCTTAATACCTGGAGCACCGGGCTGTCCCTTTAATCCATCCAGACCATTGTGTCCCTGAAAGACAAATCCTTACTATTAAAATTCTGTTCCATTATAGTGCTTGATCAAATCAAGTATCTTCTCTTTGCAGTTACTATCTCCATGGTGTGATTGCTTCTCGGCCTTTTGGCTAAGATCAAGTGTAGTATCTCCATGGTGAATCTTGTGACCACTTCGGCAGAATGCAGTCCCAGGGCTCCAGGTCCCCATCAAACCTCCTCTATTGCCATAGCAGAGCTCCCTGCTTCGGAAAGGGAAGGACATGGGAACAGATGCTCTCTTTTGTCCTTTCCATCTTTAATAATTTTACTATCTTCAGATGGTTCTAAATACCTCTTAAGCCATTTTATGCAATTTTCTCTGTAGGGATCCTTGTTTCTTGGAAGCTATAAACAGAAGGGGGGGGGGAACTACACACTACCCTACTTTCTAGTGATCCTTAACTCTTTGACTCTCTCTTTATTCTAGCAAACTCCAGGGCTTTGGATGCAAATATGTGTCATCCAGGAGTTAAACAGAGTTGAGGTTTTCCCTAAAAATATTCAACATTACCTCCCATGGGGAAAATAATGTACTCACCCTAATGCCCTTGAAGCCAGGAAGTCCAGGAGTTCCAGGGAAACCACGAGCACCCTTAAAAACACACACACACACAGAAGAAGATAAATAACATTTTTGTTCCAAATAAAAAGACAATTTCTTCCCTCCAAAACTAGTTCTTCTTACCAAAATTCAAGCTACAAATAAAAGACATACATTTTTAAGCACAGAGCACTAAATTAACTTGCTCTATTTGAGTAGCTAATACTGTGGTGTTTGTAGCAAATATCATTTAGTTGTTTATGGTATGTTTCCTACCACATGATCTACATTAGTAAAAACTGTACACATTCTTTACTAGGCATTGTTATTTGTCAGATGCCTTTAATAAGTGTTATAAGTATGCAGACATCTGTGTTGTTATTTAGACTGAGTTCTGTTTTAGCAACTATCTTGTATGTGAGATGGACTATGTGCTGTTGTAAAATGCCTTACCTGTGGTCCAACAACTCCTCTTTCGCCAGGCCGTCCAGGTTTTCCAGGGTGACCCTAAAACACGCAAACACCATAAGGTTAACCCTCCTTGGTAAACCGTCAGATAAAAACAGCCATCTTGGTTTTTATAATAAGGGAAAATGGCATCACATAAAAGTATGGGTCCAAATATATATTTAATTAATAATTATATTTTCTTAAATACAATCCAATTAATTAATATTTCACAAAAGTACTGTTTTCCATATGGGGACAGTTATGTCAGCCATATTCGGCTCTTGGCAGAATACTTCATTTGAACTAGAAATTCCCTCTGATGTGCGAGTGTTTAAGAGTCAATACTTACATCCTCACCAGCCTTTCCGGGAGGGCCAGTTGGACCACGACCACCTGCAGGACCCTAGAGAAGGAGAGACCCATAATTTAGTTAAGGATATATTAACACATTTCTTGAAAAAAAAAATTTATCACAAAGGGGGAAAATGTACTCACAGTTTGACCAGGTTCACCAGGCTCACCAGCAGGTCCTTGGAAACCTTGAGGGCCCTAAGAGAAAACAATATGTCACACCCCAAGCCTTTATTTGATTCTGTCTTTTTACATAAGAGTCATTACAAGCTTTTGATACTTACAGGGGCTCCAGGTGCACCAGGAGGGCCTCTGGGTCCCATCAGACCCTATAAACAGGACAGATATAGTTAGCTGTGAGAAGTTGTCATGGACTTGGTTAGGGTTAGAGAGAACCAGCTTAGCAGTGCCATAGACATTGTAGTGATGCTCAGCTGCACAGAACTGTCCTGGCTTTATTTCTTAGTTTTTGTCCTTCCCAAAGGAAACATTTTTTTTTTTTTGTATTTTTCTGAAGCTGGAAACGGGGAGAGACAGTCAGACAGACTCCCACATGCGCCCGACCGGGATCCACCTGGCACGCCCACCAGGGGCGACGCTCTGCCCACCAGGGGGCGATGCTCTGCCCATCCTGGGCGTCGCCATGTTGCGACCAGAGCCACTCTAGCGCCTGGGGCAGAGGCCAAGGAGCCATCCCCAGCGCCCGGGCCATCTTTGCTCCAATGGAGCCTTGGCTGCAGGAGGGGAAGAGAGAGACAGAGAGGAAGGAGGGGGGTGGGTGGAGAAGCAAATGGGCGCCTCTTCTGTGTGCCCCGGCTGGGAATTGAACCCAGGTCCCCTGCACGCCAGGCTGACGCTCTACCGCTGAGCCATCCGGCCAGGGCCAGGAAACATTTAAGGACCCAAGTTTCCTCAACTATTACTCTGCCTTTGCCTTTCCTTTTCTACTAACCCAAATTAGTAGAACTTAATGCAAATTGGATGGGGTGACCACAGGGTCACACTTAAAGCTGTGCACAGTGGGCATACTGAGATTTTTCGAATACAATGAAGCGAATCCGTCTCTTCACAGTACAGAACACACAACTGCCTTCTATGCAGCTGACGAGACCTTTCCATTTGGATTTCCTTCATCAGAAGTCATCTCCCCATATCATCCTTAGCTAAGAAGTTGGTATTTTTATTGCCACTGGGGCATAAATTAAAAAGTATTAAAAAATCCTTCGTGATGATTAGAGGGAAGTTTGTTACAACCTTATAGCTCTTTGAAGGGCTGTTGGTGACCGATGGAAATGTCAGACAAAAGTGGATGTAATGAGGAGTAAAAGGAAAGCAAATTATTATTGAAACATCTTCCTGGAAGAACCTATTGTATAATATAATGATTGGAAATAGGGCCCAAATGGCAGCCGATGGTTCTCCCTTTTGTTCTTGAACTCTGTAGCACGTAAGTAGAGTAAAACAGAGTGTTACTAGTTTGCAAGCTAACTATCCATTCTTGATTCCCCCTTGCAGAGATCAGGGCCTGTGCAAGTTCTTCGGTGGGGGCCCGTTCCTCTAATACTGAAACGATCACACAGACAAGTCTCAGATAATTTGTTCGTAACACATGGAGACTTTGCGGTCAAGTCTGTCCCCCTATATCAATGCCTACAGTAAAATAATATGAATTTTATTAAAGAGCACATCATCTTAATGATAAGAATTATTTACTGGGTTTTGACATGAAAGAAACTGTCACTTTTCAATCCAAATAATTTTTTGGGTATAAATTACAAAATAATTTTCTATGAGGCATAAATTTTTAATTATATTTATTCATTTTTCCATGTATTTGCAACAATTTCATTTACATAAGAAGTAGTTTATTTTGTGAAGGCTGTGAGACAAAGATTACTCATTAATTCAGAGAAGAACCCTGTGGGGTTTTACAGTTATTGATTTTCTAACAAGGAAAATTATTTTAATACTTTATTGCTGCCTATATTTCCTATTTGTGAAACATATCTGTTGATTACATATGTCTGTGAATGTGGGTGGATGTACGAGCTTAAATGATATTTTATTGATATTTAAAAGTAAAACACTCTGCCTTATGCCCCCCCAGAGATGTGTTCCAAAGTCAGGGGAATCTGAAATCCATATTCATTTTCTGGGCTTATGTAGGCTTTTTTTATTAGTGCTTTATTTTTATCCCTTTGGCTTCTTCTTGAAATAGAGGTACTGCTTTAAAGCTGACTAATGTCCAGCATTAGCTTAGATGGCGAATTTCAAATATCCAATATAAACAAAGCCAAAAGAAAATCTCTAATTCTTCATTTCTTATACAAATGTTTTAAATTACCAAGAAAAGTCAGGAAATTGCAAATCATCAATTAAAGGCACATTACTTTCAAGTGAGAGTTTTAATTTACAGAAAATATTATCTTGCCCTTATACTGTATTAGTTTATTGAGGATCATTAACTCCAGCAAAACATCTTCTTTTGACGATAGAGTACTGAATACATTGCCCAGGTAAGAATTATTTTTCAAAAACCATGTTAACTTTGGGCAGATAAATACCTTTGCTTGAAAACAATTCATTAAAATCACTAAATTGTATGTGTGTATTAAACTGTGGTGTTTAATCAACTTAATGTTTTTACTTCCAACGTATTGTCCCTCTATTGTATATATATTTTGCCTGCCCATATCAATTTTTTTCTTAACATCTCTCACTAATGCTTGTTGAAAAGTTCATGTGTTAAAGATAGAATATCATTGTCAAAATCATATAGCATTTTCTAAATGCTACTCAAATTGTAGGATATTTGAACATTTGTGTTGAGTGATGTAAGTGCTAAATTTTACTCACATTCTCTCCTATATTGATTTGTAATTAATAGACTAAAAATAAATTTTTATCAAAAAGAAAAAAAAAAGAAATATTTTCTACATTTTCAACTTTTTTTAGGGAGGGTGAGAATCCATTATATTCACTGTTATATCCCCAATGCATAATATAGTTTGGGGTTCATCACAGGCACCTGATAAATATTTTTTGAATAAATTAATATTTTATTCAAGTACTAGATACATGATGCCATCCAATATTAGACATCTCACTTAGAAGTTAATTCTAGCCTGTCATTAACCACCTGCATGACCTTGGGAAAGAGCTCAAACTCTCTAGTTATAAAAGGAATGGTCTACACTAGACTTTGATCCTTTCCAACAAATTAATAAGACTTAATATTTCTGGGTCTCTAAGGATTGCTTAAAATTTTAAGCAATGTTAAAGGATGTTAAAACAAAAAGTAATCAGAGTGATCACTCTTTTGAATTAAATCGATTTACCTAAGTTATGATTGCTATGTCCAGAGATTACTTCTTGGTTATAAATATCTGGACTATTCTAAGGAAGCATGTTTGTAAAGAACATTGAACCCCCTTAAACTAAGCTTAAATTTTTATAGATTTAAATACAAAAAACGTTGCTACTTTTATCTGATCTAAGTAGTGAGTGCTAACCAAAATAGTTAAATAAATGGTAATGTGAAATTTAACATCAAAGAAATTCTCTATTCAGCAACTTTCTGCTAAGATAAAAAGAGATAAGCATACCATTGGTCCAGGGCCACCTCCCTTTCCATCAAACTGGGCAGCAAAGTTCTAGAAGGAAAAATATATATATTTATTAAACATAAGCATATATATATATATATATATTATAATTGCCAGCCATGTATTTCATTATTTTATTCTATTTGTAAAGATTTGTTCTGTTATTGTTTAAAAGGAAGCAATATTTTTGATATAATTATTAGTTTATAATTCCATATTAAGCTAACCCTTAAAAAACTGAAGAAAATACAAGTTTAAATTTTAGTCCACACTTAGTTTGAAGTGTGTGTGTGTGGAGGGCTTCCCTACTTTATTTTTCAAGCTCTTTCCTGTCCCGTTACTCCTCTCTTTCCACCACCCTCCCTCAACTGTACACTGAGAAAGGGGGACTTTCTGAACTGTAAACGTCACAAAGGCCCCTGACAAATGAAGCAGAGACCAACTCTGCATATCCACCTGTTGCCCCACTCCTCCAGAATGACACAGAATGACTAAGACACCTTTTTCTTGCTGGAGTTTCAAAGAAAAGATATAAGGAGTTTTCAAGTTGAGAGGAAAATTAAATTAAAATGACCCTCAGAAGATTAAACTTTTAAAAAATAATTCACAGTAATAACTTTCCTGTTCAAAGATCTCTCTTATAGTGGTAGATCTATTAAAGAAGGTACTTTTTAATGCACTCAGCAGATAAGCAATCATAATAAGATCTTTGGGGGAGAAAGGTCTCATTTTCAGGCATACAGTTGGGTATTGGAATCAGGCTTCTGATTCATAGTACTAACCAATTAAGCAAATATGTTTTCCTTCCTGCAGCGAGGCCATTTGGCACTCATACCATTGTTAAAGACATAAAGCTAAAAGAAGATATTAATGAAAAAGGGAAATGTACTTTTCTCAAATTAGTTTCAAGCAAATTAAACCTAAAACTACTTGAATGTTGGTTCAGCAGGCTTCAAGCCAAGGAGAATAAAAAAGAGTAGGATGTTTGCGAAATTGCTTAAGAGCAAGGATTTCAGTTATAATTCAATCTAATCAACTCTTTAATAATGCAACACCTCTTATTTGTGCCCTACTGATAAAAGATATTAAATTCTCAAATTAAATAATGGTGGTGAGAGCTGCAACTACCTTCAGTAAACACAAAGACCGGTCCTGTAATTGGCAAAAGCTCATAAGAGAATGGGCAAAGCAGACTCTTGAATGGAGAAACCAAAGAAATGAAATAAAATTTACTAATATCCACACAGCAAACTTAACTGCTAAAAATAAATTACACAATGAGCCTTCTTCCAACAGAGGTACAAAAAACTGAAGTTAACTAAAAGTTAGTAATACTTGAAACCTTACCCCACCAAGGCCAGGGGGGCCAGGAGGACCAGGTGGACCAGGAGGGCCTGGGATACCATCATCACCATCTTTGCCTGGTGGACCTGGTGGACCCTGTTATGTAAAAAGTAAATTAGCTTAGAATTAGGCAGATGCCATAGGAATGTATACATGAAATATGATACATAAGAATACACGTGGTAATATCAGTTGTTCAGACCTTTCAATGTGCAAGTGGTGTAGAAATTTAATATGCCATATTTGTCACTGATTGAAATTGACTTATGACATGAGTTTATTTTAGAAGGAGGTTTAGTAACTGATATATGAAGAAGACACAAGATAGGGTAGTTCTGCCATGAAGAGAAATAACTCAGTCATTGACTGTTAATTAATAACGGAGCTCCAGTATTCAAATAAAGATAGAAATTATAGCTAAAATTTATGGTCCTATAAACTTCATATGAGTAACAATGCACAGTGATGAGCCATGTATATTGATTTCCAGTTTCTGACTGTAATGAACTTATTCAATTGTTTTGGTATGTTATGTGTAAATGATAGATTAATTAATATGATAATTAATAAAATTATTTTATTACAGGTTAGAAAAATCCTGAAGATTTCCTACTATTAACACTGTTTATGTTATTAAAGTAATTTACTGGCATGATGGTATCTCTGATAGATTGTTTGACAGGAATACATTTAAGTCTTCATTTCCTGATTGATATAAGATAAAGGTATTTATACACTGGCAAAACATTATCTAATGCAAAATCATATATACCAAATAAGCATAGCAGGGAGATCTCAGCATACCATAAATAGAATGTAAGCCTAATTTGTACATTTATGACAGGTTGATTGCTAGTTCACTGTTATTTTCAGGCTATATAAGTTATCTTATTTGAAAAGCAAACAAATGCATTAAAAAGATAAAAACTATGTGGTGGTAGGTAGATATATATCCATTATGTATGTGTTGGACAGGTCAACTAAAAACAAAGAAAGATAGACCATGTAAAGAATATGGCTGTCTGTAATAGCTTTGCTTTTTTGAAGAATTATCTTGGCCTGAAAAGAATATTGATCATATATAATAATGTTCATTTGTTTCTTTTGCAAGGTATTATCTGCTTAAAAAGTGGTACAATTATTGGATACATACTATTCTTATAAACTGTCAGTCTTCAGTAGTTTCTAATATGTAATTATTCAATTATGGGCCAAAGCCCTTTAATAGTTCAAAAGTTACATACCCTTTCTCCGCGTGGTCCTCTATCTCCTGTTGGGCCCTACAAGGAAGATACAAATAGCACAATTCTAAATGTCTAAGCAATTTCCATTGAACAAGCAAAGCATTTTTGATAAAAATCAGTTAGTAACTCATCTAACAATACTGTTATTAGATAATAGCTATAAAAATTGCACAATACAATAGATAAGAGTATATTGTCTTCATTATAATTACATGTAATTTTTTTAAACTGGGAGATTGGAGGCAGAGTCTCCAGTCATTAAGACCCAGTATTATAACTACTATTTTTTAAAGATGGTGTCTGTGGATAAAGTGACCCTTTGTTTGTTGTTAACACCATATTCATAAAGTCAAAGTCCTTTAAAATACTTTCAGCTATCATCTATAATTAACATAATAGTCATTTCATCTCCAGAATAATAACAAGTTTTAATTTCTTTAGTATGTATATCATCAGTTTGTATAATATAAGTGTAATTAGAGATGATTTGAAAGATAAAACTTTATCTTAAACATCAAAGCTACTTTATTTTATGGTTTAGCTAATGCATATTTATAAAGGTAAACCTTGATAAAGTATTTTTCTTTTATAGTCTACTATAAATTTAGTAAAATTGAAAGTTATCATGAATCATTTCAGATATTATGGAGAAGTATTGGACTCTTACCTTTCTTGCAGTTGCCTAGAAATAAATAAGTAAAACATTATTATGAGAAAAATCATATACATGTATTTTAAAATGGATCTCATTTTCACATAGTAAACAAATATAGTTATGGAGTATATACATTGTGCATTACTATTATCTTAACATTTCAAAGTATAATCTTTAAAATTTATAAGTAAATTAAACATGTACAGAACTGAAATAGATACTTATCTGTAATTATGCCTCAATGCACAAGCTAAGAATTTGTTCATAATACTCTTCCAAATGATTCCAGGGGGATGACAAAATTCTCTAGCTGTGAAATCTTCTCTTTGTAGTAGCTGATGCTAAAACCCAAACTTCCACTGGGTTATTTACTCTCTATTTCTTATGGGTGATCTTATGAGACTGGTCTTATTCAGTAGCCCTGCCCATTTTAGAAATTGGGGTGGGTATTTTCTAAGGGAGCCAGAGAGGTTTGACTACGTAACTCTTGATGATTTTCTTGGGAATCCAGATTGGTCAATACCAAGGTAGCTTCCCCTTCCTTGCCCAAAGAGGACATTACTTTGGCCAAGGCAACCAAAGTATAAAAAAACAAATTCTCAAAATAATTTTCCTTACCTCTTGTAAAGCTGTAGAAGAAAGGAAAAAATGGGAAATAATTATTAGTATTATTTCATTGATCAAGAGCAGTGATTACTAAATAAATATATTAGTCTATAAAATTAACTTAATTAAAGAATCAACTGTATTTTTTATTAAGGATATTTTAATGACTTAGAAATTATGCAGGTCAAAAGAATGGCAGGGATCAGCAGGTTGATTTGCATGCAATATTGACATGTAACTATTTTCAATTAAATAGTTAATTATTTACTATTTTACAAACCTGTGAAATATTAATGTATTTGAAGGATATTTCTAATATTTAATACTCAAACTGGTAAATTGCATAGGTAGTAAGACCAATAGGTTGATAAGAAAATAATTTATGGTTAGATAATTTTTGATATATAAAAATACAAAAAAGAAAAAAATTTGGAAAGTATGTTACTTGAAGTCGACTTTGGTTTTTATAAAACATTAAAGTTACTTAGTACTTCACTGAGTTCATATCATTCTTAATGGCCTTTTCAAAATATCTAATTGGCAAATACTAATTATGAAAATGAATTCATATAGATATCTGAAATTTTGCTTTAAATTAATTCACTTAAATTAGATAAGTTCATTTTACCAATACATACTTTTTTCCCTTAGAAAGTATTGCTTCTATAAATAAAAAAAACTGTGGATTAAAAATCTTGAAAAATAATGGGCAAAATACACTAAAGTAATATTCCCTCCTTTGCCATAATTGCTGTAAATCCTTAAGACTGAATTCCTCTCCTGTGGTATAAAAATTATAGGTTAACACAGGATATAAGTGTGGGCAAGCTGGCAATAAGATGAATCACCTCTAAAAATTGCTTTAATTAGGTGGCCAAGAAGTTTGTCATTTGTAGTGAGAACAGCTATTGCAATAGTCACACTTCAGGAGGGTGGACTACATCCAGGACTGACCTTTAAGGGTAATTCATGAAAATTACTTTTAAATTAGAAAAATAATGTTTACTTCATTGTACCCATCAGCAGGAAGAATAATTATGCCCGGACTTGATTAACAAAAGTCCTTATGATTTTGAAAATTTGACTTTTGATTACTCAGACTGAGCTGTTTTAAAGAATGTGTGTTTGGTACATTTATTCCAGACCGTGGTCTGCTGTGGATCAGAAGGCAAGTTGCCTTTTGTACTTTCAGATATCCTTAGGTTGGTTTTCACCTTTTCTCTAGGAGCCAACTCTTTCCCCTCAGCCTCAGATCTCATTAAAAAAAAAGAAATAAAGAACTTGGTAATGTGAATTTGCTCAATGCCATGACTCTTAAAGGTGGGTGAAGGGAGAAAACACACACACACACACACACACACACACACACACACACACACAAATGCATCAGCCATGATGCAATTGTAGACATGATGGCAGGTGGGTGGAGCTAACATTTTGGACTGTTGGGTGTGGCCAGACACCCCTCAAGCTCTATCCAGTTAGTACCTTTGTCTAGTAATTAGGCAGCCAGTTTCAAGACAAAAACGTACTGCTTTTCTTCAGTCTTTCTTGACATGGAAGACTGGTCATAAGACTGGCAGCTGGAAAGCAGCCTTGGGGTTCATCTAGTCTTATCTTGCATTTTAAGAAAGGTCTAGTTTGATTTGACCAAGGTCACTTGGTAAGTCCGTGGCAAAGTCATGGGAAAAACCCATCTCTTGAGTCTCAGATCAGTGATGGTGTTTCCCAACTAGCTGTGTCCAAACTGTCTGCTTGCCATTGGAAACACGTTGAAGAGGTAACTCTCTGTCTCAACAAAAGGCAGAGCCTATTTGGTTAAATAATATAACCATTTTAATGGCCAGATAATGAATTGAGAAACTAATCTTACTTTTCAGAATGTATCCATTCCAAGTAACATCCATGTTATTTCCCAGAATACACTGATTAGCTTATTGGAAATGGCTTCTGTCAGAAAGGAAAAGAACCTCTCTGTCTGAACCTGTGTCTTCCATTAGCTTAAGGCTTGGTCCCTAGCACTTTCATGGTCCTCCCTCCAGAGGGCGCCCCATTATCATCATCATCATCATCATCATCGTCGTCGTCGTCTTCGTCTTCGTCGTCGTCATTGTCATCCTCATTGACATCATCATCACCTTAACCATCATCCGACCAAGTCTTAAAACACCCAGTAGAGAAGAGAGCTTAGGGGATCAGTTTTATATTACTAAATCAGAGGGCTTTCTAAAGCAGGCCTCGAGTGTTAGAGGGTGGGGTATCAGTGCAGTCATGGGGCCTGCTAGGGTCTTGCTTCATCAAGTCAGTTGTTAATATCCCAACCTGGGAAAAGACCTTCTTCCTTTGAACGTCACTAACCCCAGGATCCAGATTAAGTCAACAGTCTCACTGAGTTCAGAGAAAAGTTCCCTAACTTTCGGGAGTCGGGAACTTTCTGTTTCCATTCCTAATATAAGTCATGTGTTTCTTATCAATGCCAGCGTTTCTCCACATGCCAGAGAGCCTTCCCTCCAAGCTGCACCTCGGCCTTACTTTGGATTTTCCTTCTTGCCCAATCGGCTAACCTCTCCTCACCCCCGACCCCGTCCCGAACAAGCTGAAGGCACTTACATTGGCATGATGCTAGGCACGAAGTTACTGCAAGCAGCAACAAAGTCCGCGTATCCACAAAGCTGAGCATGTCTACCACTTAGACATGCAGACTCCTTGTGTCGCAGAGCCCCTGGGTCACCGGCGGAGGTTTCACCTGGCGGGCGCAGGCATGCAGTCTTAGCCAGTACCTCCAACTTAGCCGAAACCTCCTGCCGCCTTGGTGCTAAAATAATAAAGCCCGGATCTGCCCTATTTATACGGCCAAAGTTTCTCTGGCCCGAGGGTGCCTCCAAAAGCGCTTCCACCAATGGGAAGGCTGGGGCTGGGGGCCCGGGCAGCCACAGCTGGGAGGAGACTGCGGGGGCGCGGAGGAGGGAGCGCAGGGGGGAAGGGACGTGGCCACGGGGCTGGCTTCTTAAATTGGTTCCATTCTTTTTGAGGACGTGGACACTTTTGAGGCTTTCGAGGGGAAACTCTGACTCGCTGTCTCCATACCTCCGCCCTCCCCATCCCCCTCCCTCCCCCGCCCTTTCCAAGTTTGGAAACACTTTTGGACACGTCGGAGCGCTCAGCGGACACCGATGTGGGCCGAGTTTGCAGACTTGGGGCAGCGGGGCTGCTGTAGACGGGACAGGAGCCGGGATATCAAAGCAGGAGCTGTCCAGCCCGGCCTCACCTTGTGCCCTGCGGGCCACCTGCAGGGTGGCAGGGGCCTGGCGGGCGCGAAGGGGGCAGGGGAGGCAGGGAACAGGACCCGACGACGTGGCGTAGCTGGGGCCGCCCCCTGCCCCCCTCCAGCCCGCCCCCTGCCCCTCCCCAGCCCCCGCCCAGCTTTTCTCCCGCGTTGGGAGTGTGCGCGCCCACTTTTCCAGCCTTAACGCTCTCTCTTCTGGCTCCAGGAGAGGGAGAGAGGGGGGTTTTGCGTGTGGAGGGTTGGGCTGGAGTCCGAGGCCGCTTACTGTCGGGAGGTGGGATGGGGAGCAGACGAAGGGCGGCGTGGCACCCAGCACCGGGCGGGATATGCTTCGTGCACATGCCTTTCGCACATTAGAGGAGACCGAGCCATCGGGGAGCCCCTCTGCTGAGGCTAATTTAACACCGAGGTTTTGGGGATTATCTGGCCCTGCGAAATGACTGCAGTGGACCTGCCGGGACACCTCTCTTAGGCAGTCGCCTTTCTGAGGTTGCGGTGGAGAGTCCATGCCCTCCCTTCAAGTTTCCAGTCTCCCTACTCTTCTTCACAGACTCCTTGTGTCTGCATTTACTAGCTCCATCCTGAGCCAGGACTCAGGTAAATCTCTAGGGAACCCCCCCCCCCATCCCTCTTGGCCTCCCTGCCCGTTCATTAACCCGACGCTTACAGGCGATCAGGGCCCGAGCACCTCCCTGCCTTGGTCCCAGCTCCTTCCACAGCTTGGGGAAACCGCTTACTCCATCTTGAGGGGCTTCTAATTCCAGTTTGGGATAAGGACAGTCTTCTCTGGTAACATCCCAAGCAGTGCCGGGTCAACAATCAAGGAGAACCTCCTTCTCCCCCTGTGGCCCCATCCCACTCCACGACGTTCCCCACCCGAGAGAGGAGGAGCTGGGACCTTGACCTCGAGACACTCACTGGGGGTGGGAGGCCAGAGCTCCTGAGGATTGTGAAATACTGAGTGCAGTCAGTGGAGGGCCTTTCCCCAACCCCCTTCAGATGTCATCAGCGCCCCGAGGGAAAGCCATGGGTCTCCCCTTCCCTCTGCTTGCCCTGCACCCCTAATGATTCAGCCGTGGATTAAAGTGGCATCCTCTCCCAGAAGTCAATGCAAAAGGGACATTTTTAGGTCAATTCCATCTCCACGAAAGCAAACTTAAGTGGGCTATAGTTTCTTACTAATCTTTTTTCCTTTCTTCCTCCCATCCCTTCCCTCTCTCCTCCCTTTTTTTTGGGGGGGGAGTTGTGCTTTAAGAAAGAATTTCTTTCTACCTCACTCATCAGCAGCCTCCATAAACCAAGAGATTGAATACCCTTAAACTGTTTGCTTCCTCTATACTTAAAAACAAACAAACAAACAAACAAAAAGGCAATGGAAATAAAGAGAACAGCCAAAAACTATAACAAACTCTTCTTTTGCACTAAATAAGGGGACCTACTTGGGAGATAACTTTGGAAGACTTTTTTTAAAATTTTTTTTAAAATTTTTATTTATTTATTCATTTTAGAGAGGAGAGAGAGAGAGAGAGAGAGAGGAGAGAGAGACAGGGGGGAGGAGCTGGAAGCATCAACTCCCATATGTGCCTTGACCAGGTAAGCCCAGGGTTTCGAACCGTGGAAGACTTTTTGAAATAACTTGAAGTGAAGGAATTTGAAAGGGTGTCAGTACAGTCTAGGAAGATGTTTACAAAGAAGAATGAATTCTCCATCTGATCATTTAAACTGTAGAACAGTTTTTGGAAGTGCAATTATAATTTTCCTTTTAGCATAAAAATGCTCAGCTAGTTTTTGAGAATTAGAGAGGTACGTGTCCAAGCACACATTTAGAAACTTAACGGAAAAACATCTCTGCACAGCAAACGGGTGAACTTGCAAAGCATTCCTGAAAACTGATGCAAATACCAAACGCGGCTGGGTTCCCTCCCTGCTGATGTGGCAGCGGATAGGAGCAGGCAGTCCTCCGCGACTGGTGGGAGGCCCTGGCTCCAGATAGAACAATGAAATGGAGAAAAGTAAAGGGGAATTTTTCTTTTTAAAGTGAGAGACAGATTCCAGTTCTAGTAGTTTTTATGCATTATTTTGACCCTCTTTTTCCCTCACCACTTAATGGGAAAACTAGTTAATCAAATCAAGTGTTTGTGCTACAGAGGAATTCTTTAATGCTTACATTAATATCTCTTTAATATTTTGTGTCTCCAAACAGCGAGAGAGACTTTTTGTGTGAACAGGGGTGGGGCAAGGGAGAGGACTGACCTGCAACTTAAAGTGAGTGTGGTGATGATGGCTGTGATGGTGTGTGTGGATTTAGGGGAAGCCTGGTGACTAGGGGCAGAGGCTGGGGTGTTGGGGGTGGGGAGTTTGGAGACTGAGTGGGAGGAGCAAGCAGTAAGGGAAGAGCACCGAGGTTGGGAGTAGGGAATAGAAGGCAAGCAGAGAGCCAAGACTTCCACATTTTGCTGCTAGACAGTTAACATCTGGGTTCTTGTTCCTAAAACACTCTCTGTTGAAAAACAAACAAACAACAGATGATGTCTACAGATCCCTGTGACCTGCAGATGACAAGTTGGGGCACCCTTTAAAGTATGGGAAGAGTTCGATTCCCGGCCAGGGCACACAGGAGAAGCGCCCATTTGCTTCTCCACCCCCTACCCCTCCTTCCTCTCTGTCTCTCTCTTCCCCTCCCGCAGCCAAGGCTCCATTGGAGCAAAGATGGCCCGGGCGCTGGGCATGGCTCTGTGGTCTCTGCCCCAGGCGCTAGAGTGGCTCTGGTCGCAACATGGCGACGCCCAGGATGGGCAGAGCATCGCCCCCTGGTGGGCAGAGCGTCGCCCCTGGTGGGCGTGCCGGGTGGATCCCGGTCGGGCGCATGCGGGAGTCTGTCTGACTGTCTCTCCCTGTTTCTAGCTTCAGAAAAATGCAAAAAAAAAAATAAAAAATAAAAAAAATAAAGTATGGGAAGAGAGTGGCCCATAATCCTGACTGCTGAAGGAACACAGAACAGCCTGAAAAGAGCAGATTGTCTTACACCTTTATTCTTTCTTTGATCAAAGTAAACATCTGACTGACATCTCCTTTTGAACACTTATTAAGGATCCACTCTGTGGAAAGCATTAATACTACACTATCTCATTGTAGTTCTAGCTCTAGCTGAGTTCGTTGTCAAACAATTGCTAAGTAGGTATTAGCTGACAATTAAGATGGCAGCTGAAAAGTTTTGAGGGCTGACTGTCTGTGTGATATTTCTTTGCAAAAAATGGAGATTCCTGCCCTACATTATATCAGTTAGGTTATTCAGTTCTTGCTGATTATTTAAATGAGACCATATATATATATATATATATATATTCATGTAAGATTTATTGTTGTGCCAATTACTGTATTAAATGGTGGGTGTCTGACTGTGAAACAAAATGACATGGTCATTGCCTTCAGGAGGCTTATAGTCTGTGGGAGGATAGAAAAGAATGTAGAGAGAGTACTGTGAGGGGAAGTACAGGGAATTTATGTGTTTATGGGAGGATTTAAGATGAATAAGTAATGTAGATTTAGGTGGGTGGAATCAGGGAGGGTTTCCTGGAGCCTGCAACAAGCTCAAGCCTTACATGTGAAGAGGATTCAGAAGAGACGGGGACAGACCCAAGCACAGAGGCATGAGAAAATCGAGCAGTTCTGAGGAGTGGAAGTGTTTCAGCCTGCAGGATTGTGGAGGGGAAGGGGAGAATAGAGGGAGGAACTAGACATCAGACTGGTGGATTTAGCTGAGATCAGATCAGACATCCCCTTTTACTGTATTCTCGTGCTTGTGTTTTCTTAACTCTGCTATGGGAGTGTTCGGAGGGTTTAAACACAGAAATGATGTAATGAGAAAGTGCTTTCAAAAAAACGACTGCAGCTTCAATGATTAGAAGGAGAACAGAGCAGAGACAGAAACTGGTTAAGAGGCTGCAGCAGTAATTCTGAAGGAGAATGACCGTGGTGGGTGGTCTGAACTAGGGGAATGCTAGTGGATTTGGAGAGAAGTTGCTGGGCTTTAGATATATTTTAGAAGTAGAAGAAAAAAACTCTGACATTTGGTTGTGACAATTAAGGGAAAAGGACTAGAGGAGCATCACCAGGCTCCTGGCTACCTGCAGGTATTATTGTCCACCCAGGAGGGAAACATTCTAGGAGGAGAAGGCTTGGGGCATGAAAGGGGAGGAAAAAGAGGTCCAATCTGAGTATGTTCAGTTTGGGGTGACTGTAGACCATTAAGTAAATAGATGTCATAGATTATTAGGTATTTAAGCTTTAAGCCCTAAATTTATACTTGGCCTAATGGATAAGAAGTCATCAGATTACTGAAGTCATTTGCATGGAGGAAATCTTCCAGGTTGTATGTGTGTATGGAAATAGACAATAATAAAGCCCAGGACAGAACCCTGAGTAGCTCCATCATGTCAGCAGTGAATAGAAGAAAATCCATAAAGGCGACTAAGAAGCAGCCTCATTGGGTGGAAGGAAACCACAGCGTCTCCATCACAGAGGGCAAGGAACAGGTGGTTTGGAAGAGAAGAGCTTAGTTTTCTGGGTGCTGAAATTTTCTGTTTCCGAGAGGTCAAGTAAAGGCTAAAGAGGTTACATGAGTTAACAGCTTAAAGGTCACTGGTGACCTGGATGACAGTGGTTTCAGTGGAATGGAATCCAGTTGAGAGAAGGTGGAAGAGGGAGGTAATAAACACACTTGAAAAATGTGTTACGCAATTTTGTCTGTGTGTGAACATCATAGAGTGCACTTATGTCAACCTGGGTGGTATAGCTTACTGCTGGAATTGTGTGTGCTATACTTTCATACACATGGCAGCCCACTAGGTGTGTTTACAACAGCATCACCACAAACACGTTGAGTAATGCATTGCTCTACAATGTTGCAACAGTTACATTATTAGGTGATAGGAATTTTTTTGAGCTCCATTATCATCTTTTTAAAAATTAAATCTATTCAGGTAACATTGATTAATAATATATGAATTTCAAATATATAACAATATAATCAGATATCTGGATATTCTGTTGTGTGCTTACCACCCAAAATCTAGTTTCCATTATAATCTTATGGGACCACTATTGTGCAAACTGTCAGTCATAGACCAAAATGTTGTTATTTGGCACATGACTATATAACAGAAATTAAGAGACAGCTGGGGTGCAGTTTAAGGATGATGGTAGGATTAATATGGGAGAGAAATTTGCATGTTAGAATGAGACCCTCCAAAGCAGATGTTTAATCTCACCCTATTTTAAAGACTTCCATTGGAACATTCTCCTTTTTGAGGTTTTCTTGATTCTACCCCCCTCATTTGCTTTTAAGTATTAAAACAAGGAACACATAAGTGCTTGCAACTATTTTTTTTTTAACTTGTAGTGAAGGATCAATATTTTTGGAGGTCTTTTAAAATGTGTAGACAGAGTTGATTTATCTCATAGTTTATGAAGCCTAGTTTAATCTGGGGAATTAATCTGGGATTTAGTGCCCCATTTTTCAATTTTAGAAATATGAAATAACCACTTGAGTATTCTTGTATTCATACTGATTGTGTGGATATGATTGTTTTGTAGGATCTTGTTATTGACTATTCCATAGTCAATAGTCCATATTTCAGAGGGATCTATTAGGGCACACAAATTCCAGCTTTAAATTAAGTCTACTTTTCCTTTGAGAAGATGCTGATTACATTTCTTCAGCTAGTTTCAAATTCATCCTTAAATTGTAGAGCACCAGAATGCTGAAGCATTCCAAAAGTTCACTCTAGCTAATTAGAAGTTTTGTTGGCTTGGTTTCCAGGCTCATATTTCTCAATTTTTTTTTCAAGTGGCTGGAATAAATAAGGAGACTTTATTTCAGTTGCAAAAACAGTTCTGTGTGTTGTTAATTGATTGATTCACCCATTAAGTTGAATCGAAATACATTCTCTTTGGTTCCTACACTACCAGAGCAAACAAATTAGAAAGACTTAATTGTATATTTAAAATTTATATATTTTCTACGATTGGTATTTTATCTTAAAAAGAAACTAGCAAATTAAGTTAATGGTATTACTGACAAACTCTTTAGAATTTAAAATTTGATTTTTTTGACCTTTGAAATTTTCTCCTTGCATGAACAATCTTTCAGTTAGTTAATATGACACTATTACTACCTTTCATATAGTCTGCTAAGCACTGTGCCAGGAATTTTACATAAATTATTTCAAACCTTTAACAATCATCTAGACCTTAGTGGAGTGTGTTTTATTATTTTCAATGTTTCAAGCAAAAGCCTGAGGTCTCAAGAGATGAAGTGACTTGTCTAAGGTTTCCTAGATATTCTACAATGGATCAAGTCCACTTGCACATCTTTAGAATGCCTATACTCCTAATATCTAGTATGTGTCACAATGATAACTGATTAATTAATTTGATTATTTAATAAAAGGAGCTAATTGGTCACTGACTGACTTCATTTGAATGTGAAGTCTTTAATAGCAGAGATGATACCCATTTTATTCACACTTCCAACCTAGATATGGGCATAGTGCCTACTGGAAAATAGATACTTAACAAGTATTCGCTCAATAAATGTAGACTGACTTGGCATGACATAACCAAAAACTATAGAACCAAAATGTAAATTTTGGTTGTTTTTTTATTGATGGTTTACCATTTATTTAACTCACAGATTTAAAATTTCCTTTTTATTGATAGGTAAGAGTGGCAATTAACACAAACAATTTACTTGAATAATATGCAAATGTTAGCCAACTCATCCAAAAGTAGCATAGTTATGATATCTCATAAACATTTTGCTTAATTAAGTTAGATTTATGAATAACAAAGTGATTGAAGAATAGGGAAAAGCTAATTTTATTAATTATAACATCACAAAATTTTAGAGTTAGAAGACAATTTACATGTCATCTAAATCGTAATTATAAATGTATAGAATCAGAATTCGTTTTTCTAACATATTTCTAATGTCTAGCCAATGTCAGGTACACAGCAGATATTCCATACATTTTAGTTGCATAAATTAATTTTTTTTTTTTAGTGAGAGAGACAGAGACAGACAGGCAGGAAGGGAGAGATGAGAAGCATCAATTCTTCATTGTGGCACCTTAGTTGTTGTTCATTGATTGCTTTCTCATATGTGCCTTCATCTGGGTGGGGGGGGGCGGCTCCAGCCAAGCCAATGACCCCTTGCTCAAGCCAGCAACCTTGGGCTTAAGCCAGGGATCATAGGATCATGTCTATGATTCTACGCTCAAGCCAGTGACTCCATATTCAAGCCGGCAATCTTGGGATTTCAAACCTGGGTCCTCTATGTCCCAGGCCAATGCTCTATCTACTGTGCTACTTCTTGGTCAGGCATAAATTGATACATTTTATAAAGGAGTAAACATTCCTAGAGAGTTGTGTAATGAACTAGCTCATGGCTAGCCTGTAACCAGGGCATCTCCTGATTCCCAGTCTCTTGCTCTTTCCTTTAAATTAAGATAATATCTATAATTTTTCAGGAATATTTTGCAATATTTAACCTTTATAACAGCTGGAAAATTAGTTATTATTTTATGGAGGAGAAAATTGAGGCTCAGAAAAGTTAAAAGTTTTCTTTGGATCAGTGGTTTTCAAACTGTGGTCCCTGGATAAGTAATACTAGCATCGCCTTCAGACTTGTCAAAAATACAAATCACATGCCTCCTCTCAGAACTACTGACTCAGAAACTCTGTGGGTTAGCAGCTATCTGTGTTTTAATAGCGCTCCAGGTGATTGAGTATTGAAGAATGATTAACCTTGAGATAGATCTAAATTTAACATCGTGGAGGATAAATGTGACCAAAATGAAAAAGTAGGAGAATTCACTACTGTGAACTATAAGATATTCACTCCTGTTTTTTCTCTTCACTCCAAAAAGCTTCCTTCAACCCATTTTTGCTCTCTCTCTCTCTCATATATATATGTTGCCTGACTGCTTTTTTCTTGATTCTCCTTGGTTCAAGGGGATAGGTAACCAAACATTCTGAAAGACTATTAATTGCTCTTTATTTACAGTATTTGTAACAGCAAAGGTAGGCTGTAATAAGTCCTTTTTTGTTGTTGATACAAACTCTATTTAAGTTTATTTGGGTAACTTAACATTTAATGGAAAAATGTGTTCCGAAAGATATATATTAACTCTTCAAGAAAGCTGTGTGGTTGAACCAATGGGTAGAATTCAGTGCTAATGAATTCTGGGTGTTGCCTCAGTTCTTCTATGGACCAATTACCTTCTCCTTGTTACAGTATTTTGAAATTTAGCACTCTAGAGACCTGGTATGTAATACCCTAGGTAATTAAACAATTCTTAGGTGAGACAAGAAAGATTATGGTTTACTACAAATCCATTTACTACTCATTCTAGAAAATACCCCTACTGCCAAGGCTCAGAAGATGTTTTGAAACATTTTATCTATTGACATCACAGACATATGCTTCTATTTCCTATAGTTCCCATGTCACAGACATATGCTTCTATTTCCTATAGTTCCCATGTCACGTTGTGATGCTGGAATAAAATGAAACTCGGGAGCCTTAAAAAACAGACTTTCCTTGTGAAGCACCCAGAGGCTAAGTAAGAGAATAGCTGTTCCTATATCAGGATGTGCAAGATGCTGGACTAAAACAATCAGAGAAATGATTGTTTTTGCCCGAGTCCCTGCTGGGTTTTCTGACAGCGTCCTTATTTTACAACTGTGGCCTCATATGCACACCTGCAGACCCAGTCCTGCACAGACTTGAAAACAGGTTCTGTCCTTATATAAGATGAATTTAAGAAGCTCCAGAGGTCATGTTTTCTAACTGCCATTCATTGGATTTCATTCTGTAGCACTGTTCTTTTTCTGGACTTCATATATCTAAAACCCAATCTAAATTTCATGCCCCTTCTTATAGCATACTTTCCATATTCTTGCACCTGAGTTCCTCTTTTGATAATAGGCCGGTTTCCTCTATAGTTAGCTTTATTCATTTTATTCACTTATTCATTTATTTGTTCATTTCACTCAACAAGTCTACTACTGTCTAAGCAAGATGCAATGCTGAAATGAAACTAAGCCTGAAGTGTGATCTTGACAACCTTCCTGACACCCCGGAGACCAGAGTCCTACCCCTAAACTTTAGCATCATGTGTCTGTGTTCATGTCTTTACTATTGCAGACCGGGCTGCTTGGATCTGCAGTGATGCTTCCCTGGGGCTCTATATCCCAGCACCTGCTGCAACACCTGCAGTCCTTCTTGCAGGACCTCACCGATGGCGATCCTGGCTTGACCCAACACATACTGGTATCTCCATGCTGTCTCTGCTTCTGAATTCCAGCTATTGCCTGCAGCTGAGTCTGTTTCTGTGGCACCTGCTCTCAGTCTTTACTTTTTTCTCAGACTTTCCATCTGAGAGAAGAGGATGGGTTTTTGCCAGTTCCTCTAGTCATGTCCTGTTTTGGATTGTATGCTCAATGAACAATGATGGTGTTCCAATTATGTGCCTGGTGCAAATGTGGAGATAGATAGAAGGATGAGATATAGATTCCAAGCTCAGAAGATGTCACAGAGATAGTAGATTCTTCCTAATTGTGAGGATAAGGAGATATTTCAGTTTGAGATACTTCAGAATTTAGGTGGGGGGGAAATAAGGTTAGAGAGGGACCAAATGCAAACCTTTATAAATCTCTGTATAATCTCTAAAGTAGAACCATCAAGACAGCATGCTAAATAAGCACAGCATCAGTGACATTTTTTCACGTCTCAAATTGCTGATAATGGTTACAGTACAGTTACTTTCATTTACCATTTTTTGCTCAACAGAAATTTCTCATAGTCTTTCCCCCCTGCTATTTCAATGAAATGCCCATAAATTTGCTTTGCTTTGTTTTGTTGAAGGTAATATACATATGAAAGGATCTCCTCCCTCTGTATTTGGTTCTCCATCCAAATTCACAATGTCTTTCTGATTTCATGATTTGGAATTGTTGACTCCAGACCCTTAGTCCAAGACATAACTCCCCAGAGCACATGCCACCAGTCCCCTAATACACAAAGGCCACTTCCCTCCTTACTTGCAGCTGCAGGAGTGCCATCTTAAGGCCCTGGTTTATGTCTTCTCAAATTCCCTTATTTCCTAAAGCCTCAAGGCAAAAAATAAACTCTATTACTGCCATGCCTTCTGCTTTACTTTACTTGTTTTATCCCTAACATCCAATTTTTCCCCCTAATTATTTCCAATAGGAGTGACTTATAATTCTTATATACTGAAATTAAGATTCTTGCAGTTGGAAAAAGGTAGACAAAGCTAAATCTGTATTTACTAGTACCTCTTGTTTTCTAAAAGCTGAAATAGGGGAAATTCACTAATGGGGAAGGGTTACTTTACCTGACAGAAGAAAATAGTGCATTAGCTCATTAAAACAAAGACATTTTGATCTCTGTTACTATGAGTCTGCTTTTGTTTTATTTGTCTGTGGGTATATTTTTAAGATTCTACATATAGCTGAAACCCAGAGGGAAAGGATGGGGAGATGTGTGAAAAAGGGGAGGGGAATATAATCAATAATTTTTTGATAAGTTTACACGGTGACAGATGACCTCTAGACTTTGTGAGGTGATCACATAGTAAGGTAGAAAAATGTCAGATCACTATATTGTACACAGGATATTAATATAATCAATATGATTCTATACCAACTACACTTAAATTTAAAAAGGTAATAAAATATTAATATAAGAACATGTAATACTTATAAGATTATAGAGGTAATTCCCCAGGGCTTTTGGGATGAGTATTTAAAACATACCATGGGTCTTGGATTGATGGACAAGAAACAGAATAAAAGTATTTGATCTCCAAATAAAATAAGACAAAAGGAACATTCAAAAATATCTGCTATTTATTCAGTGAACAATGTATTGAGAAGGTCTAAGGGAGTCCACAAGGAAACTCCAAGAGCAAGAAGGACTCGACTCTACTCTCGAAGGTTGGGCCGGGGAAGGAAACATTGAGACTGAATCTCGGAGGAATTCACCAACCTGAAAGGAAAAGAGAAGCCCTTTCCATGGAGATGGTGTACCATGTGAAGAGACAAGTGACATTTTATCATAATTTCTAACTTAAACATAAATTTCCCTCTAAAATCGTGGTTCTCAACCTAGAGTGATTTTGCCTTCATGAGACATTTGGCAATATCTGGAGACAGTTTTTGCTGTCACAATTGGAGGAGAGGGTAGTGTGCTACTGGACAGGTAAAAGTCAGGGATGCTACTGAATATCCCCCCCACACGGACAAACTCCATAATGTATAATTATCCACCTCAAATGTCAATATTGTCACTGCTTTATATGTTATGTCCCATGAGGGCTAGGACCTCCTCTGTCTTATTCATCTCTGTGTCAATAAGACCGACTGTGGTAGGAGGCAGCGCTGCTACTCATTTAATGTTTGGTGAGTGAATAGAAGCAGGAAAAAAAAAGGGAAATGTTTGATAAGGGGAAAGACAGCAGGTCCTCGAATATCATCTTTTCATTCATTGTCATTTTATCATAATGTTACTGAGAAAATAAAATTGATTCCTGGCCATTGCAGCTGTCTGTATGGAGTTTGCTCTTCTCCCCATGGTACATAGGTTTTCTCCAGATGCTCTTGTTTCCTCCCACATCCCAAAGATGTGCATGTGAGATGAACCGGTGTGTCTCAATTGTCCCAATTTGAGTGAGTGTGTGTGCGTGTATGTGTGTGTGATGTGCCCTGTGATCAAGGGCATCTTGTCCAAAGTGGGTTCTGAGCTGCTGAGATAGGGTCTGGCCATCTGTGACCTTGAACTGGAATAAGCAGGTTGGAAAAAATTCACTTCATTGCTTTTTATTCATCTTCCTTAAATGTATATATAGCCCACATTTATTTCAATGTTTAACATTAGAGTGTTTTGGAACTTTATTTAGAAGTTTGGTGATGTTTTTGGACCAGAACTATGCCCTAAGAACTTAACTCTTATTTATATAAATTAGCTTATGGTAACACTGGTTTTGTTTCACATCCTTTTACTTAGTGTCACAATTTCTAAGAACCTATCGATGACTTTAAGTGAGGCTCTATTTAGAGTTAAAAGTTAGGGTACAATTAAAGAGCAATAGGAAAATAAGGCTATCAATAAGATAAAGAGAAATTATGAATGGCATCTTGTGCTATATTAAGGAGTGTTTCTTTACTATATAGTCCATAGATAGAACTACTGGATGGTTTTAAGCAGGAGAATGACACCACCTAATATGTGGTTTAGTAGGATAACCAATCAGCAATGCCAAGAGTCTGGAGGTTGGGCAGTCACTTAGAAAATATTATAATAGTACAAGGATGATGAGGGTCTAACATACAGCTAAAGTAGTAAATAGAGAGAAGAGAGCTGATCTAAGAGATATTTAGGACTTAGAATTGATAGAACTTGATCAATTAAATATGGGAAATGGAGAAGTTCCTGGTTTGAGCTACTAAATGGATGTTGATGTCATTATTTAAGATGAGGAAGAGAGGAAGAAAAGCAGGATGTGTGTGCATGTATGTGTGTAAACTTGTCTTTGTATATTCATTACATATATCATTTTATTCAACAGATATTTGATTGACCAATTACCCAGGCACTGAGGATATCAAGATATATAACTCTAGTCCTTAAGAAAGCTGACATATTTAAAGGAGCACTATTCAATAGTCAAAAGGTGGAAATAATTCAAATGTCCATCAATGAGTGACTGGATAAACAAAATGTAATATATGCTTACAACAAACTTTTATTCAGCCATAAAAAGAAATTAAAGTGATACATGCTCAACATGGATGAACCTCAACAGTATTATGTTAAGTGAAGGAAGCCAGACACAGAAGGTCACATAATGTATCATTCCATTTATTTGAAATACTCAGAATAGATCAATCCACGGAGACAGAGCTGTGGCCACAGGGCTGGGGGGAAGGGGCATTGGAGAATGACTGTTTAATGGGTGTGGGATCTCTTTTGATGATGATGAAAATGTTTTCAATTCTACAGTAGTTAATGGTTGTATTTCACCTTGGATGTACTAAATGGCATTGAGTTTTACACTTTAAGATGGTTATTTTTATATTAGGGGAATTTACCTCAATCATTAAAAAAAAAAAAAAAAAAAGAAGAAGCTCACAGTCACCCTGTCCGGCTGGCTTAGTGGTAGAGCATTGGCCTGGCATGTGAAAGTCCTGGGTTCACTGGGTTCAATTCCTGGCTAGGGCACACAGGAGAAGTGCCTATCTCCTTCTCCACCCTTCCCCTCTCCTTTCCCTCTATCTCTCTCTTCTCCTCCTGCAGCCAAAGCTCCATTGGAGCAAAGATGGCCCGGGAGCTGAGGACAGCTCCTTGGCCTCTGCCTCAGGCAGTAGAATGGCTCTGGTTGCAACAGAGCAACGCCCCAGAAGGGCAGAACATCACCCCTTGGTGGGCATGCCAGGTGGATCCTGGTCGGGTGCATGCGGGAGTCTGTCTGATTGCCTCCCTGCTTCTAACTTCAGCAAAATTAAAAAAAAATAAAATAAAACATAAAAAAAATAAAAGGAAGCTCACAGTCTTATGAGAAAGACTAGTAAAAATATGAAAAATCAGTGTGAATCATCTATAATTGTCCCAAATAATACAAAATGTTCTTTAAGCTGAAGAAACTGTCTGAACCTTAGCATCTATGAAAGTTCATAGCAGGAGTGGGGAGCAAAAATGGACTTAAAATTGTCTCAAACAAACAATTTTAAAAATCTATTTATCTTACAGTCTTGATTGCCACACTTCATGGACATAATGGAGTTATTCCAGAGACACAAATTGGTTCTATCAGTGTCTTGTGACTAGTTAATGGCAAAGGTCTGAAATGGTACAGTTTGCTGTTTCTTGGAACTTTAATCTTTTTCTTCTATGGACTTCATCTCAAAAATATTTGTGCAAAGTACAGGTAAGGGATGATAGAGCTAATTCAAAGAATTACATATAGAAAAATAATTGTTTAAGAATAGTGGAAACTCATGACACAACTTGAAGTCGTATGGCCTTTAATATTTTAGATGGATTTTTCCAAAGAGCATTAAGAAATCTGCACTACTTAAAAATTGTTTTTAAAAATAAAGAATGGGCTAAAATATGTATTGTAGTGAACAATAAGGAATTGGCAGAATGGTTTCACAAGTAACTGAAGGTATTTTTCTTTCTTTCTTTTTTTACAGAGACAGATAGAGAGTCAGAGAGAGGGATAGACAGGGACAGACAGACAGAAACAGAGAGAGATGAGAAGCATCAATCATCAGTTTTTCGTTGCGACACCTTAGTTGTTCATCGATTGCTTTCTCATATGTGCCTTGACCATGAGCCTTCAGCAGACCGAGTAACTCCTTGCTTGAGCCAGTGACCTTGGGTCCAAGTTGGTGAGCTTTGCTCAAACCAGATGAGCTTGCGCTCAAGCTGGCGACCTTGGTATCTCAAACCTGGGTCCTCTGCATCCCAGTCCAACACTCTATCCACTGTGTCACTGCCTGGTCAGGCCTAAAGGTATTTTTCTAATGTAAAATGCAAAATGACTATATTTATACCCTTATTTTCTATGCCTTTTTAAAAAAAGTAGAATATTGTTTCTTTATGTTTATAATACTTTTCAAATATGGTAATGAACAACTGAAATCATTGGTCAGTTAATATAGCTCCATTTCTAAATACTGGAAGTCATACTGCTTTAATTTCCCTCCTTCTCAAACAAACAATTTAAAAAATCTATTTATTCAGAAAAAAAACATTGAATCATAAGCATTGAGGAAAGAAGAGGGCTTAAAATAATAATTGCCTTCAAGTTGCTCATAATTCAATGAGGACGTGTGAGAAACAAAACAATGTAATAAAAGTCTTTCTGTGGGAAAACAGAAAAAAGTTATGTAATTTTGCCTGGTAATATTAAGGTGGGTCCCCATGAGAAGATGGTGAATCTTGATGGTGGGGGTGGGTTGGACAAGAGAAGGATGAGGAGATTTATATATTTCAAGGACAGGTTCATAGAATTTGTAAGAATATTGGATTAAAGAAATAATTGTGAATGATTCTTAAGTGCCTTTTAGAACACTAGGTGGATGGTGGTGTCATTAACAGAGATGAGCAAAGCAAAGGGAGAGGCAGATTTGTGAATTTGAACTTAGATTGCACATTGTAAGTTTGAGATGATGCAGGACATTTATCTGTTGCTGACTAGTAGGCAACTACTTTTGACTTCTGTGAAATCACCATTGGTAGTCTTTTAAAATATTTAATTTATTGATGGTACAGAGGTGGGTGTACAGAGCAAAAAGTATCAATTCATAGTTGTTTCACTTTAGTTGTTCATTGGCTGCTTGTCATATGTGCCTTGACCAGGCAAGCCCAGGGTATCATATTGGTGACCTAATCATTCCAGATCAATAATCTATTCACTGTGGCACCACAGGCTAGGCACCATTGGTAGCCTTATTAATGATGATTCATTACAATATTCCTCTATAATTCCTTTCTTTCTCTTTTTTTTTTGGGGGGGGATTTTTCTGAAGCTGGAAACGGGGAGGCAGTCAGACAGACTCCCGCATGTGCCCGACCGGGATCCACCCTGCATGCCCACCAGGGGGCGATGCTCTGCCCATCAGGGGCATCGCTCTGTGGTGACCAGAGCCACTCTAGTGCCTGGGGCAGAGGCCAAGGAGCCATCCCCAGCACCCGGGCCATCTTTTGCTCCAATGGAGCCTCTGCTGCGGGAGGGGAAGAGAGAGACAGAGAGGAAGGAGAGAGGGAGGGGTGGAGAAGCAGATGGGCGCCTCTCCTTTGTGCCCTGGCCGGGAATCGAACCCGGGACTAGGCCGACGCTCTACCACTGAGCCAACCGGCCAGGGCCTCCTTTCTTTCTCTTGATCCCTAAACATGAGCCTCTTCTTTTCTCTGTATATTATTCCTCTTAAAGACCTTTTATCAAAATATAACTGAATATCACTACCACTAATTGTTGACTCTTGTTCCATGAACTCAATGTTAGCCTTACATAGACAACTAATTCTGGGTATTTCAGTTTGGATATTTTGCTGTTTTATCAACTCAGCATACTCATATCTAGGCTTTCCAAAATTCTTCCTTTATACCCAGAATCCTTATCATTTTTCCTGAGTCTCTTTGTGCAATAATGTTCACCTAATCATACACATCTGAAACCTCAGAATCATCCGATTCTCTAATAATCCTGTTGTCTTAATTCAGGACTGTAATCATAAAGTCCTATTTTTTCCCTTTAAGATGCTGCTTGTTTTTGTCCTTCTTGTATAGATATCTCTAATGTTCTAGTTGATAAAAAGAAAATAAAAACATTTATTAAGACCCTACTGCATGCCAGGTAATCAAAGTTGCTCAGAATGTAGTACCACCGGAGAAACAAATATGTAAACCAACAGGTGCTACTTAATATGATGTGGAATCATTATAGAGTACAATGTATAGTGGAGGACTGAATAAACAAGCAGTTAATTCAAACTATGCAAAGCAACAAAAGTTTACAAGAGAAGCATAACCCTAGTTGAATCTTGAAAGATGAATTGGAATGGCATGGTAGATCAGGAAAGACCTAGAGGTAGGGGCCCAGCAAGAACAAGAATGTTGGAGCTTAGAAAGGGTGTGGTGTGTTGCAGCCACCCTCCACAGTTAGAATGGCTAGAGTACAATTTATGTAGCAGAGTATGTCTGGAATTAAGGGTAGAGAGGGAACAAATCAATTATCCTCAAAAAGGAGTGTGTCACACACCACCCAGATTATTGTCTCAGCTTTCTAGCTATTTTTGATGTCTCTAATCTCAATACCATATTTTATATGCTACTCAGAATTAATATTCAAAGTACTTTCATATATATGACCCATTAAGCCAGTACAAGTTAGTAGCAAGCTCAAGTTAATAACCTTATCAGTCAGCCAATGATTTAGACCCTAGATCATCTATATTGAATTGCTCAAAGCTTGGCATTTATCCATGCATTTTGTGTATTTCTTCCAAAGTATCTTTCATACAGTGCTATGATGATCATTCCACTGTTTAAAAGCTTTAATTAGCTCCTTTTTATCCAATATCAGCAAGAACAACCTCTCTGCTTGCCATTCCCAAGGCTCTCCATAATTTGGAACCATCATACATATTTAACCTTCTTTTTGACCACTCAACAAAATTTGCCTTTGTGCTTTGGTTATCAATTGTTATCTAACAAACTAGTCCAAAATTTGTGGCTTAAAACAACAAATTTTTCATTTATGGATCAGGAATTCAAGTAGAGTTTAACTGGGTGATCATTCTGTTCTACTTTGTAGTAAATGAGGTCACTCAGGGTTCAGCTGGCAGCTGGTCTGGTTCAACTGGCCCAAGATGGCTTTGTTCATCTATCTCTTGCCTTAGCAGAGATGACTGAGAAGCTGGGCTCAGCTGGGACTGTTGACAGAAATGCCTCCATGTGGCATCTCTAGCGCAGCAGTCGAATTTCTTATTTGGCTCCTGCAGAGAGTGATCTAAGAGACGAAAGCAGAAGTTGCAAGACTTCTGCTGTCTTAGCCATGAAGTCATGCAGTGTCCCTTTCATGACATTCTGTAGTCATAAAGAAAGCTTCAGTGGCAGTTGAGATTCAAGAGGATGAGATTACCCCAGGGTATGGTGACCTAGAAGCGTTGTTGATTAGGGAGTTACTTTTGGAGACTAATAGACACACTTGGCATTAGTATAACACATTCTTATGCATGCACGCCTGCCAGGCTTCTTCCTGGATCTGGACCACTACACATGTTGATCTCAACAGATTTCATTCCATCTCTCTTTTGATTTACGCAAATCCTTCCTGTCCTTCAAGGATTGTTCAAGTCTCATCTTGAGCGTTTTGATTCTTTCTCTGAATACTCTTGTTCCTCCAAAAACCTTCCCTATATTTAAAATATAATAGTATTTTATAGTCTGGCAATACGACTAGCAAGGAGGAGACTGAATTAGAAATATTTGGATGGAAGAATCAACATTGAGCTACTATTAACAGAATCACAAAACATCTAATGAGCAGTGGGTTTGGGAGGAAAGATTAATCCCATTTGAACATGTTACTTTGGAGGTGTAGTGGTAGAGACAGATGGAATCTTACAAACACTAAAGGGAGAGAGGTGGAAATTGGGGGAGAAGTAAAAATGGGAGAGAGAGAGAGAGAGAGATAGATAGATAGATCTGGGAATTTCCTGGGGAGGAGGTGCTAATTGAAGCTTGGCAGAGGAGAATTTGGAGAGAAGAAAAACAAAAGAGCCAAGGGCTGATCTGAGGGAAATTTTTGCGGCAGAAAGAACATGAAGATCCAGAGAAAGAATGAAGACAGAGATAGGAAGAGCACCGAGGGGTTGCAGAGCTCCTTAATATAAAGGAGGAAGGGGTGTCAGGTAGGTGGAGATAGTCATGTATTGAGGCTGAAAATAGGTTAAAGAAGCAGGGAGCCTGACCTGTGGTGGCGCAGTGGATAAAGCATCGACCTGGAATGCTGAGGTCCTTGTTTTGAAACCCCGGGGCTTGCCTGGTACAGGAGTTGATACTTTCTGCTTCTTCCCTTTCTTTCTCTCTCTGTCTCTCTCCTCTCTAAAATAAAAATTTAAAAGTCTTAAAACAAAAAGAAGCAGGGACTGAAGATGACCATTGAATTTTATGATTAAGAGGTCATTGGCCACTGATCTAAGAATCATTAGGAGGAGAGCTAGATTGTATCCAGTGTAAGTGAGCAATAGGGTTAGGAAGCAGGAGTATTGAGGGGCAGACTGACCACTCTTTCAAGAAGTTTTAGCAATAGAGAAAAAGTAGGAGACTGTCTGCAATAGAATTACAAACAGAATTCTTCGTGATGACTGTTTTTCTCTGATGGTAGTCATTAAGTGGGAGTAATGTGTGTGTGTGTAAGGAGATGGGGGAAGTGTTGCATACACACTAGGCAGCAGTGTTTTCCAAGCCCATCCCAGCATTAAAATCACTGGAAGACTAATGCCACTTTCTAAGGTCCCAAACCAGACCTACTGAATGAGAATTTTTGAGGCTAGGCCCCCAGTATCTGCAGGAGAAGAGAAGCTGTGGACACCGACTTGGGTATTTTGCTCGATCCAGGGACCTTGGGTTTCACAAAACAGCTGCTGTTTTTATGGGGGTTGGGTTAAAATAGAATTAAGTTGTTAATATGAAAAATTGCAAAATAAAAACTACAGTTAGAATTCAAGATGTAATAAAGTATAAACACAGACAACAAGTATCTCTAATTGAAAAACAATTTAGCGGCTACAGAATTCACATACTTTAGATAGATTTGGTGTTTTTGTTCTGTTTTTTTTTTTTTTTTTTTTTTTGCCTCAGCAAGCAACGTGGACAATTTTAAGCAAGTCTATCATCAGAACTCCAAGCTTTTTTCCTTTCCTTATTATTTTTTTTTCTTTTTCAACCGGGCTGAGAGAGGAGGGTAAAAAGAATGTGGTTTGTGAGGCAAACTAAAGCTCAGGAATTATTTCAAACCAAACACTCTTTCTAACTATTTGAAGTCTGGAAGTCTGGATATTGGGGCCAGAAGAGTGAGCCAGACCTTGGCTGGGGAATCATTTGTCATTTCCTGGGAGGCTCCCTGTGCTTAACCCTTCAGGGAAGCACATCTGAATACTCTTCTGAGATTTGACCAAGAGCAGCAGGTCCAACCCTAGCCTCTTTCTTGATACATTTCAGATTGGTGTTTTTCTAACATACAGCTCAGTGGTAAAGGGGTGTTATGTTGCATGCACGTTGTCATGGCAAAATCTTCATCCACACGGAACGCCTGGCTTTTGTTTTGCACTGGCGTGCCAGGAAAGGGTTACAGAGCCCTGTCTCTTCTTGATGTATAACAGCTGGTAAGAAAGCACAGCAGCTTCCCGAAGGTTCAGCTCCAGCTCCTCAGCTCCAGATTGTACTAACTCTCCGCCCGTCACCATCCCCCCACGGCCCCTGCACTCAGTGAAATCTTTGCAAAGTTGACATCCAGTTGTAAGCACAGGCAGCGGACTCAGTTCATCCATTTGGAGAGGCCTAAAAATGAGACTGTTGTAGTTGAAAGGGAGGTTTTGAACTACAATAACTGGCATGCAGTCTCCAAGATGCGTGGGTTTAGAGCAGGGGTCCCCAAACTTTTTACACAGGGGGCCAGTTCACTGTCCCTCAGACCGTTGGAGGGCCGGACTATAAAAACAACTATGAACAAATCCCTATGCACACTGCACATATCTTATTTTAAAGTAAAAAACCAAAATGGGAACAAATACAATATTAAAAATAAAGAATAAGTAAATTTAAATCAACAAACTGACCAGTATTTCAATGGGAACTATGCTCCTCTCACTGACCACCAATGAAAGAGGTGCCTCTTCTGGAAGTGCGGCGGGGGCCGGATAAATGGCCTCAGGGGGCCGCATGCGGCCCGCGGGCCGTAGTTTGGGGACCCCTGGTTTAGAGTGTTGTTTCCGAAAGGAATGGTTCAGGGTGAGGAGAAGCCTAGGTCTTACTGAGAGCCTGAGCTAGACTTGGAAGCCCAAAACCAAAATAACCATCCCGGCCGAAAGCTTGGCATCTTCAATTATGTGAACCCTAGTTGGAGTTTTTTGCCGTATGTGACTCGCAGTCGATAACAACTTCCTTTGTCCCTCTAATCAGTGTCTTACAGAGTGGAGTTTGCTCTCTGCAAATAAACAGGGACACAAAGATGAAGTGTCCACAAAATGGCACACCCTTGGGTCAGCATAATAACCACTTAGGTTGTGGAGAAATCCACATGATTCATGAGGTCCTTAACTAAAACACATTAAGGAACTATATATTACGTTTTCTCCAAGTCAGAATCAGTGCTTTAAATAGCAATGAGGAAGGAAAGGTCGAAATGTTGATCGCGGAATGGAGCTTTCTCTCTCTCATTTTCTCTCTTCCACTCTGTCCCTCCGTCTCTTGGTCTCTCTCTCTCTCTGTCTCATGAAGATAAAGTGTCGGTGTAAGGCCTTCATCTTTTGAGTAAAATTAAGTCCCCAAGGGAATAAAAGCAACTAATTTTTTATTTAAATCCAAGGATAGCCTGGGTGGAACCAATATACTAAATTTCTCACGTGATAGCCACAAAACTGATTTAACAGATAGGACTGAGAAAGAGAGAGAGAGAGAGAGAGCCAGAGAGGGAAAGTTCTATAAATGCATCAATTCTGCTACAGAGGCTGTGAGAATGCCCTGTTTCTGGCTCCTCTGTGCAGCCACGCTGGCTTCTCCCCGGAGGGGAGGGCTGTGGGGGCAGCTGGGCTGGGCTCCAGCTGGTCAGCTATGTGGCACTGCTGCTATTGTGGAACAAAATTCTTTCCTTATGACACATTCCTCTTCTCAATTCAATAGGAAGTACAGTTCTTGGGATTTTCTCTTCTTTCTCTTGAAGGAAACCAGATAAATGAAACTTATTCTCTCCTCATTTGACGAATCAGTAGTTGGAAGCCCCTTTGTATAAAGTTAATTCTGAGAACACAGATAAAAGAAAGAGAAATTTGGTCAATTCTATAGGATAAATATTCAAACAGCATTCCTAATCCTAATTTGCCAATAGAGAAGTAAGTTGAGCTGATGAGCTGGTTTTAGTGGACCCATGTGGTGATTTGGTTTACATTGGTTATGTGAATTTAATGATCAGTCTAATATTGTTCTTATCATTTATGTTAAGGAAAACTTCTGGAACTGGAACATTAATCCTTTTGAAAAATTATCAAAATCTTGGTAAGAACAGAAATGAGACAAAAGGAAGATCCTCTTCAAGACTTTTCTTTTATCTGTAGACTGGGGATAATATTTTCTCTGCTTACGTACATAGAATGATGAACAGAATCATTATTTTTGAATTCAGAAATTGCTCTTCAAAATCAAATGGAAAGGCTTTGCAAATTATAGATCGTGATTCTCAAGCGGAGCGGGGAAGTTGGAGGGATAGAAATGTAGTCACGTAGGTCTTCAACTTAAAGAAGACTGTAGCCAGATTTGAGGGCGCCAATTCACGGTCTTTCCCCTCAGGTTTCTGTTCAGTGATTCCTAAAGTGCAGTCCCTAAATCAGGAGAATCAGCATCGCTTAGGAAACCTGTTAGAAAGAGAAATTCTGGTCCTCTTCGCCAGACCTCCTGACACAGCACAGAACCTGCAGGGGCGGGCCCTTGCAATCTGTGTTTTATCAAGCCTTCTAGGAGATTCTGGCTTGCAAGATTGAGAACCACTGACCTAGTCCATTTCTGTTGACTACTTGGTCACATAGCCTGTTTGAGTAATTACATTTGTTTCTCAGCTGTACTTTTCTCTCCTTTTAATGCCTTCTTTACATTGTCACTAATTATCTTCCTAAAACATCATTTGAATTATTTTATTCCTTCTGTCAGAGTGTTTCAGTGGATCCTGTTACTTACCACATACATTTATATAAAAGCAAAAAGCGGTCCTCACTGTCAAATTTAACCAGCTAGTTTTACAAAGGAGACAGTTCTGGGCTCGGAAGGCAAAGTAGGGAAGCCTGAGAAAATCAGGTGATAAATCCAAGACGTTAAGTTAGAGTATTTAAATTTGGTCAAAGCAAGCAGTTTGGGGAGCAGAGGGATATGGGAGACGAAGAAGATGCCATGAAAGGGAAACACCAAACTGGGATATTTGTTTAGAAGGGGCAAGAAGTCTAGAATCCAAGGCCATTGCTCTTTGTTATTTGGGATCATTAAACCCTATTTTCATCTTCTTGGAACTAGCTCATGGGGTGTATTCATTTTCTAGGGCTTCTGTAACAAAGCATCACAAACTACATGACTTAACCAACAAATGTATTTATTGTCTCACAGTCCTGGAGAAAAAAAAGTTACCAAATAAATCGTTTTCAATGAAAAGTCATCTATTTCCTGCAAATGGTTACAGGAAAAGAAAATGGATTTGGATAACTTTTCAACTTTTTATCTTTTAAGACAAACAACTGCAGAAAAAATTTTTTCCTTTGAAAAAGGTAGTAAAAACCCTTATAAATTTAGAATAAATTTTGAGTTTGTGATTATATAACTATATGGGCTAGTATAAATAAAACACAAGGGGAATGATTAATTAAAAGAAAGATTTTTCCCCCCAAGTTTATAAGAAGCAAGCAGGTGAAGAAGTACCATATTTTTTGCTCCATAAGATACACTTTTTTCCTCCAAAAGTAGAGGGGGAAATGCCCGTGCGTCTTATGGAGCAAATGTTCATTTTTTTTTTTTTTTTTTTTTTTTTTGCTGCTGCAGGTTCCTGGAGAACTAGAAGAGTATTTGAACATTAAAGTCTCTTCTCTTTTGTTAATAACAGTGATAATGGTTGTTAATACTGCTGTTGAGTTTACATTATTGAAATATTGTTGTGATATATTTTATTAAATATTTTAACACACCACTTTGTTCAGAACACTTTTTTTCTTATTTTCCACCTTAAAACCCTAGGTGCATCTTATAGTCAGGTGCATCTTATGGAGAGAAAAATATGGTAATTCTCTCCTGTTAATTATTCTGTCTCTAACATCTAACATAGTCCTTGGCAAATAATATGTGCTCAGTAAGTTTGTGTTGAAAGAATGAATGAATAAATGAATAAGATAATATAATATAAGCAGACATTGGTGATACTTGGACTGGCAGCTGGATATGATAATCTAATTGCAAATCTTGCTTCGTTATTTATTAAATTTGAATCTCAATGAAGCAGTTCTCAGTCTGGTGTTAATTACCATAGATTCTTTAAAGCAATAAACCTGAATTTCATTAAAAGAATTATATTACCCAAATCATTAATTCATACTCTTTTCCTTTATTTAGTATGGCATGGTGAGGTCTAATTTCATTGAAATGACCCAGAGGGAAGTAAGTGATACCAAATAAGAGACAAAAAAACTGATTTAAAAAAAACACCAATATTCACCAGAATCCCTGTCTTTATGAAAGCCAACTTCACCCAAGAGTGAGAGAAGAAGCAAAATATACTTTTAGGAAAGTGAGATAGATGGTTGTAGGTGTCTTGGGACACCTGAGAAATAGTTTGGAAGTGTAGAAAATAATTACTGCTTTAAAGATAAGAATCATAAACATTTCCTCTGATACAGTAAACACCTTCACCCACATGGAAGAAGCAACCTTTAAATCCAGCTGGTTATACAAATTCTAACAAAATAGTACATTATATCTTACTCAACTTTGCTTGACCCCAGAAGTTAAATAACACCTAAAATGTTGGTGTCTTTGAAAAAAATCTTATTTAAATTCTTTATTTTAAACTTCAGTTTCTTTTATGTTTGTGATTGTGTGAGATGAGTCTAGAGAAGTCCCTGTGCATAATGTTACTGCTCACAGCCAAAACTAAAGTGGACATTCGAAGGCAACTCCACTTAGTCATCTCGTATGGTTGGTCTTACCGAGCTGGAGTCTTCCTTTTCCCTTGAGTTAAAAGCCAAAGCTGATTATAATCAAGAGAATGGAGGAGAGAGATAAAGAATGGTTTTCCTTTCCCTAATCGTGCCTGTTTTATTTAGGCCTACTCTCTGGATTTTCAGTATCTAATCACTCTTTTATGTTATTCCTGGTACCAGGGCTTATTTTCATGCTTTTTCTCTGACATGTTCAGCATGCTGTTGCTTTTATAGCAACTTGTTTCTCTTTCCCAATCCACAAATGTATTGTCCTTGGGCCCATTCTCTCACATTAAGCAAATACAACTACTATGCCTTAGTAAACTTTTGCATTCTTTATTATTAGCAATGATAGTCAATTGGGCCTAATGGAAAACCACTCTGTAATAGCTATATTTTTTTTATAAAAATGAGAACAAGCAAGATTTTTAAAAATAATTGCTGGATATGATCAGAATGTGGTATTTTGCTGCTGCAAAATATTATTAAGAGCTGCTATTTATGAATACTTCTCTTGTACAGGTATTCAGCATATATTTATAATTAGTTTTCAGCACAACTGAAAAGTGTAGATTATTTCTAATCACATAAATATAGACAAAAAAAAAAAAAGTAAGATTCAGGTCAGACAACCAATGGGACAAAATGAAATCTGCCCACCTCTGAATTCCACGCTATTCCAATCAAGAGCTGCCTCTCAGTCTCAATATGGTGCCTAGTGCAGTAGTAAAAATAAAACTTCTAAGCTTTTAAGTCACTCTAAAATGCCTCCTTAACATCTCATTTTCCAGAATATTGATAGAATACCTCTACTCAATTGTGATTACTCCTAATTAAGTGGAAAATGGTGGTGGGGGGCGGGGGGGGGGTCAAAACAAAAATAGGTGCTTGGTAGAAGGGAATAGCTCGGTAGAAGGGAATATTTTCCCTTCTACCATATGCCTCCGTGGCACTTACAGACTTGCAGTTCTTTTTGAGTGCTGGCCAGAACGAATAGGGTAACAGAAATGAAAACAGAAGCAGATGTGGGCAAGTCTGGGTGACCTGCCAAGTGGAAGATAATGTTCTATACAGATGCAGACTCAAATATAGTTAATAAAAATCTTAAAGACACAGTTATCTCCATTTGCCAAGTACCAAACAACGAGTAAGATACGCATCTTTCAGGGGGTGACTCTTTTAAAGTTGAGAGCTAAGGTTCGGCATATAGAATTTTATTTCCATTCCAAACTGTCTTCAGCTTCCTTTGCTAAGCATTATGGGACCATCATTTAACCGATTGCAAATGTTTCTGTGGTAAATGTTTCCATGAGAGTCACCAGCTGGGTGGGCAAGGCTTCTTCTTTTACATTGAAACGTGGAAAGCAGGAGTGGGTAACAGCTAAGTCCTCCTGTAGGACAGCGCGTTGATGCAGAAAGTTGTCTCTAAATCAATTTTCTGTATTTACTAAATTTTAAGTGCCAGTTGCTTAGAAGGTGCAGGTAAAATGAAGTCATAAAAAAAGCTCTTGGGCTCTAACTCCTTCTCAGCCAGACTACTTCCAGTGGTTTAGGAGTGCAACCCAGAAGAAGTCCGAGTGGTTTCCAGAAAAAACAGTGTCAATGGCCAAACCAAGCAATCTACTTAAAGTGGGCAAAGCAGAGCTGGAAGCCATTATGAGTTCGAAGCAAGAGACACTATTCTCCTTCCTTCTCTCACTGGAGGCCCTAAGAATTAAGTCTAAATAGGGAATCAAAACTTAGATTGCTGGGAAGGAATGGAGCCCTTAGCAGTGAATCGGTTCTTCCCTTTGTTGTGTATCTTTATTAAAAATTTAAATTCTTCAAAATGAGCCTTTCTCTCAGGATTAAGACAGAAAATCTATTACCGCCATCTCTGGATGTTCTTTCTTATATTTCCCAGGGGTCAGAAGTCTTCATTAAAACAGAGTCATTCTCAAATTGGACTTTCCTGGAAAGGGCTTTATTTTTTAAGGCATCTTTAGTGGGAAGGCAGCAGGGTTTTTCTTTACAGAGGAAAATTGTAAACATAGCAGGCAATCAATTAGCACATTAACTTAAAATATTTACTTGCTTTTGTTTTTACTTTTCATCAAAGGTGAAGAGCGTATTATTCCAAAGAGAAATCACTTTTCTTTGTTCGCTAGATAACATGAGATAACTATTGCCTATAGCTCAGTCCCCTTCTCATTGGGAAGGAAATGACAATATCTGTGGGCAGCAGTGTGTTCTGACTGACATGGAGTGACCCACCCATGTTAGTGTTTGTCACCTCCAAAGGGCGAGGCAGTGATAAGCTCAGTCAACTGGATTTGTCTCTGGTCCTCCCTGCATCATGTCACTTATTGGCTGTGGTGTGTGGAATCCCTCTCTTATCTTGTGAATTCTCTCCAGAGGCCCAAGACCTTCTGGGGGCTTCCCTGTGGCAAGAATTCGTGAATGTATCTCCCTTATCTTATCCTTCAGGTATGAATGGTAAAGCTTTCTATATGATGTCTGGGGCTTACCCCAGGGGAATAAATTCCTAAATAGCCTTATATAGCATCTGAGCAGAGCTAATTTGAGAATTAGAGGCGACTTGGAGGGTTGAGGAGAAGGTATTCTCCCATTGCTTCTGAAAGGATGCTGAGTGAAAGGTACCAGGTAAGTAGCATTTACTCGCTCAGTTCTGTATCTAGTCCCTGGTGTGACTTACACACCCTGGGAGAATCAACCTCACAGCAAGGCTTCCTCGGGGACACTGAGGTTGGCTGCACCCACCCAGTGCAGAGCTATGGACAGTCCAGATCTGTGATTTACATCATTGATGTCTTTGTCCCACACATTTGAATTCTAGGTTGGGGAAAATACACTTGTAAAGGCGAATAAGTGAATACCAGTTTTCAAAAAAAGGCCAACTTTTGGAAAACTAAAAACACTGAAGTTACCATCTTCATCAACTATTCACCCTTAGAGTCTTCAGCTCGGGCCTCTATTTGAATCAAGTTTCTGCAGCTCTGAGCACACTTTGATATTCAGGAAGCGAGATCCTCACACATTCCATGATCCTTCACTTTCTCTTTCATTCCAGGTGGAGTTTAACCTTTCATCTCTTACTCTGTCAGCAAGGAATACTCTATATTACACTGCCTGGCCACGTCGGTTCAGTGGCCCATTTGAGGACATCACCACAAGGGCACATGTCCTTGGTTGCAGCAAAAACTATTGCACTTATGAAGCCCAAACTGTCTACTGTCAGGTCTGCAGGACACCAATGTGCTTGCACTAGCTGAGAATCAGTGCTCCAAACCCCTCACATTCTGGCCCTCTCTAGCCTCCACTGGAAGGAACATATCGGAAGCAGGCCCTGGTGCAGAAAAGAGCTATATCACTGTGCATCTTTCTTAGCTAATCCTTGTGAAGAACTCTGAGGGGCTGGAGATTTTACCCTGCTTGCAAACGAACACATGTATGATAGCCAGTTTCATGGTTACTGGTAGGAAGGAGGCAGAGATTCCTGGGTAAGAGACAAAGGAATGTTTTGACTCACAGGGATAGCAATGGTCAGAGTATATGCATTTTTGTTTTCTTTCTTTCTTTTTTTTTTTTTTTTTTGCCAGTTCCCTGCATCTAACACGGTAATGCAAAACAAAAGGGCCAAATGACACCCCTCCTATGCAGTAGGTGGCATTGTGGGAGAGGAACCCTGACTTTGGGGAGCCCCAATGTTTCACAGGGGGAAGCAAGCATTTCTGTGTTTGTTTTCGGGGAGGCAATGTCTTTGTTTCACTGCATGATAGGCATGCAAAGCATCTCCCTTTGTTTCAAAGGGAGATATTGCCTTTTTTTCCCCCCAAGGCTGTTTGCTGTAGAAACATTCTTAAAAGTATAGCCCAGAATAAAAGAGCAATCAATGCTTCTGTTGTAAAATGTGCAGAAATGTGAGACCCACAGAGAATCATCTCCCAACAATTTCGTACATATACAACAGAGCTGGTAATGCATTGCTTTGAGATGAAAGAGAGTTTGAATTATTTCCAGCCAGGACTCTAATGCCATGTTATCTTTCCGTAGGGTTGTTATAGTGATTTGGGAGATTAAAGATAAGAGAGATGGCAGAGGAGCTGTGCTGGAGTGCAGAATGGACTCAAGGACTCATAACTCGTCCGTTTCTCGTAAATACTAAGTAGTGGAAGTAAATGATTCTCCACTAAATGGTGACCTTTCTTTTCAGGTTAGTGCTCTTGAGTTCATGCTTCAAGAAGCTACCAGTGGGTAGTATACCGAGTTGTCATCTTTTCAACATTCAGACAGTACCCGGCCACTGTAAGATCATTAAAAACTTTAAATCATCCTCCCCCACAAATTGTGATATTAACCTTACCACTTACAGGTAGATTCTAACTTTAAAAATTGGTCTTGTATAATTGCATTGAAAAAAAGAATCCATTTATAGACTGGAAATCAATTATTGTTTGGTCGTTCAGAAGTTTATAAAGTTAACCTTTTAACTAACAAAAAATGATCTAATGCTTTCAAAACCTCAGTAGACTAAAAACGCAAAGGAGTGGAACTTTTCACGAATTGAATTAATAACGGGGGGCTCATTTGAGGAGTGATGACAGGAAAATAATTAAATTAGTGTCTCTGAAACAAAGGGGCTGAGGGTCAGTTTTCTCTCTGGAAAAAAATACAACACATTTTCTCAGTAGGATGCTGCTTTGGTGAGCAATTAATTTTAAATGATCATTTTCTATGTTCTGGGAAATGTAAATATCAATACAAATTCTCCCTCCCCTCCTCTCTCCTTGTGTTCTCTTCTCTCCAAGATGGGTCGAGTGTGGGGTGAGAATGCAGAGTTCCCTCCACTGAGCGAGGAGGTGCGCTGGCTGAACGCTCCAGGGGAGCGCGGCTCCGGCAGATAGGGAGAATGGCAGGGGAAAAAAATGACTGCATTGCATCGGACTCAAATGATTTTCCCCTGAGGAAAAGGACAGCTCCAGCCTTCTCTTTTGGGAGCTTTCAGCCTGCCATCACTCTTCTGCATCTCCACCCCGAAGTAAATAATGTCCTAGTTGCTTTCACTTTGGAAAACAGCAAACACCCCGAGAGGATTTAGAGAAAATAGGCATGCTCCTCAGAGATACCCAGCTGCCCACTCTATTTTCTGTGGAATTCCTAGGGGGACTTTTCCTTAATAGGGGCGGACTTTTTCTTAGGCTGTTTCTGCAGAGCATATACTAATGTTAACAATTAAGCTCCATGTGAAATGCAGAGAAAGACATGTTTGGTGCATGTTGGGAGAGGAACTTTCTTAAAAGGCATTTTTTCCTTTTCTCTGTATGTATTGCTAATCTATCTATCTACCTATCATCTATCTATCTCTATCTAAGTTTCTGTCCAAAAGGTAAAATTTCTTTGGTTTCTAAGAAGCGCTTTTGTTCAATACATACACTATTTCTCTTCTCTGCTCATTATATTGTCTTTTGTATAGTTTTTCTATTCAAATAAATCTCCTTCTGTTGGTGGTAATTATAGAGCCTTTCTGTTATGCTAGTCAATGGGGAGATTACTAGGTGAACATCGTCTGTGCCTTCAGGAATTTACAGTCTAGAGCTGTGCTGTCTGATACAGTAGCCACTAGCCACATGTGGCTAATGAGCATGAGGTGTGACTTGTGTAAATGAAAAACTGAATTTTTAGTTTTATTTACTTTTAATTACCGTATTTTTCGCTCCATAAGACGCACCTGACCATAAGACACACCTAGGATTTTTTTTTTTTTTGTATTTTTCTGAAGCTGGAAACGGGGAGAGACAGTCAGACAGACTCCCGCATGCGCCCGACCGGGATCCACCCGGCACGCCCACCAGGGGCGATGCTCTGCCCCTCCCGGGCGTCGCTCTGTCACGACCAGAACCACTCTAGCGCCTGGGGCAGAGGCCAAGGAGCCATCCCCAGCGCCTGGGCCATCTTTGCTCCAATGGAGCCTTGGCTGCGGGAGGGGAAGAGAGAGACAGAGAGGAGGAGGGGGGGTGGAGAAGCAAATGGGCGCCTCCCCTATGTGCCCTGGCCAGGAATCGAACCCCGATCCCCGCACGCCAGGCGGACGCTCTACCGCTGAGCCAACAGGCCAGGGCCCACACCTAGGATTTTAAGAAGAAAAATAAGAAAAAAATATTCTGAACCAAATGGTGTGTTAAAATATTTAATGAAATACCATATTTTTTGCTCCATAAGACGCAGGGGCATTTTCCCCTCCACTTTTGGGGGGGGGGGGGGAAGTGCGTCTTATGGAGCAAAAAGTACGGCAGTTAAAATTTAAAATGCCTTAATTTTTAAAACATTGATTACAGGTTGGAATGATAAAAATGAAGAAAGACACAGAATTTTAATATTCATTTCATCTGTTGGACAGATTTATCAAATAAAATAATGAGATGATGCCCAGTTAAATTTGAATTTCAACTAAACAGGAATTATTTTTAAAATATGATTATATTGCTACTTTTTACATGATAAGTCTGTTTTCTTTACTCCTTTAATATGACTTTTAGAAAGTTTGAAATGACATATATGGCTCCCATGGTATTTCTATTGGATAGTGTTGCTTTATAATAAATATTGTTAGTCTGACTTTTCTGAAATATATACTTCATGAAGGCAAGCAATCTTTTTTTTGGTTGTGTTTGCTAACATAAATGCTGCTGATTTTTCAAGTGTAGGATTTATAATATGATTTTTTCCTGGGAACCAAACCGACTGATTTTAGAAGAGCTCTTTAAAGTTAGAGGACAAAAATGTTCAGGTACTGGAGTTCTCTCCATGAATCTGCATTCACTTAATCCATTGTTTTTCTCCACTTTTTCATCCCTCTTCAACCACGTTCATGTGTTATTATTTCAGTAACGCTATGGCTGACACCACTAAATGTATTCATCTTTGGCTTTTCATTGCACCCTTCAGGCATAAAGTCAGCCCTGATTAACCCAAAGGTCTTCCCTTCTGTGCTTGCACCTAGCCGCCCAACCTGGCTGTAGAAGGTTGCACAGAAGGCTCCTTGGATCTGCTATAAAGGTATAATCTACACTGCAATTGGGCTTTTAACTTGGTGCATGTCTTTGGTTCATTCCCACCATCATTTTCTTAAAACACTTTAAAACTCGCTGTTCTCCATAATGCTCCAATTTCTTTATCCTTACCACTGCTCTCAGAAGATGATATTTTCACAGAGAAAATGAAAACTATTAGATAAGATTGTGATCCCTCCTCCTCCCATTTCCAAACATATCTCTGCCTACATCTGTATCTAATCTATTCTCATTTCCTCCTGTTTAATAGAGGAGCTGTTTGCATCCTCTCCCAGCCAGTCTGTTCCCTTGCTCTTTAGAATGGTCCACTATCTCCGTCTCTGCCTCCCTATCTGCCTCCTATTACCACTGTGTAAGGAGATTGGCTTGTCCTCATCGCTGAACTGTGACATTTCTTGTTAAGATCAATAATGGCCTCCATGAGTCTAAATCCAATGGACATTTTCAGGCTGCTTCTTTCTTACTTGACTTGCCTGTGGTGTTTGCTACTGTTGATCACTTTTTACTTCCCTTAAGTGTGTGGACACAACGCTTCTCTGTTTACTTGCTACCTCTCCGTTGACTTTTACCTTTGTGGGCTCATCCTTCTGTCTCAGGACTTTCATATAAGAATTCTCTGATGCTTGAGGCCCTTTTTTGCACTTGATACTCTGTCCCTAGGTCCTCACATTATGCCTCTGGCTTCCATTACTACCTGTATGTAGATGACTTACAAATGTGTTCCTGCTGGACACGCCAGACCCACGTTTCCCTTTGAGAATTCAGGATTGATGCGTAAAAAACACGGTGAGCTCAATATGTCAGAACTGAATTCATTATTTCTCCTTCTCCTCAAACTTGGTTCTTTTCAGGTGTTATCTAATTCAGTGACCCCTGCCCTTTCACCTTCACAAAGTTCAGACTTGCACCGCTATCTGACACCTCTCTCTGCCTTTTCTGACGTTTCCCCTGATAAATCTATTACACATTTCATTTCTTCTTAGTGTCTGTTCTTTTTTTCTTTTTTTTATGATGGGGGGGGGGGGAAGGGAAGATAATACTCAAGGTAAAGAGAGGCTTTTATTAGAAGTGAAGCAACAAAGAATATAGCTAATTCCATACTAGATCTCATCAAACTCAGTCCTTTATTTTTGTAGACAAAGATGGCAAAGCTTAAAAATCCTTAATTGGGATAGAACTGAGCAAGACCTGTCATCTTCAGAGTGTGTAAGTGTAACCTGTTTCACAGCCGATAAATGCAAAGTTTCCTCAAAGGTAATGGTGGTTCTATTCTGAGTATGTTTTCAGACATTTCTGAAGGTTAAATTAATTTTAATGTGAACTTTAATTATATATATATATATTTGCACATAGAAAACTGTATAAATCATGTGTGTTCTGCTCAATGAATCTTCACAAAATAAACACATCTGTATAACCTCCCACAAGAAATTATAGAACAATGCCTGTACTACATAAGATCCTATGGGCTCCCCCTCCAAGAAATGAACATTCCTTCCTCTTCAAAGGAAACCACAATCGTGACTTCTAACATCAAAAGCTAATTTTTAGTATACTGTTATGAAGTAGCTCAAATCTATTTTTAAAATAGATTTATAGTGCCTCAAACAAGTAGGTGTATGTACCTACAGCAATTTACTATGAAAACCTCTAAAATCATTTGGTTCATTATTTCATTGCTGGAGTCAAGATTCTTTTGCTATCCTGACCTCATAATATTTTGTAAAAAAGACATGACATCTTTGCTAGAAATTGAGCATGTTCATTCTGCTGTGTCACCTTGGAAAAGTTATTTAGCACCTCTAAAGTTGTTCGTCTGTAAAAATGAGCATAAAAGCCTTAAATACTAAGGTGACCACCATCATAGAATACATTAATATATATAAAAATCATATCATTTGTGGGAGTTATTTATTATTAGTAGTGCTAACATAAACAAGTTCATACCAGAACTCTTTAAAGGCAATGTGCTAAATTAGTGACTTTCTATCCAACCTTGGGCAAATGATTTAGTTTTTGAGTGTTTGAATTTTTCCTCTTTTCTAAGGAGACAAAGGGTAGAGAAACAAGGAGTTGTTTTTGTAAGCACTGAGTTCTACAGATGATAAGATAAAGACACCTTTTAAATATGCAAATTACCTTTTTGTTTCAATGCACAGCAGTGCAAAAGCAAGTCACTGATCTCTTGAGAGATGGTCTTTTTGAAAGAGTTAAAGTCATACTGACTTTTGAAATTCCCTAAGAATATCTGGATTACATTCTAATATGAAAACCTCTCTCCATTCTAGAAAAAAAAAAGATGTTTAGGACTAATATATTGAAAAAGAAGTCCAAATTTAGTTCTTCCTGAAGCAATGAGGTTAATAACCACAAAGGCACAAATAGATATATATTGTTAGTTATAAATTGTAGGGGTTGGGAAGCAGATGCTAGAGAAGAGTCAGGAATCCTGGGATTCAGTCTCTTTTTTTCTGCTATTCAATTGTACGACCTTGGGCAAGCCATCTTAATGTTTTGTGGTTCAATTTACTTGCTTGTAAAATGAAGTTGTTAGTTCAATAACTTCATCATTCATACCACTTTTTATATCTTCCAATGAAAAATTTTAAACATGTATGTTAATTGTTGATGGAGCAGAGATTTAGAGACTATAGATTCATAGTTAAAAAAAAATTCAAACTGAATTTAAACAAGTGTGTGTGTGTCTGTGTGTACTGAATTGGTTCAGACACTGAAGAGAAAGGAGTTTATAAAAAAGGAAAGGAAATATTGTGGTGACAAGAGAATGAGTGTTTATAATGTTGAGTCCTAGATTTCTTGTTTCTGAATATAGCGTGAACCTGAGAGTTCTCAGTTTGAAATTAAGACAGGCAGTGTGACACAGTAGAAATAGTGCTGAAATAACACTCAGAATCTGGATTCCAGTAGCTGTTCTGTGTGATTAGAAGTGTGATATTTGACATGTCATTTCACCTGCTGGCTATTCTCAGATGAAAAAAAAAAGGTGGTTGGACACGACTACCTGGTTCACTTTCAGTTCTGAAAGAGCTTGATTTTTTAAGAAAAGAATGAACCAATTTTACTGTGTGGTGTGGGTATTGGATGAAGAAGTTTCATGATATTTGGGGATAAATCTAAGGCTCATAATTAGAGAAGAGTCCAGACAAAAATGTTGCATCTTATTTTTTAAAGGCTCTTGAAAGCCTGACCAGGCAGTGGCCAGTGGATAGAGCGTTGGACTGGGATGCGGAGGACCCAGGTTCGAGACTCTGAGCAAAGCTCACCAGCTTGGACCCAAGGTCGCTGGCTCGAGCAAGGGGTTACTTGGTCTGCTGAAGGCCCACGGTCAAGGCACATATGAGAAAGCAATCAATGAACAACTAAGGTGTTGCAACGAAAAACTGATGATTGATGCTTCTCATCTTTCTTCGTTCCTGTCTGTCCCTATCTATCCCTCTCTCTGACTCTGTAAAAAAATAAAAAAATAAATAAAGGCACTTGAAAGATTTATAACTCAACTTTGGTCTCAGTCAGCTACATTCACCACAATGCTGCATACCAACCATGGCAAAACTTAGCAGCTTCTAGAAAAAAAGTCATTTATATCTTATTCATGCCTCTGCAGATCAGCTGACATCTGGCTGATGGTTGCAGTTTAGTTTTGGGTGTCTATAGGGGACCAGTGAACTATCCTGGGTATGTAGACTGTGTAATTGTGCAAGAGGGCAAGTTCAATTACTCATGCAAATTTCAATATTTATGTTCAGGTTGTCTCTGCTCGTGTCTTATTGGCTAAAGCAAATATTTTGATCAAGTCCAAAGTCAAGGGGCTTAAAAGTACACTATACTTACCATGGACTATAGCGAAGGTATAGCACTATTATAGAAGAGTAAAAGACTTGGGAGCAATAATACAATTTATGACAATTGGACATGTTTGTGTATGTAGATGTGTAATGGAACAAGGAAGGCAGAACAGCATTCTGAGTGGTTAGCTAAGAGAGCAGCATAGATTTGAGGAGATGTAGGTTCCATCATCAGTTTTACCACTATATACCCAAATATGTACCCACAAGCAAAGTAGCTTCCTATACTCTATATTGCTGATTGAATGAATTTCCATAGAAAAAGTTCTTATAATGCTCAGTATGGCCTCCCTATTGATAAATCCCATAACTAATTTTCAATTCCCATCATACCTGACCTATCAATGGCATTTGACACGGTTGAACACTGTCCTCCTAGTCACTTTTTCACTTGACTTTACTTCTGCTTGGAGACCATTGGTGAAAACTAGTCACATGACTCCTTCCAACCTCAAGGACAGCTGGAAAAGTGAGGGGTGCACTGATATTCAGAGAGCATTGATTGCTTCTGGCACATGTTCTGAAGGATTCTCTGAGTCCACTTTATTTCCCTTACTTCTGTGACTCTAAGGGTGTGCCTCATTGTACCTTCTCCATACACTGGTGACATTCTTTAAAGGTAAGCATTCTCAAAGAGCACTCAATAACAGGCCCTAGAGCAGGGGTCTCAAACTCAACTCAGCATGTGGGCCCCAGAGCAAGATCACAGCCCTTCGGCGGGCCACACTAGGTCTACAAAAGGCAACTGTTACGCAACACTTTTCTCACTGCAGTTGAAAACAAAAAAAAATCAGTAAAACAAGCACAATCATACATGCAGTTTACTCAGTGTCACAAAACGACCAGAAACTGTAGTTCGCATCACAACTGCTGTTAACTAAGCTAATATCTAGCTAGGATGCTAGAGAAATGAAAAATACAAGTAGGCCTGTAGGCTTACTTAATTTTATCCAAAATATTTTGACTTTCGTGGATTAGTCTGCCGGCCGCACAAAATTGTTCGGCGGGCCACATGCAGCCCGAGGGCGGGCCGTGAGTTTGAGACCCCTGCCCTAGAGGGAATGGAGAAGGAAGGGGAAAGGAAGTGGTAGATATGTAGATGATGGCCTGTAGGAGTAATAGGCATTAAGTTCTGGGTACCACTTGCTAGCTGGGTATGTGGGCTTTAGTATCTTATCTGTACACAGAAGAGTAATAATAATAGCACCTACCTCATAGGATCCTTTTGAGGACAAAATTAATATACATGAGGCCCTTAGAAAAGTGCCTGGCATGTGGAGAGTGCACTAAGTGCCAGCTATAATTATTTCATGAATTGAGCAATTAAATTCTAAATAACAGAGAACTGAATAAAAAAGTGATAGCAAATGTATAAAAATTTAAACTGCCTCCCATATAAACCTCAGCCTAATGAGGAAGATTCTCATTTTAATGTTTTATTACCAGGATTATCAAAATATAAAAAAGAAAAAAAAAGAAAACAGAATGTGTTTTTTCTCTGCACATGTGGCACTTTGGCTAGAGGTAAAAAAAATAATAATTTATTTTTAAAGCTCTGAACAAGGACATTTTGGAAATGGAGTTGAGCCCACGAGCCGGGGCACCGGGGGTGTGTTTGGCTACCACACATCATCATCTTGCTGGATGGAGACTCCTCTCATTCAGTGTCAAGGGACTGTGAGGAGTGACTGGACGTCTAAAGACCTCGTTAGAAACCTGCAGGGGACTCAGGCTGGCCCCTGCTGATGCAGCTCTGTGGTGATGGCGTTCTGTCCCGATCACCCGCAGGGAAGTGTTCTTGCTACCTTCTTCTCCCCTGCGTTTCCAACAAGGCGGAACAGCTGAGGCAGCCGAGGCAGGATCTTTCTCCGATGACATAATGAGCATATTTCATTTCAGCTGCTGCCTTGAAGAAACACGATACTGAGTGATTTAGAGGAGCTGAGGCAAAGCCAGCCTACACAAGATTTGGGGGTACCTCGTTAAATTTCCGGAAGATTATTTGGGTAAAATGACGTGGTAGGTTAAGTATCAGGCTGAAAAGGTGTAAGGCTTTTAATGGCTACAGAGGAAAAATTGCAACCCTAAATATAGCCCCAAACTACTCTTAAATTTAAAATGGCAAAAAAAAAAAAAAAAAAAAAAATTGTGACAAATCAGTCCGGTTTCGTAGACTGTACATATTTGTTTCAAAGGGGGAGGGCAGAGCTGGTGGCATTAGCTGGGTGGCATTAGCCGCTAACTGCTACCTTGAAGAAAGGTATGTGTGAATTGATTTTCCTAACTTTACATCATCATAGAACTCTTAACTCTTCGTAAATGTTCCTGAGGGAAAAGGCCAAGTGAGAATTTTCCCTGTGCTCCACTAAGTAAAACTTTAGCCAAAATTCAAGACAACGTTTTGTGCAAAAGCATGATTTCTGAATAAGGTGTCTATACAAAGTGAGTTTTTTTGTTCCGATATTTCTCCCTCTTCCCCTTCTCTCCCTTGGATGTGTCCTCCCTTATTTCTTTTCACTTTTTCTTTCTTTCTATCCACAAAATCCTTGAACATCCTACAGTGGAGTGGACACTGTTAGATGTGCTGAGGGAGGGAAGGGGGATGAGTGATGGAGAAAGATGAAATGAATATCTTTCTTCTGTCTCAAGAATACACAGATTTCTGGGTATGATCCATCTAGAAACATACTAATAATTCAAGATGCTTTCATGGGGGCTTTTGGTCAAGCTGAAGTCTAGAAGGTCTCTTCTAAGTCTCCTGATTTGGGGGTATAAACCAGTGTCAGTTTCAGCTCTACTATTTACTAATTGGGTGACTTGAGATAAGTTTTTTAAATTTTTGAGCCTTTGTTTTTCTGATCTATACAATGCAAGTATAATGAGGGCTTGAAGTAAGGAAGAATGAATAGTACCAAGGGGATGAAAAGGATGGTGAAGAAATATTAATATAATATGAATATATTAGTATTAATACTTATATAAATATTAATTGATAAAATCAGGTGGTCTTGAATAGCAGTTGAGAATTAAAGGATTCAAAGCTAAGGATGATTTGGAAGTTTCTAGCTTTAATCTCTGGTAATGCCATTAACTGGGATTAGAAATTCAGTACAAATATACAGTACTCTCCTTTGGGTCTTAGGGTTTTTGTTTTGTTTTGTTTTGTTTTTTTGTATTTTTCTAAAGCTGGAAACGGGGAGAGACAGTCAGACAGACTCCCACATGCGCCCAACCGGGATCCACCCGGCACGCCCACCAGGGGCGACGTTCTGCCCACCAGGGGGCAATGCTCTGCCCATCAGGGGCATCGCTCTGCTGCGACCAGAGCCACTCCAGTGCCTGGGGCAGAGGCCAAGGAGCCATCCCTAGCGCCCTGGCCATCTTTGCTCCAATGGAGCCTCAGCTGCAGGAGGGGAAGAGAGAGACAGAGAGGAAGGAGAGGGGGAGGGGAGGAGAAGCAAATGGGCGCCTCTCCTGTGTGCCCTGGCAGGGAATCGAACCTGGGACTTCCGCACGCCAGGCCGACACTCTACCACTGAGCCAACCGGCCAGGGCCGGGTCTTAGGTTTTGAGGACCCTGAAGAATATAAAAGAAGAGATACCCAAAGGATAATTTAAATACCACTAGGAAAGTTATCAAATTTCAACATTTATTTGCTAAGCACATAAGATGTGCTAGATAATCTGTGAGACACTGAATATAGAATAGTTATAAAAGACTTAATTATCCCTTTGCTTTCTAGTGGAGGAGAAAGATGTAAATACAAACTAATATGGGAAAATATAGAACTAAAAAGTATGTTATATGATAGAAAATCACAGAGTGCTATGAAAATATCTAGTAGGAGGTGCTAATTTAGAGTGGGAGGTTTGCAGGGTCTTTCCAAGGAGATGTAAGCTGGGACTGGGGAAGAATTAGAGTTAGCTGGGTATGGTTTACTCCTAGACTATAACTCCAGAAAGTCAATTTCTTGACTTTTCCCAATGGTAGCAGCTTGGTGACTCTGGCCCTAGTCAGCACATCTACACTTTAGCAGGAACAATTAGGAAGAGAGAGGAGGGCTACTTATGTATAATAGGAACATCAGCACAGACTTCATTTCACATCTAAATGGTCAGAGCTGCATCACATCCCTACCCTACGGTGGCAGGTTATGAAGGAAGAGGGGCCGGGAATTCAGGTTGAGGCAGTTGGTCAATGGCATCTGCTACATTAAGCAAGAATAATGTCTTCAAAATTGAGACAGAAGAAAGTTTCAAGTCGATAAATTGGCAACAAAATCAAATGTCACAGAGGTTGAAAAGATGAGTGTTGAGCCTGACCAGGCGGTGGCGCAGTGGATAGAGCGTCGGACTGGGATGCTGAAAAAGATGAGTGTTGAAATGGAACTATGAATTTGACATTTAGAATGGCAGAGACCTTGCCCATCATGCTCTCTGTTGTATTCTAGGCGCCTTCTCCAGTGCCTAGGTTAAAGAACGCAATTAATCACTGACTAGGGAAATTAATCTGGCTGTGGTGTATTAGATGTATTGCATGAATAAAGGTCTGTATTGATCATCTAGTATAAATTAAATTCTAATTTTCTTTAAGTAAATACTTTCTGGAATGAGTGAGCATCTAGAGAGTTATCCTTCATATGAACATCAGAATCAGTTAGGAGGAACAGACTAAAATTTAAAAAATATTTTCCCAAAGCTCAATGAAGGAAAGAAACTACCTGGAAGAATTTACTTACCTCTGTAATTAAAGTAGCTGTTTTTAGTAGGTACAGGTGGTTTGCAGACTTGGAAAAACTGTTTTTGTATCATTATACCTATTTGTTTATATGCTCTCTTGTTATAAGAAAGATTAAAACGGTTTTCTGTCTCATGGAATGAAAAAATTCCAGGGAAGACATTTATGTTATTAAATGTGCTCAGTTAGTGGCCCTGGCTGGTTGGCTCAGCGGTAGAGCGTCCTGGTGTGCAGAGGACCCGGGTTCGATTCCGGCCAGGGCACATAGGAGAAGCGCCCATTTGCTTCTCCACCCCTCCCCCTCCTTCCTCTCTGTCTCTCTCTTCCCCTCCCACAGCCAAGGCTCCATTGGAGCAAAGATGGCCTGGGCACTGGGGATGGCTCCTTGGCCTCTGCCCCAGGCGCTAGAGTGGCTTTGGTCGCGGCAGAGCGTCGCCCCTCATGGGCGTGCCGGGTGGATCCTGGTCGGGCGCATGCGGGAGTCTGTCTGACTGTCTCTCCCCGTTTCCAGCTTCAGAAAAGAAAAAAAAAAAGTGCTCAGTTAGTATCTTATGTTTGCACAACACATTAGAGTTCACAGAGCACATTTAAATATAACATCTCATTTGCTTCTCTCAACCATAGGGGAGGTTATTAGGGCAAGTGTCATTAACACCCTGCATTTTATCATTGAAAAAAACCCAAGAGATCTTAAGTAACTTACTAAAAATTACACATGTATTTTTAGTAAGAGATTGAGCTAGGATTCAAATATGAAGTTTAATTTATAATGCAGTGTTCTTTGCCAAATAAAGTTTGCTTCCAAATATATAGAATTAGTTCGGTAGTTTTATATTGTCACGTGAATCCCCCAAACTGGAGGCTATTTCTGCCTTCTGCCTTTTGTGTGGTGGGGTGGGCGTGCACATTTTGTATCAGTGGACAAATAAATTTATGCAATACTCCCTTCTTCTTGCAGAGATGCTGGGAAAGGCGAAAGGGGACAGCCTTTCTTGATGAATGAGAGTATTTCACTCAAAGGCATGCTTTATTCAGGGATCGTGTGTTAAGTAGTGTTCTTCACGCAGGACAACTACAAGGATCACTTCCTTTTTCCATTGGGGAATCATGTAGTTTGATCCTTATGGGATTCTCCGCCCACCGTCAAGTATTTATTGCGCATATGTTATTTTCATTGGCCATAAGAACAAACATCACAGCAGAGCTAAGTTATAGGTACGTGAGGTAACGATCTAATTTAAAGCCTGATTAGAATTTCATATTTCAGGATTTAGCATTTTAGTTCTTTAGGGACGATGACTTCTCTTGCGGACAGTCTGGCTTTCCTTGCTATTTTACATTGTACCTCACTTTCAAAATTGAGTTTTCCTTAACTTTCTTCTTTGTTCTGGAGTCTTCTGTGGCTTGCCATCTGTGACGAATCCGTGTGCTTCCCTCTTTCAGGGGAAATGTTGATATGTTTATTTGGATCCCTTTAGTTCCCTGCCTTGTCCTCCTTGTGACCAACGACAGGATGTACTTCTTTTATGATTTTTTTAAAGCACTAAGTATAAATCTCTTTGTGGGCTATAATTCCAGGATGTGATTTGGTGAGGAATAAAAGGTGAAGAAGAAGAGGAATAACTCACTATTCTATAAAAGTTACTTACATTGTCAATTATTACCCATTTGATTTGATGAAGTCTAGGTTTGGAGACCTCGAGGCTGAGAACAGTTCTGAGCTGCCTGGGAGATAAATGAGGGCTGCTGACCAGGTGAGCAATGGCGCTACGGAACTCCCTTGTCACCGGGTGACTTTGGAGATTATGACTCTGTGTGCTCTGAGAAGCCTCACAAGTGGACACATGCCATAAATCAAAACTAATCCTATCCTGAAGAGAACAATAGCTGTGTTTATACCCTTATGGGCTTATGTTGACCCTCCCGAGTGAGCCTTCTACATAGAAGTGTTAGATTGGGGACCTGCTAATGGTTTATCCAAAACAGCTTTAGAATCCATTCATTAAAGTTTTTTTAAAATTTTTTATTTATTCATTTTAGAGAGGAGAGGGAGAGAGAGAGAGAGAGAGAGAGAGAGAGAGAGAGAGAGAGAGAGGAGAGATAGAGAGAAGGGGGGAGGAGCTGGAAGCATCAACTCCCATATATGTCTTGACCAGGCAAGCCCAGGGTTTCGAACCGGTGACCTCAACATTTCCAGGTCGACGCTTTATCCACTGTGCCACCACAGGTCAGGCTTTTTTTTTTTTTTTTTTTTTTTTAATTTTCATTAAAGTTTTAAAGATTTATTTTGAATCTTTCTTTCAGAGTTCAGGGTTCAGCACATTCATTCATTCACTCAACAAACCATTCTTAATGTTTCCTCTGTGCTAGATGCAGTCCAGTGAGATGCAAAGATAAACCAATGTATTTTTAATTAAGAAACTTATAATTCAGTAAAGAAGATAAAACACATAGATCAGCAATGTTTAGCCCATGTACCGTGGCAGGCACACCGGTGCACCACAGAATTTTTAAAATGTGCAATACCTGACTATTTAGTCAGGGGCACTGACCTCTTTTGCCTTAGATTGCCAAATTAAAAAATGACAACAGCTGACATAATAATAGTCATCCAGTGTGAATGAATCAAAATTATATACCTATTTTTTTGTCAGATTGGCAAAGAATTATGTTTTTTTAGCATGTCACAGAATTTCAGTAATTAGTTTATGTTGCCATGAGATGAAAAAGGTTAAAAATCATTGATATAGATCATAAAGAAAACAATGTGATACAGGAGTATTTACTACTGGTATTTTCTATATTAGTAGTTAATAGGAAGAAAAATCAGAGAAGAAACAAAGAGCACATAGAGAAAGAATGGGCAAAGGGAAGGATTAGTGCAGACATTATGTATTTGCATTTTGTATTATTGACTGCTTTCATCTGCAGAACCCTTTTTGAAAATAAATGATTGTTTGGTGATGTTCAGCTAAAATTATCTAGTCATGAGGAATCAAAGGGATAGTGAATTTGTTCAAAAAGCAAGCATAATTACTGAGGTTTACAAATAGGCAAAACCCTGCAATTATAAAGTGATGGATTTGTTTGTCTTTATCTCCATGATTACTCACATTAGAGTGCTCTGTACAGTTTTTGGCACCAGAATTTCACAATAGTATAGAGAACTTGGAAAGATTCAGTATAAAAGTTCAAAAATGTATTAAATAACATACTCCATAGGAAATGTACTAAGTGGCTCCAACTTCCCCAAATAAAGATACAATGCAACTAATATTTACATTCATCCTCAGGAAAGATGTTGGCATCCTTGCTGGCCAACCAGATTATTACCCCCAGGGCCCTTTTAAGTAGAAATTCTGGAGCCTCTGAATGTTCCTGAATGATGGAAATAAGATTTATAGGGACATCTATGGGACTTCCAACATGTGCTTCATCTTGTACTCAATAGTTGTCAAATCAATGAAGATGAGGATGAGAAGTGATTCTGAGACTGACTTATTTATTATTTCCTGTGCCATCTTTGTACCTTATTTGGATTTGGTAATAAAGTGGCCCTCCCTTTAGCTGCTATCTCACTTTCCACAGTTTCAGTTACCCATGGTCAACTGAGGCCTCAAAATATGAATGGAAAATTCCAGAAATAAACAACTTATACAATTTAAATCACGTGCCATCCTGAGTAGCACGATGAAACCTCATGGCACCCTGCTCCCACCTATTGGGGACATGAATTGCCCCTTTGCCCCATCTCCACAGTGTACATGCTCCTCACCCATTCATCCCTTAGTAGCCACCTTGGCTCTCAGATCGACTGTCGCGGCATTGCAGTGCTTGTGTTCAAGTCACCCTTGTTTTACTTACTAATGGTCCCAAAGTGCAAGAATAAGAATGCTGGATATGCCAAAGAGAAGCCATCAAGTGCGTCCTTTGAGTGGAAAGGTGAATGCAGTACAGTAAGATATTTTGAGAGAGAGAGAGAGAGAGAACACATTTACATAACTTTTATTACAGTATATTGTTCTACTTTATTCTTTGTTCCTTTTGTTAATTTCTTAATGTGCCCAATTTATAAATTAAACTTTATTGTATGTTTGTACAGAAAACAACATAGTATATAAATATACAGGATTCAGTACTATTATGGGTTTCAGGCATCCACTGGGAGTCTTGAAATACATTCCCCTTAAATAAGGGAGGCTCCTGTGTCCAGAGGTGGATTAAGGCTGGTTGAGGCCCTGGGTGCAGAAGAAAATATTGGGCCCCTTACGTTAGAAATAAAGTGTAAAGTTGGAGTTTTGCGGGGCCCTTCAGAAGTCAGGGCCCGGGGTGTGCACCCAGTGTGCCCGCCGTTAAATCCGCCTCTGACCATGTCATTAAGAATCCCTCTCCTCGCCATCAAAGGACTCAATGTGCAAAAATCGGGATTTAGTGTAGATATAGAGAGTATTTCCTTACTGACATGGCGGACAAGAAAAAGCATTAACAGATTCATTTATAAAACTTTTTTTCAAAAAGAGAGTCTGGGGTAGTTTTTAAAGAACAATTTGAGGACTTATAAAAGTTCCCTTTTTCCCTTTGTGTAACAATATAGGACTATATTTACATGGAAAATTTAATGATATGTAAAAAAATTAGAAACATGGAATCTTGATGATGAAATCTATTATTTAATCTATTCTCAAGTCGTCTGCACTTTCTCCTTCCAGCTATCCTATTGCTGAACTAACACCAGTCTCTGAAAGCTTTTCTTTATTCACTTTAACATGTCTATATTGAAGATCTACAGCATAGGAGGTGGTAGTGCTAGGAGCTGTGGGGAAGACCAAGATTACTAAGAAATAGTTGCTCCTGTCCCGTCTAGATAGCTCAGTTGGGTAAGAGCATGGACCTGATATGCAAAGATTGCTGGTTTGATCCCCAGTCAGGGCACATACAGAAACAGATGGGTGTTTCTGTCTCTTTCTCCCTTCCTCTCTCTAAAATAAATACAAAAAATTAGAAAGAAAGAAAGAAATAGTTGCTCTTTGCTTTTAAGGAGCATACAACCTTGTTGGAAAGAAAAACTATGATTCTAAAGGGGCTGTGAATCCTTAAACTCATCTTGATTAGTAACAAATACCTAATTCAATTGTTAACATCCAACCTTTATTATATTATATATTCATGGTTCCATTGTTCTCTGCTCCCTCCCCCGTGCAAAGCAACAAATGGCTTAAGGTTACAGACTATTTGGTCAGCACAATTTGGGCTGTAAATACTGCTACTAAGTCACTACATGCCCATGGCACGCACACACGCATGCGTACACGCACACACATATGACCCACATGTTTAAATTTTTAACTGATATGACTTTCCATGTAATTATTTCCTAACAGCTTAATTCTGAATAGTCTTTCTTCACTTCGAAATGCAGGGGTCTGCTGAAATAAAAGCAGACTTGGGCTTGCACAAGGGTGTGGGCTTCTCTCCGGGTTTTCACATTTTCCTTTGTGACTCTTTTGGAATGGTTTGTGGAGAAATCGAAAAAGCAGAAGCTGACAGCTTACTCCTCCCCCTTCCCCTCCCCCCCTCCAGCTCATCATCATCTTATATAATCCAGTAGAAATCTGTTTTTGGTTAGAATGTAGTTGAGGACAGAGTAAGATTTTTTTTTTTAACATGAAAAAATTCCAAATTTGTATGAAAGTTCTGTCAAAGCAACAACTTAAACAGAGGCAGCTGGAAGTCATTAAGGAAGCTTACAGTGGACAATGATTAAAGCAGGATGGAATTTCCACTCTCTCCGTCTCTCTCTCTTTATGGTGCTTTAAGCAAGTTTGTGCTGCTTTTGAAACTGGAATTAGGTCTTCGACTATGAGAGTTGGAAAATTATTTTACTCCTTTACTTTATAGAGACCACTCCACTGATTTCCAAGGCTGTTCCTACAAATGAATAAATGAACACATTCGGAACGAACTGGTACTCGGTAGCGGTATGCCTTATATTTCACGGTTACTCTGGCATTGTCCTGGTCTGGCTCTGATTTGAAATGATAACCACCCAGGAACATTAAGAACATTTTGTGGCTACTTTTCTAGTCTCACATGATAACAGAAAGCTATTTTTGGAGGCCCCAATTTTTACATCTCCCCTCTCTTCGTAAATGGCTGTGCTACTTTTAATGACAATAAAAAGTTGCAAATCAGTCATTCCAAGTTTTTTTTTTTTGTTGTTGTTGTTCCAACTTTCTATGGGCTCAGCTGTAAGGCATCCTGGGTCCTCAGTAGCAAAGGCTTATGGGTAGAGGCTGAAGTCAGAGCTGGGAAAGGCCGGCTGCAGGCTCTTCCCTGTGGGTGTGGCAGGGAGTGGGCGGGTGTTGCTATAAAGAGGAGGAATCTGGTCAGTGGGGCAGGGCGGGGGAATCTGTCGTGGATAGAACTTGCTAAGTAGAGATTGTCTAGGGGACTAGTCTATTGAGAGAGTGACCCTGGCTCAGGGCATGCAGGACAGAGCATCCAGGCCTCTCCGGGGAAGCAGCTTACCATTCATTACACAGTCAGGAAACAAACTGGACCGTTAGCGTGGGGCATTAGGAGAAGTCGTGGGAGAGCCTGGGTCAACGGGGTGAGAGAGTGAACTCAGCCACGGCTGGTATGGAATTTCCAGCAGCAAAATGAATTCACAGTACTGTTTGCCTGCCTGAGTCAGAGTTGGTGACCCACAAGGGCACCCTCAGCAGGACTGGGTTGGAGAGAGCAAAAGGAGTCTTTCATGACCTGTCTCTAGCTCTTCTTCCGTGAACCACATCGATATCTAAGAATTAAATGTGTTCTTTCCCTCAATGATTATAAAGACAAGAAAACAGAACTTACTGGAATTTTGAAAACAATTTATTGGTAAAATTAAAAAAATATATATTTATTTATCACCTTTTAGCAAGCCTTGCATAGATGTGGCAAAATAACCTAGCCGTCATGAACAAGCAGTGCTTGTCAAATGGAATGACAACACATCCATCTTTCCCCACTTCCTGTTCCAACCCTATTGTGAGACAAATTCTTTTATGTCCTTGGATAAATACCAGAAAGGACACAGTGGTTCTTTCGGTCACTCTTGGATAATGAGAGGCTCTTAGTGTTCCTCTAGTCACCCACCAGGTTTTATTTCAGTCATTAAAATGTCTACTCCCACGTAATAACCTTAATATTGTTTGAAGCTGAAGCTTCTCATCTCTCCTAGCTTAAGTCTGCAAGAGCTGATGCCTGAAGTGGGGAAAACAGACCTGGTGAGCTCTGTCTTCAATTCACCATTTCCTGTTTTTTTTTTTTTTGCTTCCTCCTACGCTGGCTCCTTAACTGCAGCCTCTAACCCCTTCAGCACAGGAGGGATCTGAGGCAGAGGGAGGAAGTCAGAAGCAAGAAAAGGCATTATTTGATAAGTGCTGAAATGAGCTGATTTCTGTGTTCTCTGTGCCTGGCAGTTGTGTTTTTTGTTTTGTTTTGTTTTTTTAAAGCTGACACTTTTTCTTGGCAAATGTTAGTACATTATTTGAAAACTACCGACCCTCCAACCCCACATCGCTGGGGTATCTAACCTGCAATGCTTTAGATTCATTGTTGCAGTTGCTTGCTTCTCTGACGTTCTTCCTCAGTCCCTGAGAATCGCGTGGCACACCCCTTTGTTAGGGTTACTGTGTATCTTGAGGCTGTCACTTTGGGCAGTATTTATAACACCCCAAGGCTAGCTCTTCTCTCGTCTTCACAGTAAACCTTCACTTCATCCTTTGCACCAAGAGACTCTATTGAAATCTTTCTTTCTCGCAATCTCTCTGTCTCCCAACAGAGCAGAGTTGCTAATCATCTACAGATTTTCTATATTCCATTGTCATCTGTCATCCCCCCTAGGAACCACTTCCCCTGGGCTTGACATGAGGGAAAGTAACCTTAACCCTTCCTGCATGGGGCATGAGTGGGGCTCAACCCACGCCAATTAGCTCTCTTACAAAATCCAATTTTTGAAGTCGTCCAATTCTCCTTCCAGCCCCCATCCTCCTTTATAGGTTAGGGTTAGGTGCTATGGTTAGTGTGAAAATTAAAAAAAAAAAATTTTTTTTTTTACCACGTTTTAATAAGCCTTACATAGATTATATCAAACTTCTCAACGGGTTGAAGGAAAGTTTAGTACCTTTTATGTTGACGCCTCTGCAAAACAAAAGAGAAAGAATCAATTTTTAAAAAACTATTAAAACCTGATTCAGCCCTGGCCGGTTGGCTCAGCGGTAGAGCGTCGGCCTGGCGTGTGGGGGACCCAGGTTCGATTCCCGGCCACGGCACATAGGAGAAGCGTCCATTTGCTTCTCCACCCCCCCCTTCTCCCTCTCTGTCTCTCTCTTCCCCTCCCGCAGCCAAGGCTCCATTGGAGCAAAGATGGCCCGGGCGCTGGGGATGGCTCCTTGGCCTCTGCCCCAGGCGCTAGAGTGGCTCTGGTCGCAACATGGCGACGCCCCGGAGGGGCAGAGCATCGCCCCCTGGTGGGCAGAGTGTGGCACCTGGTGGGCGTGCCAGGTGGATCCCGGTCCAGCGCATGCGGGAGTCTGTCTGACTGTCTCTCCCCATTTCCAGCTTCAGAAAAATACAAAAAAACCCAAAAAACAAAAAAAACAACAACACCTGATTCAGACATTAAAGGTATATTGTATTCTTGGTAGAATCATTAAGAAAGAATGAGAGTTTTGTTTTCCCTCCCAGATTTGTTAACTTTGAGCCTTAAAAAAATGAATGTATGCTCTCTTTGTTCATAGAAATTCCAAGTGCTAAACTATACTTCTGTATATGAATCTATTATTGAGAGGTAACTCTTGTCAAGACTAAAAAAAAAACCACTAATATGGCAGAGGTCTTAAAGCCTATAGTAGCTGAGTAGACAAACTATATGATTGATTAAAAGGATTTTCACACAAGGATAAAATCTACTTATTTACTAAGCATTGTATATCAAGGTTAAAAAATCCTGGCTACATTTTAAAGCAGGGAACATCAATTAGAACATTCATTCGATTTCTATTCACACTTTAATTGTCAACTCTGCTCATCTGTTGGAACCATTTTTTTAATCATTACTGTCTGTCAGTAAGAAATATGTCTTAATTTTACTTATATTCATTTATTCATCCTTGCATTCAATCAACAAACATGAATAATGTACCAGGCATTGCCAGCTTTTAAAAATATACTGTTGGAAAGACAAAGCTTATCCTCAAGGACATAGATATTCACCTCAAATTTTCATGTAATCAAAATTAGTATAAAGGCATTAGGTTTAACTCAAGTTAAAAAAATAATTGCCTTCCACAATGGGCATGCTTATAAAAGACCCTAATATATACCCTAATTGTTCTTTTCTGTTTGGGGTTGTTAACCCATTTACTTTTGACGTTTGAAATATCTGTGTTTTGTTTTAGCTGCTGTTGGCCTTGTATCTGTTGTAAGTTGGAGAGCTCTTGAGAACAGAGACTATGTATCTTCACTTATATTCTGTAGGACCACCCAATGCAATAAATCTATTTCCTGCCTAGGAGAAGAGGGGGCTTGCACCACTGGAATGCAGAGAGTGGATTCAATTGAATTTCCCAGATTTTGAACAAAGGAATTCCTGACTGTAGTAAGAAGGAGGGCCCTTGTAAATGTCAATCTTCAGAGGAAGACCATAAACTCTCCAAAATCACCTATATGTAATGGGTATACTCTAACTGCCTTCAGATTGGTTAGCTTGGTTTACAATTCTTTAGACAAAGAACTGCCTCCCACTTCATTGCTACATTGGGAGGTGATCCGGATCAGCTCTTCGGCCCACCAGACTGCTGAGTGCACGACCCACACACCTTCTGAACCTGTGGCAGTCAGCATAGCAGCATGAAGTTTCTTCTCTTGGAGCATAATTCCAGTGATAAAGTCATTTTGCATCAGAGGTTTAATGCATATCATTCAATTTGATCTTATAGATTTTAATACTTAGGATGGTACCAAACATTGTGAAAGATCCAAAAGACCCACCAACCATATTCTTCCCTGTTAGATAGACACGTGACAGTAGAGGAGCAGCATAGGGTGGTGGCCAGAAAGCCAGTCCAGGAGCCAAGAGGGCTGGGGGATCATTGTCTGCTCTGCCCTGAATTAAATGCAGGGTGGGCAAAAGTAGGTTTACAGTTGTTCGTATGGAAAATAATATGATAAGTAAAAATTCAATAATAAACTCAGTTTTACATACTCATAACCGTTAACCTACTTTTGCCTCACCCTGAATGTGAACTTGGTCATATAACTTAATTTCTTTGGGCCTCAGTTTCTTATCTTTCAACAAATATTTATATTATTTAAATAAAATTTGAAAATACTTCAAGCACATCGAAAAGTACAGGGAACACAATAGCAAACACTTATGTATCCACCAATGAAATTTAACAGTTGTTTTTGAAAAAAAAAGAAAAAAATATTACAGAAAGAATTAAAATTCTCCCGATCCGATTTTTCTCTCCTTTTTATCCCAGAGATTACTACTCTCCTGAAATGAATGTGTATTCTTGCCAAATTATTATAATTTCAAAAACTATAGAGGGTACAATGTAAGAGCTTTTAGACATAAAAAATTTTTGCCACATTGTGTGGGTATTTTTGCAAATTCTTTTGTTTACTTCCTATTATGTTAGTAAGATTCATCCATGTCAATACCTGGAACTCTATTTATTCTCTTCAGTTGCTATACCATTAAATAAATATACCTCAATCCCTTTCCCTATGTTTGAACATTTAAGTTCTTTCCAATTCAGTAGTTGTAACCATGCTGCAATGAACATCATTGCATGATGTCTGCTTGTGCACCCAGTTGAAGTTTTTTCTACTGCAAAGCTTTCCAAGTTCTCATTTGAGGTACCTACCACATCTAAGATGCAATCAGATTCTGTGTCAGTTCAGGTCCGCTGAGGAGCAGATACCAAGATGAAATTAGATGTAAAAGAGCTTGATTTTGGAAAATGCTTGTAAAAGAGAAAGGCAGAGGGAACAGGACTGGGTGAGAGCCATCACGTGTCAATGCAGGTTTGACACCTATGAACTAAAAGAGCAAAAGGCAGGTTGGATAGACCAGTTCTGAGAAAATGACCACCAGGCTAATGGAGACTCCTCAAATGTAGATTGGGTAGGAAGAGCTGACTCTCATACCCTGTGCTATGCTGGGGTGTGGTCTGGGGCAGCTGGGGAAAGCATGAGTCCTAAGAGGCTCAGCTGGGGCTGTCAGGCAACTTAGTTCTTTTGAAGGAGATCTCAGGAATGCACCTCAATGTCCACTACAGACCTTTACCACCTGAGCCCGCATGGTGAGAGAGAACAAGATAGCTACAGATCTGGTCAACGGTGAGGTTCCGAACCTCTAAAGTCATGGCACTGCTACTTGAAGCTTACTGTTCAGGAGAGAAGGGGTTTCCTGTCTCCAACTGTCTCTGAGCATCCCTGTTTCCTCTTATTTTTTTCTTTTTCTTTTGAGGCTGGCTATACATTGAGCAATTTTAAAATTTCCATTTTATTATACATGCTACATGGTTTAACAGGACTGAGTTTATGTTTCCTTAATTGCCTGTGTTATAAGAATTAGAAAGACTTCATTTTCTTTTTTCATCTGTGAAATGGGAGGTTAGATTCAATAATCTCAGGGCACTTTCTGCTCTGTTAATCTGATTCTGAATTGAAAAAAAAAGAAAGAAAGAAAGAAAGGAAGAAAGAAAATGTGCCAGACAATAATGTTAATGGACTGATATTTCCAGAGATAACCTAAGAGAAAAACTGAGACTATAGGTCTTGAAAGAAAGATGGGAACAGTGTGATCTGTAAACCATCTACATTTTATAAAATAAAAATACTAAGTTTTACTTTTTTGTGACATGTTGAAAGAAGGGCTCATGGCTGAACAACTAAGGAGCTGCAACAAAGAATTGATGCTGATGCTTCTTATCGCTCTGCCTTCTGGTTTGCCTGTCCCTCTTTCTGTCTCTGTCAAAAAAAAAAGAAGAAGAAGAAGAAGAAGGAGTCATGGTTTATTCATGCTCATGTATACGGCCCTAAATACAGCACTTGGAACAGAAGAATAAAGAACAATAATGTGCATTAAATAGGGCTTAATGGAAGAATCAACAGTGTTGTTCATTATTGAGAGAGAGTTTAGCTTTGTATTTAGGGACCAAGAATTTGGGATGAGATGATCTTAACTTCGTTTTGAAATAGTGAGTATAATAGAATTATTCTGACAAGGTTATAAAATGTAGACATATTGTTCATTTCTTTAAAAAAATAGAATACTCAAGTTGTCAATAAGGGCAGAAACTTAGGGGTCTTTCTACATGGCCTTTCAAGTCATTCTGTGACAACAACCAACAATATCATGAGAAAGAAGGTGAATAGTCCCAGGTTGACCAAATCATAAATACCAAATTTGCAACACTCACCATTCCTATTCTATCATCAGATGGCATAGAAGCACATTTGGACTGTCTTCATGACTGAAATTGCCCCTTACTCAACAGGTCTGTTTTTAAAACTACATTTCATTTTTTCTGAATTGCAGTTTTTCCTATCGGTAAACAAACTAAACTTTGGAGAGCCGATCTTAGTGAGCCCAGTTTTCTCATTTAGTAATTGTAGCACTGGTGTTAATGTCAGTGGAAGTCTGGTGGTTGTAACCAAAGCAAGAAGCAGCCTCTCGTTCAGTTGGGTTCACATGAGTTGGAGTCTGCTGATTTAGGGTTCTGGGATTTTCTATTCTTCCCTAGCATTTATGAATTCAACTTCCATTTTCAGATTTTCAAAGGCCACTTGAGGGTTTAAGTAATGCCTTTAATTATAACTTAAAGTATAGGCAATTGCCTTTCATGAAGCTAACAATTATCCAGAGTATATTATTAGAGAGTGAGTTATTGAAGTCTGCATATTTTGTGAAAACCCATCAAAATAACTGAGGGAGCAAAGAGATAAAGGAGATTGGACAATGAAGTGAAAACAAGTTTGATTATGTCTGGAGTTTACATGATAATAAGACCTAATCTCAGGCATTAGAATTCTTTGTAAAAATTCTTAGTCTCTCTTGTTTGCCCTTATTCAGAAGTAAAGCTGTTGGAAATGTTTTCATTAACTTTAAATATAAACACTGAGTGCTAATGTGGCAGTTGACGATGTTTTTGCAGACTTTATTTCATTTTACATAATTCTTAAAATTTCCCTCTGACATGGGTCATAATGTTCCCTACAGAATGGATGCTAAGAGGAAAGAAATAATTTGCCTTTGGTAACATAATTTAGAAGCAGCAACACTGAGTTACAACTCAAATTTTCTGATCTGGGATCTAAACCAAAAAGCCTTTTATATGATCAAGAGACTAGAATGATAGAACAATTCTTCAGTACTGAGGTATTTTTCAAGAGGTTTTTAAAAATTGAGCAAGTAAATACTCTTATGAATGACACTGAAACATAAATACATTTGTTTAAAAATCAATTTTTCTACCAGCCTGGTCCATTTTTCTTGGTCATGCTCATGTGTCCCAACATCTTAGTGATGAAGAGGAGTCTGGTATGAAGAAGAGAAAACAGCCTGACCTGTGGTGGTGCAGTGGATAAAGTGTCAACCTGGAATGCTGAGGTTGCCGGTTCGAAACCCTGGGCTTGCCGGGTCAAGGCACATATGGAAGTTGATGCTTCCTGCTCCTCTCCTTCTCTCTCTCTCTCTCTCTCTCTCTCTCTCTTTCCCCTAAAATGAATAAGTAAAATCTTTAAAATAAATAAATAAAATAAAATATTCATAAAAATATTAAATAATACCTGGAAAAAAAAAAGACTTTAAGAACAGAAAACATACCGTATTTCCCCATGTATAAGATGCACCCTTTTCGAAAAATTTGGGGTCTATAAACTGGGTGCGTCTTATACAGTGGTTGTGGCAGTTCAAATGCCATAGGTGGTGTAAGGTTGGTGGATAATGGGGGATGGTAACATGGGGAACTCAGGCCCGGGAACTTTGGTTAGGACCGCTCACAACCAAGCTTGCCAAAAGAAACTTCCCAGGAGCCCTTTGGAAAAGAGCGACACCTCCATCAGCCAGTGAGATTTCACCACGTCATATTAGCTCAACCACCCTAGGGACCCTTTAAATATCTCTCACGGGTCACCCTTTGCGACCTGCCTAGCCTCTGTTCCCGGGGCTAGGGAACCTCATCGGCTGGAAGGGCTCTGTACTCAATAAAGCCTTTTCTTATTCCACACTTCGTGGCTCTGGCCCCTTCCTTCTTTCTTGGCAGGGAAAAATACCTTACAGGTGGAACTGAGGACGAGGCCACATATGAAGACAGTGATTCATCATCAAACACAGATGAGGACAAGCTCACGGATGGGAATTTTGACAGTGATGAGGAGTTGTATGAATGTTATGATGCATAAAACTTGAGTTCAATAACTTTATGTAATACTTTTTTTTTTTTCAAATTTCGGGCCCCAAATTTTGGGTGCATCTTATACATGGGAGTGTCTTATCCATGGGGAAATATGGTATTTGAAGTCAGATATGGATTGAATTCCAACCTTCACTTATCAGTTGTATAACCCTGGGTAAAGCTCTTTGGTTTACTTATCTGCAAAATGATAACAATGGTAGCAACTGTGACAAGATTTTTAGGAATTAATGAATGAGATAGTATTTGTAAAGTACCTGTCATTCTAGGTACAAACAAAAGATGGCCATTTATAGTAATACCAAGTGGGACATTATTTCAAATTAGAATATTTGACCCCTTTAGGAGATAGTTTAAAAATACATCATGGTAGATTTGTGATCATTTAACTGACTCAAATAGGCTATATTTTCTTGGATTTTCTATATAATGTTTTTTGTTTTTATTTTTAAATTTACATTTTAATTTAAATATCTAGGCTCTAGGATGGAAAATTCATAGCCCTTTTTATAATTTCTTATATTTCCCTGGACCCTTTAAGACCATAGCTAGTGTTATCCTTTGATCCTGATATATAACTCTCTTTGAGTAAAGTAGCAAGATGTTTTCCAAAGTTAAAGGCTTTTCTAGGTCAATACAACCTTCTCATTAACTTTTTTTTTAAGGATGTTTAAAAATTTTATTTATTTATTCATTTTAGAGAGAAAAGAGAGAGTGAAAGAAGGAGGGGGAGGAGCGGGAAGCATCAACTCCTATATGTGCCTTGACCAGGCAAGCCCCGGGTTTCAAACTGGTGACCTCAGCATTTCCAGGTCAATGCTTTATCCACTGCGCCACCACAGGTCAGGCCTCCCGTTAAGTTTGTAACCAACTGAAATGTTAGTCTGATTTGTTTACTATGGTCTCTCTGAGTGGAATAGGATGAGACTAGTGCAAAAGTAATTGCATTTTTATTTCCTTCGCAATAGAAATTTGCAGCGAACTCCTCTGGAGGTGGCACTTCGAATGCTTCTTCTTTTAGCAAATAACAGCTGCGCACTTGTGAGTTTGTGGGAAGGAGACAGAATCTGGAGGAGTTCAGTGGCTCCTCCTCCTCCCTCTCCTCTTCCACCGTCCCACCACATCTCTACTCCTTTTATATCTCCTTCTGCATTAGATGATATTCCTGAAACAAGCCTGAGGATGTCTGAGGATGCCAGGCAGCTGGGCGGTCTTCAGGGCCAGTAGGAAGCAGGTGCCTTTTCCATCTGTAGCACTCCTTTAAAAACCTAAAAGAATAAGTGCCTTCAGAGATGACAACTGTAATAATGATGATTGCATAGCTAGCATCCGCTAACATTTATTTAATACTATGTGCCAAATACAATGTGCTTCGCTTAATTTTGTGTATTTCTTATAACAATCTTACTATGGGCCAAACTGTGTCCGCCTAAAGTTCATATGCTGAAGCCCTTACCTCCAAGATGATGATAGTTGGAGATGGGTCTTTTACAGAAGTCATTAAGGTAAAATGAGGTCATAAGTGTAGAGCCCTGGTCTGATGGGATTAGTGCCTTTATATGAAGAGACTTTAGAGCAGGGGGCCCCAAACTTTTTACACAGGGGGCCAGTTCACTGTCCCTCAGGCCGTTGGAGGGCTGGACTATAAAAAAAAAAACTATGAGCAAATCCCTATGCACACTGCACATATCTTATTTTAAAGTAAAAAACAAAACGGGAACAAATACAATATTTAAAATAAAGAACAAGTAAATTTAAATCAACAAACTGACCAGTATTTCAATAGGAACTATGCTCCTCTCACTGACCACCAATGAAAGAGATGCCCCTTCCGGAAGTGCTGCGAGGGCCAGATAAATGGCCTCAGGGGGCCACATGTGGCCCGCGGGCCATAGTTTGGGGACCCCTGCTTTAGAGAGCTCTCTCTTTCTGCACTATGAGAGGGCACAGTGAGAAGGCCTGGTCTGCAAGCCAGGAGGGGAGAGCTCACCAGAAACCAACCCTGCCTGGCCTTGACCTTGGACTTCTAGCTTTTGCAACTAGAAAAAAAATTTCTGTTGCTTAAATTCAAGTATACGGTATTTTGTTATGGCACCTGAACTGATACAAACTATTTTATCTCCTTTTTGAGATGGAAAAGCAGAGGCTTAGATTATTGAGTTAAGGACTTCTGACGGTATTCTAACCATGTTTCTAACCTCTCTGTCATTCCAGCTCAGCGTGAAATTTGGGAGCTGCTTTGTAATTGTTTCCTCTAACCACATGGTTTCTTCCACTTCTCCCTCCTAGTTTTCCTCGCTTTCTTAAGAGTAATTCTGTCTCTGTACTCATCACTCTTGCTTTTCTGCTTTCTTCCCAAACCCTACCCACATAGAAGCATTTTGTTATTGCCTAGGGTCGTCTCTCATCTCTTCAAAATGTTTTCTGAAAACCATTTTCTTGCTTGATGCTGAGGTTGTCACTTTTCAGTCGTATCTTTCCCTGATTTCTATCACAGTGTTGTTTCCTCTTGGATAAATATCTCCTGAAAGACACTGCTTGTTTTCTTTATCTTGGGTAATCTGAAGGCAAAGATTAATAAGAAAAATAGGCCAATTGTTTGTCATTTTCCTAAGTCAAGATTTAGTGATTTAACTTCTATTAACTATCCATTTCTTAAATAATTTAAAGATGATTTTTTTTTTTTTTGGTGTATGTTTTTTAAAAGACATCCTACCTATTTCTCTTCTATTTCAATTATAAAACAGTCCTTTGAAATTTTGAATTTTCCACCTATGGGGGGTGCACATATCTCTCTGTAGCTATTGAGCTGTCAAGAGCAAGACACTCAGTAACAAACACTAGACACCACTTTTAGTCTTGAACACCCAGGGCCGTCCTATTGTTTACATTACTCATCTCTCTCGTGTAAGAGAAAAATAAAGATATGCCCCATAGATCTTCCATTTTATCAACTTTGTGAGTCATCCTTTCTCTCCTGCTCCTTTCCTTGAACGTGTAATAAATCATTACGTCCTAGAGATATAGCTTCCTAAATACAGCATCTCTTGCCATCGGTCTTCTTGTCTCCAGTCCCCTGACGCTATGTCAGGCCCTCTTATTACTGCCTTCCTGCTCTTGTCTTGCTTATAATCTGTCCCCGACTTCCCTTTGGACAAAGACTAACATCGAGACAGGGCAGAACACCTATGGCCTTTCAGGCTTTAATTCTTATCTATAAATTCAATCTTATTACCTCTCTTTTCTCTAGCCTCATCATATGCTTGGAAGTTTTGAACAATTGATTCATTCTGTATGCATTGCAGAATGGATGGCAGACACTCTGCTAGTGATGGGGATACAATGGTGACCAAGATAGATATGGTCTTGTCCTTTTAAAATATCCTGCAAGACCATGTTAGCATGTGCTCAGTGCTTGGAAAGTGATAGAGGTGGGAGAAGTGGCTGTGGAGACAATTGAGGACCGTATCTCATCAAAGAGAGGTGGGTTCCCATCTGACTCAGCTCACGTTAAAGGATGACAACCTGAGATCCATTTGGAACCAAACGCTAGCCAAAGGAAACCGCTTTATTTCTTTTCTAAGCTATTTCCGGACTCTCTCATGGTCTCGCTCCAACAATGCTCTTCCATTGCGTCCCTCCTCCCCGGCCTTGGTTGGGAGCAAAGGACAGAATGCTGCAAGTCCAGGGACAAGGGTTGTCCTTATATCAATTATATGAGTTGCCAAGTCAGTCTTGGAGTCGACTCTTTTATTTCCTCATGCAAAATGGTGTTATTGCAGGTTTTTTTTTTTTTTGAAAGTATGATATGTACTGTCTTTGATGTTTTTGAGATTTAGGCTTTCTCTTTCAATGAGATACTCAAAAAAAGAAAATTGAATGCATTTTAGTAAAATCTGTTTGCCACTGTGGAAATAAGTGAGCATTAGAGTGATATGAAATTGAAATGATATTTAAGTATGAATTTCCAGAGAAAGCTGGTTTGCAAGTTCACAGAGATAATCTAATGTGTAACATTTTCTTAAGGAGTTGTGAGTTTCCAATGAGTTTTATATACCAAAACACCACTCTTGGGGAAAAACAATCCAAACTTCTAAAAAGGAGATTTAAAAAATGAAGTCTTCATTATTTTTAGATTTTAAGTTTTCATTTAAGTGTGGGTTTAAAACAGCTTCTTACCTCAAATTCTGAGTTGCACGTGTATCTGCCAGGAGATGTCTTCCAGACGCCAAAAGGAGACGAAACAGCCTTACCTCTTAACTATTCCTTTATGCCCTCTGCACTTTTTTCCCCCCTCCTCCTTAATTTTAAGAATTTATAGTGCTATCCTGAACTTTCATAAACTGTAATATTCCTGCAGAAAGTGATAACAGCCAGCTTAGATACTGTGATTTTTTTTTAATAAAAATGATATACCATCTCTCCCTAACAGATCTCAAACCCAAAATTAAAATCTAGTTAAGTATTGCAGATGATGTTGATATCTGTGTCATTATTTTCTGAAGACTAAATATTTTTAGAGGAGCAATGGAGGTTCAATTTTGCTGTGATGGAGTGATCTTGGGTGAAACTTTTGAGTGAAACTGATAACTTGAAATTAAATAAAAACTTGTGGCTGTAGTTGTACTGACTTATGAAACAATAAAGCCCTTTATGATCACCTATTAAGTCCCAGAAAAGATCTGAAGTATTTTCACAACCTTTACCAGTGGGGGATGTTTTAAAAGATGTTATCTTATTGCTTCCTGGACCCTTCTATAAGATATGATCATTCTCTCTCTTTTCAAAGAAGAGGAAACCCGACCTCAGAAAGACCACAGGTCTTCCCCACGGTCACATAGCCATTGGAACCGGATCCTAGGTTTTCTGAGTCCAACGCCAGCACTTCGGAGGTGTCAATATGTAAGAAAAATGCAATAAACACTCTCTCACAAACACACAAGTGAATAAACACGAACACAGGCTCAGTGGTTCGTCCTTCCTATGCCCTGGCTCTGCCAGACCCCTTGCCATTCCTTCATCTTACTCTTCTGTTCCTGTGATTTTGCCGTCTTTTTCTGTTTAGATTGGGCTGTTTTTTTCTCTTCTCTGCCTGTTGAAATTCCAAGCACTGTTTTTGGTCCATCTCAGAGATCATTCTTTAGTTGGGTCCTTTTTCTTGATTTGAATGAAATGTTTTCCTCCTTCACTTGGGCCCCTTCAAACAACGTCATCTCTCCGTGACTCAGGATGCTCTCTCAGGTGGTGCCTTGTGTTAGAATTGTTCATGTTCATATCTGGCGTGCGCAGGAGGGCAAGGTTCAGAAGAGCAGGGAAAAGTGGCTTATTTTATTTCTGGGCCTTCCAGTGGCTTGTACATAAAAAACAAGGAGTAGGCATATACCACATGAATCAAAATACTTGTGTGAGCAGTTGATACCAGTTACAAGCTGATTATGAGAAACTTACCTTCACCTCCCTGAGCAGTAGTCCTGAGCTCCTGAGATGATCAGACAGCAATCATTGGGCACAGGGGCAACAGCAGACACTCGAGAGGGCACCTTTGGGACAGACAATGGGAGAAAGAGAGTGGTGGACACAAGGGAAGATTGAGCTTCCCTTTTAGAAGCACAGCAGGTCCTCACATGACATCATTTTGTTCAATGTCCTTTCTTTATAACGTTCATGAAAAAAATAGGTTCCTGGCCAGAGCCGCTATTCCTGCGGAGTTTGTACATTTTCCCTGTGTCTGTGGGGGTTTCTCTGGGGACCCCGTTTTCCTCCCATGTGCCAAAGATGTTCACGTGAAACAAACTGACATGTCTGTGTGGTCCCAGTCCGAGTGAATGTGGGGTGTGCGTGAGTGTGCCCTGTGAGGGAAGGGGCTCCTGCCCAGGTGGGTCCCACCTGGGGCCTTGAGCTCCTGAGAGAGCCTCTGCCACCGGCCACCCTAAACTGGATCAGATGATTGGAAAAGAATTCTCTTTCATATTTTTATGTATTCAGCTTTTTAAAATGTATGTATAGCTCACTTTTATTTCAATGTTTAGTATTAGAAGTGTTTTTTGACCTTTTAAAATTTAAATTGGGATAACATTGGTTAATGACATTATGTAAATTTCAGGTGTACAACTTTATAATAACATTATCCATATACTCCATTGTGTGCTCACCACCCAAGTCCAGTTTCCTTTTGTCACGGTATATTTGATGCTCTTTACCCTCTTCATCCTCTACCCCCCTCTTTGTCTCTGGTAAGCACCATTCTGCTGTCTGTATCTATGATTTTATTTGTTGCTTTTTTTTTATGACCCATATGAGTGAAATCATATGGTTCTTGTTATAGATTGTTTCACTTAAAGTCGCAGTTTACAATAACCTATCAAAAATGTTAAGTGAGGGTTTACTGTACTTATTCTGTTTCAATTACCTCAGTGCCTAGCACAGAGCAAGGAGAGAAACGGCACTCACAAACATGTTGACTGAATGACTGATGCAGGACAGCTGAGACTCTTGCAGTGAAAATAACATAGGGGAACACATGTCACGCACAGATTGTTTACCGCTGATGATGGTCTGTGTGTAAGTGTTTTGATTTTTTAGTGTGTATTTTGGATCTTTGGATGGTTATGCCTTTTGTAAATTTTTTCCTGCATATGCCTCTTTGTTTTTAGTTACCTTCCTACACTGCCAAAACAAAATAATACAACAGCTGTCTCTACTTGACTTTCCTTCAGTATTTTCTTATGATATCTGTAAGGCCAGTGGCTGTCACCATGGCCATGAAGATTCGCATTGGATTCGGGCAGACGGTAAAGGAACTGTGGAACTAGAAAATTGTGGGCCATTCCATTTATTAAAGTCTCCTAATGGCAGATGAGAAAACAGGCAGGTAAGACCACTTCCCTTTCACTCAGGGCTACCCAAAGCCAATACCCCCCTGGACTCACAACCTGAACTCACCAGCCTCAGTATTCTTTCATAAAACAGGCTGGGGGAAAAAATCCCTTCTCCAGCAAACAATAGCAAACAGTCACCTCTCCCCACGGCAGCAGGGAGTCTACAATTTGCAATCTGCCACACTGAGGGCAAGCACCCACAGCCTTCCATAGACTTTATACACATGGCGCTGCCCCGTGCCAATGCAAAATACAAGAGAGGAAACCTAAAAAACACTTTGGAAACTTGAAGCACATTGGTTTTCCCAACAATATCCCATCTCCTTTAAATATCATATATATCCCAAGTAGAGGATTCCAAGATGGCGACAGAGTAGGCGGATGTTCCAACTGCCTCCTCCCAGGACCAAATTGGATTACAACTTAATTTAAGAACAATCATCTTGAAAAACCAACTTTGGACTAAACGAAGAGGAGTCTATGACAAAGGATCACAGAAGAAGCCACACCAAGACTGGTAGAAAGGGCAGAGACATGGAAAGGGCTGCTTTGCTCCCAGAAGTGAGCAATGGCTGAGGCCAGAGGGACTCTCACTGGGGGGAGGGTCACCTGAGAGGGGAGGGTCCTCAGCCCCAGGCCTGGAACCCCCGCCTAGAGCCCCAGAGCCTAGAAGAGGTGCCCACACAGCATTTGGAGGTGAAAAGGCCAGGTTTCTGTCTGCGAGAAAGATACGGAGCTCTCAGAGACACAGGCTCTGTCTTAAAGGGCCAGGGCAGAAAATCTCATTCACAGCCACTTACGAGGGACTCTGGTAGAGGGAGGGCTGAGAGGACTAGAGTTACATGAGGAGAGAGTGAAGTTGGTGGCACAAGAAGAGACGCTGTGGGGGACAGTCACCAGAACCCCTGTGCTGGGCCATTCTCCAACACTGCAGTCTCCATTGTTCTTGGGTGAAGCAGTCCCCTCTGAGCAGCAGCAGCCTGAGAAAAAGCAACTGATCCACCCTTTGGAGTCTCTCCTGCACCACCCCATGGAGACTGGGTTATTCTGAGAAGCCAGGAAGCAGGGGGGAGCATCAGTGACTCAGTTTTCTGGTGTTGAGGCCAGAGTTTCCCCCCACATGCTTATGAGTCTAAGACTGATAATTCCACCTCATGGGAGACTCAGTAGAAACTGTCCAAAGAGCAGGCAGATCACACCTCTGGGTCTGAGAGGCCACACCCAATGGACTGCTGGAGTCATACCCTACTGAGGGCTGTGAAAAAATCTGGACAGACTGACACTTGGGGCTGAAGGGCAGAGCCACACCCATCACCCTTCTAAATCCCTGAATGGCCCCAGGCTCTAGACTCTACCAGAGGTCTTTATTTAGTGGCTGAGACCAACAAGCAGCCAGCAGACAGGCTGAATTCAGGGAACCTTGGCCTTTTGCAGACCTTCTCCCAGGCCCAGTGTGGGTAAAAGCTAGCCTAGGTGTGCAGCTTGGTATTTGCATGCGCATCTGGGCCCAGCAAAGACAGCCACAAAGTCTGGATTGCTTGTAGCTCTAAGAAGGTTGCTGAGGGCCAGTCATGGGCAGTGAGGGCCTCCAAGGAGGCCTAGGGCCAGCACACCCAGTGGCCAGTTATGGAGAGCATCGGTTTAGGACCTAATGGCCCTTGCTGGTGGCATGTCCTAAGGGAGGGCTGATCACACAAGGCCCAGCTAAGGTGAGTTTCATTTCCTGTGATCAGCTCCAGCACAGTGGCTCATGTGCATTGGACATGTTGAGCTTCACAGTCAGCCAGCCTGGGTGCTGGATATCCTGCCCTGTTGGGCCAGGTTCCACAGGGGGAAGGAAGAGAAGCTTGGAGCATGGACATTTAAAGTGTGGGTCCCCACAAGCCTACTGTTGGGTCTGGTTGAGGGGCTTAGCCACCTTTTGTGTGCACATAGTCTGCCCCAGGGGAGGATTCTCTGTCTTCCTCACTGAGACCAGGGCCTCATCAGCTGGAAGAACATCTGTAGCAGGGACTTTTGGCCCCACCCACTATGAACCTGCTGCTCACCACACTGGGGAGAAATAGAATTGGAGTATCCAGCAGTTTTTGAGGGATTAAGTTCTGGAGTAGTGGCCACTTTCCTCCTACTGAGCTCCTGACCAAGAGACTCGTGAAGTACGGGGCCCTACTAATGTTGTATTCCCAACTTCAGCAGCATAGGTGTACAGCTTGGATAAGAAGTAACTCTTCAAGCTCCCAAACTATAGTCTGAGCCCACACTATAGTCTTTGTACAAAAGACTCTGTGGTAAGACTAAGCAGCTGCAAGAAGAGGTGGAGCAGCTGAAAAGTGGAGGCAAGTCTTATGGAACTTGGGACTTTTATGGAGCTGCTGTCATCTCTAAACAGGAGGAAGTTAATCTTTATACACAAGTTGGCCCCTCCCACACTAGCCAGGCACAGAAAACACAAACACAAACAGCAAGCAGAGCAGTAGCTCCAGACAGGTAGCCCATAGCAGACTATAAACAACAGCTGACGCCAACCCAAGAAGACCCAAAGCCAACACAACCAGTAGTGAGTGGCAGACAACATCAACATTAAACTCAGCTAGCTACACAAGCAGCACACCCAAAGGAGGAGTCCAACAGGCACCAGACACTGCAGAGAATAAATACACCCAATAGGACAGACACTGCACAGTGTCTAATATACATAATCGAGGTTGACCCTTAGAGCCACCCAGCCTGAGGAGATTGCTGCACCCATGAGAGGACCAACTGCATTCAATACTCACACACAAGAAAAGGGTAGATACCACCCTCAAGAAGCATTCCTAGAGTGAGGAACTCAGGTGGCCTGGAGGTCAGTACCACTGAGCCCACCTTCCTCATAAAGACATCACAACAAATTCAGGAGTCAGATCAGAGCTACTTAATACACAGACAAAATGAACAAAGGAATATGACTCAAATGAATCAATAAAAGAAAATATAACTAAATGAAGCAGAAGTAACCAAATTACCAGACAAAGAGGATAAAATAATGATTTTTAGGATGCTCAAGGATTTTAAGCAACAGTGGATAATCACAATGAGAACTTAAACAGAGATAGCAAGTATCACAAGGACATTGGAATCATAAAAAAGAATCAGTCTGAAATGACAAATACAATATCAGAAATAAAGACTGCAATATAAGAAATCAACAGTAGGCAGATGATCAAATCAGTTATTTAGAGGACAGGATAAGCATAAGCACAGAAGCAGAGCAGAAAAAAAGAAAAGAGGCTCAAAAAGACAAAGGAAACCCTAAGAGTCCTCCATGACAACATGAAGAGAAACAGTATCTTCATCATAAAAGTTTCTGAAGGAGAAGAGAATGAACAAGGGATAGAGAACCTGTTTGAAGATATCATAGCTGAAAATTTCTCTAAATTGATGAAGAAAAAAGCCACATAAGTTTAAGAAGCACAGAGTCCCATTAAAGACTAACCCAAGGAGACCTACACTAAGACACATCATAATTAAAATGCCAAAGTTAAAAGACAAAGAAAGAATACTAATAACTGCAAAAGAAAAAGTTAATTACCTACAGAGGAGCCCATAAGGATGTCATCTGACTTCTCAAAAGAAACACTTAAGGCCAGAAGGGATTGGCAAGAAATATTAAGTGATACAAAACAAAAACCTAAAACAAAGACTATTTTATTCAGCAAGGCTATCATTTAAAATGGAAGGAGAAATAAAAAGCTTCCGAGACAAAAAAAGACTCAAAGAATTTATTACAACCAAATCAATACTGCAGAAAATGTTAAGGGGCCTGCTATAAAAAGAGCAAAGGAAAAAAGAAATTGAGAAAAAGAGAATTGTAGGTTTAAATAATAAAATGGCAATAAGTAAGTACATATCAATAATAACCTTAAATGTAAATGGATTAAATACTCCAATCAAAAGACATAAGGTACCTGCATGGATAAGAAAACAGGACCCATACACATGCTTTCTATAAGAGACCCACCTCAGAACAAAAGATACACATAAACTGAAAGTGAAAGGATGGAAAAAAGTATTTCATGCAAATGGAAATGAAAAAAAATGCTGAGGTAGCAATAATTATATCTGACAAAATAGCCTTTAAAACAAAAGCTATCATAAGGGATAAAGAAGATCACTACATAATGATAAAGAGAGCAATCTAACAGGAGGAATATGACCATTGTAAATATTTATTCACCTAATACAGGAGCACCTAAATATAGAAAGCAGATTTTGATGGACATAAAGGGTGAGACTGACAGCAATACTATAACTGTAGGGGATTTTAATACCCCACTAACATTAATGGATAGATCCTCCAGACAGAAAATTACAAAGAAACAGTGGCCTTAAATGACACACTAGATCAACTGGATTTAATTGATATCTTTATAAGCTTTTACCCTAAAGCAGCTGAATATACGTCCTCAAGTGCTCATGGTATATTCTCTAGGATAGACCATATGTTAGGACACAAAACAGGTCTCAATAGATTTAAGAAGATTGAAGTCATATCAAGCATTTTCTCTGATCACAATGGCATGAAACTAGAAATTAACTACAATAGAAAAACTGAAAAACATTCAAACACTTGGAGGCCAAATAGCATGCTATTAAATAATTAATGGGCTAACAATGAGATCAGGAAGAAATAAAAAATTTACTTGAAAAAAAATGAACATGAACATACAACAACCCCAAATCTATGGGACACAGCAAAAGCAGTTCTCAGAAAGAAGTTTATAGCATTACAGGCATACCTTAAGAAGCAAGAAAAAAAACTCAAACAAGCAACCCAATCCTGCATCTAGAAGAACTAGAAAAAAAACAACAAATAAAGCTCAGAGGAAATAGAAGGAAGGAAATAATAAAGATCTGAGTAGAAATAAATGACATAGACGCTAAAAAACAGTATAAAAGATCAATGAAACCAAGAATTGGTTCTTTGAAAATGTAAATAAGATTGACAAACCTTTAACCAGACTCATCAAGAAAAAAAAGAGAGAGGACCCAAATAAATTAAAATAGAAATGAAAGTGGAGAAGTAGCAACTGACACAGCAGAAATATAAAGAATTGTAAGAAAATACTATGAAGATCTATATGCCAAAAAGTGGGACAACCTAGGTGAAATGGATACATTTCTAGAAACATGAAATCCTCCAAAATTCAATCTGGATCAGAAATTTTAAACATACTGATTATAACAAATGAAATAGTTATCAAAAAACTCCCAGCAAACAAAACTGTTGGACCAGATTTTTTCATAGGCAAATTTTACCAAACATTCAAAGATGAACTAACACCTATCTTTCTGAAGCTATTCCAAAAAATTCAAGAGGAGGGAAGACTTCCAAGCCCAATTTATGAGACAAGCATTATCCTTATTCCAAAACCAGGTAAAGATACTACAAAGAAAGAAAACTATACGCCAATATCCCTGATGAACATAGATGCTAAAATTCTCAATAAAAATTAGCAAACCAGATGCAGTAATACATTGAAAAGATCATACATCATGATCAAGTGGGATTTATTCCAGAGAGGCAAGGCTGGTACCATATTCAGAAATCAATAAATATGATTTATCACATAAACAAAATAAAGAATAAAAATCATATGATTATATCAACAGATGCAAAAAAAAACATTTGATAAAATCCAGCACCCATTTATGATCAAAACTCTGAGCAAAGTGGGAATACAGGGAACATACCTAAATATAATGAAGGACACATATGACAAACCTACAGTTAACATCATACTCAATGGGCAAAAATTAAAAGCAATCCCTTTAAGATCAGGAACAAGACAGGGGTGCCCCCTTTCACCACTCTTATTCAACATAGTTCTGGAAGTCCTAATCACAGCAATCAGACAAGGAGAAGAAATAAAAGGCATCCAAATTGGAAAAGGAGAAGGAAAACTGTCATTATTTGCTGATGACACGATACTATACATAGAAAACCCTAAAGTCTCAGTCAAAAAACTACTAGACCTGATAAATGAATTTGGCAAGGTGTCAGGATATAAAATTAATATTCAGAAATCAATGGCATTTTATATACCAACAATAAACTGTCAGAAAGAGAAATTAAGGAAACAATCCCTTTCACTATTGCAAAAAAAAAAAAAAAATTAAAGGACCTAGGAATAAATTTTACAAAGGAGGTAAAAGACTTGTACTAAGAACATTATAAGACATTGAAAAAAAGTAATCAAGGATGATACAAACAAGTGGAAGCATATACCATGTTCCTGGATAAGAAGAGTAAATATCATTAAAATGTCTATACTACTCAAAGCCATCTATAGATTCAATGCAATTCCTATTAAAATATCAATGTCATATTTCACAGATCAAGAAGAAATACTCCAAAATTTTTATACAGAACCAAAAAGGAACCCAAATAGCCTCAGCAATCTTGAAAATAAAGAACAAATTAGGAGGTATCACACATTCCTGATATCAAGTTATACTACCAGGCCATTGTAACCAAAACAGCTTGATACTGGCATAAGAACACATATACAGATCAATGGAACAGAACAGAGAACCCAGAAATAAATCCACATCTTTATGGTCAACTGATATTTGGCAAAGAAGGCAAGAGTATACCATGGAGTAAAGACAGTCTCTTTAATAAATGATGTTGGGAAAATTGGACAGGTACATGCAAAAAAATGAAACTAAACCACTAACTTACACCATTCACAAAAATAAACTCAAAGTGGATAAAAGGCTTAAATATAAGTCCTGAAACCATAACAATCATGGAAGAAAACAGGCAGTAAACTCTTTGATATCTCTTGCAAAGAGATATTTGCAATATTGTGTATAATTTATTTCACAGGCAAGTGAAATAAAGTACAAAATAACAAATAGGACTATATCAAACTAAAAAGCTTTTACACAGCAAAAGACACCATTAACAAAATAAAAAGACAGCCCATGCAATGGGAGAACATATTTGTCAATACATCTGATAAGGGGTTAATAACCAAAATTTATAAAGTTCTTGTAAAACTCAACACCAGGAAGGTAAACAATCCAATTAAAAATGGGCAAAGGAAATGAATAGACACTTCCCAAAGAGGACATACAGATGAACAGTTAGACATATAAAAAATGTTCAATGTCAATAATCATTAGAGAAATGCAAATTAAAACCTCAATTAGATCCCCCTCACACCTGTCAGAATGGCGCCTATTAACAAATCAACATACAACAAGCTTTGGTGAGGGTGTGGAGAAAAGAGAACCCTCCTGCACTGCTGGTGGAAATGCAGACTTGTGCAGCCACTGTGGAAAACAGTATGGCATTTCCTTAAAAAATTAAAAATAGAACTGCCTTTTGATCCTGCTATCCCACTTTTATGAATATATCCTAAGAATCCTAAAACACTGTTTCAAAAGAAGACATGCACCCCCATGTTTATGGCAGCATTGTTTACAATAGCCAAGATCGGGAAATAGCCCAAATGTCTATCAGTGGACAAGTGGAGAAAAAAGCTGTGGTACATATACACAATGGAATACTACAAGGCCATGAAAAAGAAGGAAATCTTACCTTTTGCGACAGCATGGATGGACCTGGAGATTATTATACAAAGTGAAATAAGCCAGGCAGAGAAAAACAAATATTATATGATCTCACTTATATGGGAATATAATGAATGTGGTGAACTAAGGAATGGAATAGAGGCAGAAGTGGGGTCATGGGAGCAGAGGGACAGCTGTCAGAGGGAAAGGGGAGTAGGGAAAGATATCAGAGAAGGTCAAGGGATCAGTGAAATTATATATACATAACACATAGATACAGATAACAAGACAGCAAATCCCAGAGGGAAGGTGAGGAGGGAGTCAGGGGGAAGGAGGCAAAAGGGGTGTAATAGGGGGCACATTTTGGGGGGTAAGGGTATTATATTAAGTGGGACACTTGAGTCCATGTTAACACAATAAATTCAAAAATTAAAAATTAAAAAAAAATATCCCAAGTCTGGTGTTTGTATGTGTGTTTGTATTGCAGGGGAGGTATGAATCTGCAGAGAAAGCAGACAAGTCAGTGTCGATCTTATCTTAGTACAAAAATTCACTGTTAGAAGTATAGCTGTGAAACTCCCTTACCTCCATTTTCCCATAAAGATTCTTTGCATGTTAACTACCTTCTTTAACAACATTCTAATTATTCATTATTTTCTTAGTTTAAAATAAAATCAGTAGGGAGACGTTCTTTCTAGGAATGCATATTAATTACACTCATCTCTTTTTTTTTTTTTAAAAAAAAAGAGGTGATCCTTAAATCTAGGTGAGTGGTTTTATTTAAAATACTCTAGATGTGATGAACTTAAATATATTTAATGAGATCTAATTTAAACAATTTAATATGTACTATCTCAAGGGAAATGAAATTTCAGCATATGTGACTTTCATTAGTGACTTTACCATAAAGAAATAAGCCAAAATACTTAATAGGGAACATTTAATGATTAATTAATTGGTCTTTAACTTGTTTGCTAATGGGTATTACATACTCATGAAACACATCTTTTCTGTATTTTTTGAATTGCTCTCTTAGGGAAAAGGGAAGATGTTGCTCAGAGTAAATCAAACCTTGTCAGCTGTTGATAAGACAGCAAAGGGTTTTTATCTCTGAATATCCCAGACTAGGTTTCTTGATTTTCTCAGATTATGAAAAGTGAAGAAAAGCATAATTAGATGTCAAACTAAAACATTTTTATGTAAGCACTTAGGATGAGATCATTCTTGATACAATAACTATAATCAGAAAAACTATCTAATGGATATTTGCAAGGAAATTAAATCGTAAGAAGGTGACCCTGTGGCATCTTGTTGACTGATTATGTTTTCATCCAGAAAAAAATCAGCAAAGAATCACAAAGGGCATAATCATGAAGTGAACCTAAAATTCAATAGGGTTTGATTTATTCTTTCATTACATGTTATTTAGTTTTTTGGGTTTTTTGTAAGTGCAAGTACAGTTAAATGCAATTCGTGTATTACATATTGTTTTTGATTTAGCATAATAAAAGGGTTTAAATACTACTTGTGCCCAATAGGTACTGAGAGTTCCCAAATTTTTGTATCTGGCCTGGACTTCCTCCTGTGCTCCAGACTTGTGTGTCCATCAGCACGCATGACATGTCTACTTTACATATAACAGACATCTCTGACTTCACATGTCCCAAATGGATCTTCTGATCTTTTCCACCCCTATCCTTATTTCCCTCCAGCCTGTCTCAGCTCAGGTAATGACAGTTTCATCCTTCCAATTGCTCAAGCCAGAAGCTTGGGAACTACCCTTGAGTTTTTCCTTTCTTCCACATTCAACATGTCAGGTTTCAGAAGGCACACAGAATCTGACCGTTTCTTATCACCTTGTTCTACCATTTGGGTCTGAGCGCCTCCGTTTCTTGTCTGGATTTATTGGAAGAATCTCTGAGTGATCTCTCCATTTCAATCTTTGCCCTCCCAACCCAGTTCTCTGCTCAGAAACCTCAAGTAGCTCTCTGTCTCAACGAGAGAAATTGCAAAGGTCCTTGAAATGGTTGCCAAAGCTCTACATGATCTAACCTCTCATAACTCCCTGACCTCATCTCCAATGACTCTCTACATGGTTCACACAGCTCCAGCCACACGGGCTTCCTTGCTGTTCCTGGAAAATGCCTCTCCTTGGATGTCTATTCCCTATACCCCCTTGGTTCACTCCCTCTCCTCCCTCAAGTCTTTCCTCAAGTGGACATTCTTAAAGAGGCCTTCCCAGAGTTACCACGTGTGCCTGCAGAGTGTAAAGAGCATATCTTGTATCTGCATCCACAGGTTTTGTTTGTGTTCTGGACAATGTGGTTTTCTCTCTAGGTTTCAGCATTCCAACTATACATTTAGAAGTTTAAGAAAAATGTCTCACAAAGCCCTTTGGGTTTTAAAATTTAAAAAATTGTATGAGACCAATTTGACTCTGATTAACTAGTGGGCTTGAAAGTCTACTCTCAGTGAAGGAGACAGACGCCCATTTTCCTATAGGAAACATTAGAACATAACATGGGATGCTCGCTAAGGCAACTTCTGAAATACACTTCTGAAATAAGTGTTATTTAAAAACGTACTTATGTGCCCTGACTGGTGGTACAGTGGATAGAGCACTGCCCTGGAGCATCAGGGTTGCCAGCTCAATTCTGCAGGTTCCAGCCCCTATCAGGGTGTATATGAAACCACTCAATGGCACAGCTAGGTGGAACAATGAGACGATGCTTCTCTCAAAAGCCTGTTGATTTTTGCTGTCCTCCATTCATTTGGACCCACCTAAGGGAGGCCTTGGAAAAGGAAATAAAATTTTCTGGGCTTTGGGTTCATCATTAGTAAAATGAGAGTACTGTGCCAAATGGTCTCCAAGTTCTCTTCTAGATTTAGAATTCTCCCTTTAGAGGAGGAAATGGCACATTCTTTTTCATGGTCATGACTCTTCATCTAGCTGTGTAAAATATTCATATGCAATTTGGTGACTAGCGATGTAAAGTCCTTTGGCTTTGTGTAGCATGGCACCATTCCCACTGAGTATAATTGTAGATGTTTCTTATTGTAGTTCTGTTCATATGCCTACCCAGCCTACAGAGTCCTCAGAATTGAGATGACAGTGAGTGTGACTTTAGGACACATACCATTACATTTATTTTCAGTGTTAGGTAATTATGCAAAAAAATGAAGTAGAATGAATAAACACAGCAGCTGTTTGGTTCCCAGTGTCTGAAAACTTCTTGTTAGAATTGAGAGTATTGTTATGGTCAGAAAATCATAGCTATTTGAATATTTTAACATAAATACTCAAAAGGTTTTTGAAGGAAAGTTTCTTTTCCAGTCTAATGTGTTCAACACTTTCAACTGTGAAAAAGATCAGTTTTATGTTTTCCTTTACAAATGATACCTGTGAAAAATAACCAACTTAAATTATGCAGTTGAGTCATTTTTTTCAACTTAAATACAATTATTAAGCTATAACCTTACTCAGTAAAAACTTTCTGTATATAATTGAGGCAAACAATTTTTGAAAGCAGTACCTTTTAGGTGTGTGACTGTATAGCTTTTTGGGTGTGATTATGTGACTAACCAGAAGGATTGTATAAAAAGAACATTTTTTGCTTTTATTTTTTCTTCATGAAACAAAAATGAGAAGACTGACAGCTGAGAAGTGTAAAAGCAAAAGTTGATGCAATTATGGTACATGGGGGCAGAATGTTGTCAAATTTACATTTGTATGGTTTTCAAAATGTTTTTGAGTTGCTACCAACAAATTCTAACAAAGTTCCTTTGTGAGAAGAAAAAAGCATTAAGACTGAGGTGACCATTTCCCCCAGGACAGGTCTTAGTTAATGGAAGCAAAGGCTGTTCAACATCTTATTTCTTATTAAGTTATGTGACTAATGTTCCTTCCTTCCTTCCCTCCCTCCCTCCCTCCCTCCCTCCCTCCCTCCCTCCCTCCCTCCCTCCCTCTCTTCCTTTCTTCCTTCCTTCCTTCCTTCCTTCCTTCTTTTTTTCTTTTTCCACCCTTTCCTCATTTTTGAGTTATATATTGTTCTAATTTAGGCCTTGTTGAGACTTTGGGAATGTGATTATCTTGTCACTGGAAATGTATCAGGAACTATGCACTAAAATGCCCAAGGATAAACCAAGGTGTCTTTAGTAACGTTGGTACCTATTCTAGCTTTTCTCATTTGGTAGCAAGGCGATTTTGTGAAACTGTGAACCTAATTGAAATCATATGTCCCTCTTCTTGGTGTTTCCAAGCAGGCTGATCAGCATTAGTTGCACTACAGAAACTCAACACTCACAAGTTTTTGTTTTGTTTTGTTTTTTCTTTATTTATAGGGAGGATTTTAAGAAGACTGAAAGCTTATAAGTAGTTGTAGAGTCTGAGAAACACTTTCAGGTGTAAGTTCCTGGGATTTTGAATGCTTTTCCTTGTATCCAGAATTCAATTTCTTTTAAATTTCCTTTCATTTTATAAATGAGTTTTATAAAACCCATTTCTCCCAATACACACAAACAAGTAATCTTGAAATGATGGAGTTCCTTCTCATTTCTGACCAATCATTTGAGGTTATATATATATATATTTTTCCTGGTACAATCGAGATGAGGTCATGCCCAGAAATGAGAGCTGTTTGATCTTGGTTGTCCAGAACGGGGTGCTCTGTTCTTGGTTCTCTCAGGGGTTGCATGCTGCCTCTCTACCTCATGCCTCCTGTTTCTTGCTGCAAAGAGCAAACTCTCTAAAACACTGGCAACAGCCCTTGTAAAAGGTTTAAGTAAACTCCATTTTAGCTGTATCAAAGCAATCATGATAGGAGAAGAGAAAAAGTCCAATCCTTGAGTCTCTAATAAAGCTGTTTGCCATCACTTAAAAAAAGTTTTTCAAATATAGCTATGGAAATGAAGAATAATAGAGGAAATTGAAAACTTACTCATTTGGAAGGAAGGAAGGAAGGAAGGAAGGAAGGAAGGAAGGAAGGAAGGAAGGAAGGAAGGAAGGAAAGAAGGAAGGAAGGGAGGAAAAGAAAGAAAGAAAGAAAGAAAGAGAAAGAAAAAGAAAGAAAGGAAGAAAGAAAGAAAGAAAGGAAGAAAGAAAGAAAGGGAAAGAAAGAGAGAGAAAGAAAGAAACAAGGGGGAAATAAAAATGGAGGAACAAGGGAAAAGAAAGGGAGAGAAGGTGACGTGGCTGTTGGTAACATTAGTCTCCGAAACCAGCTGGAATATTGTGTGTCTCTCAGTTGCTGTGTAAGGAATAAAGGTTTTCCAAATGATACAGGTTTGGTTCCAAGAGGGAGGAGGCCACTTCAGCGCTCATTCCTCCAGAACCACAGTATTGCAGACTGCACCATCTCACTGCCTGTTTTTCAAAGAGAAAGGGGGTGGAGTTCCTTTAATTATTAACTTTTAAAAATCCTCTTTATTATTTGTGGTCACTGCAAAAGCAAAACTTCTATTTATAGATATTTCATTATTTCAATCTTTACTTTTAGCCTCTCTTTACTCAACCTTTCACCTGAACCAACTCCCCAATTTAACAGATATGCAGCAGTTAGACCAAAAGGAAAGAATGCAGAAAAAGTCAGGTCCTGTGTGAATCCGCCCCTGGCAAATGCAGAGAGAAGTCCCTAGGAATGTCCCGACTTACATTTAGGGCACTAGTAATGCATAGATCAGAGGAGGACATGGTCCCAAATGACTGCATTTCATTTCAGTACTTCCAAGGAGATAAGATAAAGTTTATTCCCCAGTCATCCATGAACATTTTGCATAAAATTGACAATTCTTAAATAAATCCTAAAATGCCTTGTTAAGGAGTTAGGACAGTGTTAAGAATGGACAAATTGTTCTGAAAGTTTATTTGGGTTCTCTCATGCCTAATTTTTAATAGATTAATTTTTAAAATCTGTATATCTCAGCTTTTTCACGTACAGGACGTCTGGTGTGACCCTGAGTCATGACAAAGATAACATATTGAGTTCTTTAGAGCAATTTTTAACTTAGAATTAAAGGTAAGAAATTGTAGCTTTATCAGACATAATTGAGGAAGAAAGTTTCTTTTGACCTTTCTTTTTTTAATATTGAGACAAAGTATTGACTTTTGGGGTTCAATATCTACTATTTGAATATTATAAGCAGTGTTTAGCATTGTCTTGATATATATTAGGTATCTGGTGTTTATTTAATGGATGAATTCTACTTGGCATAATAGAAAATAATAAAATTAAATTAATGTATGAGACATAATTTGCCAACAAGTTCCCCAATACCAATGTCTTTTTTCTCTTGTTAATTTAAATTGACATGGGACTGAAATTATTATTATTTTGACTCATAGAAAGAAGCAGATTCTATATCAGGTGGTTAGGTTTGTGGGTACTTCTGGGTTTTTCTGTCACATGTGTAGACCAGAGAAATACAGAACTCAATCAGTATTCATGTTTTGGAACTAACAGTTTCTGTGTTTAGAAAGATATACCTAGGGATGGTATAAACACTAAAAGTAAGACAGACATAGAAATATCTCTTAAAATGAGCATATTCTGGGAATTATATTAAAGCTATAATTGAAAGCTAGTGCTATAACCTCAAAAGACTACAGAAATTAATGTTTGACTAGGCTTTTCTTTGCCGGGGTAAAAATGTATTTGACTCAACTATAATGATTTTGAGGGCATTTCAGAGTCAAAGGGCACAATGTGCCATCTTACTGAGGAAATTAGTCAGTGTTAAATGATGCTAAATGTTTCACTCTGTGTGGTAAATTTCTAGTGTTAGATTAAATAATGAAAATCATCAGTTAATGAGTTTCTATTTACTAATGCTAGAAGTTCAAAATGAAACAAAATTTCCTGGAAAATTATTATTTATCTCAATTGGAGTGAGTAACCAGAAAATAGATAATAATGAAAAGGATCAGGCAGAACTATGGGTCAAAACAAGGTTTGTATCAAGGAGCTAGCTACACATCTGTGAGTGAGCTGGTAAAGACGATCCAGTGGAGAAAATCACTTTGGGGAAAAGGACCCACCCTGGCTGGTTGGCTCAGCGGTAGAGTATCAGCCCAGCATGATGTGGAAGTCCCCGGTTCAATTCCTGGTCAGGGCACACAGGAGAAGTGCTCTTCTGCTTCTCCACCCTTCCCCCTCTCCTTTCTCTCTTACCTCTCTCTTCCCCTCCCTCATCCAAGGCTCTATTGGAGCAAAGTTGGCCCCAGGTGCTGAGGACAGCTCCATGGCCTCCACTTCCATGGCCTCCGCCTCAGGCACTAGAATGGCTTCGGCCACAAGGGAGCAACGGCCCCTGGTAGGCAAGCCAGGTGGCTCCCTGTTGGGTGCATGTGGGAGTCTGTTTGTCTGCCTCCCCACTTCTAACTTTGGAAAACTACAAAAAAAAAAAAAAAGAAAAAAAGAAAAAGGAAAAAAACCCAACTGAACTGAACATAATGAAGTGAGTAGATCCAGATACCCCATTTCAATACCGTCAAAAACAGAACAGACAGTGAAAGGATGATGTCTAGTAACATAAACTTATTCAAAGTCCAACCATCAAAGGAATAGCTAAGAAACCAAGGGAAGATGCTATAAGATCTAAATATGAAGAAAAACGAGGCAGGACTAGGATGATTTGGGTCAGGGGACAAGAGCATAGAGGTTCAGAGCAGACAAAAAGTAGATATCGAGACCCAGCCTCAAGAACTTCTTGAAATAATGTAAGAAGTTCTGTCTGGAGGATAATCAGCAAGAAAAGGATGTTGAGAGAGGACACTGGAGAGGTAAGGAAAGGATAGATCTTGAAGAGTCTCATAAAACCTGTAAAAGATTTTAAGCATCAATCTAAGAGAAATGGGTATATCATCACTTTATTCATTCACTTATCTGACTTGTAGAAAGAACTAACTATATATCCCAGACATTGGGCTGGAAGCTCAAGAGAGAAAACAATAGTTTGTCTTCAAAGACTTCACAGTCCAGTGCCTTTTCCTTTGGATGTCTGTGTCTTAAAAATAATTTAGTTTATTTTCTATGTCCTTTGGGTTTCTCTTACAAATGAGTATAACTTCATCAAGATAGTCAAGAGTGAAAATGAAAATTACTATCCAATTACTAAAATATATTATGTCTTTGACTTCTCGATGCCTCAGTTTCTCTCATTTAACAAATTTGATAAGTACAGGTGGTACCTCCAGGGAAAATGGGAAATAGGAGAAGTATTTCATATTAACAATAGATGCTTTCTTTTTTCTCATTTTCAAACTTTATTGAACATTTTAGTTTACAAAATCCACAGTAAGCTGTTAAGTCCTACATTTAAGTCATGCAGAAAGAAATTAATATAAGTTCTATATATAATGGTCCCTAAGTCTAGAAATGTATGTCAAATGTTTCATGTTAAAAAGTATCTACAAATTGGTCAAATTTCTGAAAGAAATTGCAGATTAATCAGTAGTACTAGATAAGGTAATCATTAAAAATAGTATGACATCAATATTTGTGCAGAAATTCACTTAGCTAACATGGGTCTACACTTTTGTTTTGTTTTGTTTAGCTCTATATACCTTGGAGCAAAGGGGGTAAGGTTGGCAAACTAATCAGTGGTGAGGGTAAAATTACTCTGACTAAAGACTTCTACTTAACAAAAATCTTTTCATTGCCTCTTTCATCTAGTGCATTAATTCTAAGGAGTGGAATGGTCACCATCATACCTTGAGATAAGTGCTGTTCGATGCTTGACTATTTGGAGACTAGTCCTGCTATTCACCTTTGTCTCAGATGTTCATCTCCTGAAGTGGTGACATAATGACAACAATGCTATTATTAACATAAAGATTGTGTTGGCAGTTTTGTTTTAAAAAATAATAAAAGAAATTGTAGGACTAGAAGGGACCTAGAATGACCAGTTAGCTAGTCTTAGATAGATAACCTTTAATCCTCCTTCTTGGGGTTTTTAGAAAAAAGAATGAATATTTGGTCCTTTATTCATATACTTACTAATGCAACAATACACACATAGTGCCTACTATGTATTAAGCAGGAAGGCAAATGAGATTCTACAACTTTCAGTGAATTTATTATCTAGTAAGGAAAAGCACTAAAAATATGGTAAGTGATGATAAATATTATAATAAACAAAATATAGGGGCCCATAGGGGTCTATATGGGAATTTCTCATCTGGACCAGGGAATTGGAGAAGACTTGTTTGAGGAAGTAAGTTTTTTGTTTTGTTTTGTTTTTTAGTGAGAGAGAGAAAGAGAGAGAGAGAGATTGAGGAACAGAAATGGACAGACAGACAAGAAGAGAGAGAGATGAGAAGCATCAACTCATAGTTGCAGCACCATAGTTGTTCATTGATTACTTTCTCATATGTGCTTTGACCAGGAAGCTCCAGCAGAGCCAGTGACCCCTTGCTCAAGCCAGTGACCTTGTACTCAAGCCAGAGACGTTGGGTTTCAAGCCAGTGATCTTGGGCTTCAAGCCAGCTACCTTTGGGCTCAAGCCAGCAACCCTGGGGTCATGACTGTGATCCCACATTCAAGCTGGTGACCCCATGCTAAAGCCAGTGACCTCAGACTTTCAAATCTGGGTTAAGGAAGTAAGTTTTAAACTGAACCTAAAACAAATACACGAGCTTCCAAATGAAGTCAAGGTTGAGGTGGGGCAGGGGAAGGGGGAAAAGAGAATTTTCTAAACAAAAAAAGAACATGTGTGAAGACTGGAAGGTAAAGGTTTTAGGCTACATCCCAGACTCTGAACTGCCTTGGACACCAGGCGAGATGCACTGCTGATGGGAGGTAGTATTCTACGGTTGCTTTCCAAATCATGCTTCATGCGCATCACCAAACTTTTGTGATCCAGTTGTGCTCCTCCTCATGCTTGTTTGCTGGTAGGATTCCACCAGAAGTCTAGGCCTGGCCTCCTGTATGAGGTATGAGTTGGAGGGATGAATTTGGGCAAAGCTCTACCTGGGGCTCTGGTAGGGTCAGGGCTCCAGGGATGACAGCGCCTCTGTTGAGACAAAGTGATGATTTAGTACAAGCTCTAACATAACAAAATCCTAGCTTGGTAAGTCAATTTAAAAACTTTCCAAACCTCCCTCTGACTTTGGACAAATTAACACAGATTTACAATTTATCTCCACATACATTGCATGTAGAAACTATAATTAAAAAATGTCTTTTTTTTATAGGTTTGTTACAATGAATGATTCAAAGAATTAGTGAAAGGAACACCTTAAAACACTCACTAAATATTGTTATTGTTGTTTTTGTTGTTATTATTCCTTTCTCATATGATTCCAAGGAGCCAGTTTAATCACCGTTTCTAAAAAACATCATTACTTCTTTTCTCTATTCTTTATATTTATTTCAGAATCATGGTATCTTGTTCCCAGACTTTGATTTTTCCATCCCAGCCACAGGCGGTTTGTAAGTTGCCAGATGTATAGCTGATTTAAAACCCCTGGGTGTGTGGTTGTCACTAATCTGGGAAAACATTTGAATATTTGGAAACTCTAAATCTAATTAGCATCTGGTAAGGTGTGTGTGTTTCTGACAGCAGAAGGCTGGGGTACAGCTTTCCCCCCAAGTGTGAGAGAAGATGAGAGGCATGTCATCAAAGCTCCTTAGTGACAGTCACAATGACATCTGCTTCTTAGACCTGGACCCTGTTTTCTCTGAATTGGAGTTTAGTGCATTATATACATTTTTTTTTTCTTCTGAAGGGAGAATAGTGAAAGCAGACCAAAGCAGACCGGAATCCTAAAGTACTGATTGTTTAAAAGGCAGAAAGGTCACGGAGGTACAGGAAGGGAAAACCACATGCTAGAATCACTAATTCTAAGTCCCAGTGGAAGATGAATAGGGTCTATTTATACATACTGGTCTGAACTCTGAGACTACATGGGATAAGAGGCAGAAAGGCCCCCATTTCAAATTACCAGGCATCTGTAGCTAATGACTGTATTCAGTTACAGTGCGTATGGCAGGTGAATGTTCCCCTCTCTGAGTTGTTCCTGCTATTATCCAGATAGCTACTCTTGTTTTTCTTTTTGCTTTTTTTTTTTTTTTTCTTGCTAACATCACAGAGCTGAGCTAGTAGTGGCAAGCCATCGGGACCTGCTAATCAAATCTGAGAGACTAGGGCTTCAATCTTTGCTCATCATATGACTTAAGAGGCCCTCATTAGACAGGATCTGAAAAGTCCCTTCTAAAGCCTTTACAAAGTGAGAATAATCTTCATTAAGTGCTATGGATTTCAGAGAAAAAAAAATGGATTAGGGGCTTGCCACAGAAAAGATAATTAATATGCTGGAGAGAAGTATAGGCAATAGAAAGAAAAATTTCTCCAAAATAGAAAAAAAAGAAAGATTACAACAGCCAGGGCACATAATGATTAAATGTTAAGAAGCAATTCCTGCTGGCTTGATTTTTTTACAATATAATTAAGAGAGAGAGATGGAGTTGGGGTGAAAAGAGACACACACTGATATATACAAAGGAATCACACACAAAATATAATCTCAGGATTAAAAGATACGTTAAAGGTTTTTGTTGTTGTTGTTGGATTGATATTTATTTATCTCTCCTGGATCTATAAAGATTATATCTTTTACTGTGTTAAAGTCCTCTAAAACATCTTTCTAAATTGCCTTTCAATATATTCTTGGTCAAAATATTGTTGTTGGCTGAAAAAATATTTTGAAGTTATTTTCTAAGTTATTTTATAGCAAAAGAAGTCTTAGACAGCAATTTTTCTCCACTGTTTAATTCAACTATCTTGCTCTCATAGGTCTTGCTGAAATTGGTGTTATTTCAGGCCCTGAAGCAAACGGTCCTTTGCCCCTTTTCTAATTTCCTGCTTTCCAGACAGCAAGACTTGGTTTTTTATCAAGGAATCAAATGCCCACCCAATGGGCCTGCTGGGACTTTTTCCAACCAAAACACATTTCTTTCCTGTGAATGTGTAATCATTTGCAAGTGAGTACAGAGCCGGAAACCTGTTGATAGAAAATGTTGGAAAAGCCAAGTTCTTTTTTTTTATGGTGCTAGTTGTATCTTGGACACAGTTTATAACTGTGACTTGCTAATTTATTTAATTATAATTTCAATGAAAATTCGGAGTCACTTCTTCCTTAGGGAGGGTGACATCTGATATCTATACTCTGGTGGGGTTGTACTGAATTCAGAATCAAGTCCTCAGCTTTGCATTTCATTCGAGTTTTTTTCCAATTAAAAATATATTTTATATTTGTGTTAGACACACACAAATATAAAAATGAATAGAATCCTCTTGCCTTATGGTTTACTAGAACAAACAGGCACAAATAACCTCCATAAAATGAAATAGTCAGTACAGGATGTGTAAAGTGCAGTCATATACTGGGAAGATGCTCTAAATCAGGGGTCCCCAAACTTTTTACACAGGGGGCCAGTTCACTGTCCCTCCAGACCGTTGGAGGGCCGGACTATAAAAAAACTATGAACAAATCCCTATGCACACTACACATATCTTATTTTAAAGTAAAAAAACAAAATGGGAACGAATACAATATTTAAAATAGAGAACAAGTAAATTTAAATCAACAAACTGACCAATATTTCAATGGGAACTATGCTTCTCTCACTGACCACCAATGGAAGAGGTGCCCCTTCTGGGTGTGTGGCGGGGGCCGGATAAATGGCCTCAGGGGGCCGCATGCGGCCCACGGGCCTTAGTTTGGGGACCCCTGCTCTAAATGCTGCCTAGGTATGTTACTGGTTTGGATTTTATGGAGGAGGTGACCTTGGAGTTGGGGCTGGAAGAATTGAGGAAGAATTCCCCTGACAGAAAAGTTGGAAAGGATTTCACCTGTCATCCAAATTATCTTGCAAAACACAACTGTGATCATGACATTCTTTTGCTTAAAATATTCTAATGAACCCATATTTTTAAAAGAAAAACCCCCAAAACATTTAGAACTCATTATTTTAAATCTCTAATAATCCTGTGCCTGCAATATGAGGTTTGTCTAATGTCCTTGAGGGAAGTTTCTATGCACAAAAAAGAATATTTGTGATTCTTTCCAATTTTCAAATTAATGTTTGACATATTACAGATCTAATTTAATGTTTCCTAACTCTTTTACATTCAACTTAGAAATGTTATCATTCTATTAAAAATGTAGCATATTTCAACAACCACTCTCAAGGGGATCTTTAAATCTAATTAATTAAAATTGTTTAAACACTTTAAACTGAATTTATCAATTTAAAAGCTTGATTTTTAAAAAAAGATCCTAATTAGCCAGTAATACTGTCTAAGTACTTAAGTAAATATCAAGAAACCCAATTAATTAGACTTTCAAATATGATGAAATTTAAGTTTTTAAATGCTTTGGTATTATTTATAAGCTAATAAAATTCTCCTATGTCTTTGAAATTCAAATAAAAGCTTAATAAACTATCAAATTATACAATTTAAATGGGAATCACAAAAATAATCTATTGAATACTCCAATACGCCAAATTCTCTTGTGCATTAAAAATACCAGCTATACACAGATATGTCTATATATAACTCCCAAGTTAATACTATGAGTTTAGTTTACTTCACCATTTAAGAATAACATTGTTTCATCCGATGTCATGTCATTATAATATTGATGAGATGCAGTTGGAACTTAACTCTTGTTTATATGAAGCAGCGATTGGAAAAATTGGTTTTATTATATGTTATTTTGCCTAAAGATACAGAAGCTATCCATGACATTAAGTGGGGACTTATATTTATTTCCAGATTCCCTGGGGTTATCTGACACACATTGTAGCAGAGATTGTTAACTGCCACAGAGTTTCTAGTGTCTTATTTATTCTTAATAATACTATCTTCATTTTATTTAGGGCAGCAATAGACCAAATAAATTACATTTCCCAATCCGTTTTGCATCTAAGGGTGGCCATGAGACCAGTATCTGGCTAGTGAAACAGAAGTGTTATGTGTGACTTCTAGGAGAGCTGCTTAAAAGAAACTGACTTATTTGGGAATAAAGTCGTTTTTTTCTCTTTTTGCCTTTCTTATTTCTTCCAGCTGCCATCTTGGACTACAAGGTGATTTTGAAAATCAAAAGAGAAAGAAACTGGGTGATTGTGTTAGTCTGCCATAACAATATACTATAGATGGGTGGCTTAAACAACGAAAATTTATTCTTTCATAGTTCTGGAGGGCATAAATCCAAGGTCAAGGTGCAAGCAGGTTTGGTTTCTTCTGAAGGATCTTTCCTTTGTTTGGAGACAGCAAATTTCTCATTAGTTCCCATGCACTCATACAGTTCCCTCACAGTCTGTATGTTGTATGTGTCCTGATGTCTTCATGGAAGTCATATTAAATTAAATCCATTATTACCCATATGATCTTATTTTACCCCTTATTTCTTCTTTCAAGGATATAGTTCCAAATATAGTCACATTCTGAGTTATTGGAGATTAGAACTTCAACATATAAATTTTGGAGGATCAAATTTCAGCCTATTACAGTTACTATGAACTGAATGTTTGTGACTCCTTAAAATTCATGTTACAGCCTAATACCCAATAAAGCGGTATTTGGAAGTGAGGTTCACGAATATTTCATCTACTGATCTCTCTCTCTCTGCGACCCCGAGTCACAATAACATGAGGCTTTTGGGTGGGGCCTTCTTGAATGGGGTTAGTGTCCATATAAGAAGAGATACAGAAAGCTTAATTCCTCTCTCTGTTTTCAGCCATGTGAAAATAAGGGTGAGAAGGTGGCTATTTGTAAGCTAGAAAGCGAGATCTCACAAGATACCTGATTTGTCAGTGCCTTGATCTTGGGCTTCCATGCTTCCAGAATTGTGAAAAATATGTTTATTGTTAAGGCACCAGTCTATGGTATTTTTAGCATAGCAGCTTGAAATGACTAAGATAATAGTGCTATAAGAACTGATAGGATTTTACCAAATCACAAGGTTAAGGATGGCTTCCCAGAAGTGTTGGATAAACAGAGATTTGAAGAACAGAAATGAACAAGTGAAGGAAGACATGGGGTTAGGGAAATGTGTATTCCAGAAGGAGAAAATAGTGAGAACAAAAGCATATGGTGGAAAGAAAGGCATATGGCTGGGTTTCTAGAGTGACAGAGCATCCCGTGAGAGAAAAGGCCAGACAGGAAGTGGAGTCAGACCATAAAGGTCAGGTAAGTTAGGGAGTTTTGTTTTATACAAGAGCAACAGAAATATTTTGATTCTTTGAAATAAGAATGGCATGATCAAATTTGCATTTTGAAAAGGTCACTATGGCTTCAGATTGGAGAACAGATTGGAGGGATGCCAGATTCAATGGGGGAAACAAAATAGAGGGAAAAAAAAATATCATAGCACTGGGTTTGGAAGAGTGCCAACGGTTTGTTTTCCTTAAGTGAGAAGCAGGGCAGCAGAGTGACAGACTCCCGCACCCGCCCCTGACCCGGATCCACCCGGTAAGCCCCCAAGAGGGGGATGCTCTGCCCATATGGGCAGTTGCTCCATTGCTCAGCAACTGAGCTATTTTAGTACCCGAGGCGAGTCCATGGAGCCATCCTCAGTACCTGGGCGAACTTACTCCAACTGAGCCATGGCTGCAGGAAGGGAAGAGAGAGAGAGAGAGAGAGAGAGAGAGAGAGAGAGAGAGAGAGAGATGAAAGAAGTGAGATGGGAAGAAGTGGAGAAGCAGATGGTCACTTCTCCTGTGTGCCCTGACTGGGAATCGAACCCGGGACTTGCACACGCCGGGCCGATTTTCTACCACTGAGCCAACTGGCTGGGGCTGAGTGCCAACATTTAATGGCTGGGGAAAGAAGGATGAGCCTATAAACAACTTTTTCCAAGAAGTTGCTCTGAAAGGAGGTGAGAGAGAGATCAGTAGCTGAAGAAGAGCACAGGGTTCAGATTTCTTTTTCTTTAATCAGAAAGACACGAACGTGTTTGAAAGTTGATGGGAAGCCATTGTGGAAAAATGGTTTCACAATTCCCCAAAAAGTTCAACATAGAATTACCATATGACCAGCAATTCCACTTCTAGTTATACATCCAAAAGAATTGACAACAGGTGTTTACACAAAAAACTTACACACCAATTTTCACAGAAGCACAGTTCCCAGAGGCCAAAAGGGGGAAATGACCTAAATGCCCATCAACTGATGAACAGATAAACAAAACATGGTATGGTCCTATAAGGAAGATTATTCAATAATAAAAAGGAACTTTGAAAATCCTATGATAAGTGGAAGAAGCTAGACACAAAGGATCACATATTGGATGATTCCATTTATATGACATGATGACATGTCTAGAACAGGTAAATCCGTAGAAAGCAGATTAGTGGTTGTCAGGGGTGGTGGAGAAGGGGAAATGAGAAATAATTGCTTAATGAATATGGGGTTTTCTTTTGGGGTGATGAAATACTTGGAAATAGAGGTGATGGTTATCCAATATTGTAAATGTACTAAATGTAATTCAGTTGCATACTTTAAAGTAGTTAATTTTATGTCATGTGAATTTTTACCTCAATTTTAAAAAATAAAAGGAAAAGAGAAGTTATTGGGAAGACTACAGATAAAAAGCAGAGAAAAACTTTAATAAAGAGTGGTAGATTTTTGAGAGATTGTAAGGTGCGAGAACGTGGAAGTGGAGAGATTTGCCTAAAATAATTTGTGGGATAACACATTTATTGTAAAAAGAAGTAAGTAAGAATGGTAGGCAGGTATAGAAGGGTTTGTGCATTAGCTAGCAAGAACTTGAGAACAGGCCTGATCGGTGGTGGCACAGTGGATCAAGTGTCGACCTGGAATGCTGAGGTCGCCAGTTCAAAACCCTGGGCTTGCCCAGTCAAGATGCATATGGGAGTTGATGCTTCCTGCCCCTTCTCCCTTCTCTCTCTCTCTCTCTCTCTCTTCTCTAAAATTAATAAATAAATAAAGATAATTTTTAAAAAAATTGTAAAAAAAAAAAAATAGAAATTGAGGACAGCCTCTATTCTGGCATGTCCTTTTTCTATGAATTAACATGTGACATTACCATGTGCTGAGAGCAAAGGAACTACAGGATAGGTTAAAAATATGAGAAAAAATTTGAAAAATATTGTGAAAAAGTCATCGGAGAAAGTGAGAGAATGTAGACCAGAGATCAATATAAAACAGCTAGAGTGCTTAGGTTTGCAAACTCTTAGAGACTGGCCCTTTGAAGCTATAAAGGAACTAACCAATCTGCATGCTATGTGATTTATTTTTCCTGGTATGTTTAGCTACTCTGGAACAGGCATGAAAAAAGAGTTGGATAACTCAGGATTAGGGTGTTGCTGGAATTATAGGGTGAAAAGATATTATATAGTAGGAGGGTTAAAATATTGACAAGAGTTCTATTGAGACAGTGAGTCATGAAATGAGATTTTCTCAGGAGGGAAATTAAAAAAGGAAAAGAAATAAGCATTGATTAATAGGAAAATAGAGGGATCGATGCACTGGAATTGCTGATGAGGATGAATAAAGGCCATGAGGTACCCAGTCAAGTGTGCTAAACATGGAGAGATGGTGAGTAAAAAGATGTATGGGGATTAGTGATATTGGTAACGGAACAGGTGAAATAGAGGTGATATCATGAATATGGAGCCAAATGGAATGGAGAAGGACCTGGAAGAATGAGGCCAAGAAGCCAAAAGCTCAAGAGGTTGGATGGGTCAACAGATCACCCATGTAGACACTGAAACCATTCAGGCTTTCAACAGGACTTAGATTAAAAAACCAAGCTTGAGGCTAGCTGTCAAACTCTTTGATTAAAGAAAGGGAATATAGCAGGGTGGTGGCTTGAGTAAACCTGGGTATGATTAAAGATTATTATTATTTTTTTTTCATTTTTATCTGAAGCTGGAAACAGGGAGAGACAGTCAGACAGACTCCCGCATGCACCCGACCGGGATCCACCCGGCACGCCCACCATGGGGCGACGCTCTGCCCACCAGGGGGCAAAGCTCTGCCCATCCTGGGCGTCGCCATGTTGCGACCAGAGCCACTCTAGCACCTGGGGCAGCGGCCAAGGAGCCATCCCCAGCGCCCGGGCCATCTTTGCTCCAATGGAGCCTTGGCTGCGGGAGGGGAAGAGAGAGACAGAGAGGAAAGCGCGGCGGAGGGGTGGAGAAGCAAATGGGCGCTTCTCCTGTGTGCCCTGGCCGGGAATCGAACCCGGGTCCTCCGCACGCTAGGCCAACGCTCTACCGCTGAGCCAACCGGCCAGGGCCTGATTAAAGATTATTAAAGTCAGATGCACTTAGTCTATATGAGCAGGATTTGAAAAGACAGGTTGGGAGAATGCAGCAATGGAGATGAAGGTATTGACACTACCTCCTGGCTCTAGAATAGTTGGGACATGAAATAATAAACAGTGACTCAGGAGTGTGTTGCAGAGAGACTGTCATTGCAGAAGAGATACATTTAAATTAAAGCAGGAAGGTGGAGGAAAGACTTGGAAATGGGTTTGAGGACAGTGGTGTGTATCAGAAGGACTAGTAATAAAAAAAAGAGAAACCATCCTGTCTTTAGTGCCATGGGAATTTAAGTCAAGGAATTGGTTGCAAAGCCTTTGGCAGAACTGGAGGAATGAAGGAGTAAGACGAGGTTGATGAAGGAGTATAAAGGGAAAAGCAGAGGCTCAAGGATTAGAAGCTGCTAACGCCTGTATGCCAGTCCTTGCTGTGTGCTACCAGAGAAACTGTCACAGTCAGTTCTGAGTCCATCTCAGCCAGGACTAGAACCATTACGAATGTGCTGCCCTGGCTGAGCAGCTGGAGTCCAAAATTCTCTGATTTCTACCGTCATTGCTACATTTGCCAACAACTACCACACAATGGGAGCCAGAAGCAGGAAACTTCTCTCTCCCTCCCACGTTCTGTTCTTCCTTCTCTTCTGTTGGCAGGAGGAAGCCACTGGCAGGGGGCCTACAAAAATATGTTCCCGATCTCCCAGCCCCAGCAACATAGATCCAAGTGTAGAAACAAGCATAGGTAGGGGCTGAAAGAAAACGTGGAATCACTGGCAGGAGGAGAGCTTACTGGCTATGGGTAAGCCATCCTAGAGGGCACAGTGGAGGGCTTGCATGGTGGCACAGAGGTGACAACTGGGTCAGGGGAAGAATAATGGGAAACATCTCCTATCCTGATCATCCATTGAAAATCCAAGAAAAGAGAATCAAATGGAGGAAAATTTCCACAACTCATCATCACCTCTACTAACACACCTGAAGCTCTGTCTTCGCTCCTGCTGCTGTGGACGAACCCAGACCAGTTCCATCCCCTTGCTCCTGCTTAAGGACGTCACTCTAGCAAGTGTTTCTTCATTCCCTAGCATCACCATTTCTTTCCTATCTCTGTTGGACCATTCCCATTAGAAGAGAATCATGGTATATTTTTTTCTTATTAAAACAAAAGAAAGAAGGAAGAAAAGAAGGAAGCCTCTCTCCTGACTGCATTGTATTCTACATCATAGTAAATGGCGACTCTCTCTCTCTCTCTCTCTCTCTCTCTCTCACAGGCCAAGAACCTCAGAATCATCTTTCACTACTTTCTTCTTTCTCTGCCTCCACCCACGTTCATCTTGTGTACCAGTCTATCTGTTGAATCGTAATAGCTCTATCTTCAAGGTACTTTATGAGTTATTACTGCTTTTACTGCTAATATTTTATTCTATTCTACATACAGTAACCATATGATCCTTTTAAAATATTTAAAATCATGTCCTTTCTTTGCTGAAAGCCATTACTACCTTCCATTTCAGCCAGAGAGTAGTCCCAAGTTCATTTATTTGATGACTGCTAACTGGTCTCTATAGAATGTGCACCATCTTTCCTTTGAGCTTTCTCACATCATATTTCTCTTCCCCTCACTCACTCTGTTCTGGCTTTACTGGTCTCCTTGCTGATCCTGAAACATACTAGACATGCCCCTACCTCAGGGCCTTTGCACTTGCTGTTTCCTCTGCCTTTGCACTTGCTGTTTCCTCTGCCTGCACTAGTCTTTCCACAGTAATCCATATGACTTGCTCAGTCTCTCCTTTCAGGTCTCTACTCACAGGTCATCTTCTCTGTGCAGGGTTTTAAAGACTAACCTACTTAAAGCAGCAACAGTTCCCACACTCTTAGTACTTATCATCATCTGCCATCCCATTTATCTATTTGCTTATTTCTTCCTGTCTGTCTTCCCCCACAGAAAGTAAAGCTCAGGACAAGGACTTTGTTCTGTGCTTTTCCAGGTCTCCAGAACCTAGCTATATATATAATACAAATAAATAACACAATAATTAATGAATAAATAATAATCCAAGAATAAACTCTTTTGCATACTCACAAATGTTAACCTTCGTTTGCCCACCTTTGTCTAAAGCAGCAGGGAAGATAAGTAGGTAATATTTTATGAGGCTCTGTTCTTTAGCTTTGGATACAACTCTGTGGTACCCTTACACTTAGGAAGACCAGTAAAACCTATAAATTCTCAGGGGAGGCCATTGTCACTTCATTCTGAGCTCCTACCTTTCTACCCTGAACCAAAAACACTCACACTTTTAGATCAAGCTGTTCAGTTTTCATTTTTGAGAGGTTGAGGACTGTGATTTATTTTCTAATTTATTCCTGTGAAGAAACATGAAACATCATACTGAAGAAGAAGAAGAGTATCTTAATCCATGAAATGTTCTGATCTTAAATAAACGTCTCTTGGATTGGATGGTTGTTTTGGTTAGGAATATGGAAACTGAACTCCAAATCTGGAATTTTATGCAGGAAAAACTTGACTTCTGAAATACATTAATTTATATCTGGTAGAAGTTTCTGAGGTATATATATTATTTTCCCCCAAGCAGTGTACTATTTTGTTTTTAGCCTCCCAAAGGGCAGTATAATTTGCATGTCCTTCTGTTTGGATAATGTATTTGCTTTGTCTCTTCTGTGTTTAATACTTCTGTTGTGTCTGAGTGATTATTTGTGAGTTCTTCTGCTCGCTAAGGCTATGGTGTGTGCTGGCCACTCACACCTGCTTCCTCCTTCCGGGGCACGCTAGGGAGGAGGAGACGGGGGCGGGAGCGAAAGGGTGCAGGCAGAGAGAGAGTGAGAAACAAAGAACAATAACGGAGCTGGAGAGGGAAAGTGTGCCTGAAGGCAGGGAGAGAGGTGGGGAGAGAGGCAGTGGAAGATCTCTGAGAGGCCGGCTTGAGGGGAGAGAACAGCTGCACCGCATATTGCTTTCTGCACATCAGTTGAAATGCATCATAAAAGTCCTCAACCCTTTCAGCAAATATATATATGATATATAATATTTTGTTTTGTTTTGTTTTGTCTTTTCTGTTTGAAAAGCATCTAGTAGGGTTGGAAAGAAAGTGTTTAATTAAGGGGAAAACAGATCAGTTCCTGTGAGTAAATTAACACCCACCTTTAGGCAACTTCATGAAGCAGTTCATAAGCTGAATGGAAGACTCTGGAAAATAAAAAAAAAATGCAAGTAGCTGATTCTATGGAAACAAATTAAGGTCTGGGATTTTAAAAGACATAGACAAGAAGACTTTCCAGCTCTGGCAGTAAACTTGTTTCGTATTGATTAGGCAAACCAAATCAGAGAGATGGACGTGGTTGGTCCATTCCGGTTTCCAAGGCACATTGCCCTAGTTGTGTGGTGTGGTGGCGATCTGCGACCCTGGGTGAGGAAGATTTCTGGGAATCTACTTGATATGATTATTCAGATTCCTTCTTTTGCTTGGTAGCTCTGGGTGGTTGAGTAGCAAAGCTTTGCTCGGTTTATATTACAGTGATAGCTGTGTACACTAAAGGCAACTGATGTTAGCAAGCGATTAAGAAAACAATTTAAATTGCTGTTCTGGTGCTTTTGTTCCGGGCAGTTCAACAGACATTATCAGCTCGAGGATAACAGGCCAGTTTTTTGTTTTTAAACATGGGAGTTAAGCGTCGGCCTAGCGTGCGGAGGACCCGGGTTCGATTCCCGGCCAGGGCACACAGGAGAAGCGCCCATTTGCTTCTCCACCCCTCCCCCTCTCCTTCCTCTCTGTCTCTCTCTTCCCCTCCCGCAGCCAAGGCTCCATTGGAGCAAAGATAGCCCGGGCGCTGGGGATGGCTCTGTGGCCTCTGCCTCAGGCGCTAGAGTGGCTCTGGTCGCAACATGGCGACGCCCAGGATGGGCAGAGCATCGCCCCCTGGTGGGCAGAGCGTCACCCCCTGGTGGGCGTGCCGGGTGGATCCCGGTCGGGCGCATGCGGGAGTCTGTCTGACTGTCTCTCTCTGTTTCCAGCTTCAGAAAAATGAAAAACAAAAAACACACACACAAAAAAAAACATGGGAGTTATGCTAGGTATAGTGTGTGGGAGGGGTATGATCATGTAGCGGACACAGAAAATATCATCTACTGGAGGCATAAGAAACGCAAACAGCCACAATGAAGGTAGTATTCTGACCACCTAGATATGCAAACCCAATTGTAAGAATTTAAATACACAGTAGTAGATGTGTAGGATTAAAGTGAGCAGAGGGTGGGAGGTAGGGAGTCATTCTAGAAAAAAGAAATTGCAAGAGGGAAACTATCAGGAGGTAATTAGAGGGAGGGATTCAACAGACTCCAAGTTCATAAGGACATTAGAAAGGGTGTGGGGGGAGGTGAGGAAAAAAAGAAAGAAAGAAAGGCTGTAATCAGACCTTTAAAGGCTTTGAGTTCCAGTCCAAACAATTGGTTGGAGAAAGGAAACTCATGAAGATTTCTTTTTTTTTTTTTTACTTTTTTTTTTTTTTTGTATTTTTCTGAAGCTAGAAATGGGGAGAGACGACTCCCGCATGCGCCTGACCGGGATCCACCCGGCACGCCCACCGGGGGCAACGCTCTGCCCACCAGGGGGTGTCGCTCTGCCGTGACCAGAGCCACCCTAGCGCCTGGGGCAGAAGCCAAGCAGCCATCCCCAGCGCCCTGGCCATCTTTGCTCCAATGGAGCCTTGGCTGCGGGAGGGGAAGAGAGAGACAGAGAGGAAGGAGAGGGGGAGGGGTGGAGAAGCAGATGGGCGCTTCTCCTGTGTACCCTGGCGGGGAACCCGGGACTTCTACATGCCAGGCCGACGCTCTACCACTGAGCCAACCGGCCAGGGCATGAAGATTTCTTCAAAAGAAAATATAATCAGGACTTCCTTGCATCAGTTTCTGTATCTTCTCTATTAATATCTAATATGTTAGATCAGTGGATAAATTTGTTACACAGTTAACAAGATTAAAGAAGTGTTACACTTTTACAAAAAGCAATCTAAGAAGTTGTTCAAAGCCACAACTTCTTGGTGTACATCTTTAATTAAGAATAAATTATTACCAAAATTATTAGCAGATCTTTAATTGCCCTTTTAGTCTTTCAAACTTAAGTCAAAACACCAGCACAGAACACAAACCGAATAAATATCAATACCAGTTTACATGCTAATACTTCACTAAACTGTCATAAAGCAAAGCTCAAGAAAGTTTAATTTTTGCTTTCAGGAAAACATTTTTTTTTTTTAATAAATTTTTATTAATGGTAATGGGATGACATTAATAAATCAGGGTACATATATTCAAAGAAAACATGTCTAGGTTATTTTGTCATCAAATTATGTTGCAAACCCCTCGCCCAAAGTCAGATTGTCCTCCGTCACCCTCTATCTAGTTCTCTGTGCCCCTCCCCCTCCCCCTAACTCTCTCCCTCCCTCCCTCCCATGTCCTCCCTCCCCCCCCCCCACCCTTGGTAACCACCACACTCTTGTCCATGTCTCTTAGTCTCATTTTTATGTTCCACCAATGTATGGAATCATGTAGTTCTTGTTTTTTTCTGATTTGCTTATTTCACTCCTTATAATGTTATCAAGATCCCACCATTTTGCTGTAAATGATCTGATGTCATCATTTCTTATGGCTGAGTAGTATTCCATAGTGTATATGTGCCACATCTTCTTTATCCAGTCTTCTGTTGAAGGGCTTTTTGGTTGTTTCCATGTCTTGGCCACTGTGAACAGTGCTGCAATGAACATGGGGCTACATGTGTCTTCACGTATCAATGTTTCTGAGGTTTTGGGGTATATACCCAGTAGAGGGATTGCTGGGTCATAAGGTAGTTCTATTTTCAGTTTTTTGAGGAACCACCATACTTTCCTCCATAATGGTTGTACTACTTTACAGTCCCACCAACAGTGAATGAGGGTTCCTTTTTCTCCACAGCCTCTCCAACATTTGCTATTACCCGTCTTGTTGATAATAGCTAATCTAACAGGTGTGAGGTGGTATCTCATTGTAGTTTTGATTTGCATTTCTCTAATAACTAATGAAGCTGAGCATCTTTTCATATATCTGTTGGCCATTTGTATCTCTTCCTGGGAGAAGTGTCTGTTCATGTCCTCTTCCCATTTTTTTATTGGATTGTTTGTTTGTTTGTTGTTGAGTTTTATGAGTTCTTTGTAAATTTTGGATATTAGGCCCTTATCTGAGCTGTCGTTTGAAAATATCAGTTCCCATATAGTTGGCTGTCTGTTTATTTTGATATCAGTTTCTCTTGCTGAGCAAAAACTTTTAATTCTGATGTAGTCCCATTCATTTATCTTTGCCTTCACTTCTCTTGCCATTGGAGTCAAGTTCATAAAATGTTCTTTAAAACCCAGGTCCATGATTTTAGTACCTATGTCTTCTTCTATGTACTTTATTGTTTCAGGTCTTATATTTAGGTCTTTGATTCAGGAAAACATTTTACTTATGTAAACAATCTATCCCATTTCCTCAATGTAGCATGCAAAATAAGGTCCCATTTTATTACATTTGTGTCGATTTCAGCTGTTGCTTTGTATTTAAAGGAGCTAGTCCTCTTGTTTTATTCTTTTTGATATTGTTATGCAGATTTCGACAAACAACTGGTTCACTGCCTCTCCTGGAGACATCGGAAGGAGAGGGAACAACTCCCCAGTGCTGCTGAGTTCTTTTTAAGAGTTCATGGTCACAGGCTAGAACTCCTCTTGGATGGCACCATTTCAGAGCTGCTATCTAGGACTGTTATCTTGGAAAGATTTTAATGTGCGCCTGCATTGTGGGCCTCTTGAGTATTTCTTTAAAACTTGCCCTTGGGAGTGTTAGCAAGGTTGGCATCTGCCCCAAAATCTGAAAATGTGGGAGGAAGGGAAAAGGAATGTTGTCTTGATCTTTTAGTTTTTCATTTTGAGCTCTCTCTCGCTCACTCTCTCCTCTCCCTCCCTTGTCCTTGTCCCTTTATCCTTCACCCCTTTCTTTCTTCTTTCCTCCTTTCTCTTTTCTCCTCCTTTCCTCTTCCATCTCCTTCTCTTCCTCCTCCTCATTTTCTTTCTGATTCTCTCTCTCTCTCTCTCTCACACACACACACACACACACACTCACACATTTTTGGGGAAAAATTGTAGTCCCTCCCACAATTTCAGTTTTCACCCCTGCCTTGAAACATTATTTCCATCAAACTTAAAACAATGACTTATAGTATTATTTTAATTAAGAATAAATTATTACCAAAATTATTAGCAGATCTTTAATTGCCCTTTTAATCTTTCAAACTTAAGTCAAAACACCAGCACAGAACACAAACCGAGTAAATATCAATACCAGTTTACAAGCTAATACTTCACTAAACTGTCATAAAGCAAAGCTCAAGACATGAGCTTTGAATGCTTATAGTATGGACGCAGGTGTGTGTGCGCGCGTGCGGATGTGTTACAGGCACTGTGGAATGACAGAAAAGAGTTGGCAATGGTTCCCTACCCCCACCCTGAATCAGGCACTGGCACACGTCTGTATTCTCCCCAGGTGGTCCTTAGCTGAGGATTGGGGAGGAAAGTTTGCTTGCCTCATGAATCACACTTTCTAATTTTCACAGGCTTTTAGGACATTCTGGCTCTCTGAGCTGGGGCGTCGGTCAGCAGGGGAACTGTTTCCCTCAAGCACGTTGATGTCTCTGGCAGTGGAAGGCTCAGGGCTCTCACAGGGGGAGATTCCATTTGTCTGAGCTTGCCGAGTCTGACTCACCACCCAGGGAGGGCAGAGTTCAGCCCCCAGTTGGGAGCAAGCCCCTGCCTTAAAGGCACAGCACACGGATTCTGGCTTAAGAGGAGAGGAGGGTGCTAACAGGAGCTGATTCCAGCTGCCTTGTTTGTGTGGCCATCACTGATAAACATAAATTTCAATGAAAAGGCAATAGTTTATTCCAAAGCCCTTTCACTTGGGAATGAAAAAATACATATTGGATTTTCCATGCCCTTGTGAAATTGAAGTCACCTGCATCATGCACATGGTGAATAAGAATATTTATTGTACGATTAAAGTTCTGCTCCATAGGGGGAGAAAAATATCATTTGCACGTCACGATTTTTCCACCTCCTTAGTTCTCAGCCCACTCACTTCATAAATTAACAACAGGTAGCATCAATCTCTCTTCAAAATATGTAAGACACATATAACCTGGGGGGCTCAGGCTTTGTGAGCTCGTGAAAATGGATGTCGTTGTTAACTTGAACACCCACACCTTAAAGTCTAAGATCCTGCTTGGCTGATTGCTGGAAGTTGAGTGTTTTAGGAACACTAGTCCAAGTGCGTTCCTTCCACAGGCTGTGTACATATATTTATAAATCACTCCTTGTCCTTTTCAGGCTGAGATGGCCAGTAATCAAGGACCTTGACAGAACTAGCGATGCCTTTTGACTCTGGCATTCCGGCTGCGTCCTGGGCATCATAGCCTGGATTTGTGGCTGGTGCTGCAGGGACTAGAACTCATTCTCTCCCACACAGCTGGAATGGTGACGCTGTCACTGTCCCCCAGAGCCACTCCTGGAGGTGGAAAGATGCCAGTTACATCTGCAATCTGTTCAGCTCATGGGTGGGGGTGAGACAGATTATTTTCCTCTTACTTGACAGGTTTTAGATATGTATGAAGAAGGAACTTATATTTAACATTTTTATTTGAGAAACTTTGATGTGTACTTCAGTTTACTAGCTACCACCTTTAAAACTCCTTGACATGCTGAAATTATCTGCTTGATTTATCTTTGTCTTTTGAAGGTTGACTCATTTAGAAATGACATGACATTTGCATTTGAAATCAGTACTGTATTTATTTCATTGTTCTGAGTCTTCCTAAATAAACCTGTTTTCTTTTTTTAAATTGTGAGAAAAATAATAATGTAACAACCATTTGAGAATTTTTTGGGTTATCCATAGTTCACAATTCTTTTAACTTCAGTCTTCACAACTCTGCTCAGAATAGCAAAATGACCATGTTCCACCATAGGGGAATTTATGTTCCAGCACTTTGGCTGGAGCTAGATTAATAATAGTAACAATAAAAAATTTAAGAACACGTAATGTAATTTTGCCCATGTTTCTTCATTCCTAGTAACTTTAACAAAGAAAAATAATAAAACTGATCTTAAATGCAGGGACATAAAAATCTTCCTCATGAGGATAAAGGTGTGGAGGTCAAGACAGGCTGACCTTGGTTGAAATCCTTGGATTTGTGGCTCAGGGTAAGCATAAATATATATACTATGCTGTGATTTTTTAAAAGATGCTATTAGTAATATTCTTGATAAAAAGATGGATTTTGTATTTAGGATTTTTAAAATTATTCATATCCTTGAGACCCAGTTAGATTGCTATATGTAGAATTCAGATTACCATTGATCAAAAAGAGAAAAATTTTAAATGAAAAATGGGATGTTGTTTAAAAAAGTCCCAGTGCCAACCACTATACTTACCTAAATTCTAAATATGGAAATGAAAGAGTCTGATAATTATAGCAAACTTTTATTGAGTAACTACTATTTATCACACACTTTTCTGACTTTTAAATGAATTTACTGACTTACTCTTCCCAACAACTCCCTGAAATAGTACTATTATTATTACCATCTTAAGGAGAAGGAAACAGGCTCAACGAAATTGAAGAGCTTGCCCCAAATCCCAGAGCTAGTTAGTGGGAGGGCTGGATTCAAACTCAAGCAGTCTGGCTTAGGAGCCTGCATTCTGAGTCACCACGGGATATCTCTTGGATGTGAGATGTGCCTGAGATAATAAAAATTCATCAGAGAGAAGCACTGGAGGTGGCAATAACCTCCCCACTGAGAAAAAGGATCTTGGAGAACCAGTCTTTGTACAATAACTGCTTTATTTTTACAGAGGAAGAGACTATAGCCAAAGAAGCTCAGAGGACTTGCTTGAGGTTACTTACAGCTAGTTTGTGGCAGAGGTGAGATTGGAGACTGGGTAGACTCTTCTGACATTCATTAATTCACGCTTGTTGTACTAAGCGTGTTTGCAGGTATTGATGCTATAGAGCAACACAACAGATGAGGTCTCTGACCTAGATTACCAAGGAGGACTGTGGAACACCCATATTAAAATATTTGAAAAGCAGGAATAGACCATGAGGGGTCAATGAGCTTGATATTACTTCTATCCCATTTTATAGATGAACTTAGTAAGATTCATGGACAATAATATATCCAAGTCATCAGTGTTAGAGGCAAGCACAGTTCAACCCACTCTGATTCTCCTTCACAATGGACAGGATGTGTATGTATTTGTGTGCATGTGTAAGGAGGACATTACAACGTCCTGGTTAAGGAGTTGCTCTTTACTCAATAAAGCTGGTTGGAGCAGGATACTGAGACAGTGTGCCTGGAACCACAGAGACCCATTTTCCTGGCAGGGCTCACATAGTCTAACAAAACCTCACTTTTTTTCCACACTTAATTTTATTAGAAACTGAAACTCACTGATGTGCATTTGGTTCAGCTCCTCCAGGTGAGGAAGCCTGTGATGTTGGGAAGCACCCGCCGGCCTGGCAGGTGCAGAGGAGATGGCTCAAACACCGAAGCTGGGACCAGTGTGCCAGCGCCTCCCAAAATAAAAAAAAAAAAAGAAAAGAAAAGTGAATCACTTTGGTGTGTGAAGATCTACTTCACTCTGAAAGGCCACGTGTGCTGTGCAGCCTGGGAGGGAATTAGCAAAAGGTGGCTCTTCCAGGTGGAAGTTATTAGAATGAGGTATGTACCACTGGAGGAAGTCTGTTAAAGGCATTCCTCCTCAAAGTCTCCTCTTAAGCTCACCAGTAGACAATTCCGTGTGGGTATAGCCCTGAGCCAGGGTGTTTGGATGGGTGGACTACAGCCTCGCTTCTGAGGGTCTTGGTGCCTTAAACCTTGAAGAGCCCAGATGGGAGTAAGATCTGCACTTGTTACAGTCCTTTTGGGGGTCGGGGTGCAGACTAGAGGCTGGGAGCTTTTTGCCTGTGAGTCACTGTGGAGGGTTTCTGAGCATGAGAGTCTCTGGCCGTCCTGAACCGCAGCTCACCCACCTCCCTGTCAGAGCTAACGTGGCAGAGGTGCTGGGCAGTGGTTGGGAGGCGGTTACTGGCTCAAACCTCTGAAACACTGAGTAATTCCTAGGATGGTTGGGACTGAGGGCACCATTCCAGACACTTCCACGTTGTCTAAAAGTATAAAAAACCCCAACGCCACCCAGCCCAAACTGCTGGAGGCAGAACCTGGCTCTGAAACAAGACCCACCCCTTTTATGGAACGGCATTGCTGGAAAATTCTACCATGCAGGAAAGTCAGGGTTCTTCTTCTTTCTGGTGTGTGTGTGTGTGTGTGTGTGTGTGTGTGTGTGTGTGTGTGTGTTTACAGAGCAGGGAGGGATCAAGTCAGGAGTGAGGCATGAAGGGAGATGGCTGAAGGGAACCTCATAGCCTTTCTAAAACTTTTTGAATCTGCGTTATGACTCTTGGTTTATAAAGGCAAAGATTAGAGCTTCCTTTCCATCTCCTCCAGTGGGGACGGTCGGCCACCTTTACGGAGCCCCTGGCACGGTGTCAGTGCTGTGGACTTACTGAGAAGTCCGAAAGCCTGGAGTTTGTGATTTAGAAGAAACAAGAGAAGATACATTTCAGATCAAATGCTATAAACAACAACCCAGCATAGTCAACAAAAAATAGTTCTCTGCAGCTGCACTCTGGCTGAGTGTTTATTTATTGGAGAAGAGAGAGGTGCACTCAAGGAAAAGGGGGATCATGTCAGGACGTTATTGGAGTCAAGCAGACTGAGCATGGAGCACCCTCCCTGACTGTGCAGAGCAGGGAGGCCCGCAGCCGGGTCGGGGACAGGAGAACATTGGAGACGGGAATTTAGAGCCTCCATACCAATATGACATCGGATCCCACGTTTTCATGCAACGAAAAGCTACTGCAGTCTTAAGGGGAGAGATGGCATGATCAGGTTATTAGAGCAGGATGGTTTTTATTTTAATTAGGACAGACTATAGGCACCAGGGCGATGAGAGTTATCAGCTCGTGAGGAAATTCACCCACCAGATCAGTTCAGGAGCTGACGAGGTCTTTCCAAACTTGGCAAATTCAAGTTACAGCTTGACACTATAAACAAGAAGTTCTTTTTTTCTTTTAATTTTATCTGATGCAGTTACCTTGTTAGTGCTGAGAGACTTGGACTGCCAGCTTGTTAGCTTCCCTCTGATGAGTCCATAAACACCAAAATCAATTCTAGCCGTGTAAAGTCTGATCACGGCCACACGGGTTAGCCCAAGTGAAGAAAAAACAACAACAAAGAAAAACAACGTTCAGACTAAGGACGACCCAGTTTTGTCTCTATCTTATTTTGAAAAGAAGGAATTCATGTTTTTCTTACTTTCACGTTATCAGCTTTACCCCCTCTTGGAGGATTTTAGTCTGAAATCTAAATGTGCTTACCAGCTGGGAAATATTTGACATTTACTTGATTTTATCCTTTGGATGTAAAAAAAAAATTGGCAGCCTTATTAAACAACAAGTCTGCTTATTTATTCCCTCAGTCTCTCCCCAGGCTGCAGGTTCCTTTCAGAGCTCTGCTAGGTCTCTAACCAGTTTTCTAAAGATAATTTCCCAAAGTGCTGCCTCTGGGCATAGAAAATGCCACGTTGTGCTCTGGGTTTATAAAGGCTGAGAAAGCCATTTGGTTATATTTGCAGGGTTTTTTTTTTTTTTTTTTGTATGTGGTTCTGGGTGGTAACACCCTATTGCCAACATTATTCTTTCCTTCTTCTGGGAAGAGCCATAATTGTAGTTGGCTTGGTTAACACAAAGGACCTAAAAAACATGAAGCTGATCCCTCTAGTGTTCTTTTGTGAAGACTACAGTGCAACAAAACACTGAACGGAGGGGGAAACAGCAGCAAAATACCAGATAATAGCTCCCGAAGTCAATCTGGTTTTCAAATGACATTAATAAAATGACTTACAATGACAATTTTGTCATTGTACTATTTAAATAACACTGGCCAGAATTCTCAGAGGCACAAAGGCAAAGTAACCTTGCCTTGTTTTCAAAAATGAATTTACCACACTGGTTAGGATGGTCTGACTCTACGCGTAGGCTTTTTCTGGTCATACAAAGAGATGTCATACATTTCTGCATTCTTTTTTCTGATGCTCCTTGATGTGTAATAAAAAGCGGATGCTATCTTCTTCATGCTTTTCTTTGACATTTCCCTCCACATTCAGACATTTATTAAATAGCTATTCTATTCCAGGCACTGAAGATAACAAAAATGATAAGATAAAGTCACTTTCCTCAATAAACTGCATCATCCCACTGCATCCACTACAGTAGAGATGGATACAAAGTTCTTAGGACTCAGGGAAAAAGGTGTTAATTATCAACATTAGTTAGGAAGTAGGGTGAGATATTTAAACTGGGTTTTAAAAATGAGCAGGATTTAGAGTCCTCCTATTGCAGACAACGCATAGTTTATCATCTTTGACTACTCCCCAATCCACTAGCATTTTCCAGGGAAAGCTACCATGCGGTGGGCCACTAATCTTGGAGCTGTGTAGCCTTTATTTCCATGCAAAGTGCCTCTGGGTTTCTATAGTTTCTCTTCTGGTGGCTCCCATTTTTGATGTGAAATACAAAGGACACCCTGGCCGGTTGGCTCAGTGGTAGAGCATTGACCTAGTATGTGGAAGTCCCAGGTTCAATTCCCAGTCAAAGAATACAGGAGAAGCACTCATGGGCTTCTCAACCCCTCCCCTCTCTCTTCTCTCTCTCCCCCCCCCCTCTCTCCCCCTCCTGCAGCCATGGCTTGATTAAAGCAAGTTGACCCTGGGGGCTGAGGATTGCTTCATGGCCTCTGCATCAGGTGCTAAGAAGAGCTCAGTTGCTGAGCAATGGAGCAATGCCCCAGATGGGCAAAGCATTCCTCTTAGTGGGTTTGCTGGGTGGATCCTGGTCAGGTTGTATGTGGGAGTCTTTCTCTGACAAAAAAGAAAGAAAGGAAGGAAGGAAGGAAGGAAGGAAGGAAGGAAGGAAGGAAGGAAGGAAGGAAGAAAGAAAAGAAAGACAAAGGACTACATACACTATAGAATGTAGCATTCAGTTTGAAGAACAAGATAAAATTTGGAAGCATCATAAGGATAGGTACTGAACTGCTGCTATAGCTCTGAATTCTAACCAGAAAGAGGAAGGAACTGCACAAGTTAAATAGTGAGCAGAACCAGATTTGTCGTGTAGCTAGAAGCTGGTCCTGATTGAAGGAGTTGGGCTGTATCAGATGATCTCAAAGAGCTGTTCCAGTTGTGATCCCATGAATCAATTATCAAAATACTCAAAAGGGCGGATTGCTCCAGAAAGTGCCTAGGTAGCTATATAGCCACTCAAGACCCTACTAACGTGATGCTTCCACCAGACATTGCCTAAGAAGTTCACCTTCAAAAAGGTTTCCAAATTGAGAGCATGATATTAGCAGTGAAGTTGATCTTAAAAGTTCACTGGCTGGTAAACATTGAGATAGTTTTCAAAGTTCCTGACCTTGCGGTTTAGCATGTTGAGGTCACTTTGGTACATCATAGAAGGCATATCCTCTGCAGTTCTGCAGCTTCATTTTACCTGTACGGTTAAAACCAAATTACAATCATAAAAGCTAAAAGCATACTGAGGGGCTTAAAAAATTGTAGAATGCAAAATTGTGCTGCAATTCAGTGTGGATGTCACTATAGTAAGCAAATTGTATTTTACAGGCAGTTAAAGTGATATTATTTTGTAAAGACTAGTATATAGAGATTGGCCTTGTTTCTTTAGCCTTTTTATTCCGGCATTAATCACAATACATATTGTTGCATTTATCCTGCCAGTGTCAGATAATTTTTATATATGTTCTCAGAAGAAATTGAGTCCTCCTAAATTAATTTGGAAATCAAAATTTCAATATTTAAAAGGAAACCTGCATCTTGTAGTGGGTATGTCCATTAATTATAGGAGGGGTAAGGGGAACGGAGAACATACATTATGAAATGGGACAGAAATGTGTTATGCCCTTGTAATCAAAGAAAATCTTCAGCCTGGCGTGCGGAAGTCCCGGCCAGGGCACACAGGAGAAGCGCCC